>NC_068356.1:32880072-34285072 GCF_020536995.1 Dreissena polymorpha
TCCAGAATGTATAGCAATTACTGTGCTTAACATACTGAAATGTTGATAGTATTCAATGAAATACGAATGAATATAGAGCATGTTTTAATATGCATGATGTTGTGGACACTTTGATTCCCGATAACGGACACGTCGGATAACGGAGACTTAAAACAAAGTTTGCACATTTGTTGTAGACCGGTGAAATTACCGATGTAGTACCAAGGAAGCAGACATCGAGAGGAACGATATAAGAAAAATAAATTAAAACTTCAAGCTAAAATGGTCAGATTTTAATCCCCAAGATATCGTGTCTGTGATGAATATGCCGTGAAAACAAAATCATAATCATATTACAAAGCGAAAAGAAAAAAAAGAAGCAAATTTTCGGTGAATCGTTTTTAATTGACGTCCGTATAGAACTTGTTAATTATTGCTTGCTTACTGTAACATTATAATCAGCGAATTCTGCATTTCTGGTTCACTAAAAATGTGTGTTATATCTATAAAAAAAGTGTCGGGTAATCGGATAATCGGAAACAGCAATGCCATTGTAATTGAGATGATCGGCTTAAGAAGTGCCCATGAAAATGTAGCATCCGACTCATTAACAGTTTGAATTTCCTCAAATACTTAGTAAACTACAAACTCAACATGTAATATTAATATACATGTTAATCTCTTAATTCAAATATTAAACACATTCTGGATTTATTTCTAAGTATTTTTATTTTATTGAAATATGTACTGATCACCCAGTTCATACTGAGTTTCGATGGAGTTTTATCGTATGTTTTTTTTTAGTCCCCTACCAATTTCACCGGAGGGGACTTATGGTTTTGTCTCCGTCCGTCACACTTTTCTGGATCCTGCGAGAACTTAAAAAGTTCTTAATATTTTTTCATGAAACTTGGAACATGGATAGATGGCAATATGGACATTATGCACGTCATTTCATTTTGTTCCTACGTTAAAATTTCTGGTTGCTATGGCAACAAATAGACTAGAAATACTGCTGAAAATGGTGTTTTTTCTGGATCCTGCAATAACTTTGAAAGTTCTTAATATGTTTTCATGAAACTTGAAACATGGATAGATGGCAATATGAACATTATGCACGTCATTTCATGTTTCTACGTCAAAAATTCTGGTTGCTATGGCAACAAATAGACAAGAAATACTGCTGAAAATGGTGGTTTTCTGGATCATGCGATAACTTTAAAAGTTCTTAATATTTTTTCATGAAACTTGCAACATGGATAGATGGCAATATGGACATTATGCACGTCATTTTCATTTTGTTCCTACGTCAAAAATTCTGGTTGCTATGGAAACAAATAGAATAAAAATACTGCTGAAAATGGTGTTTTTCTGGATCCTGCGATAACTTTAAAAGTTCTTAATACTTTATCATGAAACTTGGAACATGGATAGATGGCAATATGGACATTATGCATGTCATTTCATTTTGTTCCTATGTCAAAAATTCTGGTTGCTATGGCAACAAATAAAAAGAAATATTTTGACAATGGTGGAATTTCTGACAATGGTGGAGCCGGTAGGGGACTTTTATTGCTTGGCAATAGTCTTGTTCTCCATATAATCAACCGTTCTTCCGCGAATTTCTTTCTTCGCAATACGGAGTGCTATACCCTTAATCGGCCCAAAAATATTCCATGACTGAACACTCACTGAACAGAACATAAATGCAAGCAAGCTTAAGAACTAACCTCTTGCGCATTGCTTTTGTTGTTCTCTGTTATCGAAGTGCCCATCCGCACAACCAGCGCGAATAATGCTTTTTTAAACCTCGTCTTTAGTGCGCTTCTGTACGGTTCGCCATAAACAGATTTCCATAGTCTTGCAAAAATACTAGACATAAGCATCACAATATTTTTTATTTTAACGACTTGTTTATTGAATCAATTTGACCAGCAGTCTGTGAAAAGGGGGCTAAATGCATGTGCCTAAAGAATTTTGCCAAGATCCAGTCTAGGCGGAAAGTGTCGTCCGAGAGTTCTCACAGGCTAATTTGGGACGATACTTTAAGCACATGCGTTAAGCCCTGTACTCTCCCTCCAAGCGCGGCTTAAGTTTAGGGTCATTAACAAACAGTTCATTAACATCACAGGTTCTTTTCATATATAGTTAGAAACCAGGAATACAAGCACATACAAACACAATTTAATGATAAAGCAAATATACGTCTTATAATGATCCATCTAAATCTACCGTGTTTCATGTATAGTGCACATAAAGAATTTAATTAAGTTCACGTGGGATCAATACGTTTAATCGAATAACGAGAAATTGATTTAGCCGCTTGCAATATTTGAAATAGACGAATGACACGGCTAAGTGATGTGTCTATGATTACAAATTACCGCATTGATACACGAGATAACATAACCTATGCACCATTATGTTGTGGCTTTATAAAGCTCAACAAAGGCTTTAGAAGTATTTTGCCATGTAGTTATTTTAGGCTTCCAACAAATTAACTTTAAAAGACGGGAAACTTGTATTGAAATTTGATATCGATATTACAAATAAATGAATGTCATCGATGTATACAAATTGCCTTTAGCCCATCTAGACACGTCGACGTGGAACGTATCAAGGAGTCAAGATCTGTGTATAATTGACTTGCATGAAATTTCCCACAAATTCCTGCTTGAAAGCTACCATGCACCTTTTCTTAAGGTGATACACGACGCGTTTATTTAAGCGCTCGTCCATAGAATAAGCCAATTCAATTAAATTTGGCTTTTGTTGCAATTAATGTGAAGGGGGACAAATATTTCACTGGAATGTTTTCTTCGGTTTGGTTTCAGAAATGCATTTAACAATATCTATGCAGACTGTGCTTGAAAACGGAACTAAATTTACACTAAAATCATCCCGATTCACTTCAGTGACATCGCCGGTCATCAACTTACAGAGTCTATACGATATTAAGATTACCAAAATATGAAATCAATGGTGCAGTTTTCAGTGCGCTTTTTATCGTAAAGTTGTTCCATCGAAACGCTTTCTACCATGTTTCATGTTTCTTTTTTAGCAATGACGACTTTTACCGATATTCAGTATTATACATTATTATACATGTACATTGTATATGAAAAAGACATCAAATGGCAAACAAAAGACAACATTGAAAAAAAATCAATATTCGTACGAACATTTCAGAAATGACAAAAATCTATAAGCAAAAAAACAACAACATCGTTTTGTTGTTCAATCTTGGAAATGTGGCTCTTTGTATCAATAACATGTTTCGTAAATTGTTATTGTACCATATGTTGTCAATTTATACAAGTATTCTTTATGTTTGAAACGTCGTCCAAATATTGATGATGGAAAACATTAATTTGATTATTATTCCTTTAACCAAACACAAAAGTTCAACGTATGCTATGAACACGGCCTAATATACATGGGATCAAATTATTATTTGAATTACCATAGTTCAATAATACAATGAGCATACAACGGAAAATTGATTAACTTTCAAAATTAGTAGAAGGTAGGATAGATCAAATCAGTTTGAGCACTGGAAGGCTTGTTATTTCACTATCAAATTAATAACTGTTTAATACGATGTGTGTGGAATTCGATACGCTTTCAATAAGATAGACATTTAAAAAGCCTGGGTTGGCATCATTCGCGGGCAACTGAAAGTTGTCTGAATGCTGGATTTGATACAGCGTAAGCAGAAAATCAGTTGCATGCATTGATCTATTGACGAATTCTTACAAAGGTTCTGGGATTTAGAATCGTAAGAAACAACTGGAAAAATGTTGGTTTAAATCGATGGAAACTTATGCTGAAGAGTAAATCAGGGAGGAAAACGTAAGTAACACGCGATATTACAAATATCGCTATTTGTACATGTCTTTATGACATCATAACGCGTTGCAGCAATGTAACGTTATACTGATTAAAGGTTCAACTCAAACGCGCTGTGATCGTACTTTACAATTTCAGTTCAAATCACGAGTCATGGACGAAAACGAGAATGACAAGGCGTCCCAACGCGCGAACCTTATAGAACAACGCATGTTCGAGATCACTCTCTCCTCCATCAAAACACTGAAGCACGCGACTGCGATAGAGCTGCACAAGTCGCAGAACGAAATGAAGAAGCGACTGCGCAAGTACCGGGACAGACAGCGGGAAATCGTGCGCAATAAAAGGGACAGCCACGAAGATCCAATAGAAGAAATCATCGCGCGACAAATGAAATCAAAGGCTTAAGCCAGGAGAAGGAAAAAGACGCGACCGAAGACTTGTCCGCCGGCGTTACGTAATGCAGACATTTCACCGAAAAGTATAAACGTATCGCCTAGATCACCAATGAGCCGTGACCGCGTTTCTTCCCGAAAGAGTATCGGACTTCCCATTCGTCTTTTCGGCAGTTCATCAAGCGAGAGCGAAGATGAAGATTCGGACTCGAACGTAGAAATCGACGGGTCGTTTATGATTGATCAACAGAAATCAAAGAAAGACCTGCGTCCTAAAACTGCCCTGGACATAGTACGGCGAGGAGTTAGTCTGCAGCAGTTGGCAAATAACGGGCGACTTGGACCGGCCGTGAGACAGATCAGGTATTTTGACGAAGACGAACTGAAAGACCGCGGGCATTTCTACGAGCATTTAGTACAAAAACGGATTCAAACAGAAAAGAACAAGCTTCAAAATCTGAACGGTGCTGTGGCTAAATTCTGTGAAAGTGAAACCATTCAAACAATGACGAGCAATATGAAAGCCAATCGGGCTTTCTTCATTCGCAATTCGAACTGGAATGATAGTGTAAACAATAAACTTCGTAGCCAGAAAGGAGTTTCTGACCCCACAAGAGGTTGCCAGATGGAAGTGAAGCCAAGCACCGCCGCAGGTTTACGAAATCCATCTCGAGCTGTCCTATCCACGTTTAGAATTCCGTCGTACATAGCCACGTAGATACGGTTATTAGTAATTGTAAATTTCACACTACCAAGATTGGAATCGTGGTCTAAATAGGGAACTTATTAGGCTTATTCCGGGAAAACTGACCTGAAAGCATTGCGTAAAGTGTCATCCAAAGTCCGCACAGGTTAATAAGCGACACTTTCCGCCTTGCATGGGTGGATTTTCGTTTCGAAAAGACTGCCATTAAACTAAAAACACAATAAAAGCGGGAGTCCACGAATCCAATCAAGGTACAAATTGTGATAGTAGAAAAGTAACATAATGTATACATGTATTAAAATGTTATTAAACGCATGCTTTTTTAATCCTTTACGAATACATGTGCGTGTAATCCATTATACAATACATGTACTTGTATTTACCTTAAGCATGGAAATACTCCTATTTTTACAAATATTAAATATATTGACATATCATATTATGATTGCATCCTTCATTTGAAGGGAGACTAACGCTTTTACCTTTCTGTAAAACCAGAACTAAATACCTTATGGGTTAGTCATATTTTATGTACAACAAATATGCATTTTTACAGTATTTAACACCATAATACAACATACATGAAGATAACGTTAACAAATGTTCATACATACTATTATTAACAATCATAGATAAGATGAATAAATGTAAACTTAGAGATGTGGACTCTTCCCGTATAGGTATACCTTTTGTACCAATTTAAGTATTGTTTTTTTAAATATCTTTCATATTTTACATAGCATTTTAAGCATACACATGTCTATGTATTTGACTTTGATGATTTATAATACTTTTACACACTGAGATCCAATTGAAACTGCCATATTGTCTGTTTAATTGTTTAAACTTTAGCAATCCAACGCTGAACAACAAAAAATGATCATCACAAGATTAAGAAAAGCCTGAAAACACGTTTAGAAAAAACAATTAGAAGTTCAGAAGTTCGAAGACTTGATATAGAGAATCCAACATTTGTTCATAACCAATACAAGAGTGGGTATCAAGATAACAGCATGCTGGTCACAGAAAAGATGCAAAATAACAGGTAACTATTACACACTCTCATCCACACACACACACATATACATATAAACAAAAATACCATGCATGTATGTGAAATAAATGTAAACATGTACATTTGAGGCTCACTCTGTGGAAATGGGACTTAATTCATGTGCGTATAGTGTCGTCCCAGAGCAGTCCGCACAGGCTAATCAGGGATGACACTTTCCGCCTTAACCGGATTTTTGCTAAGAAGGGGCTTTTTTAAAACATAAAATACATTAAGTCAGTCGGAAATTTTCGTAGATTATTAGCCTGTGCAGACTGCAAAGTCTGGGACGACACATTACACACATGCAGAAAGCCCCGTTCCAAGAGAACAGCTCAATAATATATTGTTCACAAGTTTTATCAGGATATCACCAATGGTTAAGAGTACAACTGCTCCCATCACTGTCCAACCGGAAGGGGGTTTTAGGACTGTCACTCAAAAGTCAAGCAGCTGCAAATACAACCAAGAATTTTGTTACTGTGAAACCAATATCTTTAGGGACACATAATTTTTCGTGGATTTTAGTGGGTCCAATCAACCACGAAATCAAATATTAAATAAACATATACGTACAAAGTCTTTTATCAAACATTAAAAAGGCTACGAATTTACTATCATTGAATATGCCACATTTTACGAATCCACGAAATTCTATATCAACGAAATTTACTGAAAGCATGTGAATGTACTTACAGACAAAAGTCTGCTATTGTTCTATTATATGTGGATGATATGGTACATGTACTTTCTATACAAAGAATTGCATTATTCGTGCATACATCACAGGATACAGTGGGCGGACGTGACAACGCCAGTAATTATCCAATAAAGGGAAGATGTATCTTGTTAAGGCACATCAGCAAGGACTAGCAAGGGTTTTCTGACCTTTACTACATGTACATTACTTCTGAGCCAAAAAAGCATGAAAGGTGATGTACACATTTAGGCACAGGTGTACCCCTGATTTGGAAATTCTGACACAGGGATATCACTGTGTTTAAAGACCCTAGGGAAAGGCTAACAGATGGCCCTTAATATCAGGATATGAACAAGTTTGTGAGTTATTTCACATGAACCTCTTGTAAACCAAGGTGGTTCCTTACAATTCCTACGTTGTTAGCATGGGTAGTCCCCTTCAACCACCAATGCAAGCCCCAACCCCCTTGTGACATATACGAATAATGCAATAATGATCTCAAGATGGCCTTAGAGCCTCATGTCTTCTGCAAAATGGGTCAATTACTTAAAAAATGTCAATGGAAACATTTCACATACATAATTTGAGATAATTGTACAGTGCACACAACATGTAGATTTGAATACATGTGTAATTTACCTTTAAGTATGATATGATGGTGAGACTAATGTATGCCCTTTGATTATCATCTCAAAGATATGGAGCAGAAACGAAAATGTTAAGGACAAAGACAGATAAAGGCATTCTTAAAAGGCTATAACCACCGACTGCTTCGTGGCGGAGTAGATTGGTAACTAATAAAAATGTAGCTGTAATATGTAGACCTAGTGAAGTATAAAGGTGTGGACAGATTAACATCGGAGACAACAAACTGACGAAATGCGCATGATCACGAGGATATTCCTACCAATGGCGCTGGATGTACACAAACCTTACAAAGGACAGATGCTATCAAAACATACCTAAGCAGTTAACCATGGCAAAGGCTATTTGGATTGTCATTGTAAACCATAGATGTTTCTTTTATTTAAAGATAATTAAACCTTTGAATGAAAAGTGGAAAAACTATTAAAAAACTAACATGGTGTGGAAATTACTTAGATTTATTTTTTAATACATGTCCATATTTCGAGAAAATAAATTTGTTATGGGATTATGCCAATTTAAACTATTTAAGCTAGTAGGCCACTTATATGCATGCAAGTTATAATATCACATGTTTATAGGAACAGTAATACATGCTGAACTATTATAATTATTAATCAAGGATACATACCAGCTGAGAAAGTATTAATTAAGAACACATACCAGCTGAGGAAAATATTAATCAATGACACATACCAGCTGAGGAATGTATTAATCAATGACACATACCTGCTGAGGAAAGTATTAATCAAGGACAAATACCAGCTGAGAAAAGTATTAATCAATGACAAATACCAGCTGAGGAAAGTATTAATCAATGACACATACCAGCTGAGGAAAGTATTAATCAATGACACATACCAGCTGAGGAAAGTATTAATCAATGACACATATCAGCTGAGGAAAGTATCAATCAAGGAAAAATACCAGCTGAGGAAAGTACTTATCAATGACAAATACCTGCTGGGGAAGTATTAATCAAGAACAAATACCAGCTTGGGAAGTATAATCAAGGACACATACCTGCTGGGGTAGTTTTAATAAAGGACACATACCCGCTGAGGAAATTTGTATCAATGGCACATACCAGCTAAGACAGTATTAATCAAGGACACAAAACAACTGAGGAAAGTATTAATCAAGCACACATATCATCTGAGGAAAAATTAATCAAGCACACATACCAGCTTCAGAAGTATTAATCAAGGACACATACATGTACCTGCTGGGAAAGTATTAATCAAGGACACATATCAGCTTAAGAAAGATAAAGGACACATAACAGCTGAGCAAGTATTAATCAAGGGCATATACCAGCTGAAAAAGTATCAATCAAGGACATATACTAGCTGAGAAAGTATAAATTAAGGACGCATACCAGCTGAGGAAGGATCTTTTCAAACTGCTCTAGTGTGACCTCATCCTCTCCATCTTTCTGAAAATAAAAGCATCTTAACATTTTTGTGTTATCTGGAAGATTACATATACAGGGCTTTTATTTTTGGTTTGGGGAAGGGGTCTGGCTTTCAGTTTGGGAAAAAAAGACAAAACTGAGAAAGTGGAAAACATTTCCCAAAGTTAGCTTGAAATTTGGAGAAAATTGCACCATTTTAAAGAAATTATCTTTGGGGATGGGATCTTTCTATTGAGGGAAGGGGCCTATGTCAGATGTTTTCTAAAGAAGGAAAACAAGCCCTGATATAGCATAACTCCAATGATATTTTGCATACAATAATCACAGGCATTACTAAATAGTATTGGTTTTACCCAGGAAACAGTTAAAATTTAGGCATTTTGTTTTTATAAAAAAAATAAGGCTTTAAAACTGATTTTTATATGCTCTTTTTGTACAACAATAAAATTATAATAAATTTTTTCAAGTTCATGATCAACATATTGCATGTTAATAAAACTGGTCTCTCACCTTAGCTTGTTTGGCAGTTCTAGTAATTGCTTCTGTGAAAAGAAAACAGGTATGAACATGAGATATTTAAACCAAGAGAAGTAAAACATAAACAAGAGTCCCGCAGTCGGAGACATATGACCCACAAACAGGGCTTTGAACTAGTGACCCTAATTTCAATAGGGGTCATCTACTGTCCAAGGCCAATGTACAAGTGAAGTATCAATCCAATCGGTCAATTCGTTGAAAAATTATTGATCAGAAACAATTTTCACACTTATGTTAACAGGGACCTTGACCTTTGACCTAGTGACCCCTATTTCAAATGCACATGGGAAGTATCAAGCCAATCGGTGGATTTGTTGTCAAGTTATTGATCAGAAACAATTTTCCCACTTATTGTGACAGTGACCATGACCCTAGTGTGCCCAATTCCAATAGGGATCATCTACTGTCCAAGCCCAATGCACATGGGAAGTATCAAGCCAATCGGTCAATTTGTGGACGAGTTATTGATCAGAAACGATTTTTCACATTTATTGTGATTGTGACCTTTGACCTAGTGACCCCAATTTCAATAGGGGTCTTCTACTGTCCAAAGCCAATGCACATGTGAAGTATCAAGCTAATCGGTCAATTTGTTGATCAGTTATTGATCAGAAACGATTTTCACACTTATTGTGACAGTGACCTTGATCTTTGCCCTAGTGAAGCCAATTTCAATAGGGGTCATCTACTTCCCAAGACTAATGCACATGTGACGCATCAAGCCAATCGGTGGATTTGTTGAAGAGTTATTGATCAGAAACGATTTTCCCACTTATTGTGAGTGACCATTACCCTTAACCTAGTGTGCCCAATTTCAATAGGGGTCATCTACCAAGGCCCTTGCTACACTTTCGGGATTGGGGCGGGGGCCCTTAGAGGGGGGAATTTCGCGTCGTTTTGGGAAAAAAGGGGAATTTTAGAAGATCTTTTCACCAACCATTCAACACTTAAAATTGCTATAGCAATGTAATTTACATAAATATACATTTAATCAAAGGTTAAAAGCACCATACCAGCTTGCAATAAAGGTATAAAAGTAAAAAAAATAAAATAAGTAAATAAATTTTTGGAGGGGGGAATTTTTTAGCAGAAATAGGGCGAACAAAGTATACTATTTTAAGGGGGGAATGGGGCTGAATTTTGGCCCCAAAAACGGCCAAACAGTCCCTGTCTACTGTCCAAGGCCAATGCATATGTGAAGTATCAAACAAATTGGTCAATTCGTTGGTCAGAAACCATTTTCACACTGATTGTGATAGTGACCTTGACCTCTGACCTAGTGACCCCAATTTCAATAGGGGTCTTCTACTGTCCAAGGTCAATGCACATATTAAGTATTAAGCCAATCTGTAAATTCTTTTTTCAGTTATTGATCGGAAACGATTTTCACACTTAATGTGATAGTGACCTTGACCTTTGACCAAGTGACCCCAATTTCAAAAATTTCAATCTGCTGCTGTCAAGGCCAATGCACATGTGAGGTATCAAACCAATTGGTCAATCCGTTGATGAGTTATTGATCGGAGACAAACCGGTCTACAGACAGACCGACATCCAGCAAAACAATATGCCCCTCTTCCTCTTCCATAATAACACTGTGACATAGACCTTAATTTTTTTATCTCAAAGCCAATCAGGGTCTCTTGTCTCAGCATTATAAAACTAGAGCTTTGTCACAGACGTGACAAATACCCCCAAATGCCGCATTGACACAGAATATTTTGCATATTGTATTCACAAAAAACAGGGGACACCATGCTCAATGTTTAAAATGCACTAAGTGACCTCATGACCTAGTTTTTTATCCGGTATGGCCCATGTTCAAACTTCACCTACACATCATCTAGATACAACTTCTGACCAATTGTGGTGAAGATCGGATGAAAACTACTTGAATTAGAGAGCGGGCACCATGCTGAATGTGTAAAACGTACTACGGTTAGTGACCCCGTGACCTAGTTTTTGATCTGGCATGGCCCATGTTCGAACTTGGCCTTAAGATCATCTTGATACAACTTCTGACCAGGTTTGGTGAAGATCAGATGAAAACTTCTTGAATTAGAGAGCAGACAACATGCTGAATGTTTAAAAAGCACCAAGTGACCCCGTGACCTAGTTTTTGACCCGGCAGTATACCCATATTCAAACTTGACCTAGACATCATCTTGACACAACTTCTGAACAAGTTTGGTGAAGATCCGATGAAGACTACTTGAATTTCAGAGCAGACACCATGCTCAATGTTTAAAACGCACCAAGTGACCCCGTGACCTAGTTTTTGACCAGCCATGACCCATGTTCGAACTAGGCCTAGACATCATCTAGATTCAACTTCTGACTAAATTTGGTGAGGCTCGGATGAAAACTACTTGAATTAGAGAGCCAACCATGATCAATGTTTAAATCGCACTAAGTGACCCTGTGACCTAGTTTTTGACCCGGCATGACCCATATTCGAACTTGACCTTAACATCATCTATATACAACATCTGACCAAGTTTGGTGAACATCGGACAAAAACAACTTGAATTAAAGAGCCGACACTTAATAAGGACCGACCGACAGACAGACAGACCGACAGACAATCTCACTCCTATATACCCGCTAAACTTCGTTTGTGGGGGTATAATAATTGCTACCCATACATGGTAAATATGTACTCAAAATATTGAAGAGACTTTGTTTATGTTTCTGGCCCCTTTGACCATGACCTCTCATTGGTTTACCTCAAAATACTGTTTGGATGAAAAGTTCAAAGCCATCTATACACATTGTGGGAAAACAAATTCTATATTACAATTGTCTGTATCCTTAAGCATTTACCTATTGCCAGTATTGGCCTCAAAATTGATAGACGTATTTCTTGCCTAAAAACTACATGCAAGCCAATGAGATTAGGTTAGGCCAGTTAGGATGAAGTTAAATGCGTCCTGTATCGTTTACTTTTTATATATTTTAGAAATGTGAACAAGTACTTATGTTTTGGGGGCTTAGTCCAAGCTCATTATAACTGTGATACACCCTTGACTTAAAAATAAGGGAAAATATATCTCACTAACACGCGTGCACCCTTAACTAAAAGATCAGGGAAAAGAGATCAAGCTGAAACACCCTTAACATAGAGATAAAGAGATTTGGGTTTGAACACATTTATAGTTACAAGCCGCTTTTAACATTACTTTTGACCTCAAAATCAATGTATGTCTTCCTTTCTTCCAAAGTAACCCAAATACATGTATACCCGGGTAATACTACATGGAATGATCATTTGTCAAACAAATTGTGTGGAAATGACTCAAAAACAAGCTGCTGTGACAGTCACCTTAACCTGTTGACCTAAAAATAACGGGCATGGGCCTTACCCTCAAGAAACCAGTATGCCAGTGCGGATTATCATGGCCTATTAGGTAAAAGCTTTCAGCAGAATTATATAAGGTAGAAATTGGAAAAGTCTCAGACAGACAAACTTAGTTTGACAAGAACAAAGCAAAGCAATAATCACACATTTTGGTCAACCTAAAGGCATAACTGCAGACATTGTGTAGTCATTGAAAAACAAGCTATTTTACCTGTTTCATTTAGAGTGAATAACTCACCGAGACATCCAAATACTTTTTGGCAAATAAAGATACAACATATAAATAGAATGGATAAACTGATTTTGACAAAATGTATTTGCAATGACCTGACCATTCCTCCAAATCTTGAGTAGCATGCTGAACCTGTATTGATTCAACCTTGATATTTAAAATTAACTTAGTTTGATTAATTGATTATGTTTGACTTGAAACTTAAAAACAACAAAGGTGAGATACCTTGAACAAAAATTGTTATAACTTCTGTAAGCAGTGACAAGGCTTCTGTATTCACTGAAATCAAAAAAATGAGCATTTAATTTAAACAGGCTTTTTTGAATATTAAAAAAATCAATTCATCTGCATTCATTTGGCTATAAATTGCTGTGTTGGCAAATTGTGACAATAACATTTGAATAAATACTTTAAATAATAGATTTATCCTTGTTCATTGTTCAGTATGCCATTGACAAGAATATCTATTGAATTTGCTGTCCTAAGAAGACACCCTTCAATGACTTAGTCATTAATAAGGGCTACATTCCCTGGATTTTTCTTTAAATTTATGGTGCTCCCCTTTCCAAAAAAAACAAACAAGAGATGTGTTTGTCAGAAACACAATGCCCCCTATTGCGCCGCTTTGAAATAAAATTTCAATATATCATTTGGCAGGTTTAGAAATTATCTCCCTTTTAAAGCTTATTACATCCCTTGGATTGTATTTTTTTACTTTTGACCTTGAAGGATGACCTTGACTTTTCACCACTCAAAATGTGCAGCTTCATGAGATACACATGCATGCCAAATATCAAGTTGCTATCTTCAATATTCAAAAAGTGGTGACCAAACTT
The DNA here is from genome assembly GCF_020536995.1 of Dreissena polymorpha. Lineage (NCBI taxonomy): Eukaryota > Metazoa > Mollusca > Bivalvia > Myida > Dreissenidae > Dreissena > Dreissena polymorpha. Next base: position 32,893,775 of record NC_068356.1, read on the forward strand.
TAACGAAGGGTAAAGTTTTAGAAAAGGAAAAAACAATTATATTTGACCTTTGATCTTGAAGGATGACCTTGACCTTGACTTTTCACCACTCAAAATGTGCAGCTCTATGAGATACACATGCATGCCAAATATGAAGTTGCTATCTTCAATATTGCAAAAGGTATCAAACTTTAACCAAGGTTAAAGTTTTGGGACAGAATGACAGACAGGCCAAAAACAATATACCCCCTATCATTTGAAGAAGGGGCATAAAAATACAATGATATTTGACCTTTGACCTTGAAAGATGACCTTGACTTTTCACCACTCAAAATGTGCAGCTCCATGAGATACAAATGCATGCCAAAAATCCAGTTGCTATCTTAAATATTGCAAAATATATGAGCAAGGTTATAGTTTTTGGACAGACACACAGACAAACATAATGACAGACAGACAGGCGAACTGAAATAGGCAAGGTAGATGCGTCAGGATGAAATATGAACAGAAAAGACAATGTTGTTAAGAAAATGTTAGTAAGTAAGAAAGAGATTGCATGGAGAAATGAAATTATTTTTTTATATTTTTTTACCTTTGACCTTGAAGGATGACCTTGACCTTTCAGCACTCAAAATGTGCAGTTCCATGAGATACATGTACACATGCATGCTAAATATCAAGTTGCTATCTTCAATAATGCAAAAGTTATTGCAAAACTTTAACGAAGGTTAAAGTTTTGGGACACACACAATGAATGAATGACAGACAGACAGGCCAGAAACAATATGCCCTCGATCTTTTGATCCGGGGCATAAAAATTTCGTGACAATTGACCAAACAGGGGCACTGTCTCACCAGGACACCTATAATGATCAATGACATTTCACTTTTACATAAGCCAGTTGTCAGTACATGTAAATAACTTACACAAACTCTAAATTTCTTGCCAATATTTACAATACATGACATAGTTAATGTGTTTAAGAATCTCAAGAACACAAATTTTCTCCATTTTCCAGAAGAAAACCCACATGCAAGGACTGCACAAAGTAAAAACTGGGGTGTCTCGGTATGCCTCCAGTTGATGTCCAATCAGGACAGGGTAACTCAATTGAAACGTGTTTAATTCATGGACCAAGATGTGCCCGGATTGAGCACTATTCTGATTCAACCAAATTGCCAATCAACTATAAATTTAGATTGAAGCATTATGTCCAATGTATTTCCTGAAAATCAGCGGAAAACAAAAGCACATTAATTTGAAACAACAATCTGTAATGGTAGTATACTATTTGTTGTCGGTGTTTTGACAGGTTTTTCAACCTATGATTGTATAATACATTGTATCTTTTAACTTTAATGGGCCATGAAATACTAATGCAGTTGGCTCTTATTTCGGTATGATACATATAACGATAGCAATAAGCGACCCCCTATCATAAAAACACCATGGTTTGAATGCCAGATAAAGTCAATAATTTGCATAGAAATCTCTGATAAGGTGCCAAAAACAACACTGTAACATGGAGAAGTACAAGTTGGTTGTAAATAGGGAGCATTACAGGGATAAGCGATGGTAAGTTTTAGCCAGACAGAGCATAAATAGCGAAGTTTATTGCGAACTAACAGAAAGTATGTCTTTTTTTCCGAATGTCAGGACAAATTGTTTCATATACGGACGCTGGGACAAACACCCCAAAGCAGGACTGTCCCATCAAGATGGGTACGTCTGGCAATCCTGCATGTATGGAAATATTTATTATACTTCAAGTACATTAGTTAAAAATCTGTACTTAAATTAATTTAAGCCTATAAGCAGTACATGTACTTGGTGCTCTGGGGCAGATCTAAAGAACGCTCCCAAGATGGGGATCAAACCCTTGACCTCCCAGTCACTAGGCGGACACCATATCCATTACACCACGGCGACCTTACTTCAACTGACTTAATAAAACAAATACTCGGCTTACTTTTTGTCTTTTCATCTTTAAAATATTGTTGCATAATACTCTGCACAGTTTTCTGAAAGGAAAAAAAGACAAAAGTAAGAGATTTAATTTTAATAGATTTACACTACCTGAGAATAAGTACACTCAAAATCATTGGTGCCCGCTGGATTTTGTTTATAAACAATCCTGCGTGACCTACTCACAGGAGGGAAGCCCATAGTATTTTTTTTTTAGTGATCAACATGAAATATCTCTATGTGGACACACTTTTGTCCGACCAAACAATTTTGGAAATGGGTCAATTTCTGAGGGCTGGTGTGGAAATACTGCTAGATCAATGGTACTGCATGATGTTAATTTTTTTCCTGATAAATTATTTTATTAGCTTTCGAAAACAACCAGTGTGTAGTTGATTCGTTTAAAATTCTTCGAGTTACATGGTTTACAGTAAAGATGGTGTAGTTTTACGGCAAATGAAGTTGCACTCCTTGTTTCTATAATAGCATATATATTTATTTTTTTTAATATTAATAATAATACTATAGCTTCCCTCCTGTGGACATACCTATTTCATATCTTTAATTCCATATATTTAAATTGTTATATAAGGCTTAAAGCAAAATAAGCCTTTTTTCAGTGAAGCCAGGCTTTGAAGGCATTTTTAAGAAAAGTTTCTTTTTACAATCATATTTCTGATTATGTTTTCATTTCAATAGGTTTTGCTCTTTCTATGTGAAAATTTCAGATAAAACGTCAAACTTGTTTGGAAATTCTGAAACTTTAAAGTTGCCTAAACTTGCAAAAAACTGCCATTTTAGCGTGACATTTATTTTTTGTTAAATAAGAAATGCATGTTTAAAGATATTTTAGTATCATATTAAATTATTTTTGTATTTATACTGTAGAAAGACTATCTGTCTTTTTCAGAAATCATTTTGAGAGAAAAAACAAGCATTTTCTAATTTTAAATGTTTTTTAAAAATATACTGACTCAATTGAGGCCAAAAGAGCATTTTCAAACCTTTATTATACATGTGTATATTGCATGAAATAAACTATACAGGCAGCTTTAAATGTATGTAACCTTTCTATTTCACTAGACATTAGGCACCATCTAAAGATGGTATCCTAACCTTTGTCATTACATTTCCTGTATTCTAGAGATGTGTGTCCTAAAATGCACAAAATGTGTCCCAACAGTCACGGTTTGACGGTGTGTCTCTTCTAATGCTCACTGTTTGACAACCATAGCAGATTTCTATGAAAAAGCTATCTTAACTTATTCTTAAGACCCTAACAGAGGTAAACATATTCAGTCAAACTTATATGCTGACAAGTATCAACTGTACATTGCCTGGAATATGTGTCCCAATAGTCACGGTTTTTGTCCTAACAGTCACGGCTGATTAAAGTGCCTCTATTTCTGCTTTAAAGGGATCTTTTCACGCTTTGGTAAATTGACAAAATTGAAAAAAGTTGTTTCAGATTCGCAAATTTTCGTTTTAGTTATGATATTTGTGAGGAAACAGTAATACTGAACATTTACCATGGTCTAATATAGCCATTATATGCATCTTTTGACGATTTTAAAACCTAAAAATTATAAAGCGTTGCAACGCGAAACGATTGAATAATTTGGAGAGTTCTGTTTTTGTCGTTAAATTTTGTGAAACTAGGAAGATTGCTTATATAAGGTATAAAATACGTCAAGTATGTAAACTCGGTGGAATAGCTCAGTAGGCTAAAGCGTTTTTACTTCAGGACTATGGCAGGACTCCAGGGGTCACTGGTTCGAAACCTGCTCCGGGCAATGTTCTTTTCCTTTTTTTAATTTTATTCTTGATTTTTTACTGGAGCTTTTACGATCCAATGTTTACATTTATCAATATAAAGCATTTAATGAATAAGTTAAAAAATGCCAAAATCTGTGAAAAGGCCCCTTTAACATCACCCTAAATAAAAGCATGCATGTCATTGTCTTCATTGAACATCCATTGAGAGAATAAGACTGGTCTTTGACCTTTCAGGTTTATCAATTCATCATAATAACTATAGAAACTTTTTGTCCCAACAGTCACGGCTGATTTACTATACACGGATCACAAAATTTTAATGAACCCCAAATGTAATACTCTGTGGTCCACATGATTCTCAAACCTCAGCTATAATAATTTTGTTACATTGTAGTGTAAAATATGCATAAATACACACAAAATAATGGTCTTCATGCAATGGAACATGTCTGGAACAGTCACATTTATATATTTAATAAACTCTTAAAAATATTAACACTAAACCGTTAAATACTTCAACAGAAATTATTTTTCTTACTGCTTTGGTTTTCATCTTGCATAAAATAATTAAAAATATAGATCTTCTAGGTACATTTGATTAAATACTGAATTACAATGTATAAAATGGCAATAAATTAAGTAGGAAGTGCAACATAATATTGGGTTTATACTTATTTTTCAAAAACTGAAATACAAGATTACTGTCCTTTCCCGCCAAATAGAACGGTATATTGTGTAAATGTATAAAAGAGCAAGAATTCTCCTCCATTACACTAATAACTCGTACTTCATATGTAACTTCTCATTTTTGTACCAACAGTCATGGATGTAGTGAAACAATTTGTGGCATCATATCTCAATCAAAGCGCTGAAGGCACTGTAGGTGTCCGCTGTTGTAAAATGTCGTCCTTGATTAGCTTGTGCGCATTGCACAGGCTAATCAGTATGCACAGGCTAATCTTATTTGACATGCATTAAGCCCCGTTTTCCCTGAAAGCAGTCAATATGTACAAATTTCAATGATAAACACTAGACTGGCCAATCTCGTCTTGCAAGCTGTTAAACACTATAAGTCATATAAACCCTCTGCAGTGTACCAGTGGTGAACTATAAACAGGCAAATGTGGTGGTTATCTTTCCATTTGTCATCTGCTGCAACAGAACACTTGGAAGAACTTTATTTTTTACAGAAAGTCACGCTTATTTTGCTTTAGGCCATAACTGGTTCATTGTTACTTTGAATGGAATGTCAGATCTTTGTTTATTCATTTTTAATTTAATGTACGTACTATTTAACCTATAAACAGGGTATCTAACGGACATAAATGTAAACAACATGGAACTACTGGTCATGTACGTAATTCCGGCCTGTACGTAAAAAATCGGCCACCTATGTAAAATCATTTTCATGATCTTAACGCACATATTTTGTTTTTATTTAGAAAAATCAACGTGAAAACCATCCCTACTCTCAATATTTTGCAAATGTAAGAACCACATCACTGTAAACTTTTGTGTTAAAATGTCACAACTATAGCAGGAAATATTTGGCTCGTGGGGAAAGTGATGTCATCATTTGTTTCAACAATTATATTCATATAAGAAACAAATATATTTGATAAAATTATTTTTATTTTATCTAATAAACTTAAATTAAAGTTTTACCAATTAATTGTACAAAAAATTATATTCAAAACATAAAAGTCAGAACCTAAATATATTTTTTAATATATGAATTACCTCCCTTTATAAGAATATTACTAGATTACATGTTTTAATATTATATATAAGCGTTTACTAATAATCAGCACTGAAGTCAACTTTTTAAACAAAATGTGTTTACTTTTTTAGCTATGTTTGAAAAAATTTATTAAACACATTCAAAAAAAATATTTTTTTTTCATGAATTAGCAGTTTCCCATTGTTTATATTTATTAAAATAGGTAGGGGGAGTAACTGGTATAATAATTTCGCATTTATTTTAAATTTCAAGTCAAAAATTTTAATAGTATAAACATTGATTAATACTCTGAATTTGAGGACATTTGTCAAAAGATAATGCTTTGTAATTTTATCTGCAGATCAAACTGAAAAGTGGCCGATTTTTTAGGTACATTTAACCTACGAAAATGGATAGTTTACATGTCATCATTTTCTGTTCATTAAGTAACATTCACCGATCTAATTCTATTTAAATTTTCATGCTAGGTTAGTTTTGAACCCAGGATTATATATGTGAAGTTTAGTTTCAACCAGTTGCCTAACACTAAAGATTTTTCTTAAATAGTCCCAAAAGTGGCCGGAATTACGTACATGACCAGTATGATGGCAAAACTGAAAAAGGTGTTGTTTTTGTTTCTACTGCTGTTTAATTTGAAGGATTATCTTCTTAAAGAAGCAATTATCCAATGAAGATTACGAAGTTAAGTTCGTTATATTTGTTTGTTAAATCATTTATCTGATATATTAGGATGGTTTTAGACCCAAGTAAATATTCCCTTATAAGTACTGTGATGCAGGCTAAAACATTTTAAGTAGTAGGCCTAGGGTAACTTAATGTTTTATCATCTGGGCTGCAAACCTTAAACATATTCGACAACAATATCATTCAGTACGTCTTAATTTGAAACTAACAGCAATTGGCGAACGTTCGCTTTAACTGAACGCACTTAATAAATCCATAATCTCATTTTATGATCTACAGTAGTGTTACGAAAACAAAACATCCGAATTCATTACAGTTGTTTAATGCATAACAAAATCCGTGATTTACTTGAATAATTAAACACAGTAAAGACAATCAAAATAAAGAGCGAACACAATTTACGTAAAACCATAGAAAAAACACAGAAATAAAGCTTAAAACAAATGACTGAGAACATGTTATCAATCAAGAACCTGTTTAAAGGTAGCCGCCATTTTTTGGTTGAGATAAACACTGACTGGAGGTCACAATATACTAAACATTTTCCCTATATAATTCACTGAAAAAGCGACAATTTTGAGCAATAATAAATGCAACATTTTGTACAAAGATATCCTCATTACCATACCTTTTCTTTAAGGCCATTCTAAGCTGAATCGATTTATGCAAGTACACATTAAATTCCAGAGGGCGACAATGCGATAGTACGATGGCGACAATGCGATAGTACGATGGCCACAATGCGACAACGCAATAGTACGATGGCGACAATGCGACAGTGCCATAGTACGATGGCAACAATTCGATAGTCATATCGTACTGTCGCCATCGTATCATCGCATTGTCGCCATCGCCCTATTGCGTTATCGTATTGTTGTAATCGTATGATCGCATTGTCGCCATCGTACTATCGCACTGTCGCCATATCGCACTGTCGTCATCTTATTATCGCAGTGTTGCCATTGTACTACCGCACTTTCGTATTATCGCATTGTCGCCATCGTACTATCGCGTTATCGTAGGCCTACTGTCGCCATCGTATTATCACATTGTCGCCAGCGTACTAGCGCACTGTCGCCATCGTATTGTCGCACTGTCGTCATCGTACTATCGCATTGTCGCCATCGTACTATCGCACTATCGCATTGTCGCCCTCTTGATTTTAATGTGTAACCACGATGGCCCTAACAGCATTCCATAATGTTAAGATATAATCATCAAATTGACCACAAATAATCAAATTCTATCAAATATATAACCCTTCAAAATCATCGCAAAACTCCCAATTTACGCCCTCGTTAGGGTAGGATATTACAAAACAATATCGGATATTTGTTAACTATTTTAATGCAAAATACCGCTGGAAACAATGCAACTATGAATGCTAACACGCTTTGTACATTAATTATGTTACTAAAAAATGTTGTTACTTATTTTTTAATTTATTCATTCATGGTTTCGTTTTTGGGAAAGTATATCTCTCATAATGAGGCATTTATTATTTAATTAAAAAAAGGTATTCTTACAGTAAAGCTGATGTTTGTGTATGCGGGTCCTTTTATATAAACTGATTGATAAGATTGCACATGAATACATATAGAGTTCCATTGAGTTTATAATAAACATACACAGGAAGCTTGCTATTGGTAACAATATATAATATAAATAGTGTGATGTTCTGATGTGAGGCTACAAATATAATAAAGCATATACATTTGATGAAAAAATAGTAAATGAATTAAATGAGTAAGTACAATGTATGTAAAATAAATTATGACCATGTATACTGGTACAAGTCTGAGATTTATTGTGTTCATATGCATGATAAAAAATATGATATATTTTATCTTTTTTCAAAGATTACAGATGTCTATTTTGTCATATATAAATGAATAAAGACGCATTATCCACCAGCATACATATATTGTGCACAAGACATCTACAGCAAAATGCACGACGCATATTAACAGATGACGTAGTAACGCTCATTGGGTCATTGTCAACCTGAAATGGCTTGAAGTCAACCGGGGGTGACTAGAAGCCGATTCATGTCACCCTTGGGTGACTTTAAGCCGATTCTAGTCACCCGGTCGGCTTGAAGTCACCCGGGGGTGATATGGATAGGCTTGAAGTCCCCCTAGGGTGACCAGAATCGGTGTCTAGTCACACCCGGGTGACTTCAAGCCATTTCAGGTCGACAATGACCCAACGAGCCGTAGTAACTGCAAGTGAAAGTGAAACACTGTTCAACATGATATCCAAAGACGATGGAATAAGTTCAACTGATGATCCAATATATGCTTTCAATCAGAGTGCAATGACTTTAAAATGAAATGCTCCCACATTTTAACACGATTTTAAGTTACTTAAGAAAAAGTTAAAAACCTCATCTGCAAGAAAAGTTCAACAAGCCAGCCAGAACCCGTATTCACCAACCTATTCGTAGACTTAAGAATACACATGTATAGAATAGACTTAGAACCAAGCAAAATTCGTCTTGCGTTTGAATATATACAGGCTTCCACTGGTGAACAAAATGTTATAAAAGAAGAATGGTGTACAAAAACAAAATCAGTACCAAGTTTGACTCAACATTAAAGTAATTCATGCGTTTTCAAATTTAACGAATATGCTTCATTCTTAGACTTAATCCTAAAGGCCCGGTCACACCGAGGTTCCGGACGAGAAACGGACATAAAATCATTTAATCCGTTCATGTCCGTTCTTATCCGTTTAATGTCCGTTTCATATCCGGTGAATCCGCTCCTTGTTCGGCGATGTCCGGTGACATCCGTTCCGTCCGTTGGGAAGTTTTGAGCATGTTCAAAATTTTCCACCGGATAAAACGGACATAGATCTCCGTTTGATGTGCGGTCTTCATACGTTAGTTTACGGTTTGTTCGGAAATCGTGCGGTACACCTCCTGTACGTATTCGGTTAATGTCCTTTAATGTCCGGTTGTCCTGGTCCTCACGCATGTTCAACAGATAATAACGGACAGCTAACGTATACAAAAGTGAGAGAAATGTGGCGGAACAAAACCTTCGTTGGCCTTTTGGATGCTATATCTGACCATGCATTGTTTTGCTCAAACGAGAGCAAGGAGACGGAGGCAGCGCAGATGGTGGATCAGGCTTGGCTGGGTCCCGAGCGGAGGCGTCAGTTCGGTCTGTATTAGCAACTTATGAAGGGCTTAAGTGAGAGTGTAATAAAATTCAACTCGTAAAATGTTAAATGACTAACATCCGACAAACATCAATCAAACGATTGTGTTCATTTGCTTTGTGATTATGATATAACATGCCATTATGAATAATGAACACACAGAAACTGTAACAATCAGATTAAGGGATACTAAAACCCTGTAAATTCTTTTCGAAACTCAAAATCGCTGCGAAAAACGACCAAAAGCTTTTGTTTACAGGAAAGAAAGTATTAGAAATGGTCTTACTCTTGCACAAAACATTAATCGATTGTATTATCCGGGTAAAACTCGACGAGGGTTGTTTTGAATGATGTATTAATTTGTTTTACAAATAACAATTTAAGAGATTCGCTGTCCTCTGCGCTACAAGTACCTTGGTCATCGGAGGAAGTGTTTTCCACCACAAAATAATACAAACGGCAACTTGGGTGTCACCAGGCCTGTCTACTGAGAACCAGATCGACCATCTGCGCATCGTGAAGCAGTTTCGTCGCTTTCGTAAGGATATATGTGTTTAGCGAGGAGCTGACGTTGGTTTTGGTTATCATCTCATTGTCGCCGAATTAAAACTGAAGATGAAGAAGAGTAGGACAGGGAGGTCATGCCAACGCCAGTGTTACGACACCTGGAAGGACAGGGAGGTCATGCCAGCGCTAGTGTTACGACACCTGGAAGTAAGAAGCAAAAAGAGTCCAATGTCACTCTCTCCAACAAGTTTCAGACCATAGAGGAGCTGTTATGAGAAGAGACGATAGAACAAATGTGGCAGAAAATGAAAGTAGCAGTGACCTCAACATGCCATGAGGTACTTGTCAACATGTCGTACATCATAAAAGGTCATGAACCCATCCAATCGAGAGACACGTTGATGTATAAAGTTTTAAAAATTATGCATTTGGTCGCTTATATGTATGTGAATCGTCCTATATATGTGCATGTTCTTTATACAATATTACTAGTATTGTCTTATTGTTGCTGAAGTACATGGTTTGTTTTCGTATTTCTTTTATAATTCGTACTTGATTGTTCAATTTCTAACCAGCAAAGATATCCATACAGATAATCCATAATTTGTTATCGCATAGGTGGTCGACTTTGAGGTATTATTATTACTAGTATATAGATAAGGAGCTGTTTCATTTAGACCTTAAAGATTGATGTCTTAATCATATTATACTATTCAATCTTAACTAATGATCACAATACATATAGATCAACTTAAGTGACGTTTTCGTTTAAGTGGTCGACTATAAAATAATACTAAAATATTACTAAACTATAACTAAGTGTAACCTAGATGGAGATAGTATGTCATATCATATACCTACCAACATTTCTCAATTCCGTTTATATAAGATTATTAAACAACGACTGAAAATACCATTCAACAATAAAGTTCGATTTATAAAAGTATATGTGCCGTGGCTTTATGTAAGTGTGCTTTCCTAATTAATTTCATTTTCGAATGTATGCAAATTACAATTAAAAGTTAAAGAAGCCTAATTTTCCGGCTTAGTTTTTTTAGCTAATTGAAACGCAGTTTGTACCATGTTATTTTTTCACATAGATGTATAAGAAAATATTTATTTTATTATCCAAACACTATTTATTGTTTAGCTATTTAACATTCTAGAACTGGTAGGTACATCTGAATATATGTATCAATATAATAGGTACATAAACTACAAGACCGTTTTGTTTTCTTTAACAATAAAACCCCCCAATAATTAAGGTTGATGTCTTTGTATATACAGCCACAATTATTGTAGCCCACAAAACATGGTGTTCATAAAGTATCGATACATTTTGGTTCGTTGTATATTATAGCACTTCTATATAATTTTAAAAATATAACACATATCAATTAACGTGTGAGTCATTTTCATATTTACAGGAAAATAATGCCGACACAATGTATATATTAGGACTCTACATCACAAATACACATGTGGTGCAATTTCTAGATTTGCATGAGAACTCCACCAACATGTATTATTAAAGGCGTGGATTGAATCTGGATTAAACACAGATGCCGTTTCAGCTTTCTTCAACATTCTCTACTGACATTATCGGTATAAAGAAGCATGAAGTGGTAATTGATTTGACGCAAAAACATTTAAACTAAACGACGCAGTTTTTCGGAGAATACAAGAAACATATCCGCTAATCATCACCCGATTGTTGTTATTGTCAAATGCGCCATACAGCAGCATAATGTAAGACATCCCATTTTAAGAATTTCATTTAACCTGTTTGCGTTTCTCTGATAACGACGGCTCTTCTCGAGGAAATTGGCCAGAGTGACGATAACAGTTTTGCTGATAAGACGTCATACAACCTTACCGCAAGAGTGTTGCTTGTGTGTTGATGCGCTCTACTGACATATTAGATTTAGACCCAGTTATTAACTTGGTTGCTTGCAGTTATTTTGTTAACCTTAGAATGGCTTTCAGTTGTGTTAACCATCACAACGCTTGAAAATACAAGATTGCTCTCTGAGCTATCCTCTCAAAGTTTGATCAGAGGCAATTAAAGTTCCCATGGAAATTAACGGCATTCATTGTGTTTTCAACGATTGCTATCATATAGTATATGTAATTTAACATGACACTGTTACATTTGTTTGACAGGGCGATCACCGGTGTATGCATTAAGTTTAATGAACAGTTTATCAATTAATCCTGTCCAAAATGACACATCGATTGATGTCTCTATAATTACATGTATCCCTTATAGCTAGAGTCAATACATTACGATGCTACTAAAACTAACTTGTCTTTGTTTGTATATAACGGTGTTACTCTTGTGTGATTTCAACTTGAATTTACATAAAAACGAAACCAGGTGAGCTGTTGTAATGACAACCGAACGTAGAAAAGTAAAATCAATAACGCGTGCTTCGTACGCTCCTTTCTTGTAAGGATAGAGTGAGATTGTTATAGAGGTTAAACACTGGAGTGTTACAGCTCTCTGCGCTAAATAACAGGAATTTAATCGTTTACGAGCGTGTAGTGGTTATAAATACGCACGATAATACATCACATACTATACATAACTTGACTTTTTAAATTTAAACTGCATAACTGTACACTAGTGATCATGGATACTGCGCTTTGTTCTACATGTGTTTTAATGCTTCGTAAGTATAACGTTGATTATTATATTGGTGTTAATATACGTATTTTAAATTAAAAGTGCGTTATATATTTAAACGCGGACAGTGTACATATGATAGGTAACTTTGGTACTCAAGATACATAATTTAGGCACTAATTACCTAAATTCTGTTACATTGGGCCACATGGCTTTTAAAGGGACGTGATGAGTCATAACATCAATTGTTTGTTTACAAATTGAAAAATTAATTCAAAGACTATAAATATTATCACCAAATTAAGTGACATTCATCTTCAATGTAGTTATTTATTCGTATTTATGTATAGGTATTCAGGTACAATGTATATTAATAAAATTAAAAATAATCGTACAAATCTGTTTATCAATACCATGCCTAAAACACTGTCGACTTGGATCATATGAATCGATTTGTGATACACAGAAACGTGGTAAAGATTCCGTCGTCTGTGATGGGTGATTTTGCAATCTGCCATCAGAGGCTTTGGACATTGAACCGCGATCTACAAATAGAAATTACAGAGTTGATTACAGGCGTTCGCGTTTTACGTGGCATTAATGCAAAATAAACTTTTATTCGAAAACTTAGCTGAAATAATTCGCGTTCAGAATAAATCTGAAGAGTCTGTCAAAGCAAAAATCATCAAAAGACTCTTAGGCGGCAATTTATATTGACTATTCGAAAACTATGCCTATGGCCGGCAGTGTTTACAGACGTTCGTGCTTAAATTACTTCAATTACATGTATTAATAGAAAATCAATACGTTATTGTTTATTTAACCCTGGTTCTTTCGATCAGTCAAGTTGAGAGGTATTGCTCAAACATCTTTTAAGTTCAACTAAGATGTAAAATAGATACGCCCTAAATCTAGTAAACATGCGACACTCGTCAAGGTAAAATTTTGGTAAGAATATCTTATTTTGGATGTCTGCACAATAATATGCTTACACTAAAGTCGCCACTCCTCTATTCAAAAACCCGGATACTAGTTAGCGTTATTTTGTAGATGTTTAATTGATGTCACCAAAACACTGTTTATTGCAACATATACTGCGTACGATGCGCATGTCAAAATTGAATTTGAGAAGAAAAAAAACTATACGTGCTTGTGGCATTAACGCAAAATATACTTTTATTTGATAACTATGCATATGGCAGTGTTTATAGACGTTCGTGCTTAAATTATTTCAATTACATATATTAATAGAAAAGCAATCCTTTATTGTTTATTTTAACCTAGTTCTCTCGATCAGTAAAGATAAGAGTTTCTATAAGGTATTGCTCAAAGCATCTTTTGAGTTCAACTAAGATGTATTAATAAGATACGCCATTAATCGAGTAAACATGCGACACTCGTCAAGGTTAAGTTATGGGTAAAATATCTAATTTGTATTTCTGCACAAGTATATGCTTACGCTAAATTCGCCACTCCTCTATTCATAAACCCGGATACCAGCGTTATTTTTGTAGATGTTTAATTGATGTCACCAAACCACGGTTGATTGCAACATACTGCGTATGAAGCTCATGTCGAAATTGAATTTCAGAAAAAAATATGTGTGCTCGTGTCTGTTAATAGTTTTGTCAATTAGTGGATGTAACCATTGAGTGTTCACTTATCGGCATGATTGGGTTATGAAAAGTGCAAAATACACTATCCTGTCGTATCCTACCATATAATTAAAACCTAAAACTTATACCGGCAGTTTGACGAAACGTCATTTGTGAAAATCAACATACCCGAATAACCGTTTCCTGCTCTACATTATTTCAAGTCACGCACTATGCTTTTTTCACAATCACTGATAAATAGTTAAAAAAAGAAAGAAATAATAATAATGTCACGCGCGCAATGATCATGTGATGTAACAGGCACATATACAACAACCGATATTTGCAAAATTATATTTAAAAAATTGACATTTGATTCAACCAACAATACACCATTCAACCCTTTCAGAGCTTATTCCTACGTTGCTTAATTATCATTGTGACTCTTAACATATTTTTTATGTGGAAGGAAAACTTGTATTATTGTATCAATAACAAAACACGAAGGAATAATTCTTCAATGCCTATGCTAATAACCTATGCTAATAATGATGACGATAATGATGATGATGATTATGGTGGTGGTGATGGTGGTAGTGATGATAATAGTGGTGGTGATGATGATGGTGATGCTGCTGCTGATGATGATGTTGATATCAATGATGATTGTATGATGATGATGATGACGAAGACAGCGACGATGATGATGTACATATATACGGATTACGTTATATAGATGTAACTTATACATATTAATATTCTACATATGTTGCAGTAAATATGTGAAACTATGAATTTTCCGAAATCCCTATATTTCAATATATAAATACGAGAGGAACAATATTGTGACAAGTGCTCCATTTAAAATCATCGAAACCGAAACAAATAGTGAATGGACTGGCCATCCGATTTGTTTAAACCTTCCGGAATGATTCATTAGTTGTTATTTTTTACCGGCAACCAGACACGTACACACTAGTTATTGTACTTTTCTCAAACATGTTATATATGAATCGATATTTGTTCTTTGAACTTATTACACTTCTTGTTTTATTTATGTATTTAAGACAGCTAAATACTTTGTTTATTGAAATACATGTAATAGTTCATTTTTGATCGAGTTTCGTCAGAACCATATTTCACATGACCTTAAACATACTTCAATTGTATATGTTTAACAAGTGATGTATTTGTGAAAACTAGCTGAAACCAACGAAGACTAATGAAATTATGTCCATAGGAACCATCTGCTTTAAAGTCGATAGTTTCTTTGATAATCATTTATGTTTTTATTTTCGTTCGAAATTTAAGTTAAATGTGCGCCAAATAACATTTACCGGAAGTTCTACGTCACACCGCTTTGTTTGTTCACAATAAAATATTATATTGCTGCATAATAAAGAAAGTATTAATGCTTACATTTATTCTTTCATATGTGTTTTGCTGACGTTTCAGTGGCGTCGGTCAATATAGGGACGTCCCAGACAACGACTTCAGGTACAACACAGACGTCATCGACGACGACGGAGGTTATCAACTCTTCGGTAGCGACACCATCTACTGCAATAACATCAACGCTGTCCAATGTACAGTCAACATTAACAGATTCATGCACGGCGACAAGCTGTTCTTCCTCAACAGTGTTGTCTTTGTCAACGACAGCGACCTATGCTACTAATTCGCCGATAGTAAGCGTCGATGCAGACCATGAAAACAAAACCGGGCTTATCACACTGTCGCCGACGCAATCTACTACAGGGTCCGTATCGGCAATAAATGCAACGTCTACACAATCAATTGCCATTACCACATCCAATACTAACATAGCTGCTTCGTCAGCTTCGTCAAACGACACAGCGACAGCAGTACAAACGAGTTTCAGTTCACTGTTATCAATAGTGTCAACACAGTCACCGGGTTCTACAAGTATAACACCAACAGCCACCTTGCCATTAGTGCAATCATCGTTATCTTCAACAGTTCCTCCAGTACCAACCACTAGTTCAGATATAAAATCAAACTCAACTCTTACTAGCATAGCCCCTTCCGGCAACGTTACCATATCGCCAACGACAAGCGTTTCAGCTCAAACCAGTACTTCCGTTATTCCAACGTCCATCAGCGTCGCAACGCAGACGAGCACTTCTGTTACTACTAGCAGCATTACCATATCCCCAGCGACAAGCAGCATTGACACATCTACTACACTTGAAACGACCATACCCACCGTTAAGACACCACCAGAGACGCCCAATGAAGGACCCCATATGCAGATGTCGTCGGGTCTTTCCGGTGGGTCTAAGGCCGCCATTGGAATATTCGTGACCCTTGCTATCATCATAGCTATAGGAACATTGTTATATATGCGCAAAAGGTAGGTTAATAGTCAGGGCGATTATTGATTGATGCGTAAATATGACTGTTTAAAAAGTACACTTCTGCATTAAATGATGTTCGAAGACACAAATATTTAAATGTATTAACCGGCAACTAAGCGTCACCGATACGTTTTTACGGTTCTTTGTTTGACACTGGTAATCTCGTATCTGGTGCGTCCACTAAATGTACATAAGTTCGTCTTCTTCTATTTTAGTTCATGTATATGAGCCGCGTTCTGGGAAATACAGGCTTCATGTATGTGCGTAAAGTGTCGTCCAAGATTAGCATGTGCATTCCGCATATTCTTATCTGGGACGACACTTTCCGCTTTAATGCAATTTTCGTTGAAAGGAAGGGTTTGCTTAACGAAAGTTAAATTTAGGCGGCGGGACGACACTTTACGCACACGCGTTAAACCCTGTTTCCCAAAGCGAAACTTATATTTTCATTGTCCTCTTGGTTCCCGTCTTCAGGCACTGGTGCAGAAGCAGGGGAACCAACACCAACACCTCTATAGCCTACAAGTCCTGGAAGTTCTCCGACGACGCATATGGGGTAGGTATAATTTTACAGAGCACATATTTGACCACAGTCGTCTCCTAAATTCTTCGTTAATTTTTATGCGTTTTCTGCGTAGCTGTCTAACCCATGTTTTCACCTCAATGGCCTTTATTAACAACCTATAAAATGTTGTAGAAATTCCCCGCCTGTAGGCCCGAATGAATAACTGAAATTTAAGCATAAGTTATAAGTACCTTAGCTAAGCAAAAAAAAAATCCTCATTGACTTCAACACGTTTTGTATTTAAATATGAAAAACTGATTGACTATCTTTGTTGTGCAGTATAGCTTAAAGGATTTACGCCGTTGGGAAATCTCCATTAGATTGTTCATACAAGATAAGTATTGATGCAAAGCATCAAAGGGCGTCGGGAATTTCAGTGTAAAAGGCACTCAATGAAGTTACATGGAACGATTTTTTTTCTACTGTAAATATTAATATATTGGCCGATTATTTTAAACAAAATAGAAAAAGATACTGATATAACTATTATCTATGATTTTGTGTTATAACCCCCAAATAACCATTATCTATGATAATATATATCTATTATATAATATCTATTCTATTGTATAATAGACCATTATCTATGATATATCTTGTGTTATAACCCCAAAATAACCATTATCCATGATTTTGTGTTGTAACCCCCAAATATTTCATAGTTCATTTTATTTACATTAGTTTCCTTTTTTTACTGGCATTCGTGTGCAGTTTTCATTAATGGAACAGAACTGTGTAGGTTTTAAAAAATCTGCTTCATCTTGTAAGCGTAATTTCATATTTTTCTCAACTTCAAGGGGAGATGATTCTGAACTTATTCTTACGTTGCTCATTTACGATAGGGGTTGAGTACTCATTGATATGAAAACACTGTAAAAGTTTAAATGTGTTTACGAACCCCCCCCCCCCCCCCGCACCCCACCCTCTCACACATATATTATATGGGCATAATAAAAACAAAAAATGGTTACAATAAAACAGCATATTTATTTAAACTAATAAAATAATTTGATTCTACTGGGGCTCGAATTTTGGGCCTCTCACATATGAAGCGAGCGTGTAACCACTACACTACGGAACCGCTTGAAAAATCACCTTCTAACTAAGATATTAATAAGCTATTAAGCTATTAATAGTCGGTTTGAATGTAAACCCGGAAGTTTAAACGCTAGATAGTGAGCATGGTTAAAGGTCCATACCAAAGGGTCCATACCACTGGCAAGATACGGGTCAGGCCTGCGGCCTTCTATATGTGGTTCTTAAAAAAACCTGTAGGAGGACTTGATAGTAATGAGACTGGGGTGCTGTGATGGTGCTCCTCATTGATATACGGCTGCTTCCTTTAGCAAGACTCATTCTAACAATTAATAATACTTGTCGCGCTTCGCGCTCTATAGCGTCTTTATTAGTAACTAGGTGGTTGCTAGGATAGCGGAACAAAGAAGTTTTGTTTTTATACAAAACCAGAAAGTTTCACCGGTTCGCGTATTTGCCCAGTCCCTGTGATCTTTTATTATTGCCCAGTCCCTGTGATCAGTTATTAATTAAAATAATTAGCTTTGCATTATTGGCAATAAATGTTGTAGTAAATGTAATAGGCACAAATGCAGTACTTATTTACACTAATTAACACACAAAATCACCACTATGCAAGATATTCTGACAACAAAAATATATACATTGATCCGTAAAGTAACTTCTCCTCCCATAAGCGATAAAAACAACGTATTACATACTAGTCGCCGCACTTCAGTGCGACGCCAATGACACATAGACACATTTGTTTTGTTCCTGCAAGGAGTATACGCATCGGTATCGGCTTTGTACTCAGCAAAACTTACGCAAAAAATGTATCAATGCCTCTTAAAAACGTATTTAATATAAATATTCATTTCCGATTAAAATAAAGATTTTAAACCAGAAGTACATACGGACCATAAACCGATGTTGATCGGCAATCACCGACATACACGAGTGGCTGAACAAATTTTAATAAATATCTGGAGCGCTCATGTTTTATGATAGACAAGGCGATTGATAAATAGAGTGACACAACACATCTTCATCTCCAAGCTTGTTTTCACAAATACTAGCCTTCGTTGGGCTTTTACATTCTCGGAGTAGGGTCTCCGATAAGTTTATACACAACGTTCGTCCTCATTTTAACCTGATGAAACAATGCGGCTAGGAGTTGTTCAGAAAAAAACAACCGATACAAGTCACTTGCCTTGAATGACTTTAGTGACGATCATTTTAAACCAATAAACAAGAACTAAAATCAACGCCGCATATCTTAAAAAAGCATATTACTAGTTTTTCTTGAAAAGGGGAATATTAACGGTAATTACGGATAGATACTCCTATTATTTTAGTTGAACTGACGTAATGACTGGCATAATGCACAGTTCAGTTTTTCTGCCATGCTTAATAGCGATTGCACGTGCAAGATAATTACCATGTGTGTTTTAGTTAGGTATAACGACTGAATATTGCAAGATGTTAAGTCTTGAACGCATTCTACACTTCGTTGTGTATCCATGGTATCAGTATGTCTGGTTTGAGTTGTCATGGTCACAGACTTTATTATAGTCTTCTATAATTCCGCTCTACGTATCCGTCACACTTTACATAGTTAACAGTTTTACAGATATTTAAGTGTGTCATTAAAATCACGCAATGGATGAAAGAACACATCCTGAATCTGAATGTTTATTATAATATGGTGAATGTGATTATTTTGCTCTCCATATCAGGTTTTTATAGCTTTCACAACCGTGTTAATAAATAATGCATAATAAAATAGACATTTTATTTCCAGCAAGCTGGTTTTTGCTAACGCTACGTAGTAAATAAACAAGATCGTTGCTTTGATACATGTGCAACATAAAAAATCTATTGAACATTTCTTTGTCACATCTGTGTATGTTTCTGTGATTTATTACCTCGCCATATCACGTATTATGTTTCAGATTACACATAACGTGCTGTATCGTTATAACCATTCACATTTTAGCGGAAATGTTACAATGTTTGCTATTTGAAATGATGTATAACATTTGATGTTGCTATGGTAGCGAGCGGTTTGGAATCAATATTTTATAGGAATGATTTTAGTTATTACAAGACACAGTCGACACGCAAGCCTCTGTTATCAGTCCCTTTTTGATTACTTAAAGTAATGATAATTTATATGTACAAGATTGCCGTGCTTATTTAATCAATTGTTGGTAGTAATAAAAGACGTTTAAAGCTACATGCATTATTAAATTTTGTAAAGCCTAAGTTGATATGGAGCTGACAGATAACGCATATTTTAATAGAAAGAATATTATACGCGAAACATTTGAGCCGTTTTCTGGGAAACCTGGGCTTTAATGCATTTGGACAAAGTGTCGTCCAAGAAGAGCATGTGAAGTGTAAATCATCCGGGAAGACACTTTCCGTCTGGATTAGACTGGATTTTGGTTTAGAAAAGACTTCCTTTAAACAAAAAATCCATAACAGCGGAAAGTATCGTCCCTGATTAGCCTGTGCGGACTACGCACGCTATTCTGGGACGATACTTAACGCAAATACATTATGCCATGTTTTTTTCTCAGAGCGCGGTACATATTATAAAATGATCATAATTGGTATAGTTTTAATTTTAAGATTGAGCAGTCTCCGTCCATACTGTTTGACACAAACATATATGCAAACATTTCACAACAAAATCGAATGGAGCAATTCTATACCATGTGGCCATGTTTCATCGTGTGTGTTATCCAACTGTGTGCACGTCCGCCACAATTTTACGCTGTCATGGCGTTCAAAATTTCCTCTAGACATCGTACCAAGCTATTGCCAGGGCGTTTAATATTGCCTTTAGAAATCGTACTTAGCAATTGACAGGTCGTTTAATATTGCCTCTAGAAATCGTACTTAATAATTGACAGGGCGTTTAATATTGCCTCTAGAAATCGTACCAAGCAATTGCCAGGGTGTTTAATATTGCCTCTAGAAATCGAACTAAGCAATAGACAGGACGTTTAATATTGCCTCTAGAAATCGTACTAAGCGTTTAATATTGCCTCCAGAAATCGTACTAAGCAATTTCTATGGCTTTTAATATTGCCTCTATAAATCGTACTTAACAAGCTGCTTTATGTCGTTTCAGTCAGTGTCGTTGGGCCAATAGCCGCCATGCTGATGAACCACCTGACCATGAATGTAGCGGACCAGAAATCCACACTGACTCTCATGGATGATAA
The DNA here is from genome assembly GCF_020536995.1 of Dreissena polymorpha. Taxonomy (NCBI): domain Eukaryota; kingdom Metazoa; phylum Mollusca; class Bivalvia; order Myida; family Dreissenidae; genus Dreissena; species Dreissena polymorpha. Next base: position 32,915,007 of record NC_068356.1, read on the forward strand.
TTTAGTCTCATCATGTGAAAATGGGTGGGATGCCATATGCGGGAAGCCTAACTCACAACCAACCTGTGGATTTGTGCAGTCTGGTCACAGCCAGTCAATTAGCGCAGTTTGATTAGAAGCTAACCTGTCGACTAATAAGACCACGAAACCTTTCGTTACATAATAGCAGACATTGTAGCTCCTGATCAGACTACGTCGGTGCACAGGCTGGTCCCAAGCTACACTGGCCTCATATGGCATAATACCTATTTCCTCATGACACAGCTCAAATATAACAGCTGAATAGCATGTCCAAGAAACAGGTACAGCGTATGTGCCGGATGTGCCAGTGTTTGGCTTCCCAGACGTTTACAGAAATATTCAACAGCATTGCAATAGCTGTCATTACGAAAAACAGCTAATTTATATTTTATGTTGTAGAGTTACCATATTCAATCATTGTCAATATTTGTGAAAACCATATTTGTGCATAATATACATAGACCATTCCGTTGCTTAGCAAATATTTCAACATTAATGGACCAATTATCAATTGAATGAGAAAATTATATTGCTTTGAGTGTGTAAAACATTATTTCCAAATCACAGACACAAGTTATAGTCCACTATCTATAACACATGTTTAATCCCAAAAATGACAAGCAGTTTTTAAGCATTTGGAGTATACTGATAAAGGTGACATGTTTGTTTTTAGAACACCCTCCTATCATTCACTTAATTCTCTCATTCAAGCAATGATGTGTCTAGGTTTGATGTAAGATTTATTTACTTTTAATATAGGCCGTGCTCTGTGAAAAGGGGGTTTAATTCATGTGCGTAAAGTGTCGTCCCACTGATTACCCTGTGCAGTCCGCTTTTATATGTCTTGTTTCAAGAAAGTCTCTTCTTAGCAAAAATCAAGTTAAGGCGGAAAGTGTTGTCCCTGATAAGCCTGTGCAGTCTAGGACGACACTGTATGCACATGCATTAAACGCCTTTTTCACAGAGCACGGCCCATTATATATCTACACATGACATCCTGCACCTGTGTTTTCACAGACAAGAGTATAAATGGATGATGATCGAACCTGATTCTAACCTTTTACCACTTAAGAGACGTTCTTTGACGCACTTGTAGACCCTTGGAAAGTTAAATTAAATTAAAGACCTTTCTTACTAGATTCAAGCTTTAAAGGCTTAATTACCAACCCCTAGATATTGGTGAGCAGCAAACAGCATAAAACCTGAACAGACTGTGAGTTTCTCCCAGGCTGTTCTGGTTTTATGCTGTTTGCACATAGCCTTTTTCACTTTGAGTGAGAAAGGGTTAAACCTGCAGAAAGGGCCTGGCTTTCGAAATGTTAGACGCACAACCTACATGTTTTATTGACTAAATGCTCTTAATTTGTTTTGCTATAATTTCATATTGATAGAGCTATTCTATATCTCATGCAAGGAAGCAATTGGTTTCATATATGTCCACTGGTTTATTAATATTTTGCCACTAAATTATAAACAGTGTCTATTTGATTATTTAATTGGATACCTATAAACAAAAATGCTTTTTTAAATGGATACCTGCTTAAGCATGTATTTAATAAGTGCTTGGATCTTCTGGTAGATATATTAATATGCTGTACAGTTACAATTGACTACATGTAATTGATATATGTTTTGTATGTGCTGCTTATATGAAACTCAATTTATGCTTTTGTTACAATAAAAGCATCTAATTTTTGTAAAAGAAAACACATGTTAGGAATGTGGCTAGTAGCAGAGAATGCTGTATGTTTATGATGTTTGATTATTTGAAAGTGCAAGTATCATCTTCGGTTATGAGCTGACAATGGCAATCAGTTGTATCATTTTAACAGATTGAATTGAAATATTGAGCTGTAAAAAGATGTTTTCTAGTCAATATTATATCGGTAATAACCGCACGCCTCTTTCATACAAGATTAGTTTTAGTATACGTAACTTAAAAAATAAAACAACTTTTTTTTTGCTGTAGATATGAACAATGTTTGTGTGTCCATAAAGTGAATGTGTATTTGATGACGTTATATTGCAAATAAATGCTTTTGATATAATCAGTTGTTTGTTATTGTTAAAAAGAATTATCGATAAATACACATTTAAAATTGAAATCTGTACCTTATATGTTTGTAGTCAATAATGTTTGCATGAATATCAGAATTGCGCCTTTCAACCGATATACACACCATATGCAAAGAAAATTCCTACTAAAAACTTTGGTAATAAATGGCCTGAGGCGTGTGAAATGGGGTCTTATGCCATCTGCAGTCCTAGAAGCTCAAAACCAGCCTGCTCATTTTAGTGCAGTCTGATATAATCTACCCAGTCCACGTTACCACAAAACCTTGTGTGAATTATAGCAACAAGCAAAACTCCTATTTAGTTTGGGAAAAGAAGAACTTTTTTGTACAATTTTCATGCAAATAATGAACCAATTTCTTAACAGGCACACTGACATTGTACAGTATATTTAAGCATGAATATCTCATTCAATTAACATTATTGAAGACAAATAGGAATGCTTCAACTCTAAAATATATCATATATTGTGCCATGTTATTCAAAAACAGTACTTATGCAGCACAGTATGGTCAGGAACTTGTCCGCTTACGAGACCACAAAACCTTGTGTTACTTAGGACGAGGTAGCTCCTGACCAGACTGCACCAATGCGCAGGCTGGTCTGGAGCAACCCTGGCAACATATGGCATAAGCCAAATTTGCATGAAGTATGTCAATTATGAATCGAAGCTCGCAAATTATTAACTTAAGCACTGGTCACCATGTTCAGTCATTTCAAACTATGATTAATTAATGGAAAATGAGCCATGCTCTGTGAAAAGGGGGTTTAATGCACGTGTGTAAAGTGTCACCCCAGATAAGCATTGCAGCCTGCATAGGCTAATCAGGGACGACACTTTCCATCTAAACTGTGTTTTTGCTAAGAAAAGACTTTCTTTAATCGAAAAATATCATACAAGTGGAAAGTGTTGTCCCTGATTAGCCTGTGCAGTCCACACAGGATAATCTGGGATGACACTTTACATACAAGCATCAAACCCCCTTTACACAGAGCACAGCCCAAATGTATAAAATAAAGCAGACCTGATGTGTATGCCAACACAAATTTTCATGAATGTTTTATGCTCAGGCAAAGATAAACCTACAGCCTGTAAACACTTTTCCTGTGCATCCATATCCTAAACTTTATTGATAGATCAGATTAATGATTAATATAAACATACCGTGTACAATGTTGTTTGTATTTATGTATCTATGGCTCATCTGAAGTCCAAACACTTTGTTGTCCAAGTAATATGTCCTGTTCGTATTACTATCTTTATTAGTCTTTAAATATAGTAAACACAAACTATGCTTTTATGACAGGAACTCATTCCAGTGTCAGCCATACAATCATCTATACTTTTGTAACATGTGGAAAAGAAAGACTTTATCTACATTTGTATATGTTTTAGGGCTGCTATATACCTACCAAGACTTAAATGCTTAGATGCTTAAAAACTAGCGATATTAAAAGAGAGAAGACATAAAAAATATTTTTCATAATATACTTTATTTGCCATATAAAAATACAAGTATTGCCTTGGCAGGCCGCTAGATATGCACATGGCTTATATGTCAGATCCAAAAATAGGAAATAATTGCACATGTAATATAAATTATTATTCAAATATAATATGATATGTTAGTCAATCATCAACAAGAATACACTAACAAACACAAATTAGTACAAAGACATCTTTTAAACAGTTAGAGTTCATAACAATTCATGTGGCGCATGAAAAGTATTGTCAGGAAAGCTTAGTAACAATTTGACTGATTGGACTAAATAATTTGCACACATAATCTGCCGTAATTTTATGATTAAATACCAGTTTGCATGTGTGGTTAAGTTTTCAATTCAATCAATATTATACTTAATTTACCCGCTGTAAATATCCATAACAAAGAAATCTTAGACACTATATTATCATAAAGTATCATATGTACTAGTATTCTTAAACAATAAACTGGTGACACATGCAGGTACCGGGTATTTATCATCTGTACAATTGCAGTGTTTAATTTCTGTGACAAACAATCCATGTGAGCTGTATGTACATAACTACCCTTATTCATGACTTCCCGAAATTTATTCTTGGTAAAGTTTTCAGAATGACATATATTTGCTTATACATAATTTTAAATTGAGGACATTTGCTGTAACATTTCACTTCAAAGTTATAGTATCTGTATGACAAATATAAGCTTTGAAAGCCAAGTTCCGGCGCTTCAACATAAAAAACATGATATTTAAGTATTTCATTCGCAAAACAATTAATAACCAAATAGTATTTTATTTGTTAATGAAATGATAAAACCAATCTACCACGGATTGCTTTCTTCGTAATCCACAATGTATATTCCCCTCAATGTATTGTACCATAGTAAACAGATTGTAAGTCAGTCAAAAACAGTTACAGACAAACTTAACAAATACAAACATAACAAGTACACATTCTTTGTGTCCTAACAAATAGATAATAATATATATGTGTTTTATCTTAAACTATACATGCTATATACAAGCGTAATATAATCTCTGATTACAGTCTATATAAATTAACAAATACACAGTAACTTTATGTACAAAGTGTTGATAACTTTTAATTGAATAATCAATTCGATTCCTAAATACAAACAATTCAATTTAAGTTGAACAAGATACTTCAACAAACACAAGGTCAATGTGTCTGTTAGAACAAGATTCTTCAACAAACACAATGCCATAGTGTTTGTTAGAACAAGATACTTCAACAAACACAATGCCATATTGTCTGCTAGAACAAGATATTTCAACAAAACACAATGCAAGAGTCTTTGTTAGAACAAGATATTTCAACCAAACACAATGCAAGAGTTTCTGTTGGAACAAGATACTTCAACAAAACACAATGCCAGAGTGTCTGTTAGAAACAGCCTGTGATGCCTCATTGTTTCTAACATCATTGCTGTGGTTGATTCGCATACAATACCAAATTTTGGATTTGAAAAAATCTGTCCATATACAAATACCAAAATATGCCATAATAATTTTACAGTAGTATGCTAAGTTTGGAAGATACATGATTCTTTTGTCTTTATATTTAAATAAAATCAAAATGCAATCAAAATACACATTGCAGACATCACAACACAAAACATGTTATATGGAAAAGGACATAACAATTTGTGCAGAATATAAAAACCTTGACTATAAAAACCACAAAAAGTCATGAGATATCAAAAATGAATCAACTTAAGTGTTTTAAGTTTATCTAAAAAAACTTAAAACAAATTATGATAGTTTGTGTCATTGAAGTATACCTTGATAATATATATGATACATAAGACATAATACATTAATGAATATTGTAAGTCAAAATAACCAAATATCCCTCATAATGGTGTTTGTGTGTCGTATGAATAGATATAGTCGCGGGAATTAATTGTGGCCACAAATAAATAAAAACGAGCATTTTGTATCTACAAAAATCTATGTAATCATACCACATACCACTAGCGTTCAAATTTTGGCTATTGCTATAAGGAGCACTGATTGTTAAGGTGTTAACTTTATTTTACGAAATACTTAACGAAATTTTCGTTGATTTTGAGCGTTTTAGAGACTTTAAAATTAAACAAGATAATTTTAATTTAAAAAAGAATACATACAAACAGAACAAGAACAATGCTTTTAAATAACACTGACTTAGATTAAGTTAAAAACAATGATGTTTAGAGGCTCACTTATGGTCAAAAGAGCCAAGTACAGAGTGAATACAGTAACAAAATAAATCCATACATTAACACACAATAAAATTTTGATTCCTTAACAAATCACAGAATATATATTTAAACAAAAGAATGCATACTTTAATCTATACAGTATTTTCATTTAGCATAAAAACACACCTGGAATGTATGCAACAATCATGGCCTGGATTATGGGTACATAACAATGTAAATCATACAAAAAAGCTGTATTTTACATTTTTGAACAAATAGCTAAAAGATATTTGGTGTGCTGTGTGATATGTTTATACATTGTGCAACATTAACAAACAGTAAGTATAGACAATATAATCTTGGAAATGTTGTGTATAATATTCAAACCTAAAAATAATATATATTTTCAAGGTAACAATGCAATAGCAAAACCCATTAATATGAGTCTCAAATTCACACTTCCTGTGTTTGATATAAAACCACATTACAAAAAATGAAAGTTTTGGCATAAGGTCTTTTAGCACTTTCATGTTCTCAGATAATTCATAACTGTAAACACTAGCGTTACAGAAAATTAACGTGAACACAGACGAGGTGTCACTAGCTAGACCAGCTTGCATCTGACTGCAAACACCATTTTAGCAGCATTCTGGGAAAACTGGGCTTAATGCCTTTGCACTTTTATGGAACTTTTTGTTCCAAAGGAAGTCTCTTCTAAACCACAATTCAGTGTAGGTGGAAATGGCGTCCCTGGCTAGCATAAGCAGACTGCAAAGGCTAATCTCAGATGACACTGACCACACATGCAAGCCCACTTTTCCCACAATGCAGCTCACAATGTCTCCAAAGAACTAGTATGTGTGATCCCTAGGGGTCTGGTAGGGGGCAGTGACCCCACCCTTGTCTGAAGGTCGTTTCCGATGGCGATTGATGACCTGCATGTACTGACCAATGAGATTGGAGATATCAGAGCCTTGCTCCGTTTCAATGCGGACTATTTTCTGCACCATTAGGTTCCCCAGTTTCATGTCCAAGTAGTTCTGGTTACTGTCGCTACGGTAACGTCTCGTTGACAATACGTCACTAAATGTGTACTGGAGGACGATGTCCTGTAATATTCAATAGTAGATAAGAATCAAGAAAACTTTAAAGATGAGCCTTGATCTGGGAAAATGGGGCTTAATACCTGTGCCTAAAGTGCTGTCCCATATTAGCCTGTGCAGTCAACACAGGCTAACCTTGGACAATACTTTCTACTTTCATGGAAGTTATTGTTTGAAATAAGTCTTTTCTTACGGAAAATCCAGTTTAGACAGAAAAATTTCATCCCTGATAAGCCTCTGCTAATCTAGTATAGCACTTACACACAGGCATTAAACCACATTTTAAGAGAGTTAGGCTACATCTGGTATGGCACTTACACACAGGCATTAAACCACATTTTTAGAGAGTTAGGCTACATCTGGTATGGCACTTACACACAGGCATTAAACCACATTTTTAGAGAGTTAGGCTACATCTGGTATGGCACTTACACACAGGCATTAAACCACATTTTTAGAGAGTTAGGCTACAATGCATTTATGGTTTTAATTAGTCTTCATACTTGTAGAAAAATAAAAGGTACACGAGAAAGATTGAGAATGGATCAATAAGGAAAGGCTGCAATTAAGTGACAAAATGTTATTTACACCAAATGCAAAACTATCACTTTTTATGTAAAGAGGTTTTATTGATGGACAACATAAATAAACATTTGACAAGAAATACTTCAAGGACAAATAAATTTTATCAAACAGTATTCAAAATGAGAAACACTTGTACTTACATGTGACCTGGGGTCCAGGAACATGATGCCTGACTGATTCACGGCTAGGATACACTCTCCAAACTCAGGTTGTATGAGGATTTTCTGCAAATTAATTTATAGACATATGAGTTATGTTTTCATATGAAACTTGAATAGAATATCTGTAATGTTTAAGAATTTTTTTTAAACAATGAAACCCGGAAGATTGGGTTTTTAAAACATTTCCCCAAAGGTTCAATGATTTAACATTTATAATCCTTTTTTTTCAAGTTATCTTGAAAAGCTTTTTTGTAGAGTTTTCATGAACAATCTTATACAAAGCTGACATGTGAACAAATGAGTCTTTATGCATGGGGCTATGTCTTTAAACGGTAGATGAATCACACACATGAATAAATGTTTGTCACAAAAGTTCTTATCATGTGTTACACATATAACCCTCTGAATAGTATATTTCACAGCAATGACTCAGTCAGAAAAGAAGTTAAATCAGTATACTTCTCTGATAAGTAAATCAATAACAACATTGTGCACAAAGCAATGCAGTGCACAACATTAAATTGTGTTTGCATCAAGCCAGAATCAGACATGTGCCCATGTGAATAAACGGAGGATACATGGTTTTGGTTTAATCCTAGATTAGTGTTATTGCATCCACCAGATTGCGTGCCTCGCACAAATGTAAAAAACATTCGGCCCTAAGACTTTAAAATATTGCACTCTTATTTCACATGAATGGTTCATGCCAGAGCTGACAACTCAAGGTCCACTACTGGTGCAACATCAGCATTACTTACACAATTAAGTACATGCAATCGAAACGCAAACAATTATGGAGGAAATAAATGAAGAATGCTGTCTATTATTGTTCTTTCTGTAATGGAGAACAATGGAACACTGGTAGTTCAGAAATGCACTTAATGATGAAATCAATATTTTCTATCATTTGATTACAATGTGGTTTGATGTGATACTGTTGTTGTAGTTGTTTGGTGCTTACCTTTGGGATAAGTCTATTCAATAACATAAAAGTTTTGTGACTGTAGTTAATTTGCTATTCTACTCAACAATATTTGGTAAAATCATAAGAAAATTAATTGCTGCAATAAAATGAACTAGAGCTTTGTCACAGACGTGACGTATACCCCCACATGCCGCATTGACACAGACTATTTTGCATTCTGTCTTCACAAAACAAGAGAAGCTGATTTATGGCGAGTTTTAAGAATTATTATGCCATTATCATTTATGGCCATTTTGACCTTCGAACTCTTGAATTCTTTCGCATGACACGCCATCCAATGACTGTGAACAAAATAAGTGTACAGAGTCATTTTTAAATCTCACACTGAATGACATAGTAATGGCCCAGACAAGATCATGTATGGCCATTTTTGACCTTTGAACTCAAAGTGTGACCTTTACCTTGGAGATATCGACGTAATTCTTTCGTGCGACACACCGTCCAATGATGGTGAACAAATGTGCCAAATGATTTTAAAATCTCACAATAAAAGACAAAGTTATGGCCCAGACAAGCATTTTACCTTTGAACTCAGAGTGTCACCTTGACCTTTGAAATATTGATGTACTTCTTTCACGCGACACACCGCCCCATGATGGTGAACACATGTAATAAGTCATTTCAATATCTAACAAAAATGACATAGTTATGGTCAAGACAAACTTTCTGTTTCAAACGCACTAAGTGACCCCGTGACCTAGTTTTTGACACGGCATGACCCATATTAAAACTTGACCTAGACATCATCTAGATACATCTTCTGACCAAGTTTGGTGAAGATCGGATGAAATTTTCGGGACAGACAGACAGACAGAATGACAAAGTGACTCCTATATAGCCCCCATTACCAGTAATGGGGGTATAATTAATGCCATGTGTCTTCTTAACAGGGCTAGTTGCAAACAAAATGACATCAACATTATCAGTGTAAGTATAATTGAATCCTATGTTAGAAACATATGAGACAGTAAAGCCTTTCATCCATTTAGCTCACCTTTACTCTGAAAAAAGTCGATCCAAACAATGGCCAGTTGGAAAGCACCTCTGTGAAAACAAAAATAATGTTTCAAAATTTGCACTTGGAATTAAACCTGCTAAGTCATGAAATAATGCTAACCAATAAAACAAAAACTTCAATAATAGAATTTGTAGAAGAATCAAAGTATTAATAATAGAATTTGTAGAAGAATCAAAGTATTTATGGAAAGCATGCCACAATATCCAGTAGGCTACACTCACACTATGATTGGTATATTTTACAAAACTTCTTTTAATGATTCTGTCATGATACATACCAACAAACTTGGCCATGCACTCGGGAGGGGTTCTGCGCATTACTTCCTTCATTTCATCATGTACACGGTTTAGCCATTGCTGACCGCTGTATCCAGGCAACGCCCTCACAATCTCGGGCACCAAGTGCTCCAACTCACGACTGAAGTTAAATTTACAGATTTGTGATAACCATGTAAGTATTTTTGTTATGGAATATTATTACAAACATGACAGACAGTCAATGAACATTTATGACACAATGAAAATTGGCAATGTTAAATAACAAAAGAATTAAAGGTACAATTAAGCGGATAAGTTTAGTGTATTCATATACTACTCAAAATTTGCTAAGGATCACTTTTTATTTTCACATTATCTTCAATTTTGGATTACATTCATTTTAAATTGTTATTTTTTAGGTTAAGATATTAGAATGTGTGTTTTTAAAAAAAAAAATGTATTGATTTATCATTGATGCGTGACGCTGGCTGAATCTTGCTAGGGGTGAACTTCAAATTACACATACTATATCCTCGATTACCGTAAATTCGCAACCTTAACATTTAATGTCAATATTAAAATAATAACGCATAAAAAACAACGAAAACAAACATTAACCTTTAAAATAAATGCATTCTTCGCTGATTTGTTCCATTGTGATTTCCAAACAATGTTTTTAAAGCTCTTAAATGTCAATATTGTTGACATAAGTATAAAGCATCAGCCATTTTGTTTTACTACCCTTGACTCGCGGGTATGATGTCATACAAACATTCATAGCAATGTCCAGTAATTAGGCCAAGCTAACTTATTTTTAACAGTTTAAATTGGTTTCTGGTACAAATGAACAAATGAAACATTTAACAAAGAAGTCAAACACGAAATAACAATAAAATATTAACATATGAACGGGGTGAAATGCATGGAAAATGGGAGCAGCTCACATAACAACTGTGTCTGGGTGGATTTTTTCAAAGACCCTGTGACGTAATGTTTATTTAGGCAATCTGTATAATTTTGTGGCTCTAAGAACGGACATTTTCTTCTCCTTAACAGCTTTGTAAGCATTTATCAAGGAAGTCAGTGAATAAAGCTTATACTTCTTGCGACAATGCTTAGGGATGGCCTTAAAAAAAAATAAAAAAATAACTAGAAATTAGATTAATTGTCATGGTCTAAGAAACACACAATAAATCATGTGTTGGAATTACTCATGTTTTCGAAGTGAACATTTCCATATATGGCAATGCTACTACAACAGCAGACGACAACACAAAATCATGATATCTGATTTTTACTTAATATTTATGAAATTCGATGGTCGGGTATTATTGGTGTTAAGAAAATAAGGTATTTTTGCTAATTGATTCTACTTCACACTTTTTACTTGTTTAAAACGCATTATTTTTCACAAATCTTCAATCGTTCCAATCGAGTAAACATTCACTTGCATATATCCGCAATCACGCATGCGCAGAAACAAATATTGGTACCGGTTACGTGACGAAAACAAAATCCGCGAATCTAGGTTAGTCGCGAATTAAGGTGAGTCGACGATAACATGTGATCCTTAGTGAATTTTGAGTAGTATATTAAAAAGCATATGTTGCCAGTTTTGACACTTGGGCCATCTAAGCTCTCTCCAGTTCTACATGTCAATGAGCTCCATTCTGGGAAAACCGGATTTAAAGCATATGCAAAAAGTACCATCCCAGATTAGCCTGTGCAGTCAGCAAAGGCTAATAAGGGATGACACTTTCCACTAAAACAGGATTTTTGCTAAGAACAAAAAAAAAAAAAGCAGCAGAAAGTGTAGTCCCTGATTAGCCTGTGCAGACTGCTTATCTGGGACCACAATTTACGAACATGCATGAAGCCCAGTTTTCAAAGAAATTGACTCCAATACTTACATAGTGGGCATGTTGACATGATCTGAAGCCCGGTGGAGAAGTGCAGCAAGGAACTGAATGTCTCTCTGTGAACACAATAATTTAGAATATAAATGTCTCTCTGTTAACAGAAGAATATAGTCTATCAAAACATTTGTCTCCATTTGTTTACAATAAGTCGTACATTCTTCTTATTGAAACACTGGCTCATATGCTTAAAATTGCCATGATAACCATTTAATTATGTGAGAAATAAATAATAAGGAAAAAGACTGCAACTACGTTTTTTGGTTTTATTTCAAGAGTAAATAAATGCTGCAAGTTTTCATAAGCTACAAGTGTGTACCCACCTCATACTGTTTGTTGAGAGTTCCGTTTTTGGTCATCACCAGTAAACCATCCACATAGTCAGGGAAGCACTGAAACGAGACCGGTAAGTCATAAGAGCCGCTATGAGTAAACAGTGCTTATTCCATGTGCCTAAAGTGTCGTAACAAGCTAATTAGAGATAACACTTGCTGCCTAGACTGGATTTTTGTTGAAAGAACCTTTAAACGAAAAATTCCATACAAATGGAAAGTTTCCGTCCTGATTAGCCTGTGCAAACTGCGACTTCCGAAGCTATCACACTAATTGCCAACAGAAACAGTTAAGTGATCAGAATGTACCAAGACTACTATTCTTTTAACTCTTATCATAATGCTGAAATAAACATTCATATATGTGTGCTTTTAACATTTTGTTTCATGAACACCAAAGAAAGGCCAAGTGCACTATGCAGCCTATATATTTCTCACCTGGAAGTACATGAGTTCGTTGTAGAAGAGGTTATCAGACACCTTAAATGGGAAGTACCAGACGGTTCTCTGGAACACAAGGTCGTATTCCGTGCTGGTACGCAGTAGCTCTGTGGTTACGTCCAGGATGTATTCCTCGTTACGGAGGCGACTGAACGTGCCTGAGCGTGTACGCAGGAACACTGTGTACTCGTCAACCTCCACCGCATCCTGGATGTCGATACGACTGCAGATGTCCTCCACGCAGTCACGCACAACCTGAAGTCAGATTTGAGGTACAGACCAGAGGTATTTACATGTTATTTGTATATCCTTTTGCTTTTGTAGCTGCTGTAGTACATCATTTCAGACTTCCGTATCAAAGTTAATGCACAGTAACATTACAAATCTAGTGCTAACAGTAATTGCTTATGAATTAACCTGTTCCCATCAGAAGCAAAGTGAAAATGGCTATGTGCGAACAGCATAAAACCAGAACAGCCAGCGAGTGACTTGGAGTCTGTTCAGGTTTTATGCTGTTTTCTTCTCATCAGTATCCAAGGGTGGGAAATACAGCCTTTAAAACTTGAATATAGTAAGAAAGGTCTTTAATTAAATGTAACTTTCTAAGGGACTACAAATGCGTCAAAACACGCATCTAAGTGGTAAAGGGTTTATCTAAATAATTCAATAAGTATTTTTGAACACAACAAATAAATGATCAAGGGACATACTCCCTGGTGTTAGTATACATTCAACACAACAGCTCTACATATCAAAAGGTCTGATGCTTAACAAAAATCAAGTAAATAGAAGTCCATGCCAAATGTCACAATTTTGCTTTAACAATATAAGCTGAAGGCAACTTTCTTCATACTGCAATTAAGTATGCAAAATTTCTATTGACACAATTATAGAAGCTTTGTAAAAACAATCAAAATTATAATTAAATTAACCGCATAAACACTATTCTGTACAACACCATAAGCTATAAAATAGTAATAAGCATCAATGAAATAAACAATTTTAAGTTCTTTAGGCAGATTTTGGAGAAATGGTTTGGAGGTTTCACTCACAGTGCAAGGTTTGATGTGGACTACTCCTTCCCTCTCAGAGCCGCTGTACAAAAACGTGAACCGTTTGGAGATGCGACCATTCTGAAACAAACGTGGAACAATATTATAGCCTAGTGGTGTACCTGATATGGTTTCTACCTAACAATCAGGCGGTCCCATTTTGATCCACAATATGTAACTGTTCCAACTATTTCCACACAAAGTACTGGTTTTACCTAGATATTAGACAAGAGAGTCTCAGTAAGCCTTATATCAGTGAGGCTTTAAATACTTTAAGTAAAAATAAATAGGTTTAATAAAAATTAAATATTATAATTGCCAGGCCTTAACTGGTAAAAGTCAACTTATGTAGTTTTTAATCAACAAAATAAATCTTGAACAAGGTCTGAAAACCTGTTTCTCACTAAGCAAGATCTTTTATGTGATTTAAAAAAATATTTTGTAAGCAATCCAGTAAAAACAAGACATGTATCCATCGCACATAGTTACCCCCACTAAAGCCCCTGGACTCATGTGAATTTATAACAAAAAGTATTAATTGGAGTAAACAAAAAACAAAAGTGAATAAGCCTAAAACAATTTTTTCTAGTAAAATTCATTTTAATTAGTAATTACTTACCTGATATCATATGCTATTTACTCCGATAGGATCGTAATTTATCCGGAATTTTTCGTCCGAGGAATCCCACACTTTTTGAGAAACCCGTCAGGTAGGTCAGAGCGGTCACATTAGTGCCGTGTAGCCGCACAACCAAAACGGGACATTACCCAGAATCCACTCTTATTCCAATAAAAAATATGAAATATTAGACGAAGAGCGGGGTGGGAGGTGGGGCTTACAGATATCAGGTAAGTAATTACTAATTAAAATGAATTTTACTAGAAAAATTTGTTTTAATAGCTTAATTACGTTACCTGATATCATATGCTGAATTTGCAGCTGAGGCGGGAAGGTTCGCGAAAATCTCCCCATCACAGCGGAACCCATATCTCGGGTTCTCAGCTAATCTTCGTTATTACGGTATTAACTTAATTCACGGACAAGCGTAATATACCTATGCCGTAGAAGATACTACCGTTTGTGCAACCACAAGGGGGCCCAACAAATACAAGTTGTCCTGTTGGCACTTCAGAGAACGAAGATAAAAAGATGAAAAAGTAGTCTGATTCCTCCAGAAAGCAGCTTGAAGCACGTCAGAGAGTGGGGTATGATTAATATATGCCCACGAAGCCGACATTGCTCGTAATTCATGCGGTCTAATCTTAAAAAGGGATGAATCCCTTGAAGAAAGAGAAGAGTCGAGCCCTTTTTATAGTCGAGGCTACCCAACGGGAAATAGAAGCCGCAGACACATCGCCCCCCCCCTTTTAAGGGAATGAAGAGTCTCTTACGAGAACCTCGAATAGACTTAACTCTACTAAGATAGAACTTCAAAGACCTGACAGGGCAGAGGAGTCTATCTTCATCTTCATTACCACAAGTTCTAGAAAGACTTGGGACCTTGAAGGGTTTAGAAGCCATAGAGGGGAGTTGATTTTTAGCAAGGAATCCTGGCTGACACAACAAGGTGACAGAGCCATCGGAGGAATCAAAACGAAGATGGCTTTCTTCGATAGAAAGAGCATGAATTTCACTTCTACGTTTGGATGAAGCCATGGTAAGAAGGAAAACGGTCTTCCAGGTTAGGAACTGTAAAGAAGCCTGATTAAGGGGTTCATAGGGAGCTTTAATAAGCAATCCAAGAACACAAGCCAAATCCCATTTGGGGGTAAGAGAACGAGACACAGGACGTTTAAGTTCCATGGCTCGGATCAGTTCCGAAATGGCTGGGTCAGCACAGACTTGTGATGACTTACGAAAAGCCAAGGTATGCGAAAGCACAGATCTGTATCCTTTGATGGAGCTAAGAGAAAGTCTCTTATCATCAAAGAGATAGATTAGAAAATCCGCTATGCGTCTAGCAGAGGGATTGAGGGGATCAATTTTCCCTCGAACACACCAATTAGAGAAGAGTTTCCAGCGAGCATCATAGACTGCTCTGGTGGACTTTCTCCTTGCAGAGGCAACGAGCGTTGAAGCCCTGACAGAAAAGCGTTTCTTCTGCAGGGATTTCCTGATAACGGCCAGACGTGTAAGTGGAACATGTCTGGATCCATGTGAAGTCTGCCTCTCTGAGATAGGAGATCTGACCTGTGCGGGAGTTCCCTGGGAAATTCGCACAGGAGACCGAGAAGGTCGTTGAACCAGGATCTCCTGGGCCACCAAGGGGCTATCAGGAGGATCCGGCAAAAGCTCACCCTGATTTTCCCTAAGATTTGGGGAATTAGAATGGGTGGGGGATAAGCGTAAGCGTCCAGTTGATCCCAATCGAACGAAAGCGCGTCTACCGCCCACGCTGCTGGTTCGTACACTGGACTCACATACAGAGGAAGTCTGTGGTTGTCTCTGGTCGCAAACAGGTCGACCAGTGGATAACCGAATGTGAGGAATATCTGATTGGCCACTTCCTGATGAAGTGTCCACTCCGATGGAAGTAACTGGTGTTTGCGAGACAAACCGTCCGCCAGGGCGTTGAGACGACCTGGTATGTGTTTGGACAAGAGAGAGACGTTTAGGCTCTTGCAAAGAACAAGTAATTTCATGGTTTCCAGATACAGGGAGTGAGAGTGTGTCCCGCCCTGTTTCTGGATGTAAGCCACGACTGATGTGTTGTCTGTCGATACCATCACACAGGAGTCCCGAAGATGTGATTGGAATTGAGAAACAGCTAGAAAGACTGCTCGCATTTCGAGATTGTTTATGTGCAGAAGAGACTCCTGAGGAGACCACAATCCTGAAAATGTCAGGCTGCGGGGTTCCAGGTGAGCGCCCCAACCTTCCATGCTCGCATCCGTTATGAGATGTAAAGACGGTTGCGGGGGAAGAAGCGGTACTCCTGCCAACAGGGTCTCCTCGTCTAGCCACCATTGAAGGTGGGGGACTAAGGACGGAAGGATGGGAATCTGTGTAAGCAGATTGTCTGGAGACCATTTCCATCGAGCTGAGAGATAGTGCTGAAGAGGACGTAGGAAGAGACGTCCCAACTGCACGAAGTCTGCTACAGAGCTCAGGATACCGTTGAGTGAGAGGAAATCTTGAGCTGTGATATGAGATTGGGACAGCACCCATCTGACCTTCAAAAGGAGGTCTGATATACGTTGCGATGAGACCCTGACCCGATTGATGTGGGTCAGAAAATTCATTCCCACGAATATGAAATCCTGAGAGGGAATGAGGTCTGACTTGGCTACATTGAGAAGGAGTCCTAAAGAGAGGAGCTCCTTCCAAGAGAACTCTAGGTGTAGCAGAAGCAGTTGACGATCGAGCTGGTGTAAGAGCCAATCGTCGAAATACTGAAGCAGTTGAACCCCGTGTAATCGGAGGTGGGCGCTCACTGCGGCCATGAGTTTGGTGAAAACTCGTGGAGCCGTGGCCAATCCAAAGGGCATCGCCCGAAACTGGTAGACCTGGCCTCGAAAGGAGAAGCGCAGGAACTTCCGGTAGTTGGGATGGATAGGAACATGGAAGTATGCATCTTCCAGGTCCAAGGAAACCCCCCATTGCATGGGTTTGATGGAGCGCCGAATGAAGGCAAGAGTCTCCATCTTGAAAGTAGGTTTGTCTAGAAACGTGTTGAACACTTTTAAGTCTATGACTGGTCTCCAGGAGCCGCTTTTCTTTTGAACAAGGAAAAGGCGACTGTAAAATCCTGGAGAACAAGGGTCGTGAACCCTTTCTACCGCCTGTTTTTCCAGGAGTCCGAGAATGGAGTCTGGAAGTAGTGGATGCGGAGATACCAGATCTATTGGGACGCGAGAGAGTGGGGGCCTTTTTTCGAATTGAAAAGTGAGGCCTTGTGTGACGAGAGAATGAACCCACGCGTCCGAAGTTATTTGGAGCCATCGATTTGCGAAGTGCATAAGTCTGGCCCCGACTGGTACCTCCGGCATCAGAGGTTGTGGCGGTAGAAAGGGGTATGACCAAGGGCTGACCTTTAGGAGGTCCACCCTTGCCGGAAGAAGGATTAAATGACTTCTTGTCCGCATTGGGTTTGCCCTTACTCCAATTTTGTTTTACAGAAGGCTTCCGATAGGAAGTTGTTCTGTTTTGAAAAGGAGGCCTATTAGTGGGCTGACGTGGAGCAGACGGACGCTTAGTAGGGAAACTGTCCCTTTTAGCGTTCTTGGCCGGTGGGGCTCCTGGGGGCTTAGAAGCAGGGCGCTTAAAAACCACAGGGCGCTGGCCAGAGTTGCTCCTAGCTAAGGAGGCATGTATCTGATCTTCACGATCAGCAGTAAGTGCCGACTGTATCCTCCCTCTGAAAAGAGACTCTGCTGTTAGTGGAGCAGTTCGAAGGGAGTTTACGCCTGTTTCCAAAAGGAAATTATTGGGCAAGGAAGAGAGGATGAGGTCTCTCCGAAGCCTTAACATCTCAGACATAGAAGACGCAGCATTGTGAGATAAACACTGCGTAGTACGTGAAAGATGTATCAACAAGGTACGGAGCTCCTCTGGGATTGAATCAGAGAGCTCCCAAACCAAGTCTAAGGCTGTGGCTGCCATGAGATCTAGCTGGTTAGCCAGACCTATGGAACGGCGTTCTCTCAGCTCCCAATTTTCCAACAGGGAAAGAGGGACTGATGTATGGGTAGATAATGAAGGCATTGTAAGTGACAGCTTACTAATGTCAGCATCAGGAACCGGAAGTTTGGAAAGGTCCAAACCGGTAGCAGGATCTGGTACCGGGGCCTTATAACTTTTCCCGCTGTCCATCTGTTTAGGCTCCGTCAGCTCCTTAGGGGCTTTCCATGGAGATGGCGAAGGCTTATTGGCTGGTTCAAGTGACTGGAAAACAGCCATTGTGGAAGAGCCAATAGGAAGGCGTAGATCCACTCGGGAAGTAGCCTTACTTATCCTGCCGGGCTCTCGTCTGCGTGCTACCTGTTCTGTAACGGTAACTGCAGATCCTGTGAGAGACAAGGAAGGGCGGGGGCAGAAGTCCTCATCTAAGGTATTGAACATAAGTTCGTATACCTGATTGATGGAGGCCAAATAATAAAGTTTGGCCTCATTAGACTCCGAACCCGCCTCAATCGAACCATCTGCGGGAGCATTGGATTGATTGAAACCGGTGGATATAGGAGAAGGAATAATAGATTCATTCGCTTCTATCATGAGAGAATCGTTTTCCGGCACCATCAAAGATATAGCTGGTGAGTTAGGTCTCTCAGAGATCAAGTCAGCAGACTCACTTTGAATACCAGAGGTCGCTGGTAAAGGATCAGTCGAAAAAGGGACAAAGATTCCCGGCGACTGTTGGATCCACAAAATATTGGGATTTGATGGTGTAGCGGCAGCCGGGGTATACTTCTATGCAATGTGGAAGAGACCAGTGGGGCTGAAAACGCAGCCGAAGTGGTTAGATTAACCCCTGTACCTTGAGCCTGATATGTATGCAAACTAGTGTTTGAATACAAGTTATGCTCAGTGGTTGTAGGAATGGCTGAAGTGTGTGTTGAGGCCAACATAGAGGCCGAGACACATGGAAGGGTGTCAATAGATTCCTCAGAGAAGGATCGACTAGGGGACCTAGGAGTCCGAGAGCGCCTAATAGAGGAAGGTCTATGTCCCTTATCCCTGCGACGCAGAGACACTGTTCGGCAGCGCTGGGAATGATGTTTCCTGATCGAACGTCTCCCCGAGAGCTGGCGTGATCGCTCTTTACGAGGCAATCTACGCCGAGAAACACTCGGTGAGTGTGAACGACGTCACCTCCGGTAATGATGAGGGCTATTTGAAGTAGACGATGAGTCAAACGACGACGAGCCCGAGGTGGAGGAGTAGTCGGAAACATCAGACACTACACGTTTACGTCTGTGACTCACAGTAGAAACGCGGCTGCGTCTACCTTTGTGGAGTACTGACAAGGTAGTGTCAACATCTACGGTGACCGGAACGGTCTGTGGCACAGACCGAAACCCGGTGACCGGATCGGTCATTACATGACCGGTGAATGGACCGGTCACAGCATGACCGGTGACTGGACCGGTCACAGCATGACCGGTGACCGGACCGGTCACAGCATGACCGGTGACCGGACCGGTCAATGACCGGTTGACCGGTGACTGGACCGGTCATAGCATGACCGGTGACCGGACCGGTGACCAGTCATAGCATGACCGGTGACCGAACCGGTCAATGTTGACCGGTGACCGGTGAAGTCTCCGGACCGGTCAACTGGTCATTCCCGATGAACGGACTGGGCAAATTTTGTCCGGTGTCACGGGGTTGGGACCGATGCCTGGCAGCTACTGGTGGCATATGGTCAAGATCGTGTGGTGAAAAGTCCCGACACACGGAACTTTTCCTACGTTGATCTGATGCCAAGTCATTCAACTGGTCATTCCCGATGAACGGACCGGGCAAATTTTGTCCGGTGTCGTCACGGGGTAGGGACCGATGCCTGGCAGCTACTGGTGTAGTATGGTCAAGATCGTGTGGTGAAAAGTCCCGACACACGGAACTTTCCCTACTTTGATCTGAACTATTCTTGTTGCGTCCACGATTCTTGAAGGGTCGACGCTTAATGGCCCAGGTATCTGCAGACCAATGCTCACAGAAAGGGCAGCAGTTATCCTGGGTACATCCTGCACACGACAGGCAGCTACCATGGTTGTCCTATGCTGCCTTTGTGTGTCCACATGAGCCACATGTTTGAGGCATACTTTGCCTTGAACAAACAAACAAATACACAAAACGATACAGAAATACACGGATATATATACGGAGAATGTTTTAACGCAATACAAAAACTTCTCTATTCTGTTAAACAGAAGAATCCAGCGAAACAGAAGCAACAATTAAGTTTATAACAAAATGTCGGCCTTTGTATATCGCCATCCGGAATAAGAGTGAATTCTGGGTAATGTCCCGTTTTGGTTGTGCGGCTACACGGCACTAATGTGACCGCTCTGACCTACCTGACGGGTTTCTCAAAAAGTGTGGGATTCCTCGGACGAAAAATTCCGGATAAATTACGATCCTATCGGAGTAAATAGCATATGATATCAGGTAACGTAATTAAGCTATTAAAACATATAGGAGCAAGAGTTATGGTTCTTGTGCACTGAACATCCCCTAATTAGTATCTACCTTCCCATGAAGTAACAAGTTGATACCTCTTAACACTTTCAGTGCTGGAACCGAATTTTGAAGGCCTTTGCAAACAGTTTGGATCCAGATGAGATGCCACAGAACGTGGCGTCTCATCAGGATCCAAACTGTTTGCTATTCTGATAGTATTCTTTGAAAAAAATCGAAGAAAATGCTAATTTTAGAAATTCAGCAGACGACATTTTAGCAGACAACAAATTTCCCAGTATGCAAAGGGTGAAGAGTTTTCAAGAGAAGCTTGGGACAACATTTTTGTACAAAAATGATCAAATTGCAAAAGGTAAAACAGCAAGAATTTCCAACCCCAAAAGTACTACTGTAACCAAAAATAAATGTAAAGTCGAACTCACTGCCAAGGCATTTATCTCTTCCTTCAATGGCACATTCTTCCTGCCCCCATACTTAAAGGTCTTGCGGAGGTTTTGCAGACATATGCCCGCCGCGCCGCTGTAGGTCCTCTGCATGTCGGAGGCCGTTGTCTCCAGGTACTTGAACAGGTACGGCCTAAACGACTCCGAACAGTCGCAGTATGCGGCCACAATCGCAAACAGACGCCATCCCATGATGCAACTCTTACTGTTAGTTATAAATAGAGTAAAATGTTAATGGTTAGTACAGAAGAATAAACAATAGGCAAGTTTTACTATATATTTGTAAATTATGCAAAAAAAAGACATCTTTGTATGTTGTCTCTGAACAAGATTTGCAATGTGACTTTTTTAAATTAAAATACTGCCTCATTTCCAAGAGATTTGCAGAGCATATTGAGTAAAGAGATGAAAATGTAAGGAAGGCTGATGTGACCTCAAGTTGCTTTGACAATGACAATGTAAAGAAGGAAGATGCGAACTCACGGCTTCATGCTGCGGTTGTTAGTTGTCTGCTTACACAGCTGGCAGTAAACCTCATCTCGAAGCTCAGGATACTTGTGGCAATACTGAAGTGAAAGTTACACAAACTGGTATCAATCTAACAAGAAAGACTAGCGTGATATGCAACAAGAGCACCGCATAACGGGTTCCACGCTCGGCTGCGGGTGCATTTTTGAATAAAAGAAAGCTTGTCAAATTATTGTTTTTTAGAGGTCACAGCGACCTTGACCTTTGACCTAGTGACTCCAAAATGGGTGTGGCGTGTAGAGCTCATCAAGGTGCATCTACATATGAAGTTTAAAAGTTGTATATGGAAGCACTTTGATTTTAGAGCAAAATGTTAAGGTTTTAGCATGATGCGGACGGCGAGCTGGCTATGACAATACCTCGGGTTTTCTCCGAAAACAGCCGAGCTAAAAATTGGTGAACAAAAAGGGCAATTCATCGTATTGCGGTTTTATAATGCACATAAATATATATTTCACACTTACTTTATGCCCAATATTTAAAGAAAAATAATATAATTTTTACATTTGTTTTAAATGTGTGACGATTGTTATGAGAATTGATAGGGACAAACACTTCATACTAGCATGTGAAGATAGACTCATGGTTGATTGAGGTATATTAGTACTTACCCTTAGAACTTTGAGAGCACAGTCTATCTCATTCTGGTTTGACGCCATCGGGTAGTCTCCCATGAACTTCATTATACCTGATATATGTGAAAATATTACCTCAATAATCCAATCTAATAATATGTATTCTTATTGTGACAAAAACAATCAATTCTTATTGTAAAAGTCAAACAAGCATAAAACTGCAGTAATTAGTCATTGTAAATTATTATTTAAATAATTGGTGATTGATACTCAAGGAATTGAACAAAACAAAACACAGTTATAAGACATTTGTATTTAAAAGAAAAAAGAACTTTTTAAAATATGCCTCGAAATGCCATATATATAACAATGCCCTATCTGCTTATTTAACCCTTTCAGCGCGGGAACCGAATTTTAAAGGCCTTTGCAAACAGTTTGGATCCAGATGAGACACCACAGAACGTGGCGTCTCATCAGGATCCAAACTGTTTGCTATTCTGATAGTGTTCTTTGAAAAAAATCTAAGAAAATGCTAATTTTAGAAATTCAGCAGAAGACATTTTCGCAGATGACAAATTTCCCAGCATGCAAAGGGTTAACACATGAATGCTGAGCCAGTGTAATCCTGATCTGGCCAATAATATTCAGTTCAAGTACAGAAACATGTTTAAAGTCTTACAAATGAAGCATTCAGTGGCCATCTTGTTGAGGTCAGCACCTTCAAGTTTCAGCATAGATGTTTGTATTGGTGACTGAAAACAGAAGTGTCAGATTTCAAGAACAAACACAAATAATTCAGAAACAACAAACATGTTTCATAATTGCAACTATGTTTTAAAATTGATACAATTAATAGCATTTTAAAGATACACATGTATTAATGGTATGGAACTTATTTCCATTGAAATCAAGAAAATTTGTTGAATTGATATCCCCTGCCCAAAATAAATTTTGTGACAGACAGACGGACTGACGTGTGGACAACGCCAATTCTATATCCCTCGGCCTTTGGCTGGATAAAATAAAACATTTGATAAATTGTTGATTACAAATCATTAACATAAGCATGAGGTATACTGCAGTTTGCAAGATCAATGGAGCATGATACATCTGAATAACCACTTGTCTATTTTTATTCTCTCTTATTCCATTAAAGCAAGACGAGGCTTTCAGCTCCATTGTCACATAACACCTTCTGACTTCCAAGGCTCATGGTATGCTGGTAACCAATAAAATCAACTTGACATCTAAACTGGTCCCCCGTTGAATATAACCATCGACTCCGTTGACTATAATATATAGAGAGTATGCGATAGATAAGGGGAGGTAACCAATCTACTTGACACCTCATCTTTCAAGAATGAGGTCCACTACAAACACTCTCTGTGGACTCATCCTTGTACAGAATTAGGTCCACAACAAACACTCTCTGTGGACTCATCCTTGTACAGAATAAGGTCCACGACAAACACTCTCTGTGGACTCATCCTTGTACAGAATGAGGTCCACTACAAACACTCTCTGTGGACTCATCCTTGTACAGAATGAGGTCCACTACAAACATGCTCTGTGGACTCATCCTTGTACAGAATGAGGTCCACTACAAACACGCTCTGTGGACTCATCTTTGTACAGAATGAGGTCCAGTACAAACACTCTCTGTGGACTCATCCTTGTACAGAATGAGGTCCACTACAACAATCTCTGTGGACTCATCCTTATACAGAATGAGGTCCACTACAAACACTCTCTGTGGACTCATCCTTGTACAGAATGAGGTCCACGACAAACACTCTCTGTGGACTCATCCTTGTACAGAATGAGGTCTACTACAAACACTCTCTGTGGACTCATCCTTGTACAGAATGAGGTCCACTACAAACACGCTCTGTGGACTCATCCTTGTACAGAATGAGGTCCACTACAAACACTCTATGTGGACTCATCTTTGTACAGAATGAGGTCCACTACAAACACGCTCTGTGGCCTCATCCTTGTACAGAATGAGGTCCACGACAAACACGCTCTGTGGACTCATCCTTGTACAGAATGAGGTCCACTACAAACACTCTCTGTGGACTCATCCTTGTACAGAATGAGGTCCACGACAAACACTCTCTGTGGACTCATCCTTGTACATAATGAGGTCCACTACAAACACTCTCTGTGGACTCATCCTTGTACAGAATGAGGTCCACTACAAACACGCTCTGTGGACTCATCCTTGTACAGAATGAGGTCCACTACAAACACGCTCTGTGGACTCATCTTTGTACATAATGAGGTAGTGGCAGAATGAGGTCCACTACAAACACGCTCTGTGGACTCTCATCTTTGTACAGAATGAGGTCCACTACAAACACGCTCTGTGGACTCATCCTTGTACAGAATGAGGTCCACTACAAACACTCTCTGTGGACTCATCCTTGTACAGAATGAGGTCCACGACAAACACTCTCTGTGGACTCATCCTTGTACAGAATGAGGTCCACTACAAACACTCTCTGTGGACTCATCCTTGTACAGAATGAGGTCCACTACAAACATGCTCTGTGGACTCATCTTTGAACAGAATGAGGTCCACTACAAACACTCTCTGTGGACTCATCCTTGTACAGAATGAGGTCCACTACAAACACTCTCTGTGGACTCATCCTTGTACAGAATGAGGTCCACTACAAACACTCTCTGTGGACTCATCCTTGTACAGAATGAGGTCCACTACAAACATGCTCTGTGGACTCATCCTTGTACAGAATGAGGTCCACTACAAACACTCTCTGTGGACTCATCCTTGTACAGAATGAGGTCCACTACAAACACTCTCTGTGGACTCATCCTTGTACAGAATGAGGTCCACTACAAACACTCTCTGTGAACTCATCCTTGTACAGAATGAGGTCCACGACAAACACTCTCTGTGGACTCATCCTTGTACAGAATGAGGTCCACTACAAACACTCTCTGTGGACTCATCCTTGTACAGAATGAGGTCCACTACAAACACGCTCTGTGGACTCATCCTTGTACAGAATGAGGTCCACGACAAACACGCTCTGTGGACTCATCTTTGTACAGAATGAGGTCCACTACAAACACTCTCTGTGGACTCATCCTTGTACAGAATGAGGTCCACTACAAACACTCTCTATGGACTCATCCTTGTACAGAATGAGGTCCACTACAAACACGCTCTGTGGACTCATCCTTGTCCATTTGAGCCTTGTTTTGGGAAAAACGGGCTTAATGCATGTGCATTTATAGTTGTCTCAGATAAGCCTGTGCAGTTGGCACAGACAAATCACGACAACACTTTCCGCTTGTATGTTGTGTTTTTTTTATTTTAAAGGAAATCTCTATTTAGCAAAAAGCCAGTTTAGGCAAAAAGAGTTTCCATGATGAGACTATGCCAACTGCGATGCTCATTAGACAACATCTCTCAGCTAACAAGAATGAGGTATACCATACTTAAGGTCTTTTTCCAACATTATATGTATACCTACCCTTGTCCACTTAACCATCTCAGCTTGCTCCTTCCATGTCCAGTCTCCAGAACCTGCAAGGTGACCAACTGGACCTGACATTCACTGTTGTGTGCATAGGCAGCCATCACATTTTATATACATATTAATTGTAAATAATCAGTATTTCTAGATCCAAGAAATATCTTACTGCAAAAGTACTAGTTAAATTCCAATGCATGTAAGAATACAAAAGGTTCTTTGTACATATTTATGATTGTCCTGTAAGATAGGACACAGATGCCCTCACCACATTCCACCTTTGTCACATAACCACTAATGTCAATAACAAGCTGTTTTACCAAAAAATGGACTTTTGAGCTTGATGCATTCCTTGACCTTTGAGGGAGGGACAAATTCAACATGTCATTTCATGGTTGTCATTTGTGGTAAGCAATTTAAAAATTTCATGATGAATTAACCAGTTTTAGTCCAGACAAGCTGTTTTATTTGATCTTTGTCCACTAAGTGTGACCTTGACTTTTTAAGAAGTGAGACTACTGTTTTAAGGAACACGTTGTCTTATGAAAGTTAAAATTTAAAATATATGACAATGTAAGACAAGACACGGATATTTAAGCTGTTTCATGGTCAAATTTGACCATTGAATTGTGACCTTAACCTTTGAAGAAGGGGGATTTTTTAACACACAATGAATTGTGTTATGATGGTTAACATTTGTGCCAAGTTATTTTAAAATCCATCAATATCTGGCAAAGTTAGACAGAATTTTTTGGACTAACATCCGGACATAATTATGGAGGGCCATAACTCCCACTAGTGACAGGTGAGATTTCAATGATAATTAAACACAGCCTTAATTTTTGATCAAGGCCTTCATTTTATGCTTATAAATATTTTCTGAAAGTATGATCAGATAAAAACTGGCCAAGTTAGAGAGAGTGAACCAAATAGCTTGGACCCATTGACGGACAGTGCCGAAACTATATGCTTCCATAAGAGGCATAAAGAAACATACACATTAAACTGTAATCCCAGCTTAACTGATATACAGTACAATAAAGCAATGTCAATAATTTGAAGCTGTACATATACAATGTTAATTAAGAGCTTATGCATATTCTTGGTATTAGAATGCAGGATATTTTCAAGCCATACCTCACCTCTCAGTCTTTTTGTGTTTCTTAACCAAAGAAATACAGTTTTTACATTTGAAATGCAACCAGACATACAATTATGTAACTACTAGAAATGTTTCAAATGTTTTTAATGTAAGTCATATGACTTCTTTACTGAAAACAAACTACTTTGGCAAATGCCATCTAGCTTATCATGAACGTTGAAAAATGTATTCACTTCACCGCCTAACAAAAACATGCATGATTACAATGCATGCAAAATATTGACCTTCATAAACAAAACAACAAAACTAACTGAGGGAAGGTATGGCTGAATGCATATAAACGAAGCAACCACCGTCACCTTTGCGCTTCCTATGCTCTTGTTTGTGAAGATTATGCAGTTTAAATTTCTCGATAGATTTTATAGTGCCGTACATTGAGCCATCGCTGGGGCGCGAAATGTCATACCTTGAAAACGAGACAACCATGCGTCACAGAACAATGCAAGTGCACAAAACATCAACAACAATGGTACATACCAAAGACGTAACAATAAGTGCATAGTGGGTGTAACAGGTACAAAGTTCCATATTTTCATGAGGAATAGACGCCAATTGCATACTTATTTAATTGAATGTCATTAAATTATTATCTAAGTACTAGATACTCCAGCTCTCCTTTACAATAGAAATAATGCCATTAAAAAAATCCTCAACAAAGCAAATTCAGGAACTTTGTGTGTATAATGATAATTGTACAATTGCATACAGGATTGTCTCCACAATTGGCTTGTAATGTGAGATGCAACAAGACACCAAAACATGAACCTGTTAATGTATTATTCTTGCTGGTTATTTGACGAATTATTCAAACAAAAATTGATAATACTTAAGAATCTTATCACATACAGTCAATCTTGTATTAAGAGACCACTTAAGGGAGTAATCAAAAGTGGTCTCTTAATAAAATGGTCTTTAAATAAAAAAGGCCATTCTGGAAGAATGCTTACCCTCAATTTTAATCTATATGAAGGATAATGTCTTTTGTCAACAATGATTTTAACTTTTATAATAAAATGAATATAAAAACAATACATAAACAATATTTTACTTATAATGTGTTTTATTTTTTCACTTATTATAAATTATCATTTATTATAAATGAATTGTGTGTACTTATTTATTTGCAAAAACAACATAGACAAGGAAATATTTTTCGCGTTTTTTTTCACCTGACACATTATTTTCCACGTCTTCAAGCACCTCGGCTTTACGCTTAAGAATGCTCTGAATTTGAGTTTTACCGACTCCAAACTCATGTGCGATTTTACGTCCAAAACCCGATTTTTCTCGTTCAACGTTAACACTTCGTTTCGACATTTTAATTTCTGCATGTACACTTAACGCATGTATGCTTACGGATTTCGACAGATGTTGCCGATTAATAGTTTATTTTCCACACTTCTCAGGAAATGTCGCGTACAGTGCATTGTTTCTGCACCTGTTATCTATACTCGAGAAAAATCGGCGTTGTCTCTTAACGTTCCACATAGTAAACTATTTAAGCTGTAGACTGTGCGTAATACGTTCCTCTATTATTCAACTCAATAAATTGATACGCAGTCTACAACAATACCGGTCAAAACCGGTCAACGAGACAAAGCATAATCATAATGGTTGGTGTGAAAACAAAGCAGAGGTGTAACAGTACATCTTATCGGCTTAGATAAACAATTAACACGGATTTGTCCCTAAAAGATCAATAGATTAACCACTTTTACCTCCTAGTGGTCGCTTAATTCAAGATTCGGACATCAAAATACACAAAAATCAGCGGTCGCTTGTCGCGTAAGACAAAAGTTGCTTAATACAATATTATTATATAGCGAAAAAGCTCCGTGGGATTTCAAAATGTTCGCATAAGACAAAGGTCGCTTAATACAAGTGGTCGCATCCACAAGATTGACTGTATTTTACATTGGATATATTGTAATCTCTTGAAAAATGAAGGTAAATGTATGGCCACTTAGATTTGTAACATGTGGCCATTTGATGCTCATGGTGTACAAATATTATTTAATATAAGAATCATTCTATAAGATTTGTATCTGTAGATTCAAATTTGTATTTCATTCTTCTTTGAAAAAGAATGTGGATGATTTTCCATTTATCTTTGCAGCTGCTTACGTTCACATTGTTTTTCTATGTCAATGTCATTTCACAAACAGCAAATTTTGAAGACAAATTAGCACATACAGGTATAGAACAAAAGGCTGAACAAAGGATGCAAAGCATGATCATTTATCAACCCAGAATGCATTCCCTTATACAAATGTGGGGGTCATTCAAACAATTCAAGGTTTTGTGCAAACAAGACTGTGTTACCGATTCTAAATCCCTCAAGGGGAAAAACACTGTGAACAATTTGTTATCCAAAGATGGGAAAAAGCAGTGACAAAGCACTGTATGCTCATTATGCAGTCAAGTTTTAATTTGGTTCAAAATGAAGGAACTTAATGAGTAAGTGATGTGTAAACGTGGTGAAACAGGTCACACTGCAGTAAATACTGCATAAATCAATCTGCATGAAAAACAATGTTTTAAGCCAAACAAGCAGTTGTTTGATCACACTGCTGTACAATGAACACTCTCGTGACTTAGCAACCTTTCATGGAAGCAAGTTCGTTAAAGTTGGGGAAGGTTTTCCCAGACTGTTTCCTACGCCATTCTGTGAGAACATGTTGCATCTCCCTGCTCTCATAAGAAAAATCCCTGAGACAAAATAAATTGGAGAATATATTCTCTATTTAATGATGTAGAACAGGCTATTTTTTGGTTTTGGTCTGGTCTTTTTCTGATGAAACCTTGTGGATTTTAAAGAGATGATATGCAAAAAAATGCTGAATGGTTTTATTGTTGCTTACATGACAAAATGTTTTGCATATCTTTACAGAGAAACTTAACCCTTTCCTTCTCAGAATAGAAATTACAATAGCTATGTGCAAACAGCATAAAACCAGAACAGCCTGCTAGCCTGTTCAGGTTGTATGCTGTTTGCTGCTTATCAGTATCTAAGGGTTGGAAATCAAGTCTTTAAAACTTGAATCTAGTTAGAAAGGTCTTTAATGAAATGTTACTTTCTAAGGGACTACAAATGCGTCAAAATACATATCTAAGTGGTAAAGGGTTAAATCAGATCCAAGGGAATTTATTTGACTTACATTTCAATACACAAGAACTGCACATACATAGACAAATTGATAAAATCTGGTACTTAAAAGGATGAAGCAATGAAGATGATTATACTGGTAAACTGATGGTGTAGCGGTATAATGTTGCATATGTATACATATATACATATATATCATGCAGTATAAACTGTCATGCAGGTAATGTCATATTATCAATGTCCACCAGTCCTGTACCTTTCTTTCTCATAATCTCTTTTCTGTAAAGTGAATTGAATATGTATTAAGGATACAAATGTACAACAAGAAATACATTCATAAATACATTCATAAATTCATAAGAAACATACATTAATACTGAACAGGCCATGTGTTCCGAACACAACATAATTAAAAGGTTATAAACGATAAATTGTCCACATTTTGCAAAATCTTTCTTCAAAATTCTTGTCATAAAGTGTAATATACCCAACCTAGAAAATGTCCTACATTTCTCACAAATATGATCATCTAAAAATCTATAGGACATAATTACATATCATGAAAAAAAACAGGGCCACAGTTCAATCACAATCAACATAATGTAAACATCAATGACAAAAATCCCCAAATCTTACTTCTCGATGCTTTCCCGGAAGTGCAGTAGGGCAAACTCCATCATGGAGAACTTGCCGTCCGGGACGTGCGTGCCCTGGCTGGTCTCACTGTGGTTATCTGGGGCAGGAAGGGCTTCCCGTAGTACTGGCCCGTTCTGAACCAACTCCCGGGACGTGTCCTGTATGGAACAGGGGAAAATCATTTGGCATGAAAGCAATACCTTTTCATAGTTATGGCCTTGAACTTTTGAATCGAGTTATTTTTTGGAATTTAGCTGAAGAATTCAATTGATGTGATTATTCTAAAAAAATATGTTTGCTGCACTATTGAAGAATAAGATCTGATGAGCAGAATCCTTGCTGTATTGTTATTACTTAAATTGATGGCTGCAGTTAGTAGGTTGTGATTTTATTATTTTAGAAACAAATGAAATGGCTATTTATTGCTAAAACAGATGGTACCCTTTAAACAGCATTTACTGCTGTAGATTCACACATAAAATCTTTCATAAATCATAAATCTTTTCAATACAAATGAAAATTAAAAATAAACCTTTGTATTAATATTGCACAGTTTACATATATTATTTTAATATCAGTAAGTAAGATATTTCTTTTAATTTGAGCAACAAATAATAAAACTTTTAGCTAAAAGAGTTCTACAGTACAAATGTATTCAGAATGGTACATGACTTCATGGATTGCCCAAGACATAGCTAAACATACAAACTAACAATTATGTATACATGTTAAATTATCTTACACGCATTCAATAATTTCAAATTAATTAACAAATTAAAATTACCTGCTTTCATGTATGCATAACATTTCTCCTAGTTTCACAACCCAGTGAAGCTTAACAAGGGTGAATATCTGACTATCTACAAGTTAAAGCAAAACAGGAATAGGCAGACTAGAGATGGGAGTACGTACCCGGTTGTTGTTGTGTGACTTGTGTATGACCCTCTGTACAGTGGTCTCTGAGACGTGGGCTACAGGCGCTGGCGGGGGGAGACTCTGAGAGGATGGAAAGACACGAGGTACAGTGAGTACATAGACGGCTGCAGATAGGTAGGAGCAGAGAACTAGGAGTCAGAATGGGGTATACACGATACACAATAGATATGGGGTGTTATATATGAGCTGCATTCTGGGAAAAGTGGGCTTAAGACATATGCATAGTGTCATCCCAGATTAGTCTGAGCACAGGCTAATAAGGGACAACACTTTCAGCTAAACTGGATATTTGCTTAGAACAGATTTTCTTAAAACAATTTTTTTTATAAAAATGGAAGATGTTGTCCCGAATTAGCCTATGCCAAATGCACAGACTAATCAAGGATGACACTTCATGTAAATGAGTAAAGCCCAGTTTCACAAGAGTGTTGCTCATATGAAGTGATACATATGTTAAATGTGTGTGTGTGTGTGTGTGTGATTTTTAAGGAGTATTTATCCTTAGAATTTTCCATTCTGTCCCAACTGACGTTTGCTTTAATGCCCAATGCTTCTTGATCATCCATAGGTGATTTGGCTAAACAAACTTTGTTCTTATGAATTATTAATCCAGTATGTCATTGCATACATGTCCAAGAAAGCATAAAAATGCAAACCAATAATACTGTATTAAAACACTTGCATGGGATGGGGTCAGTGTTAAACCAGTTGTTTTTACTGAATTATGTCAATTAAAAGTAGATCTCTTTACTTCTTTTGAAGCATATATTAAATGATCATTGTTATTTCATTAGTCAATAGGCCGCTAATCAATATTTATAACAAACAATATTCTGACTGCCTATTATCCCACTGTATTATGTAGTGATAAGGGATTGACTGAGTTTTGGTGATTACTTTTCCATGGCAGAATTTATTTATTTTTATAATATTATTTAACTTTGCGATAATAAGGGAAAAATGTTAATATATAATGAATTGAATGTAAATGAAGCCTGCATTGTCTGTACAGATAGGGAAATAAATGTATGCTCCAGCAAAGTTTCTGTATATCTGTTATTTATTTAATTGATTAGTTGATGAATCATTTAAAAAAAAAGAAGATCCCCATCAACTTTTTTTAGAAATTAATTACTGCGGTTACATTGAAGAGGACTACACATATACTTAGAAGAAGGTTACGCAGCGCTGTTTCAACACTTACTCGGAAACTGGATGTTCGGTCCAGGGCAAGGGATTGACCCTGATTGCTGCGTGCCACTTCGACCTCATGCCTGGCTAGAGGGCGTATCATCTCCGCGGGGAAGTACCCCACCACCCCGTTCAGTGTCCCGTATAGCCAGCCTGCAATACGAGGGATGAGATTAAAAGAATGTCAATGCATTTAATGTACGTTTGGTTAACCCATTTATGCCTAGCGTCTAGAAAAAAGGCCTTGGCAAACAGCGTAGACCAAGATGATCTGGGTCTGACTTGTTTGCTTAAAGGAATTTCTGTAAGAAATATTCTAAATATAGAAATAAATATACTAGACATCCCTAATTTTGGAAATAAATTTTTCCAATTTAGAAGGATGGGAAAGTCCACTAGGCATAAATGGGTTAATATTCAGATTTATATCTGAACCAACTGTGATTTTCTTTTGCAGACTTTGGCTTAGATTTTATAAAGACAATGAAAAGTAATAACTGATTACAACAGACTTAAAAATCTTCCCATGAAACAATACTAAATTGTGTTTTGAATATCTATTAGGAACATAATTATGTTATGTATTTATTTCCTCATGTATATCCCATCACTATGGAAATATATACTTTGTCATGGATCTATGTAGCAGGGTATTCACTAGCTATCAACAATACAGCTAATCCGTTACATTTAAGCATTCTCAGTTTAACTCTTACAAAAATCTACTAAATAATTACTGTTAATCAAAATAATTTGCAAAATTGTCTACACTAGACAATATGATATAATATGAAATACAAATATAGTGAAAATAATAGCATGCAAAAAAACGAAATAAAACAAACTAGTCTACATGGACATATTAGCAGGACAAACCACATAAATATGAATACCAGTAATAGAACAAGAACACACAAACAATTATTTAATATAATGGACAAACATAATACCTATGTGCTCTTATCAATGTTTAATTAAATTCTTGTTCGCTAAATTTGATCTAACTACTACTAGATTAACATTGTATCATACCAACAAACTTGGGAGGTCGTTTACCCCTTCCTATAGCTGTTGCCCAAGGATATAATAAAGAACTATGTTAGATGAATGGAATATTAAAATTTAGTGGCTTACATATTTGCTTACAGATGAGAGTGGCTCTGCGAAAACAAGACAAAATGAATGTGCCTTAAGTGTTTTCCCAGATTAGCCTGTGCAGTCCACACATGCTAATCAGAGACGACACTTTCGGCCTTAATTAGACTTTTGCAAAAAAGAGACTTCCTTTAAAACAAAAAATACCATTAAAGCCGAAAGTTTAGTCCCTGATTAGCCTTTGCAGATTGCACAGGCTATTCTGGGACAACACTTTACCCACATGCATGAAGCCCAGTTTTCCCAAAATAAGGCTCATATCGTGAAACGTTAGAAAACTTCAAAACATCAGCGCACAGCCTGAGACACTTGCAATGTGGCTGATAAGTTATATAGATGCACAAAACATTATTACATTTTAAAATTTGTCTAAGTTAAGAAAACTAGATGTTTTGTCCAGTCTACATTAAACGCAAAAGTTTCACCTGCAGTGAAGAAAGTATGATTAATTTATTCAATCTGGATACAAACAAGAGCTGTCAGAGGACAGCGCGCTCATATATTCGAGTGCTTGACAGTATAACGTAAGCCATCATGGAGAGGGGGGGGGGGGGGGGTATAATGTGGGTGATCATTTAATAGATGATCTTTCAAAAATAAGAAAACAATTTATTTTTATTTTATTTGGGGGGGGGGGGGGTGTTGGGGGGGGGTGTTGGGGGGAGAGGGGGGTATAATGTAGGTGTGTGATCATTTAATAGATGATCTTTCAAAAATAAGGGGGATGGTTTGGGTGGAGTGCATTGTGGTATGTCAGGTAAGTGTTGTTTTGTCAAACTTTAACATAGCTTTATCAATAATATGCATATTCTAAGTATAAAAGGAGCAATAATTCTGTCAAAATGCTTGATACAGTTGTCTGCTTTTGTTTATAGGTTGGGGTCATGATGGTAAACAAGTATGCAAAATATGAAAGCAATATGTCAAGGGACATTGAAAATATTTGGGGTAGTACGCAAACTTTAACATTTGCATGCAAACGCCAACGCACACCCCGATGCCGTGGTGAGTAGGATAGCACCACTATATATATTTCATATATAATAGTCGAGCTAAAAATTATATTGTCTATATTTCATTTAAAATGTAGTTTTTCTATGAAATTAATCTATGAGATTTACTCATTTTTCAATATTTTTATGACTTGAAGTTTTCTGACACTTGGTAAATGGCTATTGTTTTGCTGGCCATGTTACTTTTTTTTTTTATTGATAATTTTGGAAAGACAATCATTACAAGAAAAACAATACCTGTGTTTGTGAAACACAATGCCCCCTACTTCTCTTTGAAGCAGCACCACAGCTATTTTAGAGAAAATTGAGAAGTCCAAGGCCCATAATTACGCCAAAAATCAACAGACCAAAACAAAACTCACACTTCATCTGTAAGTCATATAGGTAGACTCACATAACTACAATCAGCTAAATATATGAAAGCTTTTTGTAAAAAAAATCTTCGGAAAACATTTAATTATAGAATAAATTTCAATGGCCCATGCCCGTAACTTCGACGAAAATCAATGGACTGGAACGAAACTCACACTTCATCTCTACGTCATGTAGATAGTTTTACATACCAAAAATCACTTAAATATCTGAAAGTGTTTCACAAAAAAAACTTTGAAAAACGGTAATTATAGAGAAATGTTTGAAGTCCACAGCCCATAACTAACCCATACATCAATGGGCCGGAACGAAATATATGAAGATCATGAAGGTAGACCCACATACAAAAAATCAGCTAAATATGTATAAGCGTTCCGTGAAAAACCTTGGAAAAATGGAATGCTGGACGGACTGACAGACGGACAGTCCGACAGCTATATGCCACCCCTACCTAGGCATAAAAAGGAACTATCTTTCACAATGAAATGTTTTAATAAGAGGACTAGTTGTGGTTCACAGTGGGCATAGAGAAACGAGTGGGTACAATAGTCAGGCTTACCTCTCTTTCTATGGGCTAGTAGTGTAAACAAAACAGATACAGAGTTTCATCAATGGCCGACAATTTTCATGGTTCATGGTTGTTTGCCAATTCACCATCATGCATTTCATTATAACTGATCATCGTTCATGGTTATGTGATATACCCTAAAGCATTAAAACGACTAATCATGGTGCATGTCATATTCTTTCCACCAAATCCTTAATTATACTATCATTCAAAATGTTACAGCTATATTAACTAGAACTGCAGTGCCAATTCTTAATGCTTTATTAACACTAAATTTATATGCACACAACTTAAAGAAGACTTCAAGATTTGACCAATTGTTATCAAAATGGTTAAAATGTCTTTATCATTTTAATTGGAAAAGGGTTTGCTACCAGACATCATGGAATTACCAGTTTGACAGTTGTTTATAATCGCATAAACAAAACTAAAATACTTCAATATGAGCCTTTCCCTTGGAAAACAAGGTTTAATGCATGTGCGTAAAATGCCGCCCTAAATTAGCCTGTGCAGTCCAAAAAGTCTGATCAGAGACAACACTTACCGCATAAACTTGATCATCGTTAAGAAGAGATTGTCTTTAAATGAAAAATACCATTAAAACAGAAAGAGTTGCCCCTGATTGGCCTGTGTAAACTGCAAAGGCTAATCCAGGGCGACACTTTATGCACAAGCATTAAATCCTGTATTCCCATAAATAATAGTCTGTATATGAGTATTTACCGTCATCTACATCTGCATCCATGAGCTTGATTACATCCCCTCTCTTGAAGGACAGTAAAGTGCTCTCCCTGGTGATGTAGTCTTTCGTTGCCACTACAAACTTGTTGCTCTAAAGACAAAAATGTTTGTAATAACTTTTAAATACCTAAAACATATTAGCAAAGTTAATGTAAAAAAACATGTTTAAAGGTGTCCTAATATATTTGAAAATACAAAATGTGAACAGCAGCTATAAATCTGTTGGCACATGAAGAATCTGATTCAATATAAAAAAACTATAAATATAGCATGCAAGCAATAACACAAAAGCTGTACTTTGCTATTTTTTTCTTACAATATTTCATTGAAAAATCAGTGAGCGTTAAACATGGGATAGCCTTTGACACTATAGATGCAGATTTAATAGTTTATTCAATATAATTTACACCATCAACTTTTGTGTGTGATCACTTACAACAGAAATAAAACCTAATGCACCAAGGTCTGGCTGACAGCAAATTGCTTTCCAAAGGTGAAGTACTTTGGAGTTAAACACAAATTATGGATTGATACCAAAGTGTGATGGAACAGGACAAAATTCAGTAATTGTGTGCTTTTTTTTTCATAAATAACAACACTTGTACAAATTAAACTTTAGGTGCAGAGTTGATTCACTTTTCTATTCCTTCAATACATGAGCTTATTTTAATTTGTTTCCCTTTGTTCAATTACCATTGTTTAAAGTGAACAGTGTGAGCTTTTATCAATGCATTTGTAACAGCAACAGAGAAGAAAAAATTTTTGCTATAAAGATATAGTGTAAATCCATTGAGTGTCATGAATCACA
The DNA here is from genome assembly GCF_020536995.1 of Dreissena polymorpha. Classification (NCBI taxonomy): domain Eukaryota; kingdom Metazoa; phylum Mollusca; class Bivalvia; order Myida; family Dreissenidae; genus Dreissena; species Dreissena polymorpha. The sequence continues at coordinate 32,952,518 of NC_068356.1, forward strand.
ACACGCCACATTTTTTAATTGTGTGTTCATATTTTGGATGTGTTCATTTTTTTATGTTTCTATTAATTGTGCTAGAAATCAATCAGGCCTGAGAAGATTATGCATTTTTTGCATAGTATATCGATGCATGATTTTTATGGATAAAGCATGATTTTCACACAAAGGGACTAGGTATAAATACAACTTTTGTTCTAAGTGTGTTTGGAATGCCTATTATTAATGCATCAAAACCTACATTTGATTTCACTTGTAAATTTAACTTTGTGCGTGCCATGTTAGAATAAATAATACATTTTAATAATGTTGTAATACTTTTACTATATTTTGCAAAATGTGTGAATGATTATATTAATTTTATTGTTTATGATGCTATAAAACATTTTTTTCTGTTGATAAAGTTTCCCTTTTGTTTTTGTTAGAAGACATTGCTATGCACAATGTAAATAATTTTTAAGAAAAAAACACACAAATCCTTTTAATTGAGTGTAGTATGTGCTTGTAAAACTAATTAATCTCTAATTAGTCTGTTCCTGTTCCTTATACACCACTAAAATCCATAGAGAGAGTTGGCTGATATAATACATAACACGATATTAACTGTTTGGGAGGTAATTGCTGACAGAAATTGGATTTTAACTTATCTATTTATAGCCTCTGATTCTTTATGACTACCTGTGTGTGTAACTTCCAATCAACTATGACGTAGCATAGTTGACTATTTCAACTACCCATCTATATACTCTCCAGCAACACGTACATAATAAATGTTAATTGATTTTTTTTCTTCATAATCAAAATTACTACATTTAACATATTATTCAATTTGTATGTGATTTTGAGAACAAATGTAGTTAAACAATGGAAATCTCTGACATAAATGATTTAACAGTATTATTTTGTTAGGTGAATCATAGGCACTACTAGCTACAACAAACAACTATAAATACTACTCCACTTCTGCCCCTGTCTCACCATGTCACTAGCATGCAAGTACTGATCAATCATGTCTTTCATCTGTTGTGCCCTCTTGGTGTAGAACACATAGGACTTGTTCTTGGTGCTGATCTGGATGGATGTGCGAGATGGCATCACAACATCCACCACGTCCTCAAACCTGCAGTAGACATGTTTGATTTCCATCATGAGATACTCTCCATATCTGTGTTTTGTTTATTTATTTATTGTCTGAGAAAACTGGAATTAACCTTTCATTATTGATTTTGTTTATTTAAAGATATAATTCAGAATCTTTAAATATGTATATCCCAATTATATAATTTATAACAAAGAATGCATTGACCTTAGTAATAAGCTTAATTATAAAATGTTTGAAGATATTCATCCCATGATATGCTCTATGACTATACACCTACTTGATATGCTCTATGACATCCAGGTAATCCTCAACCAGACTCTTGATTCTCTGTACGAAATAGATGCCCGAATGGCTCACCCCTACGTAATGTACACCAGCTAGGTGGCCGCTTGACTGGAAACATGGCCCATATGACTTAAGATAAGCATATGAGGGCAATATCAACAAGCATATCAAAATGGTAAAAAAAGCTTTCTTTAAACAGTATTATAAACTTTGTTTATGCTACTCTTTATTACTTAAAGAACAACATTCCTGTAGTCATGATAAAGGCATAATGTACATGGGTTCATCAAAATATGTTTGCCGAAATTTGTCTTCAAAAGGTGCAAATAATATATCAGAGTTATTGTACAACATGTAGAATACGCGCTACAGGAAGTGTGGAATATTTGAGCCTCGCTCAGTGAAAATGGGGTGTCATCGCAGATAAGCCTCTGCAGTCCGCACAGGCTAATAACGGACAAACCTTCCATTTTAATTTTATTTTTCCAGTTTAGACAGAGTGTCGTCCCTGATTAGCCTGTGCAGACTGCATAGGCTTATCTGGGACAACACTGTATGCACATGCATAAAACCCCTTATCACACAGCAAGGTTCATTTACAGCTTACCGCCACTGGGAAGAGCCTGCAGAAGTAGGTGGGCCACTCCTTGGCCGTATCCACGACGATACGCTTCACCTGGTTCTTGAAGGAGCCCGACAAGTAGTTCCCGGCATTGATACCATGGCTCTCTGAAAGGAAATCACAAATATATGAGCCTCGCTCTGGGAACACTGGGCTTAATGCATGTGTGCTAAGTTTCATCCCCGATTTGCCAGTGCATTCCGCACAGGCAAATCAGGGACGACACTTTCCGTCTTAACTTAATTTTTGCAATGAAGAGACTTTCTTTAAAAAAAATTCCATATAAGCAGCAATGGTCGTCCCTGATTTGCATATGTGGACTGCACATGCTAATCTGTGAGGACACTTTAGGCACATACATTTAGCCCTATATTCAAAGAGCGAGGCTGATATTAAGTTAAATTGTGAGTCTTGAAGTCTAAGTGATTTCAGAAAGTAGAGTCAAACTGTATATATTTTAATTTAATAATACTTTAGTACTTTAAATATTATTTTGAATATTTTGAATGAGACTTTGACTACAGCCAAGACTAGAAATGTGTGACATGAATGGCTTCATTTATTTGCAAAAAAAAACAAACCATTACATCTCCGCAAACAAAAAATAAACCCAAAAGATGCGGCTTTCAATATAAACATATGCCCTCAGTGAAAGCAATGTGAGTATTGACTCATTGGCCCATTTGATAAGTGTAAGTCCAAAAGTAGGTCAATGTCAAGGTGAACATGAGGTTTGGAGGTATGGATGTGTAGATAAAATCAATGAAAGTATCAAAGCTATATAGCAGGCAGTATTGATGTTAGACAAAGTTTGTATTTTTTGAGTTAACAAAGATTTTGACAACTCTGAATTAGTCCAAAACAAGGTAAACTTCAAGGTGAAAATATGGTCTGGTCATGTAGAAGCATTAACAGTGTTTAAAGACATTTGACTGTCACTATCAATGTTTTTTAGGAAGCATCACTGATGGTATACGAAACATGTTATTTTGTGTAAACCTTGTAGTGATGGAAGAACGAACAAACGAACCAACATATAGGCATGACTAATTTAAGATGACACAGAAAACATGCGTACCCAGCATGCCCCTCATCTTGATACGGTCGTCCTTGCTGATGCGTATGCAGCCGTTGTTGTACACATCCTGTACCACCTGACAGTAGATCAGGTGTAGCGCAAGAGGGTTTTCCAGTCGCTCTCCCGGAACAAATACCTGTACATGCACAAAAACACATGCAAAAAACATGTCATTTAATTTCGTCATGAACTAACATTTGTAATTTAGTACCAAGACTCTGTATCACTTACCTAATAACATAAAGCCTCCTGCAGGCATACAAATCATGACAATATTATGAATTAGCTATCTTCAAAAGTGAGAACCATTTTCAGATGTTTGCTTGTAAACAACAAAGGTTAATTCCGTGATTTCAGAATCATGGTAACCCAACAAAGTTGTACTGTTTAATCATTTATGTCAAGAGATTTCAGTTGTTCAACTACATTAATTCACAAATTGACACATAATGTGAATATCATGTTAAATTGAATAAGCTTGAACAGATACTAATTAATTTAAGTCAAATAAACAATTGTTGAATTACGTGTTGCGGAGGAGTACATTTATGAATAATTTAAGTGGTGCACTATGCTCTGTCTTAGTCACATGGTATATTTAAGCGGCACCAATAGTTATTAAGAATTCGAGGCTATAAATAGATCAGGTAAAATCAAACTACTGTCCTCAATTACTTCCTCTAACTGTTAAGCTTAATATCAGCCAACTCTCTGAACGGATCTTACAGGTCTGTGTCGAGCAGGAACATACTATTCACATATTAATAAGAAACAGTCACCTGTAACAAGCACGTTAGTTTTTTTCTTTGTGGTTACCTGTTAACCATTAGTTGTGATTTTTTTTTAAGTTTAACAAAATGAATAGCCTAATTTAAAATCTTTTAACTGCTTTTAGTCTATGCAATACAACCTTATTTTTTAAGCATCTATTAGTACATCATTATTTAATACCAAAATATGTTTATTTTATATGTATTTATAATATTAGAATATTAGAAGAGTGTGGGGCTTATGTACAGATACATTTGGATGTTGAAAGTTTAATACATCATCGCCTGTCTGTAGCTTAGTCTGGTTTCCAGTGCCCGATTGATTTCTGACCAATACATCAAGAAGTGGTTTTGACTCTTTCATTTTAAGCTTTTCAATTTAAAAATGGCAAACTAAAAGAATGTTGGGTAATTGCATGGGTGATAACAGTACATAGTATACTGCACATTAGTGTTTTTTCTTATTTGCAACTGTGAATTAATATGACATTGAATACAAGCTTATTAATATTTATTCTATAGACAAAGACAAGACAATGAAAAATGGATCAAGATGTTTGACCACTGCAACCCACTTTAATGTTCTAATCGCTGATACAAATATTAAACGCACCATAGTGAAGTTTCTGTCAGAGTATGAATGAAACCAAAGAGTGCTCCAATGGCAACACCGCACTAATACCAAAGTACAGTTCAAAAGGGCAGTCTGTATCATGACTACCTCATTTATAAGTTCAATCTTGCTCACAGATTTTTCCCCCCAATCTTTTCATTTATTATTTGTTTGTGTAACATTGTTTGTTTTGGTGATATTTATACACAAAGGTTTAGTAAAGCAAATTTCTTTCATGAAATTGCATTCGCAGTGTAATAGAAATCTGATTATATGGCAACATATTTATGTATATTTATGTTTTGGTGATTGCAAAAAATATGTATTGCTAGTCTAAACATGTTTGTATTATTTGTAGTTAAGTTATCTCTTTTGCAATCATAGGATGCTAAACAATTCATTCTTGACATTTGCATTTCGACACATTCTCAATAAACTCGAATGTGTTGTTTTTTTAATCTGTGATTAATAGGAATGATTATTTTTGTTAAATAAGTAGCATCAAATGCCATGCAATAGCGAACAACAGCAGTGCCTTCATGGCTTTGATAACTAACTATTCAGCTGCATTATTAAAACATCTGCAGCAAATTTACAGACATTACTGTCGTGCTCAAGTAACAATCTTTACAAACACAGATATAAATGTGAAAAGCTTAGAATGTAACTTTTTAATATTATGTTTCATCAACTTTAATTGTTTGCAAAAAATCATCATTAACAACCCAAGTATTCACTATAAAAAATAATGTCTACATGTCCAGTGTACTGACCTCTTTGCGGACATGCAGGGTCCAGGGCACATTGCTGTATGTGAGGAAGGTGTCCTTGTTCTGCCTGTGCAGCTCGGTGTTCACCATCTCCAGGGACCGGTAGTCAATCACCTCGGGCTCAGGGGGCTGGGGCACCTCCGTCTGGGTGTGGGTCTCCACGATCACCTGGGTCTGCTTCGCGTGCTGGATTTTAGGGGCCGGTGGTGGGGTTTCTATGTGGAAACAAATAATATACGGCAAGGAGTAAGTATAACACTGCTGATTTAAGCTTGATTATATCAAAATAATTACATATTTGAGACACACTTTCCATTCTTTTTTCTGTAAAACCAGTACTTGACAAGTTTTATTCAAATCGAAAAATGAAAGCAAGAAGTAAAAATTTTCAAAAAATTAAGATACCATAGGAAATTGAAGAAACTATTCCCTTCAAACGTTAGGGAGCAAAGTGATATTGACAATTTAAATGATTTTCCTTATTGAGCATCTTGAAGCATTCTACATTGTTAAGGAACAAATATAAAACATTTGTATTTATCATATTTTTTTTATTGACTCTACCTATTCTGGGTGGGGGAGGTGTGGGTGGTTTTTGCGGGGCAGGTTTAGGGGCAATCTTCTGTTCCAGCAGCTGCAGTGTGGCCAGGTGCACCGTCTCAGCCAGCTGCTGCTTCTTCTTGGGTGGCTCCTGATATATCAGACAGTTGTGAGAAAAGTGTTGTCCCAGATAAGCTTGTGCAGTCCCCACAGGCAAATCAGGGATGGCACTGTCTGCCTAGACTGAGTATTTATTTAACTGTACAAGAGGCTTCATTTAAGCAAAAGGTGTCCTCCCTGATTAGCCTATGAAGACTGTATTGTACATGCATATAACACAACATACTTTCAATGAGATATGTGCTGCTTAGAAGTTTAAACTGTTACAAAGACTTAAATTTGTTAAGAGTGTAATGGATTAAGAATTGTATTTTCCATTATAAATTCTTATGACAATAAACTCCTAATAATGCTCTGACCTTCTTTGGTTCCACTCTAGGGGTCTCCACTTTCTGTGGCTGGGTGGGTCTCATCCTCTCATCCAGCTCCCGCTGTACTTTCTCATCAATCTCCAGTCTGCCCACCTCCCGCTGTAATTTCTCCTCCTTCTCCGGGGGAGGGGGCCACACGACACGCCCAATCCTCACGGTGCGGGCCCGACCCTTCTTGTCCTTGAATGTGTACGTGCCCTTCTCCTTGTCATACAGCTGCGGGTGTTCTGGAATGGGAGGAGGGGGTGGGGGTGCAGGAGGTGCGGGTGCCATACGGGGGGTGTCCTGGAACTGCATCGGGGGAGGGGGTGGGGCGTGCACAGGGGACACAACTCGCTCCTGAGGCTGACTGGCGCTCACAGTTTCCTTCTCAAAGTGCTGTCGGAACTTGATCACCCTTCGAGCTCCCCCATTAGTTGTGTCTGTATGCTCCACTGTTTGGAAGGTGACTGGCCCCTGTTTGACCACAGTACTCTGGCTATTGACCACAGGCACTGGGGCGGTCATACGGGCCTGCATTCCCTGACTCGAGAAGGTTGACTGAGTGCTCTCATTGGGGAAAAATGCCCCACTCGCTGAAAAACCATTACTGAACATAAGTACCAATTTCAGTTTATTGTAGTAAAAAAAAATGCTTTTATCGAACAGACTTTCAACTTGAACCTTTTAAGAATTTAACTACAATCATAGTATAATAATATTGTTTTATTCACCGAAATAAATTAATGCCACAAAATGTTCAAATTTCTATGACTTGTTATGGAAATAGCACTGCAGACACAATCAACAACAGAGCCTCATTCTAGGAAAACTGGGCTTAATACATGAGCATAAAGTGTCATCCCAGATTAGCCTCTGCAGTCCCCACAGGCTTATCTGGGACAACACTTCATGCTTTATGATAATATTCGTTTCAAGGAAGTCTCTTCTTAAGGAGATTAGCCTGGACGAACTTCACAGGCTTATATTGAATGACACTTTACACAAATGCATTAAGCCCAGTTGTCCAAGAACAAGGCTAAAATATTCATTGTTCATCCATCTTTTACCTTGTGGCATACTAAAGCTAGCATTCACAGAGGATGGAGCCATCACTGGGTGCATGACAGCCTGTGACGGCCGCTGCATTTGTTGTTGCTGTTGTAGAGCAGCTTCAAGCAGGCGTTGCTGCTGTAGCAACTGCGCTAGTTGTTGTTGCTGCAGGGAGGTTGCATACTGGGCCTGACTGGTTTGCTGGGCCTGCTGCTGCTGTTGTTGTTGCTGCTGTTGCTGATAGGCCTGAAGAAGGGCTTGTTGTTGCTGTTGTGCCTGGGCCTGCGCTTGAGCCTGTGCCTGGAAATCAACAACAACATTACCAGTCCTCCAGAAGGTGAATATTTACACAATAAGATTTTAAAACAATATACAACAAGAGTGCCAAACTGTCACAAGATACGCCCGTTTGAAGGTTTTGAACACCATGCTCAATGATTACAAAGCACTAAGTGACCTCGAGACCTAGTTATTGACCCGGCATGACCCATATTTGAACATGACCTAGATATCATTTAGATGTAACATCTGACTAAATTTGGTGAAGATCAGATGAAAACTACTTCAATTAGACAGTGGCACCATGCTAAATGCTTGAAATGCACTATGTGACCTCGTGACCTCATTTTTGACCCAGCATGACCCATATTCGAACTTGACCTACATATCATCTAGACACAACTTCTGACCAAATTAGGTGAAGATCAGATGAAAACTACTTCAATTAGAGAGCAGACACCATGCTAAATGCTTGAAATGCACTAAGTAACCACGTGACCTAGTTTTTGACCCGGCATGACCCATATTTGAAATTGACCAACATATCATCTAGACACAACTTCTGACCAAATTTGGTGAAGATCGGGTGAAAACTACTTCAATTAGAGAGCGGACACCATGCTTAATCCTTGAAATGCACTAAGAGACCCCGTGACCTAGTTTTTGACCCGGCATGACCCATATTCGAACTTGACCTAGATATTGTCTAGACACAACTTCTGACCAAGTGTGGTGAAGATCGGATGAAAACCATTTGAATTAGAGAGCGGACACTGCTGTGGACGCCGCCCACCTGCCAAGGGTGAAACTATAATAGGTCCCGTTATTAAAAACGGGCCTATAAAAAGAGTTCATCTTGATAGAATTGAAGGAATCTTTTCCAACCTCATTCTCAAATTATACATAAAACTGAATAAAAACAAGAGCTGTTTGTGAAACACAATGCCCCTTCTACGCTTTGAAGCCATATATTTGACCTTTGACCTTGAAGAATGACCATGACCTTTCACCACTCAAAATGTGCAGCTCCATGAGATACACATGCATGCCAAATATCAAGTTGCTATCTTCAATATTGCAAAAGTTATGACCAAGGTTAAAGTTTTGGGACAGAATGACAAACAGACAGGCCAGAACAATATACCCCCGATCATTTGATGCGGGGGCATACAAATAATTAATATTATAACCTCCAAGGTCAGTGCTAGCACTTTGACCATCAATCTAGATATCTATACAGACTTTTTCGTTTTGCCAATATAAAGCCATTTCAAGCAATAGTAACAATTCCCAATCCTCCATCATCACCCAACCCCACTTGCATTGGCCGTTTGCTGGATAACCATCTGTTAAGACACATTTTTGAAAACTGGGCTTAATGCATGTGAGTCAAGTGTTGTCCCAATGCAGTCCACTTGTAGCCCCCCATGCTTATGCAGTCAACAGAGACTAATTAGGCACAACACCTTCCACCTACAAGAGATTTTCATTTAGAAGAGACTTTTTTAAACAAAAAATTCCATAGAAGCTTAAAGTGTCCTTCCTGATTAGCCAGTGCCAACTGCACAGGCTTGTGTGGGACAACACTTTGCGCACATGCATTTAGCCCAGTTTGCCCAGAATGTGGTTTCAATCCTCTTTTACCCCACCTCACTTACATAGGCCTGCATCATAGCCTGTTGTTGGGCTACCATCTGTTGCTGGGTGAGGGACTGTGCAACCATCTGGGGTTGGAGACCCGGGTTGGAGAGATTGAGGGTGGGCAGACCCCCATTCATCATGGGAACTGGCATCTGATGCTGTAGAGGGATGTTGATGCCCCCATTAATCTGCATCCCTACAGCACCCTGAGAAAAATGATCAGCATTATATTTTAGTTAGAATTATATTTTAATTTTGTATCAACAATATTTTTAGTTTTCATCTTTAAATTACATTTTGTGTGTTTTTACCTATTACATTTTTAAAGCTTTAATATTGAATAATTGCTTACATTTAATTCATAGCAATTTAGTTTTATACACCACTATGTTGTTTTACAAAGTTGAGATATGAAATGGTAGAACTGATTAAATTGACAATAAAATGCAAAAAGATCCAATGTGTTTTTATATGATCTTTGATGATATCAACAATGAAATGAAGTCATCTCAATCATAATGACTGTGTTGTTTCCATCTACTCAGATGCCGTGAAAACAATTGTTATGGGTATGTTCTACCACAAAATCAAATGTTCAAGACAAATAGTTACATCAAAAGTCTTATATCAGACATTGTATGAAATTCCATAAAAATAAAATGCAAAGAAAATTTTCAATATTTCACTAATACGCAATAACTTGTCTAACCTGTTGATACTGTGGCTGTGGAATGCCATCCCCGCCTCCTTTCAGCCTGTTCTCCACGGACCTCGCGTCAGACAGCCCATCCACGTGCTCATTGAGGGCGTTACTGAACACATCCTCCACCCAGTGGGACCAGTCAGAGTGGCCTGTTCCCACGGAAACGTTGTCCACATCGCGCTGAGTCTTCCTCGCAATTTTATCTGCAGCCCCACCGTGGTGCGCACTGGCTTTTGTCATTCTCAAGTATCGCTGGTTGATTTTCGTAGGGCTGATATCTTCTTCATGTATGACGTTGTTGTAACGCCTGTTCAACTGCGTCTGTGAAAGGTCCCTACTGGTATCAATATCACCGTTACTGTAACCGTTTCCGTTGGTTACGGCGTACCCGTTTCCTATTGGTGGGCTGGGAGCAGCCTTGCGCTTTGTGTACCTCAAGTTCATCTTGCTGTCTGAGAGTCCATCCACATTGACCCCCTGGGGTCTCTTGTTCAGCACACTCGTCATGGAGAACTCAACCCCGCCCCCGTCGGATACTTCTCCGTTCACAGTACGCTGCTTGATGCTTCGCTGTTCAATCTTCGTGATATCGATCTTCAGAGGTTCTGGCAACTTGCCAACCATTACCATGTGCCTTTCACGTTCAGGATTATGAGGCCTGGAATCGAAAAATATTAACATAAAAATCTAATTTAATTTTTTTACTTATTGCAATTCAAAAAGAACTGAACTTCAGATCACCTTTATTGGCCATAACTTGTTGAAGGTCAATGGGAACTAGCATATACATGTATTAGATATATATTGAGGTTTAAGCAGGTAAATATTGTATATGAAGACATCTGAATGAACAATTCCATAGCAGCTACAATAGTTTCATCCTAAATTCTAGAAATATCCAAGTGAAAAAACATAATATAATCAACATGATTAAACATTGTTTTCATGTATACAAGCCTTTTTTTGGAAAACTGGGCTTAATGCATGTGCTTAAAGTATTGCCCCAGATTAGCTTGTACAGTCAACAGGGACAACACTTGCCGCCTGGACTGGATTTTTGTTTAAAAGGGACTTCCTTTAAAATAAAATTCCACAAAAGCTGAAAGTGTTGTGCAGTCTGCACAGATAGATCTTGGAAAACACTTAAAGCACAAGTATTTCACAGAATGTAGTTTATACAATAATTCTCCTAGTTACATACGATTCACTATAGAGGGCCCTCTGCATGCTGTGAGGCTCTCGGGACCTGTCAGAAGACACGAGGAAGTACGAGCGGCAGACGGGGAAGCCTGGAGAGATCTCCATCTCACTTATCAGGTCGAACACGTAGTCGTATCCCATGAGCTCGTAGTAGTCGCGGTCCTCCTGCAAAACCACTGTCCAGCCCTTGTTGTTGTCACGGAGACCACGAAGGTTCAGCAGGTGCTTGCAGAAATCCTCGCCCAAAGTCCATGACTCTACATGGCCAATCATTGTGGCGTCTAAGGAATGAATAAGAGAATGTCACCAATAGAATTTAAAGATGAATACAGGACAAAGGACACACATGCCTTTATAAGGTTTTCAAAATGAATTTGTTAATGCCACATAAATACTCAAAGTCAACAAATATGTAGTAAAACAAGAGATTGCCAAGTAATATGGTCCCCTACCGGTGAAACTCCACCATTGTCAGTATTTTTTTATTTTATTTTTATATATATTTATTGCCATCTATCCATGTTTCAAGTTTCATAAAAAAATATGAAGAACTTTTAAAGTTATCGCAGGATCCAGAAAAGTGTGACGGACTGACAGACAGACTGACAGACAGACGGAGTGCAAACCATAAGTCCCCTCTGGTTTCACCGGTAGGGGACAATAAAGATAACTGATAAAAAATCAGTGTTCCTTATAGCAATAGCCAACATTTCTATGCTAGATGTGGTCTGGTAACATTGGTAACAATGCTCATTTTTATTTTTTGCTTCACAATATATTCATAGTGAATTTCCCGCAACAATATCCAGACATTTACAAGCAAATGCTTCAGGCAGCATCGGAAGCACAACAAAATGCTTAATCAGACATTTGATGAAACCATTATTATATAAAAGAACAAACTTGCAATATTGAATAAAAATTAAAATTTAACTAACTTGTTGTTTTTTTTCAAAATATAAATCTAATTGCAAATTTAATTGCTAATAGAACTGAACCTTTTATACATGTTTATGTTTATTTTTATTATATCACTTGTCATGATTTCAAAATCTTTTCCAAAACCTCATCAGACTTCACATAACTTACTGTCAGCAAAGCGCACTTCGAGCGCCATGTTGGCCTTGCGTTGCGCAGCCCGCCACTCTAGCAGGCAGGGCGGGTAGATGCGGCACAGCTGTGGCTCAATGCTGCCACACTGCAGGGCTTTGTGCTGACAGAACCACTTGTAGCCCCCCATGCCAACATCCGACACATACCTTGATAAAATGAGTTGCGTTCTGAGAAAACTGGGCATAATGCATGTGCGTAAAGTGTCGTCCCAGATTAGATTTGTATGTTAAAAGTAATGTTCATTTTATTATAAAGTCAATAATAAAATATTTAATAATATAATATATACATATATTATCATTGAGTTTGAATGCCCATGTATTCGACATACTTCAGCAGGAACTTGTACAGGTGCTGGCTGGGAGGGAAGGCGGCCAGGCAGTGAGCCATCAGCTGCCAGCCCCTCTCTGCAGGCATGAGTTTCTGGTTGCGCCAGGTCTGATTGACGAGCTGGCAGTAGATCTCATCACGTAGGCCCTCGTTCTGCAGACCGAGCTGCACGATGTAGTCTGCCATCGCCTTCTCCTTCTTGTCCCCCAGTGTCTGGTCATACATGTACTTCAGGATCTGGAGAAGATGCATGTGCATATAGTGACGTCCCAGATTAGCATGTGCAGTCAGCACAGGCTCGTCACAGTCAGCACAGGCTCATCAGTGACAACACTTTCCGCTTTATTGTGTGTACATGTACTTTGGGATCTGGCGAAAAAGGTCAAACACCATTAAAACAAATTTTTTAAATAAAATTAATTTTAATTATTAAATACTTACCTGTTATCGTATGCTTATACTTTCCAAGGGGAAATAACTCATCCGGAATTTTAACTGGGAATCCGCCACCTCAATACCGTAATACAGGCCAGGTTAAACATAGTGCAATGCAACCTAGCCAAAAATCGGTAACCAACCCTCAATATTCTTTCAATATATATACAAAAATATTAATCGAATAGCGGGGTGGGAGGTGGGACTTACCGATAACAGGTAAGTATTTAATAATTAAAATTAATTTTATTTAAAAAATTTGTTTTAATGTCATAAATACTGACCTGTTATCGTATGCTGATTTTGCAGCTGCGGTGGGAAGGTTCGTATATATTTTCCCAACACAGTAGAACCCATAAACAGGGTTATCAGCTAATGATATCAAGTAATCTTCGTTAAAACGGTATTAATTATGACTTCTCGGACAGAGTAATATGTCTATGTCTTAAAGAAGACACTACCGTTAGTGAAACCACAACAAGCCCAAACGTATACAAATTGTATTGTTGGCACTTCAGAAAACGAAGATAAAAAGATGACAAGGTGGTCGGATTCCTCCAGTAAACAGCTTAGAGCACGTCAAAAAGTGGGGTGTGATTAATATATGCCCACAAAAACAGACAGAGCTCTTAATTCATGCGGTCAGATCCTAAAAAGGAATGAATCCTTAGATAGGATAAGATTAACTTTCCTTAGTCGAGGTCTAACCCCGAGAAATAGAAGCCGCAGACACATCTCCCCCCCCTTTTTTGGGGAAATGAAGAGTGTCTTTGAGAACCTCGAATGGACTTCTGACTAACACTGCTGAGATAGAACTTCAAAGCCCTGATTGCCAAAAGAAGTTTATCCTCATCTTCATGACTACCAGTTTAAGAAAACTTGGAAACTTGAAGGTAGAAGCCATATAGAGGACTTGATATTAAGCAAGGAATCCTGGCTGACACAACAAAGTGAAAACGACAATAGATCCAACTGGAATTGGTCGTATTCAACAGAAAAAGCATGAATTTCACTTCTCCGTATGGTAAAAGCCATAATAAGAAGGAAAACCGTCTTAAAATTATATTGGAACTGTTAATAAGCCTGATGAAAAAGGTTCATAGGGAGCTCATTAAGCATCCCAACATGTTACACAAGTCAAAACCGCTTAAGAAGGTAAAGGAACGAAAAACATAGTGTTGACGTTCCATAGTTTGGATCAGTTCCAAAATAGGTAAGACAGCACAGAGTTGCGATGACTTACACAAAACAAGGTATACGAAAGCATAATCTCTATCCTTTGATGAAGAAAAGAACAAATTTCTTATCATCAAGAAAAAGATGAGAAAAACCTCTATGTATCTAGCAGAGTGATTAAGGTAATAACTATGCTCTCAATTACCCAGTAAAAAATGAATTTCCATAGAACCTTTATACAGTTCTGATGGAATTATCCTTGCACAAGTAACAAGGATTGAAACTCTAACAGAAAAACGTTCTTCTGTAGAGATAACTAAAAGTTATTAATGGCCAGACATGAAGTGGCACATGTTTGGATCAGTAAAAATATGTCTCAGTGAGATATGATATTTGACCTGTGAAGAAGTTTCCTGAAAATAATTGTACAGGAGACTTAAAAGGTCGTAGAACCATAATCCCATGGTTCATTAAGTATATTTCATGAAATTATGGCAAAAACTCAGTTATTGCAAAAACTCACCAAGAAGGCAAGATATTCCAGTTTATGTCAATGGACGAATGTATAACAATCGCACACCCTGCTGGATCGATTTCTGTGAACTGCATTGTTGACGTTGTTCAGCATACCGGTATACACTGCGATATACGATCGCATAACGCTAATACATGTAACTAGCGTTTGATGATAAACAACATTCTTTGATATACTATGTACACCATGCGACTCGTCTGCAACTTCACTGCCGCGCATGCGCAATTACATTATTGAACCCAACGGAAAAATAATTCGAAAGAAAGAACTGCAGGACAAAAGGTCCAACAGGGCGTTGAGACGAACTGGTATGAGAAAGACGATAGAGAAAATTTGTTGTTCTTGCAAAGAACGAATAAGTTCCTGATTTCCAGTTACAAGGAGTGATAATATGATCACCTCCGTGTCTGTAAGTAAACCACGACCGATGTGTGATAGTTGAAACCATCACAAAGGAATCGTGAAAATGTGTTGTAAATGAAAAACAGCTAAAAAGAATTTTCGCTTTTCAAGATGTAGATGTGCAGGTGATATTCGTTAGGATACCACATAATTGAGAAAATCAAGATACGTTGTTCTATGTGATCGTCCATAACCTTATCTGCTCACATCTGTATAAGATGTAAGGAAGGTTGTGGTAGAATAAACTATATTCTTGCCAAGATAATCTTCTAGTCTAGACACCACTGAATAGTGGTAAATAATGACAAAAAAATGGAAATCTGTGTCATTAAATAATCCCGAGATTAATACAATTATCTTAAAAATAAAGCTGAAACGGACGTAAGAAAAGACGTCTCAGCAGAAGGACCGGTGACCGGACCGGTAAATACCGACCGGTGACCGGAACCATTTGTCAAGGATGGGTGGGCAAAGAAACCACGGCAAGCCGAACTTTCCCACTCCAAACACACTTGAAAATTGGTAGAATAGGACAGTGTTTAACACTTATAAGTTTATGACCTATCTACAGAATATAGCCTCTTCTTGAACCAATAACAGGCGCCTTAAAATCCTGGATAATACAGGTCGCGAAGTCATCGATTTGCGAAGTACGGAAATATGATTGATAGTGGTACCTCCGGAATCGGAGGTGTGATGGCAGAAAAAGGTGAAAACCCTAGGGGTAACCTTAAGCGGGTCCACGCTTGCCGGTAGAATGCATGGAAGTCTTAAATTCTGACTTGATTAATCCATTTACTTCAAGACTTCTAACCTGGACGAATTCCGAAAGGAATACGACCAGTTATAGGAAGACGGCCTGTTATGGCCAGAAGTGTAATAGAAGAATAACTTTAAGATGAGGTCCCTCCAGATCCTGGGATCTAAGATCTGAGTTCAATAGGTCCTAAGCCATCTACAAGACTGTAACCGCTATGCGGTCAATCTGATAGGCAATCCTATGTATCAGAACTCTTGTTGATTCCAGTAGCTTGAAAATATGCACTGCCGTAGGAGCAATAGAAAAGCAGAAGTCGATACAAATGTCGTCTTGCTAATCCTGTTAGCGTCATTAATGTGTCCCAACTGTTCCGTGACACTGACTGCAAAGTCTGTAGCCGACAGGTAAAGGCGGTTAAAACAATTCATCCTTCGGGTCTCGAACATAAATTAATAGAGGTCAAATAGTAATGTTCGACCTCAATGCTAGTCTCCGAGCCCACTTCAGCCGATCTATCTGCAAGACCAGTAGTCTGCATGTAGCCGGTTGAGATAGAAGTACAAATAACAGATATAGCATGATTTGGTAACCGTCGCCAGTAGAACATTTGTATTGAAAAACACAAAAAGTCATGTAGATTGTTGAATCCATAAAATATAGTATTCAATACAATCATAGCCAGGGGTATACAACTATGTAATGTAGACGATACCCGTGATACTAAAAATTGACCGATGAAAACACAGTGGAATACCGGTAATTGGTAAGTGGTGACCGAACCGGACCGGTCAATGACCGGTAACTGTAGCCCGGTGAACGGACCAGTCATAATATGACCGGTGACGTTACCAGTTAAAGACCGAAAAATGGTGGAATCCATATGGTCTGTTATCAATGTCAAGCACTGCTCGGAAAAGAAGATCATGCCAAAAAAATCCAATCCGATGGCGATGAGACATCACTTATTCTGACCGGTGATCAGTGATCGGTGATATGACCGATGAATGGTGACCGATGTCCGGTGATCGGGACCGGTATAATATAACTGCGTCAGAATGGAAATATCTGGTGCAGAAGAATGACCATCCACGAAGTCATCTGATAATGTTAACCGGAAAACAACGGTAGATTATCAGTATTAATAGGCATAAGTGTCCTTGTAGTCGTAGTGGAGAAAAGAACAGCTTATCCCGAAGCCTGAATGTTAAACGAACTAGTGTTCGTATACAACTACGGCTCGGTGACTGCAACATGTGTGGATGCCATAAGAAGAACCATCACACGTGGAATGGAGACATGATATTCCTAATGGAATAAAATGGAGAACGTCGATATGACCAGTAGGTTCATTAACGCCTACGTGAGAAGTGGCGACATCCATATAACTTCGATGCCGAAATATTGTTCGGCTACGCTGGAAATATTGTCTTCTACAATATTGTCTCCGTGAGCATTGACATGATCGCTTACGAGCGTATCAACGCCAAGAACTGCTCAATGAAGGAGAGGTATGTTCGATAAATATCCAGTGGTACTCAATGCAGTCCGCTGATGTCTACGTGAAGGTTGACGACGTCCTCGTTTCCTGCGATGTCGAGATCTGGATCGGCCGAGATGTGGATCGGCTGCGATGAGACCGAGATCTTCTAGAATAACGTCTCCGTGAGTGACGACGTGATCGCTTACGAGAGTCGCGACGATGAGAACTGCTCGACGAAGAAGAGCGTGTCCGATGTCTAATCCTTGATAAGGACGATGTATTCAACGAAGAATAGGAGAAAAATTTCAATGAAGAAGACCGAGTTCTTCTTCTTGACCGTGTTGACCGGTGACCGGAGCGGTGATCAATGACCGGACCGGTGACCGGACCGGACCGTTGACATGACCGGACCGGTGACATGACCGGACCGGTGACATGACCGGACCGGTGACATGACCGGTGACCGGACCGGACCGGTGACATGACCGGTGACCGGACCGGTGACATGACCGGTGACCGGACCGGACCGGTGGCCGGACCGGACCGGTGACATGACCGGTGACCGGACCGGTGACCGGACCGGTGGATCAATGACCGGACCGGTGACCGGACCAGACCGGTGACCGGACCGGTGACATGACCGGTGACCGGACCGGTGACATGACCGGACCGGTGACATGACCGGTGACCGGACCGGTGATCAATGACCGGACCGGACCGGTGACATGACCGGTGACCGGACCGGCCGGTCAGACGTCGATCAATGGTCCGTGATCAACGTCCCCGGTGACGTACCGGTCATATCATGACCAGTGTTGTCACCGGATAATGACCGTATGGCGGATGCCAAATGGTCCGGCATTGGTCGATGTCCTTGACCAATGCCATCGGGCAAAGACCGGCTGACGGGTGTCGCCATATGGTCTGATGTTGACCGACTGTCTAAGAGACTTAGCATAGTATGGTCGCGATCGTGCCCGATACCCGGTGACTGATACTGCAACTATCATCCATGATCTGCGAAGTCACCGGGTATTTATCCACTCTTGTTTCTGCGACCATCATGTAGTCGAATATATGAAAAACAAGAGCAAAACATATTCAACCATAAACTGGTCACAGACCAGATTATCATACGGCACATAAAATCATTATTTGACCATAATGAAAATTATAATAATACTGCCGTAGATCATAAATTAAACAAAAGTTTAATTCAAAACAGATGAAAAATAAAATGACGATCAATTAGATTGTCATACGGAACGTTAAAATCATTATTGCACACAATGGCAAATGATAAACAATCTGTCAATAGAAGAACACGCTTTGCACGATCTCGTAACACATTAGAAGAACATGCTTTGCACGTTCTAGCAATGTATTAGAAGAGCACGTTTTGCACGTGGTCGTTCGCGCCTGAAAACACCCAGCATGGTAGAAATAAACCATTGTTCGATAAAAACAAGCATGGCTTACCTTTTACAAATGAAACAAAATCCATTAAATCCACACAAATTAATCCGAATGAGAAATAAAAAGATAAATAACACAATTTATCTATTCAAAACCCCAATCAACCTAGTGAAAAACAATATTTTAATTCAGAGCCGTAAAAGACACGTATACACCTGGTTGATCCGGAAAGAATATTGAGGGTTGGTTACCGATTTTTGGCTAGGTTGCATTGCACTATGTTTAACCTGGCCTGTATTACGGTATTGAGGTGGCGGATTCCCAGTTAAAATTCCGGATGAGTTATTTCCCCTTGGAAAGTATAAGCATACGATAACAGGTCAGTATTTATGACATTAAAACACAGGATTTTGTGTAATTAGGCCAAAAGTGTTGTCCCTGATTTGCCTGTGCAGTTTGCCCAGGCTAATCCAGGACGACACTTTACGCACATTCCTTCCATAATTAAACCTTTACCAATCAGATAGGCACTGGATTTGTTGTCCCTTAGAAAATCGAATTCAATTTAAGACCTTTCTTACTAGATTCAACATTTAAACCCTAAGAAACTCATGAGCAGCAAAAAACCTGAACAGACTGGGAGTTTTGTGTAAAAGGAAGTGGGAGGAGCCTATTACACAATGGTTGCTGTTTTTTGAAAACATTTTGTTTTCAGATGCATTTTATTGAAATTTAATAATACTAGAAAAATTCTGACAACATTTTAAATTGCCACAATTTATAGCATAATTTATGCACACAACATAGAAAAGCAATTTTATTGTTAATTTTTTACACATAACTAAATTACTTAATACATGTTAAAATTAACAGATAAAATCAATTATATATATTTTAAACGTGAAGTGACCGTGTAAGAGCATGATGACCCACCAGTTTGTTGACAGCCAGTGCCAATCGGTTGTTCTGCTCCCCCTGTACATGGGTGAGGGCAGAGTTGATGGGCTCCACCTGCACACCCCACTCTGGGCTCTGGAAAACACAAGTAGGCTGAGTATGAATTTTCATTTAGGGGAGACTTCCTTTAACCCTTAACCACGTAGATTCGTGTTTTAACGCATTTATAGTCCCTTAGAAATTTAAATTTAATTTAAGACGTTTCTTACTAGATTCAAGTTTTAAAGGCTTCATTTTCAACCCTAAGATACTGTTGAGCAGCAAACAGCATAGAACCTGAACAGACTGCAAGTTAATGCTTTTAGACAGTTGAGTGAGAAACAGATGCAAATGATGATATATGTATACAATGAATGCTCTAGTTTATAAGTCAACCCTTCATACTGTATGACAGTCTTCAATATCCTTGTATCCATGCAAATGCATTATTTAAATAAAAGGGAAATTACTTCTCAATGCTTGATGTATTATGTAATGAGAGAATTAATGACCTCGCTTCTGAGAATCATCCATTCTAAACAAATGTTTAGAGACTACTTTGCAAACCATAAATAAAACAGTCAACCAATGAAAAGCTTCAATATTTCAAAGACAACTGCTCCATTTTCAACATGGTTTCATGGACATTTAATAACAATACAAGCGAATTCCTTGCATAAATCCCCCGCCAAATGACCTAAGGAGCAAATATCCTCATATACAGAATAATCCTAGTATAATAATCAAGTGTAGGGTAGTTGTTTTTATGCATTTTAATTCTCCTCATTTATATCTATACACTCATAAAGTTTCATGCTAAAATCTTGTAGCTTATCTAAGATATAGCCCTGAAAAGCAACATCATTAAAAAACAAGAGATGTGTTTGTCAGAAACACAATGCCCCATAATGCGCCACTTTTTTTTATATAACCTTTGACCTTGAAGGATGACCTTGACCTTGACCTTTCACCACTCAAAATGTGCAGCTCTGTGAGATACATATGCATGCCAAATATCAAGTTGCTATGTTCAATATTTCAAAAGTTATTGCAAAACTTTACTGTAAGGTTTAAGTTTTGGGACAGAATGACGGAATGACAGACAGACAGGCCAAAAACAATATGCCCCCGATCATTCAATCCGGGGGCATAAAAAGTTATGAAAATTTATGTTTTTTATTTTTTTACCTTTGACCTTGAAGGTTGACCTTGACCTTTCACCACTCAAAATGTGCAGCTCCAAGAGAAGTAAGTCAGAGATTGAATGGAGAAATGATTTTTTTATTTTTTTATTTTTTGACCTTTGACCTTGAAGGATGACCTTGACCTTTCACCACTTGAAATGTGCGGCTCGACGAGATACACATGCATGCCAAATATGAAGTTGCTGTGTTCAATATTAAAAAAGTTATGAAAATTTATGTTTTTTATATTTTGACCTTGAAGGTTGACCTTGACCTTTCACCACTCAAAATGTGAAGCTCCACAAACAGTAAGTAAGAGATTGAATGGAGAAATGAATTTTTATTTTTTATTTTGACCTTTGACCTTGAAAGATAACCTTGACCTTTCACCACTCAAAATGTGCAGCTCCACGAGATACACATGCATGCTAAGTATGAAGTTGCTGTGTTCAATATTTAAAAAGTTATGATAAAACTTTAACGAAGGTTGAAGTTTTAGGAAAGAAAAATACGATGATATTTGACCTTTGACCTTGAAGGATGACCTTGACCTTGACTTTTCACCACTCAAAATGAGCAGCTCCATGAGATACACATGCATGGTAAATATCAAGTTGGTATGTTCAATATTGCAAAAGTTATCAAACTTTAAACAAGGTTAAAGTTTTGGACAGAATGACGGACAGACAGACAGACAGGACAAAAACAATATACCCCCAATCTATCAATCCGGGGGCATAAAAAAAGGCCAATAACTCTTATTTAAGAAAGTATGGGGTTATGGTTCTTGTGCAAGGATATTCTCCTCATTGATATCTACCCTATACACACATGAAGTTTCTCTGCCCTGAAAATTTTCATCAGATATAAACAACAATGGGCAATAACTCTTATTTAAGAAAGTGTAGGGTTATGGTTCTTGAGCATGGCACTTCTTCCCATTGCTTTCTACACACGCATGAAGTTTCATGTTGAAATATTGCATTGTATCTTAGATATAGCCCTGAATAGTTACATCATTTATAAAACAACAAAGGGCAATAACACTTATTTAAGAACATGAAGGGTTATGGTTCTGAAGCATGGCACTTCGCCTTTGACAAGGAATGAATAAAGCATTGTGCGCAAGTATGAATGCCTTGTGATTTTAGAACCCACCTTGAAGTAAGCGTTGACATATTTGCTGAAGGCATGGCTGTTGACATCGCTAGGGAGACGATAGTTGAACTCCATGGGAACCACGTCCCCAATCACTGATATAATGTGACGATCACTGTGTACCGGCCGCCAGTCTGTAACAGACATTGAAGTATTTGTACACAGAAGTATCAAATTTAATTGTAAGCACTGCAGATCTAAATAAGGAAAGTCCATTATTTGGTTGCTATGTGATAATTTTTATTGTGAATTTTTCAAATGTTCTTTGTTGTCAATTCTGTGAAGTAATGATGAATGTAGCCGGAGTAACAAATGGTTTTGAAAAAGGAAGTTCCTTTAGATACAACACATTTATACAGCCATTAGATCACACAACAGCTGTTTATAGAGAGTTTGAGGTGAAAAAATTGTATTTTATATGAGTTGTGGCAAGCAAAAAAGGTTCTTATGCTGCACAATCTGGTTAGGAGTTACAGTGTCTGCTAATGAGACATCAAAACCTTGCATGACTTTACAGCGCGCAGGCTGCGCTACTGCGCTGGCTGGTCTGGAGCTATGCTGTCCGTATATGGATAAGACCCATTTCTGCATGACGCTGCTAATATTTATTGTAATAATAACACACAATTACTGGTTTAAAGCTCAACGATATAATTCAGCACAAGCAGACAGCTGTACACCAGCTGAATCTTGTATATACTCAGTAAGATTATATCTGAAGGCCTCCTACCATCCAGTTTGTTGTAGACAAAGGCCAGCTCTCCTGGGATATCCAGGTTTTTTATGCTCGCCTCTGCTCGCAGAAGCTTCTCCTGAAATAATCACAAAACATGAACAAAACAAACTTGAAATGGATCTTTATACACTGTAACTCCAATATAATGCTGTGTATTGTCATGCTGTGTTGTCATCCGCAAATACATGCATATAAACTGAATCGAACGATAACAGTATACATACCGCTTTTCTAATGTGCAGATTTATCCGATAATCCAATATAATTACAACATCACTTACGAAAAAATAATGTTTAACATTTATGACAAGAAATATGTTTACGAATTTCGTAAACAAATTCATATGCCTACGCCATTTTTCAGAAAAATAGTACAGTGCATTATGGGACACAGCTTTCATTGGACGAGCGAATTTAAATTTAGATTGAATGCAATACGATACATGTACACAGAAATATTTTATTGCTCTATACGCAGCATGTAAAAAACGTGCTTTCCGTGGACTATCTGATAACGGGCACAAATTTAAGTGCATCTCTGTTAACCATTACACTGCGTTAGCATGTAAATAAAACGCAGGATTTTTAAATTTCTTTTTCGTAAACCTACTGAAACATTAAACACACACACAGATATTTTTATTTATCAAGCATGTGTAGCATATAATAAACGATAACACACTTACACAGGCATAGTTTATACAATGAAATACAATACACAATAAATACAAAACATAAACGGGTTATCGTTTTAAATAACTTTAATTTGATAATTATTCCGCTTAGCACTTGCCTTATTGAAATTAGCGCACTGAACAGCTCTGATAGGGAAAACATGTAATAAACACGGACTTGCGAGTTTTCACTCCTTTATGGCATTACACAACAGATTAACACCAATTAGCTGTCGAGTGTCGTTTAACCTCTAATCGATTAAAATCAGTTAAACCGACGGATAAAGCAATCAAGCTGTGATCGCCGGCTTCTTTGAATTTTCTAAAAATACATGAAGTTGCATAACAAGGATTTGAATCAGAAATGGAAGGTTGAAGAAAAAACGGGATCCAAGGACCCCCCGCGTTATATTGGACACAGCGTTATAACGGACCACACTATATTGGAGTTACAGTGTATTTGCTACACATTAGAATTTGACAAAATTAACCTTTACGGTAGCTTACGAACATTTGTTACTATCATAAATATTTGACTTAAATATTCTTATATTCCTCGCTCCCCCCAAAAACAAAAACAAAATAAATAAGAAAAATGGGCAGTTGTTATATACAAAGCATAACAAATTATAGAGAGTTATAAAATGTGCCTGAATCTGTTGAAAAAGATTTGACCTACTTGAAAAAGTCAGTCAGTTTAATCACAAATCCAGATATATTTCTCTTGCACTTCTGACGCTGTCACTAACATATTTTTCCTATTTTAAAGATAAGCCATATTTATTAATAAATTATTTGTATCAGTTACTTTTCAAAATGCAGTTTCTTTCAAAAATGGGTGCTAAAATGTGATTTATAATAGTACAAAGTGCCATTTGATTGAAGTTGTTGTTGTTTAATTTAATTTATTTTTAGATTAAACAAGAGATGTGTTTGTCAGAAACACAATGCCCCCTAATGGCCGCTTTTAATCATTTTTTTGACCTTTGACCTTGAAGGATGACCTTGACTTTTCACCACAAAAAATGTGCAGCTCCATGAGATGCACATGCATGCCAAATATTAAGTTGCTATGTTCAATATTTCAAAAGTTATCGCAAAACTTTAACCAAGGTTGAAGTTTTGTGACAGATGGACGGACGGACGGACGGACTGACGGACGGACTGACGGACGGACGGACGGACGGACGGACGGACGGACGGACGGACGGACGGACGGACGGACGGACGGACGGACGGACGGACGGACGGACGGACGGACGGACGGACGGACGGACGGACGGACGGACGGACGGACGACGACAGACGACAGACAGACAGACAGACAGACAGACAGACAGACAGACAGACAGACAGACAGATAGACAGGCCAAAAACAATATGCCCCCAATCATCAAAAAACACAACATTTTTATACTGAACATAGAGGGTGGTTAATTTTTCAGAACATATTTGAGAAAACCACAAAATATGAATGAGTGCCAAGTTGTTGTTGTTTATCATTCACTGTCAGAAAAAAAAGAAAAAAAAACTTTCTTCTACGCAACATACAGGATGGTAATTTTTTATAGAACATGTTTTGCGGTGGAAACAACGCAATTGGAGGAGTGCAAAACATAATAAATAAAGTACAAATGAATTATCTGGCCCAAGATGTCTCTGATAAAGTGCAAAATAAAAAAACATCTTCTAATAAACAAACACAGTCCATCCTACAGATATCAGAGAAAAATGCTTTTATTGTTTTTGGAATATTTGAGTCTTATTCTGGAAAAACTGGTCTTAATGCATATGCATAAAGTGTTGTCTCAGATTAGTCTGTGCAGTCATAATCGTGCAGCAAAACAAGAGGACTTCATATGAGACTCAAATAGAGCACCACATAAATGGAGCAGTGATCTAGGAAAACTGGGCGTTATGCATGTGCATAAATGATTATTCCAAATTAGCCTTTGCAAAATGCACAGGCTAATCAGGGACAACTCTTTCCACATACACTGGATTTGTGATAAGAAGAGACCTCCTTTAAACATAAAATTTACTAAAAGCCGAAAGTGTCATACCTGATTAGGCCGTGCTGACTGCACGGGCAAGCCGAAAGTGTCATACCTGATTAGGCCGTGCTGACTGCACGGGCAAGCCGAAAGTGTCATACCTGATTAGGCCGTGCTGACTGCACGGGCTAATCAGGGATGTCAATATACACACATGAATTCAGCCGCAGTTTAATGCATAAAACCTGGGCCCCTATTATTCGGTCAGCCTTATGCAAAATCTACAATCTACTTGACAGGCATCATAATTCAGATGTTAAGGCAGCATGTCCAACTTCTTGACATTGGTCCAAGTTTTCTGGTGAGTGTTTGCAAGTACAGAGCTGTCAACGGTAAAATATGTGCACCAATAAGGACAGGGCCTCTCCCACTTCTGTCAGCTGCAGGCAGATACTTTAGTAACTACTTCACTTTGACTGGGGCAGGGTTGGGTGGAAAATATGAGCTTCAAAATAAATGGAGGCCCTAAGGGAGGGCTGGGCAGAAAAACTGTGTCAAGAATGTGGAAAAAAAACATGTAGGCTTTTGATGTAAGAAATAGTTGGTCATGTATATGATGTTGGCTTACTGGGTGTAATTCAAAGGCATAGTGGTACTTTAATTTTGTGAAACATTTTTAAGAAAAGAATGTATATTATGTATAGGCACAGAAATATTGTATAATCACACATTTTGAAATATGTTCGTAAATGTAAGACTATGCCAAAAACAAGATATGCATGAATTTTATAAAATATAGAAATGATGCTTTCCATCTGCTAAAGATAGTTGAAGTTCAAAAATTACTTTGATACAAGAGCTGTGTTTGTGAAACACAATGCCCCCAACTGCGACGCTTTGAAGCTGCATGGCAGCTATATTAGCAAAAAATGACCTTTGACCTTGAAGGATGACCTTGACCTTTCACCACTCAAAATGTGCAGCTCAATGAGATACATATGCATGCCAAATATCAAGTTGCTATCTTCAATAATGCAAAAGTTATGGCCAAGGTTAAAAGGTTAAAGTTTTGGGACAGACAGACAGTCAGACACATACAATGACAGACAGACAGGCCAAAAACAATATAACCCCAATCATTCGATCCGGAGGGGGGGGGGAAATCATGGAGATGCAAATTACAAACAAAGTTTGCTTAAACCTTGTGTGTCTCCATTTCCCAAGGCTATTAGGAGTTTGAAATTTGATTTATTGCTTTATAAATATGCTACAGTCCATTTTATGATATCATTAAATCATTATAAATATCTGCTCATTGTCAGTAAGCATAAACAAATTACTGATGAACATGGTTTAACATGAACAATATTGAGAAGTTATAATGTCATGAATGCTGCTTGTAAGAAATGACAGAGAATATTGAAAGTGTCCAGTTTTTTTTATGACATAAAACCTATACATAACAAATGCATAAATACTAAATATATGAAAATGCATTTACAGTAATGGAGAAAAACCTTAATTGTCTATTAATTATTAAGAATAATTCAGAGACATAAATTTGATATAGATTGGACATTTTATGTTTGCATTTATGTTAGAAAGAAACAATAGAAAAATTGTTGAGATTTGAAATTGGAGAGAGAAAAGATAGATTTTAGCCAGTCTCTGGGGAAACAGGGCTCAATCCAAATGTATTAACTACGTATAGTGTCAGAGAGTAGCAATTGGTGTCCACACTTGTGAATCAAGGACAACACTTTCCATCTACACTGGACATTTTGTTTGAAAGTGACATCTTTTCAACGAAAAATAACATAAGAGCAGAAAAAGTCGTCCCTAATTCACATGTTAATCTGGGACAATACTTAACAAACATGCATTCAGCCCAGTTTTCGAAGTGAGTAGCTCATTTACTTGTTGCTAAGATGGAAGGACTTTACAATCAAAATGAGAACTGGTTGCTTTATTATTGCATACAATATGGGATAGTTAAGTGTGACATGACCACGGCCATTAAGAATAACTGTAATCCAGATACAACAACTGTGGAAAAAAACATCAAATCTGTTGGAACAAAAAAAGCTGAACCCATTTATGTACAAATTATAGTTTCATTCAAATAATAATATAATTAACAAGGTAAGTGATTTTTTAAGGCTTTTAAATGGATCAGTTGCTTTGGATCTCCAGATTTTTGTGGTTTTCCAAAATCTGGCAAATTTGGGAGACAGTCCATTCAGATCTAGTTGATATCTCCTGAATTTAGCAGACAAAAACTGCATACCCAGTGTTACATGCATTCATCACACTCGCAAGTCACAGTGACTTTTACATGACAGGACATTGATCAGCTGTCAATCAAACCCTGGTCAACTGTCAGAACAAAGTGGTCTCCATGTATACTAATTGATAATTAAAACAAATCAATGTACAGCTCAAAATTAGGGTATAAAAGTGCATAACTGTCTGACAGCAAAGTTGCTGAAGTGACTGCGTACCTTCTTTTCCATGTAAATTTTATTTAATAAATAAGCTTGATGCATGATTTTTTTCCATACCATATTCTGATGCATCATACATGATACGTTTTGAATGATATTAAATCTGATGTTTAAGTAAACAAACTTTCATTCTAAATATTTTATGTTTTACCCTTCTTTCCATTTCAAGTTTTTGTCTCGCCTTCTCTTGTTGCTTAGCAATATGTTCTTGTTCAAGTTTGCGTTTGATTTCTTCTCGATTCTGAAGCAAAAAAGAGAAAACAATTGAGTGCACTTTATGTACAATGGAAAATTTCAAAGGGCCATAACTCTGTGAAAAATCATCCGACGAGAACCGGCTGCTTATATGCACATCTCCTCTTGGTAGTGAAGCTTCCCATAAATTTTCATTGAATTCCAGTCATTAGTTGCTGAGAAATCGCCCGGACAAGAATTGAACTACATGTACAGTTAATGGAAAATTTCAAAGGGCCATAAGTCTGTGAAAAATCATCCGACGAGAACCAGCTGGTAATATGCACATGTCCTCTTGGTAATGAAGCTTCCCATAAAGTTTAATTGAATTCTGGTCATTAATTGCTGAGAAATAGCCCGGACAAAAAATTGTGCACGGATGGACGGACACACGGACGGACTGACAGACGAAGCGGCGACTATATGCTCCCCCCCAACAATTTTGGGGAAGCATAATAAAAGATTATTGGAAATCAAGGAAACCTTATAATTCAATACATAAATTTAACATTGTTTGCATGGAACTAAATTAAAATACACAAACAAGGCTTTGAATTCCTTTTATGGCCTTGATTAAAACAAAAACATATACATTACTTTCTTACTTACTTACTTATACATGTGGTTATCTGCATTTAGATATTGAAATTTCTATTTCTTTAGCCTAATTTTGTTTGTTCTTGGTATACAACCTATACATTAAAACTTCAATGCCATGAAGTGCAAACCAATATAACATTGAAACAAAATAATTTAAATTCTTTGCCAGGGAAAATTAATAGGTAGTGAATTTTATCTTGATATCACAATAATGTTTTCAATCTGTTTACCAGTTGAATCACTATTGAGCAAATAGTAAAATCAAATGCACAAATAACAACAATATAAAAAAAACAATTAATCAACTGCAGTATCTAAAAGCGTGAAGAAATCTTCAATTAAATTGACAAAGACTAAAAGCTTTAAAAGCTTATTTGCCCCCAGGGTGTTTTAGGAATACAATATCATTGTAAAATCTTATGTTTTAGAGTGTCAACATAAGATTCTGAATTCATTTAATAATTATTCTGATACTTTCATTGAGTATAATGTATGGAAAATGTATATATTGGCCTGAATAAAACAGTATTCTTTACTAAGGGTAAGTTCATCTAACAGATCTTCTAAAAGTCAAGTTAAGCAAATGTCTTTCTGGAATAACAAATGCAAATAAATGAGTGAAATTTAAAACCATAATCAAAACACTATATTTTATCTGCCAATTTATTCAAGCAAATCGACTTAATTCCTATTTTGAAGCACTGGAATCCCCTGCACAGCACAATAAGTGTTCAAATGCCTAACATGCATTGTTTATAGTCTTAAAAAAAAATAAAATGGCAAGAATGTGCAGAGTTCTGGGAAAAACGGGCTTAATGTTTGTGACTAAAATTTTGTCCCTGATTAACCTGTGCAGTCCACAAAGGTTCATCAGGGACAACACTTTCAGCCTAGACTGGATATTTGTTTAGAAGAGACTTCCTGTAACAAAAAAATTCATGCAGGCAGAAATTGTCGTCCATGATTGGTCTGTGCGGATTGCACAGGCTAATCAGGGCCAAAACTTTCAGCACGTGCATGAAGGCCCACTTTCCCAGAATGCAACTCAGAGTATTGCAAGGCTGGTGAGCTCGGCAGACAGGCATAATTAGTCTTGTACATAAATTCAAATTTTATTGAGGATTTTGGAATAATAACATTATTATGTATAGATTTATTGTTATTCAGTTGTTTATCGGCAAATATTGTTCTACGTCATAGTCGGTTTTTCCTGTAAAGAATACCTCTTAAGTGACATTTTACATGACTGGGATATGCATAACTTTCACGCAATATATCTAAGATACATATTAAAGATCTATAATACAGAGATGCATGCTGTTGGAGCTGTGAACAGAGTACACAAACTAGCAAAATTTGAATCACCACTAAGTTTATCTATTTTGTGATTTTGAGTTTTAGTGTTAAAAAAAAAATTGCACTGTCTTGTTTGATTAACATAATGTTTTCATGACATTTTTGCAATAATCAGCATCAAAACCACAAAATAATATATGTTTACAATATAATACAATTTGCATATTTCAACAAATTATCAAATTATAGATGTTTAGTAATTCTTTGTATATATCAATTGATATTGTTTTGGAATATTAAACACAAAAATATCTTTTAAATATTACGACTTGTAATTTTGCGATTTTGAACAAAGCATCATTCTAACACGGAACGCGACTTGTTTTCTATAGACAAAGAAGGAAATCAAGTGTGGGTTATTCTGCAATAACTTATGGGCGGAGCTTAATGTTTCGAAAATAGTTCCGAATAGAATCTAAATAAAGAAAATAATGCAGTAAAATGCACGTGCTAAAACCCGCTCTAAAAGAAATGCAAATGAAACAACAAATTGTATATTTGGTGATAAGTGGCTATCACGCCTACAAAGAATGTTATTTGTTAGGAAACATAATTAGGAAAACATTTATAGCATGTCAGCTTTTCAGTAGCATCAATAAACGTGACGTCATTAAATTTCTACGATTGATGTTTTCAATGAAAGTGACGTCATTTGCAAAATATTTATGAATGAAAACGACGTCATATGTTTGTACAATTCAATGACGTCACATAATAGTGAACTTTGTACTAAGATGGGCGGAGTATTGAAAAATATAGTTCAAGTTCTAAAGCTTGGACCAAATCAATCAGAATCGTGTTAGAATCGAAATAATATTTTTCTATGATGGTTTGTTGTCGAATAACCCACAGTAAGTTGTATAGATGCGTGTTATCAAATCACTCGTGCTTCGCACTCGTGATTTAATTCCTACGCATCTATACTCCTTACTGTGGGTTATTCGACAACAAACCATGATAGAAAAATATTATTTCTTAAATAATACATATATTTTATAAACTTTATATACTTTACCCTAAAATTTCTTTGCAGACACAAAAGCTTCTTACATAGTTTTCCAAAAAGAAGAAACACCAGTAAAAAAAAATAGATATACAGATTGTATTACTCTGGAGAAGAACTTTACAAATAAAGTTACACAATATTTTTTAGACAATCAAATTATTAAAATTGAAATCTTTTTTTCAGAAAGATGATAATTACCTTCAGATATTTTTTGTGCTGCCTGTGCATCCGAAACTGAGCCTGTGCCCGTATAATTCCATTATGAACGGCTATGTAGCGTTTTCTGTAACAGACAATAGTGTATCAAATGTCACCCAAATACACACTTCTGTGAATTCCCAGCCTTTTCCAAACACACTTCATACAAACTGGGTCTAAATATCCTTGATGACGAAATATCAATTCCAATTTAGAAATAATAAGTAAATTTACACAATTAAAAACTGTCTTCAAATTTTCCGAAAAATAATTCCACCCTAACAAAGTGCAGGTTAGTCCAAACTGTCAAGCAACTGAATAATCCTCAGGTCCACACTTTCGGACTCATCTATTTGATCAAAGTGCCCCTAGACAATCGTAGGATGTCATCCGCCAAGTACTTACACCTTAAAAACTGAGAAAACCTGTCGGCTCTCAACCCTCTCACTTTGTTGGCCCGCATGATTAATTATGGGTGGTTACATCTTGTTACTTGCTTAGTGCAGTGACAACTTTAATCTAGCAAAACCTGAATGAAAAAATGAATTTCTGATCTATTTTTGCAATTTCGAATATCATGCTGGATATTTGCATGTATAAAACCATTTTAAAACAGATAACTTAGAAAAAAAGTATGCAATAATCCAAATAAAAGAAAATAATAAGCAAAAGTCCACATTTTGTCCAGAGTACAGTTATGCTCTTACACACATGTAAATGACAAAGATACCTAAAGCAAAATGTTTAGGACCTGATTAAAATTGTCAACAAAATTTGGTCACAATGTCAGCTGGCAAAACAATTAATGTCTAAATAATTTTGTCAAGATAAAACATGGAATGTCAACATAGCTGCATAATTTAATATGACACATCAAACCATTTGTTAAATTCCAAGAAGAAGAATGAAACTTTCATGAACTTACAAATTAAATAATTGCTAGACAGAAAAGCAAGAGAGAAGTTCTACAATATAATTAAATACAATATGTAATAAAATATTATTGCATTCAAAGGCACACAAGAATGAACCATCATCTTACAAAATTACACAATAAGTATCTTGGGTAACTTGAAGGGCATTTTGATGGTATATCCTATATATATAATAGCATGTTAAAGCAACACATGCATGAAATGTAGTTTATTCTTTTATAGCAAAAAAATCATTTGTTTAGCATATCAGCCATTCCAATGTTAGATACTATGACAGATGGGGATTTCTTAAGGATAGGCTTCATTAAACAATGATATTTTTATCATTAGGATAGGCTTCATTTAACAATGATATGTTTATCATTAGGATAGGCTTCATTAAACAATGATATGTTTATCATAAGAATATGGTTCATTTAACAATGGTATGCTCATCATTAGGATAGGCATCATTAAACAATTATTGTTTATCATTAGGATAGACGTCATTAACCAATGATATGCTTATCATAAGGATAGGCTTTTTTAACAATGTCATGCTTATCATTAGGATAGGCTTCATTTAACAATGATATGTTAATCATTAGGATAAATTTCATTTAACAATGATATGCTTATCATTAGGATAGGCATCATAAAAAAAGATTTTTTTATTATTAGGATAGGCTTCATTTAACAATGCTATTGTGATCATAAGAATAGCTTTCAATAAACAATAATATGGTTATCATTAGGATAGGCTTCATTAAAAAAGATATGTTTATCATTAGGATAGACTTCATTAAACAATGATATGGTTATCATTAGAATAGGCATCATTATACAATGATATGTTTATCATTAGGATAGGGTTCATTTAAGAATGATATGCTTATCATTAGGATAGGCATCATTAAACAATGTTATGCTTATCATTAGGATAGGCTTCATTAAACAATGATATGTTTATCATTAGGATAGACTTCATTAAACAATGAATTGTTTATCATAAGAATAGGCTTCATTAAACAATGATATGTTTATCATTAGGATATGGTTCACTTAACAATGATATGTTTATCATTAGGATAGGCTTCAGTCAACAATGGTATGTTTATCATAAGGATAGTCTTTATTTAACAACGATATGTTTATCATTAGGATAGGCTTCATAAAACAATAATATGGTTATCATTGGGATAGACTTCATTTAACAATGATTTGCTTATCATTAGGATAGGCTTCATTTAACAATGATATGTTAATAATTAGGATAGACTTCATTTAACAATGATATGCTTATAATTAGGATGTACTTCATGAAACAATGATATGGTTATCATTAGGATAGATTTAATTTAACAATGATATGCTTATCATTAGAATAGGCTTCACTAAACAGTGATATGGTTATCATTAGGATTGGCTTCTTTTAACAATGATATTTGGATCATAAGGATAACTTTCATTAAAAAATAATATGGTTATCATTAGGATAGGCTTCATTAAAAAGAGATATGTTTATCATTAAGATATGCTTCATTAAACAATGATATGGTTATCATTAAGATATGCTTCATTAAACCATGATATGGTTATCATTAGGATTCACTTCATTAAACAATGATATGGTTATCATTAGGATATGCTTCATTAAACAATGATATGGTTATCATTATGATAATCTTCATTAAAAAAATATATGGTTATCATTAGGATACGCTTCATTGAACAATGATATGGTTATTATAATAATAGGCTTCTTTCCTTTAAGTGTAATTATGTGTAACCAACAACCTAAATGCTGAAGATACGGACATACATGTTTCCACAACCAATACAACACAAATGCCTCGGCATCAATTGCACAAGTTGGACAGGCCAGGCAACAGATACAAGTTACACCCTAGAGAGCTTGTGACAACTGAGTCGTGCTGACAATAAATGATGCAATTAGACCTGTCTACACCACCTTGCATACCAGGCAATAGCCTCTCAATCCCCAACAACAAAATAAAAACATCTTTCCTCAAGAAAAGTCATAAAATACATATAGTTTCACAAACCAGGTCATTCATTCATATACGAATTATGGATGCAGCATAAACTATAGTCATTATATGCTTATGTACCCTTCCTATGTCTTGTTTTATATATAGGACATTATTTATGGATGTTACACAAATATTTTTTTTTATAAATTATGTTGCATTAGAAACTTGACATTTATGTAAAATGACAGCCTCATGAACAAAATGCGTGTGCACATGCTCATGCGGTTTATGCTGTTTACCCTTCAACGAATATTCATACATAATTATAAACTGACCAAGAAAATGAGAAAACTTTATTTTTTCATGTGCAAATCCTGTCAACAATGTTCTACTATGGAAACAAGAAACCGTCAGAGACGGGTGATGCTCCGTTGTTTTTTTGTAACAATATTGCACTATACATTCAGATAAAAGAAAACGTCTAGAGGGCACAGTAGTTGGAGGAACAATAATTTTTTTATATAAAATTTCAAAGGGTCATAACTCTGTGAAAAATCATCCGACCAGAACCCGCTGATAATATGCACATCTCCTCTTAATAGTGAAGCTTCCTATAAAGTTTCATTGAATTCAGGTCATTAGTTGCTGAGAAATAGCCCGGACAAGAATTGCACTATATGTACAGTTAATGGAAATTTTCAAAGGGCCATAACTCTGTGAAAAATCATCCGACCACAACCCGCTGATAATATGCACATCTCCTCTTGGTAGTGAAGCTTCCCATAAAGTTTCATTGAATTCCGGTCATTAGTTGCTGAGAAATAGCCCGGACAAGAATTGCACTATATGTACAGTTAATGCAAAATTTCAAAGGGCCATAACTCTGTGAAAAATTATGCGACCAGAACCCGCTGATAATATGCACATCTCCTCTTGGTAGTGAAGCTTCCCATAAAGTTTCATTGAATTCCAGTCATTAGTTGCTGAGAAATAGCCCGGACAAAAAAATGTGCACGGACGGACACACAGACGGACGGACAGACGAAGCGGCGACTATGTGCTCCCCCCAAAAATTTTTGGGGGAGCATAAAAATGTAGATTACATAAACACTCATTACATTGCATAAATCATGTGCAAAACGGTCATGCATGCTAGGGATTTCCACACGGATGTAAACAATGTTTCAATTAAATAATATACATCTGAACTGAGAAATAATATCGTACAAACAATCAACACAATCATTCCCAGGCTTCAATAAATGCTCAATTATTGAAAAGTATATCGAAATAAATACAAATAAAACATCACATTGATTGCAAACAACTCAAGGCTTAAATCAGTCAATTACTTAAAATTATCTTATGTTTGTCTTAAAATAAACATTTATAATGAAGTGACAGGATTGTATTTAAACAGAATGTTCATTCAACTTTAATTTCTCAATAGCATTATTCTAACTCATTAAAATACAAACCGCAATGCCCTGAGGCAAATTAAAGAAACAACTGTCTTGTCAGAAACTGACATATATTCATGTAGTTTTAATTTATAAATTAAGACAATTATACAATGCCATACAGCAATAAGTTCTCACATCGTTTAACAAATTCTAGCCGATATACAAGAAGATGAAAATAAACTGAGAAATGTACAAACTAATTGATATCACACTGGTACAAAATTTGATTTACATAGTTCCAACATATGTTCCTTGGATTCACTAAATTGTCTCATGCAAATGTCTTATTTTTACATTAGTGTCAAAGTAAAAGTATGACATGTATTGCTCAATTTGTAAGGACATTAGAGTATTTCTATGGGGAAACAGGGCTTTACGCATGTGCATAATGTCGCCCTATGTATGTCCTCAGAGACGAAACTAAAAGCACAAGCAGTAAGCCCTGTTTTCCTGAAGCATGGCTCATTTACATGATTATGAAGACTCATCCTGTACACAGAAATACCACATGCTCAAGGATAACGTGAGATATTTGTCCAAATGTATGCCCACTACGTGCAGCCAAGTCGTCAATATGTTCTATTTTTAAATATAACTTTTTGGAAGTCCCTGTGAATTCGATCTTTGATCTCTTGATCTCAAAATCACTAGGATCATTCCTTTCTCAAGACTAAACAGAATAATTGTTAATGCATGCTTTAGGTAAAGAATCCTTTAGCTATTGTGTGCAGTTTTCATTTAATGAGCCCCTGTGACCTTGACCTTTGTCTTCCTTTCCTTGCAAGTAAGCAGCATACCAATTTAGGTCAATGTGTTCCCTAGATATAATGAGGAAATGAATTTTACAAGTGCAATGAACCATGATTTTTTACCTATAGCCCTTAAAATCCACAGTGCCTTCCTTTCTGCCCATTTAAACATCATATCAATTTGCATTATTGGATGTCAAAGTGTTATCAAGATATTTTGTGGAAACAAAAGGGAATAATGACAGACCTATAGACTGACTGACTGCCTGACAGACAGAGGAGGAAAAGCATTAATTACTGCACCACTTCTTCAAAGCAGGACAGGAAAACGTTCTTACTTCTTACTGGTTTCAATGACTTCATAATACAAAAGACCATGGAAGGAACCTCATGATAATTATATTGTAAACAAATTAAAACAGGTATTTATCCTTGCTTCATATATATTTGCTAAATAATTCTGAGGTTTAAAAACAGACTTTGAATCATGTGTATTTTATACAAATGAGCCTAACACTGGGCTTAATGCATTTGCATATGGTATCATGCCAGATTAGCCTCTGCAGTCAGCACAGGCTAATTAGGGACAATTCTTTCCGCCTAGACAGGATTTTAATAAGAAGACACTTCCTCTAATCTGGGACGACACTTTACCCTCATGCCTTAAAAACAGTTTTCCCAGAACACAGCTCAAAAATACTTGTCTCACCTTGCTAGATGCATTTTGATGGCAGCCTGCACTCTGTGTGCCCTCTCAATGTACTGCCGGAACTTCCTGCGCGCCAGGTACATCCTCATAAACTTCTGTATGTGCTGGGTGGCGCGGGTGTGCAGCTTTCGGGCCTCAAGGTCAAGCTGCTGCTCTAGTTTCTCCTTCATAAACACCTGCGAATCAGACGGGAAATATGGAATAGCAGGGGCAGTTTCAAGGGTAGTTTGTTTGAAATTTGGATACCCATGGCCCGAATTGGGTTGACTTGATGTTTCCATGAACTGAAATGTTTCAGACGGGAAATATGGAATAGCGGGGGCTTTTTCAACAGTATTTTGCTCACGATTTGGGTACCCAAGGCCCGAATGTGATGTTTCCATAAACTGAAATGTGTCACTTCTGCTGTTCTGGGGTGGAGAGACGGCGTAGAACAGTTCGTCTGCAGAATGACTAATCATGTAATATACTTGTTTTTTAGAAACGTTCGAATCTTCTTCACTTTTTGTAACAGTGATTGCCTCTGGAAAATTTTCATAAACTGGTGTGGTTAGGTTTGATAATGATCTACACCTAGTTGGGTGTATCTCCCTTTTCCGTCTTAGAGGAACAACTGGTTCCTGATTGTCTTCAGGCCAAGTATTCAGTGTTTGACTATCCGTCTTCTCATGGTTTGAAATTTGCTGCAGATATTCAGAAGATGTGCCAGCAGCCTTGTCTTGAAACTTTGATAACGTCTTTGTCAGTAGCACTTGATGATCATCCAGTATACTGTAGTCATTTTCTCCAGCCATTTTTTTATGTTTTAAATTTAAGTCTAGGTCAGAATTAAAGCCATCGCTATCCAAATCGTCGTCAGATTCAAAATCAAATTCTTTCAACAGGGCTTCAATGCTTGAATGCAATGATTTTCTGTCCATTTCTGAAGAACTCGAGTCACTATCTCTTTTGTTCCTTTTAATGTCCACATCATCAAAAGGACTGTCAGGCATCTTACGCAGGACTTCTTCATTTTCATAAGACCCTGGCATTTGCAAGTTATTAAAGTTGTTTTCATAACTGGCGGTCTTGTGGTGAAACACATGTTCATGCTTTTCTGTATCAGGCATTTTCTTCATAATTTCTTCATTTTCATAACCGTCCCCTTGCAATTTCTGTGAGATTTCGTTCTCATAAGAATTTCGTCTGCCCATACCAAAGTTTTTTCCAAGGTGAAACAATTCAGATGCAGTTTTCTTATGCATTCTTTCAGCTTCTTGAGTATCATTTTGTTTCACAATCTTCTGCATTTTTGCTGATTTGCCCAATTGTTTAATAAATGTCAATTTATGCTCATCTTTCGAACTAGAACCGTCAAAGCCATCTAGAAACACATTGTCATTCATGTCTGCACAGCTTAAAACTTCCGGCTCAACATCTCTGTCTTTGACATAAGACGAGTCCTTGAGAACGTCCTTGAAAATGTCCAAGTGACTCCTTGACTTTTGTCTCAGAGCCAGTGAGTTCTCCAGAGCCTCTCTGACAGCTTTGTCATCAACAGCTTCAGTCTCAAGCATAAAGTTTGGATATGAAGCCTGTCTTTTAGAAACTGATCCGCTCATGTCAGAGTTACCTGTATTTGAATCGGTTAAATTACTCAACTCTCTATGCAGCAGGAGATTCTTGTTGGATTTTCTAATTTTTGGTGACTTGTTAAATTTCTCTTTCTTCTTTTTACTCCGCTTAGGTGGTATAGGACTCTCTTTCTTGTCAGTTTGAGAATCCATATCATCTTTGTATGGTTTCGTGGTGCGGATGAGACGAATCGGAGAATCTTGCAAGGGGGGTGGAAAGTTGTGGCCTGGTAAGTATTCATGCCTTTTTTGGTGTAGACTATGATTCAAGCTTTCATATTTTTCAAACTGCTTTGTAGTTTGCTCTTTTCCATGAAATTTCCTCATTAAAGGTGCTCCGTTGCTTGATGAATCCCTTAAATGGGCACCAGAGGAATAGGGCACGTAAGGCACTGGACTGTAGGCGTACGCATTTGCAAATAAGTGGGCCTGTGGCGGTATATACATTCCCTTGATTCTACGGTGAGCACGAGGAGACTTGGGTTGGTGGTCATGACGACTGTGTAGTCCAAAGTACTCATATGGGCTTTCTACTGCAGGCCTGCCCGGGTCTCTACCTCCTGAGAACACCCACCGAGACACGTTGCTGTACACAGGATAGTGGGACATCTTCAATATCAGCTGTATATGAGAATCCTTTTATGATTTTATTCTTATCTCCATAAGATGGAGCAACCGTGCATGGTTGTTTACTTCAAACAAAGTTAATTTCTATAATAATCCAATTCTTTTACTTGAAGAGTTCATCCTTGCTAAGAGATCATTGAAGACCGTCCTTTTTCTGTATACAGACACTTTACAGTGAAATGTCACTATATTTATTCTTCATTACTCCCCAAACATGCAGGTGTTCATCATACACAAAACCCTTTTGTCAATCATTTTTAACATACTCCTGGTTCAAACCACACTCTAATTTTCAGATTAAAACAAAAGTCGATCCCAAAATTACCGTACATATTGAGCCATTAAAATTCATCATCCATCACAGTGAACAATTGTTCATAAAATTCAGTTAGCAGTGAAGTGTAACAGATTAATTACTGTCTTTTTACTCATGCCTTAAAAGAACGTCAATAGCTATTTTGAATTAAAACAATTTGTATCAAATTATCACGGTTGTTATATGAAATCCCTATCACAATAAATCCATATATCAACGCTGTCATGTATCATCCTTCATCAACACACGCTCTCAGGACTTTTATGATGACCACTAGGTGACAATTATCAAACAATATTTGATATAACTAACATCAGAAATCTTATTCTGCTTGTAAAATGATTTTGAAAGATGAGCATTAAGATTCCAGTTTTTTAGTTCATCAATGATGTTCAATATCATTTTAATAGAACAATTGTTTAAAGACTTAACATTTTAAAAGCATATGAAAAGTCATGTGCCTCCTTACTTATTATTCAGTAACTGTCATCATAAAAGTGACTCAACTTTCAAAGCACACACTATAAATGTCATTCAAACTAAACTAAAATATAAAATTATGATAGGCACAATACACAATAGAAAGCTAAAAATGTGACTTGTTTTAAAGTGGCTTTGCTGCACATCTGAAACCAATTTTATAAAATGCTTAATAAATTATAAATGTTTATTCTGTACAGCTAAATTGAAATGTTTTAAAATATAACATTATGGACACATAAATCTCCTAGGACACTGCAGATTGCTTTTCAAAATTGAATGTGAAACTATTGTATACCTGACATAAAAACATTGTGCACATAAAACAGTCTTGCACTTCATGAATATATATCAGACTCATTCCGGGAAAGCTGGGCTTAATGCATGTGCCTCAAGAGTTGTCCCAGATTAGCCCATGCACTTTGCACAGGCAAATCAGGGACAACAGTTTCCGCTTAAACTGGATTTTCCCTCAGAAAAGACTTCCTTTAAACAAAAAAATCCATAAAAGCGGAATGTGTTGTCCATTATTAGCCTGAGCAGAATGGACGGGCTAATCTTGGACGGCACTTTACGCACATGAATTAAGCCCTGTTTTCACCAATTGGGGCACCTATAAATGTGACGCCATGTGTGTCATACCTTGGTTGCCCCTATCCGGCACAGGGGTCTCAGGTCAGCAGGCTGGGTCTTGAGGATCATGAGGCACACGTCAGTCGGTAGGTGGGTCACATGGATCTTCTCTCCCCGCAACAAGCACCGATACCTGTGCGATGCAAAAGCATAGTTAATCACATTAATTTTGGTCCCTATAATGCCTTTAAAGGTGCTTTTGATCATATAAGCACATCTGCTAAAAATTATTCTTGATTTTCTTAAATTAGGCAGTAGTTCAAAATTTTCAGTTGTTACAGCCTACAATATTGCTAAAGTGTGAATTTTATTGGTTTCAACATAGATTTTTTGTATACAAATTTATGACGTTTCATGAAATCTACATTTGTACTTTCAGCATTCTTATATTGCATGGGTACACTTTACGGCTGACAATATAGTCATATCACAAAAACTGTGAATGTTCTTTTATCATAAACACTGTTATATATAATAAAAGTTTATTAAATTTCTCGTTGTTAAAATTTATTAAAGTTTATAACTATGAAACCATTTGTAAAACAAGAGTGCCAAACTGTCACAAGATACGCCTGTTCGAAGGTTTTGGGCACCATGCTCAATGCTTGAAATGCACTAAGTGACCTCGAGACCTAGTTATTAACCCCGCATGACCCATATTTGAACTTGACCTAGATATCATTTAGATGTAACATCTGACTAAATTTGGTGAAGATCAGATGAAAACTACTTCAATTAGAGAGCGGACACCATGCTAAATGCTTGAAATGCACTAAGTGACCTCGTGACCTCGTTTTTGACCTGGCGTGACCCATATTCGAACTTGACCTACATATCATCTAGACACAACTTCTGACCACATTTGGTGAAGATCGGGTGAAAACTACTTTAATTAGAGAGCGGACACCATGCTTAATCCTTGAAATGCACTAAGTGACACTGTGACCTAGTTTTTGACCCGGCATGACCCATATTCGAACATGACCTAGATATTGTCTAGACACAACTTCTGACCAAGTTTGGTGAAGATCGGATGAAAACTATTTGAATTTGAGAGCAAACACTGCTGTGTACGCCGCCCGCTCGCCAAGGGTGAAACTATATGTCCCGTTTTTAAAAACAGGCGTATAAAAATTGGTTGGTTATGAAATTTCACTAATATATACAGTTAAAATTACCGTTCTATGAAATGATGGAACTTGACCCGGACCGGAAACCCAAGCTTACGTATCCTTATAGTCTCAAGCATCCCGGTGTATCGCAGCTGGTCTAGTACCACGCCATTCTCAAAGGTCATAGCGGCCTTGTTGTTGTTGGGCTTTACACACCGCACAAAGTATGGGTTACAGCGAGACATGGTCTCAATAAGGGACAGTAATGATTCACTGAAGCTTGCTGCCACAGTCGGTGTTCTTGGCTTCATGGTGACAAACCTCCCTGTAGTTTTGCTAAGGGTCTTTGTGATCAATCTGTCTCGCATGTCTTTGAACATTTGAGCAATCATCTGTGGAAAAAACATTATGTAAATATAAATGTCATGGGCAGAGGCCAATAAAATATAAGTGAACATTTAGGATGGACTGAAAACTTCACCATAGCATTTATTTTCCATGTAAAATATTTATGCGGATTTTTTTTCTATATTTCTAGTTTAGGTCAAGTTCTATGACTAATTTGCAATTATTTTTATTTTGCGCTTGTTTTCAAAAGCTAGCAACCAAATTTCTTCATTTTCAATATAAACTATTTCTGTAGCAAACAAAACTTTCTGTCTGTATAGTTTAGATATAGATCTATTACTCATTTTCAAAAACAAATAACCACAAAAAAGTTAATGGGCTTGTTACACCAGCATAGCTTTTTATATGTATCGCACCATTAGTTTTGCATTAAACCATCATGTGCACTAAACCATAAACATACCAATTGTTTTCGTCCACGGTGCTTGTGACATAAACAATTTAATGGCACGATTGACACGCTGATTATAACTTTAATGATAATGTGTATAAAATTAGAGTAAGAGATATGGATCTTTATTAACCTATGTAGACAATGTCATTTTAAAACATAAAATCGTTCACCCTTTATAACAGGTGATGGACAAAATAAATTTATTTTTTTTATGTAAAAATTAGTCATCCACTCATAATAGAGCTACTAAACACCTTGTTTTTACTCTCACAGAGTAACTCGACCACATCACTTCTTAATGTATCCTTGTTCTTTTCCAAGAAATGTACAATCTGAAATACAGAAAAAAGATTTGGAGAATACATGTAATAAACAAGAGGGCCAAGATGGCCCTTGTTCGCTCACCTGAGAGGAGTCGGTTCATTCAATCTTAACCTTATGTCAAACTTGACCTAGATATTGACCAGACAAACATCCTGGTCAAGTTTCATCATTATTGAACCAAAACTCTGGCGTAGGGAGTGTTTTTGTTTTTGTAAGATTTGAAATGGTGACCTATCATCAAACTTGACTGAGATCTTTCAGCAACTTTGATAAAGAATGCTTGAGAAATGTGAATGCTAGAGTGTTTACAAAACAAATGTGGACGGACGGACAGCGGACAAAAACCAATCCTAAAATCTCACCTGAGCAATCAGGTAAGTTAAAAAGTGTGTTTCACCGATCTGAGCCATTTTCCAACTTGTCCAAGAAATCAATAAAACCAATGTATTGACTAAGTTTCACGATGATTAGGCAAAATATGTGACTTTCATAGTGTTCAATCACAAGGTTTCTCTCTTTATAGTCACATAAGGAAAACGACCCCACCCCCCTGGCACTATGTTTATTGACCCATCGGGGGGACCATTTGCAAACTCATCTGAGATATATGTAAAACCAATCGTTTCACCAAATTTCATGATGATTGGGCAAAAAATGTGACTTCTAGAGTGTTCACAAGCTTTTTTTTTACTATATAAATATAAGAAAACTGCCCCCCACGGCAGCCACGTTATTCAACTGATCGGAACCATTTTTCAACTCGACTCTCGTATCAAGGAAACAAATGTTCTGACCAAATTTCATGAAAATTGGGCAAAAATGTGACTTCATGTTCACATGTTTTCACTGTATACATACCGTATAGAGAAAAATGCCCCGCCCACTGGCGGCCATGTTTTTTCACCGATCTGGACCATTTTCAAACTCGTCCGACATATCAATAAAATCAATGTTTTGATTAACTTTCATGATAAATGGGCCAAAATTGTGACTTCTAGAGTGTTTACAAGGTTTCTCTATAACCATTTAAGGAAAACTGCCCACTGGCGGCCATGTTTTTCAACAGACCGGAACCACTTTTAAACTCAACCAACATATCTGTAAGACAGACATTTAGACAAAGTTACATGAAGATTGAGCATTAAATGTGACTTCTACAGTGTTTACAAGCTTT
This sequence comes from Dreissena polymorpha, assembly GCF_020536995.1. Taxonomy (NCBI): domain Eukaryota; kingdom Metazoa; phylum Mollusca; class Bivalvia; order Myida; family Dreissenidae; genus Dreissena; species Dreissena polymorpha. Next base: position 32,996,775 of record NC_068356.1, read on the forward strand.
TTCTTCTTTGTTTGACCTAGTGACCTAGTTTTTGACCCAGCATGACCCAGTTTCAAACTCGATCGAGATATCATTGGGACAAATCTTTTGACCAAGTTTCATGAAGATCGGACAATAAATGTGGCCTCTAGAGTGTTTATGAACAAATGTGGATGGACGGAGGGACGACGGACAAAGACCGGTCACAAAAGCTCCCCTGAGCAATCAGGTGAGCTAAAAAAACATCCAACCGCGAATAACAATTAAAAGATAAATGATACACAAATCTACACCGTATTATTATGAAAACATTAATAATCAAAGGGGAGTAACTACTGTAAACTTAAATGCAATATTTAGAAGAGTTGTCTCGCATGTTACATGACCTTAATTCATGACTCTTTAACAAGCTTTTTACTATATAAATATAAGGAAGACTGCCCTGTCCCCATGGCAACCATGTTTTTCAACGGACCAGAACCATTTTCAAACTTAACTCACGTATCTCGGAAACAAAAGTTCTGACAAAATTTCATGAAAATTGGACCAAAAATGTGACTTCTAGAGTGTTGACATGTTTTCACTATATACATATAGAGAAAAATGCCCCGCCCACTGGTGGCCATGTTTTTTACCGATCTGGACCATTTTCAAACTCCTCTTAGAAATCAATAAAACCAATGTCTTGACCAACTTTCATGATGATTGGACAAAAATTGTGACTTCCAGAGTGTTTACAAGGTTTCTCTATAGCCAAATAAGGAAAACTGCCCCACCCACTGGCGGCCATGTTTTTCAACGGACCAGAACCACTTTGAACTCAACCAACATATCATTAAGACCAACATTTTGACCAAGTAACACGAAGATTTGCCATGAAATGTGACTTCTACAGTGTTTACAAGTTTTTTACTTTTTTTTGACCTAGTGACCTAGTTTTTGACCTGGCATGACCCAGTTTCCAACTCGACCAAGATTTCATTGGGACGAAGCTTCTTACCAAGTTTCATGAAGATCGGACAATAAATGTGGCCTCAAGAGTGTTTACAAACAAATGTTAACGGACGGACGGACGATGGACAAAGACCTGTCACAAAAGCTCACCTGAGCAATCAGGTGAGCTAAATTGAATTAAGCACATTAGCATGAAATATAATCTCAAGTCTGCATGACTGCAAAGAAGATATAGCTGTTTATATACAGTATGACATTATAATTCAACATGTTGTAAGGCATGTACATATCTGGTAACAAGGTCAGAAGACATAGTGATATATTTATTAAGCTGATACCGTAAGATCACATTAATACATCTTCTATGTCTTCCGCATTTTTCATTTATTCTAGAATGAAAGGCTGGTGTTGTTTTTTAAAGAATGTAATATATGTTCAGGCATGTACATACAAAAGTTAAAATTGTATGAAAATTCTTCTTATTTGGATGGACTTTAACTAAAACTAGAGCTTTGTCACAGACGTGATGAATATTCCCACATGCCGCATTGACAAAGAATATTCTGCATGTTGTCCTCACAAAAAACAGCGGTCACAATTCTCAATGTTTAAAATGCACTAAGTGACCCCGTGACCTAGTTTTTGACCCGACATTGACCATGTTCAAACTTGACCTACACATCATCTAGATACAACTTCTGACAAAGTGTGGTGAAGATCGGATGAAAACTGCTTGAATTAGAGAGCGGACACCATGCTGAATGTGTAAAATGTACTAAATGACCCCGTGACCTAGTTTTTTTATCTGGCATGGCCCTGGTTCAAACTTGACCTTAAGATTATCTAGATACAACTTCTGACCAAGTTTGGGGAAGATCGGATGAAAACTACTTGAATAAGAGAGCGGACACCATGCTTAATGTTTAAAATGCACTAAGTGACCCCGTGACTTAGTTTTTGACCTGGCATGACCCATATTCGAACTTGACCTAGACATCATCTAGATACAACATCTAACCAAGTTTGGAGAAGATCGGATGAAAACAACTTGAATTAGAGAGCGGACACTTAATACGGACGAACAGACAGATCGACCGACCGACAAGCTCACTCCTATATACCCCCCTAAACTTTGTTTGTGGGGGTATAATGACTGCAAACAGATACAATTAAATTAAAGCCAGTTATGGTTTCTTCAGAACATATTGCTTTATTCTCACATCTTTCTAACTGTAATTGGTTAAATAGTTTCTTATACATTTAAATTAAAACACAAAGACATTTTATCAAATCATTCATGCTTACACTGTATTTGATTTTGCCTGCGTAATGCTTGATGAAGAACTCAGGATGTGACATGCGTGGTTTGCCGTATAATCCGTTGTCGCTGTGGTGAAAATGGCACTTCTCCAAGAATGAGCTGTCCGTGGCCTAAAACGACATAATTTGAAATAGACAAACACAGCAGATTTTGCAAGAACATAGGAGACTAGATGAACAATGGAGGCATACTGGATATTGTGTCTGCCTACCAATCGAAATGTCACGGGTTCAATCCCCACTGTGGGAGCACTCTTTACATCTCTCCTATAGACACCAAGTACTGGTTCTAATCCCAGGAAATGGACTCGAGAGAGTTTCAAATAAGCCTTAGGCTTTCTATGCAATTGAGCTTAAATAAATAGATTTAAACTAACATTGGAGACTTTACAAACATAGGACGCTTGGCTTTTCTGTCTTGAATTAAATCTATTGGGTAATGCAGCCATATGCTACAACGGACAAATTCATTAGTGGATGACAGGGGCATAATACAAATAATACTTCTCTCTTTTCAACAAAAATCCTCTCTAACCTGTGGGAAGTTGCATTCATCGTCAAGTATATGGAGTATGCCTGCGGGCTTGCTGGCAATGAGGTCAATGACGGGCTGGTTATCCTGAAAGTCAATGTTCGTCCACTCAATCTTCTCCTTTGCATACTCCTTCTGTTCCAGGCGGAATACGTGCTGGTTGAAGAAGAACTGCAGCGTCTCATTGGCGTAGTTTATACACAGCTGCTCCAAACTGTTCACATGGAAATCCTGAAGAGAAGTTTTTTATGCATTGAGCATTAACATGGACATCCTGTATCTGATTAATGTTTACATTTCATATAGAATAGTTCTATGATCAACCCTTGACAAGCATTCATTTTTATCTCTTCACAGTTTTTTTATACAGAATTTCAGCTATATCAAGGTAGTCTATTTAACTACTGAAACGTTTTTCTTAGCAGATTTCTAGAACCAAGTACACTAGTACTTATTTCACTAATTGACCAAGTGAATCATAGGTCAAAGGGGAGAATCAACAACCAAAAACACTCAAACTGACAATTAAGCACACATGATGCAAATGCAATCATAGTTTATCATGTAAAATTCATCATTCAAAACAAAGATATGAACTGAAAGAAGCCAACACTCCTATATATTTAACAAGGGACAAAATTGTCACAAAACCAGGTTTTCAACTCTAAGTGTGACCTTGACCTTGGAGATATCAACGTAATTCTTTCTCGCGACACTGTATAATGATGGTGAACAAATGTGCCAAACGATTTTAAAATCTCACCATGCACGACATAGTTATGGCCCGGACAAGCTCATTTATGGCCATTTTTAACCTTTAAACTCAAAGTGTGACCTTGACCTTGGACATATCAACGTAATTCTTTGGCACGACACACCGTCCAATGATGGTTAACAAATGTGCCAATTGATTTTAAAATCTCACAATGAACGACATAGTTATGGCCCGGACAAGCTTGTTCCGCCCGCCCAGCCGCAAGCCCACCAGCACGCCGACATTCCCCAATCTAATAACCAGTTTTTCCTTCGGAAAACCTGGTTAAAAACAATTACTATTTCTCTATTATAGTTCCTACTTTGTCTATGGAAAACGAGCTGCAAGTTGAATTACAATATTCAACAAATGCCTTTTTACCATCGTGCTTATATTCGAGTCCTATATTTACAACATGTGCTTTACTATGAAAGATGAAAATCAAACCTCGAAGCCAAATATGTCAAGGACAGCTAGGGATGAAGACTTGTCTCGCTCATGGCTCACGGTGAGGTTGATCCTCTCCACCAACCACGTGAACAGTCGACTATAGAGCGCCTTCGAGATCGCATCCCTAAACATAGTGGCACACACATGAGATAAGGCTTTGAGTTAGTCGATTCAATTGTTCCTGATTTTTTTTCATAGAGATAAATTGCCAGGAATTAAGATTATTTTAGTCTCTTTCTGAGAAAACTGGGCTTAATGCATGTACAAAAACGGTAGTCCCTGAGTAGCCTGTGCAGTCCACATAGGCTAATCAGGCACAACTCTTTCCACGTAAACTGGATTGTGGCTTAGAAGAGACTTCTTTTTAGCGAAACCTACCATTAAAATGGAAAGTGTCGTTCGTAATTAGCCTGTGTGCACTGAACAGGCTAATCTGGGATGACACTTAATGCACATGTACTAAGCCCAGTTTTTCCAGAACAAGGCACCAATTGTTTCTTAATTTTCTATTTAGGGTGGTTACTTACTAGTAAATAAGCTTATTAAATGAATTATCAATATAATAGAGCCAAAAGATGGAAGAGAATCAATAAAAAACAATTGTCAATCAAAACTGAATATCACACACACATATTGCTAATTTAATCACAGTTCTTAAATCAAGCATTCAAAAGAAAAAAACATGCTTAAAGAAGGCATGCTGGAATACATTATAAATAACAAATGCCTTTATGCTAATATTTAGGGCTATGCTTTGAGCTTGGTGTTTTTTTGCAAGTGTTAATGCATTTTCTTTTGAATGAACTTTTACCTGTTAATTAACTAAATCAAATAATTATTTAACATTTTAGTGCTAGCCACTTATGGGCAACCATTATTCCATATACCTACTTATTTAATATATCAATTTTCTGATAATTTTTGAAAAACAAACCCTAAAAAGACTCAAAACACTCAATACAGTAAACAACAAAGCAGCAATTGCCTTATCACTATCAGTTAAATATGAGAAAGAATGTTTGTTACCTGGAGTCAAGGGCTTGATCAATGTTGTAAGGGGTAAGGATTTTGTCACCCCTTGTTTCCTAAAAAACAAAAACATAAAGTTCATTAGTAAGTTTGACCATGTTTAATGTCGTTCTTCTGAATCTAAGGACCAAATTTTGAATTGTCAATCAACAAAGTAAACAGCCTTGGAAAAAACACAGAATATACCAACAAGTGATTACTTAGCTCTGTTAAAAACACATTTCGTTTAAACATACACATGCACAGAACACTTGTTTATCAAGCCATTACAGTTGACTTTTGCCTGATACATAGATGGTGCCTGGTATTATATTTTATATCAGGGTGGTAGACTTTATATCAGCCAATTTTTTCAGTATGTCATATTACACAGAATCAACTTTATAAACCTCATGTTCAGAACAAACAAATCAGATTCAACAAAAATATAAATTTGATACCCAGATGTGATGTAGTTTAGATAACAAGAGATGTGTTTGTCAGAAACACAATGCCCACTATTGCGCCGCTTTGAAGCCATATATTTGACCTTTGACCTTGAAGGATGACCTTGACCTTTCACCACTCAAAATGTGCAGCTCCATGAGATACACATGCATGCCAAATATCAAGTTGCTATCTTCAATAATGCAAAAGTTATTGCAAAACTTTAATCAAGGTTAAAGTTTTGGGACACACACAATGACAGACAGACAGACGTACAGGCGGGCGGACGGACGTGCGGACGGACGGACAGACGGACGGACAGACAGACAGACAGACAGACACAGACAGACAAACAGACACACAGACAGACAAACACACAGACAGACACACAGACAGACAGACAGACACACAAACAGACACACAGACAGACAGGCAAAAAACAATATGCTCCCGATCTTCTGATCCGGGGGCATAAAAAAAGTAACAACAACAGCAAAAAGGTATTTTACAAAATAAGCCCATGTGCTTATAACTTCATGTTTAACTAATAAAACATCAAATAACATAATTATTTCCAATAAAATGCTGCGTTGCAGTGACTTAATGTTATTGTTTGTTTAAAAATGTGGGCGTGTGTATTAAATTATCAGAAAAACAGGCTCTCTTTTCATCATTTATCAGGCTTAGCACAAATAAAACAAGAGGGCCTGAAAGGCCCAAAGTCGCTCACCTGAGATAACAAGATATTATTGGGACAAATCTTCCCAATAATATCTTGTTATCTCAGGTGAGCGACTTTCATAAAGTTTCATGAAGATCGGAAAATAAATGTGGCCTCTAGAGTGTTAACAAGGTTTTACTATAGCCATATAAGGAAAAATGCCCCGCCCCCTGGCAATCATGTTTTTCAACCAACCGGCATCAATTTTGAATTCTTCCAAGATATTCTTGGGATTAATCTTCTGACCAAGTTTCATGAAGATCGGACAGTAAATGTGGCCTCTAGAGTGTAAACAAGATTTTATTATAGCCATATAAGGAAAAATGTCCCGCCCCTTGGAAGCCATGTTTTTAAATCAAACATAATTATTTTCGAACTCATCCAAAATATAATTGAAACCAATCTTCTGACCAAAATTGCATAAAGATTGGACAATAAATGTGGCCTCTAGAGTGTAAACTAGAGCTTTGTCACAGACGTGACGTATACCCCCACATGCCGCATTGACACAGACTATTTTGCATGCTGTCTTCACAAAACAAGATAAGCTAATTTATGGCGATTTTTAAGAATTATTCTGCCATTATCATTTATTGCCATTTTTGTCCTTTGAACTCAAAGTGTGACCTTGACCTTTGAGATATCGACATGATTCTTTCCTGCGACACACAGTCCAATGATGGTGATTAAATGATTTTAAAATCACACAATGAACGACATATTATGGCCATTTTTGACCTTTGAACTCAAAGTGTTACCTTGACCTTGGAGATATCGACGAAATTCTTTTGCCCAACAGACCGTCCAATAATGGTGAACAAATGTGCCAAATGATTTAAAATCACACAATGAACGAAATAGTTATTGCCCGGACACGCTCATGTATGGCCATTTTTTACCTTTGAACTCAAAGTGTGACCTTGACCTTTGAGATATTGACGCAATTCTTTCGCGCGACACACCGTCCAATGATGATGAACCAATGTGCCTAATGATTTGAAAATCTCACAATAAATTACAAAGTTTTGGCCCGGACAAGCTCATTTATGTCCATTTTTGACCTTTGAACTGAAAGTGTGACCTTGACCTTTGAGATATCGACGTTACTCTTTCGCGCGACACACAGTCCAATGATGGTGAACAAATGTGCAAAATAATTTTAAAGTTATGGCCTGGACAAGCTTACGGGACATACCAACCAACAGACAGACCGACCGACGAAGTGACTCCAATATAGCCCCCATTACCATTGATAATAGGGGTATAACAAGGTTTTACTATATAAGGAACAAGATATGTGTTCGTCAGAAACACAATACCCCCTACTGCGCCGCTATGAAATACAATTTCTATTTATCATTTGGCAGGTATAGAAATCATCTCCCTTTAAAGTTTATTTTGTCCAATCCAAGGGGGGGGGGGTCCTGTAGACAGTCAAAAAATGACCAAGTCAAACATCACTGACAACCAAGGCCTGTTCATCATGAATCTATGGACATCAGTCGACAGGTATATAATGAACCCTACTATTCACAAATTAGTACAAAGAAACGATAATTATATAATTAAAACAAGAGGCCCATGAGGGCCTGAATTGCTCTACTTCTATAAAAACTGTGCAAGTTTGGAAAGAAAAAGATGGAAACTGTGTACTTAATCGCGCAAAAAAGGAGAATTTTCTCAAATTGAAGGGGAGATTATTGTGTACATATTTCTCCGATACTGCTCATATTCAATAGGGTTCAAGTCCTCATTGCTATAAAGATACTGTGCAAATTTGAAAATAATTGGATGAAAACTGTGGAATTAATTGCATAAACAAGTGGGATTTCAAAATTTTCTCATATTCAAGGGGAAGTCATTCTGGACTTATTGCTTCAATATTGCTCTTTTTAAACAAGGGCTGGTTGTAAAACATGCCCCCCATATGGGCTTTCAGTTGTAGTGGCAGCATTGTGTGAATACAAGTTTTGTCACTGTGACCTTGACCTTTGACCTAGTGACCTGAAAATCAATAGGGGTCATCTGCCAGTCATGATCAAGGTACCTATAAAGATTCATGATCCTAGGCCTTATTATTCTTGAGTTATCATCAGGAAACCATTTTACTATTTTGAGTAACTGTGACCTTGACCTTTGACCTGAAAATTAATAGGGGTCATATGCAGTCATGATCAATGTACCTATGAAGTTTCATGATCCTAGGCATAAGCATTCTTGAGTTATCATCCGGAAACCATTTTACAGTTTCGAGTCACTGTGACCTTGACCTTTGACCTAGTGACCTGAAAATCAATAGGGTTCGAGTCCTCATTAATATAAAGACACTGAACAAGTTTGAAAAGAATCGGATGAAAACTGTGGACTTTATCGGATAAACAAGAAAAAGTAACCATTTTACTATTTCAAGTCACTGTGACCTTGACCTTTGACCCAGTGACCTGAAAACCTATAGGGTTCGAGTCCTCATCAAAATAAAGACACTGACAAAGTTTGAAAAGAATCGGATGAAAACTGTGGACTTTATCGGATAAATAAGAAAAAGTAACCATTTTACTATTTTGAGTCACTGTGACCTTGACCTTTGACCCAGTGACCTGAAAACCAATAGGGTTCGAGTCCTCATTAATATAAAGACACTGAACAAGTTTGAAAAGAATCGGATGAAAACTGTGGACTTTATCGGATAAACAAAAAAAAGTAACCATTTTTCTATTTTGAGTCACTGTGACCTTGACCTTTGACCTGAAAATGAAAAGGGGTCATCAGCCAGTCATGATCAATGTACCTATGAAGTTTCATAATCCTAGGCCTAAGCATTCTTGAGTTATCATCCAGAAATCATTGGTCAAGTAACATGAAAATCAATAGGGGTCATCAGCCAGTCATGATCAATATACCTATAAAGTTTCATGATCCTAGGCCTAAGCATTCTTGAGTTAACATCTGGAAACCATTTTACTATTTCGAGTCACTGTGACCTTGACCTTTGACCCAGTGACCTGAAAATTAATAGGGTTCGAGTCCTCATTAATATAAAGACACTGAACAAGTTTAAAAAGAATCGGATGAAAACTGTGGACTTTATCGGATAAAAAGAAAAAGTAACCATTTTACTATTTCGAGTCACTGTGACCTTGACCTTTGACCTAGTGACCTGAAAATGAAAAGGGGTCATCAGCCAGTCATGATCAATGTACCTATGAAGTTTTATGATCCTAGGCCTAAGCATTCTTGAGTTATCATCTGGAAACCATTTTACTATTTCGAGTCACTGTGACCTTGACCTTTGACCCAGAGACCTGAAAATCAATAGGGTTCGAGTCCTCATTAATATAAAGACACTGATTAAGTTTGAAAAGAATCGGATGAAAACTGTGGACTTTATCGGATAAACAAGAAAAGTCTAACGCACACACACACACACACACAGACACCAAGCCATCCCATAAGTTCTTCTGCCTTTGGCAGTAGAGCTAAAAAACCTTTGACAAATCAATCATTTGAGTTATAAATAATCAAAGTAAAAAATCTGTACAGTAACTGTTAAAAGAACTTAAATTCTTGTTAAGGAAATATATAATACGAGATTTATAATTATATAAATTACTTCCCTTGAAAATAATTCTCTAACAAATCTCTATTTTTAGTAGCAAATAATTAAAAGCCACTATTTATTTTTAGTAGCAAATAATAAAAAGCCACTACCGTGACTGTATTTTCACCACTCAAAATGTGCAGCTCCATGAGATACACCTGCATGCCAAATATCAAGTTGCTATGTTCAATATTGAATAATTATTTCCCGTTAAAGCTTATTACTTCCCTTGGATTTGTATTTTTGACCTTAGACATTGAAGGATGACCTTGACCTTTTACCACGATGTGTTTGTCAGAAACACAATGCCACCTACTGCGCCGCTTTGATTTATTTAACAAGAATATATAATTTGGCAGGTCAGATAATTATGTACATTTAAAGCTTATTACTTCCCTTTGATTTGTTTTTTCGACCCCGTGACCTAGTTTTTTACCCGGCATGACCAATATTTGAGCTTGACCTAGATATTTTCTAGATACAACATCTGACCAAGATTGGTAAAGATCAGATGAAAACTAATTGCATTAGAGAGCGGACACGAAAAAGAGTGACAGACAGACTGACAGACTGAAGACAGACTTGCAGACGGACAGTGCGAAAACTATATACCCCCTTTTCTTCGAAAGGGGGCATAAAAATGCCCCGCCCCTGGTGGCCATGTTTTTAAAGCAACCAAAACCATTTTCGAACTCATCCAAGATATCATTGGGACAAATCTTCTGACCAAGTTTCATGATGATCGGAAAATAAATGTGACCTCTAGAGTGTTAACAAGGTTTTATTATAGCCATGTAAGGAAAAATGCCCCGCCCCCATGGTGGCCATGTTTTTCAACCAACCAGCAGCATTTTTGAACTCTTCCAAGATATTACAGGGATGAATCTTCTGACCAAGTTTCATGAAGATTGGATTATAAATGTGGCCTCTAGAGTGTTAACAAGATTTTACTATAGCCATGTAAGGAAAAACCCCGCCCATAGGCAGCAATGTTTTTCAAGCAAAGGTTACCATTTTCATACTCATCCAAGATATCATTTGGACAAATCTTCTGACCAAGTTTCATAAAGATTGGAAAATAAATGTGGCCTCTAGAGTGTTAACAAGGTTTTACTATAGCCATATAAGGATAAATGCCCCACTCCCTGGCGGCCATGTTTTTTAACCAACCGGCATCATTTTCGAACTTGTCCAATATATTATTGGGATGAATCTTCTGACCAAGTTTCATGAAGATTGGACAATAAATGTGGCCTCTAGAGTGTTAAAAATATTTTACTAAAGCCATATGTAGCCATATAAAGAAAAATGCCACGCCCCTTGGCAGCCATGTTTTTCAAGCAAACAAAACCATTTTCGAACTCATCCAAGATATCATTGAGACCAATCTTCTGACCAAATTTCATGAAGATTGGACAATAAATGTGGCCTCTAGAGAGTTAACAAGGCAAATGTTGACGCCGCACAACGCACGACGCACAACTGACAACGCATGACGGACAAAAGGCGATCACAAAAGGTCACCATGAGCACGTTGTGCTCAGGTGAGCTAAAAACTGGCGTGGCAAGACTCCTGCTATCTTATTCTAAGCTTCAACTGATATATTAAAAAATGATAGGGCAGTAACTTTTAATTGTCTATATATAAGCAGTTTCCTTTTAAAACAAGTCTTAATGCAGTGTTATAAAGTCTGGTCCCTGCGCAGAAAGCAGAGGCGATAAAATGGACGACTCATTCTGCTTAGACCGGATTTTTGTTTAGAAGAGACTTTATTTAAACAAAAATTCAGTTAAAGGAAAAAGTTTCGTCTGTGAATAGCCTGTGCAGAATGTTTCAGACTAACTTGGGACGACACTCAATGCACATGCATTAAGCCCCATTTTCCCAGAGCTAGGTTCATTATGCAGTACATACTGTGACTTTCTGTGTGAGGGCCTGTTTGAGCCAGTCCTCTGACAGCTCCAGAAGGTGTGTGATCCACTTGACCTCCCCGCTGCTTCCCATCGTCACAGTGTCATGATTGTCCACCTGCAAGCAGCAGCAGCAGTAACATCAGCAATAGCTTTACCATAAGGATTATCAGTGGACAAATTATTATCGGCTGCAGTAGAACATTATAAGCAGCATCAGTAGTAGCAGGATCAGCAGCAGTAGTAACTAGAAATGGCGCGGCAGAGGCCGACACGTATCCCCACGCCGCATGTTTGACCCAGGGGCGCCCCAGGGTTGGTAATGGGGCCATGCATAGTTGAGATTGACCGTATTGTAATAAGAGAAGTTCAGTATCAATTAGAAGTGAATCAGTGTAGAAATGAAGAAATTATAGTAAAAGGCAATTTTGGGTGGGCGTGGCCTATGTGGCCGGGGCTCCCCAGGGTTGGTTACGGGGCCATTCATAGTTGAGATTGACTGTATTGTAATAAGAGAGGTTCAGTATCAATTTGAAGTGAATCGGTGTACAAATAAGGAAATTATAGTAAAAGGCAATTTTGGGTGGGCGTGGCCTATGTGGGCGGGGCGCCCCAGGGTTGGTAATGGGGCCATGCATAGTTGAGATTTACCATATTGTCATAAGAGAGGTTCAGTATCAATTAGAAGTGAATCGGTGTAGAAATGAAGAAATTATAGTAAAAGGCAATTTTGGGTGGGGGTGGCCTATGTGAGCGGGGCGCCCCAGGGTTGGTAATGGGGCCATGCATAGTTGAGATTAACCATATTGTCATAAGAGAGGTTCAGTATCAATTTGAAGTGAATCGTTATAGAAATGAAGAAGTTATAGTAATAGGCAATTTTGGGTGGGCGTGGCCTATGTGGGCGGGGCGCCTCATGGTTGGTAATGGGGCCATGCATAGCTGAGATTGACCATATTGTCCTAAGAGAGGTTCAGTATCAATTTGAAGTGAATTGGTGTAGAAATAAAAAATTATAGTAAAAGGCAATTTTGGTTGGGCGTGGCCTATGTGGGCGGGGCACCCCAGGGTTGGTAATGGGGCCATGCATAGTTGAGATTGACAGTATTGTCATAAGAGAGGTTCAGTATCAATTTGTAGACAATCGGTGTAGAAATGAAGAAATTATTGTAAAATAACCTTAAAAAATGAATAAAAATCTCTGACCCGGCCCCACCCCAACCCCCATAACTGTTGACCCAGGAGTCAGATCAAAATTCCAAATAGTGCAGGGTCGCTCATATGCTCATAGTTACCATGTGTGTAAGTTTCAAGGTTCTAGTGCATATAGTGTAGGAGGAGATAGTGGCCAGGACGGACAGATGGACGGACGGCGGAGATAACCACAACCACTTTTTGAAAAGCGTGGGGATAAAGACAATTTTGGGTGGGTGTGGCCTATTATGGGCGGGGCACCCCAGGGTTGGTAATGGGGCTATACATAGATGAGATCGAAAGTATTGTCATAAGAGATGTTCAGTATAAATTTGAAGTAAGTCGGTGTAGAAATGAAGAAATTATAGTAAAAGGCAATTTTGGGTGGGCGTGGCCTATGTGGCCGGGGCGCCCCAGGGTAAGTAATGGGGCCATGCATAGTTGAGATTGACTGTATTGTCATAAAAGAGGTTCAGTATCAATTTGAAGTGAATCGGTGTAGAAATGAAGAAATTATAGTAAAAGGCAATTTTGGGTGGGCGTGGCCTATGTGGGGGGGGGGGTGCCCCAGGGTTGGTAATGGGGCCATGAATAGTTGAGATTAACTGTATTGTCATAAGAGAGGTTCAGTATCAATTTAAAGTGAATCGGTGTAGAAATAAAGAAATTATAGTAAAAGGCAATTTTAGGTGGGCGTGGCCTATGTGGGCGTGGCCTATGTGGGCGTGGCCTATGTGGGCGGGGTGCCCTAGGGTTGGTAATGGGGCCATGCATAGCTGAGATTGACCATATTGTCATAAGAGAGGTTCAGTATCAATTTGAAGTGAATCAGTGTAGAAATGAAGAAATTATAGTAAAAGGCAATTTTGGGTGGGCGTGGCCTATGTGGCCGGGGCGTCCCAGGGTTGGTAATGGGGCCATGCATAGTTGAGATTTACCGTATTGTCATAAGAAAGGCTCAGTATCAATTTGAAGTAAATCGGTGCAGAATTGAAGAAGTTAATGTAAAATAACATAAAAAAATGAGTGAAAATCACTGACCCGGCCCCGCCCCAACCCCCATAACTTTTGACCCAGGGGTCAGATCAAAATTCCGTCACTGTCACCATCGCACATATGCTCATAGCTACCATGTATGTAAGCTTCAAGGTTCTAGTGCTAATAGTGTAGGAGGAGCAGGTGGCCAGGATGGACGGACGGACAGACGCACATCACCACAATATCCCCACTATTTCTCCAAAAAACGTGGGGATAACAAATAATCATCACCATCATCAGCAGCAGCATAAGTATCATCATCATCATAATCATTATCATCATCAGCAGCAATATCATCTATATTTAGTTTCACATAGTTGTTCTTTTTATAATCACTGATAACACTATTAGCTCCACTAACAATAGTTTGGTGGAGATTCAATGAAAACTGTAGGACAGAGAAAAGGTTTCAATCCCCAAATGGTGTTCCCAAAATGTCTCTTCAATAGAGGGACGTAAGAAAGTATCCTTAATAAAATGCCTCAATTGTTATTGCCTTAATATGGAAACCAGTCCTTACTTTTTCATAAATTGCAGCAGATTCCAGATAAAGATTTTAGTTTATGAAAAAGCTTTGTACTGTTCCAAACATTTGGTACATACTGTTCCAAAGAATAGCTACAAACTGTTTAAAACATTAGGTACCTACTGTTCCAAACAATAGCTATAGTATGTTCCAAACAATAGCTACATACTGTTCCAAACATTTGGTACATACTGTTCCAAACAATAGCTACATACTGTTCCAAACATTAGGTACCTACTGTTCCAAACAATAGCTATAGTATGTTCCAAACAATAGCTACATACTGTTCCAAACATTAGGTACCTACTGTTCCAAGCAATAGCTACATACTATTCCAAACATTAGGTACATACTGTTCCAAACATTAGGTACATACTGTTCCAAACATTAGGTACATACAGTTCCAAATAATAGCTACATACTGTTCCAAACAATAGCTACATACTGTTTCAAAAATTAGCTACATACTGTTCCAAACATAAGGTACCTACTGTAACAAACATTAGCTACATACTGTTCCAAACATTAGGTACATAGTGTTGCAAACATTTGGTACATACTGTTGCAAACATTAGCTACATACTGTTCCAAATAATAGTTACATACTGTTCCAAACATTAGGTACCTACTGTTCCAAATAATAGCTACATACTGTTCCAAACATAAGGTACCTAATGTTCCAAATAATAGCTACATACTGTTCCAAACATTAGGTACCTACTGTTCCAAATAATAGCTACATACTGTTCCAAACATTAGGTACTTACTGTGACTCGTTTAAAGAAGATGTTTCCACAGTGCAGAACAGAGGCGAGTATTTTGTGTATAGTCTCGTCCTCGTGTTTTGAGAAGTTCAGGACTTGAAGAGCATCACACAGCATCCGGTAGTTCTCCGCATCATTACGACTCGACAATGAGCAGCTGCCACCCTTGAAAACATGGGGGGACAAATTACGCAAGAATATTACTTTGTTTGTCATGTATTTTTGCTATAAAATGGTTTTGATAAGTGCCAAATTCCGTAATATTAAGTATACATAAGAAATGGTGTAATATGATTGTAGTATTAACATTTTTATTTGATTTTGAAATACAAATACAATTAAATTAAAAACAGGGATGAGTTTTTAAGTTGTGTATTAATTTATGTTTATTTACTGTACTATCAGGCAGATTTTCATAAACAATTAAATCCTCAGTCTTGAAGAATGATTCCCCCTACAAAGATCCAACAAACAGCCACCTGATCAATTCTACTAAGCAACAATAGTAAATTAATGAGCCAAGTATTTCAAAAATGGGTCTTATTCATATGACATAAGACCTACTTTTGCATGACACAGCTCAAATGTCCTTGGCAAATAAATTTGATGTAAAGCATAAAAGCACCATCTACAAGCAATGTGTTATGCTCGGTTCATTAATATTTTTTTCTTTCAACTATAATGCAGAAAAAAACATCCTTCCACAATCTACAGCTGAGGATAAAATTAAAAAGTAACAGAAGCTTAATATAAATAATGCAATATTGCTCAGACAGTCTATTACAATCAAAGCAAATCATAAACATTTTTTGTTTACATAAATTAAAATGCAGCCTAGTATTACAAAAAAAACAATGCAAAATAGGCAGATAACACCTTTGTACTAATTTCTAGTAAATAGCATGCAGATTTATGCAGTAAAACAAAGTAACATTTCAGTAGTTAATAGCAAGTATTGCTTGTTTATACTTAATTTACTTCTACAATCAATTTATATTACTCACTGACTTGCAATTTGTAAGTTGTATTTCTTAACTGTCTTTAGTATGTTAAACTGCTTTTACAACTTTTAACAAAGATTTTTCGTGTCGTTTGATTCTTTTAATGTTAAACTTTCTTTATATGATTTTACCTATTTCAAATGACTGAAAAATGTGTTACATTGGTCTACATATTTTAACAATCATGGTTGATAACAATTTACAGAATTTGTTTTTTGCTTCCTGTGATTTAAAACACAGAATTTTGGGGTAGGGAGTGGTAGGGTGTTGGCTTAACAAACAACCATGAAGGGAGGCAACTATGTAAGCTGGAGAAGTGTGACATCACAGGAGTGAGAAGAGTTACCTGCACATTGCCCTCAGAGTCAAACACGGTCTGTAATTAACAGGCATGTAACATGTACACAAACACAACATTGGTTCAAAGCAAATCAAACAAAGGACAAGTACAAACGATGTAAGACAAACGTCAAGTCCGGTTTGCCAGATTCTCCCTTTCTGCTTAGGATTACTCATGAAGAGAATGTTTCAACCTTGTCAACTTGCTGCATTATTTACAAAACATTAAATGTGATCAATAATTAGGTAAGTTTTTTTAACACCTAGTGGATATTTGACTTCTTGCTTTCATTGTTTTTATACAAAATATTAAACCAACTCAGAATAATATAATTATACGAGTCATACAAGCGCAAAAAATCGATTGTGTTGTACCCCAGAATCAATTTGCAGTTTTTGTTTGAATATAAATACTTTTGAACTTAAAAATATATATATTATGAATAAGAGATGTGTTTGTCAGAAACACAATGCCCCCTTCTGCACCGCTTTGAAGCCATATATTTGACCTTGACCTTGAAGGATAACCTCAACCTTTCATCCCTCAAAATGTGCCATGAGATACACATGCATGCCAAACATCAAGTTGCTACCTGAAGCGACATAGAAGTTATGAGCATTTATCGAAACCTAAATCTGAAACCTAAATGCAAAGTGTGACGGAAAGACAGACAGACGGACGGACGGTCCGATCACTATATGCCCTCCTTCAGGGGCATAAAAACAAAACCATCCCTACACTTGTGACAGAAAAAAATGCACTCTTTGTAATAACAAATTATTTGCATTGTAAAAAACCCATATATATATATATGCGCATAATGCTCCTTAAAACTAAAAACGTCCTATGACAAAAATACTGGTGATCAAAAATAGAAGTGCTCCAAGCTATAAAATGACAATACATTATTTTGAATACATCAAATGCACCAATAACCAGCCTGCGTAGGTTGGGAGTTGGTGTCAACTTCCTGCATGCAAGCATTACAAAGTATAGCAACCAATATATCTTACAGAATTATATTCAGCATTCAATGCAGTGTACCCATGCTGGTTATTTTGATTTAATTTGTATGGTACATTTAATGGAGGTATATACAATTTCATCCAGTTATAAGGAAAATTGAAACTCAATTTAACTCTATCTCAGATCCATGTAACCAGGATTTAGAATATCTGAACTGTAAATAAATTAACTCTGCAGAAAAAACATATGTCACAGCATACGCACATCTTAGGCACAACTCATATCTGCATGCTCATGTCTTGGTAACACATGTTTGTCTTTTCAACTCCTATGTTTTTTTTAAGAGAACAAAAAATGATATCAAATCATTGAGGAATGCTTTGGAACACTCAAGCGGATAAAGTAGTCTAATGTCACAACCTGAAGCATTCTGTCACAGCTGTGTGCAGGAAAAATAAGATAAACATGAACAAGAGGACCAAGGGCCCTTGGTTGCTATCCTCACACCCAAAAGAACTGAACAGTCTTGAGCAGCATTTGTGATGGTTCTGTAATCTTCTTAGAAATCAGCAGAGATATCATTAAAAAATAAAAGGTCTAAGCAAATTTCATGATTATTAGGCAAAAAATATTACTTTGTGTGTATTAACGAGGTTGAACTACAAACATAAATGGAAAACTGCCTACCTTCTTGTTGCTCAATTTTATGTTTGATAAAAAAAACAGCAGAGGGCCAATTTAGATTCCAGCGGCATATGAATTAATTTGGTAGAAGACTGTCATATAATGTTACATAATGAATATTGAACATTTAAGCCTTGCAGTTTAAAAGGAAAGATTTTCAGAGTATAAACTATATTCTTAAAAAATGAATCAAGTAACCCCAAGGGCTAAGCAATTTTTAACACCAGGGTCAAGATGTCAACAAACTTGGAAGGTCTCTACATAATGTTACATACAAAATACCAAACGTCCGATGCTTGTGATTTAAGAAGATATGATCAATTTACAACTCTGGGCGTTGGAATTTGTCATTTTTATTTTTTTTAGCTCTGGTGACTTACATTAGCAACAGAATGGCTAAATTTGAACAACTTTGAAAGGGGGACACTCAAGGATCATTCCTGGAAATTGTTGTTACTGACCAAGGATGGACAATATCATTGTTTCCTTAAAGCTCCTCATAAATTCTATGTGCTTTAGGTGAGCTTTAAAGAGCAGACACATACAATAAGAAGGAATCTGCAGCTTGGAACTAGCAACACTAATTAACTCCACTTTCAAACATCAACAACAACAACAACATACCAACACAAATAGTCACATATACAACACATATAGAAACATCTATGCAAATATCACAGCTTTGTAGGAAGCATTAAATTGATGTAGACAAAACACAAAATTGTAAGTTAACCTTGTACGGACAGATGGATAGACAGATTGAGAATAATTGGACATGCCAATTAATATATAACTCATGCCATCAGAAGATGCCTCGAGCAGAAAAACAAAAAAAATATGTTAAAATGAATTATAAAAGTGAAAAAGATAACAAGTATGGCTAAATAAGGCATGTACAGAATGGATAGTAGGCACATGAATACTGTATTAAGGGATATAGCTGTGATTAAGATGTCATTCTGAAGGTACAAATAAATCGGCAGCCTACCTGATTGAGATAGAAGTATTTTTCAGCGGTGGTGACGCCCAGGCGCTTTTTCCTTTCCTCAGAGATTCCTGCCAACATCTCATAGAAGACATGATAGTTCCGCTCATCTGGGGCCTGTAGATCACGCATTAGCTTAGTTTGGCAATCTCAAAACACCCTTTGTATGTAATTGCATTATGTATTATATCCCTATGTTATACATTGGTATAACATAAAACATTATTCCATGTAAGTATTTTTAAATTAACCGAAAACACAGGTTTTTAATGACATATAATATATATATATAAAATAATGAATGATGTACATCATAGGTGAAAACAAAGGCTGCGTGGAAAACGATAGTGATGTGGCTGTTGAAAAAGTATGTCAAAAAGTAAAATAAATGGGCATACAAAAGTACATATGCTTGAATTAAATTGTTAAGGAGTAAACTTATGGCATAAAAAACATGTTCAATAAAGGTGTATGTATACACTAAGTCAAAGAAATAGGATTGGATACTAACATCTAAGAAAGGGGTTAATACATCTTTATTTTTATGGTCAATATGAGCGGCATGAGTAATGTCATTTGTGCAATGAAGAGTGCCTGTTGTTCCAATTGGTCATTTGTAGTGTCAATTCATAGTGAAGGTGAAATGAGCATTTCAATTGGTTCATATTGACTTTCCTTTAAGACAAAACTCCACAAACAAGCCGGTGCTACACTGTGATTGATAACAGCTTAGAACAAATACTGTTAATTGTTTCAAATTTTGGCAATCACTTAAGTGTGTTCTGGTTGGTTGAGTTTAAAAGGCCAAAGTGACGTCAGAGATAATCTTTCACACCAGTACTGTCACCAGCTGCAGTCTTTATAGCAGCTTCATTGATATAATAGGTGGACTCTGAGCAGTATCATCAGGTCAGAATTCTAGGGCCCTATACATAACACCATACCTGGGTGACAATTCTTGATTTTTCTAGGAGATATTCTGATGTCCTTGCTCCCACAATGGCTCCACTGCAAAACATGACAGATAAGAGAATATTCACATCTCTGTTTGCTCAAAATTTACTTACAAGCAGCCCCTGTCAAACACATTCATTATACAATCATTTGACTGTTTTTTTCACAGTCTTCTTCTTTCTTTATTCTTTATATTGTTATATACTTTACTAAGAATTCAGCAAAGATCAAAGCTCATAGGAAAATAGAAATTTGGATTAACATTATTATGTTTAGAAATAGTCTTGCTGTCTAGGTAAAAAAAGTGTTTTTACCATGTTTGTAACAATTTGTTCCAAAATATTGCAGAAAATGTTTTACAATTTAATTGATGCTTAATTATACAGAGAATACTTTTTACGACAACTTTTGACAACGTATTCAGTGTAAAACATCTTGTTCCCATTGTTAGATCTTACATACATAAACAATTAAGTCAGAAATGATGGGAAAAGGTAAGTTATTAAATGATATTGGATTTTTACAAATAATGCTGAGAAGCATTATTCATTCATGATGGCAAGTCAATAACCATTTGAAGTTCTAAATATATTAGAACCTTTGACATAAGCAAGCTAAAGTTCAAAGCTAAAAAGGTGTTAATAAATCTGTCATCTTCTAAATAAGACAATTTAATGTTGCAACTGAACTGAAGCTGGCATTGATGAGAGACATGTGTTACCAATTTCATTAAGATTAATTTGTCAAAAACATTATTTCAAAGGTCTTGAAGGTAAACAGGTGCACACAGGTTTGAAGTCAGTAGTTTCAAAACTTGTCTGTAATACATTAACCCTATCCAGCTTTACAATACTGTTCTAATGTGTCTTAATTGTATATCAATATATTTTTGTGGATACATGGGGTCTATTAATATATATTAGAGTGGACCATTCTTTGATTTGTTTACCAATATAATAGATCAATACCCTTGCCACACAGAATACACTCAATCTGGCTGACATAATGGGAAAATTACAGGGTAAATGAATAAACTTCTGCACAGACGGTTTTGCAACCTAGTTTTTTTAGGAAGTCCAGGACATGACACACATCTGACACCAGACAAACTTTAATTGACCTTAATCTTCTTTTATATCCATTTATAAGGCCTCTAATCTTGCTTCTCTATTTCCAGTCTGAAACCTCTATTCATGATTAAATAAGGACAACCCATGTTATGGTTCAAATATGATTTCAAAAAATGTAATCGCTGTTGACAATAGCATAGCTCCGAGCACCTTATCTGAACCTTTCTCAAGGAAAGAAATGACCAGTTATTTAGTATACAGTCAACCAGAAAATCGACATAGATATCACATTTCTATTTCGCAATGGTTGATTGTCCAATGATACAAATGAGCCGCTCTCTGGTAAAAACGGGCTAAATGCATGAGCATAAAGTATCACCCTAAATAAGACTGTGCATGCTGCCCAGGCTAATACAGGACAACCCTTTCCACTTTTATGGAATTCTTTATGTACAGGAAGTCTCCTCTATACAAAAGGCAAGTCTTGGCAGAAAGTGTCATCCCTGATGAGCCTGTTTATACTACACAGGCTAATCTGGGATGATACTCTAAACCTTTTCTCCATAAAAAGCAGATTGAAAATGGCTTTTGCAACCAGCATAAAACCAGAATAGCCTGTGAGTAACTCGCAGGCTCTTTGGGTTTTACTCTGTTTGCTACACATCAGTATTTTAAGGTTGTCAATGAACCCTTTCAAACTTGAATCTATAAAGACAGGTTTTTATTATAAAAATATTTTCCAACATACAATATACAGGTCAAAATGCAGTAAGGGGCTTAACACAGGAATCTCTCTACTTCATGCAATGGGAAAGGCGCAATTAGAATGTAGTCTATAACCTAATCATGTTCTTATAATTAGTCATTACTTTTGCCACTTGACAGATCTCATATCTACAAATAACAACAAATATCTGAATGGAAAACTTTTCACTGAAATCATACCAGAATAAATCAATATCAAACGTCTTCATTCATAATAAGAAATTCAATAAATAATCAAGCCATAGGTTCTTTATTTCATTGATCCACAGAAAATAACATTGGTTTTTGATAGCACAGATACAATACCGCATCTGGATTTAACTTGTCCTTTGCAATAAAAAAAGAGGTCAAAACACCAATAAAAGTTAATGAATTTTCCTTTCTTTCGTGTTTGATTGACAATACTTTCATGTTTATGCCTTCATACAGAATTTTAATTCTTTCAGTCCCCAAGATTATGTATGCCAGAATAACTTCAACCTATATATATTTTTAAACTAGCGCTATGTATGAACAAATCATAGAAGAAAAGCACTACTCTTTAAACTAAATATATTTTGAAATTGATGCAATTTATTAAATTTAAAAGACATTTTGCAAATCAGCATCAAGAACCCAGTAAAATGCTGATAAACCAAAGTATTCAAAAGTCATTAGGTTTCATAATTTCACATGCATTCCCCAAAAGATTTATCAGTAAGCCTATGGGAATCTAAGTATAAATTCTACAGAAACCCCTTGATGTATGGAATATGGTGCCTGCCTGTCAACTGGAACGTCCCAGGTTGGATTCACTCCGTGGGATAATTCTTAAAATCACACACCAAGTCACAAAGAACTGATTCTGCCCTGGAAACGGACTCTAGAGCAACTCAATAAGCCAAAGTCTTTCAATGCTATCACGCTTAAATAAATGAGCTGTGCTCTGGGAAAACTGGAGTTAATTCATGAGCTTAAAATGTTGTCAAAGATTTGCCTGTCAGTTCTCACAGGCTAATCAGGCACAACATTTTCTGACTAGACTGAATTTTCCTTCAGAATAAACTTCCTTTAAATGAAAAATTTAATAAAAGCGGAAAGAGTCGTCACTGATAAGCCAGTGCCAACTGCCCAGGCTTATCTGGGATCACACTTTATGCACCTGCATTAAACCCCATTTAACAAGAGCTTGTGTGAAATATGTTTGAACTTTAAATCCCGTAAGGCGCCAACTCACCTCTTGAAAAACACTTCAATGTATTTGCCGAATCTGCTGGAGTTGTCGTTGCGTATAGTTTTTGCGTTGCCGAAGGACTCTAGGAGCGGGTTGGCCTCGAGGATCTGCTCCGTGATCGTGCTGGTTCCTGACGTGTTGACAGCTGCCAGGTACTGCATGATGAGCTTCGTGGCCTCGGTCTTGCCACTGCCACTCTCACCACTGCAACAAACAAGATGGAGAATTGTCTTATGAGAATGTCACAGAAAGAAGTGTATAATGGCAATAGTTGAAGGATAGTCATTTTACACTAAATATTGCATAAATGACATTACATTTACAGAAAATATTGTTTGCCAACTAATTTTACGCATGGTATAACGTGAAGGACGTGTCATTTCACACAAGCTTTTGCTTGGACATGCATACAACTTCACTTTACGTAAGGATTTGCTTGCATGACTTTTATTTCACACAAAATAATTGTTAATGACCATCACTTACCACAAGAAATTGCATATATGGCAGTTTTGCAAAATAGATATTGCTTAAATAACATTCATTTCACATGGCATGCTGCTATTTTACATTAATTTCACACTAGATTTAACTTGCATCATGGCAAGGCATGCAATTCACACACAAGATATGTAAGACTTTTATTGAATTTAAGATACTGATGTCTTACAATCGGTTTTGTGTGAAATATAGGTTGAATGAATATATTATATTCCTTGTTTGAAATGAATGAGTAAACTAATTATTTAAAGGTGAACCACACTTATAGAAAAAAAGTATAACAAGAGGGCCAAGATGGCTTAGAAGTCCATGTGTGTAATGTGGCAATTGTCCAGTTTCTATCCCAGACATATGATTAAAAAATCTTTGTGAAGAACCACAATCTGATGTCACACACTTAATATGAAAGCTGTGTGCTCTGTATGTTATTATGCTTTATAATTAAATATAAAACATTTCACCCCACTCAGGGCAAATTATGACCAGATGGGCGTGATTTTAGCAAACTAAGTAGTGGGCCAGTTGATGATGTTACATGCCAAATATGATGATGTTACATGCCAAACATGACACCTCTTGACGTTACCTGAGTAACCTGGGCTTTTATCGGACACCCTCAGGAACATTGCCGTGTTTTGTAGTGACGTCACGGTTTATTTCGGATAGCTTTTGTTTTTTAGCGTTAAATCATCATTGTCAGAGAAAGTACAATAACTGTCCGATAATAACCAAGACATGAAACAAACAATTTATGTTTAAATATGTGTCGGTGAAATAGGGGTGGATCGGACACTTCCTGGCTTTTATTGGACATCAAAAAGGGGTTTATCGGACGACTATTTTTTAAAGGGGTTGATCGAACAGGACACATTTTTACTGACAAAACAACGTTAAGTTTCGTTCAGAGGTGGATAAATGCAAAATTTAATGTGATATATGTAATATATTTTGGCTTGACGATACAAGATCGGATTGTAAGTGAGGAGGGTCGGGGCTAGAGCATATGAAATATATGAAACTTTCAGACTGCAAAACGTATATTCATGTATTGAAATAAATAGCTGCTACTGAGTACCCAAGAAAGCAGAGAGTGTGGGGGAGTGGGGGGACGACCCTTCCGATAAAACATGCGGACAATAAAACTTTTCGTACACGTCAGGTTGATCAATATGGAATACGTGTCCGATAAACCCCGGTGACCAAACTTTAATAAAAATTAAACGAGGAGATATTCGGACATTTTTATTTTTCTATATTTATGACGATTTATCAAATTTTCTTTACTATTACAATATTTAATTCAGTTTGAAAAACAATATTTTAACGCACCACAAGTTAAATATATTTTATATGCAATTCATCATTCCGACTAAACAGATGTCTTTAAACTTGACTGTTTGATTTTCGCGCCACAACGTTTTGTAACAGGTCAAGGAAGGGACGCCACTCTCAGAAAATTCATTTCTTCCAATAAAAATTGTAGATACATATTGTAAACCAATCAAACAACCTTTTTACAAATCGCAAATATTGTTCTTGTTTATGAGGTAAACAACTACCAATAAAGTTTTTAACAGCCAATTGATACGTGTATTTAGGCGTTTCTTGCGTCGTCCGAAAATCCCATGTGTCCAATACAAGCCCAGGTTACTCTATTTATTTTAGAAAACAAGACTTTTAACTATTTTCATATTACCCCTGGGATGGGGCCTGAGTTTTGTCCCAAAGAGCATAATTTGAACTAACTGTGTAGAGGACCAATATGTGATACAACATAACAAATACAAAACCTCAGGGCCTTGTAGTTTCAGAGAAGACTTGTCCAGATTTTACGACAAAATATAAGGAGGAAAATAAATTCTGTGCGTGTGTGGAGAGGGGATCATGACCCAATGGGCATGATTTTAACAATCATGGTAGAATCTTTTTAAGAATATTAAACCCTGATGATTGCACTTTCAAAGAAGAAGATTTTTAAAGGTTACATTTTGAAATACATTTTAAGTTCTTGTGGCCTACATATGTACCAGGCAAAAACAATATAAACATTTTACAAAAAGGTTTACACAATTATCTTTTTTATATTAAGTTTTGTTAAATTAAAATCTATGGTGTTGCAATATTGCCTAATCTCCAAGTATGTAAGGGTACACACAACTGTCATATGAGTGTGGAAGTCTTTGTTCTGTGTACATATATATATTTAATATAATTTAGGTACAACTTGTTTTTAAAGATTTTCAACAATGAACTACTCTGTTTACACTGAAACATAAAAAGATCATGTGTAGCAAGATTATATATACTAGTACTTGCACTTAGGTGACACATTATTGTAAAATGATTAAATAAGTACACACAGAAATACTGAATGTGGATGACCCTTCAAAAATGTAAAATGTCCCAACAATTTAATTGAATGGGGCAAATTGTATTCACCACTGTAACAGTAGACCACACTTGTTGAATGCAAGAAGTTTGAAGGTTCTCTCTCAAGTGCCTATAAAGAACCGGTTGTGCTAACACGTCATACAGCATTCCTTTCGGACACAAAAAGAATTCTTGTCAATATTGACTTTTTGTAATGGTAGTTTGGAATCAAACAGTATTGATAGACTAAAATGAGAACAACTTTCAAATTATTGGATTATAAACAGCATAAACATGCTTCTCAGCTAATCTTATAATTATAAAATAGGAAACATATCATTGATCTTTGAACAAAATTAACGATACTTTTCAAATTTGTCTTATTTAATACATGTGCAGAGATTTAGTCCCTAGGGAATGTTTGGTGAACTACTGAACAAATTTCATACAGAGGTAAAATGCAGTAAATTTTAATTCTTACTCATGTAAGTTACATTTTGTGTAACCAACTTCCTAGTTTCTTCAATGAATTACATTCTAAATTTTTTACTTAGATAGATGCTTTTGTAAAGAACAACTTTAACACATATAACGGAAAGCATAGACAAGTAAATTTAATATACAGCCCCATTGCATTTATTAACATCTCTGTGACATTTTCAATTATCATAATAATTATGCCGCCAGTTTAGAAGAAATTCCCCTTGCTATTGGTTTTGAAACCTAATAACCCGTCTTAAGCTGAATTCAAACATGCCACTTTATCATCAAGTTTACCATTTCAAATGAATAAAACAATTCTTTTGAAACCAAATGTTTTCTATTTATTTCACCAAATGATCTGAATAAGTATGAGGCATTGATTTCAAATGGTTAAGTTATAAATTGACATACAAATTGCATTTGATAGAAGGGATCAGGCATCGAATGGAACCTTATCACGATATTTACATGTGATTAAGAGATCATTTACGCGTCAATATATGATTTCTATGCATATCTTCTTCTCTCCATTTATTTTCAAAAAAGGAACGCTACATTAACCTTCAAAAATGAATCTCTAGCTTTAAGTGCAGCTTAATGCATCTTCTTATGCATTTTAATTTTTGGAATATACCTTAAACTATATAAGAGATGGAATTGATAGAAAGTATGAGTAAGTTCTGCAAGTATTCTGATTATTAGCTTATTAATGTTTGTACGGAGTTTCAAAAAATTGCCAGGAGCTCAAATTAGAACTTCCGGAACTTGGCTCTGAAAAAATGATCTTTATCTCAAACAGAGTCACTACCACATGAGCTCACTTTTGACATTTGATATTTGATTTCATGTGGTATATAGTTAAAATGATTTAAGAAAAACATTTAAGTTATGCCTTTGCACATCCATAGATCCTGGCCTTATAATGAACATTAATGTCAAGTTTAATCTTAATCTTACAATATGCATCAAGTAATTAATCAAAGGCTAAAATGCACTGAGAAATCATAGGATTGGAATTACCTGACAAATAGTGCATCTCCACCCTGTAAGGATTCTCTGTATATGGTACCAGATTGATGGACATAAACTACGACAGATAATTACCGTAATTTCTCTATGTTTTCAGACACTTAAAAATAATTATTTTTGTTTGTGTCCGAAAACTTAGATACGAAAAATATTCACAAAATACAGGTGTCCGAAAACTTAAAGAGTCGAAAATTGAAGTAGCAGAAAATAGCGTCAATTGTATCAACGACTACCGGTAATAGCACACGCTTGTAAAATACCATGCCGTATAGTATAAATTACAGTTATATATGTTTGCACTGCATTTTAAATAATTTTAAATCCTTAATTTATTTGAAACAAAGTTACTACAAGGTTGTTCTTTGACCAACGAGTTAAAAGATGAGCAGGTGATGTACCGATACTCGCTAGCATGAACCTGAAATTAACGCAATAAAAAAAGCAAACTATGAATTCTTTGTTTGTTCATTTCCGATAGTTGTTGTTTAACCCTTTACCACTTAGATACGTATTTTGACGCATTTGTAGTCCCTTAGAAAGTTAAATTTAATTGAAGACCTTTCTTGCAAGATTCAAGTTTTAAAGTCTTAATTTCCAACCCTTAGATACTGATGAGCAGCAAAAAGCGTAAAACCTGAACAGACTGCGAGTTACTTGCAGGCTGTTCTGGTTTTATGCTGTTTGCACATAGCCATTTCCACTTTGCTTCTGAGTGGGAAAGGGTTAACACCTCCCATTGTTCGTAAAACTTGCAATAGGGTGCATCACACTTTGAAGCGTTTAGTATTTGTCCCAATTATTTTACTTAGAAGGGGTAGTACCATTGCGGTAGATAATTGACCTGTTAATTGGCACTACCCTTGGTAATTGTCATAACGCATATGCTATCGGGCGATAACATTGTTTAATTCCGGTTTACAAGGTTATTTACCCAATAGCGCAAATGTAATGGTCCGTTGCCCTCAGGCATGCACCTGCCATATTTTATGATGTTAATCTGTTGTAAAACCACATGATCGAAGTGTCATAAGATATCAAACAAAGGACCAAAATTTGGTAAAAGAGCCCTGTAAAATATACTGTCCGAAAACTTAGAGACATTAATTATGGACGAAAACTCGTGTGTCCGAAAATCAAGAGTCACACAAATAATTATTTTTGCTAAAAAAGGGGTTTCCGAAAACTTTGAGTGTCCGAAAACATAAGAGTCATTACGGTAGTGAGAATTTCTTACACGAACCTGCAAATTCTAACTGGTCTGGAACTGTTGTTACCCTTTCCCACATGAGAAGCAAATGGCTATGTGCAAACAGCATAAAACCAGAACAGCCTGCGAGAAACTCGCAGTCTGTTCAGGTTTTATGCTGTTTGCTGCTAATCAGTATCTTAAGTTTGGAAATGAAGCTTTAAAAACGTGAATCTAGTAAGAAAGGTCTTAAATTAAATATAACATTCTTAGGGACTACAAATACTTGAAAATACGTATCTAAGTGGTAAAGGGTTAAATCCTTTTTAAATAATTTGAAGCCTTCAAAACAAGCGATTGGAGTATCTGATGGTTATGTTCAAGTGTGGGCTTCAAAAACTGCAATTTTGAAACTTAAGAAATTCATTTCAATTTAAATGTGTTCTTTTAAGTAAAAAACAGGTGTGCCTTTTTGAGCATTGTTAGCAATATCAAATAGTGATTAAATTACCAGTCCTTTGTTTACTTTCACATAATTCAATATGAATCAATACAAATGTGAGCAAAGTAAAAACAAAACACATGTCAATTGCTATCAAATTACATTGAAAGAGACCAAGATTAACTCAAAACATCAATCATTCTTAAACAATGCCTCATGAAATATAATAAGACCTTATAGCTCAATTACGAAACTGTCAATGCACATGAATGTTAAGTGTTAAATTGTATGCATTGTTACAAAACTACGCTAATTTTAGAAATACTTTGAACTAAAACTTGAGCTGTCACATAACAGTGGGCTTCATTATTCTTTCCACTGTGACAATATTTATATTCAGCCAGTGACCTTACATAAGGACCTCAAAGACATGGGGTAGTATGGGGTATCAACAAAACAATACATGTATCATTAGCATTTAATTATAAATCTACTCAATGCATGCCCATCTTAACCAGAATGCCTTAAAACTGAAGTAAAGTAAACGAAGGGGAACATTTTGCTAATTGCTGGTCAGTCATATGAAATGGTCAGTGACATTACATAGGGACCCTGAAAACAAGAAGGAGCATGTTATATTTAATTTATAATAGATGATATGTGAATTTCTCGCACACAAATCTTGACTTGAAATACAAACAAGGGCATAAAATCCTGAAAATTTTCTTCAAGCATTGCCATTGGTCAGTGAGTGTAAAGCACTTATTAAGATACGTGTAATTTCAAAAAAATCTTTAATAATACAAAGTACATGTTAACTTGTTTATGTTGGAATAGTATGTAAACATCATTGAATGGAGGAGAAGTAGAGCATGAATATTTGATGAATTGTGGAGCTGAATTATTTCATATTTTATATTTATTGTTTGTATTTGGTTCATGATGGTTCTATGTTTTATGAGAGGAATGTAATTGTCAAAAATTTAAACTTTCATCATTTAAAAATCTAAAGAAAAAAACAGAATTAATATATATATTGGCTCAATATGAATTGTACACAATATTTTTGTTTAACATTATGTATTTTCCCATATACAAAATTGCATATACTTGTAATAAATTTGTCTCTATAACATGTACAATCAATATATATCACTAACTGGATAATTGCAAACTATTCAAATATGTTAAACATATTTTCAGAAAATAAATCATTCACAGACAAAGCTGCCATGCTTACAAATTACCTTTCTGAATTGCCATTTAAACTTAATAATGGGTAAACAATTAGTATTGTCAGGCTGATACAAGGTAAAGCTTCTGATGTGTATGTCGATAGTATCTAAACACAAAGATGTGCAGCACATGTACAGTCCGACTTACTTGTAAAGAATTTTACACCAGACAAAATTCTCAATGATATAATGAACGATTCCAAAAGACTTGACATTTGATACTAACTAAAAGCCTTTACATTTCTATCAAATAAATAATTGCCTATTCTTGCTAAATTTTTAACACTCAAGCCACACAATAAGCTATAGGAAACCCGAAGGTGTAAACAAATGCTGACAAAGTAATACTTAAATTATTTTGTTCATGCATTTATTTATATAGACCAGAATAACATGACACTTGATAGGCCTCTAATTGATATTATTCAAATATAAATTGCTGTTTTACTTCAAAGATCCATTTAGGGGAATCATACAAAAATTCAATTAATAACACACTAAGATTTTGTAAAATGTCTTCATAGAAAACTTGATTACTGGAAATCATGTGATTTGCAGATTGCTTTAACGCATTTTTATAAAAAGAGGCTCAGTCTGGGTGTTACAAGCTTTTAGTACAATTTGCTGTTCTGGTAGTTTAAATATTTATATTACCTCTAAAAAATAAAGCTGAAAATCTTTTGAAGTCTTTGTTACATCACTTTTAGTATTATACTGGAACAAGAAATCATGTCTACCCAGTACTTCACATTATTATTCTTCCAGAAGTTGATCAATAGTAATTTACTACAATACAGAAAGTGTTTGTTTGTTTATATAGAAGGATGCTTTTTCAATGCTTGGGTACTACTTAAATGTATCTCGGGACTCTTAAGTATACTTAAATGTACCACGTGTAGGGAAATATACTTAAACATACCCCGCAATTTTAATGCCAAAATTATTTTTTTTTTAAATTATGTTTATAGTTATGTCCATATTTTGTAAAATAGCGTCTATATTATGATAACTCATACTCAAAAAAGAATCTTGAGGCAGGTTTTTGTTCAAAGAGAATTTTGTTTCGTATTCCGTAGTGCATTTTACCACATTTTGGGCAAGAATATAAAACGGGTACAGTCTAAATTGGCTGGGTAAGTTTTAGTATATTTTCCGTATCCGGGGTACATTTAAGTATACTTAAGAGAACCCGTTATACAATTAAGTAGTACCCGAGCCGACAATGACCAATCAAGCGCAAGTAAATGACAACTGTCCTACTTGATAAAGAGTTAGGGGGAAAGCCAGAATTTCATAACAAATCCCTATATAAGTTACTGGTGTGTGGAAGTGTCAGGGATCAAAACCAGGATCCTGGGAGATGTAGTCCATTGCTGGACCGGTCCACAATACCCATAATTTTACTATGAATAGGATTTTATAATGCTGATGTATTACACAGAATGGCTCTTGTCCCTAAAGGCCCAGTCTCACTATGATGCCGGTGGAGCCCCGGGCTCTACCGGAATAAACCAGGGCTCCATCGAAGACAACCGGGGACAACCGGTGCTCAACCGGGTAAGTATTAAAATGTTTAATACCTCTGGGATGAACTGGGAGTCACCGGGAAGGACCGGCAACGACCGGCGCGGCATCTGGAACAACCGGGACTGCACCGGGAACGACCAGGACGGCAGGTGAATGCCGACAGAGTCCCGGTATAGCTACGGTACATCGGTAAACCGGCGCTCTGCCAGGACGCCACCCGCATTCACCGGGGCTCCTCCTGGGAATTACTGGCGACAACCGCGATTAAACCAGGGCGTTGCCGTAGCTCTGCCGGGGTCTTGCCCCGGAGAGTTCCGGCGGAGTAACGGTAGACCGGGGCTCTGCCAGGATGCTGCCGGCTTTCATGGGGGCTCCACCTGGGCATTACCGGCGACAACTGGGGCTCTGCCGGGGCTTCACCGCAATAAAACATAGCTAGTCTAGGGTTGACCGGGACTCTGCCGGGTTGTTGACCGGCTTCAACCAGGGGGGCACCGGGAAATAGTGTGACCGTGTTAATTTTTTTTTGACGAATCATCCCGGTTCTCGCCGGTCAACCGGCGTTAGCAAACAGGGATGGACCGGGGCTCTACCGCCAATAGTGAGACTTGGGCTTAAGGTCTTTCTTAATACACTTATAATATTATTTTATGGCAGTTTATGTTTGTAAAAAAATCTATTTAACCTGTTTTAATACATGATTTGCTTGGTTTGGTTCCAGAACATAACTTGTCAACATTACTGTCACAGCCGCCTCATAAATTGTATTTAAAAAAATAAATATTTAACACCAGAATTGCTATAAAATTACATTCTAAAATGAAATATTTGGTAAACTTGACAAAGATGTCAACAAATGCGTTAAGAAATTTTAAGTTGCCACTTTTATAGCTGTATTATAGCTATTCTCTGAATTCATTTGACATTCCCATACAAATGTGAAAAGAAATCATATATAAATTCAAGCTTTTTCAACTGAAACAACCTTTTATATCATTATTTTAAAACCAGCCAGCTTATTTTGCTTTATTTTTCTTATATTAGCAATATTCATATGAGCATTATGCAGGAAAAACCTTGCTAAATGCGTGTGTCAAGAGTTGTCCCAGATAAGCATGTGCAGTTGCACAGTCTATTCAGGTACACACTTTCCACTTTTATCAATTTGTTTGTTGAAAGGAAGTTGTTGAAGGTAGAAACATCCAGTACGCTTACAGCCCAGGGTAATCTGCACTGGTGACACTTTGTGCACATGTATTTAGCCCAGAATTCCAATAGCGAGGTTGATACCTATGTTTTCTAAGTATGTATGTGTGTCCCTACAAGCCCAGAGTTACAACAGGAGAATCCCACCAGCTGTAAGGCCTTCAGGCTCAAGACTTACCTGATCACAATGACCTGATTTTCTGTGTTTTTCATCATGCGTCCATAGGAAGTGCTGGCAATGGCGAACAAATGCCTGAAAAAATAAAAAAAACAACACAATTGCCAAGCAATATAAGTCCCCTACCGGCTCCACCATTGTCAGAAATTCCACCATTTTCAGATTTTCTTAATATATTTGTTGCCATAGCAACCAGAATTTTTGTTGCAGGAACAAAATAAAATGACGTGCATAATGTCCATATTGCCATCTATCCATTTTTAAAGTTTCATGAAAAAATATTAAGAACTTAAAAAGTTATGGCAGGATCCAGAAAACCACCATTTTCAGCAGTATTTCTAGTCTATTTGTTGCCATAGCAACCAGAATTTTTGACGTAGGAACGAAATGAAATGACGTGCACAATGTCCATATTGACATCTATCCATGTTTCAAGTTTCATGAAAAAATATTAAAATCTTTAAAAGTTATTGCAGGATCCAGAAAAGTGTGACAGACTGACGGACAGACGGACCGACGGACGCACAGAGCGAAAACCATAAGTCCCCTCCGGTGAAACCGGTAGGGGACAATAAAATCATTATGTTTATTGCATAAATAAATGTAGTTTGTGTTCAATGTGAGATATCAACGGGTAAACAACTTAAAAGCATTTAGTAAATGTAAAAATATTATTTTTAATCAGTGCCATCTGTCATCTTAAATGCTCAGATTATTGGGTGGGTGCGACAGTATTTTGGGCACTATCAATTAATTACATAATGTAAAGCTTTAAATATGACACTATTCTACTTTCCATATAGATAGAATTTCATTGCGAAATAGATTTTTTTTCTTTTTTTCCTGAAGAAAAGGTATACTTTGTCCTACATATTAGGATCATATAACTTATATGGTGATATTATTTATAGCGGCATTATCATATATAATTAGGGATAATAGATTTTACCCACTTCAGATTTTATCTTAATTATTTGACCTCTTAAAAAACACAACAGAAGTGTGACCGCATTTAACAAGTCAATGTCCAGCATCTACAACGTTTCACATACAGAACCAAGCAATGGCGATATCCCTTAACCTGTCAACAATATTAATTATGTCTAAAAAGTCAGGCATATAATTTTCACTTTCTATTGTTGTTGTTCAGCTTGTTAAGGTATTTACCAAATTTTGTGAATTGTTGAGTTACAAAAATTTAGCAATATATTTAAATATTACCAAAAATATAGTAATAAAAGCCTTGTAAACCTCTGAAGACCGTAAAGCTATCTTCCATGAGTACATGATGAAATTTGAGTACGATGTTTACGTACAATGTCATATATTACCTTAAATGCAAGAATGAACATAAATGTGTTTGACACCAGATCACACTTTGATGTTATTCATAAAACAATGTTGGTATGTTGGTATGTTGTTCTAATTGCAAAATCATGCACTTAAATACTTAAATACATGACAGAATGACCCTCCATTACACACAGTTATGTATTCATAGACCATCTGCCAAAAGGGATTGATATCACAGTTGCGATCATGCGAGAATGCCTAATGCAGCAAGGACACGGTTCTGCAATAAGCAGATCCCATGACAGATTTTTAAATCAGCAATTGTTGGCCCAGAAAGCGTGCAACAAATAGATTTCAAAATCCAATTCAACTTACAACGAAAATGTGAGCCCACACATAATCACATTCTTATTTAAGAAGTGACATTGACAGTTTTCTCATACACTGATACGCATTCAAGGTTTTGTTCACACACACCAGACTAAAGGTTTTGAACGCTTTGGTTCATTACATCATTTATAAATATCGATAACTTTGTGTACTATAAAAATAGATTGGTCTTTTTTCTTCTGCACTAAAGATAATAGTGATGAACATAACAAATATGATGATAAAATATAATAACAGACCAGAATTTTGCTAACAGTAATGTTGGTGCCACTAAGATGATGGTGTTATTGATAATGACAATTATGCTGTCAATGGTTGACAATGCTTAAGTCAATAACGCTGATGATGACTAAAGTCTATCCCTATGTCGAGAGGCCGTCCCCTTTTCTTCCACCTGGGAACCTGCTGGGTTGGGGTTGGACGCCCAACTACCTAACTGGATGTAGTGTAGCCCAATATAAATGATGATAATGACTTACTGAAGCAATAACAATTATGGTGACGAAAATTGTCACCAACACAGATGACAATGAAAATTACAAGAGCACCGCATAACGGGTGCCACGCTTGGCTGCGAAAGCTTGTCAGAATTTTTTTTTTTTTTTTTTTAGAGGTCACAGTGACCTTATCTGCATATGAAGTTTCAAAGTTGTAGATGGAAGCACTTTGACTTTAGAGCCTATGTTAAAGTTTTAAATTAGAGGTCACAATGACCTTGACCTTTGACCTAGTGACCCAAAAATGGGTGTGGCGTGTAGAACTCATCAAGGTGCATCTACATATGAAGTTTCAAAGTTGAAGGTGGAAGCACTTTGATTTTAG
The DNA here is from genome assembly GCF_020536995.1 of Dreissena polymorpha. Taxonomy (NCBI): domain Eukaryota; kingdom Metazoa; phylum Mollusca; class Bivalvia; order Myida; family Dreissenidae; genus Dreissena; species Dreissena polymorpha. The sequence continues at coordinate 33,032,611 of NC_068356.1, forward strand.
AGCCAATGTTAAGGTTTAAGCACGAGGCCTACGGCGGACGGCTGACGGCGGACGACGAGCTGGCTATGACAATACCTCGGGTTTTCTCTGAAAACAGCCGAGCTAATAATGACAATATGATCAAGGGGGCAATCACGGGGGTGATATACATGATCCAATTAAGCTCCCCACACACTTACGGAGGAAGGGAGCCAATGGGCTGACCCTCATATCTTTTGACCATATCCAGCCCGTAGATATTGAACATCTGGTACGGATTGACGGACACCAAAATGCTCCCACAGTAGGTCTGAAAGAGGATAGAAAGCACAATCAAAATAACAAATACGAAATGCACAGAAATCACGTTTAACAGCAGCACTTTACGAGATAAGTCCTGAACCACACTCTAGGACTCATCCAATGTGAGACACCTCATGCGTCTCTTTCAATTCCGTGCTGTATGCAGCATCAGAATGATGAGGATTTATCACGAAGATTTAATTTTGAAAGTGTTTTTTTAATTTTAAGTTCCGATCCCATGAATTCTTTGAATATCGGGTGAAAGCAATTTTTAGTTTACAAGCAAACACCTGTTGACCTCAAAATTAATAGGCCTTTTTTCTTTCCTCCTTAGTTACAAGAATAGCAATTAAGATGATCACAGGACACATGTCTAGAGAATTGTAGATATTGTGCGGAAACTAATTTTATGTTACAAGCTCCTATGACCTTGACCTTTGACCTTATGACCTAACATTTTATTGGTGATTTCCTTTCCACCCAAGTCACCACTATACCAATGTGCATGCTAGCAGGTCAAAGCATTCTCAAGATATCGTGCAGAAAGTAAGTGAGCCGTGCTCTGTGCAAAGGGGGACAAATCATCGACAACACTTTCTGCCTAAACTGTTTTTTTGCTAAGAAGAGACTCTCTATAAATAATGAAAAATACCACAAAAGCAGGAAGTGTCGTCCCTAATAGGCCAGGCTAATCTGGGACGACACTTTACACACATGCATGAATCCCCCTTTTCACAGAGCACGGCACAATTTCATTTTCCAAACCCGTGGGACCTTATACTTGACAAATGTCATTTATTCTTCCTAAGTAACCAGCATACCAGTTAGATGATCGTAAGCTAATGCATGCTCAAGATGTCATAAAGAAATCAAATAAGAGATATCAACTCATGTGACCTTGACCTTTGAAGTGGTGATCTCAACATTGAATTATGTCTCATTTTACTCCCGTGTGACCCCACTATACACAAATGCATGAAGGTAGATCAGTATTCTAAAAATATATAGTGTCATAACATATTCCCTTTTACAAACCCATTTGACTTTGAATGATGACCTCAGAATCAATATGCTTCTCCCCTTTCACCAAATTTACATCTATGACCATGATCATTGGTCAAAGCATTTTAAAGATATTTTGCAGATACATATAAAAGCCTCTGTGACCTTGACCTTTGGATCTCAAAATTGATAGGCATCTATCTCTCCTTCCAAGAAATCATTTTTTCAATTTGCATGGCTGTAAATGGAAGCGTTCTCTAGAGATCACGTGGAAACAAAATGGTCTATGGAGCAACCAACCTACATGTGAAAAGCGATACAGCCACGCGTCTTCGAAGGGAGACATAATCAGTTACTACTGTTGTCAATCAATATATCAATATTCCAAGGAATGAATTGTAAAGATATAATTTTAAAACATATGCTTATTTGGAAATAGGACCATTTGGGTATGCTTAATTAATGGGAAAATAGCCAATATCCAACAGATTGCAACCGACTTCTCTTTCACAGACAAGGCATAGCCAAATTAGGTAAATTAATTATTTTTACTTTTTAAGGCTACACTACATTGTCAACAGTTGTTTTGAATTACACAAAGAACTGTTGAAAGGGTATTACATTTTATGGCATGATGCTGGGCCATTTAAATGCCACATGAGCCACAAACAGAAATGTTATACAGTGACCTTGAAATTCTTTATTGATAAACATTAAACATAATACCAAACTGAAACATGAGCCAGATTTCATGCAGATATCCAACATGGTGTGATATCTAATGCAATAAAAACGTGTTTCTTCCTTTAAAATTTGAAAAAACTAAAACTGAGGTTTAAGCATTTAGCCAGGATATCAGCATTGAAAGACAAAGTCATATGTCCTGATTTTTGCGTGAAAGTCTGGCGTTTGGAATCTTTGTTCCACTGTTCAGATATTCAATGGTTTGTTTTGACATTGGAAAAAATAAGCTTCTTTTAAAACTTGCAACTCAAGCTCCATTTCGCCAAAATGTACCTGTTCTATTCACTTTATCGCAGGATTATAACAACACATGCTGGCCAAATTTAGTTTTTTGTCACCTTATCATCAATAAGGGTAAATTAATGCTGTTGTGATAAATGAGCAGGGTAGCTAATTGCTGCCAATAAAGGTATTATTAATATAGCATGGCTTCTAATTGAATCAATACAGTGAGTTTGATTTTAAGGCCAAGTGTTACCAATATTCAGCAAGGTTTATGTTTGATTTTTTTCACAGAATTTTATTTTCACTGCCACCTCATCATCAGAAAAAAGTTTGAACATGTTGCATTCAATCTAAATTCAAATTAACTTTTGTCTCTGGTCTTAAGACCTTGGTCTAATGAAAAAATGAAAACAATTTATGTTAATGATGTTTTTGAATACATTTATCATCAATATTAGGCCCACATCTGATCGATTTACTGTACACTTTTGGAAAAACAACTGAAAGGAAGGGCTAAAGATTTCAGTCTACAGGTTAATACCCTTATGAAGTGAAAGAAGCATTGATGACACATAATTAGAAAAATTAAACAAATAAAGTTATGTAGGGAAGTCAACTTGAACACCTACATAGATGTGGTTGTTGCCATATCTGGTCTGCAAGTTTTCCAATATGGTTCGCTCATCTAGGACACTGAAATGTCAAAAATGAGGTTGATGACACAAAAATACTCTCCTTATCTCAAGTTGTTTTCACCTGCCCTGTGCCTTACAACGCCAACATTCCGTGACAACCATAATATTCACATAATTGAGATTATATTGACACTTTTACAAATAGAAATTGTGTCAAATTAAATAATTTGTCAACCCACCAGCATACCTTACCAATAATTAAGATAAAAATTATGGCTACTTCATATGCCTTTAAAATTGCACAAATTGTTGTTGTATTTCAGGAATTAAACCTATAAGGATTAAGTTTGCATATCACTCTTTATTTTCAGTACTACCACATTTAAGCTATATTATAAATGCTTTCAGTAAACAAAAAAATAGAGTAAATATTTAAAAAAGTATTTATTGTGATAAAAAACAAGAGTTTTGAAAATTAAATACTCATCATTACATATAAACAATGAGAGGTAACCTTGATTTATAAGACTGATAAAGTTTAACGGTAAAATTGCATTTCATTTGAAAACAACAAATTCAGGAAATTAGGTACTGAATGACGAAACATGGGACTGAAAATACGTATGAATCGCGCTCTGTGAAAAGGGGGTTTAATGCATGTGCGTAAAGTGTCGTCCCAGATTAGCCTATGCAGTCTTAACAGCCTAATCATGGACGACACGTTCTGCCTAAACTTGATTTTTGCTAAGAAGAGCCTTTCTTTAAACAAAAAATATCATAAAAGTGGAAAGTTTTGTCCCTGATTAGCCTGTGCAGACTGCATTAAACCCCTTTCTCACAGAGCACAGCCCATGTCTAATACATTTACTATAATGTGTACTGAATTTGCAATTGTAATGTATGTTAATTATCCTGGGTCTACCAGTATAAATAATAAGGTATAATTCCTTCTTACAATAACACTGAAGTGAAATGTTTTGTACAAATATTTAAATTACACATTTCACTGACACCAACAATAATAGGATTGTGAAAACATACCTAAGAACGTTAAAAAGATATGTACGAATATTTAGCTTTATTGAATAATTTCAGATTGTCACAAACTTTTTAAAAATGCAAATACCTAGACTACTTTAAAAACTACTCATTGCCAATATCTCCTATTGTTCTTATTTAAAGTACTGGATAACACAAATCAAAATCAGAATGGCAATCTAAAATCATTGTCTTAAAACACTGATATCCAAAGACAAGAAAAGTTATGAGTAAGAAAGGACCAGACATAAAAGAGAAAGGACTGCAAAAAAAGCTTTTTTATCTGGCGACTTGCAAATATTTGCATAGACTGCAATTTACACTGTGGAAGGTTTAACATGTTGTAAAAAGTATTAAATTCTTGAATGAGCTCTGCTCCCAGATATGGAAAAATGAATACAGTATTTAAATGTCCCCAACCACAGTATGTGACAGATAAACTCAACACTCCTAAATTTTATTAACATTGGCGTTTAATGCACTATAAATCTCTTAAAACTGTCCAATAATGGCCCTATACTCTTGAACAAATGCCAGATACAATTTCTTTGCTTAAAGCATATTAGTATCAGGATAACAACATGAATAGCCCAAATTGAATTTCAGAGAAAAACTCACTTAAATCAGATAGAATTTTCAATGTTATATTCCTTCTCTATTGAGAATCTATCAAGATACAATTGACTATCAAATTTACAATATTTTAACTGGCTAATTGAGTTAACCTATCTTAATCTTAAAGGGGCCTTTTCACTGATTTTGGCATATTTTGAAGTTTGTCATTAAATGCTTTAAATTGATAAATGTAAACATTGGTTCTAAGAAGCTCCAGTAAAAAAATCAAGAATAAAAATTTTAAAAAATAAAAAAACATCAGCAGGACTCGCACCAGTGACCCCTGGAGTCCTGGAGTAAAAACTAATTAGACCGTTCGGCCATCCTGCCTATTATGTATGACAGACGTATTTTATACTTTATATAAGCAATCTTCGTAGTTTCACAAAATTAAACAACAACAACAGAACTCTCCAAATTATTCAATTGTTTCGCGTTGCAACCCTTTATAATTTTCAGGTTTTTAAATCGTCAAAAGATGCATATAACGGATATATTAGAGCATTGTAAATGTTTAGTTTTACTGTTTCCTCACAAATATCATAACTTAAACGAAAATTTGCGAATCTGAAACAACTTTTTTCAATTTTGTCAATTTGCCAATACGTGAAAAGGCCCCTTTAGTGCTGTATAAAGCCCAGTAAAATGAAATGATACAAAACAAGTAACTTCTTCTCAAAGGTAACACTGATAACTTAATCTGTATTATATTTTATACCATCTCTCTGAACACTAATGAATGAATGTCCAATGATAAAGATCCAGTATTGCCTTAACATTGAGTTAAGTCGCTATTCAACCTTATTGGCTAACACATTTTTTAGCTCATGTTCTACCATATTGGCAAATCAATTATATAATTGAATTATATAAAGTTCACGCTAATTCGAAACATATTCGATAATAAACACAATACAGGCTATAACCTTGTGTCAAAACCGATAATAAATCATTTTTATTTTGTAAATGCATAAATAATCAACATTACTGTAATAATAGCTCATGTATAATAAAATACATCATACTACATTTACAAAACATACTAGAGTTAAGCTTTTATGTCAACAAATAGTCAACATTAAGTTAACCTTTTTATTCATAGGCAAAATTCATGATATTAGTCAATTAGTTAATAAATCATGACACTTTGTAGTGTGTATTTTACATTTGGTTTATATTTGAACATAAACTTACATAAATTGAAATGCAGGACTTTTTGTATAAGCCTCCAGACATTTATTTTCAATTAGGATGAATTTCATTTAAAGTAACAACAAGAATTCTTGAGTGTTTTTTTCAATTACTTTTGTTGTTGGGTTGTTTTATGGTGTTTTTTTTTCAAAACACAAGTTAAGATGAGCATCGATGTGGTAGAATGGGGTTTTAATGCATGTGCATTAAGTGTCGTACCTGATTAGCCTGTATGGACTGAACAGGCTTATCTGGGACAACACTTCATGCCTAAACTGAATGTTTAATATAAAAAAGAGACTTTTTAAACAAAAAATACCTTTAAAGCAGAAAGTGTCATCAATGATAAGCCTATGCTGGATTTTAGGCTAATCTGGGACAACACTTTAAGCAGATACATTAAACCCTGTTTTCGCAGAGCGCCCCTCAGAAAAATGTCAATTGGAAATATCATTTACATTACCGCTTAAAGTAAATATCTGGCTTTAGACAGGATCATGTTCAGGATAACTTGTTTGGTACCAAGGTGTTCATGTAAAACTTACTCTAGTAAGATCATATCCTCAATGCCTCGCTCACTCTGCTCCCTCCCGCCGCCATGATTACCATAGCCATTCATTGTTGCCATGGAAACTCTTAGCAGTTCATACCCGTCCTATCAACAAAACATAAACAATTTTCATACCAAACATTTTTTATAATAAATACTGTGTTTATGTTTTCAAATTACATAATTAATTTTAATCTACCTACATGTAAAGTTCTTTTAAATTTGTGTTGTTTATCTGTAAATATAAAAAGAATGATAAGAGTTCTGTTGCGAAAACTGTGTTATATGGACGTATCATGAATGACATAGTTTTTTTAGATGGTCGCTTTAGCGACCGTCTAATGTGCTTGATGTAAAATTCAGGTCGATACGGCCTGGGTATGATTAGCCCAATTCCCGCTTACACTACGCGCGAAGAAAGAGTTGTAAAATTTATGCAAGAGGTTTGAGTTCTCCAATTATGTTTATTCACAAATGGAAACATTATATTAATATCGTGTTAAATGCAATAGTTTCGAATGGTGTTTTATAGAAAAGAATAAAAAAAACAATGATCGTATTGCACGTGTCGCGGAGGAGATTGTTTATGAATGATTAAAATAGTCCACTTTCTGCTGCGTCTGCGTGACGTAGTATTTTCGCTCATCTCATTCATAAATCTGAGGCTGGCGATAAACAAAGGGGAGTCCGGGTGAGAATTACGCACTAGTATAAGGTTACGCTTGTTTATATTCACAGGTCTCAATTAATAACACGTTGACCACGAGTTCAACAATTATTACCGGGATACGATAGACAACATAAAAATGATTCATTATCGCTGAAACTGTTAAAAAACATTTAAATATAACAAGAATATTCTCTAAAAAATGTAGTCTTGCTGTTTTGAAATAAGGTTTGGAATTTTGGTTTCTAAATAACTTAATTAAAAACAAAAGTTTAATTATAGTGTTTTTTACTTTTAGTCGCATATTTACCGCATTATAATGTGTGTTATAATAGGCAAACCATACATTAGTAAAATTCAATCTGCCTTCGCACATAGAAGGAATGGGTCAATTAGGTGCTGCGTTTCCTTTGCTTACTTCAGTTAGAGGTCGTAAAAGCAATCACAAGGCCCCGGCTTCAGAGGAATTGCGGAGCGTTCTTACATAATTAAAGTCGTAGTCGCATGGTATTTGCATTTAGCGTCCTATTTGGTCACGTGGTTCTTTTTCGCGGGTGTTTTGGCATTCATGATATGAGGCTATTAATAGATGCGCCTGTCGATAAAAAAAGGAAAGTTTACGGGCGATAACAACGCAATAGGTTACGCTCTCACATACAACTCAATGACATAGTACAGGTCGTAAATTGAGAGATTTGGGAAAAAGTTGACGCTTATTTATATTCTCAATTTATAAAACGTTGAACATAAGTTTAACAATAACTTCAGCGATACGATAGACTAAAAAAAATCATAATCGCCTAACCCGAATATAACAAATAATTTATAATAATAATACGAATGACCTGTTTCATAACCTCGTTGAAGCTACTACATCGGGTATTTCTGGAAAGCGTTCTTGGTTCTCAACACATGGCGATCTTTTGTATTTACGGGTGCTAGCAACGCAATAGTAGAAGCTTAGTAGAAGGGTTAGCTTGTTTATATTCACAGTTCTCAATACATTGACAGTTGGATATGAGTTCATCAATTACTCAGGCATACTATAGGCAACCTCGAAAATGCTTTATAATCGCTAAAACCGAAAACAACTAAATATATTATATTAAATATATTTATAACAATACATGTCTTTTAAAAATGTAGTCGGCGTATACGCCGACTTTGAAATAAAGTTAGCAATTTACTTTTCTAAATAATTGAATACAATTAAACAAAAGTTAAACTATTGTGTTGTGTTTTTCACTTGTAAGCTGCATATTCACCGCATGAAATGTGTGTTAGCATTGTCAAACCACACATTAGTGTGAGTAAATAAAAAATATACTACGGGAGAGCACTTCATGTGTCCTCATATGCCTTGTTATGAGTATCTTTCTTCATTATCGAAATATATCGTATGTTTATATTTGATTTAAACGCAGTTTTCTTTCGTCACATTTAAATCACACGTCAATAGCGCCGTCATGCGAAAATGGGTCTTATGCGTTTCGGCAAGCGTTTGTTAAACCCAACATGTGCTCTTGCGCAGTCAGGCCATAGGCGACGCTGTTCGCTTTAAAATCACTCAATATGTTATGTTTCTCCTTACCAGAAGGAGGGATAGCTGAGTGGGCTATTTATATGAAGGGCGCATATGGAATAAGACCCATTTTCGCATGACGAGGGTCATTACAAATCTCATTGCGAATTGAAAATCCCACATTTAAAAACAATGCTTTTTGATACAAAATTGAATTCAAAATAGCAAACTTGTTAATAATGGCAGCCTATGGACGCATTAAGGAATGATTTCCAGACGTGCTGACCAAGTACGGCAAACATTGTGGTATGATAATTAAACGATTTTCTCTTATCGTGACACTATACTATTTCGCTAATGATTGTTTTCTCATCTTGGAGGCGAAATTGAAATTCTGCAAGATGGATTGTAACGCGTAATTGTAACAGGGCCACAATTTGTGTCGTTTGAGCATACAGAGAGTAGTCGGGAATTTCTTACACTGAACAGTGCTACATCCTTTGAATTGAGCACATACGCAGTGATGTAGCAAAAATTCAGAGGCTGTATCTCGAATCAGCTTATTAAATATTCGAAAATATTCATGCGTGTCTGTTGGCGTTATGTTAAAGTCACTAAGATGAAAACTGAAACAGCTTCACCAAAAAGCGCATTAGTGCTCTATACCTATGTTTATGTTAGCGTTGTTGACACCGTGTGAACTGCTCGGGTAACAAGTAAAGCATAAACAGCAATGTTTATATACTTTTATTCCTCCATATACAAGATACGAAGATTATTGTATATTTAGAATTTGTATATGGTGTCAAAAATCAAAAGTTTTGTACACGGAACTTTTATTATGAATTTATATTCTTGGTGAGATAGTCATTTGATATTAGAAAAAATATTCCTTTAATATGATGGTGACTGCAAATTTTCTTTATATTAGTTCTCATTACCATTTTCATCATACTTTCTTTGCTTTCAGAACTTCCAAAAAAGCATGCTGTTTTTATTTTGTCTTAGTTATTTCTATGAAATAATAAGGATGATAAAAAGTGCACACAAAACTCGACCCGTGCGCTATGACACACACTTTTTTAAGTTGAATGGCGTGTGTTCATTTCAAACTTGCGATTGATTTTGAAAAATGAATTGCGTGTTAAATTATGCAATAGCGAACATCTTCAGTGCCTTCAGCGCTTTGATTTTTTTATAAAATAAACATGACCTGAACAATTACTGTGACCTCCAGTGTGTTCACAAAGTTTGACAATGCAGATATATTAAGAAAAATGCCTCTCTTCAGTGGTGGCCATATTTTTCAACAGACCAGAACAATTTTCTAGCTCTGTCGAGACAAAGCAACTTTCAGGAAGATAGGGAAAAAAGTGAATACAAGCGTTCAAAAACATTTTCATTTAAAGGTACTGTAAACCACGAATGGCGAAAACAGAAAAGTTCTAAAAAAACGTATTTTTTTTACAATTATTAGTTTATATTGATTAAAATATCACGGCTGGTATATAATACATTACTTAAACAAAGTTGTTAAGTTTTCATATTTTCAGTATATTTGGTAATAAATTTTACTGGGTACCAGTACCAGTTAACGCCAGTAGATTGATCATCATCATTACGTGGTAAACCCAGGAATGCAAATTGTGCACCAGGGTAGTGAATTGTATATATTTTATATATAAAATGATCAATCTACTTGCGTAATTTATAGTGTGTATATCGTTATGTTACCTATTTTCGCGATCTTCTTTCGATTTCACATCGCACATTTTTTTATTACAGAATATACTGAAAATATGAACTTTTTTCGAGTAATGTAATATACCTGAGTCGTGATATTTTAATCAATATAAACTAATAATTGTAAAAAAAATACGGTATTTTAGAACTTTTCTTTTTTCGTCATTCGTGGTTGACAGAACCTGTATGATTAGCTAGTGAATTTGTTTTTTACACAACATGATCTAGTGTCCTGCTTTGCTGAGATATAATTGGGACAATGTTTTTCCGTTAAATGTGGCCTCTAAGGTGGACAACACACAAAGGACAAAGGTGATCACACAAACGGTCATCTTGAACATTTTGTACTCAAGTAAGCTAAAAATGAAATGCAAACTATATTCCACGGTTTCTTTGCTACATTTATAAGTTTTTATATGAGCTATTGAACAACAAATATGTTTCTTTCCTACAACAGAAATGTGTGTCATGTCAGATATATACCTATAATACAGGCGGAGTTAAAATTATCAGTTAATGACAATCGGATGATGCATTTCATTTAATTGTAGGTAACCAAAACATTTGGCTTTTAATGAGTCATCAACATTTCAAGCAGAAACAATCAATAAAAGTAAAATGTATATATAGAAGGTTTACACCCTATGCAAACCGAGCATTTCTTACATATTTGAACAATATCTTTGCTAAAACATAAACATCAGGCAATAAAACTGTAATGGGTTGATGTGCATCAAGAAATATTTAAAAGCAGACTTACATGAAGAAAAAGTCATCACAAGTGTTACATACATGGTTCACTGAAAAAGAAATAAAACAATTTCCATGACAAATATAAATGAACTTTAGACACAAAGTTTAATGGCCGTAGCCTTGCAAGATAATATCTTTGATAATTCAAAGAGACTCATTTAAAAATAGACGATTAAAGTAACTTGCTTAACTGATCACTTTCTTTCTCAGAATGGCTAAGGAACAGATGAGTGGGGTCATGGGTTAAAGGATTGATTTAACAAAAACTGATATTTCCATGTCAATATGACTGCATCGCCATGTTTCATTACATCTCAGCAGTTTATATCAATATTACTAATTGCTGCGTGTTAAATTTACAAAATTAGATTAATACATGAAAATGGCTTTTTTTAAACAAACATTCCAATCATATATCCAGTAAACAAACGACATTAAGTGTTCAATTCAAATAAAAGGTATGAAAACAGCCTTGAAGCTACTACATCATGTGAGTTTTTAGAGAAAAGGTTTCCAAAACAAACACCCCAATTACATTGAATTTATGTTTAACATGAATTAGTATATTTACGTCATTATTAACAAACACAAAGATAAATCAGCATGTAAAATCTTAAGTGTTGTTTCATGATGAAAACTTGTCTCTTAACAACTATGAAATTTGACAAAATGAGGCGCAATTGTTAGGAAAACATGAGCATGAATTCCCATGAAAAACAACAGACTTTATGGTCCACAATATCTTATTTTTGTAAGTAAAAAATAAATTTGCAGATTGTGTGGTCCTAAGTTCTAATAAAAATAAATTTTCTATTAAAATACATATTTGTGTTTTGAAACCCAGCAAACTATCATACAACATTATACCCATAAACTTAAAAGTTCCATTTACACAATCAAATTATTTCTTTGGAAGGTTAATGAATATTAAATGGGCTACGTTGCATGTTCTATCATGCTTGCTGCATGAGGAATGCATGTGATTACATATCTGTGCAGTCAACATCTTAGTTGATTGTAAATGATATCCTTGTAGAGATGTAAGTAAACTTATCAAAAGGGAAAGTTTCAGACAGTGAGGAGATATCAAATCTAACAACTTCCGCAAATAACTCAATAGTCAATATACCCATACATGATGCTATAATAAAGATGCCAGTAAAGTTTAAGAGAATGACCTCTTTTATTCATACATTAATATAATATTTATGTTATAAATACCAGTATATAAAAGAATAGTTCAAGCGTAAAAGAGACTTGTTCACAGATTTTGGCATGTTTTGAAATCTGTCATTAAATGCTATAAATTAATAAATGTTATACATAGAATCTTAAAAGCTCCAGTAAAAAAACAAGAACAAAATTAACTAGAGCTTTGTCACAGACATGACGAATACCCCCACATGCCGCATTGACACATAATATTTTGGATGTCGTCTTCACAAAAAACAGCGGACACCATGCTCAATTTTTAAAACGCACTAAGTGACCCCTTGACCTAGTTTTTCACCCAGAAAGGCCCATGTTCTAACTTGGCCTTAAGATCATCTCCATAAAACTTCTGACCAAGTTTGGTGAAGATCAGATGTAAACTACTTGAATTAGAGAGCGGACACCATGCTGAATGTAAAAAAACGCACTAAGTGACCCTGTGACCTAGTTTTAGGCCCGGAATGGCCGATGTTCAAACTTGTCCTAGAGATCATTTAGATAAAACTTGTGACCAAGTTTGGTGAGGATTGGATGAAAACTACTTGAATTAGAGAGCGGACAACATGGTGAGGTTTAAAACGCACTAAGATACCCCGTGACCTTGTTTATGACCCCGCATGACCCATATTCAAACTTGACCTAGACATCATCTAGATACAACTTCTGACCAAGTTTGGTGAAGATTGGATGAAAACTACTTTAATTAGAGAGCGGACAACATTGTGATGTTTAAAAACCCACTAAGGGACCCCGTGACCTTGTTTTTGACCCGGCATGACCCATATTCAACCTTGCCGTAGACATTATCAAGATAAAACTTCTGACCAATTTTGATGAAGATTGGATAAAAACTACTTTAATTAGAAAGCGGACAACATGGTGAGGTTTAAAACACACTTAGTGACCCCGTGACCTAGTTTTTGACCCGGCATGACCCATGTTCGAGCTTGACCTACACATCATCTAGTTACAATGACCAAGTGTGGTGAAGATCGGATTTAAACTACTTGAATTAGAGAGCCGACACCATGCTCAATGTGTAAAACGTACTAAGTGACCCTGTGACCTAGTTTTTGATCTGGCATGGCCCATGTTCGAACTTGGCCTTCAGATCATCTAGATAAAACTTTGGACCAAGTTTGGTGAAGATCGGATGAAAACTACTTGAATAAGAGAGAGGACACCATGCTGAATGTTAAACAAGAGCACCGCCTTGCGGGTGCAGACCGCTCATCTATTTTTCTTTTCAAAGGTGTAGGGACCTATCTCAATTTCAATCACAAAAGAGGGGGGGGGGTGGAGTGGAGAGGGGTGTATAGTGTGGGGGGTGTGGTCATTTATTACATTATCTTCCAAAAATGCAAAAAAAAAAGCAAATTAAAATATTTTTGGGGGGGGGGGGGATTCTTGGGTGGGATGGTTGGACGGTATTTCAAAAAATAAAATAATAATAATAAATATTTGTGTTTTTTAACCATGTTTGAAAAAAACAAGAGATGTGTTTGTCAGAAACACAATGCTACCTATTGCGCCGCTTTGATTTTTTAAAAATATTTTTTTTTACCTTTGACCTTGAAAGATGACCTTGACCTTGAACTTCCACCACTCAAAATGTGCAGCTTTATGGGAGCGCCGCTTTGAAACATATTTTTTTACCTTTGACCTTGAAGGATTACCTTTACCTTCAAGGACAACCTTGACCTTGAACTTCCACCACTCAAAATGTGCAGCTTCATGATAACGCTGCTTTGAATTTTTTATTTTTTACCTTTGACCTTAAAAGATGACCTTGACCATGAAGAATGACCTTGACCTTGAACTTCCACACTCAAAATGTGCAACTTTATGAGAACGCGGTTTAAAAAAAAAATAAATTAACATTGACATTGAAGGATGACCTTGACCTTGAAGAATGACCTTGACCTTGAACTTCCACCACTCAAAACGTGCAGCTTTATGAGAACACCACTTAGAATTTTTAATAATTTTTTTTACCTTGAAGGATGACCTTGACTTTGAACTTCCACCACTCCAAATGTGCAGCTTCATGATAACGCCGCTTTGAATTAAAAACTTTATCTTTTTTATCTTTGACCTTGAAGGATGACCTTGACCTTGAACTTCCACCACTCAAAATGTGTAGCTTCATGATAACGCCTCTTTGAATTTTATTTATTTTTTTGACCTTTGACCTTGAAGAATGACCTTGACCTTAAAGAATGACCTTGACCTAGAACTTCCACCACTCAAAATGTGCAGCTTCATGAGAAGGCCGCTTTGAATTTAATTTGTTTGACTCTTTAACCTTGAAGGATGACCTTGTCCTTGAAGGATGACCTTGACCTTGAACTTCCACCACTCAAAATGTGCAGCTTCATGAGAACGCCGCTTTGATTATTTTTTTTGACCTTGAAGGATGACCTTGACCTTGAACTTCCACCGCTCAAAATGTGCAGCTTCATGAGATACACATGCATGCCAAATATCAAGTTGCTATCTTCAATATTAAAAAAGTTATGGCCAATGTTAAAGTTTTCGGACAGAAAGACGCCATATATTTGACATTTGACCTTGAAGGATGACCTTGACTTTTCAACACTCAAAATGTTCAGCTCCATGAGATACACATGCATGCCAAATATCAAGTTGCTATCTTCAATATTGAAAAAGTTATTGCCAATGTTAAAGTTTTCAGACGGACAGACACCATGAATTTGACATTTGACCTTGAAGGATGACCTTGACCTTTCACCACTCAAAATAAGCAGCTCCATGAGATACACATGCATGCCAAATATCAAGTTGCTATCTTCAAAAGTGAAAAAGCTATGGCCAATGTAAAAGTTTTTTTTCGGACGGATGGACAGTTCAACTGCTATATGCCACCCTATGGGGGGCCTAAAAATTATTTTTTTGGGGTGGTGGGGTATAGTGTGATGGTGTGGTGGTCATTTATAAGATGATCTTTAATTATAAAATTAAAAAATAACGGGGGGATTGAGGGGGGATTCGGGGGGAGGGGGGAAGAAGTCATGGCAATTAAAGCAAAATTTAATAATTGGACCTTGAGAGTCAAGGTCATTCAAAGGTCAAGGTAAAATTCAACTTGCCAGGTACAGTACCCTCATGATAGCATGAACGTATTTGAAGTTTAAAAGCAATAGCCTTGATACTTTAGAAGTAAAGTGGATCTAAACACAAAATGTAACCATATATTCAAAGTTACTAAGTCAAAAAAGGGCCATAATTCCGTAACAATGACAACCAGAGTTATGCAACTTGTCCTTTACTGTCCCCTTATGATAGTTTGCGAGTGTTCCAAGTATGAAAGTATTATCTATGATACTTTAGGGGTAAAGTGGACCAAAACACAAAACTTAACCAAATTTTCAAGTATAAAGGGCCCATAATTCCGTCAAAATGCCAGTCAGAGTTACATAACTTTACCTGCACAGTTCCCTTATGACCTAGTTTTTGACCTGGCAAGGCCCATGTTCGAACTTGGCCTTGACATCATGTAGATACAACTTCTGACCAAGTTTGGTGAAGATCGGATGAAAACTACTTGAATAAGAGAGCGGACACTTAATACGGACCGACAGACAGACCGACAGACAGACCGACTGACCGAGAGACAAGTTCACTCCTATATAGCCCCCTAAACTTCGTTTGAGGGGGTATAAAGAAAGAAAAAAATATATCCACACCTGAGCTCAAACTACTGACCCTTAAGGTGAAAGTGTAGAGCTGAAACAACTTTGCTATCTGTGCTGATGAGATTCAGAGTGTATTTTATCCTTTTTATAAGCAATCCTGATAGTGTTAAAAAAATTACAATAACAACGAAACTCTCACAATTATTCAATCATTTTGCATTTGTAAAGCTTTATAATTTTCAGGTTTTTAAATCGTCAAAAAATGCATATAATGGATATTTTTTAGCATGGAAAATGTTCAGTATTATTGGTTCCTTGCAAATAACATAACTACAATGAAAATTTGCTAATCAGAAACTTTTTTTTTGAATTTTGTCAATTTATCAAACTGTGTAAAAGTCCCTTTAAAGCAATAGAAAACACATGCCAATTTTGAAATTTAAAACCATCATCAATAATTATGATCATTTAAAAATATTGAAAAAAAGGAAATATAAACATATTATAAACATGTAAACCAAATGCCTACCATTGAAATCAGTGTGCTAAAACCATGCCTTTGTCCATTGCGTGTAGATCCTCATACAGTTTATTGATATGTGTGACACTTAGAACAATCTAGCACTGTGCACTGGAAACCTGACCACACCTCCCTTTATATCCACCAATATCACACATATATCACACAATTATCACACTTGTTGACAGCTTGGTTGTAGATATCACATCAGCATCAAGAGGCAGCTTGGACGATGACTTCAAGGACGATGACTTCAAGGACGTTCTTGAAAACTGGACTTAACCTTGAATGGTTTAAAAATAAAAATGTCAATGCCACATAGGAATAACCAAAATACTATAATACTTTTGCAATTTAAATTCAAAATGTACGATATTTGTTTGTGCATTATATAGATCAACATATATATATTTCAATAAATATGGCTTGTATTCAAATAAAGTATATACGCTTAAATAGAAATACAATACGTTTGAAAGAATGTCTAGCTTATCACAAACTTGTTTGAAATTTGCCCTTTATCCAATTTCAAGAGCACAGGTATTCACTCATAACTGATTCAATACAGATAACATTTTCTGTAAAGAGTCAAAACTATATGTCTTATGCCCATGTCATAGCGAAAGCTCCAGAAAAGTGTCAGACATACTGTTCGCCTACCTTTCAAAATTTGCCAGACCGCAGGGCTTCCTCTGCCATTCCCCAAATTAGCCAATTGCTACAAATTGACCTATTTGGCTACAGAAAATTAATGAAGAAATTTTTTTTAAATAGCCAAAAATAGAAGAATTTAGCCATAGCAAGGCGAATTGGCTAAAGAAACTTTTCAGCCAGGGGAAGCCCTGAGACCCCAATGGACTTTGTTGAACCAATAGTATATAAATACATGATTAAACTTTCATTTTCAGGTTCCTTTTCAGCAAACATATTTTTTGTTGTTGTTCACGTCTATTAACACAGGATAAAATGCATTAAATTACTTCATAATTCATCAAAAGTTTGGAATAATATATCTATAGTTTATCAAAATTAATACCAAACTATTCCAAACTACATTGTATACCAAACTTCTGAGTTAGTTTATTAATCCAAAAGATGGGTCAATGGAAAGGTTAAAATGACATCTAAATGGTGTGTCCTTGGGTGGGAAAATGATGCACTAGAAAGGGGGGGGGGGAGCAAAACACGCCCCCTTCACAATGTTCTACCACTAAGCTGGACTCTAAAGGCTGGCTCAGCTTAAATAGGCAATCAGCACTACTCAATATCATAACATTTGAAACAAGAGCTGTCACCATAGGATGACTTATGCCCCCTTTAAACGCTTGATAGAAGCTATAAGCTTTTTTCGAAACCTAAACGCAGATTTCGAAACCTAAACGCAGACCCTAAATTCAAGGTCAAGGTCACAGGGGACAAAATTTGTACGCATATGGAAAGGCCTTGTCCATTTACACATGCATACCAAATATGAAGGTTATATCTCAAGAGACATAGAAGTTTCGAGCATTTTTCGAAACCTAAACGCAAAGTGTGACGGAAAGACGGACAGACAGACGGACAGTCCCATCACTATATGCCCCCTTTTCTTCAAAAGGGGGCATAAAAAAAGGATTGTATAACAAAATGTTTTAGTTTAAGATATTTATCATGGAGCTTTCTTTGAAAGTCATTGTATTACAATTTAAAAATTTAACAAATTTAACCCGTTTTATTCATTAAATTTAGAAATTTAATGACAATAAATCTACCATCAATACATTTGAAAATGCAAAACTCTTGTTACTTGAGTAATAGTAGACCAAAGACTGATGAAATATTTCATAAATTTTATCAATGATCAATCTGTTATGGCAGACCTGCTCAGTTATTCAGTGCTCACAAGTTATTAGAATACAAGGTTAATAAACAGCCAATAATTAATTAAATAGTTGGAAACCTAAACAGTTACACTTGAAAAATCACGAAATGTGAATTCAATAGAGTCAACCACAAATCTTCCTAGAATAGAGAATGAAACGATAACTTAACCACACTAAAATTAATCTGGGCGTGCCAAAAATGTGCATGATAATCTTTGCCAAATAGAAAGACAAGAAACTTTAAACTTTCAAGTAAAATTCCAGAGTTTCAACAACACATTTCAGCATTTTTGATTAAATAAATAATGTGACAGTTGCTTATTGACAAATAAACAGTAATTTGGAGGTCTGACATGCAGCAATTATAATAAGAGCCATGTCATGCAAAAATAAGTCTTATCCCATATGCGGCAAGCATAGCTGCAGTTCCGCCTGTTTTAGAGCTATCCTGTCTGCCATTACCACAGTGCAGAATCAACGGGTTTCCCGTGTTTTAAACACAGGCTGGACAGAATGTAAACACACCGTTAAGAACTTTATTTTTGCAAATATCTCAAGTTATTGAAATACATTTGCAAAAATCTTTAGTGCAAAAAAAGACAGTTTTTCATGCAGCTTGTGCCAAAATCTTAACGTATAAGAATAAATCCTTGAATACAGCTGAAATCGTTAACAAATTCTCATGTTGCGTGAAGCATAACCTATGTTCAATGAATGCAGTACATGTAGATACTGAATTTTTAAACAAGAACACTGAGGCTTATCAAATAAAATAATTCTGATGTATTTAACATTGACATAAGCAGCATAAAAATCTGTCTTATATGAACTCGTTGAAATTTTTAAGAAAAATAATTTTAAAAAGTTATCTGAAACAAGAGCTTGTCACAGTAGTGCCAAATCCCCGCCAAAATGTGTTCGCTTGTATGACAACATTTGTTTTAGAGAGTAGAATAATATTTGTAAAAAACAAATAAAGGGAGATTATTCATTATGCTCCGGACAAAAATTTACTTTGAAATTAAATAAAGGGATATAATGCAAACACTAAGGTAGACAGAGATATGGTTCTTAGTCACTGCACTTCTCCTACTTGCCATCTGTTTAAGTTTCAAGTTTCAAGTAAATCCCTTCAGTAGATTTAGAGTTATGCTCCGGACAATAATTTACTTAAAAATTATATAAAAGGGGAGATAATTTAAAAACTAAGGTAGATAAAGTTATGGTTCTTGGTCACTGCACTTCTCCTAGATGCCATATGTTTATATTTCAAGTTTCAAGTAAATCCCTTTAGTAGATTTAGAGTTATGCTCCGGACAAAATTTACTTTAAAGTTATATAAAAGGGGAGATAATTAAAACTAAGGTAGAAAGAGTTATGGTTGTTAGTCACTGCACTTTTCCTACTTGACATCTGTTTATATTTAAAGTTTCAAGTAAATCCCTTCAGTAGATTTAGAGTTATGCTCCGGACAAAAATTTACCTTAAAATTATATAAAAATGGGAGATAATTCAAAAACTAAGGTAGATAGAGTTGTGTTTCTTGGTCACTGCACTTCTTCTAGTTGCCATCTGTTTATATTTTAAGTTTCAAGTAAATCCCTTCAGTAGATTTAGAGTTATGCTCCAGACAGAAATTTACTTAAAAATTATATAAAAGGGGAGATAATTTAAAAACTTAGGTAGATAGAGTTGTGGTTCTTGGTCACTGCACTTCTCCTAGTTGCCATCTGTTTATATTTCAAGTTTCAAGTAAATCCCTTTAGTATATTTAGAGTTGTGCTCTGGACAAAAATTTACTTTAAAGTTATATAAAAGGGAGATAATTCAAAAACTAAGGTAGATAGAGTTATGGTTCTTGGTCAATGCAATTCTCCTGGTTGCCATCTGTTTATATTCTAAGTTTAAAGTAAATCCATTGAATAGATTCGGAGTTATGCTCTGGACAAAGTTTCAGCCGGACGGACAGACGGACAGGACCAATTACTATATCCCCTCAGATATTTTTTTCAGCGGGGATAATAAAGCACCACTTACAGTCGTGTATACATCCATTGAAGTTGAAAGGGGGAACCCCACAAAGTTACATCATCCTGCACCCTGATTACAGCAAGCCTGGTTGTGTGGGCTCATAAGAGGACAGGGAAGCTCCTGACCCGACTGGTTGATTGCTCAGACTGGTCTGAAGCTATGCTGGCCGCAAACAACATAAGACCCATTTTTGCACAGTGTGGCTTATAGCAGAATGTTAGCACAAGTAGTTTAATGGCATGCAATTGAGATAAGAATTGAGAGCTGCTCATTGGCTGAAAAGAACTACAGCATTAACTTTTGTCATTGTTCATTTGAAGAGTTAAAACAACTTTAACTTGATCATCTATTAATCTGACTAAACAAATCATTAGCCTTTATAATTTGCAAATATCTTGCATTAATTTTGTATTTATATAATAATATATTCACTGTGATTGGTCCTTTTGGAGTTTCACAATATTTAAGACAACAATGAATCATCTTGTATTTGCAAATACAGTCATACTATCAGCGCAAGTGGGGCGTTAGCAAGGTGGTGTGATAGATTTCAATAGGGCTTCTATCTACATAATTCATCAAAAGCAGTTTGAATTTAAGCCAACACAATTTAAATAATACCTATTGAGTTATACATCGTTATATTCCTTTTTTGATTATCAAATTAATCACACTACTGTATTAAGAGATTTTTCTGAATACGTTAAATTATTATAAAGTATAAAATGCAACTTAAAATAAGTTTGTTGGTAAGAACATTGTTTTTCTGATGATAAATATCAACACCTTGCTTTCTTGTTAAGATGATAGTCATATCTTGAATTCATTCATTTTTGTCTTTCTCAATCATCACACTAAAGTTGTGTTATTTCAAACAAAATAAACAACTAAGCCCCTTGTATGATTAACACATGTCTTGAAAAAATATTAATTGAGCAGAACGTTGTACACAGATGTCCCAGCCTAATGCTATTGGACATTTAAATTTCGATGGATAGTCACAAATTTATTTAAAAAAAAAATAATTTAAAAAACAAAACAAATGGCAATTACTAAAAAAATAGGGGATCAAGAGCTATAGTTTGTATGCATCGCTTTTCTGATTTAAACTATGTATTTCCATGCACTGAACCATAATTTCAATCATAAATATGGTTCTTGTGCACTGCACATCTCCTCATTGAGATTTAACTACCTAGTAACCCATTTATGCCTAGGGTCTAGAAAAAAGGCCTTGGCAAACAGTGTAGACCCAGATGAGACGCCACTAATCTCATCAGGGTCAGTGCTGTTTGCTTAAAGGAATTTCTGTAAGAAATATTCTAAATATAGAAATAAATATACGAGACATCCCTAATTTTGGAAATAAATTGATCCAATTTTGAAGGATGGGAGAGTCCACTAGGCATAAATGGGTGAAGTTGATACCTCTTAGCGTTTTGGTTATGCTACAGACAAAATTCAAGTACAACAATTAACAGAGGGCAATAACTCTAAAAATAGGGGAGCAAGAGTAATGGTTCGTGTGCATTTCACATTCCCTCAATGCAACATACTTAATTTTCAAGTTAAGAACTCTTTTTTTTTTTTTTACATATACTCCAGATTAAATTGAAGTAAATAAAATTACCAAAGAGCAATATTTCAAGGGCCATATCTAAAAAGTGCCAAGAGGCCATTGGCTGGTTATTGAACTTCATTTTATACCAATAAACATTTTCAGAAATTTTGTTGATAAACCCATGATAAACTGGTTGAGTAAGAGAATGGTAACCCAGAAGTGTACAACAAGAAACCGTTGGAGACGGGTGATGCTCCCCAAAGGTTTTTTTGTCACAATATTGCACTATATATTCAGATAAAAGATAACGTCTTGAGGGCACAGTAGTTGGGGGGACCAGAATATTTTTATATAAAATTTCAAAGGGCCATAGCTCTGTGAAAAATCATCCGACCAGAACCGGCTGATAATATGCACATCTCCTCTTGGTAGTGAAGCTTCCCATAAAGTTTCATTGAATTCTGGTCATTAGTTGCTGAGAAATAGCCTGGACAAGAATTGCACTATATGTACAGTTAATGGAAAATTTCAATGGGCCATAACTCTGTGAAAAATCATCCGAACAGAACCCGCTGATAATATGCACATCTCCTCTTGGTAGTGAAGCTTCCCATAAAGTTTCATTGAATTCCATCATTAGTTGCTGAGAAATAGCCCGCACAAGGATTGCACTATACGTACAGTAAATGGAAAATTTCAAAGGGCCATAACTCTGTGAAAAATCATCTGACCAGAACCCGCTGATAATATGCACATCTCCTCTTGGTAGTGAAGCTTCCCATAAAGTTTCATTGAATTCCAGTCATTAGTTGCTGAGAAATAGCCCGGACAAGAATTGCACTATATGTACAGTTAATGGAAAATTTCAAAGGGCCATTACTCTGTGAAAAATCATCCGACCAGAACCCGCTGATAATATGCACATCTCCTCTTGGTAGTGAAGCTTCCCATAAGGTTTCATTGAATTCTGGTCATTAATTGCTGAGAAATAGCCCGGACAAAATTGTGCACGGACGGACACACGGAAGGACGGACGGACAAACGAAGCGGCGACTATATGCTCCCCCCAAATTTTTTGGGGGAGCATAATAACTGGCAAACTTACAGTGCACAAACTATAAGCCTCCGATTGGGGGTATAAAAAATAAACTTGCAAATAGTTAACAAATAGTTACAACTCACACAGCCCTTATTTAAATATCCTAGCTGATTTGATATGTCACTGTTCCTTCAAGTCCAAAAAATGTATCTACAACCTAAACAAGATCTTCAAAACATTGGCAGATATCCTTTATGTAATATCTATTGAAAATATGGGTCAAATATTAACACAAAGCACATTGCTTCAATAATCCATTGACTATTTCAAATGCCAGTCTCGTTAATTCTACCTAATACTGCACCTATGTTATATCATGTACACCACAACTGTGTCTCCAAACTATTGGAAGCCAAATAATATCCGTCACACTGACAAGCTAAAAGCCCATACAGTAAAAGGTGTAGACATTCACAAATAGTTGGTACTATATATTTCTTTACATACTGCCGCATATCTATTGAAGTTGACTAACTCATTCAAACAAGTTTTTCTTAAGCTCCAACCAGCTCTTCAGTCCTGCTATCTAGATAATGGATCCTATACTATAAAGTCTAACCTTTACGGTGTTAAATTGTCCATTTTAACCTGATAACACAAATGGACTTTCAAAATATATTCAACACAGTCACTGAACCATTATGAATTTATAAATGTTAATACCATATAATAGTTAATTTAGTTCAAGCATATTTTATTTAAAAGGGACTTGTTCATACCGGTAGTTTGGTTACATGATGATTTTCATAGATTCAAGGAAAGGAAAGCACACATTGTGTTTAAACAAGCAAATTTGTTGGATTTATATCCCCTGCCAATATGCTTCTGGACACAAAAGTGTTATATTTGACACTAAAAAATCACTTTTTTAAGATACAAAGGGCCATAACTCTGTTATTAACAGATGGTGTACAATGCCATTTGGCGTGCATCATCCTCTTATCCATATAAATACTCATACAAAGTTTCAAGGAAATCCGCCAAAGCACTTCCAAGATATGGCTCCGGACACAAAAGTGCCGGCCGGACGGAAAATAGACGGACAGAAAGACGGACAACGCCAAAATAATAAATAATATCCCTCTGCCTATGGCGGGGGATAACAAGCAAAAATAACACTCCTGACTAAGAAAAAGGTTAAACATATTGGTTTCATTTAATTTGCCTCTATAACGATAAAAATCAACGAAAATTTCGTAAATTATTTCGTAAAATAAAGTTAAAACAATTATAAATCAGTGTTCCTTATGGCAATTGCAGAAATTTCAATGCCAGATGTTGTCTGGTAAAATAGATGTTTGTAGATACAAAATGCTCGTTTTCATTATTGTTTGAATATTTAATTCCATTTAAATTTCCTGCAACAATATCTATTCATACAACACATGAACACTAACATGGTACCATTTTAGTGTTCATGTGTCGTATCAATAGATATATTCACGGGAAATTAAAATGGAATTAATTGTGTCACAAATAAATAAAAACTAGCATTTTGTATATACAAAAATCTACGTCTTCATACCACATGTTGAAATTGTGGCTATTGCTATAAGGAACACAGTTTGTTTAGGTGTTAACTTTATTTTACGAAATACTTTACGAAATTTTCGTTGATTTGAGCTTTAAAGAGGCTTTAAGGGAGATTATTATTCAAAATTGGTAAAGTTATAAAGTATATGTAACGCTTTTTAACGAATTTGAATACCTTGAGTACTAATAGAGCCTTAACGTTTTGCTGTGACAAAACAAAGCAGTGGTTGCATATAAGCTTGTCCAGAGAATCAGGGTTTGAATTCAGAGGGCAATTTTTTTCCAACTTTGTTTTTTGCTATTATACTTATTAAAGACTGCACAACATTATAGATTTGTGAGTAAACATAAATTATATAATGACATTTTTTTTTAAATAAGAAAATCTGTGTAAAGGTCCCTTTAAATTCATGCTTTATTAGCTTATTTTCATCATTGTCAAAAGTTTTTACAAACGTTGTTTAGTAATTAATACGTTCAGACTTCTGCATCCAAATAAGGTTTTTTCCTTAACAAAAGTCACAGTAACTTTACAAAATACGATGCTCTTTATAACCACATTAATCCACCTAGACTTAAGCTGACAAACTTGTGTGGGTTTAATTCAATCTCAGGTGATCTTTATCTTGTCCACAGAATCAACATATTGACAATTTAAAACCATCAAAGGCAGCCATTTAAGAACAATAAATGCCTTACAATGTGTTAAAATCTTCTGTCATGAAAGTTCCCTTCAGGCAAAATCAGAACTAAAATCTTTATCAAAATAAATACTTTAACAAAAGGTCTGGATTGCTTTGCCACAAAAGCTGATCTAAATGCTTGTGGTCACTTTGGATTTTACCAACATGGTCTAGTTGTTATTATAAATATCACTCCAGAACAGTGTGTTATAGAAGCACAATCCAGCTGTAAATACAGTTTGAAAAATGTTTATTCCAAATAACTACCATCATTGACTATGACCCTGGTGCAATGCAAATAAGTCATTTTGTGTACAGTATTCAAATGCAATAATTGATTGTCAAATAAAAGGTTTTTGGTCAGTTTGTAAACAGATGCAAATTGATTTTTTTGTTAGATTTGTTAAGAATGTACAACCAAAAATAGTTCACCCAGTTAAGATTGCTATTAAATCAATAAAAAAAAACTTTAAAAAACTTCTGGCTACTAAATCTACTGTCAATAATGTGTAGTATATCTAAGTTTCAGCAAAACAATGTCTGTAGTTCCAATGAGGTTTTTAATATGTTTTTCTAACTTGAAAGCATTACAAAAAAGCTTCTATCATGAAAGGGATATATAAACATAAATAGGTCCCTGGTCATGCATTCTTTCATATGGTTAAACTAAAACAATAGACTTAGTAATAAGACTTCATTTAAATCAACAGCACATAGTTTCAAAAGAGTAAGACAAAGTAAAGAAATAAAACTGTTACAAATATGGTTACTGATCCGCAGCAAACATTAGACAAAAGCATTTAAGAACAGAAATGATCTTGAGATTAAATACCTTTATCTTAATTTGGAAAGTTTTTTTGCACAAGTCCGACAACTGGCTCAAACAATTGACTGTTCAAAAGATATCTTTCCGATAATCATAATGCCAAATATGAACAAAGTCCTTCGTAAACCACTAACAGTGTTACTAAACTTGTAAGAATACTATTGCAATTTACAAACATAAAAGGTGTTAATGCTGCAAAAATTGTTCAAGTTCTTTGAAAAAGCTGTTTGTTTTGCATGAATTTATCCCATTTTAATAAGTATTCCAGTCATATCAAGTCAGTATGTTTTCCAACTCTGCCTTTCCTGGGATAGCTGGTTTAATAGTTCTAAGCACACATATTTACATACGTTATTGACAACTGTCCTGCTTCAATCAGATGTAGAGGGAGAATGACAGTAGTCAGGATTTCATGACCAATTCCCACACAATTTATGTGGCTTGGCAGATGACTGGACTTGCGATGTTCAGATTTGTATTTCAGCACTATGCGAATTAAGCAAGCCGCCCAGGATCCTTCTTTTAAAAAAGGCTGGCTGCATACCACGTTCGACCCATTCCGCTACTCTCCATTTAACATCATCGTCCGATACCCACGTTCGACCCATTCTGCTACTCTCCATTTATCGATGCTGGAGAGTAACGGAATGAATTAGTCGTTGGTATCCAACGATGAAATTAAATTGGTAGAATATGATTGCAATTTACAAAAGTTACAGGTGAAGAACATAAAAGATACACACAGAACATTATAAATGGTTTTAACCCGTCAACCCTCACTTTTTGTGTCAAATCCTCAATAAAACCTCATTTCATGAACAGAAGCTGATATAACCAACTGTTTATTTTAACCGTGGCAATATATCATAGTTTTTAGAAATAGTTATGAAGTTAATCCAATTATTTTGCTATGTGTCACATCAACAGAGCTACAGAACAGTTTTGTAAGGAGCAATGGAGTTTTGACCACAGTTGCAACTTGCCACTTGCTATGTAGATATGGGCCCCGCTCTGTGAAAAGGGGGTTAAATGCATGTGCTTAAAGTGTTATCCCAGATTAGCCTGTGCAATCCACACAGGTGAATCAGGGACAACACTTTCTGTTTTTATGATATTTTTCATTTAAAGAAAGTCTCTTATTAGCAAAATTCAAGTTTAGTTGGAAAGTGTTGTCCCTGATTAGCTGTGGGGACTGCACAGGCTTATCTGGGACAAAACTTTACGCACCTGCATTTAACCCCCTTTATACAGAGCAAGGCTCATATTTATTAGTTTCCCAGTGTCCCTTTGGGGCCACGAGGAGTTACTATTAGTTTCCCAGTGTCCCTTTGGGGCCATGAGGAGTTACTATTAGTTTCCCAGTGTCCCTTTTGGGCCATGAGGAGTTACTATTAGTTTCCCAGTGTCCCTTTGGGGCCATGAGGAGTTACTATTAATTTCCCAGTGTCCCTTTGGGGCCATGAGGAGTTACTATTAGTTTCCCAGTGTCCCTTTGGGGCCATTAGGAGTAACTATTAGTTTCCCAGTGTCCCTTTGGGGCCATGAGGAGTTACTATTAGTTTCCCAGTGTCCCTTTGGGGCCATGAGGAGTTACTATTCGTTTCCCAGTGTCCCTTTTGGGCCATGAGGAGTTACTATTAGTTTCCCAGTGTCCCTTTGGGGCCATGAGGAGTTACTATTAGTTTCCCAGTGTCTCTTTGGGGCCATGAGGAGTAACTATTAGTTTCCCAGTGTCCCTTTGGGGCCATGAGGAGTAACTATTTGTTTCCCAGTGTCCCTTTGGGGCCATGAGGAGTTACTATTAGTTTCCCGGTGTCCCTTTGGGGCCATGAGGAGTTACTATTAGTTTTCCAGTGTCCCTTTGGGGCAATGAGGAGTTACTATTAATTTCCCAGTGTCCCTTTGGGGCCATGAGGAGTTACTGTTAGTTTCCCAGTGTCCCTTTGGGGCCATGAGGAGTTACTATTAGTTTCCCCTTTGGGGCCATGAGGAGTTACTATTAGTTTCCCAGTGTCCCTTTGGGGCCTTGAGGAGTTACTATTAGTTTCCCAGTGTCCCTTTGGGGCCATGAGGAGTTACCATTAGTTTCCCAGTGTCCCTTTGGGGCCATGAGGAGTTACTATTAGTTTCCCAGTGTCCCTTTGGGGCCATGAGGAGTTACTATTAGTTTTCCAGTGTCCCTTTGGGGCCATGAGGAGTTACTATTAATTTCCCAGTGTCCCTTTGGGGCCATGAGGAGTTACTGTTAGTTTCACAGTGTCCCTTTGGGGCCATGAGGAGTTACTATTAGTTTCCCCTTTGGGGCCATGAGGAGTTACTATTAGTTTCCCAATGTCCCTTTGGGGCCTTGAGGAGTTACTATTAGTTTCCCAGTGTCCCTTTGGGGCCATGAGGAGTTACCATTAGTTTCCCAGTGTCCCTTTGGGGCCATGAGGAGTTACTATTAGTTTCCCAGTGTCCCTTTGGGGCCATGAGGAGTTACTATTAGTTTCCCAGTGTCCTTTTGGAGCCATGAGGAGTTACTATTAGTTTCCCAGTGTCCCTTTGGGGCCATGAGGAGTTACTATTAGTTTCCCAGTGTCCCTTTGGAGCCCTGAGGAGTTACTATTAGTTTCCCAGTGTCCCTTTGGGGCCATGAGGAGTTACTATTAGTTTCCCAGTGTCCCTTTGGGGCCATGAGGAGTTACTATTAGTTTCCCAGTGTCCCTTTGGGGCCATGAGGAGTAACTATTAGTTTCCCAGTGTCCCTTTGGGGCCATGAGGAGTTACTATTAGTTTCCTGGTGTCCCTTTGGGGCCATGAGGAGTTACTATTAGTTTCCAAGTGTCCCTTTGGGGCCTTGAGGAGTTACTATTAGTTTCCCAGTGTCCCTTTGGGGCCATGAGGAGTTACCATTAGTTTCCCAGTGTCCCTTTTGGGCCATGAGGAGTTACTATTAGTTTCCCAGTGTCCCTTTGTGGCCATGAGGAGTTACTATTAGTTTCCCAGTGTCCCTTTGGGGCCGTGAGGAGTTACTATTAGTTTCCCAGTGTCCCTTTGGGGCCATGAGGAGTTAGTATTAGTTTCCCAGTGTCCCTTTTGGGATATGAGGAGTTACTATTAGTTTCCCAGTGTCCCTTAAGGGCACGAGGAGTTACTATTAGTTTCCCAGTGTCCCTTTGGGGCCATGAGGAGTTACTATTAGTTTCCCAGTGTCCCTTTGGGGCCATAAGGAGTTACTATTAGTTTCCCAGTGTCCCTTTGGGGCCATGAGGATTTACTATTAGTTTCCCAGTGTCCCTTTGGGGCCATGAGGAGTTACTATTAGTTTCCCAGTGTCCCTTTGGGGCCACGAGGAGTAACTATTAGTTTCCCAGTGTCCCTTTGGTGCCATGAGAAGTTACCATTAGTTTCCCAGTGTCCCTTTGGGGCCATGAGGAGTTACTATTCGTTTCCCAGTGTCCCTTTTGGGCCATGAGGAGTTACTATTAGTTTCCCAGTGTCCCTTTGGGGCCATGAGGAGTTACTATTAGTTTCCAAGTGTCCATTTGGGGCCATGAGGAGTTACTATTAGTTTCCCAGTTTTTTGTTTTTTGTTTGTTTTTAAACCTATTTATTTAAGCTCGATTGCGTAACAAGCCTAAGCTTATATGAAACGCTCTTGAGTCCGTTTCCTTGGTGTCTACGGGGGAGATCTAAAGAACGCTCCCACAGTGGGGATTGATCCCGTGACCTCCTGATCGCTAGGCGGACACCATATCCACTACGCCACGGCGATCTTAATGGATAATTTTATTTACTTTTAAGAATATATTTATTCAATTATTTTCAGTCGAGACCAATATGAGTCTGAGCCTTGAGAACAACAGTTGGTATCAGAACGCCTGTTATATTGCTTATTGTGTACTAAAATGCCGTTTCCTTTTGATAAATCATTAAATAAGCATTTAGAAAAAACCTACCACAGAGAAATAACCATTGTTTTTTTCTGATTGCTAAAATATTATACTTGCATGATTATGTTTTTTAGCCTGAGTAACATTTTGAGTTACCTGTATTTCTTATTTATCACTGTCTTGGCAAACATGTTTGACAGTTTCTGTAATCAACAACTCACTCGAGTCTCCTTGTATCAGTATATTACATCAGGACTGTACAAATCTGTCATGTTAAGGCAGCATTTACATTAAAATAATTTGTAAATTCTCAACAGAACATAAACATGTCAGCAACAAATAAACTACTGGGCTGCCCTAGTATTCTAAAGAAGATGTCCCACTAAAATTAGAGTTACAATTTTAAGCAAGTGTTTCAGGAATATGATATGTCAGACAAATTAAGTAAAATGTAACTAATATCATTTGGTTTTATTAAAAAACAAATTTACATTTATGGAAATCACCTGTCCTCTTATAATTAATTAATTAATTAATTACTTCTATAATTTCCTATTGCATTCAGTAATGAGTTGATAAAAAAAAACAGCACATTTGTTAAACGACCATCTTATGAAATTCTACAATAACTGAATCAAAGGTGCAAGAAAATTTACTTTGGTAAGATTGAAGATCCCAGTAATTTTAAGCTTCCCCAGACTATGATAAGATAATCCACAAGAGCACCGCATAACGGGTGCCACACTGGGCTGCGAAAGCTTGTCAGAATATTTTTTTTTTAGAGGTCACAGTGACCTTGACCTTTGACCTAGTGACCTAAAAATGGGTGTGGCGTGTAGAAGTCATCAAGGTGCATGTATATATGAAGTTTCAAAGTTGTAGGTGGACGCACTATGATGTTAGAGGCAAAGTTAAAGTTTTATTTTAGAGGTCACAGTGACCTTGACCTTTGACCTAGTGACCAAAAAATGGGTGTTGCGTGTAGAACTCATCAAGGTGCATGTACATATAAAGTTTCAAAGTTGTATGAGGAAGCACTGTGATGTTAGAGGCAAAGTTAAAGTTTTATATTAGAGGTCACAGTGACCTTGACCTTTGACCTAGTGACCTAAAAATGGGTGTGGCGTGTAGAAGTCATCAAGGTGCATATACATATGAAGTTTCAAAGTTGTAGGTGGAAGCACTATGCTGTTAGAGGCAAAGTTAAAGTTTTATATTAGAGGTCACAGTGACCTTGACCTTTGACCTAGTGACCCAAAAATGGGTGTGGCGTGTAGAACTAATCAAGGTGCATGTACATATGAAGTTTCAAAGTTGTAGGTGGAAGCACTTTAATTTTAATCAGGTTTTTTTTTTGCCCGATTTTATAGCCAAAATTCGGCTATGTTCCCAATCCCAAAAGGTATACTTTTTTCCCAAAATGTGGCAAAAAATTCCCAATTGCCAAAAAAATAAAAAAATAAATTTTTGTATTTTTTTTTAGAAAGAAGTCTTATGTGTATTTTATCTCAATTTTAATTCAATTACATCTAACAAAGTATTATATGATTTTTTTCTTTTAATTTGAATTATTATAAAGAGTTAAATCAAATTTAGTATTTCCCTAATCAGTGGACTTTTCGTGTGGAAAAAAAGGCTAATGAATTTATTTTCCCAATTTCATGAAAATGCTGATAAAATTCCCAATTCCAAAGCCATGGGCTATCTTCCCGAAAAGTGGAAAAAAAACTGTTAATGTGAAGGTTTTAGCACGACGCCTGGACGGCGGACGACGCATAGGCTATGACAATGCCTCGGGTTTTCTTCAAAAACAGCCGAGCTAAAAATGACAAAATGTGTAAGGATTTAAGGTATAACCTTCAAAATACAATATTTTCCAGGATCTAATCACACAGCTCTCTCTATACCACAACCCAACCCCGAAAAAGAACAAGAGCTTTCACCATAGGATGACATATGCCCCCTATAAACGCTTTGATAGAAGTTATGAGCATTTTTCGAAACCTTAAAACGCAGATTTTGAAACCTAAATGCAGAATTCGAAATCTAAATGCAGATTTCGAAATCTAAACGCAGACCCTAAGTTCAAGGTCAAGGTCACGGGGGTCAAAATGTGTGTGCGTATGGAAAGGCCTTGCCCATATACACTTGCATACCGAATATGAAGGTTATATCTCAAAGAACATAGATGTTATGAGCAATTTGAGAAACCTAAACGCAAAGTGTGACGGAAGGACAGACGGACGGACAGTCAGATCACTATATGCCCTCCTTCATAAAAATATTGATAGGCACATTACAAAAGTAATATTATATGGACTTTTCTTATAGAAAATATGTTTGATGTTACTGCAAAAGCAACCAATATGACTCAACAGAAAACATAAAGACAAGTACAAACAGTATTTCAAAAAGTATTTACATATATAATTCAAGAATGTAATACATAACTGTCTGTGGACCATAATTATTAGCTTTAGTTATGAGACATGCTATTTATTTCAATAATCATAAGGCCGTGTTAATGATATTTTGTAAAACAAGCAATTCTGATAACACAATGCAATGTTTTGTAAAAACATGGCAGAATTTTCTGCAAACATGCTATTAAATACCGGTATCTATTGAGTGGTATCTATTGAGTATTCGAGCAACTATAACAGCATGCATGGCTACACCTCTGCAATGTGATTTTATTTACTCTTCCAAGACTTGAGGCTTCTCTTTCTCAACAGTGGTTAATATGTACACAGGATTTTTACAGAGTAATTAAATGTGGTTTTGAGATAGGGACATATGTGAATTTAAGATGGCTCACACTTCTGTTTACATAAATACATAATAGCATTTATCTTTCAAAATGAACATGTGTGAATCATATAATTCATGAGTTGTGATGTCAAGCTCTAAATACCGGTAGTTAAGATCCTATAATATATATATAAATTATATGTGAATTTACAATTTAATCTGATTCAGATAAAACAAGATGTGTTTGTGAAACACAATGTCCCCCTATATGACGTTTGACCTTGAAGGATGACCTTGACCTTGACCCTTCACCACTCAAAATGTGCAGCTCCATGAGATACACATTCATTTCAAATATAAAATTGCTAGCTTCAATATTGCAGAAGTGACATAACATGAGCAATTTTGACCCATATATTTGACCTTGAAGGATGACCTTGACCTTGACCTTTCACCACTCAAAATGTGCAGCTCCATGAGATACACATGCATGCCAAATATCAAGTTGCTATCTTCAATATTGCAAAAGTATTCATAAAATAAGCGATTTGGGCCATATATATTTGACCTCTGACCTTGAAGGATGACCTTGACCTTTCACCACTCAAAATGTGCAGCTCCATGAGATACACATGCATGCCAAATATCAAGTTGCTATCTTCAATATTGCAAAAGTATTCATAAAATAAGCGATTTGGGCCACATATATTTGACCTCTGACCTTAAAGGATAACCTTGACCTTGACCTTTCACCACTCAAAATGTGCAGCTCCATGAGATACACATGCATTCCAAATATCAAGTTGCTATCTTCAATATTGCAAAAGTATTCATAAAATGAGCCATTTTGGCCACATATATTTGACCTCTGACCTTGAAGGATGACCTTGACCTTTCACCACTCAAAATGTGCAGCTTCATGAGATACACATGCATGCCAAATATGAAGTTGCTATCTTCAATATAGCAAAAGTTATTGCAAAATGTTAAAGTTGGCGCCAACCAACAGACCAACCAACAGACAGGGCAAAAACAATATGTCCCCCACTACTATAGTGGGGGACATAAAAAATCAAACTATACATAATAATTTTAAGAGCAAACTATAATCATACTTGCGTATCACAGAGGATATCCTTTTACACGGATTTTTCATATTTTGAATAAACAAAATTCAACTAAGTTAAGAATCCTATTAAACATGTAAGATGGTACTTGTTTTTCGGTTAAACCTTTGAACAATTGTGTGAATTGTAAAATATTTGGACCAGAACACAAGTGGTTTAAAAGAATACCAGGACTTAGTGATAATACATGTTATATAATTAATCCTCCTTACAATCTCCATTCATTCAGTTTTAGTTGTGCAGCTCCTTGTTGTTATATCATAAAATACATTGTAGACACAGTCAATTGTACCTGAGAATCATAAATAATGATTCTCAGGTACAATTGATTTATGTGTATTGATTTATTTATGTTTATAATTTATAAACATAAATAAATAAATACACATAAATCAGCAAAAGTAAATATTCAGAGAATTTAATCAACTTCATCAAAATCCCTATCACATGGAAAAAAATCAGGATAAATCTTTAATTTCATTTATATTTTATCACACTTTAAGTATTGAAAAAAAAAGTTAAACATGTCTTTTGCTTGTCTAAAATAAACACACAAATCAAGAGCATTATAATTGTCATTCATACATTTAAAGGGATTTATTAATACAAAAAATCACAAAATCTAAATGTGTATAAAAATCAAGAATTTACAATACCTTTTAATTATAAATTGGAAAATTGGCCTATTACCAATAGTTGGTTTAAAATGATAACACTGTTACTCTCTAAAGCCCCTACAGCCTAAATCACTGTGAATGATCCACTGGTGACATATCTGAAGTGCCCCAAGTTTGAGTCCTGGTGAAGGCACAATTTTTTATTCAATCTACTGTTATAATATTGTTTTCCACCTACTGATATGTCAAATATAATATTTTAATTAGTAACTAGTCATACATATAAAGGCATTTTCAACAACACATGCATCAATACTGCACACATACTCATGCTTTCATTTTTTTTATTTGGCCTTTGAACTTTCATCTGACCTTGATCTTTAGGAAGGGAAAAGTTTACATTTGTGCTAAGATATTTAAAAGTCCATCAGTGTATTGCAAGTAGTGCTGCAACAATACGCCAAAAACCGTATTGCAATATGTTATCAGTTCAAAAACCCGTATTGCAATATATTGCAATATATTGCTAACTAAGTGCGAGAACAAATTGGATGTTCCGTCGCTACATTTGACACCATCATTACACCGCTTACAATATCCTACCCCTTCCTCGATCTCATTCGTTTCTCTCTTCCTTTTAAGACTAAAATATTCCCAAACAGCACTTTTTCCCTTGGAATTCTCTATAAAGTCAAACTCTGCGTTTATTTCGTCTGCCATCTTGAGAACTATTATAAAAGCCGACAAAAAGAATAATAACCTGAAAGAGAATTGTGGATGTTGTAACTTATCAGAATGCTGTTACGTAATTTTTTTTGGTCATTATTACTTCTGTTTATGATAACATCAATTTACATTTTTATCATGTAATTAATTGTTGTTTTTTTCCTATTTCCATAAGCTTCTTCTTAAATTTAACAGTATGACATGCAAATGCAGATCTTGCGGACTCCCTTGTTACAACGCTACTCTGTAAAATAGACCTTTAAGAATGCTTTTTTTACGTAACAATTTATTTTTACTAAACAGTAAAACCGATTTGTTTTGTTCACCTTGATATCATTATTTCGGATGGATTTTCTTGCCGCAATGTGGATGAATTTTTGTAGAATGTTCGTACCAGTATGATGAATATCGCATCGCAATACAATGTGAGCAGGGTTTTCATTAGGATTCTTTGTAGCAGGCTTTTTAGTTATTTGAGGAGGCCAACCTGCTAGGGGGGTCCGGGGGCATGCCCCCCCCCCCTTTGAAATAAAGGTGCCAAATCGTTGCTTCTGAGCGGTTTTTGGCACATATTTTACATGATTTTCCTCAGTTAAAATAGAGGATATAAATGTGAATTATTAAGTCCTCAGGTTACATCAACTCTCAGGGGTGTCAATTGTCCCAAATTTGAAATCCTGAAAATAAAATCTGGGTGCCGATAGGGCCCACTGCGGGTTCAGGGCACACCCTGGACAGCGGTCCAGAGGCCCCCGGAAGCACCTGCAATTTGGCTTCTTTGAAACAAAGAAATCGCTTCTCCTGAGCTTTAAGACACCTGTATTTTTAAGAGATTCAAAACAGAAAAAAAAATACTTTGGCTAGCAAATATCACAATCTATTTCTTTAAATTTTCATGTAGATGCGTGGGTCTGAGGTGGAATGTCCCCGTCGGGGGCGAAGGGCCCGGGCCCTAGCTTAATGTATAATTTATGTGCAGTACATAACATGTATTCTTTACAGTATTAATGAAAATCTGAATTAAAACAAACACTGGAAATTTTAACATTTTAATAAGTTGTAACTTCCAATAATGGCAATGACATTTCAAAATATATAACTAAAGCAATTTAAATGACTAGTCAACAAGTAGTTATTCATTGCAAATAAGAAGAAACAGTACAAACTGTAAACATCTTTAACATCTGTCAAACAATAACATTCAATATAATTAACCTCTACTTAACACTATCCCATTTTACCAAGAGAATGTGACTAGCAATTCAAATAATATTACCAAAGGAGTAAGTTACCTTAAGAAAAATAAAGTCTGATAAACATCACAATAATTAAAACAATTATACTGAAGCATTTTATAAGCAAATACCTAAACATTTATAAGTAATACTGTGTTAAGAGTACATAATGACTGTCTTTTTCTGAAATAATTGACTAATTAGTTTATAAAGATTGTGTGCCTGTTGACATGAGAATAATTGTTTTTATTTGATTAACTTAGGCATTTTTTTGGAAAAAAAATCGGGCATACGTTGCCCCAGCTGATGCAATCTTAGGATTTAAATATTTTGCTGAGGAAGCTTCTTGGGGCCATTTTTTTCAAATACAAATTTCGACGTAGCTTAACATTGCAGTGCCAATTCAATATATTTAGCATTTAAGGCAACCAAGTCCGACCTTAATCATGAAAAAATCAGGAGAGTTTGGGGCTCCAGAGTTTCATTTATCCTAATGAAAGACTCACCCTCCTGTAAAATGTGGTAACAAATAAATCCACTTACCGCTTTGAGGATCAAAACTCCGCGGAGAAACCAAACATCAACGAAATCTGTCGAAAATCGAATAAAAAACGAAATGTAAGTGTAGCAGGAAAGTGCATTTATCCGGAGGTGCCGGTAAATGATAAACGTTAACAAAACTGGAACAAGATAACTTCAACAGCGAACTATCGTTCTAACTCGAAACACAAACGAAAAAGTCGTTTATTTTTCTTCTTTTTTGACATATCCAATTGTTGACTTTGTCACAGTTTGTGACCTTGAATCAAAGTCGTACAGTCTCGTTACCCGCTCCGCGATTGGACAATTATATCGATACGACCAATGAGAAAGCAGTTAACATATATCGGTTAAGGTTGTTTACTTCCGTTTCAGACAGTTAGTATATTAACGAATACTAAATATCTCGTCATTGTCGTGAAAATTTGCAGATGTTTTTTTTTCTTTCCGAATTTGAGCCGGCCTGAATACCATTTGAGGCGGTCAAATCGGCCGCCGGCCGCCTCCTGATGAAAACCCTGGACTGAGTATTGCGTATTACGATACATACCGATATACCGGTATATTGTTGCAGCACTAATTGCAAGGTTATTGTCCTGACACAAATTTTCAAATTCGACCCCTTAGTGCTTCCTTGACCTTTGAGGTATTGAGACAATTGTTACAGGCAACATATATCCTTTAAATGGTTTACATTTATTTTAAAATCCATCAATATATAGCCAAGCTACAGCTATGACATGAATTTTCATGCTGTTTTAATGGCAAAATCTGATCTCTCTTTACCTCTAAGTGTGACCTTGACCTTTGAGATAGGGACAATGGTGTCGCAAGTGAAACGGTGTTTTACAATGGTTTACATTTAAACACTTTCCGATATCTGCTGGTCAAATAGACAAAAACAGTCTAATGAAGTCTAAATTCTATATGTAACTGAATACCCCCCCCCCCCCCCCCGTTCTACAAATCAAACAGCTATAACAGTTTGACTTGACATGCATGTGTCACTCCTGTCAACATCAATTCACTGAATATGCTTGTATTACACGTCTGATTTCAAATACTAATTGGTTATACAAACAAGCTGTTAGTAGGGCTCATTGGGTCATTGTCGACCTGACTAGAATCGGCTTCGTGTCACCCGGGGTGACAAGAATCGGCTTCTAGTCACCCGTGTATTTTTTTATCAAACGGCACCGCATCCAGGTATTTAATATAGGCTATTGTGGCTTGTTTTTCTTTAGACATTTAGCTGTTCTTTCATTTTTGTAGAATTTTTACACAAATTCCCTCGCATATGAACAACCAAATCATGTTTTAATTGTTGAAAAAGTGAAATTGTTGCCAAGGGTGACTTTATGCTGATTTCGAGGGTGACTAGAATCAGCTTGCAGTCATCCCCGGGTGACAAGAATCAGCTTCATGTCACCCCCGGGTGACTACAATCGCCTTCATGTCACCAGGGGGTGACTAGCGTCGGTTTGAAGTCACCCTAGGGTGACAAGAATCGGGTTCTAGTCACCTCCGGGTGACTTGTGGGTCATTTCAGGTCGACAATGATCGACCCATTGAGCGTAAGTAGGCTACATTGAGCTTGTAACTATACAATAAACTGAACCTTAAACTATAGATAAATGAAAATGTTACGAGAGCTGAATATTCTGAGGGTATGTTAGAGTCGGATGGATGGATGGACGCACAACTGGATATTTCTACAGCCTTCTTTGGAGTGGGGACTAAAATTTCAAAATCTGTTAATGTGAACAAGTCCCTTTAAAACTGATGTCAGTTTTTTCTTAATTAATTCACTTCAATAAGCAAATGACATTTAGAGCATAACGCACCATTTTTTAAATAAACAAGAGCGCCGCATAACGGGTGCCACGCTCGGCTACGGGTGCAGTTTTGAATAAATGAAAGCTTGTCACAGTGACCTTGACCTTTGACCTAGTGACCCAAAAATGGGTGTGGCGTGAAGAACTCATCAAGGTGCATCTACATATGTAGTTTCAAAGTTGTAGGTGGAAGCAATTTGATTTTAGAGCCAATGTTCAAAACCTTAACAAAATATTAAGTTTTTAGCACGACGCGGACGGCGGACGTCGAGCTGGCTATGACAATACCTCCGAAAATGCCGAGCTAACAAAACCACAACAATTCAATGTCAATGCAAAACTAATTAAACAGTATGTATCGCCAATCGAATGAACGAACATTATCGGGTACAAACACGGTCTGCGACAGGTGCTACTTACCGTCCTTCAATTTATCACGATTTTACATGAAAATGAACATTTAGTACTCCAGTGGGTTTTTTGTAACAAAATAATGCGTATTCCTTTTAATTTTTTAACTTAAAACAGTCGGAACGTTCATAAACCGAACAAAAATTGTCTCTGTGCCTACCCGAAAGACACAAATACCGTTTCAGAAGCAAAGTTGTTTTGATTGGATACAGGTAAGTCAAAGGTTAAGATACATAAAACGAAAGTAGGTTGACGGTTAGCAAGGGAGTGAACGTACACGATGCATCAGTAAGCATTAAGAGGACATGGCATATTTTGTCAACAGGCGGTGTATTTACTTCAGATGAGTGAATTGTGGAATAAAAAAAGCCTATTTTATTTTCAAAGTATTTCGTTTCATGAAAATATTAGTTGTTAAGAAACGGGTCCGGTTCAGAAACGCCTGCCTTCACACAAATGTTATTGACAGAATTTGGTTAGAATGTGGTCAAGTGTCTCGTTTAACTGATAGACACAAAGAAATAAATTTTCATAAATCTTTTTTCATCGAAACTTTATTTGGTGGCACACAGTAAACAGCTATCTACGAATTTCGTTTCACGATTCTAGAACTTTTTTAATAAGTAAAAAACTATATAGAAGTAATGATATAGGAGGCGCATTCAACGAGAAAAAAAGACCAATAATATAGAAATCGCAAATAAGAATGAGGACTTGATCTGATATTTTATCAGTTGTAATTCTTGCAGAGTAATAAAGATAACACAAATCTGGATCGACAGTGAAAAGAAATCTGTAGTTACATACATGTATTAACGAAGCGTATTGTTTCAAAAAAATAAAGCCCATATAAACCGAACAAATGTAAGTACCAATAATTTATTGTTTAATTGTGTCATCTACCTCGAAAGCCTTCTTCTACTTATAGCATTAATGACTTTTGCGTCTTCCGTTACAAATACTGCCACAAGAAGTACGGTACTACTACCAAAGTCACTTTAAATGATTAGTTTATCTCAAACTTCAAATGTAATTTCACATTCTAATTTCTACCACACATATTTGGTAAACAAAACAGCGTGTGTATATATAGAGTTTGGCTGAAATACGCATTCACCTTGAATAAACTCGTGTGGAAAAAACAAAATTGATTTTTTTAATGTGCATTTAATTTAATTTAAATCCTCCGTAGACACACTTGACTTAAAATTATATATTTTTTTGAATATTATTTACAACTGAAGGAAAATGAAGGTTTGTGATCGCAACGTCAAAAACACATATGTGCACACAACTCAGATCATGTTTATTAAATTGAATGTATAGAATACAAAAAATGACACGAATTCGTTGTTTAATAGTTAATGTCAACCTCATGCCTACCATCTCTCCATTTATTGACTTTTTATGTCCCCCATTACAATAGTGGGGGACATATTGTTTTTGCCCTGTCTGTTGGTCTGTTGGTTTGTTTGCTCCAACTTTAACATTTTGCCATAACTTTTGCAATATTGAAGATAGCAACTTCATATTTGGCATGCATGTGTATCTCATGGATCTGCACATTTTGAGTGGTGAAATGTCAAGGTCAAGGTCATCCTTCAAGGTCAAAGGTCAACTATATAGCTTCAAAGCGGCGCAGAAGGGGACATAGTGTTTCCGACAAACACATTTCTTGTTTCTTAGATAGTTTCCCTGTCAACGAACTATGTATATACATGTCACGAACTAATTTTTTTATGGAATAATCATGTTCGAAGTGCATGTATTAAAAAATTAAACACTAAACAGTACGTAAGTGCACCGCTTGTTCTAAAAAAGGTCAACAGAAATCTGCCATATTTCCCACATATACACCGACAATCGTGATGAATTGACTATCTATGGAAACACCGACAATCGTGATACATCGACTATCTATGGAATCAATCGTCTGCTGATCATGAGTGAGACACAGAAAGCTGTTCTAAATCTTACCGATGCATGTGGTATGTTCGCCACCTTGGTTATCATGTTTTATACGTTTCATAGTTTATGCGATAATATGTATTTCTAACTAGAAATACTAAATCATTTTCGTTGTTATTTATGTATAATTAGTTATTTAGTCTATAAGACATGTAATCAACTTAAAACTAAATTTCACTTATTTAAATATTCTCAATCACAAAGGGATGCAACTTAAATAGTATTTACCCAAAACTAACCACAGTGTTATTTCCCGTATGGTGGAGATTTACGGCAGAGCTGTCTAAAACCCAGGTAAATTATCCATTTTTTCACCTTAATCTCCAAGAGCCAATAAAATGTTGGTTCGGCCAACATTGTCATACACTTGTCGAGTCGCAGAACTAAGTTTTAATAATATCTGGAATGATCAACAAAGAGACAACATTTTATCTCCCATGTTGTTTTCACAAATACTAGTCTTCGTTGGGCGTTAACATTCTCGGAGTAGGGTATCAGATAAGATTGATGATTACGTTTTCATTTAAATATACGCTTTTGAAATGAAATTAAAAACGTCCTCGACTTTTGTCATAACTGTTTGATTTTAGCAACCAAGTACTGCCACTGCATATCGTTGCCAGAGGGTTTGATGAATTTGTGAACGTAAAAGGGTCGAAATGTCGCGTTAATTCTGCGTTTTGATGGCACGACAAGTGTGTGAAACAGCGTGTGTATATCTCAGTAGCCAATTCATCGTTCTTTTCTTCTAACAAAAACAATATTAAGAAACAAACCTCGTCCGTTATCGTGAACATCTTGTTTAATGTTAAAATGTGTTTTGTGAAAAACAACTGTTCAACCTTGGCCTTCTTTTAAATAATCCGAGCACCGCGCCGCGATAATGTTTGAATCCATGAGCAATCAGTAATACGAAAATAACACAATTACGTTCGTTACATTGCTAATGATCGTGTTTTTAATGATTTGTACACTGTTATAACATTATAAAAACTATAATTATTGTAGCTATAACCTTTGCTTAGCCTTATTCGTGTTATCGCGTGGCCATGTAACAAATTTAATACTCGTTTTGACTATTGAACTTAGGGACGATTTTGTTCTAATCCGAGGGAATAATTAGGCCTATATTAGGCAATCAGCCACATAGTTAAAAGTAAATAATTACATCATTTTACAATATGTACAGAGGCGTCAGAGCTGGGGCGACAGGGACGGCGGCCGCCGCCCCAATATTTTTTGGCAAAAATGAAATTTCGGCAAAGACCTTTTTTTATTTTATTTTTTTTTTTCATTTCAATACCGGTATATTTGACAATATATTTACCACGAAGCAAGGTAATCCCGCTTTCGCGGTTATGACACGTGTATTGTTGATTGTCATCACCCGCCCGCGGTAATGTGCGCGTCAATTATGTTGATAATTGATCGGTCTCTTTCATTACGATAATCCCTTTATTCTTGAGTAATTAAACCTGGTATTCTTTAATTGACGGTATGATCTAAGCCTTTGCTTCTTTTTATTAATATAAAGGAAAGTATGACATGAAACAAATGTGCCGATATCCAATAGTCATTACTTATCACAAAATTAAGGATACCTCAAGATACCGGAATTAATTGTAATAACTCAAAGTAAATAGATAATTCTAAAAAACTTATTTAATGTTTTTTTTACAATTTTTGTGTCATTTCTATATGTCTACTCCAAACCAACGAACGAATTTCCAATTTCCAAAACGGAATTTCGGGAAAAAAATTCCGAAGAACGTTCTTTCAACCCACATGATCCCTATATTGTTGTGGCGCCTGCTACAAAGTACAAACTTCGACATATACAGATCACTTTTTCATCGTCTGTCTGTCTGTCACAACTTTTGTCATTCAGAATATGCCTGCAATAGACGTGTATAAGGATAGTTATCAGGCATAAAAACGCATCAGAATGCGCCATTTGATGCTAAAATTTGAAAGAAAAAAAAAATCCGGGGGAGGACCGGACCCACAACAACGGGAGCGGGATACCCGCTCCCATACCCACCCTC
This sequence comes from Dreissena polymorpha, assembly GCF_020536995.1. NCBI lineage: Eukaryota > Metazoa > Mollusca > Bivalvia > Myida > Dreissenidae > Dreissena > Dreissena polymorpha. Next base: position 33,075,691 of record NC_068356.1, read on the forward strand.
TCCGCCGCCCCAATGTCAATTTGCGTCCGACGCCCCATTCGAATTATTATTTTCATTCATGATGTGTTTTCTTAATGAGCAAACGCCTATTTGATGGTATCGTTTGAGGTAGGCTAAGGTCACAATTGTCTTGTAATTTGACTTTGGACCCTACATTATCGCCGTGGCGTAGCGGATGTGGTGTCCGCCTAGCGATCGGGAGGTCATGGGTTCCATCACCACTGTGAGAGCGTTCTTTAGATCTTCCCCATATATACCAAGGAAACGAACTCGAGAGCGTTTCATATAAGCCTAAGGCTTGTTATGCAATCGAGATTAAATGAATAGGTTAAAAAAATAAATAAACCCTACATTATAAGTTCAATGCTCTTTAAACTGGCGTATGGAATACCAGGATGTGTAGCTACATTTTACCTCTACCTTGTGTATCAGTGATGGCTGTATTCATAACGTAGTTATTTTTATAATAACCTTTCCATATTCAAAAATATGCTGCTATAAATATACGTAAGAAGGCATTGGATCACTGTGCGGTATCACAATGGCTTTCGAAGATTGACGCTTTTCTTAACAGAATTTAGTTATTTGTGAAACTTTTGCTATAAATCCGTATGGTAAAGGACATGTATATTGTATATGTGTATATATTTATATACATACTCTATTTCGTGATGTCGAAAAAATCTCGCATCGCTGTGTGTGATATGGGTTTTGCTAGTGTACAATCACATTACATTATTAAAAACCCGGCGCCCGATGTACTGATGTTGATGCATCAAGGTTAGGTTGTCGACAAATTGGGAAATCGACATTGGATAAGTTTACGTAACCCGAGATGCCTCCAAGTTTCAAGGTCGAAACGTTTGTGCAGTATGCAACCAGTGCTAAAAGGTTGGCGTACATAAATTAATATTTTGAAAGTGAACTACAGTGCGTCAACAGCAGGAATACGATACCTTAGCGCGTGCTTCTCTATTTTTGAAAATGGACCGATTGCGTAATAGTCCATAACTATATCGTACATGTATATGCAATTTTAAACGTATATGCCAGAATTTTTTTAAATATTAATATATGAGTTATTTTCTTAGTGAGTTACTTTTTTAAATATCATGTGTTATTGCTTCTGATTAACCCGAATGTTGCCACCATTGATGCGCTGCCATGGAGTATTTCGGTATATCTCCTTAGGCATTACAAACAATACTGACAAGTGGGGTCATCTTTGGCTCGAATGTTTGCAAAATCGCCAGTGAAGGAAGACACTTACCGTTTCGCCAATCACATGATTATATAGTTTTCACCATGGTGCAAGGTTTATAAACATTCGAGTAAACCAGTAACTGACACTAAGACGTCACAATGTTAATGCATTAACTTTTTCACTTTTAATTTTCAAGTACACAAGCCATCGAGGAAACAGACATGTTGTGTATGCATTTCCATCCCTCGACGTTAATGTAATGACTGTTTGTTTATAGCAAAATGTATGCATTGATGGTGGATCATGTCCACAAAGCGCGTGCACAGTGAGAGTATATGAGTACACAATTCCTTATATCGTCGGTCATTTCTATATCTCTTTATTGTGTCTTACGCGGGGTCTCCTCTTTATCAGCGTAGCTGTCTAACACAAGTTTTCACCAGAATTTAACTTTACCAGGAGCCAATAAAATGTTAGAAAATTTCCCACCAGTAAGCCTGAATAAATAGCAGGAATATTCGCATTTGTTTAGATTCCTTAATTAAGCAAATTAAAAAAACACGTGCTTTCTTGTCTTCAAAAAGTGTTATAATCTGCAAATGGTTGACAATCTGTTTTATGTAGTATATCATAAATGATGTACGAAAATCCACACTATTGCTGTAAATGTTTATATATTTATTCGATTGTATTTTGTGCTGTAGTTTTTCTAACAATATGTTATTTTAATAAGCAAACACACTCATACAATACTTGACAATTGTATTTGTTAATATTGCCCAGTCCAACCCGAAGAAGATCTACTTAAAAATTCGAATGTGGATGACTCCGACCATTTATTTAAGTTGTTTACCTACCATTCGGAAATTTCATCCCATGAGTTCAAATAAGTTAAATAGTAGGAAGCAGATTTATTTCAATATCGTCTTATGTTCTAAATAGCTAAACTCGCAAGATTCAAAAACCGAATTTAAGAGTAGAAATCGCCGATTTGATGTTTGAAGATCTCCATGTGGGAAGCTGCCGTTGTTGCTCATTTAGTGTCCAACAAATTTAAACAAAAAGTATATTACCACTGGTTAGTATATCCCATATGACACCATCCACATGATTAATTTTCCTAAAAGTAATACTATGAGGACGAGACACGTCTTCGAAGCTCACATCGAATGCGACCGACATTCCTTCGCGTTTTCCTTTGGGAAGCCCCATGAATAAAGTAAGGATGTAAAATTCCACAATATAATTAACATTCAAATACATATTTACTGGTTAGAAGTATACAGAGTGTACATTTACGTATGTAAAAATGTTGAGCTGTGTTTTGTCACGGACTCTAGATGGGAATGTCAATATACGTTCCGTGGTTTTTATGGAGCCTCTCAATGCTTATGTATTTTATATGTCTCAAGTTTTATGTTAAAGCAATTTTTTATTTGACAGCGGTTGCCCGTAAATGACATTTATAGTATTATACAAAATTTCAAAAAGTTCTGCCAGGCACAATTCGAGAGAAGCCTCTACAATCGCTTAAATTAAACAAACAAACACATGTGTTGTGCCGTTTACTTCATTTGTCACAAAAGGGGCCTTTTCACAGATTTTGATATGTATTTAAGTTTGTGATTGGATGCTTTAAATTTGATAACTGTAAATATTGGATCTAAATAGCTCCAGTAAAAACAATAATAACAATAAAAATGTCTTCTATAAATGGGCTCGAACCATTGACCTTTGGAAAAAAGTCTAGCAATTTAACCACTCGGCCGTCCGTGCTCATTCAGTGGTTGGTGTATATTTATACATTATATAGCAATTATCGTAATGTCACATGAGTGAGACAAAATTTAACGATAACAACAGAACTCTCGAAATTATTCAATCGTTTCGCGTTTGTAACGCTTTATAATTTTCAGGTTGTTTAATAGGCTTAAGTTGCATTTACTGGTTATTTTAGAGTATGGTACATTTTCATTATTCCAGTTTCCTCGCAAATATTATAACTACACCGAAAATGTGCAAATCTGAAACATTATTTTTCTTCAATTTTGTCAATTCACCTAAACGTGTAAATGTCCCTTTAATTAAGCTCACCCTCTTAGAACACTCATTCGTCGCGATCTATATGAGTCCGCAAAGGTAGATGACCAAGTACATTCTTGTCGCGTTATCCCTACATCGCTGTAGAAACACCGTGGTCATGATGATTGTTGAATGTGTCGGCATTTGTATCTGCCGCTTCTACTTTAAGTCGCCTTACCTTAAGTTATCTCTAGCCACTTTTCGAGGCCCACGCTGAAATGGACACAATTTAAACATCCTATAAAACCGTTTAATGTGGTAAAACTATGAGTTAGGAAAACTGTAAGTGATATATTTTTTATATTGAAATCAACGATAATATCCCGATTTAAATCTTTGCTCCGGTTTTGCATTCATATTTCACATATATAGACATATATTCATTTCATGGTCTTAAAACACTAGTATACTGAACCTAAAGACCTATTTGGAATCGTACAAAGTATTGATAATGGATTGAGAAATGTATAAGGTATTTTTTTATAAAAGGAAGGAAACAATAAACTGCCATAAAAAGAACGATTTAATTTATTTGTATACATATTTTTTTTGTTTGCTTTCTTAGTTCAAAGCCAGGAATTAAGTGTATCATTACAATATTTGAAACAAGTCGCTGTGCTGTTTAAGGTATGTGTCCAAATCGTAGGCGCCCATCAGCTTGCGAAGATATGGTCGTCTAGCCCGTTTATTAAATACAAAGTCACTTATATAGCGAAACATATTTTTCAATATTTAATTTCGCTTTACATAGGCCTATAACTATAAACTCATTTTCCAAAGAAAATGCACAACAAATGCGCTTTAAGTTTAGATATAAACTGAAATTCCATCTGAATTCCTACTGTTGTTTACATCTCTCTGATCTAAATTTGAGCGGTATCACATTTAGTTCTCAACATGAGAATGAGTATGTTGAACAAAACACGTGCATGTACAGTGCAGCGACATGAGAATCTATTTGCTGGCTTGACTGTGCGAAACATTGGCGAGGCGACGATTCTTGCAGCTCGATTTTCAATCGCTGCAAAAAAAGTAGTAGTAGTAGTAGTAGTAGTAGTAGTAGTAGTAGTAGTAGTAGTAGTAGTAGTAATAGTAGTAGAAGTAGTAGTAGTAGTAGTAGTAGTAGTAGTAGTAGTAGTAGTAGTAGTAGTAGTAGTAGTAGAAGTAGTAATAGTAGTAATAGCAGTAGCAGTAGCAGTAGCAGCAGCAGTAGTAGTAGTAGCGTATATAATATATTGATGAAGTTTACTATAAATATGTACCTTTTAAGAACACAAAGTCCTGTTCTGTTTTCAGTTTTGTCATTACGTTTCGTTTTTTTCCGAGAACCATGTTCTTGGTCGCACCTGAAATGAAACATAAAACAGCTCTTTAGAAAAGCAAATTGTGAAATCACGATTTCAACATTTCCGAACAAGCCTTTTACTTCAGCGATGCGACGTCACCGCATGGTAGAACGTAGAAAACATCCGCATTTTCGACTAACGTTTATGCATTAACCAATAAACGTGTTTCTTACAATCACATAAGGATTTTGATTGGTAGATGATATCCTTTTATATAACCTGCAACAACTTCGCGATCTCATTTCTCCTGATAAAGTGAAAGTGCAAGGAGGTAAGCATGTCTTTACAAATGTGTTATCTTTTCGTAAATATGTCGCAATAGCCTGATTAAACCGGTCAACGATGACGATATGTTTCATAATTGTTTCTTAAACAATATAGACAGAGACGCCATTTAGTTAAGCGATTTTAGGAAACGCTTTATTTTTCAATGTTTTGTTGCATAACGATGCTTACGGAATATTAACATTCACAAATTGTGCTTTCGGTTTAATGTCTCTAGACTTTTTGACAAAAAATATTATTGCATAGTTTTTTACTATTGCTCTTTGGACTGGGCTGTCATATTGATCTTAAAATGAAGTATAAGAGATGCCTACCGTATTGAAGGTTTGATGTTCATTGAGAAAAACAACAACAGCGTAAAACAAATACTACTTATGATCGTCATTTCTTCCATGAACTTGCCTGAAGTTACATTAATAACCATTTTGTGTGTGCTCTGTTATTCACAATAATAGGTAATTCCTGTATAAACTATGTTTTATGTGATTAAAAGTTTTATCTTTATTACATAGACACTTGCTTTTCATTGAAAATCTCAATTCAAATGCTTTAAGTAATGCAGATCTAACTGCAACATTTAATAATAATTATAATACAATGCATTAATTAACTGGAAACACATTTTAAATGCTTAATAGACACCTACTTTAAATAATATGCAAGTTTAAAACCGTTTCACAAAAGTGACACTTGAACATTTCTTTTTTAAACTAACTAAATAAACTTGATTATTTGATATGAAATGATTTATGTTCTCAAATTAATAAAACATCTTTATTGAAAATTGTTGTCAATGGCAATCTTGCTGCAAATTGAGTTTCGATATGATTGCTTTTTATGCTACAATTAAATTAAATTTTATCAATTAAATTTTGGTTTATAGTAACCTTTTATAAATAATAAAAAAAGCCTAAGCCTTCTCCTAGCTACTTTAACATTTTGAGGATTTTGTAAATACTCACTGTTGATTGCCTATGCATGGCTACAAAATGATTAAAAACTTGTGAAGATTTTTTACCCAATATCTTATTTGTTGAAGTTTTCTATTGAAAAGATGTGTAATTGATTAATTTATATAAGAAAACAAAAAGATGTGGTTGATGTTGACAATTAAGCTTGACAATCTGAGGATAAAAGCCTGTCTCAGAAAAAGAGATACAAGGTGAATACAGACGTTGCCTATATAAAACAAACAATATTATGTTATTTTTATGATTCCATAGTTAACAAAAATGGCTGGTGATGGCAAGTGGAATCTACAAGATGACATACGTGAGGATGATCCTGAAATGCACGCCCTCATCACAGCAGAGAAGGACAGGCAGAGGAAGGGCTTGGAAATGATCGCTTCAGAGAATTTTGCGAGCAAGTCTGTTTTGCAAGCATTGGGATCCTGTTTGAATAACAAGTACTCCGAAGGACAGCCAGGACAAAGGTACATAACTCTGAATACTTGAATGAATATCCAATCTTCGTAACTGCAAGAATATAACAATTCTCAAAAATCAATATGCTTTGTATTTTGACAGATATTATATAATATGGAATTATAGAAAACTGAACACAGAAATAAGGAAACAGAAGACTATTCTGTAGTTCATTATTTACCGTGTAAATATTATTTATTTTGTTGCAACAGGATATACAGATTATGCTTACATAAATTACAAACTTGCTAAGTGAAACATTTTGATATGGAAATAGTATTCATATGTGGAGTTATTTTTGGTAATGTTGCAGGTACTATGGTGGTAATGAATACATCGACAAAATCGAGCTGTTGTGCAAGAAAAGAGCATTAGAAGCCTTTGGTCTTAGCCCAGAGGAGTGGGGCGTGAATGTTCAGCCACACTCTGGATCTCCTGCTAACTTTGCTGTTTACACTGCATTGATTGGGCCGCATGGTCGAATTATGGGGCTGCATTTGCCTGAGGGTGGACATTTGAGTCATGGCTTCATGACAGGAACAAAGAAAATTTCAGCAACTTCCATGTTCTTTGAATCTTTTCCATACAAACTAGACCCTCTTACTGGGACTATAGACTACGACAGACTTGCTGAAAATGCAAAGCTCTTCCTTCCCCAAATAATAATTGCAGGTATATTAAATGAATGTTTTTTATCAAGTACTTCTAACTGTATCTTGTACAGAACAAAAATCATTGTTGTCCTTGTGCTTAAACATTTGTGTTTTACATTTGTATTTCTAAAGTAGGAATAAACATTTTGTATAAAAGTGATTCTGCCTCTTCTGAAACATCCTCTGAAGCAGTTATTTAATAGTCATTTATGCATTAATGTACCCGTATGCTAAAAGAAGAGATGCAAGACGTGATTTTTAAAAATAGTTTATCACACAGCAGCTTGAGATCTTTTCATACCTTTAATTTTATTATGATCATTGTCTTAAAGTAATAATTCAGAGGAAAGAATACCTGTCTATTGTTGCCACAAAAAATAATTGCAGATTCAGTACTGTATTTCAAGTTTGTCTTGTAACTGTTACCAGGAGTTAGCTGCTATTCCCGTCACCTTGACTACAAAAGGTTCCGAGAGATTGCAGATGAGAACGGGTCCTACCTGCTGGCTGACATGGCCCATGTGAGCGGTTTGGTGGCTGCAGGACTGGCTCCGAATCCCTTCGAGTACTGCGATGTTGTGACCACCACCACACATAAGACACTTCGGGGAGCACGATCAGGAATGATCTTTTTCAGAAAAGGTAAATTTTATGTTTTAGCATTGCTTATTTGTAAGTAATTGGTTAAGATTCAGACCTGTCAAACAAATATGCAGAAAATTACTGTATTTGGCAGGTATTTAACTGCTGTAGGATTCAGTGACTGTTAAGAAAATTCTCAAGTAGTTGACTTAAAACAACTGTATCCATTGTTACTGATGCACAGGTGTCCGCAGAGTGAAACCAGATGGCACAAAAGAGATGTACAACCTGGAGCGACCAATCAATGAAGCAGTGTTCCCTGGCCTGCAGGGGGGTCCACACAATCACCAGATTGGTGCCGTTGCTGTGGCTCTAAGGCAGGCCTGTCAGCCTGAGTTCAAGGTGTACCAGAAACAAGTCCTGGCAAATGCTCAGGTCCTCGCCAAAGAATTCCTTGCACGCAACTACACACTTGTGTCGGGTAATATTTAGCATGATTAAAGCTTATTATTTGTTGGTTGTAAATAATTTGCATTAAATTCTTTCAACAGGCTTAAAGTTTGTAAGGACACTTTAAGGAATATTAACCTTAAACAAACACACATGTTATTTACCATTTTGCCAGATTTGACAGATATGAACTGATTGAGAAAAGTTAATATTAACTTGTTATAGAACAGCAATACAAATTCCAAATAATATGTTAAAGGGTTCTAATGTATAGGGCAGGTTGCTGCCTGGGATATGCTTCTTTTTGTCCCCTACCAGTTTCACCGGAGGGGACTTATGGTTTGCACTCCATCTGTCTGTCAGTCTGTCTGTCAGTCAGTCCGTCACACTTTTCTGGATCCTGCGATTACTTTAAAAGTTCTTAATATTTTTTCATGAAACTTGCACGTCATTTCATTTTGTTCCTACGTCAAAAATTGTGGTTGCTAGGGCAACCAAAAAAAAAATTAAAAAAAAATCTGAAAATGGTGGAATTTCTGACAATGGTGGAGCCTGTAGGGAACCATATTGCTTGACAATAGCCTTGTTTTATTCTCCTACCCTGAAAGGTTGGTGACACACACAATGTGAACATGTTTAGGGCCTTTTCACAGATTGTTTTGGCATTTATGGGAGGTATTGAGTTGATTAAAGAAAACAACTTTAGTATAACAACAAGAAAACATTTTAAAATTGTTAAAGTAATTTAGACAATGTTGTACTACCAGGTTTTAACCAAGGTTTTCCGGATCAAATGTTATTTCATAAACCTATCAACTATCCTGATATATTACATCTTGAGATAACAGCTATTATTATCAGTCAATATGTTGACACAAACTTAAACCAAAACAAAAGCAATAGTTATACTACAAATTATTTTGTCTTGTTAATTTTTTAATCATTTGTTCAATTTCTTACAATAATTCATTAAACCTCTGTTTTTAGTATATTTAAGAAATCAGGACTTTTATGGCTGCTTTTATAGCCTTTATTTGGTCATATTCCCAATGGCAATTTATTTTCACCCAATCCTTTGAAGATGTTATGTCCTTATTACTAACATCTTTGATCTTAATGATTAAAGTTTTCTGTTTTATTTCTGTTTTATCAATATTTTAAAATTTTATGCATTGAGATATAATCCATTTTCCCATTTACAAGTAATTAGATGCTTACATTTCCAATTGACGGAATAGGTCATATTCCCAAAATGTTGAGAAAAGCCATGGTAGTATTTTTCCACTTTCGTGTTTCAAAAGTTCTATTGGGCAATTTGAGAACACGCCATGTTATCTTGTTATTTTCAAAAATTGTTCTGGTACCGTAATATGCCATGACTGGAATTTATGGAGCATTTTATTAAGGACATTTATTGGTTACCACTTCAGTCAGAAAGAGAATGCCAGAAAAATATACACATCATTTATGAATGATAGGTTGTTCATTCTGCTGTTCTTGCTGTATTTTCTTAAGGTGGGACAGACAACCATCTGATCTGGGTGAACTTGAAACCAATGGAAATCGATGCTCATCGCGCAGAAAGTGTCCTGGAGCAGATTGGCATTGCTGTGAACAAGAACACTGTACCAGGAGACAAGAGCGCTCTGAGGCCCAGCGGTCTGCGTATCGGCTCCCCCGCACTGACCTCACGAAACATGAAGGAAGAGGATTTCAAGAAGATTGTTGACTTTTTGGACAAAGGTACAGTGGACTATTGGTGGTCAATGTGTCAGTTGTTGTCATTTTGTCTGTTCGCATTGGTAGTTGTAGTAGCTGTGTTATCTGTTAACATCTAAAGTTCCTATTGACTTTTTGTATTTACAGTTTTCTTATCATATTGTATGTGTACTGAAATTACATTGGCAGTTCTAGAACTGTTTCGTCTGTTAACTTTGACAGTTCTTGTGGCAATTTTTCCTGTTTATGTTTTTCAACACTGGTTATTGTCCCCTACCAGTGAAACCGGAGGGGACTTATGGTTTGTACTCTGTCTGTCTGTCTGTCAGTCAGTCCGTCACACTTTTCTGGATCCTGCGATAACTCTAAAAGCTCTTAATATTTTTTATGAAACTTGAAACAATGGATAGATGGCAATATTGATATTATGCACGTCATTTCATTTTGTGCCTACGTTAAAAATTCTGGTTGCTATTGCAACAAATTAAAAAATATTTATTTTTTTACTGACAATGGTGGAGTTTCACCGGTAGGGGACCATATTGCTTGGCAATCTCTTGTTGAAGTTGTTGTTTCACTAATGGACAAAAGTGGTATTAGGTCTGTAAAAGTTCCTATTTTGTCAGTTTACACTGGTTGTTCTATTTGCTTTTTTGTCAGTTTACAGTTGCTATTATGTTTAAATAGTAGACACTGGGTGTTTAAGTTTCTATTTTGTTTATGGAGACTGGTTGTTCAGATAGCTTTTTTAGGAGCTATTTTCAAGTTGCTATTTTAGGTTTCTAGTTAAGAGTGGAGTTTCAACATTTAAAATGATTGTTTAATCTTAAAACAAAGATAGGTTTTTGAATTTACTGTTAAAATAAACTTACATATTTCATATAATGTATTGTGTTATTGTGTGAAAAATATTTATTATTTACCATTAATTAAAATATTTCGCACTGAATCCAATTAGCAGAAATACATGGAAGTTTTACACCAGTGAACCTGATTTTGTCTTTTCAAACAGGTATAAAGCTATCCAAAGAAATTCAGTCCAACTGTGGGCCTACAATAAAGGAGTTTAAGACCAAATTGGAAGAAGATGAAGCCGTGAGAGCTCAGATATCTGCTCTGAAAGCTGAAGTTGAAGCGTTTGCCGTGCAGTTCCCACTTCCTGGTTTTGATAGCTGGTAGAAAGTTGTGTCACTGACAGAGTGGGAGTTGTTGGTTGAAATCCAAGGTTTATGCCAGGGTTATCGTTAGATGTTTAGATTCTATAGACCTTGTGCTTGAAAAATTATGGAGTCAGATTTTCAGATGTTAAATATTTAAATATTTAGATGTTAAAAATTTAAATTTAATTATTTAACTACTTAGTTAGTTTCTTTGTGCATACTAGTTCATTCTCTCTCAATGTTTCTGAAATCCCATTTTACCCAAATACTATGCAATTTAACACAATTTGTATTGTATAAAATATACTATTGATTTAGCTTTCCCGTTTGCATTAAAAATCATGCAAGTCAGATGCATGGGGTATGACATTTAGTATTACATAGTTCATTAAATTGTTCAAATAAGGCAAGTTAGATGCCATGTAACTGATGTTATTGATGTACATTCTCATGACAATGCATACTGGAATCACTATGGACGACTATCTATGTCACAAACTTGTCTGTAGGTGTTCTCCTACACATTCCAAAGTACAACATTCAAAATGTATACCTGTACCTGAAGGCTTTGTTTCTTATGATAAGAATTCTTGCATGTGCTGTTTGTGTATCATCAGGTGATGGGGGAGGGTATTCTTCATCATTCTTGTGACAAATTCTATAAACTTCCTGTTTTATTATTGAATTTTGTACATGTAGCTTTCTTTCAATAGAATAAATGATTTCAATATACTAGTAACTAAAACTGCATATTCAGGGGTGTGATTTTTCTGAGGATTTCCGCGGATCGGGTTGTCCCGGATGTCACATCGTGTTCTTAAAATGCGCTCTGTAATTTGTTTGCAAATGGCGCCGTTGTGAAGAGAAAATTAAGATTATTGAAATAACAAAAAGCAATCGAATAAACGACTGACATCACCTAGTCTGATAGGAATAATGAAATGTGTTTGTCAAAAAAAAGACTACGTTTTAGATACAAGCAACACATATTTTGTTAAGAAATGTGCCCACTGAATTTGTGTCACGGAAACCAGTGTTTGCAAATTGGAGTGTAGTCTACTCGCGAAGTAAAACAATTTAGAGAGTATCGTTCGAACATGGTAATAGACAAACATGATTTGATTTTTATATGTCTGTGGGTCTGTGTATAATCAGATTCATATGCATATTCTGCTTTATTATGTTTGTCACGCTGTTCAGTTAACTGAAATAGCTTTGAACTGAGTGAAGATGTGAAATGCAAGATATTGAAAGGTAAACAAATTAAATATATTAATTTAACTCAATTATTACATCATTAACACCAGAAGAACACTCAAGTGTGTTTGTTTATATTTAGTCTATTAACTGTCATTCAATACATTGAAAAACTGCTGCTATTGATCACAATAAATACTTACTTAACTGTTTACTTTGCATCCTCAGTATGTTAAATGTGAAGTTCAACAGGTTTTTATAAAGAAATATTGTTATGAAGTTCAAAAAGTTGTTTATTTTAATGTCTGTTTTTATGTTTGTTATTGCGTTATGCGCGCCAATCGCGTAGTCAAAATCAGTCAACAGAATTTTCCTCCCCTCTGACTTTGCCTCAATCACACCCCTGATATTGTGACATGACAGACCCAGACATGAGATTTTTAATATATTTTGAATTTACTTGGCGTGTACAGTTTTATGTTGTATTGTACATATGTTAGTATTAGGTTAACCTGTTTTTAAATTTCTTCTGGACTTAAATTCAGATCCATATATTTCAGTACTGGTACAGTTCAATTTAATGATGATGTTGTTAATGGTTGATGGGATTATGATGAAAAGTAAGGCTAAGAAAGTTTTTTATCACATGCTATACCCTGTTTCCCATGTATAATATCCATTAAGAATATTTTTATCTTACACATGTGTAATATACTTTTTAAGCGTTTTCATTGGCGTAGTTTTCGTTCGATTGACCAATCGCATTTTGTTATTTTGCTGAAATTACGTTGCAACGTCAAATGACGTCACAAAATGTAAACATTTTATTATGTTTGCGTAAATATTTATTTCAGTTGCTCATTTAAAAGCATGTGATAAAAAAGATCTGACACTCGTCATATCATACCATATTGTATTAAACTCGTCCAAGAAATTCGTTAGTAAGCGAGCCAAAGACTCGCTTACTGTCAAAATTCCTGAACTCGTTTAATAAAATGTGCTATGATATGACAGCGCGTGCCAGATCCTATATCTATGTTGCTGAAGATTTTTTAATGATTTGTCTCAAATTTGTTATGTGTAATACACATTTGGTTTCATTTCAATCATGAATGTTGATCATGCCCAGCTTGGAAGAAGTTGGCGGGATGGGTGGCTGGAATTGCTAGGTCTTGTCTGTTTGTTACTTGGATGGTTGGTTTGGCAGTTATTAGACCATTTAGTTGTCATATGTTATCTATAGTTTGTGTGATCATTTAAGTCTGTATGCTTTGTTATTTGACAGGAAAAGACGACTTTGAACAAGGTTTTCTACAGAAAATAATTCAAAATCTGCCTTATATGTGAATCCCATATTCGAATTCAAATATATTTATGCAATATTATTGGCATGTAATTGACAGTTCAGCATATTGCAATTAAGACCATGGTTATCTTATCAGAACTAAGTTATTCAAATATTAACCAAATTTATTTCTTTGCAAAGGGCATTTTTTTTTAGCCTCAAGTATACCGATAACTGAGGAGGAAAGGAAGGGAGATACCTTTCAACTTTGAGGTTATTAGGTCATGGTTACCAGGGTTTGAAACATGCCAAGGAAGAAGTGTCACTTTGGAGATTAAAGGGTCAAGGTCACTGGGGCTTGTGAAAACATAATTTCCGCTTAAATCAAACATAAATAAGAACAGAAATCCATGAAATTTAATTTACTCCTGTTGAATTAATGTGCATGTGCAATATTTAAAAACAAAATATAGCAAATATTGTGCTATATTGCATATTTTGCTTGTGAGTTAATTAATGTTAAATAAAGATCTCTTGCTATAGTCGTGATGTTTGATAATCCATTTATTATTGGAGTTGCATGACCAGAAATGTTAATGTCTGCAAAATTCACTCACAAATTTTTAATAGTTCCATTCATAATATTGACTTGTAGTCCATGCTTAATCATGTATGAATCTGATTTGAACTTTTCTTTTTTAAATTAGTTTGTTAATTAAATGTTAGTACATGAATTATTATTTAAAATAAACAGTTACACAATGAACTTGGGGACAGTAATATTGATTACATTATGATTCATTTGGTGCATATAATTGTCAATAGTTCTTAATAAAGTGTTAAACAATTTTGTTGTTTGTGGTTTTGACAAATGCCATAATGCCAAGCACTGGAGGGCTTCAAATCATTACTTATATACTGTTGATGTTTTATGCTCAACAAAAATCGTTAATACAAAAGATGTTGATGTTCAGTGTTAATTGACAACTTATAGCTCCATACCACTCACTCTAGATGAAACTTGGTCGCATAGGTAAAAGCCTGGGCTAAAACAAATTAGTTACATCAGTACACTTTGGTCAGATAGTCTGCTTGTATCAGATATTAGTGAAAGCCGTTCAAATTATGCCCCTAGGATCAACCGAGGCCTTGACTTGGGTGTCGACACTCAAATTGACATATATGGAATTGTTTTGAATGTGACCCCTAGATCAAAGTAAGTCTCGCTCAAGAAAAAAAATTGTTGTAGAAGACTTTTAGATGATGCTGTATTAGAAAGATGTAAGCTAAGGTGTGTGCGGTTTTACACAAGATCATATCGGGAATATCTTAAAAATCATTTTGTCTAAAGTTGCAGTTTTCATATTTGGTATGTAGCAACATCTAAATTGTCTCTGCATAGTGTTTAGACACATCCCTGGGGTCAAAAGTTTCCATTCACCAGTTGCATAAACTTAAAACAAGAGGGCCTGAAAGGCCCAAAGTTGCTCACCTGAGATAAACAAGATATTATTGGGACAAATCTTTTGACCAAGTTTCATGAAAATTGGAAAATAAATGTGGCCTCTAGAGTGTAATTAAGGTTTTACTATAGCCACATAAGGAGAACTTCCCCGCACCTTGGCAGCCATGTTTTTCAACCAACCGGCATCATTTTTGAACTCCTCTAAGACATTATCAGGATGAATCTTCTGACCAAGTTTCATGAAGATTGGACAGTAAATTTGGCCTCTAGAGTGTTGACAAGATTTTACTTTAGCCATATAAGGAAAAATGCCCCTGTCCCTTGGAAGCAATGTTTTTTAAGCAAACATAATTATTTTTGATCTCATCAAAGATATCAGTGAGACCAATCTTCTGACCAAATTTCATGAAGATTGGAAATAAATGTGGCCTCTAGAGTGTTAACAAGGTTTTACTAAAGCCATATATAGCCATATAAGGAAAAATGCCCCGCCCCTGGTGGCCATGTTTTTAAAGCAACCAAAATCTTTTTCAAACTCATCCAAGTTATCATTGGGACAAATCTTCTGACCAAGTTTCATGATGATTGGAAAATAAATGTGACCTTTAGAGTGTTAACAAAGTTTTACTATAGCCATATTAGGAAAAATGCCTCGCCCCCAAGGTGGGTATGTTTTTCAACCAACCGGCATCATTTTCGAACTCGTCCAAGATATTATTGGGATGAATATTCTGACCAAGTTTCATAAAGATTGGACAATAAATGTGGCCTCTAGTGTAACAAGATTTTGCTAAAGCCATATAAGGAAAAATGCCCCGCCCCTTGGCAGCCTTGTTTTTCAAGCAAAGGTTACCATTTCTGAACTCATCCAAGTTTCATTGGGACAAATCTTCTGAGCAAGTTTCATGAAGATCGGAAAATAAATGTGGCCTCTAGAGTGTTAACAAGGTTTTACTATTGCCATATAAGGAAAAATGCCCCGCCCCTTGGCAGCCATGTTTTTCAACCAACTGGAATCATTTTCGAACTTGTCCAAGATATTATTGGGATAAATCTTCTGACCAAGTTTCATGAAGGTCAGACAATAAATGTGGCTTCTAGTGTTAACAAGATTTTACTATAGCCATATACATGTATAGCCTTATAAGGAAAAAAGCCCTGCCCCATTGGCAGCCATGTTTTTCAAGCAAACGTAACCATTTTCGAACTCATCCAAGATATCATTGAGACCAATCTTTTGACCAAATTTCATGAAGATTGGACAATAAATGTGGCCACTAGAGAGTTAACAAGGCAAAAGTTGACAGCGCACGACGCACAAAAAGCCACCACAAAAGCTCAACATGAGCACGTTGTGCTAAGGTGAGCTAAAAAGGGCAAACTCATCTAAGACTGCAATACCCGTGGTTTCTCATTTGGTATGTCCTACCATGTAGTACATATAGTGATTTATTTAAACAGTTTAACCAGGGCAATTTGAAAATTATACAGCTTATCCAGACTACAACTTCATAATTAACAAGGGCTGTTTGTAAAACATGCATGCCCCCCTATATTGGCTATAAGTTGTAGTAGCAGCCATTGTGTGAATACGTTTTTTGTCACTGTGAACGGTGGTGGTGGTGGTGGTGGTGGTGTAGTAGTAGTAGTAGTAGTAGTAGTAGTAGTAGTAGTAGAAGTAGTAGTAGTAGAAGTAGTAGTAGTAGTAGTAGTAGTAGTAGTAGTAGTAGAAGTAGTAGTAGTAGTAGTAGTAGTAGTAGTAGTAGTAGTAGTAGTAGTAGAAGTAGTAGTAGTAGTAGAAGTAGTAGTAGTAGTAGTAGTAGTAGTAGTAGTAGTAGTAGAAGTAGTAGTAGTAGTAGTAGTAGTAGTAGCAGTAGCAGTAGCAGTAGCAGTAGCAGCATTACAATACCAATACTTAAGAATGATTAAATGGGAAAAGGTAATCTAGCACTGGCAGTAAATATGGGGCTCATTTACAGGTCAGATTTGGAATCTCTGCTGTAAAATGAGATTTTGAATGAATTAAAGGGAGGCAAATTTGTAATAAAAAGAACATGCATAAACTGTAGCTGTTTCCCTTTTTTGAACCATGCTAAATCCTTAAAATGCCTATTTCCAGTAACTGTGACCTTCATCTGTGACCTTGACCTTTGACCTAGTGACCTCAAAATCAATAGGGGTCATCTGCGAGTCATGATCAATGTTCCTATGAAGTTTCATGATCCTAGGCCCAAGCGTTCTTGAGTTATCATCCGGAAACCACCTGGTGGACCGACAGACATGAGCAAAGCAATATACCCCCTCTTTTTCGAAGGGGGGCATAATTATGCAACTTTTAACATAATTGAACACAATTGCTCAACAGATTAGGTATTCACACTCATGTCTTGAATCTCTTGGGCAAAGGTCAAAGTTACACTGAAGGTCAACTATGTTCATAGACTCAGTGCAGTGTGTAAAATATTTACAGGCAATAACAATTTGATCCACATGTTGCAGACATTCATCTTAGCTAGTTTATCATTAATGTTTGGATGAAGCAACATTTTAACAAGACACTTGATGTTGACATCCTATCTACATGTATATGGTAGCTGTCTGGTCTTGCATGCCAAAAGGGGTCTTGTACTTAAAAGTCTCAGTTATAGACCCTATCAATCTTTGATCTTGAACGCTGACCTTTGCATGAGTCATGTATCAAGTATATTCTTAAGTCTTGGTGATTAATGGTCTTTATTAACATTAAATTCTTCTAAGCAATGAGAAATAAAATACAAGACACTTTACTTTGAACTTTGACCTCACAGCCTGACCTTTTAAAAGTAGCCATCCAGCCTCTGCTCATCATCATTATCTATGGTTATTTTGTCTTCAACTATTTAAAATACTAAAAATGTGAAGAAAATTAATAACTGAATAATTATGCTGTTTTTCACCAAAAAGCATCCTATGATCACCTTTGACCTCGGACTGTGGCCTTAAAGCGAGGGATATAGTTTTTGTGAGTGAAGCACTGTCAAACATGATAACTGTGCTTAAATATTTCACAATCAGTCAACTCATATGGAAATAGACTTAAACAAGAGCACTGTTACAACCCGTTTTGCAATAAACCCGTTTTGCAATAAAATTATTGCAAAACGGGTTGGAGTGTCTTATTGCAATTTTTTTTTTTTAAACAACCCGTTTTGCAATAAACCCGTTTTGCAATAAAATTATTGCAAAACGGGTTGGAGTTTTTATTGCATTTTTTTTTAACAACCCGTTTTGCAATAAACCCGTTTTGCAATAAAATCACCACACATTTATTTGCAATAATTTCATTGCAAAACGGGTTGGAGTGTCTTATTGCAATGAGAATTTTGTATAACAACCCGTTTTGCAATAAACCCGTTTTGCAATAAAATCATCACTCTTGTATTTATTCAAATGGATTGGAATAGTTAAAAGTGATGTTCAAATTTTGTATTTAAATAATATTGTTTTAAAATAGACAAAACTGTGAGTTAAAACTTAAAATTAAAAAGCATGGAAGGTGGTGAATTTCGAGATTTAATACGATAAAACAAAACAGAATGTGTGTCGAAACGTGTTGAAGTGTCTTCATGCAACGTCAGTTGTGAGTTACAAACCGTTTCGCAATACAATCATCACATATATACTATTTGTTTCAAATTGATTTGAAACGGCATTTAAGTAAGTTTAAAATGTTGCCTGCAAGGTAAATATGATAAAACTAGGCTGAATGTATATATTTATGAAGTGATTTTCACCAATTGGGGAATTAAATTAAGACAACCCAGAAGTGCAATAATTTTATTGCAAAACGGGTTGGAGTGTTTTATTGCAATTTGTAATTTGTATAACAACCCGTTTTGCAATAAACCCGTTTTGCAATAATTTTATTGCAAATCGGGTTGGAGCGTCTTATTGCAATTTGAATTTTTTATAACAACCCGTTTTGCAATAAACCCGTTTTGCAATAATACAATGACACGTGTATTAATTAATTCAAATTGATTGTAAACAATTAAAAGGAAATTTAAAATATCGTTTTTTTTTATTTCCAAATATGGACAAAACTGTTAGTTTCCACTAAAAAGTAAAAAGCATTGAAGGCGATGCATTTCGAGATTTAATGCGATAAAACAATACAAAATGTATATAGAAAGTGTTTCAACCTATTTAGTACTGAAGTGAAGATAACGCCGAAATGCAATAATTTACTGAAAAAACGTGTTGAAGTGTCTTCATGCAATGTGAGTTGTGTGTAACAAACCGTTTCGCAATAAAATCATCACATATATACTATTTTTTTCAAATTTCTTTGAAACGGCATAAAGTAAGTTTAAAATGTCGCCTGCAAGGTAAATATGTTAAAACAAGGCTGAATGTATATATTTATGAAGTGATTTTCACCAATTGGGGAATTAAATTAAGACAACCCAGAAGTGCAATAATTTTATTGCAAAACGGGTTGGAGTGTTTTATTGCAATTTGTAATTTGTATAACAACCCGTTTTGCAATAAACCCGTTTTGCAATAATTTTATTGCAAAACGGGTTGGAGCGTCTTATTGCAATTTGATTTTTTTATAACAACCCGTTTTGCAATAAACCCGTTTTGCAATAAAATTATTGCAAAACGGGTTTATTTCAAAACGGGTTGTTATACAAATTACAAATTGCAATAAAACACTCCAACCCGTTTTGCAATAAAATTATTGCACTTCTGGGTTGTCTTAATTTAATTCCCCAATTGGTGAAAATCACTTCATAAATATATACATTCAGCCTAGTTTTATCATATTTACCTTGCAGGCGACATTTTAAACTTACTTTATGCCGTTTCAAAGAAATTTGAAAAAAATAGTATATATGTGATGATTTTATTGCGAAACGGTTTGTTACACACAACTCACATTGCATGAAGACACTTCAACACGTTTTTTCAGTAAATTATTGCATTTCGGCGTTATCTTCACTTCAGTACTAAATAGGTTGAAACACTTTCTATATACATTTTGTATTGTTTTATCGCATTAAATCTCGAAATGCATCGCCTTCAATGCTTTTTACTTTTTAGTGGAAACTAACAGTTTTGTCCATATTTGGAAATAAAAAAAAAACGATATTTTAAATATCCTTTTTAATGTTTACCATCAATTTGAATTAATTAATACACGTGTCATTGTATTATTGCAAAACGGGTTTATTGCAAAACGGGTTGTTATAAAAAAAATCAAATTGCAATAAAACGCTCCAACCCGTTTTGCAATAAAACTATTGCAAAGCGGGTTTATTGCAAAACGGGTTGTTATACAAATTACAAATTGCAATAAAACACTCCAACCCGTTTTGCAATAAAATTATTGCACTTCTGGATTGTC
This sequence comes from Dreissena polymorpha, assembly GCF_020536995.1. Classification (NCBI taxonomy): domain Eukaryota; kingdom Metazoa; phylum Mollusca; class Bivalvia; order Myida; family Dreissenidae; genus Dreissena; species Dreissena polymorpha. The sequence continues at coordinate 33,095,935 of NC_068356.1, forward strand.
TTCATTTAATTCCCCAATTGGTGAAAATCACTTCATAAATATATACATTCACTCTAGTTTTATCATATTTACCTTGAAGGCGACATTTTAAACTTACTTTATGCCGTTTCAAAGAAATTTGAAAAAAATAGTATATATGTGATGATTTTATTGCGAAACGGTTTGTTACACACAACTCACATTGCATGAAGACACTTCAACACGTTTTTTCAGTAAATTATTGCATTTCGGCGTTATCTTCACTTCAGTACTAAATAGGTTGAAACACTTTCTATTTACATTTTGTATTGTTTTATCGCATTCAATCTCGAAATGCATCGCCTTCAATGCTTTTTACTTTTAAGTGGAAACTAACAGTTTTGTCCATATTTGGAAATATAAAAAAAACGATATTTTAAATATCCTTTTTAATGTTTACAATCAATTTGAATTAATTAATACACGTGTCATTGTATTATTGCAAAACGGGTTTATTGCAAAACGGGTTGTTATAAAAAAAATCAAATTGCAATAAAACGCTCCAACCCGTTTTGCAATAAAACTATTGCAAAGCCGGTTTATTGCAAAACGGGTTGTTATACAAATTACAAATTGCAATAAAACACTCCAACCCGTTTTGCAATAAAATTATTGCACTTCTGGATTGTCTTCATTTAATTCCCCAATTGGTGAAAATCACTTCATAAATATATACATTCACTCTAGTTTTATCATATTTACCTTGAAGGCGACATTTTAAACTTACTTTATGCCGTTTCAAAGAAATTTGAAAAAAATAGTATATATGTGATGATTTTATTGCGAAACGGTTTGTTACACACAACTCACATTGCATGAAGACACTTCAACACGTTTTTTCAGTAAATTATTGCATTTCGGCGTTATCTTCACTTCAGTACTAAATAGGTTGAAACACTTTCTATATACATTTTGTATTGTTTTATCGCATTCAATCTCGAAATGCATCGCCTTCAATGCTTTTTACTTTTTAGTGGAAACTAACAGTTTTGTCCATATTTGGAAATAAAAAAAAACCGATATTTTAAATATCCTTTTTAATGTTTACAATCAATTTGAATTAATTAATACACGTGTCATTGTATTATTGCAAAACGGGTTTATTGCAAAACGGGTTGTTATAAAAAAAATCAAATTGCAATAAAACGCTCCAACCCGTTTTGCAATAAAACTATTGCAAAGCGGGTTTATTGCAAAACGGGTTGTTATACAAATTACAAATTGCAATAAAACACTCCAACCCGTTTTGCAATAAAATTATTGCACTTCTGGATTGTCTTCATTTAATTCCCCAATTGGTGAAAATCACTTCATAAATATATACATTCACTCTAGTTTTATCATATTTACCTTGAAGGCGACATTTTAAACTTACTTTATGCCGTTTCAAAGAAATTTGAAAAAAATAGTATATATGTGATGATTTTATTGCGAAACGGTTTGTTACACACAACTCACATTGCATGAAGACACTTCAACACGTTTTTTCTGTAAATTATTGCATTTCGGCGTTATCTTCACTTCAGTACTAAATAGGTTGAAACACTTTCTATTTACATTTTGTATTGTTTTATCGCATTCAATCTCGAAATGCATCGCCTTCAATGCTTTTTACTTTTTAGTGGAAACTAACAGTTTTGTCCATATTTGGAAATAAAAAAAAACGATATTTTAAATTTCCTTTTTAATGTTTACAATCAATTTGAATTAATTAATACACGTGTCATTGTATTATTGCAAAACGGGTTTATTGCAAAACGGGTTGTTATAAAAAATTCAAATTGCAATAAGACGCTCCAACCCGATTTGCAATAAAATTATTGCAAAACGGGTTTATTGCAAAACGGGTTGTTATACAAATTACAAATTGCAATAAAACACTCCAACCCGTTTTGCAATAAAATTATTGCACTTCTGGGTTGTCTTAATTTAATTCCCCAATTGGTGAAAATCACTTCATAAATATATACATTCAGCCTAGTTTTATCATATTTACCTTGCAGGCGACATTTTAAACTTACTTTATGCCGTTTCAAATCAATTTGAAACAAATAGTATATATGTGATGATTGTATTGCGAAACGGTTTGTAACTCACAACTGACGTTGCATGAAGACACTTCAACACGTTTCGACACACATTCTGTTTTGTTTTATCGTATTAAATCTCGAAATTCACCACCTTCCATGCTTTTTAATTTTAAGTTTTAACTCACAGTTTTGTCTATTTTAAAACAATATTATTTAAATACAAAATTTGAACATCACTTTTAACTATTCCAATCCATTTGAATAAATACAAGAGTGATGATTTTATTACAAAACGGGTTTATTGCAAAACGGGTTGTTATACAAAATTCTCATTGCAATAAGACACTCCAACCCGTTTTGCAATGAAATTATTGCAAATAAATGTGTGGTGATTTTATTGCAAAACGGGTTTATTGCAAAACGGGTTGTTAAAAAAAAATGCAATAAAACACTCCAACCCGTTTTGCAATAATTTTATTGCAAAACGGGTTTATTGCAAAACGGGTTGTTTAAAAAAAAAATTGCAATAAGACACTCCAACCCGTTTTGCAATAATTTTATTGCAAAACGGGTTTATTGCAAAACGGGTTGTAACAGAGCACCTCATAACAGGTGCCAACGCTTGGCTGCGGGTGCAGTTTTGAATAAATGAAAGCTTGTCAGAATAATTTTTTTTTAGAGGTCAGTGACTTTGACCTTTGACCCAAAAATGGGTGTGGCTTGTAGACCTCCTCAAGGTGCATCTACATATGAAATTTCAAAGTTGTAGGTGGAAGCACTTCGATTTTAGAGCCAATGTAAAGGTTATAGCACGGCAGATGCGGGATGGCAAGCTGGCCATGGCAATACCTCAGGTTTTTTCCGAAAACAGCCGAGCTTAAAATGATATTTTTTATCCAATTTAATAAATGCTATATGCTGTATTCAATGCTATATTTTGAAGTATCATCCGTTCACTTTTATCACTCCAAACTTTATATGTCTCTCTTCATACATATATTTTATCAGTGTCTACGAAGTCCGACTAATAGCATATAGGTTCACATGAAATGTTTATTGAATGCATGAATAAATGCATAGTTCACCTATGAAGACACAACCATATCAAGAGGGCTATGTCAACAAACACAATCACAATCATATACACATAACACACTACACTTACAAAAATATTGTATGAATACAATTTCGAAGAACTAGCCCTGTTCAAACACTGATTTCATTGGGCAGAAAATGTTATATATATTGTAGTTTTGTGAACATGGAAAAATGCAAAGTTCGAAGACTTGCATGCAGTTTCTTTTCAAAAAACAGTTTCATTGAAAATGTTTTTTCTGATACTTAAGATATTGATGCAAATTCAAAACGTAAACAGGTAAAAATCCAACAAAAAACTATGTAATGTAGTTTATATATTGGTATCCAAAGTAACAAAAGTTCAGCTCGCACTGTCATTATTTTTAATCCACATTCTAAGTTCAGATGATATATACTTTTCTTTTTTTTTAAGTTATTCTATGCTAGCTTTTCCTCCCACAGCTTCTAATGCTTTCACAAGCTTTTCTGCTTCATCTTTGGTCAAATCACTCTTCAGATTTACTGGAGCAGACTCTACTATCTTTTTAGCCTGAAATAACACAAGCATTCTGCATATGAATTTTGTGCACAAAAATCCCCATGATGCAGGCATTCATAATTATTATCCATTTTACCAAAAATAATGGATCTGAAATGTTTTGTCATTATTGCATTAAACAATGTCAAACATTCACAGACATAAGTACATTTCAATGTATCCAATACAGAGCTACAGATTTGTCACAAATGTGACTTTAAGACATTACTATACAAAATCAATGAAAATTTGTACAATTTTTCGTAAAATAAACTTAACCAATTAACAAGAGTGCCAAACTGTCACAAGATACTCCCGTTTTAAGGCTTTGGACAACTTGATAACTTTACCATGACCCATATTTCAGCTTGACCTACATATCATCTAGACACAACTTCTAACCAAAGTTGGTGAAGATCTGATGAAAACTACTTCAGTTAGAGAGCAGACACCATGCTAAATGCTTGAAATGCACTAAGTGACCTGGTGACCTAGTTTTTAAACTGGCATGACCCATATTGAACTTGACCTACATGTAGATATTGTCTAGACACAGCTTCTGACCAAATTTGGTGAAGATCGGATGAAAACTACTTCAATTAGAGAGTGGACACCATGCTAAATGCTTGAAATGGTTTAAGAGACCCTGTGACCTAGTTTTTGACAAAGCGTGACCCATATTCGAACTTGACCTAGATAGTGTCTAGATACAACTTCTGACCAAGTTTGGCAATTAGCGGATGAAAACTACTTCTATTAGAGAGCGGACACCATGCTAAATGCTTGAAATGCACTAAGTGACCCTGTGACCTAGTTTTTGACCCGGCATGACCCATATTCGAACTTGACCTGATATTGTCCAGATACAACTTCTGACCAAGTTTGGTGAAGATTGGATGAAAACTACTTAAATTAGAGAGCGGACACCATGCTAAATGCTTGAAATGCACTAAGTGACCCGGTGACCTAGTTTTTGACCCGGCATGACCCATATTCCAACTTGACCTAATTATTGTCTAGATACAACATCTGACCAAGTTTGGTGAAGATCGGATAAAAACTATTTGAATGAGAGAGCGGACACTGCTGTGGAAGCCACCCGCCCGCCCATCCGCCGCCAAAGTGAAACTAAAATACGTTCCGTTTTTTTAATATTGCAAACTTTGTCACTGTAAAACAATTTAATATTATTATACCTGCACTAAGTTTGTTCCTGCAATTAGAGTCTTGATTTCTTTGATAAGGTTCACTTTCTTTTCTGCATCAAACTGTATCAGCTTCACAGTGTAGGACATTTTTTGTGGAGCTGCTTCTTCAACCACCTGATAAATACAATATAACATTTGTAAAAACATTTGCATACATATGTTACAAGATGCTGTATTTAAAACAATGCATACAACGTTTAAGTATTGATTCATTAGTCCTATTGAATGAGTCAAAGTCAAAAAAGGTCAATATCATGGTCACCATGAGATCAGGTGATGCGAGTGTTCTGAATGTCGAATTGAAGTATTAAAGATGTTTATAAAGTAGTATAAAGCCAATGGTCAATTTTGTTCTGAAGGTGGAATTATATTAAAGACGTTCTGAAAGTAGCATTAAGTGGTCAATTTTGGTTAACCAGGAATTTTGACATTTTGAATAATTTCAAAAGTAGGTCAAAGTTTAGTTTAAAATGAAGCCAGTGATGGGGGGGGGGGGGGGGTTTGAAAATGTTCAAAGATATCACCCATGCAAGAATCAAAGCTTTGCAGCAGGCAGTATTGAGGTAAGACAAAACATGTAATTATGGATTAACCAAAAATTCTGACTCTGAATTAGTAACAGTCCAAAAGTAGCCAAGGTAACGAGGGCTGTTTGTAAAACGTGCATGCCCCCATATGGGCTGTCAGTTGTAGTGGCAGCCATTGTGTGCATATGTTTTTTGTCACTGTGACCTTGACCTTTGACCAAGTGACCTGAAAATCAATAGGGGTCATCTGCCAGTCATGATCAATGGACCTATGAAGTTTCATGATCCAAAGCCTAATAATTCTTGAGTTATCATCAGGAAACCATTTAACTGTTTCGAGTCACTGTGACCTTGACCTCTGACCTAGTGACCTGAAAATAAATAGTGGTTATATGCCAGTTTTGACCAATGTACCTATGAAATTTCATGATCCTTGGCATTAGCATTCTTGAGCATCATCCGGAAACCATTTTACTGTTTCGAGTCACTGTGACTTTGACCTTTGACCTAGTTACCTGAAAATCAATAGGGGTCATCTGCCAGTCATGATCAATGTTTCTATGAAGTTCATGATCCTAGGCGTAAGCATTCTTGAGTTATCATCCGGAAATCATTTTACTGTTTCGAGTCACTGTGACCTTGACCTTTGACCTTGTGACCTGAAAATCAGTAGGGGTCATCTTCCAGTCATGATCAATGTACCTATGAAGTTTCATGATCCTAGGCCTAAGCGTTCTTGAGTTATCATCCGGAAACCATTTTACTATTTTGAGTCACTGTGACCTTGCCCTAGTGACCTGAAAATCAATAGGGGTCATCTGCCAGTCATGATCAATGTACCTATGAAGTTTCATGATCCTAGGCCTAAGCGTTCTTGAGTTATCATCTGTAAACTTAGACGGACCGACATGTGCAAAACAATATACCCCCTCTTCTTCGAAGGGGGGCATAAAAATAAGATCAAGTAAGGTGGTAAAGTTGATTTCATCCAAGCAAGATAATCATGGTAAAACCAATCTAAAATTTCACATTTCTTTGAACTGGTAGTAATGAAAGACAGACCGAAGACAAGTGAAAACAGACATGACAATCCCTACATGCCTATATGCATTAGTAGAAGCTGGGGCCATACAAAATAATCTTGATGCAAGTTAATAATCACTTGTGTTCTAGGAATTGGATGGATTTGCTTTTCTGCATTCATGGGCACTAAAAGTACTGCTTGTGGAAAGTACAGTAAGGTTAAGCGCTGCTAGTATACTTATATAGTTAGTTGCTTTATATTTTTAACATGTTGGGTAGCCAATAAAAGAATGTTGCAACAAACTCTGAGACAAAGAAGCAATGTCAGCAATGATACACGGTACACCACAAATTGCCCCTTTCACACTCAGAAGCAAAGTGAATATGGCTATGTTTAAACAGCATAAAACCAGAATAGCTAGCGAGTAACTCAGAGTCTGTTCAGGTTTTATACTGTTTGCTGCTCATCAGTATCTTAGGGTTGGAACTGAAAACTTTAAAACTTGGATCTAGTAAGAAAGGCCTTTAATAAAATTTAACTTTCGGAGGACTACAAAAGTGTAAAAATATGTATGCAAGTGATAAAGGGTTAACCTGCAAGCAAACCTGCATAAAACATTGACGCTGTTTGGTTAGCTAGGTGATGATGACGTCAATTCAATCGATTTTTTAGAATAAACATTAAAATAAATAAACGAGATACAAAGCAAAGGAGACATGTTGAATAGACAGACTATAACAACCTAAGCAGCTGTATACAAACCTCTGCCACTGCGGGAGCCACTGCTACTGGAGCCACACCCATTGCCATCATCGGAGCATCAGCTATATTGAGGGTTTTCTGAAATGAACACAAGTATTTCAAACGGTAACCCATGCAATTGCTTTTGTCCATTTGCATTAACAGACCTTATACAAGTCTATTTATATTGTTTAAAGAGTTAAAGTAGCAAAGGTAAAACAATCATACATAATCACACTGCTAGATAAATGTCTCAAAATTTTGTTTTGACAAAAAAGGAGAAATGGTCATTCTTACGGTACTCTGAACTCCCTTGGATAGGTCACTATGGTTATAATTTTTCAAAGCATCATTAAAATTTTGAACGTTGAAACCCTTCAATATAAATAAGCTAATGATTCGAGCAAGAAAATTAAACAAAAGGCAATAATTTGTGAATATTAAATAAAAAGCTATCGTAAAATGTACATGTTTACCCACCCCAAACATTACTGTAATTGTATAAAATGATTTATTAGATGTGTAGGGATAATTAAAAGTAGATTACAAAGCAACAAAGTTGCATATTTGTATGCATATCAAATTTTGAAACCCCATTTGCTCAAGCAACAATAAATTCTTATTTTACTAAGTGACACACCTAATTCTATACATTGATATTAAATAAATGAAAATGGAGAGCAAAAATACATAAAGATTTAACTTTTTTACTGAAAAGGCCTACTGGTAATATGCCTAAACAAATATGGGTTGGTAGGTAAGGTTTATTTTTTAATTTTTTAGACAATACTAGTACTCAAATTTACCACCGTTATAAAAGAAATGGTACATTTGTTTGTCCCTACTTTGGGGGTATCATTTATTTTAAATTTAACATAACTATCCTGAAGATATGTTCTTTCGCGATCTGTTAATATCAAAATCAATAACGACCAATAAACCGGGAATCTGCTGAGGAACTTGCTTTTTTTTCACACAACAAAATTTTCTATCTTTTATCAAACTTTCTTAACTAAATCCAGTTTCAATGAGATTTTCCCAACATTATTGCACATTACCACTACACTTATGTAGTGCTAAAAATGTTAGCCAGACTAGCCCAACATCCCGCCTGTCATTCTTGAAAACGTCCCTCTCTCTCCATATGATTTAAAATTGACATGAAGCCTCCTGTCAATATAATTGTTTTATACATGCAGCCCAATCACACTACATGTATATCCGTGTGGATGTGTGTTTAATAACTGTAAGTCACTGATCAATACTAGTACTTCCTATCTGAAAAATCACAGTTCTAATGATACAGTCTATCTGAATCAATTTGTATTTAGCAGTAGACAAAATGTAAATTACAAATGTTCTACCTTACAATTTTGTTAAATGCATTGCAGAACATTTTACCAAAAGTAAAACGATCTAAATGTTATCTGTGCTACACATATTTTTTTAAGCAACTAAACACTACACCTTTTTTTTAATCAACTAATTACCCCATGATTTCCAGAAAGATGATGATGAAGTTAAAATTTTGCTGGCTTTTGATCAGGATCAATAATTTACACTAAATACATCAGGAATGTGTAAATATCACTAAAAATAAGGGTTATGAATTCTAATAAATCAGTGCTTTCTTCCTTCTTAGATAATGGCCATTTTTAACAAATTTGTGAAGTTTGCGGAATTTTTTTTTCCAACATTATGAAAAGTCTGCAACTCATGTTTTCACAAAATGAGAGGATCAAGGCCGCTTTACAATGATGGGAAAAAAAGCCCAGTACATAGAATTTTAAAATATTCACAATTAAATCTTTTGGTTGCAAAATACAGGTGTTGGTTTGAAAGAGATATAATGATGCACTAAATTCTGGCAATAATATTTGGATGCAGATTTAAAGAAATAAAAACTTTTGAATCTGTATTTAAAATATTAGCTTGATCAGTTTACAACAAACATTTTTTTGTTAAAGCTGATTCATGGATAAGTCAAACACATTAAAATAAAAAATTATTTCAAAGCCCTTAACATACCTTTAATAATTCATTTAAGTCTGATACTTCTAGCAAAGTGAGCTGGCTTATATCATTCACTATCTTTTGTATTTTGGGAGAATATGTCTTTATTGGTGTATTTGGTAAAGGCAATGGATGTTCTTGTGCATCTGTACTGTAGCATCTTTGCAAATGTTGGAGAGTCCTCACTTGTCGATATAAACTTGAATAATGATGCCTGAAAAAAAAAAGTATAACATTACATAAGATAATGAGTACTTCTTTGATTATAAGACAGGAAAATTTACCTCAGAATTTGATTAAAAAGTTGGGAACTCGTCTAATAGCGTCCTCAAATTATTTTTAAAAGTTTATGGCCATTTTTCTCATTCATGGCCATTTTTTACCTTTAAACTCAAAGTGTGACCATGACGTTGCAGATATTGACGTAATTCTTTCGCGCGACACACCGTCCAATGATGGTGAACAAATGTGCCAAATGATTTTAAAATCCCACAATGAATAACATAGTTATGGCCCGGACAAACTCATTTATGGCCATTTTTAGATGGTCGCCGTCTAAAGTGCTTAGTGTAAAATTCAGGTCGGTACGGCCTAGGTATGATTAACCCAATTCCCGCTTACTACGCGCAAGAAAGAGTTGTATAATTTATGCAAAAAGTTTGAGTTCTCCAATTATTTTTATTCACAAATGGAAACATTATATTAATATCGTGTTAAATGCAATAGTTTCGAATGGTGTTTTATAGAAAAGAATAAAAAAAACAATGATCGTATTGTACGTGTCGCGGAGGAGATTGTTTATGAATGATTAAAATAGTCCTCTTTCTGCGGCGTCTGCGTGACGTAGTATTTTCGCTAATCTCATTCATAACTCTGAGGCTGGTGATAAACAAAGGGGAGTCCGGGTAAGAAAAACGCACTAGTATAAGGTTACGCTTGTTTATATTCACAGGTCTCAATTAATAATACGTTGACCACGAATAAAACAATTATTACAGGGATACGATAGACAACATAAAAAATGTTTCATTATCGCTGAAACTGTTAAAAAACATTTAAATATAACAAGAATATTCTCTAAAAAATGTAGTCTTTCTGTTTTGAAATAAGGTTTGGAATTTTGGTTTCTAAATAACTTAATTCAAAACAAAAGTTTAATTATAGTGTTTTTTACTTGTTAGTCGCATATTTACCGCATTGTGTGTGTTATAATAGGCAAACCATACATTAGTAAAATTCAATCTGCCTTCGCACATAGAAGGAATGGGTCAATTAGGTGCTGCGTTTCCTTTGCTTACTTCAGTTAGAGGTCAATTCTTTACGTAATAGCAATCACAAGGCTCCGGCTTCAAAGGAATTGCGGAGCGTTCTTACATAATAAAAGTCGTAGTCGCATGGTATTTGCGTTTTGCGTCCTATTTGGTCACGTGGTTCTTTTTCGCGGGTGTTTTGACATTCATGATATGCTATTATTAGATGCGCCTGTCGATAAACAAAGGAAAGTTTACAGGTTATAACAACGCAATAGGTTACGCTCTCGCATACAACTCAATGACGTAGTACAGGTCGTAAATTGAGAGATTCGGGAAAAAGTTGACGCTTATTTATATTCTCAATTTATAAAACAATGAACATAAGTTCAACAATAACTTCAGCGATACGATAGACAAAAAAAAAGTTTCATAATCGCTAAACCCGAATATAACAAACAATTTATAATAATAATACGAATGCAATAGTAGAAGGTTAGTAGAAGGTTTAGCTTGTTTATATTCACAGTTCTCAATACATAGACATTTGGATATGAGTTACTCAATTACTACAGGCATACTATAAGCAACCTCGAAAATGCTTTTTAATCGCTAAAACCGAAAACAACTTAATATATTATATTAAATATATTTATAACAATAAATGTCTTTTAAAAATGTAGTCGGCGTATACGCTGACTTTGAAATAAAGTTAGCAATTTACTTATCTAAATAATTAAATACAATTAAACAAAAGTTAAACTATTGTGTTGTGTTTTTCACTTGTAAGCTGCATATTCACCGCATGAAATGTGTGTTAGCATTGTCAAACCACACATTAGTGTGGCTCGATTGGTCATTGTCGGCTCGGGTACTACTTACATGTACCCCGGGTACACTTAAGATTACCCAGGGTACGGTAAATATACTAAGACGTACCCGGGAATTATAACGCTAAATCGGTCGTTGTCGACTATATTTTTTAAATTAATTATGTTCATATGTATGTCAATTTTCTGTTAAATTGCCTCTTTATTATCAAGACTCATACTCAAAAAATATGTTTATGCAGATATTTTTTAATTGAAGTTTGATTCGTAATTACAGTTATCGATAGCGCGTTTTACCACATCGGATTTTGGGCGGGAATAAAACTTGGGTACAGTCTAATATCGGCCGGGTACGTTTTAGTATATTTACCGTACCCGGGGTACAGGTAAGTACACTTACATGTACCCGGGGTACATGTAAGTAGTACCTGTGCCGACAATGACCAATCGAGCATTAGTGTGAGTAAATAAAAAATATACTACGGGAGAGCACTTCATATGTGTCCTCATATGCCTTGTTATGAGTAACTTTCTTCACTATCGAAATATATGGTATGTTTATATTTGATTTAAACGCAGTTTTCTTTCGACACATTTAAATCACACGTCAATAGCGCCGTCATGCGAAAATGGGTCTTATGCGTTTCGGCAAGCGTTTGTTAAACCCAACATGTGCTTTTGCGCAGTCAGGCCATAGGCGATGCTGTTCGCTTTAAAATCACTCAATATGTTATGTTTCTCCTTACCAGAAGGAGGGATAGCTGAGTGGGCTATTTATATGATGGGCGCATATGGAATAAGACACATTTTTGCATGACGAGGGTCATTACAAATCTCATTGCGAATTGAAAATGCCACATTTTAAAACAATGCTTTTTGATACAAAATTGAATTTAAAATGGCAGCCTATCCACACATTAAGGAATGATTTCCAGACGCGCTGACCAAGTACGGCAAACATTGTGGTATGATAATTAAACGATTTTCTCTTATCGTGACACTATACTATTTCGCTAATGATTGTTTTCTCATCTTGGAGGTGAAAGTGAAATTCTGCGAGATGGATTGTAACGCGTAATTGTAACAGAGCCACAATTTGTGTCGTTTGAGCATACAGAGAGTAGTCCGGAATTCCTTACACTGAACAGTGCTATATCCTTTGAATTGAGCACATACGCAGTGATGTAGCAAAAATTCAGAGGTTGTATCTCGAATCACCTTATTAAATATTCGAAAATATTCATGCGTGTCTGTTGGCGTTATGTAAAAGTAACTAAGATGAAAACTGAAGCAACTACGCCAGGGGTTTTTATCTGATTTTGGGAAAAGGGCCTGGCCTTTTTTGAGGGGAAAAAAAATCACGCGAAACGTCGAATTTTGGGGAAAAAAATTGTGCGAAAAACTGGATTTTGGGAAAAATAAGCAAAGTCTAAAATAATCAAGTTAACATATTTTACTGTTTTAAAAACAAATTCAAGGCAACAGATAATTTAATTATGCAAGATTGTTCTAGTTTCTACAGTGGATTGGGTTAACTTATATATTTAAAGGTAAAAAAAAAAAAAAAAATTTTTTTTTTTTTTTTTAGGGGAAAATGAAATCTAGGGGAAAATTTACAAGCTGAGGGGAAAAAAAATCCGAGGGGAAAGGGCCGATTTTCGGCGGGTCCCAAAGAAGGAAAAAAAAACCTGTACGCCTAAAAGCGCATTAGTGCTCTATACCTATGTTTATGTTAGCGTTGTTGACACCGTGTGAACTGCTCGGGTAACAAGTAAAGCATAAACAGCAATGTTTATATACTTTTATTCCTCCATATACAAGATACGAAGATTATTGTATATTTTGAATTTATATATGGTGTCAAAAATCAGTAGTTTTGTACACGGAACTTTCATTATGAATTTATATTCTTGGTGAGATAGTCATTTGATATTAGAAAAAATATTCCTTTAATATGATGGTGACTGCAAATTTTCTTTATATTAAGTTCTCATTACCATTTTCATCATACTTTCTATGCTTTCAGAACTTCCAAGAAGCATGTTGTTTTTATTTTGTCTTAGTTATTTCGATGAAATAATAAGGATGATAAAAAGTGCACACAGAACTCGACCCGTGCGCTATGACACACACTTTATAAAGTTGAATGGCGTGTGTTCATTTCAAACTTGCGATTGATTTTCAAAAATGAATTGCGTGTTAAATTATGCAATAGGGAACATCTTCAGTGCCTTCAGCGCTTTGATTTACCTTTGAACTCAAAGTGTGACCTTGACCTTGGAGATATTGACGTAATTCTTTCGCGCGATACACCGTCCAATGATGGTGAACAAATGTGCCAAATGATTTAAAAATCTCACAATAAACAACATATTTATAGCCCAGACAAGCTTGTTCCACCAGCCTGCCTGCAGGCAGACATTAGCCAATCTAATAACCAGTTTTTGCCTTCGGAAAACCTGGTGAACGCTCATGTTAAGTGCCAAATTGACCCCACATTGAAGAAATTTAAAAATATAAAAATGGTCAGTAATACCCAAAATAAATAAATGAAATTTACATATGGTTTAAATAATTATATATTATTTCTACATATGTATACATTTTCAAGAAAAAAAATCACACATCTTAGTAATAATGTCATTATTAGGAAAAATTATCCAATATATGGCAAATTCTCAAATCCTTTAAAAAGAACACACATGAACCAAATAAAACCACCAACAGTATTGGCCAGTTATATTTAAGGTACTACTTCCATTGAATTGCGTCAATAAAGCCCCACAACGACACTATGCGAATTTCAAAATGAACATGTTTATACCATGAGTTGCTATTTATAGATTTTGGAAAAAGTCTAAGTTTCCAATTGAATAGCATGCGATCAAGAGGAGTTATGATGTTATGAAATATATTTCATGAAACTATATCATTTTCTTATTATCTCCATAACAATGACGCTTACATGAAATTCACTAATTCAATAGAATCTTGATACATTTAAGTCTTCTCCCAATTTAATTTCATCTGTCGTCCATATTTGTCAGCAGTTTGTATAGATGCACATTTACGAATTTATTAAATATTGCTTTCATATTATATTTATTTGATTATATCCCTTGAAAATACCTCATAAACAATTTATAAAAACTTAAGAACAAATGGATCGGTAATATTTTATAAATTGTTGAAACTGTAAAGATTTTATCGGCATTTTCATGAAATTGGGAAAATAAATTCATGAGCATTTTTTTCCACACGAAAAGTCCACTGATTATGGAAATACTAAATTTGATATAACCCTTTATAATCATTCAAATTAAAAGAACAAAATCATATAATACTTTGTTAGATGTAATTGAATTAAAATTGAGATAAAATATACATTAGACATCTTTCTAAAAAAAAAAAAAAAAAAAAAAAATTTTTTTTTTTTGGAAATTGGGAATTTTTTGCCACATTTTGGGAAAAAGTATACTTTTTGGGATTGGGAACATAGCCGAATTTCGGCTATAAAATCGGGCCAAAAAAAACCTGTATACTTCTGGCAAATAATGACTAGCTGAACAGGTAAACATGACAAGACAATAACAAATGCATTTTTTGATCGATGACAAGGTTTTTATAGAAAGGTAAATGTTCACTTGGTTTAATATTTACGTGCCCAACATTTCTGTAATTCATTTTTCCGATCCCATAAATATTATGCCTAGATCGTTAATTAAAATATTGTTATGTAGACTTCCTTTAAACCGGATGTTTTATGCCCCACATGTTTGACGAATGGGTATGATGTTCGAGCAGGGACATAAACATGTTGTAATTGGTTTTAAGGTAGCAAATTAGTCGTCTTTCCGAGTCTTATATATTTAAAATTAAAAATACACGTTTATGCCTTTTGGTAATACAGTTTATTTTTTGTATTTGTGTCATTTCGTGACTATAATGAGTACTGAATTGCGAGTAAATAATTTAATTTGACAATAAAGGTTCACTGAAAAGTCCACCATACTAAAAGTAGTTTCCAATTATTTTGTTAACTTTTGACATTCTTTAATGTTTTTCTTTTTGATATTTTAGGATTGTTGGTGTGTGTTGTGTGGACTTTTCATTTGTAGAACCTAACATAAAGTGCATTTTGACCAAAGGAATTTGTTTAATTTAACTCCGTTTGTTATTTTGATAATTTCATACATGCACTGTATATTTCTTCAAAAGCAACATTTTGCATAATATTTTTTTTATTAGCATTTACTTATCTGTTCTACTAGTATTTACAAGCCTATTGACATATAAATTGAATTTTTTGCCATAATATTTATTGAACTATTCCTATGTGAAAAATAAGCCTTTTTACACTTTACATGAACCTTAAAAATGCTTTTGAAAACCTTCAAGATTGTGAATGGGGCGAAATTTTGGCCACAATTTGACCAAAAAACTGAATTGCGCATGTTTTTTTAATAGCGTTGGCATTTGGTAAATACTGGTATTACAGTATTTATATGCACCCCAATCTCACAAAATAAACGCATACAGCAAAATGTTACACCCAAAACGCAAATTCTCTTGTTACAAAAAGCAAAATTCACAATAAGCAATCCATATTTCACAAAAAGCAATTTAAATGCAAAAGAAGAAACTTAAAATTAAATCATTGATATCGCATTATCAAATGTGAATATGAAAAAGATAGATGCATTATGCTCCGTTATCGAATTACATAACTCTAGTCTAGACTGAAAGACATTTATCATGCAATTGGCATGTATAAGTTACCCCCAAAAAGATAGTAGCAAAAAAAAAAAACGCGCAAGTTGCAATTTGTTATGCGATCCGGCTTTCCATTTCTGTCACTTTTATGCAACATACATGTCAGAAATGAAATTCTACATTTGACCTTTACTACTAGACGTCGCGAAAACACATTACATAATGAACAGATAAATTGCGTTAATGGCAAAGCACATATGATTAAATTAAATATTGTATACCTGCAGTTACACTTTGCTGTTTTTAAAATTGATTTCAATAAAGTAACCGATGTAGAATTCATCGCTTTGTAAAGTTATGCACGCTGATAAAATGCTACAACAATCTCGATCACTAGACGCTAGATGGTTGCCGGTCAATCGTACCCGAGTAAACTCGTACCGTGGTCAATACGTACTTATTTTGGTCTATTATAAAACTTACAAGACATATTTTTGTAAAAAAAAAATATTTAGCGTATATACTGTTTGGAAAATGAATCATGAAAATGTACGTGTCCAAATAATTAAATTTGATTACAATTTTGAGAGAAATTTCTTTTATTATTAATGTGTGTCCTTGCTCATATATGCATGACCCAGAAAAACACGAGACTATCAATCAAATCAATTAACTTAAAATTGTAATTAATATAATATGTCAATATTAACAGACGCGAGAATATGTTATCGCAAATGTTTTACCGCGGACTACAATTAAGTGTGGATGATATCTTTAATTGTGTCTTGTTCTGAGAAAATTGGGCATAATGCATGTGCTTAAAGTGTCGTCCCAGATTAGCCTGTGCAGTCCGCACAGGCTAATCAGGGACGACACTTTCCGCTTTTATGGCATTTTTCTTTAAAAGGAAGTCCCTTCTTACCGAAAATCTTGTTTAGGCGGAAAGTGTTCTCCCTAATTAGCCTGTGTGGACTGCACAGGCTTATCTGGTGCGACACTTTACGCACATGCATTATGCACAGTTTTCTCAGAACGCGACTCAATTCACTCGTTCTTTGAAAGCGATTTGACTGTATTAATCACAAAGAGCAAGGAATTCTGCAACCCTTGTTTGATTGATGCTCAGTATAATAACTATAAAACCAATATAATTGTACTTTATAGAATACATCAGTGCGATCTTTAAAAAAAAAATATCTTTATTTTAAAATACCGCGCATTGGTATTGTTTAGTAACATTTCTCTATTGGTGTATTTAATATTAATGCTGCATACGAACACGCATACTGCAGTATATAGTTGCATAAAATGTCTTCACTTGCAATTTTCGTGATCAGGAATCACGAGTACTGCCGTATTTGTTTTTTTTTAACGGGATGCATCTTATTCATTTTGAACGATGAACAACAATATAAATCCATTAATAGTTCGAGCTATTATCCGAGCTATTTGCCGAGTACAATGTCTTTATATGATCTATTAACCGACAAATACGTTCGCTTGCACATGATATTGAAATCTTGTGTACATTTTACTACCCTGCGCTCAGGATCGGCACAAGTTCCGAATTGTTTATTTGAATACAACGATAATTGTGTTCTTTGTCTTAATTTGATTAGCGAGTATCCAGCCAAAATTTTCATGTTTACTTGTACAAACTTATAGAAACACCAACTGCATGAAGACACTGTTTTAATTTTAATGATTAGATGGCACATATTTGAACGTGCTCTGCAATGCAAAATCTATCATCGTCGATGCGACAAATACGGTACAACAAATTATAACTTATGCATCAAGTTAAATGTTGGCAATCGATGAATATCTTTTTGTTTCCTTAATCATAAATGCAAAATTCGATAGCAACAACCTCGAAAGTGTAATTTATTCAATAAAAATATGAATTTCGAAGATAGTCATCAGCAATAATTGACAAGGCGGTCAATACTAATTATCCTTATGAATGTTTGATTTATGAACTAATTATCTTTATTGTTTCACACTCGATCAAGACGTTCGCAGCGTGTCCTTTATCAGTGCAAGGGACATTAATCGTATTTCCTGCGGTTGACATTATATAAGCCTTCTCGCCCCTTCTTAAATCATACCTGCACCGCTAGGAGTCGCGCTTCAGTAGTCGACAGGCGGTGATTACAAACAGAGCGAAATTGCACACATGAATGACAGCAGCTGAAATGTGAAAGTGAGAACGGAAAAAAACTACAAGTGGTTTTAAAATTAAAGGATGTCTTTAAAGGTTGTCAAAAGTTCCACAATGGCGTTGAAAAACCAAAGAGTTACATCCAGGTGTGTTGCTATTGTTTTTAAAAGGAAAGAAAATGCACATCGATCTGTCCAAATTGACAGCAGTGAAACCGTTCAAAGTGATGCTAATGATGCGCATTCGAACAAAACCAACGCGCATTGTGATTTCAAAAGAGATTTGTTTAGGCTTACCATTACTGGTGAAAAAACACACTGTGATATTCAGAAGAGATACGATGACTTTGATGCAAAAGGTGTTTTTGATGAATTTAAACTACGAAATAAGACCTGTTACTGGAACCCTGCCCTAGTGGACAGTGTCAATTCCCTGGAATATGTTGGGTTCATTGAGCCACTGACCATACTGGTTAAAGGTGATGATGTCCACCTGGAGAATGTCCGCACAGCGTGGGGCCGCAGAGTCCTGAAAGACCCAACTGGCTTCACCATTGACAGGATAGGTAACAATAGTTATAATAATTAAAATGTAAATTGCTGTCAGGCTATCATGAAGTTAAACCAATGCCACCATAGCCATTTGTAAAATAGGTATTATAATTATAATAACATTATTACTTAAAATGTGCATATGCTGCACTTCATTATGATGTGCATTACTGTTGAAGGTTCAATCAAAATATTACTGTCAAATAATATAATTACTATTTGTATGTTACACTTTTTCCATAATTAAAATCAATTTGGTATTTATAATATTTAAGGCTTATGGTTTTGCCATAGACACTATATTGTGATGATACAATTGTGGTGTCTGACATTTTTAAAAAACACTTGAGACAATGTCCTATGGCATTTTGTGAAGGTAGTATCCTGGCATTATAAAGATAAAATTTCCATAACAAAGGGAAGAGCACAGCTACAAAAAAAAATATGACTGCTTATATTATATCAGAACAACATCATTAAGATTTCGGGAAATCCTTGTAAAATTGCCTCAAGCAGTTACGTATACAGCAAGCGTTACTTCACACCATTGTGCCAATTTTCTCACATAGGTATTAAAGTATGCCAATAAATGGAGTGACTAACTAGGTAGCAGATCTGTCTGCACATTTCCATCAGCATTTCACACTGACACTATGGTATTTCATACACCTCAACTGTTAGATGTCTAAGCATATCAGCAATACAACATCATATTTATTTAAGCAATCAGCTAATTACTAAACATTCTTATTTGATTAAATACCATTAGTTACAGTTAATTTGTGAACTAAACACTTATATACCAGTGCGTTATATGGAAACAACACTTATATGTTTTATCTGTTTTAGATGAACAAAGTTAAAACCTGGCTCATATTTATTTAGTGTGTTTTTCCTTTCAATGCTAGTATGCTACACAATTAATATAGGTACAATAATGGTTAGTCTGAATTTTTTTATTGGCATTTTTAGGCAAACATAAAATGTTGTGATACTATCACTATTTTTTTATTTGATCATACTCCAAATGATGGTATTTATCAATTATGTTATGTAACAAAATTCTGTACATTTGATTTTTTGTTAGCGGTCAGTTGTCTTCATGAATTGATCAGATGGGTTGTGCTGAGGTGTGAACAGGTCTGCCCTGGGGTGGACAATAAAACAATATAAATGTGTCATGTTACTTGCTGCCCCCATCTGTATGGGTAATAAAACATCTGATCAATGAAGAGCATTTTGGCAGATCAAAGCAGTTAACAAAGATGAATTGCCTTTATTTAATATTCGTTATTATGTAATATAGCTATAATGGAGGTATGAATACAACATAATTATCATTGAGTTTATAATTGTAATTAGCATCAATCATAATAAAGAAATTAAAAAAAATTATACATGAAGTAAAAGTTTGACCATCAAGCTTGATTAACGTTAACAACCAAGTATGCGCTTCACCATTTTAACATAAATTCATATCACTACATGTATGTATATTCTACTTATTTACAAAACAATATGTATAAGTTTTTAAGTTAAAGTAAAATTGACTTCCAGGTTACACTAATAATTGACTTATTGTTTGTAAAATGAAAAATAATTCACACAATTAAGTTTTTGTCATATCATCTGCAGAAAAACCATTTATATTTAAAAAATATTATAATCAGTTGTATATTGATGATGATATTCAGGTTAAGCCTTTGCATATTGGTAACGAGAATTCCTCCAATAAGCATATTGAACACCAGTCCTGATGCTGTTGACATATTTTATTATTTAAATTCTTCCATTGATGTCCTAAAAAGGTGTGTTTGGTGGCTTAATACATTCTTGATGAAGCAAATCTGCATTTATCTCAATGAAACGGCATCACACATGACTGATTTGTGTGATTTGATTATCATAACCATTATAACCAATCGCTAAGTTTCAAATTTTGAATTTATATGTTGAAGCATCATAAAAGGTTACTTTGTTGAATTTCCTGACATTTCATGTGAATTCAAGCTGCATATTTAAATGTTTGGAAATAAAGCAATGCACAGTATCAGGGCCAAACAAAGAGGTATGCAGTATCATGGTTCAAATTATTTATTTATTTTTTACATGGATATTTTTCTTATTATATACAGTTTGTATGAAATACATGTATCTGCTAGCATTTAATTTAAAGATAAAAACCAGGGTGATAGTGATTATTCACCATATCAATTTATGATGTTCTTGAGTGTTTTTCTCATAGCATGCAGCTGTTGAATAAATGAATGAAACATCAAATAAATCAAAGATGTGAATCTGCTAGAACAGTGCATTAGATACAGCCAAGATATGTTACATGTGGTTCTTTAAACATTCATTGTTCTGTGTATACATTCTTAAAAATATTGTCTGAAACCTGGGCATGGTAAAAACTTATTTTTATAATGTTTAAATGTTGACCTGCGTCCCTGCAAGGGCAAGTAAAGGGGTAAAAACATATGAAATTAAAAGATTCAGTTATTCACAAATATCTGGTCAATACAATTGTCTGTAAGTATTTTTTAATCATTATAATTTGTGTCATATGTTTACATTATCTTCAATGCTATTACATGTATAAATATTCAAAATCTGGTATAAAGTTCTGTATGAAAACTTTTCCCCACAATTGAACTTCCAACTGTTCAAGTGGATTAAGGCACTTAAGTGTATTAGTCTGATTTTATTAGGGAGAAGTCACTTCTCCTTTATCCAAAATTGTGGGTTAGTCACCATACTTTTGCAAAATTTATGAAGAATTTGAATGACGTCTATCAATTTATGGCCTCTGTAAACCTCAAACCTTTTTGTCATAATTGTTATAGAATAATATTTTACTTAGAATATAAACGCATTATTATCGACACCAAAAGCATGTTTCAATGGTATGTTAGAAGGTTATCTGGTATGTAGTTAATAGTGGTAGTGGAATGTGGATGTAAAAGGGCAATTAGCTGGACAGCATGTGCAATTAATGACTGATTTATTGGTCATGTTACACCATAAGACATCCCATTTATGACCATTGTCAATTGTCTTTTTTATGTTCTCAGTTCCTAAGGCCAACATTTGTGTGTTATTTGTTTAACTGGAACTTAACAAAATTGTGTCTAGGGTGGGGGTGTGTGAAATAAAAATAAAAATTATATAAAAGACTTGTACTATAAATAACGATATTCATTTTTTATGTTGAATATGAAGATAATTGTTGGTATTGATTGCAGAGAACATTTTTAACAATTTGAAGGAACATTTGTGTTTAACAAATTAAATATTTTTGTGTAATGAAAAATATATTGTTTGTGCAAAGTAGTATGCATTTTGAGAAAACTTGTATAATTATGTGATCTAATCTGTAAATATATTTTTATAGCTTGAATGAAAATATATATCTTGCATAAGTTTGTGAACTTGATTTTTATTTATATCTTTAAACAAATTAGGTTTTAGAACTGGCACATTAGTAAACCAAAAGATGACACTTAATAATGTCCTTAGGTGTGATATGTACATTGTGTTGGTTAACATTAACTGTTTTTCCCCATTAACATACTAATACCTCTAAGGATATTCTTAGAGTATGTTTTTCTTTAGGACTTTCCTTTATCAAAATGGCATTTGAGATTTGCAAAAATCTATGCTTTCATTAGGGATAAAATCTGATCCAAGAATTAAACCAAGTAAATCCTTGAGGATTATGTCTTACTATATTGTGGATCCTGTCCCAAAGAAAAGCAGGGAAGGAGATGGCAGTAGGAGCTGGCAAACAAATAATAAAGGGACATAAGACAACTAATCCCGCTCAAATAGTAACAGTGGCAAATTCAATACTGGTAAATCTTCACTGTGTGGAAATATGATAAATAACTGGCAGATTGAAGTATTGATCAATCCCCATGATAAATAATCAAAGATGCTATCACAGTGACCATAATGGGGAAAGTTATCTGATAGAATACTTGTTTGTGAAAAAGACATTTGTAAAAATATGTAAAGAGGGTTTGGGGTATACATGCAGTGCTTTTCTCGTCACTTTTAACTGTTTTTCGAAGGGATTTTTTGTTTGATTCTTAATCTTGTTGTGATGTATTGATTTTTGTTGGTTATCCCAGCAGTATGAAATACTGACTTAAGTAATTGTATGACATTGAGCTTCGAGTGAGTTCCTTTAATCAACACTATAAAGGGAAAAAAAAAAAGTTAATTATAAACATTATCTCTATCATGATCACACAATATTACTCAAAGTCTCAAATGTCGCATGAAGGGATTATAGAAAGAATAAGATAATCCCCTACACAAGATTATCCAATTGTTGGTAACGCAAGAACAACTACATGGATTAATTCTGACAATCATGTTATAATATACCTGAAGAGCAGCATTTCATGTGTTTTGTTACAGCTGATATTTCCTGCCATGCATTATTTGTGGATTAAAATCTAAGGTCTTATTTAATTACTGCTAATCATAATGCAACAAATAATGGTTGCGTCTTAAGCTGCCAGCTTTTGGAAAGAGATAATCTAAGAATACAATTACTTTAATATTTTAAGTGGTTTAGCAATAATGCAATATTCAATTAAAAAGCGATCATGTTTAATTGTTATGCTTTGTCGGAAATGATATTTGAGACACATTTTATTGAGTCACATTAAGTCAGTTCATATGACACTAGTGACAATAACACCTTGAACAGGTGAATTAGCAGTTATTGAAACCCTCAATTTTTTTCTCGAGCCTTGATATTTATGGGTGCATTGCGTCAGTGGATTGGTGTTTACTGAGCGTTAACTTTGTTCATCTATTCAAAGCTGAACTATTATAGCAAAATATGCTTATTGACATGATTGTTGAATGTGAGAAGTTTCACAACATCAATGGACAATTGCATGAAAAGCTGTCTGATATAATGAGATTAGGGTATTATATATTCATCTGTATTGAATCCAAAGATACCAAAAAACTCAAGTGCAGAATGAAAAGAGAGTGAAAACATGAGGCAGTCCTAATATAAACTGTACATACAGTAGACTCTGCCAATACCGGACTCTCTGAATACCGGAACTCTCCTGATTCCGGACGGTCGGGCCAGTCCTGGTATTTTCTCCTTCTATTTCTTTGTAAAAAAATGTTGAATAAACCGAACTCTCTGAAAACCGGAAACCGGACGGGTATCTCCGTAAATTTGGTCATTTTCATCGTAAAATACATTGAGTATACCGGACGGTCTAAATTCTCAAGATGCCCAAGGTGTGAAAATAACAATACCTAGTCAGCACAGCGAGTGCGGTGTCACACATTTTGCTCGCGCAATTATCGATTATCGGATTAAACATACCATAAAGGTGTCAAGTCGTTAAAGTAATGTAAAACAAACTGTGAATGTCTATAATAGACGTGCTGTAACACCAATAAGTGATTGACTCGATCGTTTTATTAATTATTTATTATCGCCTATGATAAACAATTTAATTAAAAAATTAATGCATGCCGTTGCGACGATCATTTTCTTGTGATCTTCTCGGTTATTTTTAAAGATCTTATAACCATGTTTTTAACATAAAGGAGAAATGTGCTTTCAAGCAAAGAGTGATCTTGGACTTTTTCGTGAACTCGTAAACTTAAAGAATTAGTAGGTTTTTAGATTATGAATATCTTAAAAAATATCTTAAAAAATAGTTATGACGCTGTTTTTTGCTTGTGTGTATGTTTTATGATATTAAATCGTGTATCTACAACAATCTTATTTGTGTCGTCACTCGCCTATATGACAAATGCCACGTGCGTACGTGTATAAAGCACCACGCTCACTTTCGGATTAATCAAAACAAGTCGGTATGGATTTTTTTTTGCTTTTAATCGATTAAAAACACATTTTTTAAGAATGCAATTAACATCATCAGTACCTGCGTACAGTTATCACATGGTACATGTAAATGTATATGGTTTGTTTTATTTTTATGTGATTCTGTACACAATGCATACCATGTATATTTTGGCAATATGCAAACTCTTGGTAAACCGGAACTCTCTGAAAACCAGATGATCAGGCCGGTCCCGAGACCGTCCGGTTTACAGAGAGTCTACTGTACAAGGTTGACTTGAGGCATGGTCTGGGAAAATGGGGCTTAATGCATATGGTATTTTTCGTTTTAAGGAAGTCTCTAAATCTAGCCAAAATCAATTGTAGATAGAAAGTTTTGTCCTTGATAAGGCTAATCTGGGATGACAAGCACATGCATTAAGCCCCATTTTCCCAAAGCACGCCTCATTTCTTAACCCTTTTCCATAAGAAGCAAAGTGAAAATAGCTTCTACAACCAGTATAAAACCGGAAAACCCTGCAAGTTTAGTAACTCGCAGTCTGTTCAGGTTTTATGCTGTTTGCTGCTCATCAGTATCTAAAGGTTGGAAATGAAGCCTTTAAAACTTGATCCAATAGTAAGAAAGGTATTTAATAAAATGTAACCAGTTAAAGGACTACAAATGCGTCAAATTAAACATGTATCTAAGTGGTAAAGGGTTAAAACATGATAATTGCAGATCAGATTCTTCAGCAATCATTTGCATCTGCTGAGCTTAACATTTTTATTATTTACCAGGTATATCAGATTCACCTTTAAGGTCCTGGTAGATCCTGTCACTTAATTATTCTGATGAATTTTAGGACCACAGCTCTAATCTTACATATCAATAGCAGGCTTCAAAAGTAATGTTAGTGTATTTAAACACAATTTGAGTGTTGCTTATTTCAGTTTTTGTTATAACAAGCTGTTAAGTGTTGCATCAATTGATACCAAATGTGATACCATGCCAGTCAACGAAGTTTTGCCTCTGAACACAACATTATCACCAACATTGCTATAACAATATTTAACAGAGATCTATTTTTTGAATGTTCTGTTGATACAATGCAGATAGGTGACATGATTTCTGACAGCGCTTTGTCAGCAGTAGGCATTGTTTGACCTCTCTAATAGACCAGACCCTGGGTAAATGATTATAGCACCTGGTTCCTGTGGCATCTATGCCAGTAAAATAACATGTACCTCCACTGGGAAGAAAGTTTTCCTGATAAAACATGTTTTGTTTTGCATGGTAAAAAACTGATGAGGAAATGGCTGGCATCCTTGAAGATATGCATAGGGATGTTTATTGCTATGGTGTGATTTATTCTCAGCATATTTGGATGCATCATGAAATGTACATGTTTTTAAATGATAGCAAACCAAGATTCTCAGTTCAGATATTGCTAAATTTTCTTTTTCAGTTATAAATTGGGAAAGATGC
The DNA here is from genome assembly GCF_020536995.1 of Dreissena polymorpha. Taxonomy (NCBI): domain Eukaryota; kingdom Metazoa; phylum Mollusca; class Bivalvia; order Myida; family Dreissenidae; genus Dreissena; species Dreissena polymorpha. Next base: position 33,121,929 of record NC_068356.1, read on the forward strand.
GCTAGTGAAAGAAATTATAATGATAAACTGGTATCAATTACATTTTCTTATAATATGACTTTTATCAGAAGTAGTTAGATAAGCAAACTTATTTTAAAAAATCTCCAACAATACCAGTAATGACTTTATTTACAAGAATACCAGAAAAATGAACTTAAATTAGACTGAGGCTTGGTCCGTGCTTCATTTCGGTAATGACTTTATAAATACTTGCTAAAAAAGAGTATTATATTGTTAATTTATAAAATAAGGACCAGAAGTTCAGAAAGCTATCTAGCTAATCATCTTATAATAAAGGTATTATATAGGCCTCAGACTGAGCTCCTCTGACATCAAAATAGGGAACATTCTTTATAGCCCAATGAAATCCCAGCAACCATAAGATGGATGGGAATACAAATTGTCAACATGTCATGAGCTAAGTGTAAAGCCAAACATCTATGGAAGTTGCATGTGTAAACTGTACAAACAATGATATTTTGAGTCGCATTTTCAATGCAAACACAGCAACATTACAACATTGAATATCGACATGAGGATTGTTTTAAGTACTCAAGACACCGCGACTTATTGACTCCTGATTTTGATATCAAAGTAAAGAAATGTTTTGATCGATATCAAGATATGATGTCAGTTACCTATTTAGTACATTAAGTTTCTTTTAAATTTGTCTCAATTTCCTGCAAAACCATGCCAATGTCAATCAAGCAGAAGTGTATTCTTTAATGAATTGCTCTCAATCGTAAGTGGCTTTGAACTTATTCTGATCCGTCTTTAAATTTACTATTGATGGAAAGTGATATTTTACACCTGCCTGTTAAGTCTTATTTCACACAGACGTGTTTATTAGTGCAAGTGACTTAGTTCTGTTTGCTTAAATTATTCGATTGCACCTGTCAATTACCTGAAGTATCTATCTTCCAAATATATCTTTTTACTTCATAAATGAAATTGCAACAGAAGGAGTTTGCACTGAATTGAGAATGATTGTCAAATTTATTAATACTCGCAACCCACCTCTTGTGTATCTGAGACCTCAAATTTACCCAAGTTCATTGTATTTATTTGGCAAGTGTAAAGGTCCTATTTGAGGTTAAAGAAAGCATGCATTATTTACATTAATTTAAAGACCAAAGGCCAGAATGGGCCCTTAAATTTTATTTTAGACATCTTCAGTATTTAGCTGGCATATATCCTTTTGACAGTATATAATAAGAATTTCTAAAGAGTATCTTTATAAAAAAGTTTGGCAAATTTGTAATAAATACAGGTGGAAAATGTGCACCTTTATATAACAAATCTCAATTGCACTGCTTCAAATATAAGGAAACTGTTTTGGTTGAAACTTTACAAACCCAGTTGAAAACGTAAATATGAAGCAAATACCATAAGTCTGAAACTCAATTTCTGTGCTAAATGGGCCTTGCTCTGGACAATACTTAATGCATGTGGGTAAAGTGTCATACAAGATTAGACTGTGCAGTCTCCACAGGCTTAGCAGGGACCACACTTTGTGCTTTCATGCATTTTTTTAACAAAAAAAGAAGTCTTTTTTTAAAGAAAATCCACTTAAGGCAGAAAGTGTCTGCATAGGCTAATCAGGAACGAACATTTACCAACATGCATTAACTCTTTCAGTGTTGGAACTGAATTTTGAAGGCCTTTGCAAACAGTTTGGATCCAGATGAGACGTCTCATCAGGATCCAAACTGTTTGCTATTCTGATAGTATTCTTTGAAATTTTTTTGAAGAAAATGCTAATTTTAGAAATTCAGCAGACAACATTTTTGCAGACGACAAATTTCCCAGCATGCAAAGGGTTAAGCATGGTTTCCCAGAGTGAGGCCATTGTGTTGTGTACACACCGGTCTTACTGACCTGTGTACTAACGAGAAAGGAATTGTGGGTAGCACTTCTTTAACAAGTGAAAAGTGAAAGCAAAATTAGGTCAGGTAATCGTGCTTCTGATAATCGCTATCAGTCTTAATAGAGATTCAAATCACATTTGAACATAATTAACTAAATAACATTTCTTTAAACAAGTTCCGTTTTAAACACACAATACAAAACGATTGTTCTTTCATTATTAAATTTTTCATTTCTACGCAGAACTACTTTGGCGGAAGCATAATTCCCCAAACCAGGGAAATGTGATGCGTCTTAGTATTGAGGTGACAATAACGTAGTGACGTCACCGTCTATGTATAGAATGGAGTGAGACTCAAATATTCAACTGGGAAACTGTTGCTGGTTTCAGGTGATGTGAATGGCATAGAGATGCAGGTGATACCGCAGACCCAGTTCATCCCCCTGCCAGAGGCGCTATGCCTTATCATCATGGACCTCAACAATGGCCAGATCGTGGCCACACTCGACACAGTGTGTGAGCGCCTCAAGCACTGTTACCAGGGGATTCATCTCCCTAGCAACCAGCTTGTGTATGAAACCCTCGGCCAGCTCATCCGGGAACGGAAAGTCTTCCATACAGGTACCCTCCTTGTTTTTTGTATTGATTTTGCAGACACTCTTATCAAAAGTATGTGTCAAGTTGGACTATTTTAATTTGGGAAAAATTCTGAATGGTACATTTATAAAATAGTAAAATGAATACAAACTTGCTTATTTTGGAATATTAAATATGTGGCAAACTTTGGTCTGTTTTATCTATAAAAAATGCAGCGGAAAAATATGTTTTTGAAGGATAAAAACACATTTCAAAACCTTAACTAAATGAGCTTTATAGTGGCATTTATAAACATAAAAGAAGGAACTATTTCAATATAAATAGATTTATGTTTAATTTGTCGTGCAATTGCATTTAAAAAAATGACAAACTTATTTTCAATAGAGGCATTTTGTGGTTGTACAATTGTTTATTCTTCCAATGTTTGCTTAGAGTCCATTAAATCTTGTTTTAGAGGCTTGACATGTTTGTCTTATGCATAATGGCAGGCAATTTATTTTTAGTGTCATAGGTACATGTACATTTGTACTTCCTGCCATATTTGAAGATTTGTGTCTTTAATTAGAAATATGCAATAGCAGTTGAATTGTTTCATTTAGTGCCAACATTTCTGCACCTTATGTTGAAGGCATTGCAGTGTAAATAAGAACAGTGTGATGTCAAAGCATGTCAAAAGGTTCATTTGTGTGATCAATAGCCAACTAAAGCAAGCAGAGCTACAGATAAGCTGCGTATTTGCGTAAATACGCAATAAAAAATAGGTGGATACGCATTTTTTTCAAAATCTGTGCGTACCGGTACGCAAAACAAATCGCCGATACCCAATTCTATGCGTAATGAAAAATCCCGTTTTGTTTTGGCCGTTTTGAATCGAGTCTTAATCGACAAGCGCTTGTTTTTATCTGGTAACGTATTTACCAATCGTTTAGATGATAACAAATGCAATTCAAACAAAATGCAAACAGACTATTAGTGAAGCTGAAATTCATGAGTGGCACCTACATACTCCAAAGTAATCGAGCGTTTTTCAACCAAAATAGCGTCGATCCAACCTGTCCTCTGTGTAACGAAGCTCCAGAAACGCTAAGCCATTTTGTTCTGAACTGTTTATTGATGTCAGAAATACGTAAACCCATTATAGCAGACATCCGCTTTGAAATCGAGAGACTGATGCCAAATACATGGGACTCATTCAACACAGACGAGAAAGTACACACAATTATAGACTGTTCTGGTTTAAGACACAGGGGTAAATTAACAAAAACAGAGACACTGAGGCTTCAGAGTGTTGAGTTCCATTGTAGAAGACTTTTATTTACTCTACATACTGAAAGATATAGACACTTACAAATAATAAACGTCATTAAAAACAAGGCTACATCCGCGGTGCATTCTTATAAGTCTAATATAAGTAGGAAGGTCTCATCGGTGTCACAAACTTTACACTAACGCTTTGACGTGCTTGTCACGGTTGGCCCATAAGGGCTGTTAAGACAAGGAATACGAATACGAATACGAATGGCGTCTCGAGGCAGACGAAAAGTTGCGCAAAAAAATACAAAAACATTTCCTTTGTCGTGGTAAATTAATCTAAATATAAAACAATTGCAAAGGGCATAGTTGATGACTATAATGAATTTTGTTTGGGGCATTTTCGGTCAAAATACACTATATTATACTACCACAATACCGTTCCAAACCCCTATGATGGGGTGTGTTGGGTTTCTAAAACAAAAGTACTGGCCCATATTATTGGAACAAAAACAAGTAGAAACACATTCGATGAGTGGGTTGAGAAATTCCCTTGTCTTCAGATTGTTGAATCTGATAGCAGAAAGATGGAACAACCTATACTGCGATTGAATACATAACAGTGACTTTATGTAGGTACGGTTTTGAGAAGCTAAATTCACGTTTTATTGTAAATACCCAATTCACTTGTTTGTTTTGGTACAAATACCCAATTATTTTTTATATGAGCGGGCATCATACTTTTGGATACCCAATCACGTTTTCCATTACCCAATTCATTCTTATTTTGAAGGGTATTACCCAATTACCCCAAAAAGCTTATCTGTAGCTCTGAAAGCAAGACAAGCTCAAAATTAATTGTACTGTTATGCTTCTATGCTTCAAGATATTGTTTTATTATGCCTTAGAGGGATCTTTTCACGGTTTGTTAAATTGACAAAATTGAAAAAAGTTGTTTCAGATTCGCAAATTTTCGTTCTAGTTATGATATTTGTGAGGAAACAGTATTACTGAACATCAGAGTCCAATATAGCCATTATATGTATCTTTTGACGATTTGAAAACCTAAAAATTATAAAGCGTTGCAACGCGAAACTATTGAATAATTTGGAGAGTTCTGTTGTTGTTGTTTAAATTTACGAAACTACGAAGATTGCTTATATAAGGTATAAAATACTTATTCTGTGTATACTCGGCGGAAAAGCCGAGAGGGCTAATTCGTTTTTTCTTCAGACTAACTCCAGGATTCCGGGGGTCACTGGTTCGAGCCCTGGTACTGGCTACTTTTTTTTCCTTGTTTTAATTTTATTCTTGATTTTTTACTGGAGCTTTTAAGATCCAATGTTTACATTTATCAATATAAAGCATTTAATGACAAACTTCAAAATATGCCAAAATCTGTGAAAAGGCCCCTTTAAGGTGTTGTTTTATTAGTCTCCTACCGGTTTCACCAGAGGGGACTTATGGTTTGCGCTCCGTCTGTCTATCAGTCTGTCAGTCTGTCTGTCTGTCTGTCAGTCAGTCAGTCCGTCACACTTTTCTGGATCCTGCGATAGCTCTAAAAGTTCTTAATATTTTTTCATGAAACTTGGAACATGGATAGATGTCAATATGGACATTATGCACGTCATTTTATTTCGTTCCTACGTCAAAAATTCTGGTTGCTATGGCAACAAATAGACTAGAAATACTGCTGAAAATGGTGGTTTTCTGGATCCTGCGATAACTTTTAAAGTTCTTAATATTTTCATGAAACTTGAAACATGGATAGATGGCAATATGGACAATATGCAAGTCATTTCATTTTTGTTCCTACGTCAAAACTTCTGGTTGCTATGGCAACAAATATATAAAAAAATATTCTGAAAATGGTGGAATTTCTGACAATGGTGGAGCTGGTAGGGGACTTATATTGCTTGACAATAGTCTTGTTAATTATCAACTAAATATTTTATTAAAAAATTTTGTTTCTAAATTCCTTTCTGCATATAATTATTGCCATGTGGTTTTTAATTGACTCATTATGTTTTGTCCAGTGGGATTTGGTTATATAATTTTTTATCTGGAACCTTCTTTTGCTTAATTTTTATTCAGAAATATTGTCAGAAATGTTAAAACATATTTTTTACTTGATAGCATAGTTCTAATAATGTTATAAAGTAATACGTTATTTGTCTTGATTTGAATTCAGTTCATGTTACTAACGTCTGTTGGAAACATATAAAAACAGCAGCAGATTCTGCCCTTTTATAATTTCCAATAAATTCTGTTTGAAATAAGGAGTGTTGTTATTTGTCACTTTTCAACTCAGTGAGAAATGATCATTCAAGTTCTATTTATGTCTATCTGATAACCTTTTTGTCATGATGAATTCATTATGTCAGATCAATCTGTGTATGTTCAGCTGCTTACTGTTAAGACTGAAAACATATTGCTGTGAAGTTTTACAACCAGAAGTAGTTTCAATTATATGACATTTAAATGACCGAGACATTTAATGCAGATCTATCAAACTCTCAACAGTTTTCCTGTCTGCTTCTTCAATTTTATGGTCCTTGTGTGACACTTTTCAAATCATCAGCTGTTTTATCTGGGGGCATGATTTGATAGATAACTAAAATACAAGAGCATTATTTTGTAAACACCACTATTAGACTACCCTTGGTGTTACTTTGTGAACAAAAATATCCAGTGATCTATATTGTCAATGTTTGAACAACAAAGATTGCATTTATGCATACAAATTTGTGCATTAATTAATATTTTTGACATGGTTTTGTCCATTATTTACATGGCATGCTTTTTGATAATGGGTTATCGTAGTAAATATAAATAAAACAGTGATTATAATTGGCCTGTTTAATATAAGATCAAAATTGCCATTTACAAGTTGATTGTTGAAAAATGATGTTTTAGTTAGATGTCAATGGGTATTAATGAAATACATGAAACACAAACAAGGAACATTACAAAGACTCTGGTTCTGTAATATTATGATCTTATTTTGATAAGTGGTTAAATATTACCAGGGGATCTATGTGTTTTATGAACAATTGTACCTTATTGGAATGCCTTAATTGTGCTTCATTTTCACCATACATCAAACATTTACAGTAAATGTTGGTTGGGAAATTTGGCTCTAAGCCTTCCTTTTAATGATATAAAGTGCCTATTACATTGTATAAGACGGCACAGAATCTAAAAGTTATAAGAAGTAATTCCTTTAATTTGAAACATGTGTTTACTACATTCGAAGGGTGGTATACACATTAATTGTAGATTGAGAAAGTGTAGAAGTGCCAATAACTGGAGAAATGTCAGACAAAATGAAGTAATGACTTTGCGATAAGAGGCTTCAGAGAAATTCCGCTGATGGTTTTGCCATTCAAACTTAAGCATTCATTAGAATTTGTTTATATGCCTTGCATAAACAAATCATATGTGCAGGTTGGGCACAAAGATCTGGACGCATTCCAGTGTAATAGATCAGACAAGCAGACATGCTTGGAACTTACTGCAGTGCATCTGAGATGAAATATAGAGCAGTGTGAGGGGATTGATGAGTGAGTTCTTAGTCAATTGAATCTGACTTGAAGTAGTTTTCACAGCTTCCTGGATGTTTTCATAGAGTTATCCCATCAGATCATTACTTCAGCACCTTGTGATATGTTTTATTAATTTACCATATATACCTGGGAAAAATTCCCCTCCCTCTCCAAAAACAACTTGTACCTGTATTTGATGTAAGTCTTGAGAATTAATAATATTGGCCTATTTTTAAGTTGAACACTCAAACCAAAGCAGATGCAATTCCTGGAAATCAATTGTACTAATTGAAATTTACATTTACAGGAAAACAAATCAATACACATCTGAAATATAGCAGAACTTTTTAGCTCACCTGAGCACAACGTCCTCATGGTGAGCTTTTGGGATTGCCTTTTGTCCATTGTCCGTCGTGCGTCCATCGTACGTCCTTCGTGCGTCCGTCGTCAACATTTGCCTTAAGAACACTCTAGAGGCCACATTTATTATCCGATCTTAATGAAACTTGGTAAGAACATTTGTTCCAATGATACCTCGACAGAGTTCGAAACTGGGTCATGCTGGATCAAAAACTAGGCCAAACAAAAGAAAAACCTTGTGAACACTGTAGAAGTCACATTTGATGCCCAATCTTCATGTTACTTTGTCAAAATGTTTGTCTTAATGATATGTTGGTTGAGTTCAAAAAATGTTTTGGTCCATTGAAAAACATGGCTGCCAGGGGGTGGGGCAGTATTCCTTTTATGGCTATAGAGAAACCTTGTGAACACTCTAGAAGTCACAATTTTTGCCCAATCATCATGAAACTTGGTAAAAACATTGGTTTCATTGATATCTCGGATGAGTTTGAAAATGGTCCAGATCGGTGAAAAATCATGGCCGCCAGGGGGCGGGGCAGTTTTCTCATTATGTATATAGTGAAAACATGTGAACGCTCTAGAAGTCACATTTTTGGTCCAATCTTCATGAAATTTGGTCAGAACATTTGTTTCCTCGATACGACGGTTGAGTATGAAAATGGTTCGGATCGGTAAAAAAACATGGCCGCCAGGGGGCAGGGCAGCTTTGCTTATATGGCTATAGTGAAACCTTGTTAACACTCTAGAAGTAACATTTATAGCCCAATCTTCATGGAACTTTGTTCGAAGATTTGTTGTATTGATAGCTTGGCTGTGTTCGAAAATGGTTACAGTTTTGTTGAAAAACATGGCCGCCAGGGTAGCGGCAGTTTTCATAATATGACTATATTTAAACCATGTTAACCATGATGATGATGATTATTATTATGATGATTATGATGATACTAGTAATGGATTCAGAAACATTAACCACAACCCAAATATCTAATTATAATTATTGCATTGCTCAAATTAATTATTGCCATTACTAATAATTGTTATCTATATCATTGCAGAAATTTAACATAGTGGTAAAACCAATAAAACAACAAGAAGTGTTACATATGAATCTTATTTGACTTTTCATTCCCTTATCATAGACTACTCTCTATAAAAGTCATTTATACCTGTGCCTGCATTTGTTGCCAGGTGGTAGTTGTGTAACACTCCTGAAAATTGACCCCAATCACGGACTCTAGATTACACGGATAAGAAACGGGACCGTTACGCCAAATATCTTGTTGTGTCTAAGTCACGTGACCGTGTCGTAACTATCGATCTTTTATCGAAGCGCCGATGTTATACATTTGATGTACCCACTCACGTATTTTTTTTAATTATAGTTTCATTTCTAGGCCGATTTTGACAAATTATATATCATTAGAAAGCTTACGTAACGTAGTGTTCAGATATATAAATATATATTAAGTTTTTCTTCTGATTTCGGCAGCCCGGCGAGTTATAACTTTAACTTTTGCAAATATCATACCGTTTTGGAGTTTTAGAATCTAGATTTACGGTTGACATGTTCGTACTTTATACCGATTTGTAGCGTTTATATTTGGAGTTCAGTTTTAAAAATAACATCTTGCTTAAGAGAATAGAATTCTGTATATGATAGAAAAAAAATGGTTTAAAAATGAAAGCAAGTAAGGAATGAAGGCGGAAATAAGTAGCGCGCGGTCCTAACGAACCGAACTGATGGCGATTATGCTTTTGTTTAGATACCGGCCATTGAATTTCCTTTGCCATGATTATTAATTTTTTTTATGGAATATATTGAAATATTTTGTTCTAGAGACATATCAATAAAACAAAGTATTAATGAAGCTTAATAAATTAACGATTTTAGCTCTTGATCATAACACAGAAAGGGTTATAATTTTATGATGAAACAGCGTATATAGCGGACCCTCTTGATATTTTTTGGCTTTGCATACTTCAAATATAATGAGTGTCAAAACATTCATCGTTTGTTGTTTATTATCAAAAAGGTAATTATGTAAAATTAAATGAAAGGTTATAAACCATAAATTATCAATTAATTAAAATTATTTAAAGATTCTTGAAAATCACGGTCAACTGTCTATGCATGTATATTGAAATATCTTTATAAGTTATCAGAGTTATAAATATATAGAATTCTAAATTATAACTCTGTATTATTTGTATTTTTCAGAATGATTATTTAACGCCGTTGTGGTCAAATGAGAATGCTGTTTTTAATCATGTTGTTCCGTACACTACCATACACTCTTTATAGGACTACGAAATGACGGAGTTTTTTACCGGTACCCGCTAAATACGTTAAATGTTAAGTATTAGATTTTTTAAATGTTTAAAATGTACATGTATAGGTATTAAGCACTTATAATTATTATGATTAAGCTGGCTGACATCTATACAGTATTTAGTTTATGGCAATCTGTATGGGTAGATGACTATAAATGTTTTCAATACGCTACATATCTTATAAACGCAAAATTGTGTAATTGGCGTTACATTACTCCAAGAAATGACCTCTAATACCACGAGAAGACATTGAGGTATCATAAAAAGTGTAAACTGACCAGACATTGCCACCTGTGGTGAGGGACCAATATACAAGTATAGGTCCCTGCTGTGGCGTATGACACCATAGTGTTATTTAGTATTGGTCGGCACAGTATCTGATCATAACGAGATAATTGGTTTGTGCTGAACACAGGGGCAATAAAGCCATAGATCTATCAATAAACAAGATTATTGAGATATCTTTTATTGAACACCGCGATAAAAATGCTCAAACCACGGACTCTAGATTACATGGATAAGAAACATGGCAACATTCTCAGAATCATCACTGCTATATGTGTAATCACCTAACAATTCGTCTAAAAATAATTTATATTCTTGAGTTGAAGACGATTTACTGTTGTATAAGTCTGAATAAACTATCTGTCTGCCTGTCTAAATCCAAGCCGTCATCGTCCCAGTGAAAAAAATCTGATTTTGACTAGTTGGACATGATGCCCTGATGTCAAAATACGAAATGACCCGCGTTAACACCGACCGTGATTTTCAAGAATCTTTAATAAATTGATAATTTAAGATAAATAACATTTCAAACAATTATACATAATTACCTCGTTGATAATAAACATCAAACGATGAATGTTTTTGAAACCCATTTATTTCAAGTATGCATGCAAAGCCGAATAATATCGAGAGGGTCCGTTATATACGCTGTTTCATCATAAATTTAACACCCTTTCTGTGGTATAAACAAGAGCTGAAATCGTTAATTTATTAAGATTCATTTATAATGAGCTTTATTGATATGTTCCGTGAACAAAATACTACAATATATTTCATAAAAATCTAATAATATGGCAAAGGAAATTCAATGGCCGGTTTCTAAACAAAAGCATAATCGCCAAGACCGTAGCATCAGTTCAGTGCGTTAGGAACGCGCACTACTTTTTTCCGCCTTCATTCCTTAATTACTTTCGTTTTTAAACAATTTTTTTTCTATCGTATACAGAATTCTATTCTCCGAAGCAAGATGTAATTTTTAAAACTGAACTCCAAATATAAACGCTACAAATTGGTATTAAGTACGAACATGTCAACCGTAAATCTGGATTCTAAAACTCCAAAACGGTATGATATTTGCAAAAGTTAAAGTTATAACTCGCCGGGCTGTCGAAATCAGAAGAAAAACTTAATATATATTTGTATATCTGTTTACTACGTAACGTAAGCTTTTTTAATGATATATAATTTGTCAAAATCGGCCGAGAAATGAAACTATAATTTAACAAAAGACGTGAGTGGGTACATCAAAATGTATAACCTGGGCACTTCGCTGTGAATACTTTGGAGCACCTTATTTTTAAAGTCAGTCTTGTCATATGAATAACTTAAAATATTTGCTGAAGAGTTTTAATCTTTGTTTCTTTCCATCTAAGTCTCAGGTGAGCGACCCAGGGCCCTTTGGGGCCTCTTGTTTATAATTTAATGTGACTAGTTTTTCCTGCTTGGAAGAGAATATAATGCTGCATTTAATTATTTAAATATATTTATATAAATGGGTCAAGAAAATCTGTGCTTAAATATAATATGTTATATAATCTTGTATTGGCATCTTCCTACATAAAATTATTCCATTAACATTCACAGGAGAAACCACCTATTATTTTGATAAGCAGGTACAGCCATTTCTTGAAAATATTTAGATTGTTTGAGAAGATGCCAAACTATTTGAGATTATCTGATAGCAAAGTACTTCTTGTGATTTATGAAGAATGCACAAAAAAACAAAACCTGGGAGAAATTGCTTCCTTAATTGCCATTTATTTCCTGTAAAAGCCTAGATGGAATATTACTGCATACAGTTTCATACCAAAATCCACTGATAATAATTTTATACACATTTATTTGAAATGCCTTCTATATCAATGCTTTTAACTTTTTCTTTAGTTTACCCAGTAGTTTTCATGAATCAATGAATTGTATTAAGTGCTTTTTCTTTCAATATGATAAAGAGGACGCTCCATATTTGGCTGGTCTGTTCATGTCATCTAAATATGCGCTGGTATCATTCAGGGTGAGAGAACAACCTTTTGACCCTGTTCACATGAAGAACTTGTTCTGTTTCACCCCAATTATATGACCAGTTATGAAAATAAAAATCACATTAAAAAGCAATTTCCCAATTCAATAGAACTTCTGTTTCACAAAAAGGTGGATATTGTTTCTACATAGTCCATGGCCCATGGATTGCTATTATTTGAGTTTTTTTATAGGTTTAATCAAAGATTTTCAATACATTAATATTTTAAAGTATAACAGTGTTTTAAGTAAAGTGACACTATGGAGTCAAGTTTCATGATGATTAAATTCCTGCTCTTTAACGGAAAAAATTCTTTAAAAAAATGTTTCATATAACCCTAATACATGTATTATCGACTATTAAATCAATGTTCATCTAACTAGTGTAGGGAAGATTGCAAACATGTTTGTACAGGATTTAAATATTCAAATGACTCTGATTTATGGCCATTTACTCTTGTTGAAGGAGCCTTGCTTGAATCATGTTTATTGCTTCATATGAAGTCTCTACAAACTAATTTTATCTTCTAACACAATGAAACATTCAAGTAGGTTTGGCAATACAAGTACAATTTGAATCACTGCACTGATAACAAAGATAGACAATTTGATACCCAAGGTACAGGTATTCCTAAAGTTTTCTCACATTTTCACAATAAACATTTCACCCCCTGGATAATTGAACTCCTTTGAATGAATTGATTGAATTTTGTAAACTAGTGTCTGGCCTTTGACATGCATTATAGTTAGTGGGCAAATCTAGGATGTGCTATCATCCATAACTTAGTCCCTTACTGCCCCTAGTGTTACCCTGTGATAGCGTTTTTGATGAAATACGGTGCTTAGATGGATAACTGTTGTCCATCTTTTAGCATTTGGTGAACTGCAGTTCTCTCCCATAAAAGGCCTTTGAAATCGTGCCTAATTGCTTCTGTGAAAATGGTATTAAACTGAATCATAATTAAAACAAGTCATGTTAGATCATTTAATGGATTCAACACATTATTAATATTTAAAAGACTTTTTATCAATTAAGATATTTTGTAAACTATTTAACCAAGAAGGCTGAAATTGCATGTATAAATGTCTTTGAACATAGATAGAGATAGATATATTTCGGAGATAGCATACATACACACAATGCAATGAAACAACATGTACATAAAACAATATGAAGTAAAAACAATCATAATTGAAAAGTACATGCATAGAATGTACTATGGCATGCACACTAACGCCAAGGATTACACAAAAAGAGCAATATCCCTTATTTCCATTGTGGTCCTTGATTGTTGGTGGCACGACATAGAGAGGCACTAGTAATAAATTGATACTAAATACTATGTTAATCATAATAAATATATGAAATATAATACTGAGATTCAGATCAATGGACACAAATGTATCAATTATATATTTTCTGTATTTCTCTTTCCAGGCTGTGGTTACTTTGTGGTAACCCCGGATACATTTCGCATGCATGGAGATGACTTGCAGACCAGTGGCCTCATGTCTCCCTGGACCCATCTTCATCCCATGTACATACCAGCCATATTCAGGTAAGAGTGATTAATTGATTATCCACCCTATTTGCCAGTTTCATAGTGAACAATGTTTTCACATCTCTGTAACAGTTGAATGTTGAAAGTTTTGGGGTGAAAGTTTTTTATAACCATGCCAGTGTTCCTTTTATGGTCAATTTTGGAGCCAGAATTCTGCCCCATTTGCTATCTCAAAAAGTTTATATTTTTCCAAAATGACTGCCAAAAATTCCATATTGAAGGTGTCAATTTTTTTTTAAGTTAAAAAAAATGCAACATTTAGTTCATATCCCTATCAAACTTTATAAGATAAAACTAAGTGAATATAAACATATATATTTAAAACATTTTAATTTTCATATTAATAGTTTTTTTAAGCAAAAAACATCAACATGAATTTCCCAATTTAGGTCTAAACAATGTGATTTGCCCCAATCCAAAATGCACCGGGATATTCCCAAACTGGCAAGCAAAAACCCTGTAGGCTTCATACATACAATCTGTCATCGTCAATTGTTCTTTATTTTAGTCAGCGGTCTCGCCAACCAATGAGATCTATTTTGTGCCAGGTGGAAACCGAGGAGAATATGATTGGTCAGGGGAACTTGTACGACTGGAAAGACAAGCGGTATTCTGTCAGCAACGATAGATTGCAGGTGTGTTTATTAGGAATGTGCTGATAGAAAAAATGTATGGACACATTATAGTTCAGTTGTGTGACCTTTTGTCCCCAAGTTGACCAATTTTGTTGACTTAAACTTCATATAAGAAGTGATGTAAACTGATACATTTAGAAAACAAATTAAGTTTTAGTTGTTAGTTTTTGTAAACAAAAACAGACTAAAAACTTATTTAATCAAGAAAATTATATAATCAAATAAACTACATATGTATACAAGTCATTGTAGCAAATTTTGTACTTTTTGTTGCTGACAGATTGATAAGCCAGTGCCACGCATGCAGCGCAGTATGAGTCTCAGTGTGAAGAGATCACGTGACAGAGGACGCAAGGAAGACGATTCTGAAAGCGGCTCCTTAAAACGAGGCTCATCAGCCAACAGCAGAAATGAGAACAAGGGCAAGGAAAATAAAAAAGCTGAAAAATCCAAAGGTAGATGCTTGTATTAGCATGTCCACATAAAAATAATTATATGATTGAAAACGCCACTTTAGAATTTAATTTAAAAGCTAGTTTTTATAGTCTCCTAATGATTAATAGCTGTTTATTAAGAAGTTTTGTTTTACCTGTTATGTTGTTAGCTGTGACATTAATATAAATGTTGCAATTTCTGTTGATCTTAGTTGTCCAAAATAATTTATCATATTATATAATCTTTGACGGCTTGAATATAAAAATATCTTAAAATAATCATGATCAACATTGCGATATATTTAATTTCAGAAAAATTCTCTTTTTTCTCCAAATTGTTTGGAAGAAATAAAAAAAAGCAGTCAGACAAAGCTGCGGAGAGCAAAAAGCCTGTGGTGGAATACGCCACATTTTCTGCGCAGTTTCCGCCTCCAGAGTGGCTGTGGTACCAGCAGCAGGTGGATCGACAGATCCGCACCCAGACCTGGGTACAGCAGCAGTTGGCAAAGGCTGGTACTCTGTCCTATCTGCAGCGGGTGTCCACAGACAGCGGAACCAGCAGTGTCATGCTGGGTCCCAGCTCCATGCCAGAGAAGGTGGGTGGGGAAGGGAAAATTACAATGGGCCATGGTGGTAAACATGTTGAAGTGGAGATGGCAAACAAGAAGACAAAACAGAAATCTAAAAAAAATAGAATGCCAGTGGTCATTGCAAATCAACCAGGAGATACTACCTATATTGATGATGATCAAACAAATACTTTTAGAAACAGCTGTGGTCAAAAACAAATAAAACTGAGCTCTCTTCCAACAAGGTTGATGTCACCATCTCGAGAACTATTGCATTCTGAATATGTTAGTCACCCTGCATTCAGTTCAACACCACGTTTCAGCTCTATTCACGAACAGCAAGAAATGAAGGATGACACATTTGTGCCTAAACCGGAGATCAAAAGTGTGAAAGATGAGCATGATAAAGGCAACAAATCAAAATCAGGTAGAAAAGCACGCAAATCTAGGAACAAATCTCGAGCTGAGAGACATTCAAGCTACTTTCCAAGCAGGCATGTTAGCGGAATGAGTCAGCCTCTTTCTCCCCATGGTAGATCCACAGACAATGACATCAGTTTTGAATATCAAGGCCAGTTGAAGAATAAACACAGGGCAATGGGTTTATCTCAGAGTAGCGGTGTTAACTGCGTGGGCCTTACCAAAGCTACTCACGTGCAGAGTGTTCAGCATACCTGGGAAATTGAGGAAAAAATACACTCTGACAGATATGCAAGGTCTAACTCTTACCGTCACCCGGTTGCTGATAAGAGAGTGGATATGTCAGCATTGAGAACAGGTTCCTATAGACACATGCCAAACAGTGCTGTGCCAAGTAGACCAGGTACGCTTAGTTTAGGTCAGGGTCAAGGCTTAGGTCAAGGCCAAAGTTTGGGTCAAGGTCACATATATGCAAATGTACACATTTCTGAAGAACGAAAGCCCAGTTTGCCTGAAAGAAAGCACAGAAGTCACATGCAAGACATTGTGAATGAACAAGTAATGAGTAGAATGGATAGACCATTCTCTCCAGTGGCTTCTACAGATTCTCATTCAGACCGTCAAGAGATGGACAGGCGCTCAGAACATGGCAGTGAAAGAGAAACCTTGACCTCTAATTCGAGTCAGGGTCAAAGTTCACATGATAGTGCAATAGAAGGAACTGGAAGTGAGCAAAGTCTTGGAACTGTGATAAACAAACGGTCGCAATCCCAACAAGAGATGAACGCGAAAGACATGTTTCTTGGTGACAGTGGATTTAGTTCTCCAAGAGTCCAAGAAAATACTGGAGAGAGTAAACAAACTGATTGTGAAGCGAGGGACAAGCGTGATTTTATGTGCAATAACCTAAAAGAAGGAGTATCTAGGAATAACTCCCCTGTAAATGGAAAGGGGGAGGACTTTTCTGATGATTCTTTCGATAGAATTTCCTCTGATAAATTGTATGAAAATGTGTGTCTCAGTCATAGGGAAATGTTGAACAACATGAAATACTTGCATAAGGATATTAATGTCTCTTCTCAGAACTTAAATGTGCCAAATGTTTCACTGGAGACCAGTGGAAGCTCCCGGGAGTATGACCCCAAGCAAGAAATCATGAAGAAATTTAATTTGGAGGGGGATTTTCATATAGTTGGGGTAGTGTGAAAGGTGTAAGTGTTACCAGGCCTTGGCTAAAGCCTATTCATGACCTGGGAAATAGTGACGCTACAATCAGATGGAACATATTCATGACCTGGGGAATAGTGACGCTTCAATCAGATAGAAACTATTCATGACCTTGGGAATAGTGACGCTTCAATCAGAATGTCTAATAGGGCCACATGACCTTCAATCAGAAATGTTAGAAATAGGAAGTTTTATAAAAGCATTTAGAATACCATGCATGTTGTAAAAATGGAATGTGTATATAAGGACATAAAATGGTGCTATTTCTGTTATAAACATTTACTGCTTGTGTTAATATATACATTAAATACCTTTTTATTTCGATTTTCGGAAAAGGTTTTTATATTACTTTTGTACAAGTATTTGAAGGGTGTTGTCGAAAAAACACACTTTATGCAAATTTGCATTTGTAAAGTGTAATCCTTGACATGTTATTTCTTAGAAGATGCAAATAGTGAAGTGTTCCCAAACAAGCCTCTTTTTTTCAAACAGCTTTCTTAGCTGAAGTACCGTATGTAGCAAAACAGATCCAATTGAAATTCTCAATTACTAATTGAGTTATTGTAATCAAACGTGTGACATTATTCCTTGTATTTTATAAATAAGATATCTCCCAAGTTACATATAGCTAAGATGACTTACCTACTATACACAAAGTTTGGCTTAGAAAACCCCCAAGAAAAAAACTGACAAAAACGGAAAAAGTCGAAGAGTTACCTCCATTGGCTCTTTTTAATTTTTAATAAAGATGATCTTAATAATTGAATGTGTTTATTTATTTTATTACATTTTATAAATATTTGCTAGAAAATAAAGTATTATTTTTTTAAATCATTTTTTAAAAACCCTTTGTTAGAATTAAATTTTAAACTTGTTTTATAAGATGAAGCATAAGATGTTGTTTTTTATGCTCCGCTTCAAACACATAGTAGAGTTTTGAGACAAAAGTGTAATGTGCCATATAGACACATGTCTTGTTTTATAGTATTTTATTAAGTCGACTCATGCACTTGTGATTATTGTGCTTGATTGAATTTGACACACCCTTTTCTCACGATGACTGTTAAACAGTGTATATATTTCAGTTATATATTTATTTTGTTATTTTGATGTTGTGTTTGCAAAGACAGCTTTCAACTAGTTTTATCTATATCTGGATCACAATCTTCACAAAGGTATAGTTATAGTTATGTAAATAGACAAGGTAGTTCTACTGCAGGGGTGTTGTGATTACGATATTATGTTTGTTAAGTGCATAGAATAAAATTACTTATATAAATTTCTACACTGACTTTGTTGATTTGTATGGCCTTAAAGAGTGGAAGGCATTAAGCATTGCCCCCTTCTGTCGGTCCTCCTTTCGTACCGAAGCTTGTATTTTCACCTACTCTTTTAACTACTGAGTGGATCTCACTCACAGTTGAATAACCTTTATGTGTAGTGGACTTAAAAGAAAATTTTGGCTGCAACAAGTTCTGACAGAATTAAGCCCTTTTGTCTATTTTTCAGGATCAAAGCTTACGTTTTAAATTCCTTTGTGACTTATCGGTAAATTTTGCTCAAACTTTTACAGTTGAATGGTCTTTATTATGTTTTAGATGATGGGTAAGTTTGACTCCAATGAGTTTTGGCAGAATTATGATCCTTTTTCTGTTCCCTCCACCCCTCTTGCTTAAAAAGAAAAACAGCCACATATAGCAGTTGCACTTTACGTCTGTACAAGTTTCCATATATTTGTGAGAAAGTTCTTGTCGTACATTGTTGGGTGTAAAAATAAAAGCACAAATGTAAATCATCATACATTCATAAGCCACTTGTTATATCATCTCCCAACATTAATGGTCAAGATCACGCCTCTCAAGAAGTCAGAGGCGAAATTAGGCCACAAAACACCTTTTTAGGAGTGTAACTCTGGCATTCATCATGCAATTTATGAATAACCTCACTAATGACCACCATGAGGAGGAGCAATGTTGGGTGTATAACTCATCTTTATACCTTGGTCAAGAGTCAGATTTGGCCATAAAAAAGCTAGTTTTTAGCTCTACTGCCAAAGGCAGAAGAGCTTATGGGATGGCATGGTGTCTGTCTGTCTGTGTGTGTGTTTGTTAGACGTTGTCTTGTTTATCCGATAAAGTCCACAGTTTTCATCCAATTCTTTTCAAACTTACTCAGTGCCTTTATATTAATGAGGACTCGAACCCTATTGATTTTCAGGTCACTGGGTCAAAGGTCAAGGTAACAGTGACGCGAAATAGTAAAAACTTGTTTATCCGATAGAGTCCACAGTTTTCATCCGATTCTTTTCAAACTTACTCAGTGTCTTTATATTAATAAGGACTCAAACCCTATTGATTTTCAGGTCACTGGGTCAAAGATTAAGGTCACAGTGACTCGAAACAGTAAAAATTTGTTTATCCGATAAAGTCCACAGTTTTCATCCGATTCTTTTTAAACTTGCTCATTGTCTTCATATTAATGAGGACTTGAACCCTGTTGATTTTCAGGTCATTGGGTCAAAGGTCAAGGTCACAGTGACTCGAAATAGTCAAAACTTGTTTATCCGATGAAGTCCACAGTTTTCATCCGATTCTTTTCAAACTTGTTCAGTGTCTTTATATTAATGAGAATTCGAACCCTATTGATTTTCAGGTCACTAGGTTAAAGGTCAAGGTCACAGTGACTCGAAATAGTAAAATGGTTTCCAGATGTTATCTCAAGAATGCTTAGGCCTAGGATTATGAAACTTCATAGGTACATTGATCATGACTGGCTGATGACCCGTATTGATTTTCAGATCACTAGGTCAAAGGTCAAGGTCACAGTGACTCAAAATAGTAAAATTGTTACTTTTTCTAGTTTTTCCGATAAAGTCCACAGTTTTCATCCGATTCTTTTCAAACTTGTTCACAGTCTTTATATTAATGAGGACTCGAACCCTATTGATTTTCTGGTCACAGGGTCAAAGGTCAAGGTCGCAGTGACTCGAAATAGTAAAATGGTTTCCAGATTTTAACTCAAGAATGCTTAAGCCTAGGATCATGAAACTTCATAGGTACATTGATTATGACTGGCTGATGACCCCTATTGATTTTCAGGTCGCGAGGTCAAAGGTCAAGGTCACAGTGACAGTGTTTAAAGCAGTAGAGCGATTGAGGCCCTCATGGGCCTCTTGTTTTTACATTGGCAGAGGTTTGCAAGGAAACAAATGGAAAAATTAATCAAAGGGCAGGAATTCCATGAAGAATCATTTGACT
Source organism: Dreissena polymorpha (assembly GCF_020536995.1). Taxonomy (NCBI): domain Eukaryota; kingdom Metazoa; phylum Mollusca; class Bivalvia; order Myida; family Dreissenidae; genus Dreissena; species Dreissena polymorpha. The sequence continues at coordinate 33,142,285 of NC_068356.1, forward strand.
GGAACGGTCTTACAAGGATGCACATGTCCTTGCGAAAAAGATGCTGCATATCAAGTTTCATCAAATTTGGATTATTATGTCCCCCACTATAGTAGTGGGGGACATATTGTTTTTGCCCTGTCTGTTGGTAGGTCTGTTGGTTGGTTGGTCTGTTTGCGCCAACTTTAACATTTTGCAATAACTTTTGCTATATTGAATATAGCAACTTGATATTTGGCATGCATGTGTATCTCATAGAGCTGCACATTTTGAGTGGTGAAATGTCAAGGTCATCCTTCAAGGTCAAAGGTCAAATATATGTGGCCCAAATCGCTTATTTTATTAATACCTTTGCAATATTGAAGATAGCAACTTGAGATTTGGCATGCATGTGTATCTCATGGTGCTGCACATTTTGAGTAGTGAAAGGTCAAGGTCATCCTTCAAGGTCAGAGGTCAAATATATGTGACCCAAATAGCTTATTTTATGAATACTTTTGCAATATTGAAGATAGCAACTTGATATTTGGCATGCATGTGTATCTCATGGAGCTGCACATTTTGAGTGGTGAAAGGTCAAGGCCATCCTTGAAGGTCAAATATATGGGTCAAAATTGCTCATGTAATGTCACTTCTGCAATATTGAAGCTAGCAATTTTATATTTGAAATGCATGTGTATCTCATGGAGCTGCACATTTTGAGTGGTGAAGGGTCAAGGTCATCCTTCAAGGTCAAACGTCATATAGGGGGACATTGTGTTTCACAAACACATCTTGTTTTGTCTTTGGAATTGTGAGCAAAATATAAAAAAGTATCTGGTTTATAACGGAAAGGATTTAACCGTTGTAGGAGAAGAGTTTACATCCTATATTGATGCAGAATAGCAAGTGCCCTCAAATTCAAACCATTGTGTCTAAAATCTAGAGCAGAAAAGTAAAAGACTTAAGAAAGATGAAAAGACATCAAGTAGGAAAGAGACAATTGCAGGAGAAATTCATTTAAAACCCGCACAAACTCAACTTCCTCAAAATTAGAATTCTAATAGACAAACAAAGCAGCAGCTATGTACATGCTCCTTCCTTTCAGGGAAATGTTGTTTAAAAGGAAGATGAACACCCAACAAGAGCCAACAATGTTCCCAGATTGACAGATGAACACCCAACAAGAGCCAACAATGCTCCCAGATTGACAGATGAACACCCAACAAGAGCCAACAATGTTCCCAGATTGACAGATGAACACCCAACAAGAGCCCACAATGCTCCCAGATTGACAGATGAACACCCAACAAGAGCCCACAATGCTCCCAGATTGACAGATGAACACCCAACAAGAGCCCACAATGCTCCCAGATTGACAGATGAACACCCAACAAGAGCCCACAATGCTCCCAGATTGACAGATGAACACCCAACAAGAGCCCACAATGCTCCCAGATTGACAGATGAACACCCAACAAGAGCCCACAATGTTCCCAGATTGACAGATGAACACCCAACAAGAGCCCACAATGCTCCCAGATTGACAGATGAACACCCAACAAGAGCCCACAATGCTCCCAGATTGACAGATGAACACCCAACAAGAGCCCACAATGCTCCCAGATTGACAGATGAACACCCAACAAGAGCACACAATGCTCCCACATTGACAGATGAACACCCAACAAGAGCACACAATGCTCCCAGATTGACAGATGAACACCCAACAAGAGCCCACAATGTTCCCAGATTGACAGATGAACACCCAACATGAGCCCACAATGCTCCCAGATTGACAGATGAACACCCAACAAGAGCCCACAATGCTCCCAGATTGACAGATGAACACCCAACAAGAGCCCACAATGTTCCCAGATTGACAGATGAACACCCAACATGAGCCCACTATGTTCCCAGATTGACAGATGAACACCCAACAAGAGCCCACAATGCTCCCAGATTGACAGATGAACACCCAACATGAGCCCACAATGCTCCCAGATTGACAGATGAACACCCAACAAGAGCCCACAATGTTCCCAGATTGACAGATGAACACCCAACATGAGCCCACTATGTTCCCAGATTGACAGATGAACACCCAACAAGAGCCCATAATGCTCCCAGATTGACAGATGAACACCCAACATGAGCCCACAATGTTCCCAGATTGACAGATGAACACCCAACAAGAGCCCACAATGTTCCCAGATTGACAGATGAACACCCAACATGAGCCCACTATGTTCCCAGATTGACAGATGAACACCCAACAAGAGCCCACAATGCTCCCAGATTCTTTATTGAAAACTATAGATGAGTGTGAATGAAATATTCTAGTACCTATTTAGTAGGGATGGGAACGAATATTGAAAATGATATTCGAGCATTCGTTTGTCATTACTCGAATATTCGACATTTAAACCTTATATTAAAATTCCAAACTTATTACCGTCTGGAGCAACATACTATTCCTGTTTGCCACAAATACCACTCATATGTATCATGTGCAGCTTTAAAAAACTTGATATAGTAATACTTTTTGGAAAAAGATCATTGATATTTATTTTCTTCCTTTTAAATACTTTTTTTTTCATAAGACATAAGATATTTCCGGAAAACACTAATTCTAATTAATTCAATACTTCTAATTGATTGAATTACTTCTCGTCGATAATATGTATGCTTTTTCTGGAATTAAGAACCACTACGATTTAATTGGTAAATATTTGAGTAACTAAATTCTGATTAGATAATCATTGATTTAATATATGGATAAAGCATTTATAACAAACATGCCAAATGTCCCAACCACGGTAAGACAATCTCGCTTTCGGGGTATTTGGCCCGGCGTCCTGATAGGAGACAATTTGTCCCGACATTCGTAGAACACCACGTCCGTTCTATAAATTAAGGCGTGTGTCTGTGTATTAGTACTCAGTGTATTAGTCTACCATATAAGATCTTTTATCTATAATCTGTTCTCTCGGGTTATCAGTGAGTTACTGCACTTGTTGCTCTGTACTTGAGTATTGATCATAGCTGAAAAGGGCCACTGCAAAGTTCTATGGGATCCAATACGCATACATATGGGCAGTGCTCTGTGAAAAGGGGATTTAATGCATGTGCTTAAAGTAATGTCCCAAATTAGCCTTTGCAGTCCGCACAGGCTAATCAGGCACAACACTTTCCGCTTAGACTTGATTTTTGCTAAAAATCAAGACTTTCTTTAAACGATTTTTTTTTCCATAAAAGCGGAAAGTGTCGTCCCTGATTAGCCTGTGCGGACTGCACAGGCTAATCTGGGACGGCACTTTACGCACATGCATTAAACCCCTTTTTCACAGAGCACAGTCCATATAATACATAAGGGTTTTTATTATGTATTATCAAGAATCTCTGTTAAAGTCTGGTACGTGCTTTTATATTTAAAATGCTTATACACTAACTGAATAACTTTAAATTTTGAAACTGGTTTCGCAATATTTTTTCATTAAACATACAGTCCACCTAGTTGAGGGAAAGATTTATCATATATGTTAACATTTTGCTGTCACAGACTATCTATATATGGAGAGGAGCCAAATGATTAACAATTTTTATGAAATTCAAAATATTAGCCACTAATAAAGTAAGGCCAACAAACATGTGAATCAAAAATTTCTTTTACTTAATTACAAAAGTCACATCCAATAAAATAACAACAAACACAATGAAAGTGAGTTCTTAGCATTATGTTGTCTCAGTTTCTCCATTATTGTTCAGAGTTGCACACAAAACAGATATGATAACTACGATGACATTCTTATACAAGCAAACATATAGATTGCTATGCTCAACTTACGTATATACAAATGTGTTTGCTAAAGTCAACAATTGCCTTTTAAAAATGGTGTAAACACAATATACTATTATCGCAGTTACTGAAATAATTTATTCGTATCTGTTTGCTAAGGAAAACTAGGATGTTTAACTTTTTACACTTTTGTAAAAGAATTTACAAATAAATATTTTTTTATAAAAGCTATTTCAAGCATAAAATGATAATCAAAAATCCTATATAACATTGGTTAATGAGTACAATTTAATTTGCAATAAGGCACACATGCATAAGAGACAAATGGTTGTAAAGTGTCAATGCCATTTCATTTTTATGCCCCCGGAAGGGTGGCATATAGCAGTTGAACCGTCCGTCAGTCAGTATGTCAGTCTGTCCGTCCGTCCGAAAAAAACTTTAACATTGGCCATAACTTTTTCACTATTGAAGATAGCAACTTGATATTTGGCATGCATGTGTATCTCATGGAGCTGAACATTTTGAGTGGCGAAAGGTGAAGGTCATCCTTCAAGGTCAAATATATGGCGTCTGTCCGTCCGAAAAATTAAACATTGGCCATAACTTTTTCAATATTGAAGATAGCAACTTGATATTTGGCATGCATGTGTATCTCATGAAGCTGCACATTTTGAGTGGTGGAAGTTCAAGGTCAAGGTCATCCTTCAAGGTCAAAGGTCAAACAAAAAAAAAAAATTCAAAGCGGCGTTCTCATGAAGCTGCACATTTTGAGTGGTGGAAGTTCAAGGTCAAGGTCATCCTTCAAGGTCAAAGGTAAAGAATAATTTTTTTTTCAAAGAGGCGCAATAGGGGGCATTGTGTTTCTGAAGAACACATCTCTTGTTCAAGAATATCTGTGACCTGGACATGTGAGTGTAAATTATGTTTTTGCCCCTAATATTCCTCGTTTACTGCAAATAGAATTCTGGCTACAGGAACATAAATACAAAAAAATACAGAAATACATTGCAAAAAAGTGGACACCAAACACCTTAGTTTATAACTTCAAGGTCAAGAAAATCTCTTTAAATAGTAGAGGAACACACTCTGGTTTACATTTTTGTTTATTCACTTCATTGAAGAATGATATGATCAATATGCAGGATTTCACACAACAAATAGGACATGCAGATTACATATTATAACAAAAATACTCTAGTACAAACAGATGGTTATGACATTCAGTGAAACAGCATCTTTTTAAAAGCAAAATCCCAGGATATGATTTGTTTAATTTCCTAAGATTGTGAAAAAGGAGATGGTATTTCACATAAAGAGTGTTAGCTATGTACAGAGTCACAAGTCAAGTTAATAATAAAATACAACATGTAATCGTTTTTGAATATTATTCTATCAATTTAAATTTGTGTGCACAAAAATTATCTATACATACGCTGCAGTTTAACAACTCTCTCAATTCTGTATACAATGTAATAAAAGGCAATAGAAGGCATTTTTGTACATGCAAATGCATTTAAATGAGCATTTAAATTGAGATAATAACACAATCAACAGAATAAAGTACACAAAATATTAGCAAAGAAATTAACACTCATCACAAAGGAATACTTTATGCCAACAGCTACAGTGTTGATTTCAAATAAAAAACATGTTTAACAACAGATAAAAGCACTAAGTGTTGATATATACCATAGTAATCAGAGCTGAACTTAACAGAAAATTGCTCTTTGATCACAAATACATAAGATGAACAGAAACAATCATTAACAAAATCAAAACAGTTGACTTTATCATCAATTCAGACATTGAACAAGTATTGTCACATAAATTACTCATCTTTACTTACATTCCTTGAATAAATGAACAAAATCTTACAAGAAGAGAACCATGACTAGTAATTCATATGTTTTTAACGGGAAATAATTATATAGAGAAGAATACTAAACAAAAAATGTTGTTGTTACAAAAACTGCACAGGTATAAAGTAAGTTACAAGTTGGTGTATAGGTCTCAGTCTGGAGTGTGCAACCATTAACAAGACCTTTATGCATGAATACACTGTAACTCCAATATAACGCGGATGACGGGGTCCAAGCCACGCAACAGCGTTATAAACGGACAGCGTTATAAGTTTTGAGCTTATTTATTTAAGGGGCTATAAAAACAGGTAAAGTAAAGCCTATAATATAGGTCCTGTGTATCGTCATGCTGTGTTGTCATCCGCAAATACATGCATATAAACCGAATCGAACGATAACAGTATACATTCCGCTTTTCTAATGTGCACATTTATCCGATAATCCAATATAATTACATCACTTACGAAAAAATAATGTTTAACATTTATGACAAGAAATATGTTTATGAACTTCGTAAACAAATTCATATGCCTACGCCATTTGTCAGAAAAATTGGTACAGTGCATTATGGGACACAGCTTTCATTGGACGAGCGCATTTAAATTTAGATTGAATGCAACACGATACATGTACAAAGAAATGTTTTATTGCGTCATATGCAGCATGTAAAAAACGTGCTTTCCGTGGATTTTCTGATAACGGGCAAAAATTTAAGTGCATCTCTGTTAACTATTACACTGCGTTAGCATGTAAATAAATCGTCAGGATTTTTAAATTTATTTTTCGCATACGTACTGAAACATTAAACACACACAAAGATATTTGTATTTATCAAGCATGTGTAGCATATAATAAACGATAACACACTTACACAGCCATAGTTTATACAATGAAATACAATACACGATAAATACAAAACATAAACAGGTAATCGTTTCAAATAACTTTAATTTGATAATTATACCGCTTGCACTTGCCTTATTGAAATTAGCGCACCGAACCGCTCTAATAGGGAATACATGTAATAAACACTGACTCGCGAGTTTTCACACCTTTATTGACATTACACAACAGATTAACACCAATTAGCTGTCGAGTGTCGTTTAACCTCGAATCGATTAAAATCAGTTAAACGGACGGATAAAGCAATCAAGCTGTGATCGCTGGCTTCTTTGAATTTATGAAAATACATGTAGTTGCATAACATGGATTTGAATCAGAAATGGAAGGTTGGAGAAAAAACGGGATCCAAGGACCCCCCGCGTTATATTGGACACAGCGTTATAACGGACCGCACTATATTGGAGTTACAGTGTATTATTTGTTTAAATATAATCAGGCACATATAACTGTCTACTCAACAGATCAATGAAACAGAAACCCACTGAAAACACGGTTATTGTATGGGTACACTACTGACACACTTGCACAGATTCATGAATTAACCCTTTCCACGATAAGAAGTCAAGTGAAAATGGCTTTTACAACCAGCATAAAACCAGAACAGCCTGCAAGTTACTCGCAGTCTGTTCAGGTTTTATGCTGTTTGCTACTCATCAGTAAAAAGGTTCAGAAATAAAGCCTTAAAAACTTGAATTAAGTAAGAAAGATATTTAATTAAATTTAACTTTCTATGGGACTACACATGCGTCAAAATACATATTTAGTGGTAAAGGGTTAAAAACATTCCAAACAATCTGAGCAAACGGTATTCAGTTTGCACAATAGTCAAGTTAATGTTCAAGACCTATATATTTTAACACTATAGTTTCTACATGTTATAAATCTTCTATGTTTTGTTAGGTAAATTTTTTAAATAAGATCAAAATAAAACCTGACATACATTATAATAACCACAATGAGTAAATTGCATTTATCCCTGAAAAAAAAAACAACGCAAGGGGGCCAGAGGCCCACAGTCACTCACCTCACCTGAGACTGAATTGCTCTCAGAAACTTTTGAGATGTTTCTAAAACAATTTTTAAACTTAGCCAAAATGTCCATTTGAAAGTTAATAAGGTTTTACTAAAGCCATAAAAGGAAAAATGCCTAGCCACCTGGCAGCCATGGTTTTCAACAGACCGGAAGCATTTTCAAAATTCAGACAATATATCATTAGAACATAATGTACTGACCAAGTTTCATGAAGATTTGACTTTAAATGTGACTTTTAGAGTGTCAACAAGGTTTTACTATAGCAATATAAAGGAAAATGCCCTGCCCATAGCGGCCATATTTTTAGACGAACCATAACCATTTTTAAACTCAACCGAGCTATCATAAAAATTAATTTTCTGACCAAGTTTCATAATAATTGGACTATAAACGTGACTTCTAGAGAGTAAACACTGATTTACTATAGCCATATAAGGAAAATGCCCCACCTCCTGGCAGCAAAACTTTTAGACAAACCATAACCATTTTCCAACTCAGACGAACTATCATTAGAATGAATGTTCTGACCAAGGTTTCATAAAGATTGGTGAACCATAAATGTTAATTCTAGAGAGTTAACAAGATTTACAATAGCTATATAAGGACAAATGCCCAGCCCTTTGGCTGGCCATGTTTTTCAATCGACTGGAACAATTTTTGACAATGCTGCGAAGCAGCTCGTCTTATTTATCATACCATGAAAAAATTCTTCACAATGGTGACCTATGTAAAAGACCGAGCCAGTCCGATTGAGATAGCTTGATTTTTCTAATCGGCATACCTCGCTGATTATCATTGATAAAGTATCAATTTTTGTACCCAAAATTTTTGTACCCATTGTTTCCTACCCAAAATGTTTGTACCCACATACACAATTGTGGTGATGTAGATAAAGTTAAATAGATGTTTTTATATCAATCCTCTTAAAAAGCATCGTCACACCAGTACTGTCAGTACTTTGATTTAACTAAGCCAAGATATCATAAGGACAAATGTTCTGACCAAGCTGCATGAAGATTGGACAAAACATGTTACTTCTAGATTGCTTATAGGTTATACTACAGCCATATCAGGAAAAATGGCCCACCCACAAGGTGGCCATATTTGTTGACATCCATTACGATTAACCATTTTAAAACTCAGCCGAGCTTTCATTAGAACAAATGTTCCCACCAAGTTTCATAAAGATTTTACCATAAATATGACTAATAGAGAGTTTACCATAGCCATATTAGGAAAAATGCCCCCCCCCCCTGCAACCATGTTGACTGGAACCATTTTTGAACTTATCCAAGCAAGCAAAAGAACAAATGTTCTGGCCAAGTTTCATGAAAATTGGACTATACATGTGACTTTCAGAGAGTTAACAAGGTTTTACTATAGCCATAGAAGGAAAATTGCCCCATATTATTCAACAGACTGGAACCATTTTTAAACTCATTTGAGATATCATTAGAACCAATGTTCTGACCAAGTTTCATGAATAACAGTGCCAAACTGACACATGGTACGCCAGTTTGAAGGTTTTGGACAACTTGATAACCATTTGAATGGCAAAATGCAAAAAAAGTGGCAATAAATTTGCAAAGTTCGTACGACAAATTGCATATATGAAGTATGAAAACAAAATACCCGTAAATAAAATGCCAACTGTCAATTTCCTCAAAATCATGGAAAGCACAAACGGGAACCGGCGAAACAAGTGTAGCATGATATCACAACTAATGGACTAAGGTAAGACACAATGGTGATTGTTCTAAACACACTAAGGGACCCTGTGACCTATTTTTTTTAACCCGGCATGACCCATATATGAACTTGACCTAGATATCATCTAGACACAACTTCAGACTAAATTTGGTGAAGATCGGATGAAAACTACTTCAATTAGAGAGCGGACATCATGCTAAATGCTTGAAATGTACCAAGTAATCTCGTGACCTAGTTTTTGACCCGGCATGACCCCTATATGAACTTGACCTAGATATCAATTAGACACAACTTTTGACCAAATTTGGTGAAGATCGGCTGAAAACTACTTCAATTAGAGAGCGGACACCATGCTAAATCCTTGAAATGCACTAAGTGACCCCATGACCTAGTTTTTGACCCGGCATGACCCATATTCAAACTTGACCTAGATATTGTCTGGATACGACTTCTGACCAAGTTTGGTGAAGATTGGATGAAAACTATTTGAATTAGAGAGCGGACACTGCTGTGGACGACGCCCGCCAAGGGTGATCTTATAATACGTACTGTTTTGAACAGGCATATAAAAATGCCCCGACTCCTGGTAGCTTTGTTTTTTCCAAACAACCCGAACCACTTTGAACTTGTCAAAGATATTATTATGAAAAATCTTCTGACCAAGTTTCATGAAGATCGGAAATAAATGTGGCCTCTAGAGTGTGAGGCAAATGTTGACGACGCACGATACAAGACAGACGAAGCATAAAAGGACAAAAGGCGACCACAAAAGCTCACAAGGAGCACCATGTGCTCAGGTGAGCTAAAAAACACACGCACAAACACACAGTGACACACACAAGTGCACACATATCACAGTATGTACAACAGGCAGGTCTATTTCTTCTTGGGCTTGAATCTGACCTCCTTAGTTAGCATGGAGGTGATGCATGGTATCTGTTTCTTCTGGTTCATGTACTCCTTGGTGGTCCGGGACTCAAACTCGTACGCGACAATCTTGTTGACGCGGGTCATGATGGTGAGAAGGTCCATGTCCTGCCAGTGCAGACCCAGCACACGAGACAGGGCCTGGATGAACCAGGATCCATTGGTGCTGTTACGCCATGAGAAGTAACCTGGTGGGAGTGGAAAGTGGGAGAGTAATTAGATAACTTGGATGCAAATCCATTTGATCCTTGTTTTGGAAAGTGTTCTGAATGCATGTGGATAAAGTGTGGCCTCACATAAGCCTCTGCAGTCTAAACAGGCTAACATTGGCAACACTTTCCTCCTTCATGGAATTCTTAGTTTAAAGGAAAACTACTAAATAAAATCCATTTCAAGTGTCGTTCCTGATAAGACTGAGCAGATTGCACAGGCTAATCTGGGATGACAATTTACGCACATGCATTAAGCCCAGTTTTTCCAGAGCAAGGCTCATTTTATTAAATGATAGCATGGCGTGATGGTATGTTGTTTAGTAAGTTTAACATAGCAAGAGCTTTGTCACAAACATGACTGATAGCCCAGTGCAGCTTTTCCAGCTATGTTCAACGGCACTTAACTGAGGAATGACAAAACAAGAGCACCCCATAGAGGAAGCCAACGCTTGGCTGTGGGTGCAGTTTTGATTAAATGAAAGCTTGTCAGAAGAAAAGAAAGAAATGTAAGTGGCGAGAAGAACTCATCTGAAAGACTATGCATGCATGCATGCAGTCACATTGACCTATGACTAAGTGACCCAAAAATGGGTGTGGGGTGAAGAACTGATGAAGATGCATCTACATATGAAGTTTCGAAGTTGTAGGTGGACGCACTTTGATTTTAGAGCCTATGTTAAAGTTTTATATTAGAGGTCACAGTGACCATGACCTTTGACCTAGTGACCAAAAATGGGTGTGGCATGTAGAACCCATCAAGGTGCAGCTACATATGAAGTTTCAAAGTTGTAGGTTGAAGCTCTTCGATTTTAGAGCCAATGTTAAGGTTTTAACACGAGGCGACGGCGGACAACGAGCTGGCTATGACAATACCTCGGGTTTTCTCCTAAAACAGCCGAGCTAAAAAGAGCGAACATTGAGTTGGACTTGTAAACATTGCTGTAACCCTTTCATGGCAAAGCTGACTAATTTTTGATGTTTGTCACAAGTAAAACACAGAACAAATCTATTAACATGTTTCATTCTCTATGCACTTATCAAAAATAAAACAAGAGATGTGTTTGTCAGAAACATAATGCCCCCAAGGTTAAAGTTTGTGACAGACAGACAGACATACAGACAGACAGACAGGCCAAAAACAATATGCAGTCATTGAAATTCAGATTTAAATCTACAAGCAAGTCGGGCTAGTACTATGGGAATTTGAACAAGCCCGAGTCAGATTTTACTAGCCCAAACATTTTTGTTAAAAATGCAGATAAACATAACATAAAACATCCAAAGAAGCATTCGTTTATTCAATCTTTAGAATACAATACAAATCTCTTATTAATTTCATCCTCATCCAAGTTAGCTTCCTCGTCATCTGAGCCAGCCTCTTTCGGATCCTGAAATATGAAGAAATTAATTTCAAACACGGATTTCAATCATAATTATAAATATTTACATAAAGTTTAGGTAAAAAATTAGCAGAAATGTATCCCATATATCCATGTAAAAGAGAGAGCAAACCTGAACCCCCAGAAAATATATAAGCAATTAAGTGCCAGGTTATTCTACAAAAAGCCAGTTGACAAATGCGTCAATCACAGTTACCTCAGATTCGCATTCCTCAACGACGTACTTGATTGACAACTGTTCGGCCATTACTCCCTGTGTCCCGAACGCAACGCAAAACATTTATTTTACATAATAGTAATCCGGGAACCACAAAACCATGCGCTTTATGCGCAGTAATCCAATTATCGGCTGATTGCCCAGCACGTGTGCACAGTGTGTTAAAACATAAGCGGCTGTTGATTTAAGCGGCTCAAAACTTTGTTTACAAATATTGAAAATGAAAGTGGAACTAGTTTTCTGTTTAATGAATTGTACAAGCAGCATGTCGGGCTTGTAATATTGGATTTCCTACAAGCCCGAAAGAAAAAATACTAGTTTTTTGCTGTCGGACTAGTGCGAATTTCGATGACTGAATATGTCCCCGATCTTTCATTTCAGGGGCATAAAAACATTACTTTTGTCATGCTAAAATATTTGTTTTAATAAATATGGCTTTAAAACTTTACTTTGGTGTTTGGTATGGCCTAAATGTCAAAGTTAGACAAACATACTATTCTATGCTTAGTTGTGATATTGCTTGCGACAGTCACATTTATACTTAAAAGGCGAGATAACACGTATATGATCAGGTATTGAAGCGAAGTGAAGAGCCTTATCTCATGACGTGATAAGCATATACAGAAAACAGATTTTAGTCTTAATGTCTCTGGAGCAGCTGACTTAACTCTATAGGATCAGTGAAGGAATATTAAAAACTTACTTTTCTTTTAACCTACAACTTACCCTATTTGTTTTTCCTATAATAAGATTAAATCAGTTGTATAAAAAAATATGTGATAAACTGACACACCATGTTAAACAAGCCTCCCTTCATACCTGGCACTACTGAGTATGCTATGAGAAAGTCAGCCTCTGATGGTATCTTGTACACCTGTACCTCCCTGGCTGGCTTAGCCTTGGCATCGGCCACGTCCACTGCGACCCCCTCATCAAACTGGCTACCTTGGCATGCCTGAAACAGCACAAGTAAACCACAGTCACATGTGGAGAGAAGAGAGAAGTATGAAGTTTCCAACTCAGACACACATTTTGAGGTTTTTGAAGTCCCTTACAAAATCAATTTAAATAAAAGATCTTTCTTACTAGATTCAAGTTGTAAAGCCTTCATTTCTAACCCAACGATACTGATGGGCATTAAACAGCATTTAGCCTGAACGGACTGCTAGTTACTTATGCTGGTTGCTTACAGCCATGTTAACTTTGCTTCTGAGCTTGAAAGGGTAACCAAACAAAATATGCCAGTCTTATACTGCCTGTCTGTTTGCTTCATGAAACAAAAACTGTTTTTTAAAAACCATAAGAAGCAGTTTGTCATCGAAGTATTACTGGCGGACCAAATACAATGCCCTTCTATGTTTTCTCCATGGCACAATAACATTGACAATCATTAGAAGAAAGTCATTTATCAATTTAATGATCTTCCTCATAAAATTGAATTATAAAGTCACAATTGGACCATGATAAAATCACTAATAATCTATTGAATTATGATTATTGATACCACAAGCTTACATGTTCTCATATCATGTTCTTCTATGGTGCCTGTACACATTTATAAAATAAAATAAACAAGCAAATTAGTTGTATTGATATCCCCCGCCAATATACTTCTGGACACAAAAGTTTTCTGGACGGATGAACTACGCCAACGTGCATCATCCTCTTATCCATATATATATACTCATACCAAGTTTCAATCAAATCCATCAAAGCACTTTCAAGATATGGCTCCGGACACACACAAAAAAGCATTTTTTCAAGATACAAAGGGCCATAACTCCGTTATTATCCAATGGTGTACAATGCCATTTGGTGTGCATCATCCTCTTATCCTTATATATACTCATACCACATTTCAAATAAATCCGCCAAAGCACTTCCAAGATATGGCTCCGGACACAAAAAAGCATTTTTTCAAGATACAAAGGGCCATAACTCCGTTTTTAACGGATGGTGTACAATTCCATTTGGGGTGCATCATCCTCTTATCCATATATATACTCATACCAAGTTTCAATGAAATCCACCAAAGCACTTCCAAGATATGGCTCTGGACACAAAAAAGCATTTTTCCAAGATACAAAGGGCCATTACTCCGTTACTAACGGAAGGTGTACAATGCCATTTGGAGTGCATCATCCTCTTATCCATATATATATACTCATACCAAGTTTCAATGAAATCCGCCAAAGCACTTCCAAGATATGGCTCCGGACACAAAAGTGTTGGCCGGCCGGCCGGAAAGACACCGCCAAAACAATATCCCTCCGCCTATGATGGGGGATAATAATGTCTGGGTGTATTTAACACTTAACCAGACAGTATAACAAGTGTTCTATTCATACCTGAATTATGAAAATCTTGGGTTTCCCGACCAGACTACCACAGTTATTTCCCTTAAAAGGCTCTAAAAGCTGCTTGGTTTCAATTTTGGCGTCCACCCCAAAAACATAGCCCTCTTCGCCGTGAGTGAGTATGGCACACACAAAGCAGTCAGAGTTCATGTTGTAATTGTGATCCTTGGCCGCTATAATCGAAATACAAAGAGTTAATGTAATGAATTTTGGTGATGCTATGTGACCTAATGGTACAATAGGTAATATACTTAGAATGTCATTTTGTGCATCCACATACTCATACAATATGTCATGGGGTGTAAACAACATTTTTAGTAGATAGTACACAAGTAGAAAAAGTAATTTAAGTCAATTACTGAAGGGTATATGTTATTTTTTTAGTTAAATCTAACCTAGTTGAATCTAACCTATCTTCCTGCCTTTCTGCATGAGCGTCACACAACTCACACAGAAATTGAATAACGCAGATCAATAATTATTGTTACTCTTAAAATAATATCATTTTTGTAGGCTTCAAGTGAACAGGGAACTACAATACTTTTACAATTGTCATTATAAGGCATTCTTGATTTGATGCTTTATTGTAGTTCATATATTTGTTATTTGGTATTTCAGTATTTGTAAAATTTCATTCTCATCACACCCAATACTGCTATGAATTGTATTTCGATTATCGTTATTATTGTTGTTCAATACATGTATTATATATTTTGATACAGGGATTTATTAATTGAAATCCTGTCCAAAAATTATCAGACAAAGAACCATGACTTGTTCTCCATTACCCGAGCACAAATGCGTAACTAGGTTGGACAACGATGGCGCCAAACGTGTTCTGACGTTTGGCGAAATGGAGTTCAGTGCTGTTTAGGTTGATCAGTTCTTACAGACAGTTCCATAGATCTTCTGTGTTTAAGAATGTTTTGTGTTCAAAATGTTACAGTTAGCTGCTGTTATGCATACAGGTGTCTTTGTTTTATTCAAATTTTATTAATGTATATGGTGCATTATATTACTAAAAGAAATTTGAGTTAAGTGTAAATTTCTTATAATAGAAATATGTTTATATTTTGGTCATGGGCATATGAAATCGTATATGCGTTATTGAGTATATGACATTAACTTTGTTGCGGATGATTTTTTTATTGACCTTTGTTCCTTCAAACGTGTGTAAAAATGTGTGTATGTAACGCGTGCGCTCATCTTACAATTTTTATTTAAAATGTCGGAACATCATTTTAAAACAAGAGAGCCTGAAAGGCCCAAAGTCGCTCACCTGAGATAACAAGATATGACTGGGACAAATCTTCTGACCAAGTTTCATGAATATTTGCCAGAAATTATGAGGTTTTGTAAGTAATAAGCTGATTACTGACTTCAGTAAAGGTGGCATGATTGATCCTTTTAGGTGTCCTGCTTTTTGGTCAAATGTCCCGACATTTTTAATGGACTGTCCTGATTTGGACCCGAAAATTTCTGGCATGTATGGTTTTACTATAGCCATATATAGCCATATAAGGAAAAATGCCCCTCCCCTGGTGGCCATGTTTTAAAAGCAATCAAATCCATTTTTGAACTCATCCAAGATATCATTGGGACATATCTTCTGACCACGTTTCATGAAGATCAGAAAATAAATGTGGCCTCTAGAGTGTTAACAAGGTTTTACTATAGCCATATAAGGAAAAATGCCCCGACCCCATGGAGGCCTTTTTTTCAACCAACCAGCATCATTTACGAACTCGTCCAAGATATCATTGGGATGAATCTTCAGACCAAGTCTCATGACGACTGGACTATAAATGTGGCCTCTAGAGTGTTAAATAGATTTTACTATAGCCATTTAAGGAAAAATGCCCCGCCCCTTGGCAGCCATGTTTTTCAAGCAAAGTTTACCATTTTTGAACTCATCCAAGATATCATTGGGACACATCTTCTTAGCAAGTTTCATGAAGATCGGAAAATAAATGTGGCCTCTAGAGTGTTAACAAGGTTTTACTATAGCCATATAAGGAAAAATGCCCCGCCCCTGGCGGTCATGTTTTTCAACCAACCGGCATCATTTTGGAACTCGTCCAAGATATTATTGGGATGAATATTCTGACCAAGTTTCTTGAAGATCAGACAATAAATGTGGCCTCTAGAGTGTTAACAAGATTTTACTATAGCCATATAAGTAAAAATGCCCCGCCCCTTGGCAGCCATGTTTTTCAAGCAAACGTAACCATTTTCGAACTCATCCAAGATATCATTGAGACCAATCTTCTGACCAAATTTCATGAAGATTAGACAATAAATGTGGCCTCTAGAGAGTTAACAAGGCAAATGTTGATGCCGCACAACGCACGACGGACAAAAGGCGATCACAAATGCTCACCATAAGCACGTTGTGCTCAGGTAAGCTAAAAAGTACATGTGCATCCCTCATTTAAATAAAGTCAGCACATGAATTTTTTTTAAATTATTTTCCCATTTATCTACAAAACAACTCATCACTGAAAGGGTTGATTTTTATGTCCCCCACCACTATAGTGGGGGACATATTGATTTTGCCCTGTCTGTTGGTTGGTTGGTTGGTCTGTTGGTTTGTGCCAACTTTAACATTTGCAATAACTTTTGCAATATTGAAGATAGCAACTTGATATTTGGCATGCATATGAATCTCATGGAGCTGCACATTTTGAGTGGTGAAAGGTCAAGGTCATCCTTCAAGATCAAAGGTCAAACATATAGCTTCAAAGCAGCGCAAAAGGGGACATAGTGTTTCTGACAAACACATATCTTGTTGAATTTTTTTACATACAAATGTATCTAAATTATTAAAATATAAGTTACTTAATATGAGCTTGATTAACAACAAGGTGTTGCATACCTTTTGTCAATATTTGTACCATTTCCTTGACAGGCACATTTTCATGCATTTGTACATCAAATCCCATGTCTTCAAAGCGTTCATTAAGGGCCACAGCATCCTGGTACGTGCCAGTTCTGGCTCCAAGACCCAGTTCTTTACTAAACACTTCATTGTTTATCACTATTGCAAGGCCTCTATTTAGATGGTCCATTTTGTATTCATCAGCGGTGAATTCCTCAAAGGTCATGATATTCTGGAACTTATCTCCTAACTTATCTCCAAAACCACTGAAAATGGAACAGTGTGTTGAAGTATCATGAAAAGTAATATAATTTAATGTCAAGATGGAATGTCTAGAGGAAAGGATTCCTTTTTTAAACCTTTTTTTAGCTTGCAAAATACTAAAGTTTGGATCATATTATTTGGAAGTTATGACAATGTTAAAATTTCAGAATTTAAATAATTACAAATTTAAGACTTTGTTACAGAAAGAACTATTTCAACAAGCAAATTTGTTGAATTGATATCCCCCGCCAATATGCTTCTGGACACAAAAGTGACACTCAAAAAGCATTTTTTCAAGATACAATAGGCCATAACTCCGTTATTAACAGATGGTGTACAATGTCATTTGGCGTGCATCATCCTCTTATTAATATATATACTCATACCAAGTTTCAATGAAATCGGCCAAAGCACTTCCAAGATATGGCCTCGGACACACAAAAAAGCATTTTTTCAAGATAAAAAGGGCCATAACTCCGTTATTAACAGATGGTTTACAATGCCATTTGGCGTGCATCATCCCCTTATCAATATACATGTATATACTCATACCAAGTTTAAATGAAATCCTCCAAAGCACTTCCAAGATATGGCTCCCGACCGATGGAAAGACAGACGGACGGAAGGACGGAAAGATGGAAGGACGGACAACGCCAAAACAATATCCCTCCGCCTATGGCGAGGGATAATAACTTCTTATTTGCTGTTTCATTTAGAGAAGTGGTACAAACTAAAACAATCACTTAAAATAATAATTATTGTATTATGAAATATTCACTAGAAGAAATTGGAACTTCCAAGATTGTAATTTTAAAGTCTCCAAACTTGCATAGCTGCTCATGCTGCCACACTTCGGATGTTGATTACAGTCACATACATGTAAAATCCACCTTTAGATTTTGTAATACAATGCAAAAAGACTAAAATTGGGAGTTCATGCATTCATGGACTTGTTTGCATGGGCTTTGATGAAGAATAAAGGACCAGTACTATAGAGACTGTATGCAGTCCATGCAGTAAAACTGCTGAAGTGAAAGATTTCAATTATTTGAGTTTTCCAACAATACACTCAAAGAACAAACTTTTATTTACATTATATTTAATATAATACAACAGAGAAGCATTGAACCAAATAGGAGTTTCTTGAGAAAGCGTCAAAATATTTATATCAACACAATTCTTAAATCATTGATTCATGAAACACCAGCTTAGTAACATACCCCGAAGCGGAAGGCAAAGGTGGCAAAGCACCTGTCTGGTCACCGCCTTTGGCATCTGTTTTATCACCCTCCATCGGGGAGGCATCTGTCTGATCTGAAACAGAAATGGACAACCATTTGGCCTCAATTTGAAAAAGAGTGGGCTTAATGCTTGCGAATAAAGTGTCTTCCATGATAAGCCTGTGATGTAATCACAGGCTAATCTGGGACTACTCTTTCGGAACATGCATTAAGCTAGTTTTCCCAGTGCAAGGCTCCATTGATAAGAATGTTACATGAACACTGTATACACTTTGGACATGACACCTGAATGGTGGGAAACTTAATGCTTGAATTATATTACATACTTTATATGTCTTTACACATGATGTATAAATTACAAACTTTGTTCAATACACTTTTCATTGAATTGAGAATTCCTTCATCTTCTAACATTATTGTATGTTTAAAATAAATCTTCAATTCCTGAAGTGACTTATGGTTCAAATTGTACCTTAAACAAGGGCTGTTTGTAAAACATGCATGCCCCCCATATGGGCTGTCAGTTGTAGTGGCAGCCATTGTTTGAATACGTTTTTTGTCACTGTGACCTAGTGACCTGAAAATCAATAGGGGTCATCTGCCAGTAATGATCAATGTACCTATGAAGTTCATGATCCTAGGCATAAGCATTCTTGAGTTATCATCCGGAAACGATTTTACTGTTTCGAGTCACTGTGACCTTGACCTTTGACCTTGTGACCTGAAAATCAATAGGGGTCATTTGCAAGTCATGATCAATGTACCTATGAAGTTTCATGATCCTAGGCGTAAGCATTCTTGAGGTATCATCCGGAAACCAGTTTACTATTTTGAGTCACTGTGACATTGACCTTTGACCTAGTGGCCTGAAAATCAATAGGGGTCATCTGCCAGTCATGATCAATGTACCTATGAAGTTTCATGACCCTAGGCCTAATTATTCTTGAGTTATCATCAGGAAACTATTTTACTGTTTTTAGTCACTGTGACCTTGACCTTTGACCTAGTGACCTGAAAATTAATTAAGGGTAATTTGC
This sequence comes from Dreissena polymorpha, assembly GCF_020536995.1. Classification (NCBI taxonomy): domain Eukaryota; kingdom Metazoa; phylum Mollusca; class Bivalvia; order Myida; family Dreissenidae; genus Dreissena; species Dreissena polymorpha. Next base: position 33,162,080 of record NC_068356.1, read on the forward strand.
CAGTCATGATCAATGTACCTATGAAGTTTCATGATCCTAGGCATAAGCATTCTTGAGTTATCATCCGGAAACCATTTTACTATTTCGTGTCACTGTGACCTTGACCTTTGACCTAGTGACCTGAAAATCAAATGGGGTCATCTGCCAGTCATGATCAATGTTCCTATGAAGTTTCATGATCCTAGGCGTAAGCATTCTTGAGTTATCATCCGGAAACCATTTTACTGTTTCAAGTCAGTGTGACCTTGACCTTTGACCTAGTGACCTGAAAATCAATAGGGGTCATCTGCCAGTCATGATCAACGTTCCTATGAAGTTTCATGATCCTAGGCGTAAGCATTCTTGAGTTATCATCCGGAAACCATTTTACTGTTTTGAGTCACTGTGACCTTGACCTTTGACCTAGTGACCTGAAAATCAATAGGGGTCATCTGCCAGTAATGATCAATGTACCTATGAAGTTTCATGATCCTAGGCATAAGCATTCTTGAGTTATCATCCGGAAACCATTTTACTGTTTCGAGTCACTGTGACCTTGACCTTGTGACCTGAAAATCAATAGGGGTCATTTGCCAGTCATTATCAATGTACCTATGAAGTTTCATGATCCTAGGAGTAAGCATTCTTGAGTAATCATCCGGAAACCAGTTTACTATTTTGAGTCACTGTGAACTCCACCTTTGACCTAGTGACCTGAAAATCAATAGACGTCATCTGCCAGTCATGACCAATTTACCTATGAAGTTTCATCATCCTAGGCCTAAGCGTTCTTGAGTTATCATCCGGAAACCATCTGGTGGACAGACCGATGGACAGACGGACGGACCGACCAACAGACATGTGCAAAACAATATACCCCCTCTTCTTCGAAGGGGGCATAAATATAGGTCTGTGCATTCACAACCTCCACTTTATTTATAGTCAAAAAAAAACAATTTGTTACATTGATATATGATTTTCTTCTTATGATTGTCATTTAAACCTTCTTTTAGGATCCTGTACAGTGTACATGTTGTAACTGTATGTAAGTCAATAGCACCAGGCAGATTATTGAATGTGGTATGGAACATGGAGGAATTGAACTGTTGAGCTTCCAACAGTACTGTTGACCAGTCAGTGAACTCCATATTTGTAGTCCACCCATTAATATCATTATTACCAGAATCTTTCACACTTACATGAACTTGTTTATTATATGAAAGCTCTGTTTACTTTGGCCCATTAATTTGTAAGTAAAACAACTATCGAAAATAATCATGATAAATAAATTTCTTGCATATAAAAGTATTCAATAAGTTTGTGAATCCCGAATACATCAGTTAACTGTTGAATAAAATTACCTATATATTTTAAAGCAGCAATTTTTTGGCCAAATCCGGAAATGTACCGGTACCAGCCCAATTGGGTAAAAATTTGAGTGAAAACCCCTGAAACTGGGAAAATTGGCATCGTGAAGTCTTCACATTGGGAAATGTGCGTATTTGATAAGTGTTTTCAAGTTGTCGATATTATATTTACTTAGGTTCAAGCCATAGTGCTCGTAGGAAAACTTACTAATTGTTGCATTTAATTTTTTTATCTTTTATTTTTTTATTTTGGAAATTGTCAATTTGGAATTTTTTGGACAGCATTGAATTGGGAATTTTTTTTTTCCTTATTGGGAAAGTGTCGTTTTCTGGTACTTTATAAAGAAGGAAAAAAATCACTGTAAAGCAAAATAAATACTGAAAATCAATAAATATTTCGTAAAATATTTCATAAAATAAAGTTAACCCATTGAATGGATAACAAATCAGTGTTCCTTATAGAAATAGCCAAAATTTCAACGCTAGATGTGGTCTGACAGCTAGGATTTGAAAAGGGCAGGGGGGCTATTTTGTCAAAAGGGCACATAAGAGCATGCAGTCTTTTGTCAAAAGAGAATGTGCATTTCCACAACTATATCTGAACATTTACGAGCAAACGCGAGATTGGCTTCCCGCAGCTCATGAGAGCTATGTCGTGTTTCCTATGCTGCTCAAAGACAATAATGCTTTTGCTTGTACATGTTCAGAAATCGTCGCGGAAAATTCAAATGGAATATATTGTGACACAAAAAAAATTGTATATCGTTAAATCTATGTTACCATACCACATGTAGCATTGAAATTTTGGCTATTGCTTTAAAGAAGTTTTTTTATGGGTTAACTTTATTTGACAAAATATTTTAAGAAATATTCATAGAATTTGAGTATTTATGTGGCTTTTAACAAACCTTGTTTTGTTACACATGTTATCAATGCTTTGAAATGACCAGGAAAGATCAATACTATTATCATTGAAAATAGTTCAATACAGACTGCCATCAGCGGTTAATCAATAATGTGATTTATATCTTCAAAAGGATGTGCAGCAGGAGCTAGTTCATTTTGTTAGGTTAACAATGGAACTAGAATAAACATAATGTTCCTTCATCCTAATAGAGATGTAAGAAGTATTTTCTAGAGAACTATCAATGCTAGTTAGTTAAATTGGATTTCTAGAAAACTGGCTGGGCTGATATTCAAACCAATAAACCAAGGATTGAAAGTCCAACATTCTATTTATTGACCTAGCTCGGCCAGGCAAGACTATAACGGTTTGCAGCACTGTAATATACTCATAACTCAAATTCTTTAACAAGAAAACAACAAGATGTGTTTGTGAAACACAATGTCCCCCTATATGATGTTTGACCTTGAAGGATGACCTTGACCTTGTGAAGGTTGACCTTGACCTTTCACCACCCAAAATGTGCAGCTCCATGAGATACACATGCATGCCAAATATCAAGTTGCTATCTTCAATATTGCAAAAGTATTCATAAAATAAGCAATTTGGGCCACATATATTTGACCTCTGACCTTGAAGGATGACCTTGACCTTTCACCACTCAAAATGTGCAGCTCCATGAGATGCACATGCATGCCAAATATCAAGTTGCTATCTTCAATATTGCAAAAGTATTTATAAAATAAGCGATTTGGGCCACATATATTTGACCTCTGACCTTGAAGGATGACCTTGACCTTTCACCACTCAAAATGTGCAGCTCCATGAGATACACATGCATGCCAAATATCAAGTTGCTATCTTCAATATTGCAAAAGTATTCATAAAATGAGCGATTTTGGCCACATATATTTGACCTCTGACCTTGAAGGTTGACCTTGACCTTGACCTTTCACTACTCAAAATGTGCAGCTTCATGAGATACACATGCATGCCAAATATGAAGTTGCTATCTTCAATATAGCAAAAGTTATTGCAAAATGTTAAAGTTGGCGCAAAGAGACCAACATACAGACCAACAGACCAACGTACAGACCAACAGACAGGGCAAAAACAATATGTCCCCCACTTCTATAGTGGGGGACATAAAAATCATTGAGGTTTGGTAAAACGCAAAAGTTTTATATTACCCTGTAGATTTTATGAAAACTTAAGATATAATTATGCTTATTGTATTCTATGCCCAAGTACACAAATAAATTCCCCACAATAATCTCTCTGGTCTAACTGTTGCTTTATGTGCTGGATTCTGTTATGCATATTCAGGCAATAACAAACCAACAGCCAAAACCAAATTCTGCTATGCATATGGACGCAATAACAAACCTATAGCCATAACTTAATTATGATGTGCATATCCAGCAAAAAACAACCCAGGAAACCATCCTGAATTATGATGTGCATATCAAGGCAATAGCAAACCCAGAGCCCATACTGAATTGAGCTGTTCATATTATAGCAATAACAACCTCTGTACCCATATTGACTTCTGCTGTGCATATCCAGGCAATCATAAATCCAAAGCCCATACTGAAGTACATGTATGAAGGGCATATCAAACCCAAAGCCAAGACTGAATTCCATGGTGCATATCCAGGCAATAACAAACCCAGATCCCATACTGAAATCTGCTGTGCATATCAAGGCAATAACAAACCCAGAGCCCACACGGAATTCTGTTGTGCTTGATATTATAGCAATTACAACCTCTGTACCCATACTGACTTCTGCTGTGCACATCCAGGCAATTATAAATCCAAAGCCCATACTGAAGTACATGTATGATGTGCATATCAAACCCAAAGCCAAGACTGCATTCCATGGTGCATACATGTATCAAGGCAATAACAAACCCAGATCCCATACTGAAATCTGCTGTGCATATCAAGGCCATAACAAACCCAGAGCTCATACTGAATAAAGATGTGCATATCTAGGCAATACCAAACCAAAAGCCTATACTGAATTATGGTGTGCATATCCAGGCAATATACATCTGAGGACCACACTTACTTATATCCAGGCAATAACAAACCAAGAGCCAGGACTGAAATCTGCTATGCATATCAAGGCAATTCTATTAAACCCAGGATTAATACTTAATAAAGATGGGCACACCAAGGCAATACCAACAAGATGCGTTTGTGTTGTCCCCCTATATGACGTTTGACCTTGTAGGATGACCTTGACCTTGTAGGATGACCTTGACCTTGACCCTTCACCACTCAAAATGTGCAGCTCCATGAGATACACATGCATTTCAAATATAAAATTGCTAGCTTCAATATTGCAGAAGTGACATTACATGAGCAATTTTGACCCATATATTTGACCTTGAAGGATGACCTTGACCTTTCACCACTAAAAATGTGCAGCTCCATGAGATACACATGCATGCCAAATATCAAGTTGCTATCTTCAATATTGCAAAAGTATTCAGAAAATTAGCGATTTGGGCCACATATATTTGACCTCTGACCTTGAAGGATGACCTTGACCTTGACCTTTCACCACTCTAAATGTGCAGCTCCATGAGATACACATGCATGCCAAATATCAAGTTGCTATCTTCAATATTGCAAAAGTACTCATAAAATGAGCGATTTTGGCCACATATATTTGACATCTGACCTTGAAGGATGACCTTGACCTTGACCTTTCACCACTCAAAATGTGCAGCTCCATGAGATACACATGCATGCCAAATATCAAGTTGCTATCTTGAATATTGAAATACTGCAAAAGTGTACACTAAATGAGCGATTTTGACCCATATATTTGACCTTTGACCTTGAAGGATTACCTTGACCTTGACCTTTCACCACTCAAAATGTGCAGCTCTATGAGATACATATGCATGCCAAATATCAAGTTGCTATCTTCAATATTGCAAAAGTTATTGCAAATGTTAAAGTTGGCGCAAACCAACCAACAGACCAACCAACCAACAGACCAACAGACAGGGCAAAAACAATATGTCCCCCACTACTATAGTGGGGGACATAAAAAACCCAAAGCCAATACTGAACTGTGCTGTGCATTTCAAGGCAATAACAAACCAAGAGCAAATACAGAATAATGATGTGCATATCCAGGCAATGTCATACCAAGAGCCTATACTGAATTAAGGTGTGCATATCCAGGCAATATCAACCCGATGACCACACTTAATTATGCTGTGCATATCAAGGCAATAACAACTCCAGAGCAAATACCAAATTAAAATGTACATATCAATTCAATAACAACCCCAGAGCCAAAACTTAATTCTGCTGTGCATATCTAGGCAATATCAACCCCTTGCACATACTGATTGTGATGTGAATATCCAGTCAAAAACAAACAAATCCGGAGCAAATACTGGTTTTCTTACATTTTTGATCAGCAAAATGATGGTGACAATGTCAACACTTTTTCATAACTAGAAACGGCGCTGCAGAGGCCGATGCATATCCCCACGCCGCATGTTTGACCCAGGGGGCTCCCCAGGGTTGGTAATGGGGCCATGCATATTTGAGATTGACCGTACTATTGTCATAAGAAATCTTCAGTATCAATTGGAAGTAAATCAGTGTAGAAATGAAGAAATTAATGTAAAATAACACAAAACAGGCTATGTGTTTGTCAGAAACACAATGCCCCCTCCTGCGCTGCTTTGATTTATTTAATTTTTTTTGGCAGGTTCATTAATAACCTCCCTTTAAAGCTTATTACTTCCCTAGGATTTGTTTTTTTGACCTTGAAGGTAACCTTGACCTTTCACCACTCAAAATATGCAGCTCCATGAGAAACACATGCATGCCAAATATCAAGTTCCTATCTTCAATATTACAAAAGTTATTGCCAATGTTAAAGTACATCAAACAAGAGCACCGCATAACGGGTACCACGCTTTTTTTTTAGAGGTCACATTGACCTTGACCTTTGACCTAGTGACCCATAAATGGGTGTGGTTTGTAAAACTCATCATGGTGCATCTACATATGAAGTTTCAAAGTCGTAGGTGGAAGCACTTTGATTTTAGAGCCAATGTTAAGGTTTTAGCATGACGCCGACGGACGACACAACGAGCTGGCTATGACATTAGCTCGGGTTTTCTCCGAAAACAGCCTTGCTTATAAAAATATTAAGTGAAAATCTCTGACCCGGCACCACCTCAACCCCCATTACTTTTGACCCAGGGATCAGATCAAAATTCCAAATAGTGCAGGGTCGCACATAAGCTCATAGCTACCATGTGTGTAAGTTTCAAGGTTCTAGTGCTTATAGTGTAGGAGGAGATAGTGGCCAGGACGGACGGCGGAGATAACCACAATATCCCCACGCTTTACAAAAAGCGTGGGGATAATGACTGCATCATGTGCAGTGTTCTATCAAGGGATTTCAAGTGATCTCTATTACGTTCTCTCAAGGTATTTCATGTGATCACAATAATGATCTATCAAGGGATGTCATATGATCTCTATCTATCCACCACTCAACAAGAAACTACCATACACACAAGCTTGACAAAAGATTATATGATTTTTTTTTTATTTTTTGTCTACACCGGACAATTTTGTCTGACATATTTCTATGCCAAGCGGAACATTTTTAGCGGTGAAATACATTTTTAAAAAACATGATTCCAATTTATTCTGGAAAGAATCAAATTTTTATGCCTCTTTCAAATTTTTTATGCCAGATAAAATTGTCCGCTGGCGCCGTAGAATAATGGAAAGGAGGTATATTCCCTAACCTACAGAGGGTTTTCGCTCTACAGACAATGTTTGTGTCCTTAGTTCATGTTCAGTTTTAAACTGAGTTTAGCTAGCAACAAATAAACAACATCAACACAACTATCCAACATGATTTTAAATGATACAGAACTTATCAAGTAACGAACATCTTGATCTCACGTTAACAGTTTAAATGTTCATTTTACTCCATGACTGAATGAGTCAGCAAGACTCAGAATCCCCTTTTAAGCTATAACAATAACGTCGTTTTTAAAATAAAATAACTGAAAGCTGAAACTTGACACTTATTATTTAAACTGAAATTAGCATTAAAATAAAATTATTCATATACATTCACAAAATAGGTACATGTTATAAAGGAATAAACACGAAATCCCACCTCTTGAACTCATAGCTGATTGCTGAGGAAAACCGAAAATAGGCTGAGCTAATCCGCTTTTTTCGCTCACACAAATGACATACAGTGACTCATTTGTTTTGACTTGTACTCGATAATGTTTCGTGGTCAAATTTTACATTTAGTCGTGAAAGTTTATAAAACAAAGAACTGTTTTGCAAATATTTATTCAGTTATGAAATAAAACAATCACAAAATGGTTTATTTCTGCGATATCAAATGACACCAGCATATAAATCGATTAAGCTATTTCTTCAGAGAGACGAATGAATTTCTGATCATGTGACTTGAACAAAATGGCCGCTGTCGAATGGTAACTCCCTTTTATAAAAACATGTTTTGCTGCTTACAAAATATGCCTATGCATGAGTTCCAATCAACTGAATAATCTGTCTTAATGTTGACATCTTCAACCCATTAAAATGCAGTTTGACCACTGGAAATGTCAAGCACGGGATCATTTGACTCCTTGTTTTTAAGGTAGCGCACCTCTAATGGGCACATATCCAAATATAATCTAATTAATTATTTTCTTAATCAGCATCATTTCACTGAACTACATGCAAATTTGTAGGTAGGCTTTCCATGCTTTTTAAAAAAATATACCGATTTTTTCAAAACCACCCCCACGCTTGGCTTTTGTCCAGTTTATTTTCACCCCTGGGGCAGGGTTCGACACTAAGGCACGTCCGACAGACATTGTCTAGTAAGATCGGTGGTCAGGCTAGTAAAACTGTGGGCTAGCTTGTCCGACTGGTCGTACATACAAAATCTATACTGATTCATATAACTATAACTAACCGAAAACCTTTTTCTCTGAATGTGTAAAATAACTATTGTATCCATTATTTACATCGGAACAAAACTAGCGTATATAAATAAACGCGGAGCATTCACATGATTCATCGCTATTTTTAGACTCGAAGAAGAGCTTCCCGCAGAAATAGCTTGTTTCCATTGGTAAAGTTGTCATGAATATTAACCCTTTGCATGCTGGGAAATTTGTAGTCTGCTAAAATGTTGTCTGCTGAATTTCAAAAATTAGCATTTTCTTCAATTTTTTTCAAAGAATACTATCAGAATAGCAAACAGTTTGGATCCAGATGAGACGCCACGTTCTTTGGCGTCTCATCTGGATCCAAACTGTTTGCAAAGACCTTCAAAATTCGGTTCCAGCACTGAAAGAGTTAATGATTTTCTGCAGTGTCGTAGAACTTTACATCATGTTTTTACGACTTCTATCGAAAATCGGTATCGTCAATGTAAACATTTTGGCGTAGCAGACCATAGAATGTAATTTAAAGAATGGCCTTGTTCAAGATTGGATTTTCGTCCGACAAATTAGTTAATAAAGAAGAATCCGACGGTAAAACTGACACAGATTATGATGGAAAAGGACCTTTGAGCTGTGGGAGCATGGAGCACAGCGGTCAAGGAGGCCAGAATTTGATAACGTTTAATAAATGTCACCTGCTGTACAGACATCATTTGTTTAACTGGTGATAAACAGTGAAATAACAACAAACAATTTATGTTGTTAAATAGTTTTATTTTATTTTTTACTCTGTGCATGAAAATAACTTTCTTGTGTTCACTAATTATTTTCTGATAAAACCTGATTAAACAGTTACACCACACAATTCTGTTTATTTGCTATGTCATTTATGGTCTAGTAGACATCAGATTCGGGCTAGTACATTTTAAGAGGAGCTGGTCCGATGGTCTGGCTGTAAAAAAAGTTAATGTCAAACCCTGCCCTGGGGTATATAAAAGTTCCATAATTAATTCAAATTTCCAAATATGGGCATGCAGTTGGTGTGTACAGATGCTGTAAAGGTGTTTAAAGTTTAAACAAGATGAAATAAGTATTCTTTTACAGACATTTATTTTTTACAAATTTTAATCTATGGAAGAGCGCCATGAAATGTAAGTGATTTCAGCCAAGTAAAAATTGGGTGGGTTAAAAACAAAGTGTCATAAAATTCAAAATAGTATCATTTAAGTCATATTTTAAACTTAGTTTTTATAGAAACACTATATACAGCAAAAATACCAAGAAATAGACAGATTTACCGTTTACTTTTTGAAATAAAAATAAAAATGCAACGTGCATGGTTCGTATTTTCAACAGTAAATCACCCAATTTCGCCATAACGTTGTTTTAATTTTAATGATTGAAGAATGTGCATAAAATTTGCACTATATTTAACAATAAATATAGCTTATATGCCATATTAAATCAAATTACGTTAGAAAATAAATAAAACGCGTCGCAAAAAAGTATACGTCGTCGGCAGGATTCGAACCTGCGCGGGAATATCCCAAAAGATTTCTAGTCTATCGCCTTAACCACTAGGCTACGGCACCTAATAGTAGGCTCTTCAACCTTCGAAGAAATCGCGGGAAATCATTAGAGGTGCGTTACCTTAATAGCTATTTAAATCCCTGTTAATGAGGCTGTTTGGACTAGTCATGAATAATAATGCATTTATGTACTATAGGAAATAAATTGTCACCACCTCAATACAGGTTTAATGACTCATTTCAGATGTATCCGTTTTTTTATATTTTAGGTTTCCAAGAAAAAGAAACTATGAGTTAGAAAGAGATACAGAGAGGCTTCCAACGGCTGATACAGACAACCATCCACTGAAAGCTATTACAGTAAATAAAAATCAAGTTACAGAGTTCATTTTAGCTGCGCTGTGGGAAAAAAGGTCTTAATGCATGTGCATAAAGTGCCGTACCTGATTAGCATGTGATGTCTGCATAGTGAAGACGCTTTCCGTCTAAACTGGACTTTGCAAAGAAAAGACTTCCTTTAAGCAAAAATACCTTAAAAGAGGAAAGTGTTTTCCCTGATAAGCCTGTGCAGACTGCATAGGCTAATCTTGGACTGCACTTTACTCACATGCATTGAAACCCATTTTCTTAAAGTGTGACTCATTTGTAATTATTTGTAATGAATATGTCCTCTGCTGTTGATCACACATTCATGTTCTTCTTTCAGATACCAACTAGTCCCATTTAAACGAATATGGTCTTCAATGCAAAATTACATGTTCAAATTCTTTCATTATACAAATAAGTATAATAATTCAAATTTATAATACTCATCATATTGTTTTCTTAAATGTATATTTGCATCATAAAAATATAAGTTTTGTTTTAGTTTTTTTATTTATTATAAAATGTTTTCTGATAAAAGACATGTATAAACATTTTTAATTAAATCTTTTAGATTAAATATTACTGTCATTTATTTTTTCATCAATATATAGTGATCAAATGTTAATGCAAACGGAATACAACACAGGTATGATAATAGTGTTTTTCCCAGGAGGGCAAAGGGGCATGGCGCATTACTTTCAAAAAGGGCATTTTAGCGCGCAGTTCAGGCAAAAAAGGGCAAAAACGTTCCCTGAATACCTGAATTACGGTGAAACATGTAATCGCATCAGAAGCAGTTGTGGAAAAAAATAACATATAAACAAGCACATTTAATGGTAATTGATGTATTTAACTTACTATGATTTATATTAATATATTTACCTTGCAATGTACATTTAAGTTCCATGCTGTTTCAATAAACTGTACAGCACGACAAGCATAGTAAAGCAATATATGCATATGATTATACCCAGATCCACTAACATATAAATGAAACCATGTTTGTCTTATCACATTTTCTAACAATAATCTTGCCAGATGTTTAAAATAACATTGCGAGTAAATTGATCGCTAACAATATGCAAACACTTGTTTCCGTGACATACATCCACTGAGTTGATTACAAATAAATAAATAATGTTGTTGCTATCTAAAACATTTTATGCATCGTTGATTATCACAGCCATTTCTTTAATTCCTTCTTAATGTATAACCTCCATCGTTAATTTGATTGTTTACGACGTTATTTGCCATTTTTGCAGAGTCACAATTTAATTCTGTATAGTCCGCCATGTTGTTAAAATGTCAAATGATGTAAGCGACAGGTGCGCATTAAATCGTATACGCGATTCACATTTTGTTAAATTAGTATACGTCTCAGTAATTATTTCAATAATTAGATCTAATTATCTGAAAAACGATAAAGAATAAATTTGTTTGTGTTTGTAAATGTAATTATGCGTAAGAATATATGTTTTGATATAACTGAATAATGCATGCAATGCACAATTGCCACGAGAATAACATCGAGTTTTTCATCAAAAGTCTCCAAAGTAACGATTTTATCGTGGAGGAGTACACATTGCCGACCGAAAAGTGCGCTTGGTATAACATTGCCTCTGGCATTATCGATTGATACTGACACGGGGTTATTCACCCATGACTAATTCACAGCTTTGGAGAGGTCAGTAGACCTACCTATAAATCGAGCACTGTTATAGATTAAATCTGCTCAATTAATATAGTCGATTGGACGTTGACGTCTCTCGAGTAAATCAAGCACAGTCGGAGCGTCACAGACAATCAAGGACGCTGATTTTGCGGACCAAGTTAAGTCATAAGGCAATAAAGATGTTGTTATCGATAAGGGCGGGTGGCGAAATTTGCCTTTGAAAAGGGCAGAGTGGCTATCCGTGAGGGCGGCGTGGCTTTTCGCCACGCTAAAATGGCCTGGGAAAAACACTAGATAATGAAAAGTCATTCCACTACATAGTACTCTAGTTATGTATCTATTAAGGTGTCAGAAGTGAAAAATGTGGACAAGAAAGGTGTTTCAAGCAAGAAGCCAGCCAAAGCATCCCAAGGAAGTAAATCATCAAGCCTGGTTGCTGACCCACTATCAATGATGGATCCCTTAAGTGCCATGGGGCCACTGGGTGAAGGGCTGGATCCCCTGTCTGCCATGGCTGCCGAGGCTTCTGCTCCTGCTGCAGCAGTCAGAACTTACAGCTTTGCAGTGAGTATCACCCCTCTGTGTTCACCAAGGCATTAAGTGTTTCAAACGTGAAGGCTCAATGGCATTTTACCCAATAATAGCTGTGAATACATTTTATTAGTATCTTATTTGTGACTTATTAATCATCGTATTCAATCACTATATCAGTAGAAGAATAGCTAATATATATACATGCAGACAATTATGAGGGGTCTTGTTTTGTTGGGCGAAAGCCGGAGTACCCGGAAGAAACCCCACCAGACAACCAACCAAACAATGATTCATAGATCATTGCCAAAATTTAAAGACCTCAATGATATCTCTTACAACTTTATTAACAAGAACTGTTACAGAGTTAATAATTCATTACAGTTTTACCCATACTGCAATTGAATAACTTTTCTTACCTATTTTCCACCACAGGAAGAAGGCTCAAAACCACGGACTGTTTCAATGGATGACTCATTCGAACCCTGGTCTGCTAAAAAGGCGGACATATTGGCACGTTACACTACTTCAGAGAAATTGTCAATCACCACCAGCTTTCTGTCGGCAACTGACAAAGAACAAGGTACGCTGAACAATAAATTTGCAAATGCAAAAAGACTGTAAGAATGTACTTATTATTTTTTTGTTAAATAGTAATATATCCTCTGTGGTTGTCAGAGATGTTATTTTTGTTTATCTCAGAAGACTATTTGATGCAGATTTATGTGGTCTTGAAGTAAGGCAAATGATTCAATTGATCAATGGGAAGCTGCTTATCCAATCAGTGTCAAGTAGCAAACAACACAACTTAAAGATTTATATCACTAATACATTAAAATTTTAAATAATACTTTTTGCACCTTCTTGAATGAGCTATCTGTTGGTACTTGTCATCTCCAAAGACTGCTCTAATTTACAGTGTAGCTTTTGGTGTTTGTCTTCTAGTTGCCATCAAGACTCAGACATCTAACACTATGTCTGACAAGGTCAGGAATCGATTAGAACAGCTGGATGATTTTGAAGAGGTTTGTACTGATATAACTTCTTTAAGTTTGTTCATAATGCAGTTTCATTTTTATTTAATGTTCTTCACAAAATTCATTGACAGTTATCATTAATTTAACTTTTTTTTCATTTTATCTGTCATAAATTACATTAATTTTGCACTGCATGCCATGATAATAATAATATTTTTTATAGTAATTATAAATCAAATAATTTCAATAAAATAATAACAAGGACAAACACAATGGTCACTCATTCCTACCCTTTAATATTGGGTTGTCTCAGGGCTATCATGAACAAACACCTATATTTTGAAGACTACCGTAATTACTCTATGTTTTCGGACACTTAAAAATAATTATTGTTTTTCGTGTCCGAAAACTTAGATACGAAAAATATTCACAAAATACAGATGTCCGAAAATTAAGAGTCGAAAATTGAAGTGTCCGAAAATAGCGTCAATTGTATCAAAGACTACCGACAATAGCACGCGCTTGTAAAATACCATGCCGTATAGTATAAATAACAGTTATATATGTTTGCACAGCATTTAAAATAATTTTAAATGCTTAATTTATTTGACAGACAGTTACAACAAGAACTTTGACCGAGTTCAAAGATGAGTATGTGATGAACCGATAATCGCTAGTATGGACCTGTAATTAACGCAATAAAAAAGCAAACTATGAATTCTTTGTTTGTTCATTTCCGACTGTTGTTGTCTAATACCTTCCATTGTTCGTGAAACTTGCAATAGGGTGCATCACACTTTTAAGCGTTTAGTATTTGTCACAGTTATTTTACTGAGAAGAAGTAGTACAGTTGCGATAGATAATTGAACTGTTATTTGGCACCACCCCTGGTAATGGTCATAACGCTTATGCTATCGGGCGAGACCATTGTTTCTGTTTGACCTGCCATGTTTAATGATGCTAATCTGGTTGTAAAACCCCATGATTAAAGCGTCATTAGCTATCGAAAACAGGACAGAAATTTGGTAAAAAAGCGCTGTAAAATAAACTGTCCGAAAACTTAGAGACAATAATTATGGACGAAAACTCGTGTGTACGAAAATTAAGAGTCACGAAAAATAATTATTTTTGCTAAAACAAGGGGTGTCCGAAAACTTAGAGTGTCCGAAAACATAGAGTAATTACGGTACCCATGCTTATGATGTCATATTGGGTGTGTTGTCAGGGCTCTGTTCAGGAGATGTTGAATCTGAGCCAGCAGGAGTATGTGTCGCGCATAGAGGACCTCAACCAGCACCTCGTCCAGGCCTGGGACCAGGACCAGAGGGTCAAGGCTCTCAAGATTGCCATTCAGGTAATGTACAAGTGAAGTTCTGGGAAAATTTAGCTTACTGCATTTGCGTAAAGTATGGTCTCAGATTAGCCTCTGCAGTCTGTACAGGCGTATCAGGAATGACTTTTTCTGTCTTAACTGGATTTTCATTTAGAAGAGACTTCCTTTACAATTCCATAAAAGCCAAATGTGTTGCCCCTGATTGTCATGTGCTGAATGCACATTCTGATCTGGATGACATTTTCTGCACATGCATTAAGCCCAGTTTTTCCAGACCAATATTCCCATGATTTCCATGCAGGTATGTACAGGTTAAGTAATTTACTCCAAGGTCAGTTTTTTCAAGGCAGTAAGTCTCTGATGCCATCCAGGATGTTTAAGGACAAATACAGGGCTCAAATGTTAATGTATTCAGTCGGGGAATACCAGACTGTCTTAATTAGCTTCTATTTAGAAGGCTCCTTTTGCTATGTGTTTTATGTAAATCAAGAGTGCTAACACATTTACTGGCATGACGAAACTGGTTGCTTCCCTTTAGTCTGATTTCAGTACTTCACCTGAAATGGCATGTCTTAATCAAATTTTCTATGAATATAATGGGTGCTAAAGGTTAAATCTGTGTGGTAAGAGACTTAAAGTATCAATCCAGGAACACAAAAGTCAACTACACTATGATGGTTTTTGAGGTTTATACTGATATCTGTTATAAAGTTCTCTTTGTATTACTCTTTTGTATGTTAAACTCATTTGTTAGAATTATCAATATGTATTAGGCAATAGACAGCGAATCAGGATTTCTGACCATTGGGAATCAAACCACATGTACAAGTTTCATGTAAGGTAAGAATCAAGACTTTGACTTCAAGTAGAATAACATATGCTTAAAAAATATGGATATTAAATCCTTTTAATGAACTAGCAAACACGATACTCTTCCTCTAATTGCCACTACTTTGTACATAGAGAATAATAGGTTGGTGACATGGATGGAGAATGGTTATCTGGCAAGGCGAAGGAATTTCGGCAAAACCGATAAGATCCTCTGACGAGCCAGATAACCATTCTCCATCCACGTCACCAACCTATTATTCTATTTATCATGTCATTCCACAGAATCCAACAAATTTTCTTTTTATTTTATGCCCTTTTTCACCGTTCATTTACATTGTAAAAGATTTTAACCGAAGAATTTCGCTGGTATAATGACGTAATTTCGTCAAAAAATGACGTCATTTCACAGTAAAACAGTGGGTTATTAGGTTACCTGGTCAACTAGCCTAATAACTTTTGGGTTATTAGGTTACCTGGTTATCAGGCTGATTTAAAGGCATGTGACAGGATAAATACCCATTCTTGCCCACTTCCAGTGTGCCAAACTGCTGGCTGATGTGAGTGTGATCCAGTTCTACCCAAGCAAGTTTGTACTCATCACTGACATCTTGGACACATTTGGTAAGCAGCCTCTTTGCTTGTTAAGTTGTATTCACAAACTTGTCAAAGGTTACTAATATTTGTAATTTGTACAAAATGACAATTTATAATCCCTATATGTTTTGATCTTTATATGTTAATAAACTGTTTACATGGAAGGCTTTTGTAAAAATGCTCCTTGAATGTATGGTAAACTAAACAGAACTTCTTACTAAACCATGTCAAAACAGGTGTTAAGATCAAGGCCATTTTAAGACAGATTGAACTAAAATAGGCAACTATTATTTTACTTACATGAATTAAATTTTGGACTATTCACCAAAAAGTCTATGATACTCACCCAAATGATGGTGTAAGTGGCAGTATTATGCTCTTGTTTAGGTAAAAATCAAGTTTTTACTACAGGTTACAGGTATTCAATTGAAACTTCACACATGTGTTCTGGGTCATTGTGTAAGCTCATCCACAAAGTTTCTTAACTCTGATATGCAATTTAGCAGAATTATGCACCTTTTTCGTACTTGAAAATTGGTTAAGGTTAACATACACCGTTCATATTTCTGTTTTCACTACAGGTATACAATTGAAACTTCAAACAAGTACTCAGATTGTGTGAGGTCACTGATTAAGTTCTATAACTCTGACTTGCAATTTAGCAGAATTATGCCCCATAGTCAATTTGAAAATTCTGGTAATAGTTTAGGTGCAACTACTCCATTTCTCTATATCTATAGTAGATATTAAAATTAATTTAACCTTTATGTTCATGGACTTCATGAACATTTTCTTATCAATACTTTAAACTGTGACCATCTTTTTAGCAGAATTATTCCATACCATGTAATTATTAAAGTCGGATAAGATTTGTGTGCAATTAGTACATATCTTTGTAACTATCTTAGAAATTTATTTGAAACTTCATACATGTGTAGGGGATCATCATGCAAGGTAGCAGACCAAGGCCTATAACTCTGACCTGAAATTACGCAGAATTATCTGCTTTTTTTTGTACCTAGATTGTTCAGGTTAAGATGTACATGCAACAACTCCTATCTCTAGCTGACATCTTGCTTAGAGCATAAGGTTGCATTTGGGGCAAGTTGGGTCAAGGTCGCTGTTGCTAAAAAAATGCATTCAATTCTTCAATATTAATATAAATGGATATATATTGTGCAGAAAAGTTGTGTTTAGGAGAGTTATGTTATGATTTAGTTAAAGCGAGATTATACGATTTTGTCAAATATTTATTTATTCATATAAAATGTGTAAAAAACTTATTAAACATATATTTCAATATAAATTAAAATAAAAGTTAAGAAGAAAAGGTGTCGAAAAATGCAAAATAAGCCAGATATTTAATTCTGAAATCGAAAATGTCTGTACAGTCGAATTCGCCAGCATGTATATATCATGCATGTACAATATGAATCTAAATTAAGTTTAACGGTTCATTTTAAATTTCTGTAATGATATCTATTCATACGACACACGAACACTAACTAAAAAATACGAATGCCTCGGTTATTATAGGAAAATATGTACGAAATATCTTCGTCACAATCGGCTCGGGGCGGTAATTCGTCCTTGCTGCATGTTATGAAATTCGTCTTCAATGTATAATTTTTCTTGCCTATTTTGTGTATTTGTAACATATTTTATCAATAAATTACAATTTAACACATATAAAAGATCCTATTATCTCGCTTTAAGGATCGCATTTGGGGCCAGCTGAATCAAGGTCACTGTTACTAAAAGTCAAAGAACAGTTTTCACTCAATAGCTATATTTGTTTAATAACAAATTTACATAATGATATAATATCATTTAAAATAGAATTTGACAAAAAATGTGCACATTGAACATTAACTAAGACAGATTAAGACAAGAAACCAAGGTCTGTTTTGCAAAGGAAAATGTAGATGAATGTAAACTATTAATCGCTTGTTTTAAATAATTATTTTATACCAAACCATTCCATTATAAAGAAATGGTAGGAGGCAAAATTTGATGAATAAGTGCATTCCGTCATGATTTCCATGTTAAAAACCATTACACAAATCATGTCCCTGCAAATCCTAGCAGCAATGAGAGGACATAATAATACACTTATAATGTATTTTATAAATGTGTACATGTATACACTTAAATTTGGATCCTTTAATACTTAATAGTGGTTAACTTTTTCAACATAGCATAAAATAAGAGATTTTTTTTCTTGTTAAAGTTTTATAGTGTTAAAGTTTTAATATCAGATTGTATGATGATTTCAATATAGAAATACTTTTTTTTGATTTTTAGCCGGATTTTTTTCGAAAAAATCTCGGCTTATAGATTGATGTTGTCGGGCGGGCGGGGGGGGCGGGCGGGCGGGCGGGGTGGCGGCGTGCTCGAAAATGTTAAAGTTCTTATTTCATGGTATAACTTTGGTATGCTTGGACCTAGAGTCTTCAAACTTGACATGAAGGTTGGCCAGGATTAACAGATGACCACTGGTCATTTCAAGGTCATTCATTTGAAGGTCAAGGTCACTGTGACCTTCAATATAAAAAATGTTAAAGTTCTTATAACTTTGGTATGCTTGGACCTAGAGTCTTGAAACTTGACATGAAGGTTGGCCATAACTAGTTAGTAACCACTGGTCATTTCAAGGTCATTCATTTGAAGGTCAAGGTCACTGTGACCTTGAATGTAAAAATGTTAAAGTTCTTATTTCATGGTATAACTTTGGTATGCTTGGACCTAGAGTCTTCAAACTTGACATGAAGGTTGGCCAGGATTAACAGATGACCACTGGTCATTTCAAGGTCATTCATTTGAAGGTGAAGGTCACTGTGACCTTCAATATAAAAATGTTAAAGTTGTTATAACTTTGGTATGCTTGGACCTAGAGTCTTGAAACTTGACATGAAGGTTGGCCAGAACTAGTAAGTAACCACTGGACATTTCAAGGTCATTCATTTGAAGGTCAAGGTCACTGTGACCTTGAATGTAAAAATGTTAAAGTTGTTATAACTTTGGTATGCTTGGACCTAGAGTCTTGAAACTTGACATGAAGGTTGGCCAGAACTAGTAAGTAACCACTGGACATTTCAAGGTCATTCATTTGAAGGTCAAGGTCACTGTGACCTTGAATGTAAAAATGTTAAAGTTCTTATTTCATGTTATAACTTTGGTATGCTTGTACCTAGAGTCTTCAAACTTGAAATAAAGATTGGCCAGTACTAGAAGATGACCACTGGTCATTTCAATGTCATTCATTTGCATGCATTCAAAACATAACACAAGGTTTGCTCATGCCTTGAAAAGTACTTACATTTCATTTTGACCTTTGAACAATATTTCAGTAATTTAAGTATTGCATTGACAAAAACACGAAAGGTACTTTCCTGTCATTTAAATCAAAAATCCGGCTTCAATGCGGTCATCTCCGACCGCGGAACTCTTGTGTTTCATTGATTTGATCACTGTAAAAATTTAATAAAAAAGCCTGGCAAATAAGCATTTTATTTAGATGTTTGTATGTGTCAGGTAAGAAGTGATGTTCAGATTAAATGATGCATGTAAATGTAGCAGGGTTCGGTATAAGAAGAACTTATTCTGCCTTTCTATATGAGCTAGCTTTTATAGCGACGCGGTAGAGTGTCTGCCTGATTTTGAACCGGGGGGTCCCGGGTTCCATCCCCATGGTGGTCGGGGATTTTTCTGGCTGGGTTACATAAACAAAGACTATCACTGTGTTTTGGCTCACCCGAGCAGAAAGTACTGATGCTATTGTGCTCACCCTATGTCAGACATCAGTTGTCCTGTGTTATGTGTTGTCAACCTTTAGCTAGTTACCACTCTTGAGGCCACATTTCAAAAACTAGGTCACTAGGTCAATATTTGACAATTTTGATACCACTCTAGACGAAGTTTATGACTAAATTGTTATGAAAATTTTCCAGAATGTTAATTTTGACGATATTTAGGCCCGATTTTAATCTGGGTCATGGGCTTGCAATAACTTGGTCAAAAGGTGAAATATTAGAAGAGCCTTGTAACCACTCTAGAGGCAACATGTGAGACTCAATCATTATGAAACTTGGTCAGAAGTTTTAATTTGACAATATCTAGGCCAAGTTTGAATCTAGTTAATGTGCCAGTTTTGCTGTTATGTAAATAAGGCGGTACAACGGACCCAATCCCAAAGCAAATGGACCCGATCCTAAACCAAAATTGTAAAAAAAATATCCCAATTTCCAAAAAAACAACAACAAAAAAACATTTTTAGGAATAAGTGTCTAATGATTGTTAAATCTCAATTTTATTTAAAAAACATCGAACAAAGTGTATAACTATAATTTGCATGATTTTTCTTTCAAAATGCCCAGGAAAAGGCCTGATTTGTCAATATTTGTTGATAAAAAAATACAATTTGGTCCATTTTGTCGATATTTTTTTTTCAAATTTTTCATTTAATTGATATAAAAAAATCTCCATTTGACCAGACTCCTTTTCCTTAAATGGCTAAAAAAACCTGTGTGCATCCCAAAACAATTTCACAAGGTCAAATCTTCAAACTAACCTTCTAACCTCTCTAAAGACTACATAAATGACCTTATGCCCATGAAACTTGGTCATAATGTCTTGACATTTTCTAGGCTGATTTTGAATCTAAGTTTTGCTTGTCCAAAATCTAGGTCACCAGGTCGAATCATAAAAAAAACATGTACACATTTTAGAAGCCACATTTATAACTTAAGTTTGTTGAAACTTGGTAAGAATGTCAGAATGTATATCTTGACAAAATCAAGGCCGATTTTGAATCTAGGTCTTGTGGGGTAAAAAACTGTCACCAGATCAAGTCTTTGATAAATTGATGTATGTTGAACCCAGGTGAGCACATCAGGGTCATCATTGCCCACTATTTTATATTATAAATAATACTCCTTTTGTCAAGAGTATGCCACCATGCTTGTTTGATCTTGTCAAAGTCCTAATTGTCATTTAATTAAGCGAGCTTATTGTTGCTGACATTTGCCTTTCTACACATAATAAACAACAAAGACAAGAACCTTCTATGAAAGTGTTAGAAATTTATTTGTTAAATAACTTTGACTGAAATACTGGTGTTTTATTGGTATAAAATATAAAAGAACAATTAAAAATTCTGTATTTTCACAGAATTCTCAGAATTCTTAATGTCTGAAATCTTCAAAAATGACATGTAATCTTAGCTTAGTTCAATAAAATGTTTTTGTTTAGAATTTATTATAGATTTGTTCTGTTATTGAGTTGGTGTATGTTTTCATGGTAAGAAGGTATATAATAAATATATTATATTAAATATATGATGTGTCTTGATGATAGGTATCGTATGTGCTGTAAAACAGTTTAATTATTAACTGGTACATGTAATATGCATAGTTTATGCTGAATCTGCGTTAAATCTAATTCAGTTGACATTGACTTGATTACAATCTTTGGCTGTGAAGTAAACTTTATAACAGAATGTTTTACATGAATTTTTTCACGCTTACAAAACACTGATGTATGCTATATATTGGCATCAGTAGGATGTACTTGCCTACGGTCATAATTATGTACTTCCCTAAGGCTAGATGTACTTCCCTAAGGCAAGAGGTACTTTCTTAAGGCCAGATGTACTTAACAAAGGTCAGATGTAATTGCTTAAGGCCAGATGTACTTGTCTTAGGCTAGATGTACTTGCCTAAGGCCAGAGATACTAACCCAAGGCCAGATGTATTTTCCTAAGGCCAGATGTACTTCCCTAAGGCCAGATGTACTTCCCTAAGGCCAGATTTACTTCCCTTAGGCCAGATGTACCTCCCTTAGGCCAGATGTACTTCTCTAAGGCCAGATGTACTTCCCTAAGGCCAGAATGATGTACTTCCATAAGGCCAGTTGTACTTGCCTGAAGCAAGGTGTACTTGCCTAGGGGAAGATGTACTTGACAAAGTCCAGATGTACTTCCCTAAAGCCAGATGTACTTAATAAAGACTAGATGTAATGACAAAGGTCAGATGTACTTACTAGTACCTTAGGCCAGATGTACATACATACAGTTAGAAGTACTTCCCTAAGGCTAGATGTACTTACCTAAGACTTGATGTACTTGACAAAGGTCAGATGGACTTACCTAAGGCAAGATGTACTTCCCTGAGGCTAGATGCACTTCTCTAAGGCCAGATGTACTTCACTTAGCCTAGTTGTACTTCCCTAAGGTCAGGTGTACTTCCATAAGGCGAGAAGCACTTCTCTAATGCTAGATGTAGTTCCATAAGGCCAGAAGCAATTCTCTAAGGCTAGATGTAATTCCATAAGGCCAAATGTAATTGATTAAGGCAAGATGTACTTGCCTAGGGCCAGATGTACTTGACAAAGTCCAAACGTGCTTTCCTGAGGCCAGATGTACTTCATTAAGGCTATATGTACTTGACAAAGTCCAGATGTACTTTCCTGAGGCCAGATGTACTAACCTAAGGCTAGATGTACTTGACAAAGTTCAGATGAACTTACCTTAGACCAGATGTACTTACCTAAGGCTAGATGTACTTAACAAAGGCAAGATGTACTTGCCTAAGGCCAGATTTACTTCCCTCAGGCAAGATGTACTTCCCTAAGGCCAGATGTACTTCCCTAAGGCCAGATGTACTTCCCTAAGGCCAGATGTACTTCCCTAAGGCCAGATGTACTTCCCTAAGGCCAGATGTACTTCCCTTAGGCCAAATGTACCTCCCTTAGGCCAGATGTATTTTTCTTAGGCTAGATGTACTTCCCTAAGGCCAGATGTACTTCCCCTTATGGCCAGATGTACTTGCCTAAGGCCAGATGTACTTCCCTAAGGTCAGAGGTACTTCCCTAAGGCTAGATGCACTTCCATAGGGCCATGGATACTTCCCTAAGGCTAGTTGTACTTCCATATGGCCAGAGGTACTTACCTTAGGCTAGTTATACTTCCCTAAGGTCAGGACTAGACGTACTTCCCTAACGCCAGATGTACTTGCCTAAGATTAGATGTACTTGCTGAAGGCGAGATGTACTTTCCTTAAACTTGATGTACTTAAGGTCAGATGTACTTGCCTAAGGTTAGATGTACTTGCTGAAGGCGTGATGTACTTTCCTTAAGCTAGGTACTTGTCTATGGCCAGATGAACTTACCTAAGACCAGATGTACTTTCCTAAGGCCTGATATACTTGCTAAGGCAAGGCCAAAGCACATAATACTTCCCCAGTATCTTAATAACTTTCTGTTTAAGATTGTTTTATTGTGACTTTTTATTCCAGTCCATACTCCAAATATTATAATGTTTCATATTATCATATCATTTACTTTACATTGAACATTAAAATGCATTTATTTACGACTGCAACCATAAAACAACACATTACTCGAGTTAACTAGTTTAATGACACGATTCCAATATCTTTTGCCTCCCAATAAACATCACAAAAATGAAATAGAATGCATAAAGAATTCACTATCAGATCTATTTAATATATTATACAAGTAAAAAGTGGGATATAAAAGGCCGCAGCGTTACACAAAGAAAAAACAGCAGGTGGTAACCACGAGCCCCGAAAGATCGGCTACTCACTCGTAGAAACCTGCTACTTTGAAAATATGCCTACCGGAGGTGGATGAGCACACGTTAAAATTACAAAAACGTGAAGTAACACCATTATAGCAGCAACACCGCCTGCCCAAAATAAAAAATGTTATTGCTCATAAAGCGACCGAACTAGGAAGAACCATATACTTGACTGGGCTAAACCTAGTTCTGCCAATCGCTTGACCATTGAGAATCGCTCTTGCAATCACACTTTTACATGATAATAGCTACACTTGTGATATCACACTTTTACATGACACTTTTAATGACAATGATCGCTACACTTGCGATCACACTTTTACTTGATCACACTTTTATCTCTTCACTATGCTTACACTACACTAATACTTTAACTTGATCACTACACTTGTGATCACACTTTTATCGCACTTAAGATAATACTTTTACTTGATCACTACACTTGTGATCACACTTTTATTGCCACACTTGCGATAATACTTTTACTTGTACCTTTTTACATACTTTTACTTGATCACTACACTTGTGATCACACTTTTATTGCCACACTAATACTTTTACTTTTACCTTTTTACATACTTAATCGGATATTAAAATACAACTTATCGCTCAACCAGCGATTTGACACCTAAATGTTTTTCCCCTACGGTATTGCTACTATTTCTTAAACTTAATGTTTAATAACTTGGAATTACCCGAAAGGACAAGGTTGATAAACTGCGCAAGTAGTCACAGAGTCCATTCAGATTAATGTTTTAGAATAAATGCGCATGCCCATCCGACCCCCGGCAAACAGAATTTTCTGCCACTATAAATTTTACAAATTTATCCCCACCTATTAACGATTGCATTTGCCTGAGATTAATTTTTTGTTTCTGCACGATGGAGTGAATTTTTTCCTGTAACTCAACGATTTTTATTTTAGGAATATGGACTACTAGTTCCGCCGAATCTTATTCTAAGCCTAAGAACACGATTGTTTCCGTGGGCCGTTTTGTTTTCTCTGTGGCTAACGGCACATTTAGCTCGTTTATGCAATTAATAAACAAATCCATCACCTTGCGGCAACCTAGCTTAGATTTATCGCCACCCAGAAAATTGTCTAAATAGTGTATAAGCTTGCCTGATGACATTTTACTCTTAACGCAGAATTCAAGGAATGAGGAAAACTGTTCAAATGTTTTGCAACTGACTGAAGCTCCGAATGGTAATGCTTTTTCCACATAATACATGCCTTTAAACTGTATGCCAAGAATTTCGAAATCTCCTTGCCGAACTGGGAGTAGGCGAAATGCATTCTTAAGATCCATTTTGAAAAGTTTACAGTGTCGCCCTAAATCTTGAACCATGTGAACCGCCTCATCGAAATTTGTGTACTGAGCGAAGGAGTATGTTTTATCAATGAAGTCATTAACCGAGTAACCCTCTGGAAAAGAATGGTGATGAATCATCCTAAATTCACCTGGTGTCTTTTTTGGCACCAGGCCAACTGGGGAAACCATGAAATTAGAAAAAGGTTGTTCGCTGAAAGGCCCAGCCATCCTCCCAGCCAAAATCTCCTTATTTATCTTATCTTGAATTATGTCCGCATTTGCGATTGCAGACTTTACGTTTTTACTAAATCTACTGACTCTGGGTCCATTATAAAGCATTGAAAACCCATTTGTAAAACCATTTAAAAGGTCATTTCGATCTGTAGAATTATACGATGTTAAATATTCACGTAATATTTTGATATTCATCGGCGATGTTGCGAGATTAAGTAGGTCATGATTACAGGGAAAATAAGCGACCGGTTTAGAACCTATTTGGGGTGCCACGATTGTTCCCGCGCCATTGGGGCCGTGGCCAAAATCGATGAAATCCCCGTCCCCTTTGAAAAGGAGGCGCCTCAGCAACGCTGATAGGGCGGGGGCGCAAAGGGCAGTTAATGACCGGATGTTGAGATCCGCATTCTGAACATGCATGTGTAAACCGACAGTTGGGCCACATGCAGTGTCCCTCGTTATAGTGGTGACACAAGTTATTAGCTTTTGGCGTCCCCTGTCGCTCAGGGGCCCGTGTTTGCACGCATGGCCACCAAAGATCATTATTGATTGACGCCCAAGACGTAGATTGCAAGGCCTGGCACAGACGAAACTGTTCGTCATACTCTCGCCATGCAAATCCCCCCTGACGTGACGCACACTCGCGAATTGTCCACATGTAATGCAAAATCTCCTGCACTTTATCGGGTCGCGTGCTAAGGTAGATCGACGCATAAATCAAGAAGGCGTCCGACCAACGTTCGAGGTTATGGATTTTATCCCTACACTCCTTAGGGCGCTGTTCAAGAGTGCCTTCTGCCGAAAGTTGCAAAACACTACCGTTACAAAAAGCGGATAATTCGAAGGCACCTTGTAACAGTAAAGCCAAATTGACATATTCGCCTCTAGAAATTTGTTGTTTCAATGCGGCTGGCACGTGAGCAGCCAAGTCATCATTTGATAAGTTCGTTAACTCCTGACAACTGATCATGGTTTGACCCTGATTAATAGTCGAAGCAAGAGATTGAACTTGTGTATTTTCGATTACCGGGGAACTTAGAGTTGACGCAGATTCCCCGCTAACACCGCACCCCTCAATGTTACGTGTATTGTTATTAGGAGGAACAATTTTAGATGCCCGTAATATCTCCTCAAAATCGATAAAACCTCTACCTGGGTCCGGTTGTAAGAACCGGGAATCGTCCTCTCCAACCTCCTCCACATTTTCCAGTAATTTCCGCTTTGTTCCATGCGGAATTATTTCAGATGATTTGAGATTTATATTAAATTAAGTTTGTGGACGATCCAAACGAAAGCACAGGCAGTTTGCAAAAGGCGGAATGACGTAATATCACGTGGTACGGAAATGCGTAATTCCATTGTTTTAACGAACTCAACCGAAGCATTCTGTACATAACGTTACATCCGTAATCGTATCTATAGAAACCAGTAAACAACATTCGTTTCCGCGAAAAATAAATATTATTAATTTATATTCCGAAAATAATAAGTCATATGTATTAACAATAGGTATTGTTGAGCTATTGATATTTTAAGCTATTTTTTTCTTATTCATTGTCAGTTACTGTGTGTAACAGTAATGTGACAAGCCAGTGGTTTTTTGTATTGTCTTCAACAAGGATTCTTCATTAAGTGAAGTTAAGAGAAAAGCACTTGTAATTAAGCTGATCATCTTTCTTAAACTGCTTGTATGTCCTTGACAAACAATGCACCCACCTTTCTTTGGCTTTTAAAGTATGAACATGACTAATTTTTACATTACAGTAAGTGGTGTCAGGAAACCATAAGGCTGGAGTCCCATAAACATAATCAAGGTTTAAAACGGATTCGTCATAAAACTTGAAGAACCTTCTCACATTTCTAGTACAAAACGGTATTTCTTCATTTAAATGATGTAATTTTCTCAGAAAATACCTGTGATGAGTAGCACATTTTTTTCAGATGTTTTTTGTATAATTTCAGGATGTAATTTTATTTGTTCTGATTGTGATTTCTTTGTTCATATGTATATTTGTTTGTTTAATTTTCAATCAAAAATATAACAGGGAACAAAATAGAGGTCAATGCTCTCTTAATTGACAATTTTAATGATGTCTATGTTTTGCTCCATAAAAAAAATAATTGGATTTCTTATCAGTTGACAAACATATATAACTTTTTTAAAAACATAAGGCATTGATCCATACAATAGATTTAATTAAACCATTTTTCAGGACATTGAAAAAGCAATATCAGATACAGGTTCCTTGTAAAAAAAGTACTTGATTTTTATAGATTTACTATGCATTATTATCAATTCATTACTGTCTCCATACTAATAATAAATTTTGTTGAGGTATTATGATCTCCTAAAGTGATATTATTGGCATTTTTCACTGTTGAATTGAGCTGAAAAGAATTAACAGGTCAAAAGAGTTAGTTAAAATGTGGTTACTGACCAATTATCTGCAACTCATCTTGCTACCAGTTGTTTATAACAAATATATTTTATATTTGATATCTTACGTGACCCACCCAGTCCCGTAAGGCGAAATGATCCTTAAAACAAAATTGTGTGTTTGTGTCGTATGAACGAATCTGCACTAAAACTAAATTTAGGTTCACATCGTATATGCATGACCAGTTGTCAAATGAAAGTACGGTTGATATTCAAATGCATTATTTTTCTCTCTCCGGGATATTGTTTTAGTATGTTGATGCTGAATTAACAAATATACGTGTATATGAAGTGAAAACACCAAAAATAAACAACAGTTGCAATAGACACCTATAAACTGTTAGATGCCCATAATATCACTTTAAAGAAAATGTATACAGGTAATGATATTTAAATGGGTATTCTGTGAAATGACGTCGTTTTCATGACGTTACCAAGTCATTATTTCAGCAAATACTAGTATACAAAAATGATCATTTGTAAGCATAAAATAAAACGTTTGTTTAATTTAGTGGAATATTGATTTTATCGAAAAAAAATATTATATTCCACCAAATCCAACAAATATCCTCTACATATTGGGATTTTATATTTTACTATGCTCTGTCAATCATATTTCCCACTATTTCACTTTAATGGCACAATAAATATGTCTTATTCAATCAAGTTTTGTCTAAGACTCTTTGATGTAATCCTATTTTTGCTGCAGGTAAGCTGGTGTACGAGAGGTTACGGGACAAGGCTCAGTACTACCCCCCCGGCAGTGGGGTCCCCATCAAGCTGCCAGGTAGGTGACCCAATCCCCATCATATCCAGCACATGCTTTAGGACTCTGGACCTAGTTTCATCAATCAAGCACTTAATGAGCCCCAAATCTTTCATCAAAAGTAATCTTACCAAATGTTAAACAAAGAAGACCATAAACTTTACATAGAAAAATTTGTCAATATATAAAAAACAACTGTAAGAAATATTCCTTTTATTAATGAGATGTCATTTAAAATGTTCTTCAAATGAACATAAAAAAAGAAGACAGTAACTGTAACAAATATTTCAAGAATTTGTTTTCAATTAAATTATTATAAAATATCCTGATTGATATGTTTTTTACATTTTTTTAACTCACAAAATAAATCAGTAACACAGACCAATCTTTCCGCAGAGAACTTTACCCCTCAGCAGGTGCCTGACTCTGCCAAGGAAACCTGTCGAAACTGGTTCTTCAAGATTGCTTCCATTCGAGAGCTCATACCAAGGTTCTATGTGGAGGCAGCCATCATGAAATGTTACAGCTTTCTTAACCCTGGGTATGGAATGAGTTTGTTATATTTGTTTTATATAGAATAATGAATTTGCAAATGTGTTTGGTTTGTATTTACTGCTACCTGAGATAATGCTTGATGTGTTTTGTGGGCTCATACTGACTTTAAATTAATAAATCGGTCTGAATTAAAAAAAAATGTAACTTTTGTTATCCATGTTTAAATTAAAAAAGTGTTTTTTTTTCTACTTGATGTTTGATAATTGTATATGTGTTTGTAAGAGAAGAGCATATCTGTTTTTGCTGTATTTGAATAAAATATCTGATTTAATAAACTGATATGAAATCAACAGGGCGGTTTAATTGCATAGGATTTTTTGTGTGTTCCCAAACTGGATTTTTTTACCAAGAAGGGACTTACTTTAAACGAAAAACACCATAAAATTATAAAGCGTCATCCCTGATTAGCCTATTTGGACTGTCTAATCTGGGCAGACTCTTTACGCACATGCATTTATCCTTGATATTTATCCCCAGTGAGTATGCTGATGCCTTGCAGCGACTGTCAGTAATGATTCGAGGTGTTGGTGACCCCTTGGTGGCATTGTATGCAAAGTGTTTCCTCAGTCGGGTATGTTTTCATAGTTTCATAGATGTGTAGGGTAATTATCCCCCGCCATAGGCGGAGGGATATTGTTTTGGCGTTGTCCGTCTTTCCCTCCGTCTTTCTGTCCGTCCGACCGGCACTTTTGTGCCCGGAGCCATATCTTGAAAGTGCTTAGGCGGATTTCAATGAAACTTGTAATGAGTATATATTTGGATAAGAGGATGATGCACGCCTAATGGCATTGTACACCATCTGTTAATAACAGAGATATGGCCCTTTGTATCTTGGAAAAATGCTTTTTTGTGTCCGGAGCCATATCTTGGAAGTGCTTTGGCGGATTTCATTGAAACTTAGTATGAGTATATATATGAATAAGAGGAGGATGCACGTTAAATGGCATTGTACACCATTGGATAATAAAGGAGTTATGGCCCTTTGTATCTTGAAAAAATGCTTTTTTGAGTGTCAAATATAACACTTTTGTGTCCAGAAGCATATTGGCGGGGGATATCAATTCAACGAATTTGCTTGTTAATTTTGTATTATGACTACAATGTTATTTACTTGAATGATGAAACACTATCTAAATATGATGTCATGTCAGAGCAAATTGTGAAAATAGTAATTCTTGTAGAATTTTGTGAATATTTACATGTGGCTGAGAATAATTATTGGAGAAGAGTGTCCCTCTCAGATTTAAAAAAAACGTCAAAAGTGATTTAACTAGTTAAGTTACTGAATTAATTTTTTATCTCAATACTAAAAAAAAGGCTAATCATTAAAACTTTATGTTACTTTCAATGAGTGTTATGTTGCCTTTTTGATTTTGTTCAGGTGGGAATGGCTGTGGCACCTAGTATTAGAGACCACCTGTCTCCAATGTTTGAAGATTTCCTTGCCACTTTTCCACAGGTCAGTATGACTGATTTTAGTTTATTATTCCCCTCTCCCCCTCCCCAAAATGAAGGGTACAATTTTGTATTTTGTCTGCCTTAACATTAGAAACAAAACAAATTGTGAGCATGTTTATTTGATCAATATCAGTTTGAATATATGTACGAGCTAGAGATAAGTTATTATTATTATCAAGCCTGTTTTAAAAGACGGATTATCTTAATAGCTTTGAGAAAGATTTGATATTTTGCTTTAATTTCAATTTTAATCACTTTTATTTTAATTCTAGTTCATATCACTTCCTCTTCAAAAACATTACACAGCAGCAAACAAGAATATAACAAGCAGGCAATAACAATCAAACAGCTACAAGTTTGCAAACAAACAGTTTTAACCCCCCGGTGTCAGGTTGAACATATTAAGCCTCCTATTTGGAAAATTGTGCGTACAATGTTGTCCCAGATAAGCCTGTGAACATAAGGTTAGCCTGTGAAATTTTCACAGGCCAATCGGGGATGACAGTTTCCACCTAAACAGATTCAGGTCAGAAGAGACTTTCTTTGAACAAATTCCATACAAGCAGAAAATGTTGTCCCTGATTAGCCTGTGCGGTCAGGGACGACACTTCAATCACATGCATTAAGCCCCATTTTCCCATAACACGGCCCATCTTTTCCCCAGGTGAGTGGTGACAGTGTGCAGAACACTCTGGCAATACAGAAGCTGGAGATGCCGCGCTACCTGACCCTGTTTTCCCCAGGCCTCGACTGGCTGCTGCAGTGCATCGCCAACAAGGCGTCAGATGAGAGCCTCACTGACATCCTGCACAAGTCAAGACAGCAGTGCAACAGGTACAAGTGTTCTGGTCTGAGACTGACAGACTTGCTATTGGAAAATTGGGCTTTATGCATATGGGTAGTGTTGTCTTATATTAGTCTGTTCAGACATCGATACATCAGTGTAACAGGTGCCGGTGTGCTAAGGTAGGCCTTTATACGAAGTGCTGCAGCTTAATTCCAGGCCTCTTTTCTTGTCTTTTGTGATGCAACCTTTATCTCCTCATTTTGTGAAACTATGAGTCGCAAACTTTTCAAAAATGGAAAAGCAAAACTTACAAAATTTTCTAATTGATGAAAAAATGAGTCTGACACTTGTTTGAAATAGGAAAATTTGAGTCACAGACGTCTCGAAATTGTAAATATTTAAGTCGCAAGCTTCTTAAAATTGTGAAAAAGGACCATTCTTTAAGAAAGACAAAAAGCATTATACTACTTGACTCTTAAATATTGAAGTAACGGAAAGCACAGCTTAAATGTTACAAGCATTGTCATTGGTCAATTTATTTAGTTTAGTTAAACAACTGACCATGGGCCAGTGTTCTAAGAAAGGGTTATTCTAATTTCTTTGAAACTTTAAAAGGTATGTCAGGCAGTCTGAAAAATTGCACAACTTGTTGCATGAAAATTGTTTGGCGGATGGGGAATAAAGTTTACAAAAAAAATGTTGCTTTTTTAAAGATTTAAACACAAATGTTAGCCATTTTCTAAGCAAATGCATGGCATTCAGGGTAGCAAATTGGGTGACTTTCGTGAATAATTTCTTTTTTTACAGCTTTTGTGCAGCAAGTGAACATAGCCTGTTAATCTTTAAACAATATCTACCCTTATGTAATTCTTGTGATGATGTTCCATAATACAGACCTTAATTCCCTTTCCTATTATATCTTAATTTGCTTATGACTAATCAGTTCCAATCAATTATTAAGAAAAATTCCTATTCTTGTTTCGTTCCTTAAGATAGGCATGTAGTAATGGCATGGTCCATCCTTCAGTCCTTCCTTCTGTCTACTTTTCAGTCTGTCCTGATTCTTGTGCAGAGCATAACTCAGGCAGTATTGAAAGAATTAAAATGAAATTTCATTTAATAATTGTGAAAATCCAGAGTAAAAAACCATACCTTTTTCTTCATGATTCAAAGAGTTATCGCCTTTTAGTCAGAATTCATGTGGGTAGTGCAACTATGTATTGCAGATAATGTATTAAGACTTTGCACATTGATAAGGGACTTATGAGAAAAGCAAAGTATGTTGCCCATAACTCATAACTGTTCAGAATTTATAGAGTTCTTGCCCTTTGTAGACTTTTCATATTCATAATCATATGAAGCATAATCACAAGTATTGAAGGGATTGTAATAAACTTCAAATATATACAAGTATAGCCAACATTGAGAGGAAGTGCATTGAGAGGAAGTATGAGATACCTAACTTTTAGTAAAGTATTTTGGATTTAATGTCTTTTGCTTATTTTTATGTGCAGCAACTAACTACCTATGGTTATAATCCTTTCTTCAATAATGCACTTAGATAATTTGAATTGTGCACTCTTCAATTCCATTATCATTGAAGCTATTTTGAAGAAGAATCTCCATAGATCTACAGAACATTGTACTTAGTGCAGAGTGCAGGAACTATCATTCTCACTTAAATGTTTTGGAGGTATTGCTCTTGGGATTTTTTATTTTGTAGATCCCAGGCACATAGTGTCATTATTTTGTACAGATCATAATTTAAAATGTATTGAAGTATTCAAATAATGCTTTTTTAATAAAAGATGATTTTGAGAAGAAGTGCTGAGTACAACAACCATAACTCTCTCTTTGATATTTATATAGTGATTGCCCTGTGTGTACTTTTTTGTGCAAAGAATAAATATTAGCATACAATTGATTGTAATGAAAATGCGTCATTTCATCTATCAAATAGATAAAGTTGACACGTCCTTTAATCTATAAATAAACAAAACTTATCTGATTTCCACAACTTTGAAGGTCACAATTATGCTTTTTGATCAGAATAATATTCTAGCAATAACAGTGACATCACTTGTAGAATAGTGGCAGGCACATGTATACATTATAATATACAGATTTTATCTGTTTAATTTATTGAAAGCCAGTTGTTCTCATTATATATTTCAGTGCTTTGTTGCTGAACTCTCTGATCTCTGCCTTCAAGCCTCAGTACATTGCCTCCAGAGTCATGGAGTTCATTGAGATGATCAAGGAATGTGAGGAGACAGGATTCCCCAAGGTGACATTGCCGTATAGCATCATACACTTATTGTTATAAAAAAATCATATTAAAACAAGGCACGTTGGGTTATTCAAAAGTTTACACGTGTTGAGATATTTTTAAGCAGGGGTTGTATTTTGTAAAGTACATTAGTAATGTGTCCTCTCTTTAAGCCGCATTATGACTCAATCATGGCCAGAATGGTTATCTTAACCCCTTCAGCGCTGGAACCGAATTTTAAATTCCTTTGCAAACAGTTTGGATCCAGATGAGACGCCACAGAACGTGGCGTCTCATCAGGATCCAAACTGTTTGCTATTCTGATAGTATTCTTTGAAAAAAATCTAAGAAAATGCTAATTTTAGAAATTCAGCAGACAACATTTTAGCAGACTACAAATTTCCCAGCATGCAAAGGGTTAATTAACTATAACTAGGCAATTGTCTGATTCGAGTCAAGTTTGCCAAAAACAAGGCTCTTACTGTTCCATCATTGTGTCCATCAGAGTGATTTGTTGTGAGCTCTAGCCACATTTATGACTCAATCTTAATGAAACAGGGTCAATATGTTTATCTTTACAATATTTAGGTCAAGCTGGCAGTGATTTTTTTACCTGCGAGTCTTGCATCCTGGACTCACAAAAACCTCTGGGGATGCAAAGTTTCGAAGTATGTTAGACCCAAAAATGCATTGAAATTTTTCAAAAAATAATATCGTTTAATATTTGGACTCATTCTTTCAATTCGGGGACTCATAGATTTGCAAGTTATCGAGTCCCAGGACTCAGATGAGAACATTTGTAAAAATATCACTGAGTTGGAATCTTGTGTAAGTGTGTCTAATAACTAAGACATTGGGTCAAATCTTAGAAAGATATTGTTATCCTTCTAGAATCCCCCACAAATAGTGACTCAATCATGATGAAACATGGTCAAAATGTTTATCTAGACAACATTTAGGCCAAATTAAAATCTGGGTCTAGATTGTTCCAAAATTATGTCACCAGGTCACATTAAGAAAACAATTGTTACCACCTCTACAAACCATATATATGATTTTAATGCTCATCTTCATAATACCAAAACCACAATAAATATTATTCAAATTGGGTCAAAAACTGGGTCACCAGGTCAAGTTCAGTAACCATATTATCAAATTACCATATTTTGTGACATGGCTCTAGTTGAAACACTTTAGAACCTTACATAGCACTATGTTAATCTTTCTTGTAAATTAAGTGTATGGATTTATAAATTGTTGTTTTTTTTTCAACCTATGTAAATTATAAAGTCATTTAAGCCTTTTAACATCATCAACCAACCATATTGATTTTCTGTAGATCTTTTACCGATATCTCCATTAGACAACTTTGTGGACCTTCAGGCTAAAAAAAGAAACCATTTAAGCACAGAAATTACAGAAATTTCAGTAATATTTTAATATTTTTTCTTTTAATGGCCTGTTATTTTATTTGAAGTGGAAATGAAATTCTCCAAGTGCTAAAATATAATTTTAATGTATTACATTTGCTGTAACATTTGAAATGATAAACCATTTTTTATTAAAAAACGTATCATGTCTTCTTTAATACAGATGATTCTAACATTAATGTATTCAGATACTCAATATTGGGGTCAGAAAAAAGTAGGCTGGTGTGTTGACATTTCATTAATAGGTTTGAAGATCATATAATAGCAAACATTCACGTTGGCAGACATTCACCGTAATGAAGTAATAAATTGAACAGTGCCAAGGGAAATATTTTTTTCAAAACAAGTCTGGAATTTCATTATCAGAGCATTTAATGTTGAATTTCTTTGGCATTTGACTTCTTTCTTTTAAGAGTTTAATAAAATGTCATCTGTGTGTGTCATGTAATATTCATCTCTTGAAAAGTTCATTGTGAAGGGTTGATTTTTAATTTGTTTCTGCTTATTGTTCGTGACAATTTGTTTTGATTCATATGACTGATATATGTTCTGTTACGGGTAATTTTATTTTGTAAAGCTGTAAATGCATATTTTATACATGTTTTATTAGAATTATATAGTTTTTAGCGATATAATTAACCAGTTATTAAAAGCAATGAGCTCAGATTGTTCAGGCAAAAAGTACATATTATTATTGTATATATCTCATAAAGCCATCAAATTATCCTCACTATTTTTATGCTCCCCAAAAAATTTTGGGGAGAGCATATAGTCGACGCTTCGTCTGTCCGTCCCTCCTTCCGTCCGTCCATCCGTGTGTCCTTGTGTGTCTGTCCGTGCACAATTTTTGTCCGGGCTATTTCTCAGCAACTAAAGACCGGAATTCAATGAAACTTTATGGGAAGCTTCACTACCAAGAGGAGATGTGCATATTATCAGCGGGTTCTGGTCGGATGATTTTTCACAGAGTTATGGCCCTTTGAAATTTTCCATTAACTGTACATAAAGTGCAATTCTTGTCCAGGCTATTTCTCAGCAACTAATGACCGGAATTCAATGAAACTTTATGGGAAGCTTCACTACCAAGAGGAGATGTGCATATTATGAGCGAGTTCTGGTCGGATGATTTTTCACAGAGTTATGGCCCTTTGAAATTTTCCATTAACTGTACATATAGTGCAATTCTTGTCCGCGCTATTTCTCAGCAACTAATAACCGAAATTCAATGAAACTTTATGGGAAGCTTCACTACCAAGAGGAGATGTGCATATTATCAGCGGGTTCTGGTCGGATGATTTTTAACAGAGTTATGGCCCTTTGAAATTTTCCATTAACTGTACATATAGTGCAATTCTAGTCCGGGCTATTTCTCAGCAACTAATGACCGGAATTCAATGAAACTTTATGGGAAGCTTCACTACCAAGAGGAGATGTGCATATTATCAGCGGGTTCTGGTCGGATGATTTTTCACAGAGTTATGGCCCTTTGAAATTTTATATAAAAAATTCTTGTCCCCCCAACTACTGTGCCCTCACGACGTTTCCTTTTATCTGAATATATAGTGCAATATTGTGACAAAAAACCCTTTGGGGAGCATCACCCGTCTCCGTTGGTTTCTTGTTTGTATCTGTGAGAATACTATTATGTTCTACCTACTTACCTTGTACTGGTAAATCTGCTGGAAAAAGGAACACAGTCATTATTGGGATTGATCCATGAACCTCCTGGTTCCAAGGAATGTACTAAAGCTTTGTTGTAAAAGCTATCTTATCTAGCAGGTCAGTAATAATGAGTATAAAGATGACAAGTTAGCGCAGTCGTTGAAACATGCAATTTTTACCTTGGCAACCAAAGCTCACTTGCCCGGCATATGTTTGCTAATTTTGTGTTCACCAGCCAGACATACAAAGTTTCATCTAGTACTGAGGTTCCTGCACCCCCAAATATACAGAGCACAAGGTGTCTTACCAACATTAGAAATCATTCAGTGAAAGCTTAATAGCTGAATGGTTTACACAAGCACACATGGGTCAGTTTTAGTGTCTGTAATACATCACACTTCTACAATATTTACCTGGTTATGTTTTGTTATCCCTCACCAAAAGGAGAAATGTGGAATTGGTGTTATCGGTCCATTATTCCCTCTGTTCTTTAGACTGTTAGTCTGCCTATCTGTCTGACACAAACTTTTCAGGGCTATATCTCAGAAACGATATGAGATACCAATATGAAACTTCATGGATGTATAGATATCTATGAGCAGAAGTGCCATGCTGAAGATCTATAACCATATACTTTCTTAAATAAGAGTTATTGCCCTTTTTGTATGATGTAACTTTTCAGAGCTTTGTCTCAGATACCATGCAAGACTTCAACATGAAACTTTATGGATGTATTGATATCAATAAGGAGAAGTGCCATACTTAAGAATCATAACCCTACACTTTCTTAATTAGATATATTGCCCTTGTTTATGTATGATGTAATCTTTCATAGCTTTATCTCAGATACAATACGAGGTTTTAACATGCCACATAATGGGTGTGTAGAAATCGATTGAAGAGCTATGGCCCTTTGTTGTTTTTGTAAGATGTAACTTTTCAGGGCCATATCTCAGATATGATACAAGATTTCAATATGAAACTTCATAGGTGTATAGATATCAATGTTCAACATGAAACTTCATAGGTGTATAGATATCAATGAAGAGAATTGACTGGCTTAAACACCATAACGCTACACATTCTTAAATAACAGTTATTGCCATTTGTTATTGTATGATATAACTTTTAAGGGCTATTTCTCGTATATGTTCAAGATTTCACATGAAACTTCATGGGTATATAGATATCAATGATGAGAATTGCAATTCATAAATACTATTGCCCTACACTTTACTGTTTTGTTTAGGATTATAGCAGAAATCAAGGGATTTGCACCCAACCTATAAACACAATTTACCAGGTATTTAGCAAGAATATGAAATCAACAAATTTTCTTATAACTTTCATGTTTTGTGTTTGCAGCACGTACTGTTCCGGACCCTTGGGACATGTCTGGCCATTGCAGACCCACCAGAGGATAAGAAACTGGCCGTCTTGAACGAAGTCTGGAAGCCCATCATGAAACTCAAGAATCCTGTGGTGAGTCACTACCTGGTTTTCATTTGGAATAATTGTTTAAGACCAGAAATGTTACCTTCACATGTGTACGTAGCTAAGCCGAGCCCCTATACACCTGACACTCCCAGGACCAGGAGAAATGTTCCCTTTAGAGCGGGTTATGGTTTAGTGGGGACATTGACTATCTAATATTCAGAAGTTTATTTACATAGTAACTTGTGGAAAACACACTATTTCAACAGTTAAAAAAAATGTATTTGTATATTAATAATTATCAACCATTTACATTGAATATTACAACATCAAATAATATTAGTGCCTGTCTCTTCGATCACTTTGATTTCCCTTTGGTAAGATGGGGGTTCAGATATTTTTACGTTTACTTATGTTATTGTAAAATGAAAATTTCTATACAAGTCTTTCAAGAACTCCCTATTTTTTATATGGTCTAAAATTAGCAGTTGAAATAAACCAAAGTGCTGAAGGCACTGAAGTTGATCGCTATTGCGAAATCTTAGACGCAACTCATTTTTCAAAATCAGGTTAAAGCTTTTTTATCGCAAGTTTCAAATGAACACAACCCATTCAAATTAATAAAGAGTGTGTTTAAGCGCACAGGTCGAGATGTGTGTGCACTGTTTATCATCCCTTTTATGTTATAGAGAAAACTTAGACGAAATAACAACAGCATGTCCTTTTTAAACGTTCTCAAAGCATAGAAAATATGATTAAAATGGTACATATATAATTTCATGATGATCACAATGTACAATAAGACCTTAAATTACCTTTACAGAACGCCAGCAGACATGAATGAATACCTTCGAATATTTCATAGGCTGATTCGAGAGAAATCCTGTGAACTTTTGCTAGTGAACTGTGTCTGTGCACAGTGTAAAGAATGTAAAACTGTTCAGTGTAGGGAATTCTTGACTTCTCTCTGCATGTTCAAACAACACATAGACTCAAATTGTGTCCCAGTTACAATTACGCGTTAAAATCCATCACGCAGAATTTCAGGGTC
Source organism: Dreissena polymorpha (assembly GCF_020536995.1). Classification (NCBI taxonomy): domain Eukaryota; kingdom Metazoa; phylum Mollusca; class Bivalvia; order Myida; family Dreissenidae; genus Dreissena; species Dreissena polymorpha. The sequence continues at coordinate 33,201,128 of NC_068356.1, forward strand.
TGTAATCGTTCTCTAAAGCGTTACGTGAAGACATAATTTACTATCGGTAAACACAGTTTTGCTTTCAAGATGAGAAAACAAACACTTCGGAAATAAAATAGGGTAAGAGGGAAATCGTTTCATTATCTAACCACAAATGTTTGCAGTTCTCAGTCAGAATGTCTGTAAAAAGGCCTGAAAAGGCTACCCTAAGTTGCCAGATTGATATATTTGCAATTTTATATTGAAAAGCATTCTGCTAAAATGTGCCATTTTCAATACGCAATGAGATTTTTAAAGACCTGCGTCATGTTGAAATGGACCCATATGCATGTATTTATAAGGGTAAATTCGAATCTATGCACAATTATATTTTATATGTTTTTTACGGCAATAATTCTTCTTTTTAGCTGATTCGCGAGCAATCGTACATGAAAATAAAAAATATTATTTACATTTTGGTTTTTATGATAAATACAGATAGGTATACATGTAGTTATGAAAATGTTTATTGTAGAATTGGTTTGCAGTTATTACTATACAAATATGTAGCAGCGCTGTATATAAAATGAAAACATTGGGGAAATTTGACAATTTAACCGCCTAACAATAAAGTTAGACATATTGCGCGTCGGAAATATCGCGATCTTTGGACCCCACCAACCGCGATATTTCGGCGTTGCAGTGTAGTCACCGCTTTGTCTGTCCGTCCGTGTGTCCGAAATTCAATGAAACTTTATGGGAAGCTTCACTACCAAGAGGAGGTGTGCATATTATCCGCCGGTTCTGGTCGGATGATTTTTCACAGAGTTATGGCCCTTTGAAAATTTTCCATTAACTGTACATATAGTGCAATTCTTGTCCGGGCTATTTCTCAGCAACTAATGGCCGGAATTCAATGAAACTTTATGGGAAGCTTCACTACCAAGAGGAGATGTGCATCTTATCAGCGGGTTCTGGTCGGATGATTTTTCACAGAGTTATGGCCCTTTGAAATTTTCTATAAAAAATTCTTGTCCCCCCAACTACTGTGCCCTCAAGATGTTTCCTTTTATCTGAATATATAGTGCAATATTGTGACAAAAAAAACCTTTGGGGAGCATCACCCGTCTCCGACGGTTTCTGGTTGCGATGGTGAGGAAAGAAAACTGTGTGTTAATCAAATATTAACATCTGATATATTTCGATGGTGAAGAAATAAACTCATGCGGTGAATATGCGAAATTGTGAAAAAACAACACAATAATTAAACTTTTGTTTCTAATTTAATTATTAAGGAACATAAATTTTTAAACTTAATTTCCAAGTCAGCATTTACGCTGAATATCTTTTAAAAACATATTTCTTGTTATATTTAGTGTTTTTTATGCCCCCCTTCCAAGAAGAGGGTGTATATTGTTTTGCACATGTCGGTCTGTATGTCCGTCCACCATATGGTTTCCGGATGATAACTCAAGAACACTTAGGCCCCGGATCATGAAACTTCATAGGTACATTGATCATGACTCGCAGATGACCCCTAATGATTTTTAGGTCACTAGGTCAAAGGTCAAGGTCACGGTGACCCAAAATAGTAAAATGGTTTCCGGATGATAACTCAATAATGCTTATGCCTAGGATCATGAAACTTCATAGGTACATTGATCATGACTCGCAGATGACCCGTAATGATTTTTAGGTCACTAGGTCAAAGGTCAAGGTCACGGTGACCCAAAATAGTAAAATGGTTTCCGGATGATAACTCAAGAACGCGTGTGCCTAGGATCATGAAACTTCATAGGTACATTGATCATGACTCGTAGATGACCCCTATTGATTTTCAGGTCACTAGGTCAAAGGTCAAGGTCACAGTGACCCGAAATAGGAAAATGGTTTCCGGATGATAACTCAATAATGCTTATGCCTAGGATCATGAAACTTCATAGGTACATTGATCATGACTCGCAGATGACCCCTATTGATTTTCAGGTTACTAGGTCAAAGGTCAAGGTCATGGTGACCGGAAATAGTAAAATGGTTTCTGGATGATAACTCAAGAACGTTTATGCCTAGGATCATGAAACTTCATAGGTACATTGATCATGACTCGCAGATGACCCCTATTGATTTTCAGGTCCCTAGGTCAAAGGTCAAGGTCATGGTGACTCAACTTAGAAAAATGGTTTCCAGATGATAACTCAAGAACGCTTTCGCCAAGGATCATGAAACTTCATAGGTACATTGATCATGACTCGCAGATTACCGCTATTGACTTTCAGGTCACTAGGTCAAAGTCATGGTGACTTGACACAGTAAAATGGTTTCCAGATGATAACTCAAGAAAGCTTACGCCTAGGATCATGAAACTTCATAGGTACATTGATCATGACTTGCAGATGACCCTTATTGATTTTCAGGTCACTAGGTCAAAGGTCAAGGTCACAGTGCCAAAAAACTTATTCACACAATGGCTGCCACTACAACTGACAGCCCATATGGGGGGCATGCATGTTTTACAAACAGCCCTTGTTTTATTCGGTTTTAGCGATTATAAAGCATTTTTGTCGTTGTCTATAGAAAACCTGTAGTTATTGTTTTGTATAAATTGAGCACTGTGAAATTAAACAAACTTCACCTACTACTATTGCATTGTTTAGAATAAGGATTCTTGTTTGGAGAAGATCTGGTTTGAAGGGTTTTAAAGCTAGTTATTTTAAAGGTAACTTCTTAATTACCATTTATGTTTTTACATTTTTATGATTCTAAAATAATTACATATGTGAATTTGTACAGATGAACTTAATAAGGAAACTTTTGTTTTACAGGGAAGGGGTTATAAAGGAGAAATGACATTTATATTATAAACACACTTACAAACTAAGACTGCGGGTATGCGTTTCCTGCTGTCAGTTGTTTGTTTTTATTCTTTCAGGATTACATAGCTTGTGCAGAAGCATGGATGGAATTCATTGTAAAACATTTTGGGGTACGAAAATATCCTTGTTACGTGATGTTTATTTAAGTTGAAACACTAATCACTTACTTTAATCAGTATCACCTTTCCATTTTAGCTTGAATCTTATGAATACAAATTACTTTTCTTTAAATATGAACACCTGGGCTGCAAATTTACAGCTTTTAACAAAAAACAAGATGTAGGAAGTCAGAACTTAAATAATTCCTTGGGTTTTATATAGAGCATTATTGTTGTTGAGGTGTTCACTAAAGCAAATGTTATGTATAAAATAAAATACAAATCTCGCTGATGTTTTTTTGTAATTTAATATATCTGATATTTTTAATTTAAACTTTATTAGAGAAGATTGTTTTTACCAGGACATTAAATATTAAAACTGAATAAATAATTTCCTGGCCATCTACTTGCAGAAGCGTGAAGTGAACACCGTGCTGACAGATGTGATCAAGCATATGACACCTGACCGAGCCTTCGAAGAGTTTTACCCACAACTCCAGTCCATTGTGGCAAAGATTCTTGTTCACATCCATGACTTTTCAACACTATTTGCACTGGTAGGTAGTGGTTCAATATTGCAATTGTGGAAAGTCTTTCATTATGGCACTGGTTAGTAGTCTTTATTTAACATAAATGACATAAGCTATCTATAACACATAATTTGGTTTGTTGTTCATGCTCTTAGAAGCTTGTGTGTGTACCGAAATTCTCATGTTACTGTGTTATTAGTAATAAGATACATGTCTACAATTGTAGTTACTAATGTTATTTACCAAAAAATTAACAAAACAATTTTGTGAAATATGTCAGACACAAATTAGCGTTTTAAAACTTGGATTTTGGAAAGTTATATGCACTTTCTGACGACCAGGAGGTACTAAAATCCCCGCTATTTATTATTATTTATAAGTGATATTTATGATATTAACCATTGCTGAGATGACATTTATCAATCATTATAATGAAAAGTGAAAAACAAAAAATCAGTACTGTTGGACCATTTATGAAATAAATAAGGTTCTTTACAGGGCATTTCAGTTATGCTAGATATTGAAGCTGCCAAGTTGCCAACAGCTGATCACCTTTGTCCATCGTGAATTGTGCCTCGTGCTTCGTCAACATTTGCCTTGTTAACACTCTATAGGCCACTTTTTTGTCTGATCTTCATGAAACTTGTCAGAAGATTTGTCCCAATGATTTCTTAGACAAGTTTGTAAATAGTTCCGGTTGGTTGAAAAACATGGCAGCCAGGGGGGATGGGAATTTTTTCTTACATGGCTATAGTAAAAACTTGTAAACTCTAAAAGTCACATTTATAGTCCTATTTTCATGAAACTTCGTGAGAACATTTGTTCTAATGATATCTTGGATGATTTCGAAAATAGTTCTTGTCTGTTGAAAAACATGGCGCCGAGGGGTGGGGCATTTTTTCTTATATGGCAGTAGTAAAACCTTGTTAACACTCTAGAGACCACATTTATTGTCCGATCATCATCAAACATGGTCAAAAGTTACGAAATTGATTTCAGTTGCTTGAAAACATGACTGCCAGGGGACTGGACATTTTTCCTTATATGGTATGGTTATATATGGCTATAGTAAAACCTTGTTAACACTAGAGTCCACCACATTTATTGTCCGGTCTTAATGAAACTTGGTCAGAAGATTTGTCCCCATGATATCTTGGACGAGTTAGAAAATGGTTATGGTTGGTTGAAAAGCATGGCCGCCAGGGGGTGGGGCATTTTTCCTTATTTGGGTATAGTAAAAACTTGTTAACATTCTTTAAGTCACATTTATTGTCCAATCATCAAGAAAATTGGTCAGAACATATCTTTTAATGATATCATGGATGAGTTCGAAAACAGTTCCGGTCTGTTTAAAAAAATGGCCCCCAGGGGGCAGGGAAGTTAACCCTATATGGCTATAGTAAAACCTTGTTAGCACTTACATTTGAAATTCACTCGTCATGAACCATGGTCAGAACATGTGTTCTAATGATATCTTGGCTGAAAAAAGTCATTTCCTTTGTATCTCAGGTGAGCAACTTTGGGCCTTTCAGGCCCTCTTGTTTAATCTTTGAACGGCATAACGTTAATGTTTGCCCCATTTCACTATTGAGGACTGAAAAGTTATGTTGTGATGATTTGCGCAAAAAAGACGTAGTTTTGCCACTGTCTTGTCGATGAAGAAAAATACAGTTATGAATAGTTATGAGTTTTTGTAATTTGCATGCATAGTGGGTTTGTCTGGAATGAAATACAGGAGAATGACAGATTATCTAATCAGAATGCAGCATTTACGTAAACATGCAATAGGTTGTAATAATTTGTCCATAAATGCTTTACAGCATTTTCCAAACCTTCTCCACATATCGATTGAATCTAAAGTTGTATTATATTTACCTCAAGCACTGATTGGGAGCATGAAACCTTGTTTTAATCAGAAGAGTATCATCCAGTTCTGACTTGAAGCCATAATAGAGTACAGAAGCAATATGTCAACAATATTTCATTTATATACCACATATTTTAATATATAAAAAAATAATCCATTGATGAATTTTACTCAGAAACAGAAACAATAGAAAAATAAAAACACCATAAAATACATTAAGGCATTTTTTCATCATGGAACAATTTAACATGACATGACACACTAGAGTATTACATGGGGAAATAATTATGGATCAAACAATCAAGGTTTCCTTGTGATGGGGAAACATGCACACATTGGTGCACTCTAAAGCAGAAGTCCATCCCAAAGAATCTGTTCCTGCAGTATATAATGTTTTGCTTTCATATTTTGACATCATTGTCCAAGAGTTTGGTATATATTTGTTATGTTAACAGGAGAAGTTTCTGCCCTTCATTGACATGTTATATGTTTACAGGAGAAGTTTCTGCCCTTCATTGACATGTTATGTTTACAGAAGAAGTTTCTGCCCTTCATTGACATGTTATATGTTTACAGGAGAAGTTTCTGCCCTTCATTGACATGTTATATGTTTACAGGAGAAGTTTCTGCCCTTCATTGACATGTTATATGTTTACAGGAGAAGTTTCTGCTCTTCATTGACATGTTATATGTTTACAGGAGAAGTTTCTGCCCTTCATTGACATGTTATATGTTTACAGGAGAAGTTTCTGCCCTTCATTGACATGTTTCAAAAGGAGAGCGTAAGAGTGGATGTGTGCAAGACAATAGCTGAGGCCTTCTCTAGGTAGACATACTTTTTGTTCACTGATCCAATCAATATGGTGAAATCCCTTGATAGAAAGTTCACATATGATGCAGTTCGTTAGGGAAAATGTTTTAACACAGTCACTATCTTTTTCTGATCAAAAATGGGACAAAAACAGGTCAATATTGTTATTCATCAAATATTTCCTCTTTCATGTACTGTTCATATAGTGTTCTAAGTAACACTCAATTGTTTATTTATTGATTATTTTTCATGCAACATATTCTGTTGTCTTTTTTTCACAAGAAATAACCCTTCCCTGCAATGTCAGTTTTAAGACTATTTATAATATGCAAATCATGAAATCGGAATAGCCAATCAAAATGCACGGCTCAAGAAGAACCTATTTTCAAAATGGAGGTTTGACACTATCAACACAATCGACTATTTATTATTATTACAGATGATAAACATTTGAAAAAAGCAACAAATATACAGACCACAGGTTGATGATTATGTTTATAATCATTCATAGTCTTATATTTATTAAATATTTGTGATGTAACAACTTTAGAAAATTACCCACAACTCAACAAGCTTATAGCATTATACATGTATATTGATTTTGTGATTGACAATAATTTACATCTTAAATAGATTTAGTGTGTCAGTAAACGATGTGTTTAGCTCTGCTGTTTTTGAAGAAAACCCGCGTTATTTTCATAGCCAGCTCATCGTCCGACATCCGCGTCATGCTAAAACCTTAACATTTTGTTAATGTTTTGAACATTGGCTCTAAAATCGAAGTGCTTCAACCTACAACTTTGAAACTTCATATGAAGCTGCACCTTGATTAGTTCTACATGCCACACCCACTTTTGGGTCACTAGGTAAAAGGTCAAGGTCACTGTGACCTCTAAAAAATAAATAAAAAAATAATGACAAGCTTTCATTTTTTAGCTCGACTATTATATATGAAATATATATAGTGGAGCTATCATACTCAACCCGGCATCGGTGTTTGCATTGGCGTTAGCGTTGGCGTGCAAATGTTAAAGTTTGGGTACTACCCCAAATATTTTTAATGTCCCTTGACATATTGCTTTCATATTTTGCATACTTGTTTACCAACATGACCCCAACCTATAAACAAGAGCAGACAACTCTATCAAGCATTTTGAAATAATTATGGCCCCTTTTCCACTTAGAATATGCAGCAAATGTTAAAGATTGTGTATTACCCCAAATATGTCCTATGTCCCTTGACATATTGCTTTCTTTTTTTGCATACTTGTTTACCAACATGACCCCAACCTATAGACCGTTCCAGAATTTAGTCATTACCCAATTATCTCCCCTGAATACTCTCCGCGTGCGCCATTATACTGCTGCTAACAACCGGTAACATATATAAGAGAGCACCGATTATTAAACGGATGAATTTCTTTCTAAATACTTAGGCCGTCATGACATTACCTTGGTTGTATGAAATAAAGTTTTTCTGCCAGGGGAGATGTTACGCTAGTGTAATGACAGAAAAATGTTTAAAAAAAATGCATTTTTAGGTATTTGTGTAGGAAAACTAACACATTTACACATTGAAAAAAGCATTTAATTCAATTAAATGCAATATTTTTCATTTGATTATTTGCATCAATCTTAAAATCGTGTAAACCTTTGCATTCCAGTGTTAAATTGCCCATTTTTTCTTCTTAATCCGATTACCTCGTTTTGATCAGATATTGTCCAGACTTAACTAACAACATGGTGTCATAAACCACACTGGATGGCAGATGACAGTCTGGTCATTAAACACAATTGATGATGCCACCATGTCTCTTCTTTCTGGTAGTATTTAGCAGTCATTTGGTTAGTCTCATTTATAAGACGCGCAAAGAATTTAGAGATACTTTTTATATGGGCTAAATTCTTTCTTTCCAAATATTACCAATATAAAAAGTAGCTTAATATTTGAGAGCGTCAACAAGTTAGACTATCATTTGGTTGGATAATTTACCCCCGACATACTTAACAGTTGCGTACATTAGATATGTTACATATTGTACAAATTAAAAGTTATGTCCAATATAGAATATCATAAATTGTACACCATAAAGATACTAGCCCGTTTAATTTATGAAAAAATAAAGTATTTAATAATTATAAAATTTACGTAAAAATATTTTGCGGGTATCGGTTAATTAAAACTACGTCATTACGTATGAAGATTTAATGTTACGGCATGCACGAACAACATCTTAAAAACAAGAAACTACATTTGAAACCAACAGAGGTAAAACATGTTTAAAAAAATATGTATATAAATATATGTGTGTTAAAATGTTAGATATTTGTCACTCATACTCACTAGTAACGAGCTTTCAATATACATGAGTACACCGTTCAATTTGCATAATGTGAAGTTGTGTTTTTCAGTTGTATGTTTATATTCCTCAATAGCGTCATTCTTTGTAAAAAACTCATCAAATAAAAATTACATGTGAATACCGTCATGCACTTCGCTTTTAATAGGGCTTTGTAGTACGTTTATTTTCAATGCACCCCTTACACTTTCTATCACTCATTTGTTTATCACACTAGCGTACTCATGCAATTGATAATTATATTTTTATAATTAGATGTATTACTATTGTAATTTATTGAAGCTTTTCTGCAAAAAAAACAATACGGCTTATGCATAGAACTCTTTGTTGTGTCAAATTGTCGGCCTTTCAGTCTTCAGATCATCTTAACTTTGATGCTAATGCCGCGTTGTTTTTTTTAAGATGCAAATAAATGTATTAATAAATTCGTTTTGAACTAAATAATTTATTTTTGAAATATTATTTAGGTGTTTTTTTCGGAGTTTTTTTTTCCGATTAATTGACTTAACAAGTGTCGTTATCCATATGTTTTGCGTTACTGCAAAGACCTATAAAATACATTTTTTTAGTATTTTTAGCTGTATAGCTGTTAAATAATTCCAAGATGAAAATCTATTCAACTAGATATATTCACATTCTTTTCATTTTCCGTATAATCACATAAAGATCGTCGAGATCAATATCACTCTCTCATGATAAAAAGTTCGTTTTTCACGTGACATAATTTTAACTCACAAAATTTAATTTAAATCCAAACAACATTTTTTTTTATCTCTGATTTCAATTAGAACAAGAAAAATAATGGAAGGCATATCAAAAATATCATACTGAATATAATATGTTATGATTTTAGAAAATAGAGTCTTACCAATTAAGACAAATTATATACAAACAATGAGCGGTAATTAATTTCGCGAGAATCTTTAATAAGTATTAATTAAAATATAATCTACTTGATGTTGCGGCTATTAAAATCAACACAACAATACATGCGTGAATTGTTTGTTACAAGTCAAAAGTAAAAAGCCTAATCAAAGACATAATATGAGCGACTGAACCGGCAAATTTTCGCCGATGATTACCACTTGATTACACACACAAAAACAAATACACGAAAGCATTTTAAACATTTTATTTGTAACAATCAATCTCAACTTCAAACAATCATTTTAACAACAAAAATGTGATAATCGCCTGAAAATAATTCATTAAGTAATTTATTTATCCGACATCGGCGTAGCGGGTATTCTCTACATCTTTGGCTTTTGGAATGGCAGACTCCCACAAGTTAGCAGAAGTGTAATGGCGGACAGTCACGTGACTGACAATATGGCGGCGGTCAATTTATCGATTCTAGAACGGTCTATAAACAAGAGCAGACAACTGTATCAAGCATTTTGACAGAATTATTGCCCCTTTTGTACTTCGAATACGCATATTATTGATAATTCTATGTTAAAGTTTGTGTACTACCTCAAATATTTCCTATGTCCTTTGACATATTGCTTTTATATTTTGCATACTTCTTTACCAACATCACCCCATCTATAAACAAGAGCAGACAACTATATCAAGCATTTTTGCAGAATTATGGCCCCTTTTATACTTAGATAATTGAATATTTTGCTTAAATTGCCATAACTTCTTTATTTATGATCAGATTTTATTAATATTTTAACAAAACAACACTTACCTGAATACCACAATGGATTCCACCCAAACAATACCCCACGCCCCCCCCCCCCCCTCAAAAAAGTATTTGTTTTCCTTTTTTTATTTTTGAAAGATTATCTAATAAATGACCACACCCCACATTATACCCCCCTCTCAACCCCCCCATACCCCCCACATTTTTTAAATTATTTTTTCCCTTTTTTTATTTTTAAAACATCATCTAATAAATGACCACACCCCACATTATACCCCCTCTCAACCCCCCCTACCCCCCAAAAAAATAAAATAATTTTTTTCTCCTTTTTTTATTTTTGAAGGATTGTCTAATAAATTATTGAATATGAACAATTTCCCCATGATGGCTTACATTATACTGTCAAGCACTCGAATAGTCGAGCGCGCTGTCCTCTGACAGCTCTTGTTAAAAACTGCTACCGCAGCCGAGCGTGGCACCCGTTATGCGGTGCTCTTGTTTATGAATTTTCATTTAGTATTTAGATATTTACTTGTCACTTGGGAATCAACACTCTTAAATGGCTATAGTTTGCTTGGTTACGTATTTTACCTCATGACCTACCTGTGTTTAACAGAACATTTAGTTTTTGGAGAAATATTGTCGATTACCTCAATGTATTGATCTTGTTATAGTCCCAGATATTAAATATTTTATCTTGATCTGGAATCTTAGCCTTATTTAGACCCGCTTAAAAGCAATGCTTGGGTATTCGTTGTTGTATTGATAAGGATCCCCCAATCTCCTTTTAGTGGGGGAAGCGGACAACGAGCGAGGCAGGGTATAGGGGAGATATCCATGGGTTATGGTTAGGGTTAGGGTTAAGGTTAGGGGTCGGGTTAGGGTTAAGGTTATGGCTAAGGCTAACCCTAATCCAAATCCGACCCCTAACCCTCTAACCCCCCCATGCGGATTACAATACCATGCCTCGCTTGTTGTCGTTGTCCTCTTCCCTTTTAGTGGTGACCAAACTATGTTCTTAGGGTAAAGGCAAACACAACATGAGCTGCTGCATTCAAATATTTTAATTGCTCTCACTATGTTGTTATTTTTAAAGGATGTTCATGAATTCACTCTGCATCAATAAAGAACAGCACTGTTTCTTAATGTGTTTTTTAGATTCACTGTGAGCCTTTTTCACAATTTTTGGACATATAACGCCTTGAAGTGGGGAATTTAAGCATTAATTAAGATTTAATTGAGATGGTATAATATTTTGATGAATATTTTTTATTTAATTATTGACAAGACTTAATTTTAATAGAAATAATGAACAAAAACTGATCAGTAAAATGTTTTTTTCAAACACCATTCTTTATTGATATACTTAGAACTTCTTTTACTTACTGACTTATTAAAATAAAAACACAAACTATTTTGGCATTTTCTCATGCTGCGATTGAAAGCCACTGTAAATTAACCCTTTCCCACTCAGAAGCAAAGAGAAAATGGCTATGTGCAAACAGCATGAAAACAGAACAGCCTGTGAGTAACCCGCAATCTGTTCAGGTTTTATGCTGTTTGCTGCTCATCAATATCTAAGGGTTGGAAATGAAGCCTTAAAAACCTGAATCTAGTAAGATAGGTTTTTAATTAAATTTAACTTTCGAAGGAACTTGAAATGCGTCAAAATACGTATCTTAGTGGGAAAGGGTTAAGCCAATACTCATGCCGGGTTTGGTGGCCACTAAACAAGGTGACAACCACTGACCCCTTGCTGTTTTCAGGTACCAGGTGACAGGTACCAATGACCCGGTCATCATCAACGCAATGATGTTCATATGTAAGACCATGCACGACTCTGTAAAGTAAGTCACTGCTTGACTTAAGGAGTGTCTGAGACATAACATTTTGTGTAATAGGGTACTAATTTTTTGATAAACTGTGACACCCATTTCTTTTTTCTTTTTTTAGCAAATACTGTTTTTACCTTTGTTTGGCAACTGTCAGATGCAACTTGTTTCTAGAAGCAACATAGAACAAAAACACACACAATTATAACAATGGTTGTTACGTATTAAAAAAGCATAGCATACAACTCATTTTACAGGTGGTTTGATTAGAAATGAGATTTATTTAGTATTACTGGTACATGACAGTTCTCTTGATAATATTTCATAGTGACTATATCATTAGTTGAAATTGCTTTTATATATTGATATAAAATTGTTATGGTTATTGTTCATGTGTCATGTGAATATAATTTGAAACTTTTATTTTATAAAATAACGTTACAGGTAATAGTGTTTTTAGTTTATTGAGCTTTTTAATATGGTGTGATGCCTAAGGTTATTTGCCTGTATTAATAATGCTTTTAAACTTAAAAAAGAGAATACATTTACTCAAATATTTCCAGGCATTATAACTTAAAAAAAAAATCATTTTTTAAAAGACATTTGTTAAGCTTTAGTGTTTTGCAAACCATGGAAAAGAAAGAAGTCACACTATTGGTGTTAATCGTTTTGGATTTTAATTTCAGTGCCATGACCTTGGAAGATGAAAAGAAGGTCATCAGCAACCTGATTTCGGGCTTTGTGCTGAAGATCTCGTTTGGACGAGAATTTGAACAGCAGCTGAGTTTCTTTGTGGAATCAAGAGCAGCATTCACTAACCTTGACATTGTTCTTGTTCAGTTGATTCAGGTTTGCACAATCCTTTGATTATTTGAGCCTTTATCTGGAAAACTGGGTCTGATGCTTGCAGGTAAAGTGTCATCCCAGTCTGCACAGGCTATGGGTCTTATGCTTGCAGGTAAAGTGTCATCCCAGAGTCTGCACAGGCTATGGGTCTTATGCTTGCAGGTAAAGTGTCATCCCAGTCTGCACAGGCTATGGGTCTTATGCTTGCAGGTACAGTGTCATCCCAGAGTCTGCACAGGCTATGGGTCTGATGCTTGCAGGTAAAGTGTCATCCCAGTCTGCACAGGCTATGGGTCTGATGCTTGCAGGTAAAGTGTCATCCCAGTCTGCACAGGCTATGGGTCTTATGCTTGCAGGTAAAGTGTCATCCCAGTCTGCACAGGCTATGGGTCTTATGCTTGCAGGTAAAGTGTCATCCCAGAGTCTGCACAGGCTATGGGTCTTATGCTTGCAGGTAAAGTGTCATCCCAGAGTCTGCACAGGCTATGGGTCTTTTGCTTGCAGGTAAAGTGTCATCCCAGAGTCTGCACAGGCTATGGGTCTTATGCTTGCAGGTAAAGTGTCATCCCAGAGTCTGCACAGGCTAATCAGGTTTGACACTTTCCTCCTTAACTGGATTTTTTTTACAAGAGATTTCCCTTAAACAAAAATTTCCATAAGCAGGGAAAGTATGGTTCCTGATTAGGCTGTGCAGACTGCATAGGCTAATCCTGGACAACACTTGCTGCACATGCCTGAGCGCAGTTTTCCCATAACAAGGCTGAATTTTATGCTATACTTAACAAAGTGATTGGAAAAAAGTGACCATGATCTCTTTTTATTATTTTATGTTATTTTTTTCTAGAAGATCTAACTTCTAAGCTTTTACCTCAGTATTTGAATGAAGTTTTGTGGAACAATTTTTTTTGAAGAGGTTATTTCCATTAGGAATGCATCATCTAATAGCAACGGCTTATATTTGTTATAAGAATTTATACATACAAGACAGAATAAGCATACAGAAATAAGCCAAAGATTACATTGTAATTCATGTTTTTATATAATTTCGGCTACATCTGTGTATTCAGATATTTTATATATTTATATTTAGATATATTTGTTTGTTTTTGCTGTTTACTCTCCATGGTTTGTCTACAATATAGTTATTCAGTCCAACATTTGTTATATATTTACAGATTCAAGCTATTGAAAGTAAACTTATTTAGAAGTATTTACTTGATTTTCAGTATTTTAAGTTTCTGATATTGATTTGATATGAGACCTAAAATTATACATTTTAACCTTTTCCGAATAAGAAACAAAGTGGAGATTGCTTTTGCAACCAGCATAAAACGGATATAGCCTGTGAGTAACTCGAAGTCTGTTCAGGTTTTATGCTGTTTGCTGTTCATCAGTAACAATGGGTTGGTAATGAAGCCTTTAAAACTTGAATTTAGTTAGAAAGGTCTTTAATTAAATTTAACTTTCAGAGGGTCTAAAAATGCGTCAAAATACGTATGTATGTTTTAAAGGGTTAAAAAGAAACTTTCATGCACTTTCAATGAAATTTTTTTACATGTTCAACTCAAATATTCCCAGTTTCCACAAAACATATTTGTAGTATGTATGCACTAAGCTTCTTTTATTGCAGAGTGTGAATAATTTATCAATTGAGACAAGAAAAGTGGTTGGAGGAAATCACTCGAGAAAAACAGGAAACTTTGTCCGGGTAATATGTTCAACCAATACACTTTTTGCATGTCAACAGAACATTGCTCACGACATTGGACTGTTTTTATTACATAATAACATGCAGTGCTGTATACTTAAGTAATTTATTTCCAATTAATTCATTTGTTTGAGGAAGCTTAAAAGCTTTTGTCCTAACATATGTCATTTGTTATGTAACATTATTCTTTTTTTTATTGCATAACAATAAACTCCACGGGTCACTTTGATTTATTCATTAGAATAACTTATTCATGCAGTGGTATTATTTTTTTGATGATAAAAACTATTTTTTCATGTCAAAAACTTCAGTTGCAAATTATCTCTTTATAAGTCTGGTTTTATGATACGTGATGTGAGATGTTGTATACATGTACTTAACTGAAAATGGGGTCTCTATGTTTTTAAATAAAGACACTGTTGCTGAAAAACAGGAAAACAGCAGTATTTTTGTCAATGAAAGAAAATACTCATGAAAATCTGGGTTTTTCTCAGTCCATTATTGCATGTCATTACCCACTTCATTTCTTAGCAACATCTCCTAATTCTACTTGCACATATCAATTAGCTACCTGCCATGTTATAATAGCAAGGTTATAAACTATCAATGAAGACCCAATTTTACAATTAGATGAGAGTAACTTGACTGGCAGGCTTATTTATTTTATGGCTGTATTGCAACTGATGTAAATAGTTAGGTGTTGATAACATGCAATAACATTAACAGTTAGCTGCAGTTATAATGATTTATAATTGATCTTTTTTATGCCCTCAGTTGGGTAGCATATTGTAAGTCTGATTGTCAGTCTGTGCAACTGTCAGTCATTCCGTCTGTCTGTCTCTCCTTACGGCATTCCGTTTCAATTGTTTTTTCAGAAGCACTTTCAGATATTTGACTGAATGTTTTACGTTTGTCTACCTACATGACTTACAGGTTAAGTTTGAGTTTCATTCCAGTCCATTGATTTTTTGTGAAATTACGGGCCATTTACTTGGGAATTTTCTTTAAAATAACAGTTTTTATTAATAATATTATGTCCTTTTCAATATGATTACTGAAGGTCAAATTGAGATTTTGGTATCTTGTTAAAATACCCACCTATTTAGAATTTTTTTATATTGAAATTTGGTTCAAAGAAAATATGAGAAACTGATGTCAGACTTAAATATTGGTAATAACATCTTGGTTAAAGATTGGTAAAAATAACTGGGTTAAAAGAAATTAACTTTCTATTCATTTCAATGATTTTCAAGTTCTTGCTCTATTTGATTTAACAACTAATTTATTGGAATTTCCAAGGTTTCAAGTTTATTAGATTTGCCATTTTTAGAACTTATGCAAATAAAATATTTTGTATAGTCTGTATCATGTTGACTATGTCTGGTCATAATATAACATTTTTAGCTCACCTGATTGCTCAGGTGAGCTTTTGTGACCGGTCTTTGTCCGTCTTCCATCTGTCCGTCATTCTTATTTGGTTTGTAAACACTCTAGAGGCCACATTTATTGTTCGATCTTCATGAAACTTGGTCAGAAGCTTTGTCCCAATGAAATCTTGGTCGAGTCTGAAACTGGGTCGTGCCGGGTCAAAAACTAGGTCACTAGGTCAAAAAAAAGAAAAAACTTGTAAACACTGTAGAAGTCACATTTCATGCCCAATCTTCATGTAACTCTGTCAAAATGTTTCTCTTAATGATATGTTGGCTTAGTTCAAAAGTGGTTCCGGTCCGTTGAAAAACATGGCTGCAAGTGGGTGGGGCAGTTTTCCTTATTTTTCAATAGAGAAACCTTGTAAACACTCAAGAAGTCACAATTTTTGCCCATGCATGAAAGTTGGTCAAAACATTGGTTTTATTGATATCTCGGACAAGTTCGAAAATGGTCCAGATCGGTGAAAAAACATGGCCACCAGTGGGCGGGGCATTTTTCTCTATATGTATATAGTGAAAACATGTGAACACTCTAGAAGTCACATTTTTTGCCCAATTTTCATGAAATTTGGTCAGAACATTTGTTTCCTTGAGAGTTGAGTTCGAAAATGGTTCCGGTCAGTTGAATAACATGGCTGCCGGGGGGGGGGCAGTTTTCCTTATTTGGCTACAGAGAAACCTTGTAAACACTCTAGAAGTCACAATTTTTGCCCAATCATCATGAAAGTTGGTCAAAACATTGGTTTAATTGATATTTCAGATGAGTTCGAAAATGGTTTAGATCGGTGAAAAAACATGGCCGCCAGTGGGCGGGGCATTTTTCTCTATATGTATATTAGTGAAAACATTAGGACACTCTAAAAGTACCATTTTTGGCCCAATTTTCATGAAATTTGGTCAGAACATTTGTTTCCTTGATATAAGAGTTGAGTTCGAAAATGGTTCCTGTCAGTTGAATAACATGGCTGCCGGGGGGGGGGGGGGGGGGGGGGAACAGTTTTCCTTTAGAGTAACCTTGTAAACACTCTAGAAGTCACAATTTTTGCCCAATCATCATGAAAGTTGGTCAAAACATTGGTTTTATTGATATCTTGGACGAGTTCGAAAATGGTCCAGATCGGTGAAAAAACATGGCCGCCAGTGGGCGGGGCAATTTTCTGTATATGTATATCTGAGCATTTATTTCCTTGATATGAGAGCTGAGTTTGAAAATGGTTCCGGTCAGTTGAATAACATGGCTGCCGGGGGGGGGGAGGGGGCAGTTTTCTTATATTTATATAGTAAAAAAAGCTTGTGAAAACTCTAGAAGTCACATTTTTTGCCCAATCATCATGAAACTTGGTGAAAAGATTTGTTTTATATATATCACATATTAATGCCATAATTATTGCCCTTAGATTGTCCAAATTTTCATTATATTATACAAAATCCTTGTAAACACTCTAGAGGTCACAATTTTGTTTCAGATTTTATGAATCTTGGTCAGAATATTTATTTTTGTAAGCAAAGTTTGATGTTTGGTAGTCAACTCAAAATAAAGGTCACCAGGTCAAATCTTACAAAAACAAAATCACTCCATATGCCAGTGTTTTGGTTCAATAATGATGAAACTTGACCAGGATGTTTGTCTGGACAATATCTAGGTCAAGTTTGACGTTTGGTTAAGATTGAATGAACGGACTCCTCTCAGGTGAGCGAACTAGGGCAATCTTGGCCCTCTTGTTGGAAAATAAACAGTCTTGCTCTTAGTTAACATGAAACAAACACAAAATTATGAGAATTTTTAATGTTAATAGATTTCGTTAACAGCAAAGATGTATGAGCATTTTTACTTTGAAAATAAGCTATATATTAGAATGAAGTTTTACATTTCATGTGCAATTGTACTTATACGTTTGTTATTTGGTATTATATAACTTTTAACAAGGTTTTCAAAGAAGTGAACAAATAAGGATTGGTCTCCTAAAAACTACCTGACCATATGATTCAACTGCTTGTTGCTTAGTGTTACCATGGTTACTTGCAGGCGTGTGCAGCGTACTGCTTCATCACCATCCCCTCCCTGCAGTCTGTGTTCGCTCAGCTGCAGCTGTACCTTCTGTCTGGACAGGTGGCCCTTCTCAACCAGTGCTACAGCCAGGGTGAGTTTTTATTTAACCCTTGACCACTTAGATACATATTTTGACATGTTTGTTGTCGCTTAGAAAGTTAAATTTAATTAAAGACCTTGCTTACTAAATTCAAGTTTTAAAGGCTTTATTTCCAACCTTTAGATACTGATGAGCTGCAAACATCATAAAACCTGATCAGACTGCGAGTTACTCGCAGGCTGTTCTGGTTTTATGCTGTTTGCACATAGCCATTTTCACTTTGCCTCTGAGTGGGAAAGGGTTAATATGTTCTGGAGTTAACATAAACTATTAAATTAATTAAATATTGAATTGTATTCTGATGTTTTGTAAATAAATTTATTTTTAATCTGAATGGATGCTTGAACATATGAATTAGAAATGAAGATAAACATCAGCATGGTCAAGTGCCAATTATTTCTATTTTTATTGTATCATCCATCTGCAAAACTATCTTTATGCATGTACTTTATGTATTGTCTAAACTAATCATGTGTAATCTGCAAAGGCTAATTAAGTACTACACTTTCCGCTTTAATGGAATTTTTCTTGTAGGCAAAGTCTCATCTAAAGAAAATCCTGTCTAGGCAGAAAATGTTGTCTCTTTTTAGCTTGTGCACATTGCACTGGCAAACTGAGAACAAAACTTTACGAACATGAATTCAGCCATTTTTTTTTTCAGACAATGGCTGACATGCATTTAAATTGGGAGCTACGAATATTATTTCTTATAAATGAAAAATACCATGTTGGAAAATTGGTTGGTAAATTGAAACTTCTTGAGAAGTATTGAAGAGCCTTTAAGCTTTATGATTTTGTCAATCCTCCTCAGGTGATGCCTTCTTTAAAGCTGCAATATCGCTGCTACCCGAGATACCCCGTACCATGGAGACGGTAGAGAGCAAACATCGATCCTCCGAGCCCTTACTGGTCGACTTCATCAGCAACTTTGTGTCTACATTACTGGTGGTACCGGTAAGTATGCTTTTGTTATATTGAGCCCCTCTCTGGCAATAAAGGGTTTAATGCATGTGTGTGAAGTGTCATAGCAGATTAGCCTGTGCATTATTTGCAGGCTAAGCAGGGACAAAACTTTCTGCCACAACTGGATTTTAACTAACAATAGACTACCTTCAAACGAAAAACTCCAAAAAAGCGGAAAGTGTCTTCCTTGATTAGCCTGTGTGGCCCGCATAGGCTAATCTGAGATGACACTTTAAGCACATGAATAAATCCCCGTTTTCCAGAGCGCAGCTGATTTGTATCATATTGTTTTGGTACTTTTTGTTATGTTTATAAAAGGTTAGCAACCACAGTGTGTTTAAATTTTAAAGGGAAAGAGAGGGTAAGATAACTCTTTATTGCAAGTAAATATTCTGATATTCTGTGGAATATCCTGTTGTGTAACTTTATTGGACTGAATGGAATTAGCTTTATTGCACTAGCAATTGTTTCATGGAAATTGGCATTTGTTTGCGCACTGGGATTCATTATAAGAACATGAGAATTTGTGAATGATTTTGCATGCTTTGTAATGAGATTTTCTATAGATATGTAGCTGCAATGTAGTTTAATATATTCAAATGTGAGTGGTGTGTTGTATATTTTGTACAAAAACAATCCTCCAAATGTGAATGTCAATGATATTTTATCTACTGTAACAGACTTAATGCAACATGCAAAAAAACATTGCTTTTCTGTGGAAAAAAATATTGCATTTTGTAAGTCTTTGTCATTACAGCTCAATCCTTACAGTACTGAAGTCAGCATTTTGTTTGTCAATATTTTAAAGAAATTGTTAACAAATTGCAAAAAAAAACATAGTTTTTTATGAAACAAATAATTTATACATAACATAGAAAGAAGTCAACAAACACTAATGACTACGACTAACTCATGCCACATCTCACTATTTAAGAACAAATAAACAGTTACAAACATCCATATGTTAATAGATAATTTGTTTGTGATATTTCTGATACCACAGGATTTGTCAGACTTATTGTCCCCTACAGGTGAAACCGGAGGGGACTTATGGTTTGCGCTCTGTCCGTCACACTTTTCTGGATCCTGCGATATCTTTAAAAGTTCTCAATATTTTTTCATGAAACTTGAAACATGGATAGATGGCAATATGGGGATTATGCACGTCATTTCTTTTTGTTCCTTCATCAAGAATTCTGTTTGCTATGGCAACAAGTATAAAAAACAAAAATTCTGACCATGGTGGAATTTCACCGGTAGGGGACCATATTGCTTGGCAATTTCTTGTTTTTCCTGTTTCTGCGAGTTTCAATGAAATTTATTATCCCGCTACCATGGTTACAGGACAATCCTGACTCAAGCGTGGTGTACCTGTTGAGGGGCCTCCTCAACATTCTACAGAACTACACGTGGGAGCCCCTCTCTGATGCCAAGGTGGTTGTTTACACGCGTGTGCTTGCCATGCTATCTGCCTCCTGCCAGGAGAGCTACCCGTACCATGTGAATAAAGGTAGATAGCTGATAAAAACATTGATTAGTTAAGTCGTATTCTGAGAAAACTGGGCATAATGCATGTGCGTTAAGTGTCGTCCCGGATTAGCCTTTGCAGTCCGCACAGGCTAATCAGGTACGACACTTTCTGCCTAAATTGGATTTTTGCTAAGAAGAGACTTCATTTAAACGAAAAATGTCATAAAAGTGGAAAGTTTTGTCCCTGATTAGCCTGTGCAGACTGCACAGGCTAATCTGGGACGACACTTTAAGCACATGCATTATGCCCAGTTTTCTCAGAATGTGACTAAAATAATTACATACCCTCCGACAGGAATCCTACAGTGCTCATTTTGCATGCAGAAATGTATAAAACAAAATCTCGACTTGAGTGTTAAATGTGGGCTTAGACAATGACATACAAAAAATTATGCATGCACTGGCAAATATGTTCAGTTTAATTGTATTTATATCAATAACAAGTCAGTATAAATGGGACACATTGTTTAAATATTTCCATCTTACTGTTCTGTAATAAGAGAAATTTATTAATCCACAAATGTTTATATAATTTATCATAATATAATGATATTAATTTAATGTAAATAGACCATTGCAATCCAGTCATATTTTTTTGCTATTTAAATCAAATTTGATTTCTTATGTTTATATACAAAACTATATTTGGACAAAGTTTGTAAAAGGTCTTCAGAAAAAGTATTAGAAATAGTAAACATTAAACTAGCCAACTCATGATTTATGACTGTAATGTCCTTTAAGTAAGTCGATATAAATGAGTCTTGTAAATGTTTTTTTTTTATCTTAACCCTTTGCATGCTGGGTAATTTGTCGTCTGCTAAAATGTCGTCTGCTGAATTTCTAAAATTAGCATTTTCTTCGATTTTTTTTTAAAGAATACTATCAGAATAGCAAACAGTTTGGATCCTGATGAGACGTCACGTTCTGTGGCGTCTCATCTTGATCCAAACTGTTTGCAAAGGCCTTTAAAATTCGGTTCCCGCACTGAAAGGGTTAACATATTATTACATACAAATAGGTAGGTTAAGGAAAGAAGATAGATATGCAATTTTCTAAAAGATTAGTCAAATGCAGACTTTTGAGTAGAGGTAGCCTCTGAGCTAACATGCATACTTGATTAGCTAAAAGTACTATTATATATCTCACCTCTCACACAAATTACCTAATCTGATCACCCTGAGTAATTTCCATACAAACCCCGAGTAATTGAGTAGTTGGTTGAGATATAATCGTTACACTGTAACTTCGTTCTCATATGGTATGAAATTACTGAGGGTTTATATCCCATACACCATCAGTTACTAACGCTCGATTGGTCATTGTCGGCTCGGGTACTACTTACATGTACCCCGGGTACTCTTTAGTATACTTACATGTACCCCGGGTACGGTATATATACTTATACGTACCCGGGAAATTTAACGCTAAATCGGTCATTGCCGGCTATTGTTTTGAAATTAATTATATTGACATTTATGTCAATATTCTGTAAAATGGCCTCTATATTAGCGAAACCCATACTCAAAAAGCATGCTGATGCAGTTTTTTAAAAAGAGAAGTTTATTTAAGATAATCAGTAGCGCATTTTACGACATCGGATTTTGGGCGGGAATACAACTCGGGTACAGTCTAATATCGACCGGGTACGATTAAGTATATTTATCGTACCCGGGGTACATGTAAGTATACTTAAGAGTACCCGGGGTACATGTAAGTAGTACCCGAGCCGACAATGACCAATGGAGCGTTACTAACAGTGTTACTAATAATCCCTGCACAGTCTTATATGGCTCACTTTACGTAGAATTGAAGCCCAGTGAGAATGTCAAATAATGATAGTGTTGACATTAGGTCTTTGTAATTTCACAGTGGGTCAGCTGCTTTAATCAACAGCTTGGTCAGTGGGAGGGTCTTGGTCTGCCTGAACAATCATTAAAACAGCAGAGCATGTCACTCACACCCATATAGGTGACGTTTATATTGACCATTTGCTTGATTTGTGTTACAGCATTGTCTAAAAACATGGTTCCCTGCACGGCACGGGTCTCAGTATATGTGCCACTGACTGATTAGAAGATATAATTGTCTGTAATATCTTGTCTGCATAGTGCATTTTCTCCTGGAAGGTGTCTTTTATCAAGTTTAATGACTCCTTAGAGTGCTTGTCAAAGCAATGTGATGACATGACTTAATACTCCGTTTTACTTTATCAGTGGAGATTTTGATATTTATGACCTTTAGGTATGTTTATTAAGAAATGGTCATGTAAATTGTTTTGCATTTTACAGGCAGTTCATTTAAAAAGCACATCTTTGGATTGATAAATAGCAAGAACTGATAGTCATTTTGCTAGCATAGACTTTTTAAATGTTCTGCAATATGTGACCATATTACTTTTGTATTTTATCTGCAAATACCTCCCCAAAAGCATTTTAGATTCTATTTTAATTGTTATTAATTTTTCAGATTTTTAAGTATTCATACTTTGCTTTTTGTTTCTTTAATTATATTAAACTTATTAATTGTACAAATTTTTATGAAAATGCGCTACAAATACAAATAAAGACTGGGACTATAATTAAAACAATATTCCTGTGGAAAGAGAGTCTGTTTCTTCAAATTATGGGGGTGTATTAAACATTTGATTCTTACCTGAAAGTATATGTCACACATTTCTTTCAAAATTGCTATGGGTATTTATAAAACACATATAATTAAATAAATAATTATTAGGGGACTGACTGGTTCCCCAGAGGAATCTGTAGGTATACCCTGTGTACATGAAGTTTTTCCCTCCATTCATCTGTCAGTCTTTTTTTCCATATGTCTATTTGTCAGAACAAACACCTGGAAAAATGTTTCTTCAATTTCTCATAAATACTGTTAAATCATGTGTGTATCTGCCTGTCCACAAAACCTGAACTATTGTAATAACTCAAAAAGAACATAAGTTAAGGGTCATAAGGTCTTTTGGTTATCATAAGAAGTCAAAGGGTTGAGTCACTGTTTCGAACCAGATCAAAACACAATATTTAAAATTACACAATAACTACTTAAAGCGGGTATATACGATTTTTATATGTGCTGAATTGTAAAATATTGATACAAATATGTTATAATAACACACAATATGCAAGAAAAATGATACATTTAAGACGAATTTTATAAAATACAGCAAATACAAATTAGCGCCCCGAGCCGATTGTGACGAAGATAATTCGTAATTATTTCCCTACAATAACCGATGCATTCGTCTTTTTAGTAAGTGTTCGTGTGTCGTATGAATCGATATCGCTGCAGGAATTTCAAATGAACCGTTAAACTAAATTTAGATTCACATCGTACATGCATGATATACATGCTGGCGAATTCGGCTGTACAGCCTTTTTCGATTTCAGAATTTAATATCTGGCTTATTTAGCATTTTTCGACACATGTTCTTCTTAACTTTTATTTTAGTTTATATTGAAATATATGTATAATAAGTTTTTACACATTTAATATTAATAAATAAATATTTTACAAGATCGTATATACCCGCTTTAAAGTGATATTATGGGCATCTAATAGTTTATAGGTGTCGTTCGCAACCGTTTTTTAATGTTGGTGTTCTCACTTCATAGACACTCATAATTGTTAATGCGGCATCAACATACTAAAACAATATACCGGAAAGAGAAAAATAATGCATTTGATATCAACCGTACTTTCGTTTGACAACTGATCATGCATGCACGATGTGAACCTATTTTTAGTTTTAGTGCAGATTCGTTCATACGACACAAAGACACAATTTTGTTTTACGGATCATTTCGGCTCACAGGACTGGATGGGTCACGTAAGAATATCGAATATAAAATATATTTTTATAAACAACTGGTAGCAAGATGAGTTGCAGATAATTGGTCAGTAACCACATTTTAACTACCGGTAACTCTTTTGACCTGCTAATTCTTTTCAGCTCAATTAAACAGTGAAAAATGCCCACAATATCACTATAATATATGATATGGACACTCCATGTACCGATTTGGCTATACGTTAGCCTCGGCATGTTTGTGAATTTCTTCCTGTGTTCATCCATCAGTTCATCTATTCGTCGGCAAAAATTAGACATCTTGAAAGGTAGTTAGATTCTGATAATCTAACTGGTATTCATGTCTGCACAAATCAAATGTCGGGTGGCATAAAATAAAAATAGAATTACAAAAAGTATTTAAATTTTCGAAATCTATATAAGACATATTAATGAAACTTGGTCAATACATGAAAAGTAATGTGATGGTAATATACACATAAGACAAGGTTATTATCATTATCGATGGGGGTTTTCTCTGATGGGTAAGGGACTCATTGTTTTGGTGCAATACTGTAAAAAATGTGTTGTTAAATAAAGGTTGTATAATAATATTTTCTATGCGCCTGGTATTCAAAAATTACAAAGTATTGTATTATATGAACAAAATAGCATGGAAAGTATGTTATTTTTTTGCAAAATGCAATCCAATTGTTTTCAGTGGACTCGAACGACAGCTTGTACGGGTCAGATCCCAAGTATGTCAGTGAGGTGGTGGGCATCTGTAGCACGCTGGTAGACGAGATTCTCGGCCATCTCAAGTCTCTTACCAACCCAGAGGTAACCATTTTTACCGTATCAAGTCTCTCACAACCCCAGAGGCAACCATTGTAACCATTTAAAGTCTCTAACCACCCGAGAGTTAAGAATTGTAACCAGCTCAAGTCTCCCCTGTAGTAACCATAGTAACCATCTCAAGTTTTTCATCACCCCTGAGGTAACAATGGTAACCATCTCAAGTCTCTCTCCACCTATGGGTTAACATTGAAACCATCTCAGGTCTCTCACCACCCCTGAGGTAACTGTTGTAACCATCTGAGTCTCTCAAAACTCTAGAATGTAATCAGTTTGACCCTCCAAAGTCTCTCAACAACCTAAAGGTAACCATGGTAATCATCTCAAGTCCCTCACTGCCCAGAGTTAACCATTGCAACGATCTCACCGTCTTATAGGTAACCATTTATAGTTGCCCACTGCCACAGATGGCAGTTTACAATTGCAACATACGTCCCTAATCAAATGAAGGACCAATAACTTTGATTACGCAATGCACATCTCTGAACATTTTTTGCTGTCAGTTTAAGATAGAGCAAATGAACACCTCCTCATCCTATAAATATGAAGGTCCAAATATGCAATTGTACATTATATTCTTATGAATACAGCATGATATTTGGTATTATGGAATCGAATGTAAAAATTAAATGTATTTTTTTTTCTTTTTCTAGTTTTTTTTCTCTGTTATCGTCATCTACTTTCAATTCAATACGCACTGATTAGTATTTTTGTTTAAAAGCTGTCTTTTGTCAATTAAATCTGTTGATCTGTCTATTAGATATAAGATTGAAACCAATGATCTCAATGAATGTTAAGGCCTGATTGCTTGAGAAGCTAAGTGTTGTCTCTTGCATGCGTTATCACATCATGTCTTTTCTAAAGAATGGATTGTTTAGCTAAAATTGGAGAGTGAATGACGATTCGGTTATGGCTGTGACGTCAGCAGTTGATTGATCAAAGCAGTTAAAAGAGATTGATTAAACAAATCTACCAGATGAACCGTTTCATTTGTGATAAGAATTATTTTGGGTTTCAGAAGGCTTGTTTGATACACACTAATTCATCTTTTAAAGAATAAAATCCTGTTAAAATAATATGCACATAAGACGTAGTATATGTTGGACAAATTTTACCTCTACTGCTATTAAATGAGTCGCGTTCTTGGCTAACTGGGCTTGATGCATAAGCCTAAAGTGTCGTAGAAAATTTATCAATGACAACACTTTCGGCTTAATGGAATTTTAAAAGAAGTCTCTCGTAACAGAACTACAGTTTATTCGGAAAGTGTTGTCTCGGATAAGCCTGCGCGGACTGCACAGGCTAATCTGGTAAAACACTTTCCACACTTGCACTAAGCACACTTTTCTCAGAACACGGCAAAAAATATTGTGAAACTATTTTACAACATCTTCCCATGCCGAACATCCAGAATGAGAAGCGGCAGACTCAGCTCTCGCTGGAGTTGTTCCACACGCTGGTTGCCCATGGTGACGTCTCCCAGGACAAGCTTCTCGCCCTAGCGGTCAAATTGTGGAGTCTAGCACAGCGCAACCACCAGGCCGACCAGAAGCAAATGGTATTGTTAGCAATGTAGCTGTGAAAATGACCGAATTATTAACTTATAAATGTCATATTAAAATGCATGTACATGCAATGAACTTTTGTGTTACAATTTAATAAGTGTTTCATTAAAAGTCAAATTGATATGATTATTTTACTGCAGATAAAAACTTACAGGTTTATTAATCATTAAACTATCTTTTCAGAAGAGGATCCAGGCGTTTGTAAGACTCAAGGCCGCGACGCCAAGCGGACACGCGTATAAAGAGCTATTGTCAAGGATACCATTAGAAACAACGACATAGTTCTTACAAACATGCAAGACTTTTATTTATGTTTTATTTTATGAGACATTTATGTAATTGACAAGCGTTTTACTGAATAATACATTGTACATGTTTAGTTTTGCGACACGGATAACCTTGTATTACCGCTTTAGATTAAAGTTCTTCACATACTTGTTTATTTTAGACATATTATGATGTTTTGAAAGCCTTTAGAATGTATTAAATATTATGATTATTAAATATGTTAGAATAACATATGATTTCGTTTGTACTTTTCTTTTGGTGTGCTAAGTGCTTTTGTAAAATGAGTCGCGTTCTGAGAAAACTAGGCATAATGCATGTGCGTAAAGTGTCGTCCCAGATTAGCCTGTGCACAGGCTAATCAGGGACGACACTTTCCGCCTAAATTGGCTTTTTGCTAAGAAAAGACTTCATTTAAACGTAAAATGTCATAAAATCGGAAACTGTTGTCCCTGATTAGCCTGTGCGGATTGTAGAGGCTAATCTGCGATGACATTTTACGCACATGCATTATGCCCAGTTTTCTCAGAACGCGACTCATAGGTATAGGTCAACATTTGCTAAATATTGTTACGCACTTAAAGGGATCTTTTCACGGTTTGGTAAATTGACAAAATTGAAAAAAGTTGTTTCAGATTCGCAAATTTTCGTTTTAGTTATGATATTTGTGAGGAAACCGTATTACTGAACATTTACCATAGTGCAATATAGCCATTATATGTATCTTTTGACGATTTGAAAACCTACAAATTATAAAGCGTTGCAACGCGAAACGATTGAATAATTTGGAGAGTTCTGTTTTTGTCGTTTAAATTTACGAAACTACGAAGATTGCTTATATAAGGTATAAAATACAAATACCGTGTATGCTCGGCGGAATAGCCGAGAGGGCTAATGCGTTTTTACTTCAGACTAACTCCAGGACTCCGGGGGTCACTGGTTCGAGCCCTGGTACCGGCTACTTTTTTTTCCTTGTTTTAATTTATTCTTGATTTTTTTCTGGAGCTTTTAAGATCCAATGTTTACATTTATCAATATAAAGCATTTAATGACAAACTTCAAAATATGCCAAAATCTGTGAAAAGGCCCCTTTAATGACGATGACAGAGTGTCGAGTATTACATGCATATATTCATGACATGTTCATTCTTTGATTTCAAGAAGCTCAACTCTGTCGAGCAAACTCGAGCTTTTTACAAATAAAGACACTATCACAAGCATTATGCGGTACAAACGCACTCGGGAGTGAACAAACGATGTCAATGATTCTATTTTTGTCGTTATTTGTAGTAAAGTATCATTACACATAAACATCCGTAATACAATCTCCTTTGTCCGTGGCGAAAACGCATTACGGTCGACACTCAACACCATCAACTGACTACTATTGACAGATGTGCTACGTTTTTCTGACCATATCAGAATAGTAAATAGAAACAAATCCAGGACAGTGGCCAGTTATAATAAATCTTTGCACGCTCTGAGATTTACATTACAAGCGGCAACATTAGCTTAGCTAACAAATACGCATCGAGAACCTCCCATCTCGTACGAATGATATGCGACACGCGAAAATCATTCGCTTGATATAGGTTTTATAGTCCCAGCTGCTCATATTAAAGAACATCTCGTTATTTATTTAGGTTGATTTTAAGAAAAAAAATCGCATTGGGATTACATAGAACGGCTAAAGTTGGATGTCAACTTTACTGTAATCTCCAACGAGATGTTCTGTGTATAAAACTGACGTATTTTGTATTTAAATCAAAGTATATGATTGCCATAAATCTATTGTCTGACTCATTATTCGAAATATGTTGTAATTATCATTTAACGCCATAGAACTGATGTTTAAAAACAAACCCATTGTATAACGGTATCTTTTAAAACAGACGTTCGCTATTCACTTCTTTGCTATATTTCGATTAATTGCGAACCGTGAATACTTGTGTGTACTGAAGTTAATATCATTCTCTCCGACAATGTGACCAATTTAATACTGAACTCTTAAAATTCAGACATTTTCCGGAACACGACCTGGGTGTATTTGTATAGACTCAAATCATATCTAAGGACAGATAACACTAAAATCGCCAGTCCAAAGAAGTTTGAGGTGTCTGGAAATGTAATTACTTCAAGTTTAAAGCCAAAAACAATCAAGCAACGTCTCATTAACGGTTTGACATGCTGACACTTTACGAACATGTCAATTCTTCCTGTGTTCATCCATCAGTTCATCTATACGTCGGAAAAAATTAGACATCTTGAAAGGTAGTTAGATTCTGATAATCTTACTTGGTATACATTTTTGGACAAATCAAATGTCGGGTGGCATAAAATAAAAAATAGAATTACAAGAAGTATTTAAATTTTCGAAAGCTACATAAGACATATTAATGAAACTTGGTCAATACATGAAAAGTAATGTGATGGTAATATACACATAAGACAAGGTTATTATCATTATTTTTGTTTTTTTCTTCTGATGGGTAAGGGACTCATTGTTTTGGTGCAATACTGTAAAAAATGTGTTGTTAAATAAAGGTTGTATAATAATATTTTCTATGCGTCTGGTATTCAAAAAATTACAAAGTATTGTATTATATGAACAAAATAGCATGGCAAGTATGTTATTTTTTTGCTAAATGCAATCCAATAGTTTTCAGTGGACTCAAACGACAGCTTGTACGGGTCAGACCCCAAGTATGTCAGTGAGGTGGTGGGCATCTGTAGCACGCTGGTAGACGAGATTCTCGGCCATCTCAAGTCTCTTACCAACCCAGAGGTAACCATTTTTACCGTATCAAGTCTCTAACAACCCCAGAGGAAACCATTGTAACCATTTAAAGTATCTAACCACCCCAGAGTTAAGAATTGTAACCAGCTCAAGTCTCCCCTGTAGTAACCATAGTAACCATCTCAAGTCTCTCATCAACCCTGAGGTAACCATGGTAACCATCTCAAGTCTCTCTCCACCTATAGGTTAACATTGAAACCATCTCAAGTCTCTCACCACCCCTGAGGTAACTGTTGTAACCATCTGAGTCTCTCAAAACTCCAGAATGTAATCAGTTTGACCCTCCAAAGTCTCTCAACAACCTAAAGGTAACCATGGTAATCATCTCAAGTCCCTCACTGCCCAGAGTAAACCATTGCAACCATCTCACCGTCTTATAGGTAACCCCGATAGTTGCTCACTGCCACTGATGGCAGTTTACAATTGCAACATACGTCGCTAATCAAATGAAGGATTAATAACTTTTATTAAGCAATGCACTTCTCTGAACATTTTTGCTGTCAGTTCAAGATAGAGCAAATGAACACCTCCTCATCCTATAAATATGAAGGTCCAAATATGCAATTGTACATTATAGTCTTATGAATACAGCATGATATTTGGTATTATGGAATCGAATGTAAAAATTAAATGTATTTTTTTTCTTTTTCTATTTTTTTTTTCTCTGTTATCGTTATCTACTGTCAATTAAATACGCACTGATTAGTATTTTTATTTAAAAGCTGTCTTTTGTCAATTAAATCTGTTGATCTGTCTATAAGATGTAAGAATGAAACCAATGATCTCAATGAATGTTAAGACCTGATTTCTTGATTAGCTAAGTGTTGTCTCTTGCATGCGTTATCACATCATGTCTTATCTAAAGAATAGATTGTTTAGCTAAAATTGGAGTGTGAATGACGATTCGGTTATGGCTGTGACGTCAGCAGTTGATTGATTAAAGCAGTTAAAAGAGATTGATTAAACAAATCTACCAGATGAACCGTTTCATTTGTGATAAGAATTATTTTGGGTTTCAGAAGGCTTGTTTGATACACACTTATTCATCTTTTAAAGAATAAAATCCTGTTAAAATAATTTGCACATAAGACGAGGTATATGTTGGACAAAGTTTACCTCTACTGCTATTAAATAAGTCGCGTTCTTGGCAAACTGGGCTTGATGCATAAGCCTAAAGTGTCGTAGAAAATTCATCAATGACAACACTTTCGGCTTAATGGAATTTTAAAAGAAGTCTCTCGTCACAGAACTACAGTTTATTCGGAAAGTGTTGTCTCGGATAAGCCTGTGCGGACTGCACAGGCTAATCTGGTAAAACACTTTCCACACTTGCACTAAGCACACTTTTCTCAGAACACGGCAAAAAATATTGTGAAACTATTTAACAACATCTTCCCATGCCGAACATCCAGAATGAGAAGCGGCAGACTCAGCTCTCGCTGGAGTTGTTCCACACGCTGGTTGCCCATGGTGACGTCTCCCAGGACCAGCTTCTCGCCCTAGCGGTCAAACTGTGGAGTCTAGCACAGCGCAACCACCAAGCAAATGGTATTGTTAGCAATGTAGCTGTGAAAATGACCGAATTATTAACTTATAAATGTCATATTAAATGCATGTACATGCAATGTGCTTTTGTGTTACAATTTAATAAGTGTTTCATCATAAATCAAATTGATATGATTATTTAACTGCAGATAAAAACTTACAGGTTTATTAATTATTAAACTATCTTTTCAGAAGAGGATCCAGGCGTTTGTAAGACTCAAGGCCGCGACGCCAAGCGGACACGCGTATAAAAAGCTATTGTCAAGGATACCCTTAGAAACAACGACATAGTTCTCAGTAACGTGCAAGACTGTTATTTAAGTTTTATTTTATGAGACATTTATGTAATTGACAAGCGTTTTACTAAATAATACATTGTACATGTTTAGTTTTGCGACACGGATAACCTTGTATTACCGCTTCAGATTAAAGTTCTTCACATACTTGTTTATTTTAGACATATTATGATGTTTTGAAAGCCTTTAGAATGTGTTAAATATTATGGTTATTAAATATGTAAGAATAACATATGATTTCGTTTGTACTTTTCTTTTGGTGTGCTAAGTGCTTTTGTAAAATGAGTCGCGTTCTGAGGAAACTATGCATAATGCATGTGCGTAAAGTGTCGTCCCAGATTAGCCTGTGCACAGGCTAATCAGGGACGACACTTTCCGCCTAAATTGGCTTTTTGCTAAGAAAAGACTTCATTTAAACGTAAACTGTCATAACATTGGAAACTGTTGTCCCTGATTAGCCTGTGCGGATTGTACAGGCTAATCTGCGATGACACTTTACGCACATGCTTTATTCCCAGTTTTCTCAGAACGCGACTAATAGGTATATGTCAACATTTGCTAAATATTGTTACGCACTTAATGACGATGACTGAGTGTCAAGTATTACATGCATTTATTCATGACATGTTCATTCTTTGATTTCAAGAAGCTCAACTCTGTCGAGCAAACTCGAGCTTTTTACATATAAAGACACTATCACAAGCATTATGCGGTACATACGCACTCGGGAGTGAACAAACGATGTCAATGATTCTATTTTTGTCGTTATTTGTAGTAAAGTATCATTACACATAAACACCCGTAATACAATCTCCTCTGTCCGTGGCGAAAACGCATTACGGTCGACACTCAACACCATCAACTGACTACTATTGACAGATGTGCTACGTTTTTCTGACCATATCAGGATAGTAAAAACAAACAAATCCAAGAGTGGCCAGTTCTAATAAATCTTTGCACGCTCTGAGATTTACATTACAAGCGGCAACATTAGCTTAGCTAACAAATACGCATCGAGAACCTCCCATCTCGTACGAATGATATGCGACACGCGAAAATCATTCGCTTGATATAGGTTTTATAGTCCCAGCTGCTCATATTAAAGAACATCTCGTTATTTATTTAGGTTGATTTTAAGAAAAAAATCGCGTTGGGATTACATAGAACGGCTAAAGTTGGATGGCAACTTTACTGTAATCTCCAACGAGATGTTCTGTGTATAAAACTGACGTATTTTGTATTTAAATCAAAGTATATGATTGCCATAAATCTATTGTCTGACTCATTATTCGCAATATGTTGTAATTATCATTTAACGCCCTAGAAATGATGTTTAAAAACAAACCAATTGTATAACGGTATCTATTAAAACAGACGTTCGCTATTCACTTCTTTGCTATATTTCGATTAATTGCGAACCGTGAATACTTGTGTGTACTGAAGTTAATATCATTCTCTCCGACAATGAGACAAATTTAATACTGAACTCTTAAAATTCAGACATTTTTAGGAACACGACCTGGGTGTATTTGTATAGACTCAAATCATATCTAAGGACAGATAACACTAAAATCGCCAGTCCAAAGAAGTTTGAGGTGTCTGGAAATGTAATTACTTCAAGTTTAAGGCCAAAAACAATCAATCAAAGTCTCATTAACGGTTTGACATGCTGACACTTTACGAACATGTCAATTAAAGGGCGTTTAAGTATAACTGCATTCACGAATTTAGCGCCATGTAAGATTGCATACTAGTAAAGAGTGTTTACGAAAAATCGCATACTAGTAAAGAGCACAGGTGGTTAGCGTTTGGCTATGATATTAATTAGTGAAAAGATCATGTTGAATTTTAAATAATCATATTATAACGAACAATAAACTTTTCTGAAAAAAAAAAATTCAGTATAAAATATATACTTAACATCGATCAGACAGGATAAATGAATGAAATCTTCACGGAGTAAAGGGCATTTTCCCTGCAAAGTTCACGGACCTTGATGCCATATTTCATTAAAACGTATGAAACAAACATTCTTTCCTCGCTTGCCGATGCATTATACATCAAAACTAACTGTCCAGCGCCGTTTGAAACCTTTGTTTACATACATTTCAACTAACCGACATTTTAAACGCACGAGTGAGTTCATTGGTCCAATGCGAAGGTGTGTCTTTACACCTGAAGATTTCATTCATTAATCCTGTCTGATCGATGTTAAGTAAGTCACGCGAGTTGTGTATCGTGTTATTTCTTAAAAGTTGACCCAGCATTTGTAAAAATATGGCAAGACATGTACATTTCCAGAAAGAAAATTCATTTCTGCGTTGAATAAGACCGAGATCGTGAAAATCGCTGCACAATTGATAAAGTTATGGCTGTTTAAAGCGATGCATCCCGTTTTCGGGTGATATTGAGTTGGATACCTTGTTATATATATATATTTGATAGTGATTTTGTATTTAGAAAAGTTGATTGTTCGTTATAATATGATTATTTATCATTCAAAATGATGTTTTCACTAAATAATATCATAGCCACACGCTAACCACCTGTGGTTTTAAGCATTTAATTAAGATTGCATACTTGTACAGAGCTTTACAGTAAAATTGTATTCTAGTGTAGACGTTTAACTAAGATAACATAATAGTCTAAAGCGTACTTATTAAAACTGCATACTGGTTAAAAACGTTGAAGGCAGATATCATATTAGTAAAGAGAGTTTGGACGAGGTATTACTGTATCGGACATTACTGGGTGAATATGCATGTAAACTTGATTAACTGGTCAATGGCATGCATTTCTTTATTAAATGCTGGCCAATTGTATTCACACTTTAAAACGATGATTATGTAGTTTGCGGTAGTTTAAACTGATATATACATGAGATATACTAGAGAGCATAGTGCTCATTGCTTTTTGTATAAGAATAAAACTGTATTTGGGTGGGTGTTACGTGCAATCATCACCGATTTTTGCCCCAGACCGCCCTTTCCAATTCCGAGACAAACCAATAATGTTTGAAATCAAGACCTGTAACTGCAGACTAATTTCATGAAACACTCCTGTCTCACTGTGTAGGAGACATTTGCTTTTTTCAATAATGTAAATAACGGTACGCATTGGCTGCGTTTGAAATCTAGAATGTCACTTGATTGTGCGCGGAAATTACAGCGCGTATAAGTATAGAATTTTTTTTATGCCGGTGATGGCTTTCAGAGGTCTGTTGGTTTGACTTGTTTTAGATGCGGCTGATTGATAGCAAACTTTTGAAACACATGATCTACATTTTTTAGCTCACCGAGTCAAATATGAGAAATATCATTGTTACCACTATAGAAGCCACATTCATGACTTTATGTTGCTTTTTAATGCTAGCTTACAGTAAAAATGTATTCTAGTGTAGACGTTTAACTAAGATAACATAATAGTCTAAAGCGTACTTATTAAAACTGCATACTGGTTAAAAACGTTGAAGGAAGATAGCTTATTAGTAAAGAGCGTTTGGACGAGGTGTTACTGTATCGGACTGTACTGGGCCAATATACATGTAAACAGTAAATTGATTAACTGGTCAATGACATGCATTGGCCAATTGTATTCACACTTTAAAACGATGATTATGTAGTTTGCGGTAGTTTAAACTGATATATACATGAGATATACTAGAGAGCATAGTGCTCATGGCTTTTTGTATAAGAATAAAACTGTATTTGGGTGGGTGTTACGTGCAATCATCACCGATTTTTGCCCCAGACCGCCCTTTCCAATTCCGAGACAAACCAATAATGTTTGAAATCAAGACCTGTAACTGCAGACTAATTTCATGAAACACTCCTGTCTCACTGTGTAGGAGACATTTGCTTTTTTCAATAATGTAAATAACGGTACGCATTGGCTGCGTTTGAAATCTAGAATGTCACTTGATTGTGCGCGGAAATTACAGCGCGTATGAGTATTAAATTCTTTTTTATGCCGGTAATGGCTTTCAGAGGTCTGTTGGTTTGACTTGTTTTAAATGCTGCTGATTGATAGCAAACTTTTGAAACACATGATCTACATTTTTTAGCTCACCGAGTCAAATATGAGAAATATCCTTGTTACCACTATAGAAGCCACATTCATGACTGTATGTTGCTTTTTAATGCTAGCTTGTAATCTGCAGATTTCAATTTACGTTAACCCTCTATAACAAGAAAGTTAACGTGCACTTCTACTGCATGCCTTCATCTTCTCAAAATCGGATTAAGAACTAATCGACAATATTTATCGGCAGTTATTATTCTACAAAGTTAACATTTTCTTCACACATTAAAGGGATCTTTTCACGCTTTGGTAAATTGACAAAATTGAAAAAAGTTGTTTCAGATTCGTAAGTTTTCGTTTTAGTTATGATATTTGTGAGGAAACAGTAATACTGAACATTAACCATGCTCTAATATAGCCATTATATGCATCTTTTGACGATTTTAAAACCTAAAAATTATAAAGCGTTGCAACGCGAAACGATTGAATAATTTGGAGAGTTCTGTTTTTGTCGTTAAATTTTGTGAAACTACGAAGATTGCTTATATAAGGTATAAAATACATCAACGATGTGTACTCGGCGGAATAGCTCAGTAGGCTAAAGCGTTTTTACTTCAGGACTCTGGCGGGACTCCAGGGGTCACTGGTTCGACACCTGCTCCGGGCAATGTTCTTTTCCTTTTTTATTTTTTTTCTTGATTTTTTACTGGAGCTTTTACGATCCAATGTTTACATTTATCAATATAAAGCATTTAATGAATAAGTTAAAAAAAAATGCCAAAATCTGTGAAAAGGCCCCTTTAAAGGGATCTTTTCACGCTTTGGTAAATTGACAAAATTGAACAAAGTTGTTTCAGATCCGCAAATTTTCGTTTTAGTTATGATATTTGTGAGGAAACAGTAATACTGAACATTTACCATGGTCTAATATAGCCATTATATGCATCTTTTGACGATTTTAAAACCTAAAAATTATAAAGCGTTGCAACGCGAAACGATTGAATAATTTGGAGAGTTCGGTTTTTGTCGTTAAATTTTGTGAAACTACGAAGATTGCTTATATAAAGTATAAAATACTTCAAGTATATGTACTCGGCGGAATAGCTCAGTAGGCTAAAGCGTTTTTACTTCAGGACTCTGGCAGGACTCCAGGGGTCACTGGTTCGAAACCTAGTCCGGGCAATGTTCTTTTCCTTTTTTTAATTTTATTCTTGATTTTTTACTGGAGCTTTTACGATCCAATGTTTACATTTATCGATATAAAGCATTTAATGAATAAGTTAAAAAATGCCAAAATCTGTGAAAAGGCCCCTTTAAGCTCGAAACGTTACCACTTGACTTCTTTGACAACAAACCCATCTTAGCGCGCGTGGATCTTTCTTGGAACCGTATTGCTCGAATATCGCTGTCCGTGTTCAAGAAGTACGAGTTGTCTAAATAGAATAATTATGCAACACTTTACATCTCCTCTTCGGCATTATTTACATTAAATTATAAGTGCAAACAGATTCATTCTTTCAATAAGTACTTAGTAATAATCCGACTTCGGTCTCGTCGTTTTATATTGAAAAAGGTTTAAAGCGGGTATATACGATTTTTATATGTGCTGAATTGTAAAATATTGATACAAATATGTTATAATAACACACAATATGCAAGAAAAATGATACATTTAAGACGAATTTCATAAAATACAGCAAATACAAATTAGGGCCCTGAGCCGATTGTGACGAAGATAATTCGTAATTAGTTTCCTACAATAACCGATGCATTCGTCTTTTTAGTAAATGTTTGTGTGTCGTATGAATTGATATCGCTGCAGGAATTTCAAATTAACCGTTAAACTAAATTTAGATTCACATCGTACATGCATGATATACATGCTGGCGAATTCGGCTGTACAGCCTTTTCCGATTTCAGAATTAAATATCTGGCTTATTTAGCATTTTTCGACACATGTTCTTCTTAACTTTTATTTTAGTTCATATTGAAATATATGTATAATAAGTTTTTACACATTTTATATTAATAAATAAATATTTGACAAGATCGTATATACCCGCTTTAACATGCGTTTTTTCCAAAAATGAAAATGGTAGATAGAGCACTATAGCAATCAAGCGACGCGATGTACTTAATGTCGAATGTTACGCTTGGTTTTCAAGAACACGTGAGAACACGATACCCGACAACCGCAAATTAATCCACAAAAGGGTTAAAGGGGCCTTTTCACGTTTTGGTATATTGACAAAATTATAAAAAGTAGTTTTTGATTCGCAAATGTTCGTTTTAATTATGAATTTTGTGAGGAAACAGTAATTATGAACATTTACCATGCCCTTATATATCCAATATATGCATCTTTCGACGATTTAAAAACCTAAAAATTATAAAGCGTTGCAACGTGAAACGATTGAATAATTTGGAGAGTTCTGTTGTTGCCTTTATATTTTGTGAAACTACGAGGATTGCTTATATAAAGTATAAAATACATCCTGCATTGCATGAGGACGGATGGCCGAGTGGTCTAAGCGGTAGACTATTACTCCATGACTCCAGGGGTCAGTGGTTCGAGCGCAGATGAAGGTTTTTTTCTTTTTCTTAAAAAAAAAAAAATCTTGTTTTTTTTTTACTGGATCCAATGGCTTTTTAGATCCAATGTTAACATTTATCAATATAAAGCATTTAATGAGAAACTTCAATACATGCCAAAAACTGTGAAAAGACCCCTTTAACCCCGGTAATGCAATTCTTTTGAAAATGGAGTGGTAAACCAACTCATTGTGTTTTTAACCGAAGTTCTTTTTCCAATTTTATTAGAAAAGTATATAACTGTTTTATTTGTAGATATTTCTAGTTAAAATGTGTTTCAATTTTATTGAAATCGAAATAGTGTTATTTGACGATCGTTTCTATCTTTTTTGTTAAGAATAAGCGTTCTTATTTATTTGGACATTTATAGTAATACATGTAACTATGTGTATAACAAAGTGTTAATACCTAGTTATGATGCAAATGAGCTATTGTACACATTGTTTTGTTATTTATGCTATTGTTACAAAATTGTGACCGTTATAATCCGGCGAACTATATAGAAATATTAGTCTAGTTATTAGTAATGCTAAGATATTTTCACTCCGTACATGTAAGCGTGATAGTGAAAAGTGAGAGTGCTTAATCCAGGGCAGTTGGGCATTCCAATCATTCTTAAATTTTAAAATTCACGATAAACGCTAAATTTTCTTGATATTGATACATCGGAATCGTAAAGCGCGAACGTAAATGCATATTGCGTTAAAAATATGTGTGAATCCGTATATCGTTTCTTTATATGTTTTCCTGTGTGCATTGAGTTAGAACAAACATGCCGTTTATTCTACTAGACCAATACTTTTTAAATCTAAATATAAAATGTTTGTGATATTTCTGATACCACAGGATTTGTCAGACTTATGTTGCCTGTCTCTGCGAGTTTCAATGAAATTAATTTTCATGCTCCCAAGGTTACAGGACAATTCTGATTCAAGCGTGGTGTACCTGTTGAGGGGCCTCCTCTACATTCTACAGAACTGCACGTGGGAGCCCTTCTCTGATGCCAAGGTAATTGTTTACACGCGTGTGCTTGCCATGCTATCCGCCTCCTGCCAGGAGAGCTACCCGTACCATGTGAATAAAGGTAGATAGCAAATGAAAACATTGATAAGTTAAATAATTACATACCCTCCTACAGGAATCCTACAGTGCTCAGTTTTGCATGCAGAAATGTATAAATCAAATCATCGACTTAAGTATTAAATGTGGAGTTAGTCATGGAAATCAAATATTTGATTTCTTTATGTTTATGTTTCGAATTTTATTTGGACACAGTTGTTATAATCAGACAAAAGTATTAGAAATAGTAAACATTAAACTAGCCAACTCATGATTTATAATTGTAATGTCCTTTAAGTAAGTCGATATAAATGAGTATTGTAAATGTTTTTTAATATTAACATATTAAGACATACAGATCGTTAGGTTAAGGAAAGAATGCATTGATCATTTCTTTTGCCATCATGTTTTATATTGAAATATATATGAACATAGATGTGTACATTTCAAAAAGATAAGTCTAATGGAGAACTCTTAGAGTTTCTGAGCAAACATGCATAATTGATTAGCTACGCAGCCTTAGATTGCTCAATTCAACTAGAATTCAAGCTTAGTGAGAATGTCAAATACTGATAGTGTTGACATTAGGTCTTTTGTAATTGCTTTCACCGTGGGTCAGCTTCTTAAACAAACAGCTTGGTCAGTGGGAGTATCTTTGTCTGCCTTAACAATCCTTTAAACAGCAGAGCCTGTCACTTTCACCCATATAGGTGACTTTAATATTGTCCACTCGCTTGATTTGTGTTACAGCATTGTCTTAAAACACGGTTTCCTGCACGGCAGGGGTCTCAGTATATTTGTCACTTACCGGATAGAAGAGATAATTGCCATAGTGCAGTTCCTCCTGGAAGGTGTCTTTTATCAAGTGCTAAGAGTGCTTGTCGAGTAAAGATTTTGATATTTATGACCTTTATGTATGTTTATTGACAAATAGTCATGCACATTATTTTGCTTTTTAAAGGCAGTTCATTTAAAAAGCACATCTTTGGATCGATAAATAACAAGAATTGATAGTCATTTTGCTAGCATAGACTTTAAACGTTATGCAATATGTAACCATATTACTTTTGTATTTTATCTGCGAATACCTCCCCAAAGCATTTTAGATTCTATTTTAATTGTTATTATTTTTTTCCAGATATTTAAGTATTTATAACTTGCTTTTTATTTCTTTAATTATAAACTGATTAACTGTACAAATTTATATGAAAATGCGCTACAACTACAAATAAAGAGTGGGACTACAATTAAAACAATATTCCTGTGGAAAGAGTTTCTGTTTCTTCAAATTATGGGGGTGCATTAAACATTTAATTCTTACCTGAAAGAATATGTCATACATTTCTTTCAAAATTGCTATGGGTATTTATAAAACACATATAATTAAATAAATAATTATTAGGGGAGTGACTGGTTCCCCAGAGGAATCTGTAGGTATACCCTTTGTACATGAAGTTTTTTCCTCCATTCATCTGTCAGTCCTTCTTTCCATATGTCTTATCTGTCAGAATAAACACATGGAAAAATGTTCCTTCAATTTCTCATAAATACTGTTAAATCATGTGTGTATCTGCCTGTCTACAAAACCTGAACTATTGTAATAACTCAAAAAGCACATAAGTAACTACAAAAGGCTTGGTATAAACATTCAGCTATATGTTTCCTGTATGTTTGTCTGCCAATTCCTTCCTTTGTTTATTCGTCCATCTGCTTAGTAACACATGAAGTAACTAGGTATATGCATAACGTATTACTTGATCCTGGGATTTTTCAGAAAGTACTGATATTTCTCAAGCAAAAATTGGTATTCTATTTAAGGGTCATAAGGTCTTTTGGTTATCATCAGAGGTCAAAGGTTGAGTCACTGTTTCTTACTTGATCAAAACACTCCATATACAAATTTGGCTATATGTTAGCCTTGGCTTGTTTGTGAATTTCTTCCTGTGTTCATCCATCAGTTCATCTATACGTCGGAAATAATTCGACATCTTGAAAGGTATTTAGAATATGATAATCTTACTTGGTATACATTTTTGGACAAATCAAATGTCGGGTGACTTTAAATAAAAATAGAATCACAAGAAGTATTCACATTTTCTAAAGCTATATAAGACATATTAATGAAACTTGGTTAATACATGAAAAGTAATGTGATGGTAATATACATTATATAAGATAAGGTTTTTAACATTATTGATGGGTGTTTACTCTGATGGGTAAGGAACTCATTGTTTTGATGCAATACTGTAACAAAATTGTTGTTAAGGATTTTCGATCGT
Source organism: Dreissena polymorpha (assembly GCF_020536995.1). Lineage (NCBI taxonomy): Eukaryota > Metazoa > Mollusca > Bivalvia > Myida > Dreissenidae > Dreissena > Dreissena polymorpha. The sequence goes on from NC_068356.1 coordinate 33,242,824, forward strand.
TTCGTGAAAATTGTCAAAATATCCGGAATGCTATAATTTTTTGTATGGTGATTAATGGATCAGTATCTGAAATAAATGCCATTTGCGTTTGAAAAATTGTCATTTTTCTAGGGCATATTCTTGGGGGTAGGGTAACACTTTTGTTTGTAATACATTAAAAATGACCTAGTAATATTGAGATTGTATTAGATGAGCAACTGTTACCTTTGTATTATCATACTGAACACATTTAAAACCAAAAATATTGGAAATGGTAAAAAGATAATGAGACATAAGTATGACTAGTTTTTTGTTTGGTTTTAACTTTTTATTGCACAGTTCAAATTGATGACATGCAATACAGATGCATATTTCGGTTGATGTAATGCTCATATTAATTTGAAGTTCTCAATAATTAAAGGAAACTGGCTAAGCATTACAGTGAAGTAAAAAATTTGATAGGTCACCGTGGATTTTGTTTTGCTACATACATTTAAATATGGACTTATTTAAAAAAATATAATGACTAACATTGTTATAGTAATTTAAACATATCTTTATAATAACTGCTCCATAACAAATAAAATTATCAACTGAAATGTGATACACGTAGAAATATTTATTAAATACATACTTATGAAAATATTTCACATGTAACAAATGAACAAACAATGTTGATGTTCAAATAATCATCTTTAATTACCCCACCCACCTGTTACCCATGTTGGGGCTTGTCAATTGAACATTATGTCATATTTTAAAATTATTATTTAAGAACTTTGTGATGTGTATTAAAAGAAAACCGGACATTAATAAATATATAAAAAAACGATTTCAACAAGAGCTGTCACCATAGGATGACATATGCCCCCTATAAACGCTTTGATAGAAGTTCTGAGCATTTTTCGAAACCTAAACGCAGATTTCGAAACCTAATCGCGGACCCTGAAATCAAGGTCAATGTCACAGGCGTCAACATTTTTATGCGTATGGAAAGGCCTTGTCAATATACACACGCATACCAAATATGAAGGTTATATCTCAAGGGACAAAGAAGTTATGAGCATTTTTCGAAACCTAAACGCTGATTTCAAAACTTAAACGTGGACCCTAAGTTCAAGGTCAAGGTCACAGGGGTCAAAATTTGTGTGCGTATGGAAAAGCCTTGTTCATATACACATGCATACCAAATATGAAGGCTATATCTCAAAGGACATAGAAGTAATGAGCATTTTTCGAAACCTAAACGCAGATTTCGAAACCTAAACGCGGACCCTAAGTTCAATGTCAAAGTCACAGATGTCAAACTTTTTGTGCGTATGGAAAGGCCTTGTCCATATACACATGCATACCAAATATGAAGGTTATATCTCAAAGGACATAGAAGTTATGAGCATTTTTCGAAACCTAAACGCAGATTTCGGAACCTAAACGCGGACCCTAAGTTCAAGGTCAAGGTCACAGGGGTCAAAATTTGCGTATGGAAAGGTATTGTTCATTTTTTATGTTGTTCACATTTATAATAAGGCTTCCTTTAGGATGTCAAAAGCTGTTCACATGAGAAACACTTTTGTCTTTTTTTGGGCCATCTGAAGTTGAATTTATCATTGTTTGCTTAAACAACCAGATAACTTTGCCAAATAATAATTTTTGAAAATCAAGATAATGATTATTTCCCTGTTATTCGGACATAGAAAAATGTTAAATATGTGACACAAATCACATACATTAAGCAAAGACATGTTTGCCATTCATTAACAAAAATGTGTTGTTGTCCATATATAGGATACACATGTACACAACAACTACTGATGTACACAACGACTATCAAAATTCTGACTACGCAAATACTTTTTATCAGATTAGTACATCTACAAAACCAGAGATGTGTTTGTCAGAAACACAATGCCCCCTACTGCGCCACTCTAATACATGTTTTTTTACCTTTGATCTTGAAAGATGACCTTGACCTTTCACCACTCATAATGTGCAACTCCATGAGATACACATGCATGCCAAATATCAAGTTGCATTGTGAAGGGACATAGAAGTTATGAGCATTTTTCGAAAACAAAACGCGAAACCTAAACTCAAAGTGTGACGGAAGGACAGACAGACAGACGGACGGTCTGATCACTATATGCCCTCCTTCGGGGGCATACAAACAACAGAGATTACAATAAGTGGCGAAATTATGTTTCGCACTGATTTATCATCTGTGGTTTAATGCATTGCCAAAGTATCTTACAACTTAGGTGAAACATTAGAAATACAACTGACATAAGAATAACAACTATGTTCGTCATTGAAAAGCAAAACAATTTATGCAACAGCTATTAGATTTCATAGCTAATCTATGTACAAGATGCAAGTTAAATTGGTTAGATGTCAGGCAACAAATAACTCGCTATTGCACATATTATTTTCTCTGATTATGTGCCTCTTATTTGTCCGTTTGTAACCTCTGACAGGAGGCTCCTCAAACCACTCATTCCATTTCTTTGTGACACAATAGTCAAATGTTTAAGTTGCAATCCACTCCCTTCAACTTGCCTTGCAACACCTTGACTTATTATTTTTTTATCAATCATTGTTTGCAAAGATTTGATGTTGAAAGTAACATTTTTTGACACATTGTATGCAAATACAGCTCGGTCATAGCTGGATGAATATTTGTTTACAACATTCTGGTCAATAGCAAAAGAGTTAACTTTTATAAAACTAAAACATCCTGTAGAGCGCCATGTGCCATGTATGATTTCCCAATGACCTCTTTAACTAAACTTTCCTGCTCATATGATTTCATATTTGGTAATACTTCCTTTAACATTTTATAAGTATCTAAAAAGCCACACATATTTTGCTGAAACTCAAACATTTTTCCACAATTATGGATAGCATGGAGCAATACTTTACAATCAAAAGACTCTATATTATGCCCTACTAAAATAACTGGTGAACATTTCTGTCAGAATGTTACGAAACTGTTCAATGCAGATTTGATTGGGACAGCTGTTACTGCTTGTCCCTTGACAAGCATAAACTCGCCAACAACTGTCACTCCAGTTATTTCTGATGCTCTAAAGGACATCTTCTCAGGCATCACATATTTTGAAAACTGACCAGTTGTATGCACCGCAGCAATCTGAATTATGTGAGAAGTACGCTCTGAAAAAAACCCTCAAACATTTTACATAGAAATTGCACAAAATCCATTTTAGATCTGTTAATCAGAAAGCCCTGGGTTGCTTACCCAAGTACAATGCAAACTTCTTAAAATACTTTTGAAGTGTTTACTATAAACATAAAAGGGAAAACCTTGCCCCCCCCCAGGACAGGACTTATTTTGAAGCATAATTTGAACAATCATAGAAGAAGTTCCTTAACATCCATTCTCTATGCATTGTGGTTTCAGATAATTTTTCAAGTTGAAAGGTTATTAATTGGAAACAATTTTCACACTAAGTGTGACCTTGAACTTTGACCTAGTGACCCTAATTTCAATAGGGGTTATATACTGTCCAATGCCTATGCACATGGAAAGTAAAAAGCCAATCTGTGAATGTGTTGTCGAATTATTGATCGGAAGCTAAATGTTCTACAGACAGACCAACATCCAGCAAAACAATACTACCCCTCTTCTTCCAAGAGGGAGCATAATTATTGTTATTATGAAAATTGAAACGCTCTTTTCTTCGCTTCATGGATATATGAAAGTTAGTTTTTGGCATCTTATTTATTCATAAATCTGAAGAAGCTAAGAGTGTTTCAATACGTAAATGACGCACTACAATATACTACAGCCGGTTGCAGGTAATGCAACATTGCATCATCTCGGTGGTATTTACAATCATTTTATCAATAAAGATTAAGACTGATTTATTATATGACAGCAAAGTGAGAAACTAGTCTGAACATAACTCTTGTTGCAATGCAATCAAATGCTAATTTGACCAACAATTCACATGATATCTCACATTGAGTTACTCAGCTGTAGCAGGTTGAAATGTGTTATTAGTAAATATGTATAGTCTTGAATATATAAGCTCAACTTTGGAGATTTAGAGTACCTAAATACCTGAATTGGGCCAATATAAACTTCTGTATGTGCAACACTGTGAATAAGGAAAACGTCCAAAATAAACTTTACCTAACCCTGTTGTTTCCAAATCAAAGAAAACAAATTCCTTCCCAGTAGTGTCTAGCCCTGCTGGACCAGGCTTGGGTACAGGTGGGGGTATAGCTGTTACTTCAACATCTTGGTCCTCTATGTTTGAACTGTACGTTGGTTCCTCTCGTACTTCTTGCACTGTGTCCTTGGAATGCCTGGAACAGGACAACAGAATTTCCCATTGGAAAATGTGATTGCACCTTCATGGGTTATCTCCGATTTTTATTTAAAGAAATAATTACACGGCACATTGATACTTTTACAATAATAAATTTACAAACATTAGCATATGCTTTTATGAGTAACTAGTACTTGACTAATTTGATGGATCTATTGAAACAATCTCAAATTAGAAATGTGTCAACACGACACGGATGCCCCCAACTTTGTCACCACATAAAAGCACAACCGTGTAAATGATCCATACAATTGGAAGAAACCCAGACTCCGACGTGACCCATATTTGAATTTGGCCTAGATATCATCTAATACAACTTCTGACCAAGTTTGCTGAAGATAAGATGAAAACTACATGTGAACTTCATTCACAAATGAAGACAATATAACAATCATAATGCGGTACAAACGCACTCGGGAGTGAAAAAACGAGGTAAATGATTCTATTTGTGTCGCCATTTTTAGTCATTCACAAATAAAGACAATTTCGCAATCACTGTGCGGTACATACGCACTCGGGAGTGAAAAAATGATGTCAAGGATTCTATTTTTGTCGTTATTTTTAGTCAAGTATCATTGCGCATAAACATCCGTAATACAATCTCCACTGTCCGTGGCGAAAACGCATTACGGTCGACACTCAACGTCACAAACTGACTACTATTGACAGATGTGCTACGCTTTTCTGACCATATCAGGATAGTAAATACAAACAAATCCAAGAGTGGCCAGTTCAAATAAATCTTTGCACGCTCTGAGATTTACATTACAAGTGCCAACATTAGCTTAGCTAACTAATACGCATCGAGAACCTCCCATCTCGTACGAATGATATGCGACACGCGAAAATAATTCGCTTTATATAGTTTTTTTTAGTCCCAGCTGTTCATATTAGGGAACATCTCGTTATTTATTCAGGTTGATTTTAAGAAAAAATCGCGTGGGGATTACATAGAATGGCTAAAGTTGGATGGCAACTTTACTGTAATCTCCAACGACATGATCTGTGTATAAAACTGACGTATTGTGTATTTAAATCAAAGTATATGATTGCCATAAATCTATTGTCTTACTCATTTTTCGAAATATGTTGTTATTATCTTTCAACGCACTGAAATTGATGTTTAAAAACAAACCTATTTTATAACGGTACCTATTGAAACAGACTAATCACTTCTTGGCTATATTTCGTTAAATTGTGAAACCTGAATACTTGTGTGTACTAGTAAATATCATTCTCTCCGACAATGCGAACGATCTAATATTGAACTCTTACAACAGACATTTTCAGGAACACGACCTTCTTAGTGTATTTGTGATAATTGGCTGTTGTTTCACGACGCAAAGCGCATATCAATTAAGCTGGAAATATGTCGGTGTTGTATTTTGAAAAAGTACATTTTTTTATTTGAGATTATTCGGTTAAATGTTAACAGAGTTGACTGTTATTGTTATTTAAATTTAAAAAAAATCTCGTATGTCTGTCTAGACATCGTTTTACAGTCTATACTGGAACCACCAACTGACAAATAGCGTAACATATTTAAGGTAATATTGACTCAAATCATATTTAAGTACAGATAACAATACAATCTTCACCAGTCAAAATATGTTTGAGGTGTTTGGAAATGTAATGACTTCAAGTTAAAAGGCAAGAACAGTCAAGAAAAGTCTCATGAACGGTTTGACACGCTGACATGTTACAAACAGGTCAATAAAAGGGCGTTTAAGTATGACTGCATTCACGAATTAAGCGTCCTGTAAGATTGCGTTCTAGTAAAGAGTGTTTACGTAAATTCGCATACTAGTAAAGAGTGTTTACGTAAAGGCGCATACTAGTAAAGTGTGTTTAAGTTATGTCGCATACTAGTAAAGAGTGTTTAAGTAACATTGCATGCTTGTAAAGATTGTTTAAGTAAGATTGCATGCTAGTAAAGATTGTTTGGGTGAGATTACATACTTGTAATAAGCTTTAAAGTAAGATTGCATTCTGGTAAAGAGTGCTATAGAATGATTGTTAACTCGTGTAAAGCGTTTAACTTAGACAACATAATAGTTTTAACCCATATATACCTAGCGTATATAAAAAAGCCTTTGCAAACAGCGGAGACCCAGATGACACGCCGCATGATGCGGCGTCTCATCAGGGTCTGCGCTGTTTGCTTGAAGGAATTTCTTTAAGAAATATTCCAAATATAGAAATTAGTATACTATACATCCCTTATTTTGAAAATAAATTGATCATATTTAGAAGGATGGGAGAGTCCACTAGGCATAAATGGGTTGAGCATTTAATTAAGATTGAATACTTGTACAGAGCTTTACAGTACAATTGTATCCTAGTGTAGACATTTAACTAAGATAACATAATAGTTAAAAGCGTCTTATTTAAATTGCATACTGATTTAGAGCGTTTTAGTAAGATTGCATATTAGTATAGAGCGTTTCGACGAGGTATTAATGTATCGGACTGTGCTGGGCGAATATACATGTGCACATTTACTTTATTAAATGGTCAATGACATTCATTCCTTTATTAAATGCTGACCAATTGTATTCACACTTAAAAACGACATTTATGTAGTTTAAGGTAGTTTAAACTGATATATACACGAGATATACTAGGGAGCGTAGCATTACTTGTTGTATAAGAATAAAACTGTATATGGGTGGGTGTTAACGTGAAATCACCACCGATTTTTGGCTCAGACCGCCCTTTTCAATTCCGAGACAAACCAATAAATGTTTGAAATCAAGACCTTTAACTGCAGACTAATTTCAGGAAACACTCCTGTCTCCCTGTGTAGGAGACATTTGTTATTTTTCAATAATGTTAATTATGGTACGCATTGGCTGCGTTTGAAATCTAGAATGTCACTTGATTGTGCGCGGAAATTACAGCGCGCATCAGTATTGAATTCTCTTTTATGCCGGCAATGACTTTCAGGGGTCGGCTTTGAGAGGTCTGTTGGTGTGACTAGTTTTAAATACAGCTCAACGATAGCAAACGTTTGAAACAAGTTAGCTACATTTTACAGCTCATCGGGTCAAATATGAAAAAAATCCTTGTTACCACTAAAGAGGCCACTTTCATGACTTTAAGTTGATAAAACTTGATCATCATGTTATCTTAACATTAAGACCGAGGTTGAGTATGGGTACCGTGCGCAAAGGACCGATGTCATCCGGTCAAATGCTAATAGACTAAACTTTGTTTTAAGTATAGGCAACATTAAGGCAACATTTAAGTCTAAATCTGTATGTAGTCCTGACAGAACATTTATCTTGGTTTTATCTAGGTTGAATTTGAATTTAAGATACATGCGCGAAACAACTCGGTCATTAGATAATAATAAACATTTATGACTTAGACGTAATGCAACTTGGAATGAATGTTTATCTTCACAAATAAAGATCATGTTTGTGGAGTTAAAAACTAAACATATGTATAACCAGGGAAAAGCTTCAGTAATTTGCGCCCGTGAATTTAAGCGAGCGATAAAGGGCCATCATGGCCCTTTCGTTGAATTGTATTTGAACTCAAAGAAGTAACATTCTTATTAAAGTGAATGCCATTTTGAAACCTATGTTGTAAGTTGGTACACGTTCTTTACTCTACTGCATTGTTATGTCACCGTGTTGACGCTTTCATACGGTTCGGCATAGATCGAAAACCATTATCAGAGTATGCATAGTTTATGTTTAGTATTTGGGTCAATTTGTACCTGCACATGTTTCAATATATCATTACAACAGATTGATTTAAAGCGCAATTCATTTGAAATAAAAACATATGACTTCCTCACAGAAATAAAATTCTGTCTGTACATCTTTATGTTATCATGCTAAAGAAATAATAAACACGATTATAAGTAGAGCTCTTGCGTATATCATTCTGAACGAGTATTCAATTTCCATAATGATAGTCAAATGACGTTCTGTGAATTTTTGTATTTATCAACATTACAAAGCAATCAGTTACTTACTAAAGTACTATCATTAGTTTTTATTGTTGCGAGTTTTATCAATAACGAACGTTGATACACACTTCCGAATACCTTACTTATTAACTTAGATTAACTTATCAGCGGTAATTAAATGGGTTTCCAGTTAGCCTTAGTTAAGATTGGTTCAGTTGTTGCCATTAAGCTCACTTGTCCAAATCACAATCTCAAACCAAAAGAAATGTTTATATTTGCTGGTGCGTTTTATTATAGCCATCATATAATATAACGCTTAATTGTGCAGTGCGTCTAATCAATGTAAACTCGAATAGAACATGTGTTTTCATTAAGGGTATTATGATATATAATACATGTTTTGTTTAAGTCTGTCCTAGGAGTCAAGCGTTTAAAGTTTAAGTTCTAAGGTAAGTCGTGAGCGAAATACTATCTCTCTTGTTTTCTTTGTGTGTGTTTCAAGTATTTACACCATGTCGAGTTGTATTGACGAACTGGCATATACTTGTTTATAGTTCATATTGGAGAAACATAAAGTAATAGTTTTTCAATCAATTCGTAAAATTTGCCGTAAAAAAACTTAAGACACGTATATGGCTGTTCAGGAGGAACACAATACCAATTGAAATTACATTGTCTAAGGAAATACGTGGACATTAATAAATCAAAATTTATAGTTTATTTGCTATCATACATATTGTTCAACATATACTGAAAAAAAAGTATAAATTTTATATCGTTTATTTCCCAAAACTTTGTTTAGTCTGCCCGATGTACTTAATGTCAATTGTAACGCTTGGTTTTCAAGAACACGTGAGGACACGATACCCGCCAACCGCACATAAATCCATAAAAGGGTTAATCCTGGTAATGCAAATCCATGACAATGAAGTGGTAAACCGACTCGTTGATTTTTTTTAAACCAAAGTTCTTTTTTAAATCTTATTAGGAAAGTTTAGAACTGGGTTATTTGTAGTTATTTCTAGTTAAATATGTGTTTTAATTTTATTGAAATCGAAAAAGTGTTTTTTTGACGATAGTTTCTTTTTTTTTTTGTTACGAACAAGCGTTCTTATTTATTTTGCTATATTTATAGTAATATATGTAACTATGTGTATAACAAAGTATTTATACATAGCAATGATGCAAATTAGCTATTGTACACACAGTTTCGTTACTTTGGCTATTGTTAAAAATTCGTGACCGTTATAGTCCGGCGAACTATATAGAACTATTTCACTCCGTATATGTAAGCGTGAGGATGAAAAGTGTGAGTGCTTAATCCCGGACAGTTGGGTATTCCAATCATTCTTAGATAATGTAATTCTCAATATACGCTTAATTTTCTTGATATTGACGTTGGAATCGTGATGCACGAACGTTAATCCATATCGTGTCAAAAATATGTGTGAAACCGAATAACGTTTCTTTATATGTTTTCCTTTATGTTTTAGCAGTCGTATTGCGCCATTGACATGGAAATGTCCAAATCAGAGACGTAAACACTGATAGAAATAATGTGGCGGAACAAATGATAATTATTGGTATTTAAAACTTTCATCCGCGTTATTCATTTGCTAGGATACGTATTCTTGTGTTTACGCTATACTGAAGTAGATGTCATTTTATTCTATATCCAATAAATTCATCCAATCGGCATTCTGCATATGCACCACTTGACCGTCCAATATATACGGAATATTTCGTTAGTCAATTGTTCCAAGAGTTCGTATCACTCGAGTGGCTTGTGTGATGACGTATCACGGCGGAGCCTCGAGTGTGATGCGAAATAGCACAAGCCACGAGAGTGATACAAACTCTTGGAACAATTGACTAGCGTAATATTTCTTTTAATATATACAACAACTAACGAAAACAGTTAACAATTGTATTTTTTACTTTAACAAAACTGACAAAACAATGACTAAAACGGTACGCCATAGTTTATTTAAGACGCGTATGAATACAGTTTATGTAAATTAACGTGTAAACATTCGAACCGGGAAAACACAGGTTTCCGACACGCTTACCTTAATGCAATTGTTAATCCAATGTTTATAACAATTAAGTTGACAACTTTAATCCGATGTTTATAACAAAAACGTTGAACCAATATGCACTTCCACTTCTATCTTCCATGTTTTTATTGAAACTTAGTTTAAACCACACTATTTTATTGTATTCTTATACATTTATGCATGATAAACACACACTCCAAAATACGTTTTGAATTCGTTCGATGTTTTTAACAAATAGTTTACTGTTAAAAAACACCACATCCGACAGGTCCTTAAATTCCATTGAGTTTAGATAAAAATATTCTGTTTCGTCGCAGAAATGACGTCGCACGATGTACTACCTAATATATTTCGTAATATAAAATATTTCTATTTTCGGTGCGCGTAATGTGACGTCATTAAATGGGTCGAAGTAGTCCGGCTAGTATGGTAATACGGCATTGGAAACAGCGAGTAGCGTAATACGGGATTTTTTATTTCAACGATTGATACAACCTGTATTTTGTTAAAAGCATTAAACAGGTATATAATAAATTCCGGTATTGGATAAAAAAAGTCAGTATTTTTTCAAAATTGGACAGTTGAGTACAAGTGCACTAAGCAATTGTTTTATAACGATAAAAGCCGCTACCGAGAAAAAGTATCCGAATGTACTATAATCGACTCGGGCGCTTGTCTTAAAGCGGGTATACACAATCTTGTAAAATATTTATTTATTAATATAAAATGTGTAAAAACTTATTATACATATATTTCAATATAAACTAAAATAAAAGTTAAGAAGAACATGTGTCGAAAAATGCTAAATAAGCCAGATATTAAATTCTGAAATCGAAAAAGGCTGTACAGCCGAATTCGCCAGCATGTATATCATGCATGTACGATGTGAATCTAAATTTAGTTTAACGGTTCATTTGAAATTCCTGCAGCGATATCGATTCATACGACACACGAACACTTACTAAAAAGACGAATGCATCGGTTATTGTAGGGAAATAATTACGAATTATCTTCGTCACAATCGGCTCGGGGCGCTAATTTGTATTTGCTGTATTTTATAAAATTCGTCTTAAATGTATCATTTTTCTTGCATATTGTGTGTTATTATAACATATTTGTATAAATATTTTACAATTCAGCACATATAAAAATCGTATATACCCGCTTTAAACCTTTTTCAATATAAAACGACGAGACCGAAGTCGGATTATTACTAAATACTTATTGAAAGAATGAATCTGTTTGCACTTATAATTTTATGTAAATAATGCCGAAGAGGAGATGTAAAGTGTTGCATAATTATTCTTTAAACAAAATGAATAAACATGGAATTTTTTATGTGCACTTGCCGTAGTTAATGTATCACAGCCAGTGAAAGGCAATTATTGATTCGTAGCTGGTAAACGTACGCTAAAATTAACAAAGTGGTTAAATTGAACCATTTTCAGTACAAATCGTAAAGAAGAACGTCGAACTTTTCCGTTTATTGCAAACACTTTAATTCCGAGCGGAAATTTAGTGCCGTTTGTCCAAACGATATCCCGTCTGTGGTTGAATCTGGTTCAATTGGGATAAAAAGGTCGCCTGGATAAAAGAGAGAAACAACTTGCGATCACCCATACTTTCTTCTTTCGTTTCGATTTTTTATAAGACAATACATAATTATGCATATGGTGTTTTGAGTGCGTTCAAAGCGGCGAACATAATCCGCCAAAATAATAGTCATCAGTATTTGGGGCAGTTTATCTTATAAGTCTGAAGAAAAACTCTCAATTCATCATAAGTTTTTCCAAATGAAAAAAATGTGTTTTGATCATTTTTTATTATGACGAAGATTATAATGTACACCAATTATGTTCAAGTTTGTAAAATTAGTTACATTAATCATTATTGTCATTGGTTACTTATGGCGTCGTTGTTTTCTTTAGGAATGTCCACGCATATATGCGCAACCTTTTGATGAGTAATGCCGAGCCATTGTCTGCAACTTCCCCAAATTTCCTACTGAGATAAATGGGGGAGCCTATTGAAATTGTTTGTTTTGCAAATTGCACAATTTCCGTAACAACACTAAACATGAAATATGCATGGAAGCTGGTAAAGAAAAGAACCATTATGGAAATATCATTGAAATATCAGGGCATTATAGATGTCAACCATATATACTTATTTACCGGTGCTTTCATCATACGTAGAGTTTACATATAATGACAACAAAGGATTTAACTTAAGCGATGTGCCATTGGCTTCACATGTTCATGAATTATCATAGTCAATGTAATTGTAAATACAAACATACACACCATTTTGACTTAATGAAGTCGTAATTAAGTGTATGTCTGTCAAATTGTAGGTTTTTTAACCCTCGACTTGTATTTAGATTAGCGACTTAAACCATTTGCAGTTAAGATATACTTAAATGAATATTTATGTCGAGGAATGTTTGTTACAGTTGTACTCGGTATACTCTGTATCGACAATGTTCCCGCGCCAGCGAAACAGGTAAACATAAGAGAAGCATATTTCCAATACTTTGTAGTGGTTTACAACTGGCGAATGAGGTTAAGAGGTATTATCAACAATTGGCCATGCTTATCAGCAACGGTAATAAATAATCAATTAACACCACATAATCACACATGCATGAAGAATTACCATCTGCAGGTCAAGAACCTGTTTATAGAATATAGTTTTCACACAAACACTCAGTATAAAGAAATGAAACTCCAGCTGCTGGAGCAGTATTGAATTCTCATTATACACAATTAGTTGGTCCTTTATTTAAGGCAAGGTAAGTGACCAATTGCCAAAAACAGCACAAAACAGCACATTAAAAAAAAACATACATAACACATAAATGAATAAAGCTGGGGTCACCGCTTTGGAACGGTCAATGCAAAACATTGGGTCTTTAAACCGGTTTAAGAGCGCTCAACCTCACACTTGGCCCAGCAATATTCATGATACATTTAAGTGTAAATAAAATTTAACCTCATTGTAACTCAAATTAAACAATAATAAAAGGGAATTAAACGCATTAAGTTTAATTACCATTTAATTACTCAATGGGAGGAAAGAGACCAGAGCAACAGAGCTACAACTTTTTGAGGAACGATGAAATGAAACTACGAACAAGTGTCAACTATATTCCTTCTTTATAGAAAAATATTTTGGAATATAGCATCATAAAGTCAATAATTCAGATCATCATCGCTCAAATACAGGACGAAGCAGCAATAATGGGTATAAAAGTTCCATATTACATTGCTTGGTTGTTTATGTGACTGCAAATTTTTTTTAATCAAACAAGAAACGCCTGTCAGAGAGAAAATAAAATGAAAATTAAACGCTATAAACCCATAGAATTAAACATGGCCACAACTACAAAATGCATTCATTCTTTTTGTATTACTCCCGTTGCGATAATATGGTCAATTTAAATTACATTTGAATGCCAATTTTTTGAATTATTTAATATGACATATATATCTTAATACCAACATCATGCATTCTCAAACAACTTCAATGATTCAAATAAAAAGTTCCCCTTCACCAAAGAACCTCCATAATTTAGCTAAGTTAACATGTATTACTGCCAATCTTAAAATCTAACACAAAGCCAGGTTACAACCTATAATATCTTATATAATCCTTTATGTTTTTAACCAGGTTTTCCGTAGGAAAAAACTGGTTAATAGACTGGCGAATGAGGGCGGGCTGGCGGGCGGAACACGCTTGTCCGGGCCATAACTGACTCATTGTTAGATTTTAAAATCATTTTGCACATTTGTTCACCATCATTGGACGGTGTGTTAGAAATCTGGTTTTGTGACAATTTTGTGCCTTTGTTTCACCATAATAAATGAATTTATATGAATCATTATATAACGGAAGTGCATAAAAAAACACATTTCCAAGCTATACATTAGAATATTTGTATTGACAGGTGAATAGGATACTATTTTAACAGACAACTTTAATTGTCAGCAAAACTTGATATCTGTAAAAAGGTCAACATTTCCAATATCTGCTTGAAGTTGCTATAACAAACAAGAAAAAGGTTATAAATGAATTTATGAACCATTTTATGCTATTCATGATAAAACATTTCAAGATTTTTGTTTGACTTAAAGGTTTTTCTTATTTTAAGATTTGTCATTGCAAATAATTGCAGCTCATTCTGCGAAAACTTGGCTTTATGCTTGCCCATTAAATGTTGGCCCATATTAGCACAGTCTGCACAGGCTTATCGGGGACGACACTTCCTGCTTTTATGGAATTGTTCTTTTTAATTTTTCTCTTCTAAGTCAAAATCCAGTTTAGGCAGAAAGAAATGTCCCTGATTAGCCTGTGCAGACTCTCATTTTGACTGTATATGTACATTTGAAGATATATTCAAATGCAATCTTGGTTACAGTAAACTTCAAAAAGATTGTTTTCTTTTAATAAATATATACACAAAAACAACCTTGAAAGACAATATAGGTTAAGAATGTTATGATAAGTCTTTGAAGTTCCTTATTCAGTTATAAATGAAGTGCTTCCCTGACATTATATAAGCATATACTTTTTAGGCATTTGTAACATCCTGTGACACACCTTATTTAATGCACTAGTCTATAAAAATACACATTTATTTACTCCTTTGCTATGGTTATAAGAAGATAAAAGTGATTTAAAACAATAATTTGCATTTTTCAACAATGACAAATAACCGTAAAAATTACAGACAATTTTCACTGTTTTACTTTGAAATTAGTGTTTTTCAAATGTCACGAAGTCATAAATTTAAAAAATCTCTAGTTTTACTCACTTTAAATGTAATATAAATGGAAGAAAAGGCATGAATAATTCAAAGTAAAATGTGTTGGGTTAGGTATTTACTATTTACCTGTGATCATAGAAAATAAACAGTTTTACTCATGGCCGTGCTACTCATGAACA
Source organism: Dreissena polymorpha (assembly GCF_020536995.1). Lineage (NCBI taxonomy): Eukaryota > Metazoa > Mollusca > Bivalvia > Myida > Dreissenidae > Dreissena > Dreissena polymorpha. Next base: position 33,258,072 of record NC_068356.1, read on the forward strand.
TATGAATTCCTCTGATACTTATGTCTTAAAGGTTTATGTCATTTTAATTTTTTCAGACCTTGACTTTGGATCCTGCCCAGGCATATATTGAACCTAAAGCATATTAGTTTGATTAAAACATAACATAAATGTATAGCGTATATATGTTCTGAACCTTAACGGCAGTATGCTACATATGTGTTTCTTACGCATAAATTTGGTCTTTAGATAAAGAAATAATTAATACCTTATCTTTCTTTGTTTTTCACTATCTGGAAATTTGTGCATTGAAACATTTTTATTAAAACAAGAAGCTTTGAAATTAGGAAAACAACAATAAAACACCATAATTACAGAGCAATGAACACAAATCAGTGATAAACTGATATGTACAGCTGGCTGAGAAAATCTCTGTTTACCTGTTTCCATTCAATGGCGTTATATTGTCGATACAGTGTATATAGGCATCGGTCTATACCATAATCCCACATTGAAACAAACTTGTTTATTTGAAATCACGCGTTTTGGGGAAACATGTCTTATTTGTTGTGTGGGAAAATATGAGTAAGCTTTTGTTCGGAGTAAACGAAAACACATTAAAATTGAAACATTTTCAACAAAAGTCATTGGTACAGTTTTGTTTATTTTTTTGTGACTATCGTTTATGTCAAATTAATGTGTTGACACATATGTTCGCGCATGCACTAACATTATCCGAATATTATGCCAAGAACAAAATAAGTTGTATTTGCAGTTTTGGAATGAGCGATTCGGGTGACTGTGCTTATGGAATGTCATTTGTTTCGTTTAACAACCACGCTGGGTGTTTAATCAAACGTTTTATATTTTATTTTGCTACATTGATCTAATTTGTCATCTTGATCGAAATCGATTGACATACATCACTTGCTCAAAAATCGACAAGCGTAAAAGTTTAATACCAAACAAAAATAAATGAAAAGTATATTTACATGGTCTTATCCAGTTTTTAATCCCAATTAAAAAAGACACGGCGAGTAGGTCACACTAGAAAAACCAACGCGTATGTCTTATTCTGTAGATGTATATGTGTTAAGTGCGTTTTGGATATCCTAACATATTATATAATTTCCGCTTTTTAAGATTAAGATGCCGCCTAACGCCCCGTTCTCTATACAATATATGTGTACATATTTTCGAAAAGGGTAACACGCAATTCTGTGCTCGATTATGCACATGCCGCTTCGACGGCCTTTAAATGGCGATTACGTATTCAAATTACGACAACCTCGATATAAAATACAATACATCTGCATTTGTTCAACAGGTACTGGTGTATGCCAAATCTATGCAAAACGACGACTCCCGCCACGCGAAAAGTAGTGTGTTATATGCAATTTACATATTTTATTTTAAATATTTGCAGGACCAAGCACTTTGTGTATACGATAAGTATACTGATTACATTTAACGATTTTGTTTATGTTATTCAAATGTCATTGTTGTATTTATCTTTAAAAGGTCATTTGAAAGATAAATATTGTGTTGTTTTTTGTGTGTAGAATAAAACAATTAAAATAGAAACAGTTCAATAGACCCGAATGTTGCATTCAACCGTTATTATTGGATTCAAAATATTTAGACGAAAACAAAGGATTTTACGCATTGTAGGCAAACGTTTGTACTTTTTAAATATTATATAACACACAAATAAATCAAATAAATTCATGGCTGAACTCTAAGCTGCCATCGGATAACATTAGGTCTTTGCATCGGAAACAGCAACAATGAACGGAAGCTTATTTGTGATTAAGACGTAAAATCTCCAAAAACTTCAAGACTGGTTTCAACAGGTCTGTTAGTTGAACTTTTTTTAAATCGAGGCAAACGACAGCAATTAATGTGAGAAAGAACACATCGTTTAATATTTGTGTTGCATTTTATCCGAACAAATGCACATATTTTTAAAGGTGTATTTTGTGTTAAAACGGTTTAACGTTTGTTATTACTCGATATTTACGCAACTCAAACCTATAAAGAATGTATCTTTGTGTCCGTAAATTATGTTTTATGTGCAACCCAAAATCACAAGATGTAGATAAAATCCTTTTTATTTAAATATTCAGATGGAATGTTATAAGTGAGTGAAACATTAATAACAAGATAAAAACTTTTATTTATTTGTCATTTATATGAAATATGTGCTTTTTTGTACAAATATCAATATATGACAACATCGATGTTCGTTTACAGACAATCAAATGACGGTTTGCTTTCGTTCTAGGTATGACAGGCAAATGGAAAAGTGACATATTTAGTTTTGTTTTCTAGGGATGTATGATAATTGTATATCTTTCTTACATATTATGGGTTCATTTTAAGTTTTATGTTTTTATAAAATAATTTTGCATTTCTTTATCAATCGGCATTTTATTTGTGTATGTAAACACATTGTCAAGAAGTATGATAATCTGGGGAAAAGGGAATATTGCAATGAAATTTCGAGTTATGATACTGCGCAAAAAAACTCTTGTTGTATTCAGTAAGTAAAAAATTAACCTGAACTTTACAACAGTCTAGTATGACCTGTTTCTAATTCAATATATTTAGAAATAAAAAAACACGTGTGCTTAACTTTCTCACACACAATGAGCCGCCTGGGCTTGTTAGGGTTAAGTCATTAGAGCATGATTCAAGGCCAAATAAATCACAACGAACACTCTTTAAACCCAGATTCAGAATGATAGTGCATCTAAACAAAGAGACAGTCCAAAATAATAGAAGCGGATAATTCATGCAATAGATTAAAATTAGCGCCTTTGCACTGAATAATATACGCATTTATTCAGATCAACAAGCCATACCGCAAGATTCTGAATTGCGTAACCTTTGGTCCGTTATAATATAAGCACATGCTTTACACTGAAAGTACCTACCAAGACCTCGAAACATTCCTTCTGCCATTGTGTTCACTACGATTGGTGCAAACTAAATTTTTTCGCGTGTCTAAACTCTTTCGTTTGTAATGGGGACTCCCTTTCGTGGTTTTTGCTTCTCTGTTATTCAATCTAATGTTACACACGTTATTATCTCTCTAAGAACTGTCAACTTCAAATGGATTGGTCACAAGTCTGATTTTGAATTGGAATTGTATATGAAGTCATACAGCCACATTGATAATATTCAACTGGTAATGCAGTGCCCTGGGTGACAGTTTACTTGATTTTGGGGTTCAACAAACGTAAAGAATTCGAACTAATTCGAAAACAGCTTGTGTATAGCAGCATGAAATCATCAGTCCGGCATCCTTTAAGGTAATTATAGAAAAGAAGAAGGATAGCTATACCGAACTATGAATTACATTTTTCAGCATTACTTAGTTTTACACACGTTTATTTTTTTAGTACATGTATTTTCATTATCAACCTATGCTATATTGTGAAGTGCATTACGACATGTGCAATTCCTAAAATCAACAATACCCACAAGTAAATATTTGTAATTGAATTAGTAACCAGTTTAATGAACCGTGATATGATAATATACGTTGACGCCATGCGTTTTGTTTCAACAAAGAGTGATGTCTTGACTTAAGAGATTTTTCTTATATACCGGTTACGTATTGCAAGTTTTGTAAGCGCAATTTGTTTATATGTAGATACTTAACAGGTGTTTACTGTTCACCGCAGTGAAGTACTTTGTTTTTTTGTTCTGGATCGGAGTAAAAATTAAAAATGCGGAATATCGCGTTATCGATGGTAATAAAACCTTTATCTTTGACGTAATAATACATTATGTATTTCGCGCAAATTTTTTATAACACTTCGACAAATAGACACATTACGATTTATATTTACTCCACTAAACATTTAAGTTAAACATAACGTATGCATGCAAATGAACTATGAAGAGTGCGTATTAACATTTTAAATACCAAAACTCATTATTGGTCGCAACAATATTGCAGTGAATGTTCACTCCTCTTCTTTTAACATCGGCATTTCAATTGCAGACTGGTGTACAAGCTGTCATGCTAGATTAATGATTGGTGCTTTGTGTTTTGCACTCGAAACAACCTAGTAGAACTTACTAATCTTTAATGTTAAGTTAGACGGAAATTCTTGAAAGACTAATGCGCGACGAAATTGATATTTTATCTAAAAAAAGACACTCACAACAGAACACTACCATATTAACCACAAACTGATTTTCTTAAGTCAATATCGCGATCATTACTGGTAACAAAACCTTTGGTAATCTAACAACAATTACGTTAAAAACAAAATCTTAGTTTCTAAATGCATACTGCATAACAAAATAATCTTACTCATGAGTGCGAATAGTTCAATTGATCATATATACAATTGAAACGGTTAAATTCATGAGTGCGAATAGTTGAAATGGTTAAACGTCAATTACCCTGACAGATACTGGACTAACAATACTGTTGATTGCTTTTTCAGGACAAACAATACTGTTGATTGTTTGTCTATGATTCCAAATAAAAAAGCAAAGACATAGTCTGACAATTAAAAGAACTTGGAGCGAAAATGTCAAAGCAAGTGGTCGAGTATTAGTTTCACCGTAAGTAATGACATTTAACATTTTATTAGTGTACTACGATACTTTGGCAAAATATGTATATGTGGTTTGCAATAAAACGTGTTGGAAAGAGAAGATGGTGGAACGAAAGTGTTTATCGTAAAGATGTTAAGGTCTTAAATGATTGGTGACATTCAAAGCTTTATGTCTGTGTGTTGTAGTTGAGTTTTTGTTTGTACTTCTCTGAGAGTGTACAATTTGTGGTCAGATCGGTGTCCGTTATGTGGTCATATAGGTGTCCGTTATGTGATCAGATAGGTGTGCGCTATGTGGGCACATAGTTGTTCGTTATGTGATCAGATAGGCGTCCATTATTTAGTCAGATCGGTGTCCGTTATGGAGTCAGATCGGTGTCCGTTATGTGGTCAGATCGGTTTTCTTTATTTGGTCAGATCGGTGTCCGTTATATGTTGTCCGTTAAATCATTTTCACATAAGTTCAACTGATGTCTATCACCGTTCTGACACACGTTGGGTAACACATATACATGTTCAACGCATTGTATCTCTATACTGTATGAACCATTCATATTAATAGACTTGATAAAAATAAATATAAATACTGTACCCATTTAACATGTGCAAATGTTTATATCGTTACCGATATATCATATATCAAATACAAAATAAAATATAGTTCAACTACCAGATTAACCGGAAGCTAATTTTTTTTACAATATTGATATATAAGTACTACTTCAACCCAAATCCCTTTACGAGGCATAAATATTAAAATTACGATAGGCTACCTACAAAGCGTGTCAAATGTTCTAGTCTTTCATAGATCTACCAACCAGCTTGATTCATGTTAATCGTGCCGAGGTGATGCCTCCTTATTCTAGTTATCGCCTTCACGTGACTCGTGAGTGGAAAACATTAAACGTAAGTTAACGAGCAAGTAAAGGAAACCTATTTAAACGATTATTTTATGTTTTAAAGATGAACTCTATAAAGAAATATAAATCTAAAATTTATGTGAAACTGTAAATTAATCGAACAATATCGCGTCAACTTTTACCATAAAGATACTATGTTGTCATAATAGTAAACATCAAACTGATAATTGAATAGGGATACTTAAAAATTCTATGAATTATAAAATATTCACAAACACAAATGCGTAAATACATAATTTGCTGGTCACTTTCGATAGCTCAGGAGTTCGCTATAAAGTTGGAATATGTTTGTTTTCATTTTCAACAATTGGCACTGATATCATTGGATTTACAACTCATATTCCGCATTTATGTGGCGTACGGATTCAAGACACACTCACATTTCCTCTTTCTATAGATATGTGTGTAGTCACGCATAGAACAGCACTCAACGGTTTGCGCTTTTCTTGACAGTTTACTGCGATGGCCTATTGGAGAGCTGTGAAAATTCACATGCTTACAGGAGCTCAACAGTTTATTAGTACTCAGCACATACATATGTGATATGAGTTTTTAAATATATATACATATAAATGTAGCAAGCACTGTAAAAACGTGTAATGGCATTTAATAAAGTGTGCTCAGGAATCTAATTTATGATGATAATGATAATTTCTTGTATGATATCAAAGTACAAATATAGCTTACCAATATTTTATGCTCAAACAAGAAAAGGATAATTCACATATATAACACAAATCGATCTGAGAAAAAATCAATCAAGCCGTTGACATTTAAACAGGTCTTATCGGATTTACCATAGGTTGTCCCCATGGCAACAAGACATGTCGTGTACCTTCATCGTCATCCTTGTACTTTTACCCTCATCGACTTTGCACGGATTCTGTAGGGCGTAAATGGCTCAAAGGGTATGTTGTTTGAAAGTGCTTAAATGATAAGCCGACGGAACCATTACTAGGAAACATCACTTTATCCCATGCACTGTTGTTAACAATAATTATTTTTTTAAACTTAAATGTACATAATTCCAGTATCATCGTTATTATTTTATTATTGCGGTGAGCATTAACACATTCTCAAATAAGTTAAAGTAAAAACAGTACAACTTGTTTTTCACTTACTTCTTCGCCTGGTCCGTACCCTTGGCGACCGTTGAGGCACCTCAGGGCAACAAGCTCTCTTCATGTGTCTCGTCTTTTGGAGAATGTCAAGTCTTCACGAAGTATCAGCCCATTCCGCAATGAGATGTTGTCTTACCATCGTTTCCTTTGTTTCCTATTTCTTCCCCCCTCCCTGAAATGTAGCTGGAAACGCTGTCTTGGTGAGCCCTTATAATCGTGAGACATACCCATACCAATTCAGATTTCTTACTTTGATTATTCTATTTCGAACATCGTCTATGATTGTGTGTTCTTTTTATGAGATGTTCATATGTCTTTGTAAGCATCGCATTTCAAGGCATGTACCCTTATGCCCAAGTCCACGGTACATGCCCTTGACTCGCAGGCGTACACAAATAGCGACATGACTAGGGCGCGCATCAGTCTGATTTTAGAGCTGAGCGCTATGTTTCTGTTCTTCCAGGTGGTCTTTATATTTTGTTCGACTGTGGCAAGTATATTTGCATTTGTGCCGATTGCTCCCAGGTATTTGAAGCTGTTTACGGCTTTTGGTGTTTCGTCACTGACCCTGAGTGCCAGTGTTGATGCCGTTGGTGGTGTTGGTCATCTTTATGGCCTTTTCTGCACTGATATGCATGTCGAAAGCTGTGGAGATATTGTTCATTCGCTCCACTGTGTTATTTTTATTCATTCACGCTTCCAGCTAGGTAATCTTTGTCATCGGCTTAACTTAATTTCATGATTGGTCTGCTGCCTATGCTGACTGTCCCCTCGTAGTCTTCCAAGGCGCCGGTCATGATTTTTTCCAGGAAGATATTGAGGAGACGAGAGAGAGAATCGGCATTGTCTCACTCCGACTGTGGTTTTGAACCAATCCCTTATGATCAGACAGAACTGATTGCTTTGCCATAGAGGTGTTTAATGACTCGGGTTAGGTCGGCGTTTATGTTGTACAGCCTCATGGTAGCCAACAATGCACATGCAATACTCTGTTAAATGCCCGCTGAACAGCATTGGATACGTTGAGGAAGACTTGCAAGTTTTGTATGTACCTCTCGTACAGTATTCTGAGGTTGAACACCTGCTCTGTTGTACTGCGCCCTTGTCTAAAGCCTGTCGGTAGTTCAACGATGATGCTTTCCGCTTGCGTCATCAATCTGTTCAGCAAAATCTTAAGCTTGGCTTTGCTCGGGTGGTTGATGTAGCTGATAATTCTATAGTTCTGGCATAGCTGTATGTTGAATTTCTTAGGGATGGTGATGATGAGGGATTGCGTCCACGGAGCGAACCATTCCATCTCTTTAGGATTTGTTGTTACTCCGCCATATATTTTCCATCTTTTACCTCGATTGTGGTGGGTTGGCTTTTTTCAAGCGTGTCAAGTTTTCCCCAGCTGGTAAAATTTCTTGCTGTTGTTGTTCTTCAGGTTTTCATACATGTTCTAGACCTGTTCTTAAATCCACATTCATAGGCTCTTTTACAGTTGTATGACCAGCTTCAAAGAAGCGAGGGTATATTGTTTTGCTGGGTGTCGGTCTGTCGGTAGACAAGTTCTTTTCCGATAAATAACCTGTGAACGGATGGACCGATTGGGTTGATACTTCCCATTTGCATTGGTCTTTGCCAGTTTATGAACTCTATTGAAATTGAGGTCACAAGGTCAAATGTCAAGGTCACTGTCACACTATGATCGAAGATTGTTTCCGATCAATAACTTGTGAACAGAGAAACCGATTGGCTTGCTATACACCATGTGTATTGGCATTGGATAGTATAGGATATTGGAGTAACTTGGTCTAACGTCAAGGTCACTGTCACTGTCACACTAAGTGTGAACATCGTTTCCAATCAATAACTCGTCAACGGATTCACCGTTTAATTTGATACTTCCTTTGTGCATTGGCTGTTGAAAGATGATAACCCTATTGAAATTGGGGTCACTATCTGTCACACTAAGAAAAGAGATTGCTTTCGATCAAAAGCTCGTCAACGAATTGACCGATTGACTTGATACTTCACACATGCATTTGCCTTGAACAGTAGATGAGCTCTTTTTAAATTGGGGTCACTTGTTCACAGGTCAAGGTCATTGCGACATTAAGTGTTTAATTGGTTTTCGTTCGATATGTCATCAAAGGATTGAGCGATGAGCCTCATGTTTGCATATTTAATAATCGGATATTATAGTCTTGAGATAATAAATGTTACATATGTTCACATCCCTTTTAGTATTAACATTGTGTCAAACATTAATTTAGGTCGCAGTGGTGTAGTGGATGTGTTCGCCTTGCGATCGGAAGTTCGTGGTATCGATTCCTCCTAAAGGAGCATTATCATTATCTCCTCTATAAACACCAAGTACTGGTTCTTCCTAGCAAACGGACTCGAGAGTGTTTCAATAAGGCTACGTTTTTCGATACAGTAAAACATAAATAAATAGGTTGAAACTAAATATGAATTTCGAAGTGTTTTCCATGTTACCCACACATTTTCAAGTGTAAACTGTCAAAACATGGCATGCATTGCATGATTACGATCACACGTGGGGGTCACAATCTTTGTTAGAAATATAAGAGCTACATCCGTTATAATTACTATTGATTAGTGATGCACAATTAGACAAAAATTATCGAATCAAATCAAACACACATACTCGATTATAACTTGTGTAATATTAAAAATAATTTCACAGAGTATTGGCATGTTAAGGACAAAGACATAAAATATATTGCGAAAACATAATTTAATATATTGTTTAATGATGAAAAATGCTATTCATATCACAATACACGGGTTATATGTTAAACAATATGAACACAGGGAAGGGTTTTACACTGTGTAATAAACGAACGCACATGCTAACCACTTACTGCCGACTGAGTCTACTCAATTTTAATCTTTTCAATGATTTATGATTAAATTAGCGACATCGATTTTTGCCGGAAAGAGAATCGAGTATCGCCGACTTTCTCATCTAACAACGATAAATCGATTTTATTTGACCATTGTGACATCACTAGTTCTGAAACGTAAGTATTCTCAACCCATTTGCTATAACAGTAGTGCATTATTCTGTGACAACTCAAAACGTATTTGAGTGGCAAAGTCACATTAGTATGATAAGATTTACTATTGTGGTTGCAGACCATCCTGTGTCAAGGCTGGGTATTGGGGTCGGGGGGGGGGGGGCATCTGGAGCTCTTTTTGTTCTTAATCTCTTGGTTACTTCTAAGTTCCATTTGTCACCTTCTGTGTCGCTCTTCTTCTTATTATTCTTTGTATTCTTCTTCTTCTTCTTTCGTTTCTTCTTCTTTAAGGATTTGCAGTAAAAAACGTGGAGCAAAATGTCGGATAATATTTAGAAAAGAATGAATCGGTTGGCGTTTTTGGTATTATGTCTTTAATGCCGAAGAAGAATAGATTTAAAGTGCGTATTGATGCTAGTAAATGTTCGCTTCATTAAAACAGTTAGGTGAATAATGTCAAACTGTGTGACATAGTCATCGACACACGATAAACGTAGACAAAGTCCAATGCAGATTTCTTTACGTATTTTTTTCCTGCTGATTAACACAATACAACGTTTTCAAATGTTTGTCAACCGATTTTGATTGATGCTGGTTTTAAACCAAGATTTTCAATGTTATTAGTTGAAATTAGACTTATACTGTATTGCGATGTTATCGTGTTTTTTTTTATAAATATAATTGCAGTAAGGATTAAAGCATATTCAAAGAAGGTGTAGCAAAAACTAAAATTACACACTCCTTAATATGTCTGACTTTTAAAGTGATTTGTATGTACACCTGTTCTAATATATTAGTCTATCTGAACTCGTTATTCATTTGAAATTAAAACAAATGTATTCCTTTCTGATGGAATAAAGCTGCATAGATAGTTAACGTACAACGGACATTCATGGATTTTATGCCATTAACAATTGTTACTGCGTAGTACAGCGGGCGGGAGGCACTAGATTCTTGTAAAGGTACGATAAAAACTTACAAGTGAGGTAAATTAAACCATTTTTTAGTACAAAACGTCGAGAAAAACCCGGACTTTTATCCATTTTTGTTATAGATAATTAATCTGTTTTTATATTTAGTTTAATTTTAATAATGTCGAACATGGGATTAACAGTCTTACTCTTTGGACAAAATGAACAAACATGAACATTATAATCTGAATGTACTGTACTTGATGTAAAACATCCTGTAGACGGCTTTTATTGATGCGATACTAGCAAATGCACGCTAAATTAACAACTTGGTTAAATCAAACGTTTTTCAGTACAAAACGTAGAGAAGAAAGCCGGAGTCCGTTTATTACAAACAATTAAATTCCTGGAGGAAATTGTTTTCTATTTGTCCAAATGATATATCGTCTGAGGTCGATTCTGGTTTAAATTGGGTAAAGAAAAATAGGTCACTTCGTTCAAATGAGGACACACACATGTGATCACTTACAGTTTTCCTAATTGTCTCGAATTTAAAAAAATTAAACATTATGCATATGATGTCACGTTTTAGTTTTAAACGGTTAACATAATCAGCCGAAAATATGCCCAGCTGATGGAAGGGAAGTTACTCTTAAACATGTGAAAAAACACACAAAAATATGACAATTACTAGGACGTCATGCGTTTGCTAAATGAACATAAACATGCCATGAACAATATTTTGCAGGAAGGACATTATAACGTACATCACCATTTATGTTCAAGTAAGTCACAATAGTAAAATTAATCAAGGGAGTCATTAGGCACTTTATGGCCTTCTAGTTTTCTTGCATGTGCAACATTTAGATGACGTATGTTGTGCAATTGTCTAAAACTTCCCTGTATTTCCTACTGAATTGTCATTAAATGATTTACGTCGTGAAGTGGAGGAGCCACTTGAGATTTTTTTTGCGAATTACACAATTTCCGTAGCACCTATCATGCAATTGAAATGATGTCTTAATATAAAGCAGTTAATATAAAGCAGTCTGAATGCTTCGTTGAAATGACAAGGCTCAAAGTAGAGGAGTGAACTATGATGGAAATATTATGGTGGGGAATGATTTTATTAATGCTTCAATACTGATCATGCTGACTAAAACGGCTTTGACTTAAGCGGAATTGTGGTGATTTTTTTCCATGTGTAAGCCTTTTGTAACTTTTCTATTTGTATATGTTCTTGTTTATTTAAACACACCCGATACATGGATATTGACGATTGTATTGAGTAACGTACAGTATAACTTAAACTATAACTTAAACAATTCCAAAATGCACCTTAGATAGAATAAGCTGAATAGATGATTCCAATCAATGAATTTAGTACAAAAGTGAAAACAACACAATAAATTAAAATAATTTACAAAGTTAACCAACGATTTTTTGTCGATAAAGTTTACCCTTCCCATTTTCTGCCACCCCCACTCCTTTCAATTGTACGGTATGGCTCAGTTCTACTCAATAATATAACTAATTTTCATATTTCTTTTATAGTTATATAGTTCTATAGGCCGGTAGATATTTCGTAATACCAAATGGTAAGACGTGGTTTTTAGACACTTTCCATTTCAAATTAGTTTTCTATCCAGGGTAACCATGATAACCCAATTGTCTTTATAAATAAGCGGTCGATATCAATGATTGTATTGAAGACCGAAATCATAACATCTCATATATTGAACAACAATTTTTGTTTTCTGAAATGTTCACATGCTGTGTTGCACTCTTAACATATCAGATATGTTGATCATTGTAACATGACTATTTAAATATCTTTCTTATTTATTAAAATTGAAATAACGAAGGTTGAAATATCAACGAAAAAATCAACAGGTGATTTATTTTTGATAAATTCCTTCTAGACGGATACGTTAGGACAAACAGAAAACATAGGTTGATCCGATAATGTGTTACGGGCAATATAAAATTTAAGTTGTTTGGATCTTGCTTTGTAGTTTAGTTGTTATACGGTATGGACAAAATGTTTCCACCGGATCAGCATGTGCAGATTGAACAGCTAGTAAATATTATAAATTTGTAAATAAGTCCATGCATGTCACATTTTTTATTCTCGCATTATTATATTCCGGAGAGCGTCTTGAACAGTCTGATCTGTTTGTTTATATTTACTCTATTCACATTTATGTCGCGGAATGTTTTTTAAAAGTTGTATTCAATATATTTGCTTCACTTGATACAATTATCTACTATAATGAATGCAACAAGTAGTGGTACGTATAACATTCTCTAACCTATTACTCAATCCCACATTTACAAAACGACACTGCAGGTGACATTAGAAGGAATAACGTGTTGGCCTTTTAGGCATTCGTATCAAGCGTATAGAACAATATAAACTAATAAAAAAGGTTGTGGAATGGACGGAATACCTTCCGAATTTTATAAATATACTTTTAAACCCTATATTTGAATCTGATGTATTCCCACAAACATGGTCAACTAGTGTTATATGGCATAATGCCCGATCCATAAATGTGGCTCGACTACCGATCCCGGAAATTACCGATGTATCTCAATTACAAATACAATGTACAAACTATAATCTAGTTAATTTCAACAAACGCCTTTACGATTGGGCAGAAGCGTGTATTAAAGTTGATGAATCTCGGGCACGATTTCGCCTTGAATATTTAGCAGTTGGCAACATTTTTGTCTTCCATTAATTATTCAAAAATATCTTACCAAAAGAAAGGCCCGGTTTCTTCGATTTATTTATTGATGTATTATCTGCCCTTTAAAAAAAAAGTGGATCTGGTATTTTTATTTATAACCAAATACCCGATATATTATGTTAAATGTTTGCAGATGATTTAGCAAAATGTGCAAAAACGGTTCAAAAGTTACAACAACAATTAAATGTTATATATACATATTGCGAAAGTACTGGAATGGAAGTCAATTTAAATAAAACCGAAATTATCATGTTTCGTTAAGGTGGTGTCTAAACAAATTGCGAACGTTGGTATTTTATAGGACAACAGGTTAAAACGACATCTAATTACAAGAACATGGGGCTCCTGTTTACCCCTTCCTTATCATGGTCAGTAGCTCTTAATAAGTTAGCTATGCAAGCACAGACAGCTATTTTTCAATATGTACGTATCAACATTATACGATTACTTTACCCCAACGCATATGTTTAAAATATTCGACTCGATTATAACACCAATTGGTACAAATTACTGCAAATGCCCAAAAATCATTATCCTAGAAATTGTTATGTAATGCTTATATCATAAGACGATATCAGATAAAAAATATTCTGTTTACACACGGATTTGGTTATGCCTGGATAAATCAAGAAATAGGCATGTATTATGGGCCGGAGGCCTTTATTTACTCAACAAACGGTTCTGTTCTGTATTGCTTATAATACGACAAACTGGACAAATATAACAATGTACTTATATGAGTCGCGTTCTGAGAAAACTGGGCATGTGCGGAAGTGTCATCCCAGATTAGCCTGTGCAGTTCGCACAGGCTAATCAAGGACGACAATTTCCGCCTCAACTTGATTTTCGGCAAGGAGAGACTTTCTTGAAACCAAAAAATACCATACAAGCGGAAAGTGTCGTCCCTGATTAGCCTGTGCGGACTGCACAGGCTAATCTGGGACGACACTTTACGCACATGCATTAAGCCCAATTTTCTCAGAACACGACACAATTATGCACTAGAGTAAGCCAAATTTATGCACAACAATGACTCCCGACACGTCAAAGGTAGTGTGTTATATGCAATATGAAACATGTCCATTGTTTATACGATGAGGATACTGATAAGTTTGATGAAGTCTGTAAATGTATACAATGCCTTTCAAATTTCATTATTGTGTTTGCAATATATTTTGCAATATTTATTATGGGAAAAACAATTCAAATTCAATCTTATTTATGTTAAAGTATTTAAAAAAATACGTAGTCTAACAATCATTGTATGCAAACGCTTGAACACTTTGTACATACAAAAACCCATACATGGTCAACTACAAAAGGCCGAAGCCTTTGGTCGTATCGGATTATTCGTTGGTTTTCTCTTCAGAAACATCTTAGCAGCTATGATTCTGCACGGAAGCTTGTATGTGAATCAGTCGTTGATTGAACCCCCACACACATCTGGAATGGCTTCTACACGTCTTTAGTTGTACTTTATGCAAATGCATGTAAACGACAGCAGACTTGAGTATGACCTGATTGTTTTACATTCTTTTTGCATTTTATTTAAACACATATATTTTTCTCGTTTTAATTAAACGGATAACGTTTGTTTGGTTCTTAAAGCCGTGCCTTAACAAAGTAGGCATTGTGGTAACAGTTATACGTACGCGACTCATAACTGTGAAGAAGTACCTTGATGTATGTAAATTATGTTTCCTTTGAAAACCAAAACACGCGCTGTGTAATGTTTGATATATTTCTTATCCGTTTCAAAGTACAGATGACATGTAAACAACCGGCTGTGATTTGATGCGTTATTATTCATAGAGCTGAATGAATAAAGCATTTAAAATAAAATACTAGAGCGAAGCATTATTTTTGTGTGAAAAAAGCCATTCAAATTCATTGATACATAATGTGCAGCAGTATTGCTCCAGTACATGTCATTGTGATTAGCGTTGGTCCATTGAAGTATTCACATTCATGAGCAAAACTATTGTAATTGCGTTCAGTAATACCATTATTTGATATACTACTAGACAATTAGAATATTTTATTATATGTAAGTGCGGTTGCATAGCTCTGATTTACGTAACACAATGATTGCCTGTTCAAAAAAGAAAATCTTGGCGAATATAGTTTTTTTGTTGTGAGTGTGTTTCCTATAAAACATGTGTCAAATAACGTCGCGAATTATATGACGTTTTCAAACCTTGACGTCTTACTTGCAATTTCAGGACTTACGTTACCGGTACATGACAAACGTACATAAACTTTTATTAGTCATTTCCTTTCATTTCATGTACTTGAGGAAATCTTGGCGACGCCCATCTCCTGTTTAAGAATTTACGAATGGTCGTACGAATCGTGCCATTCATTTCACTTCGTTTCGCCGCAAGCAGAAGCGGCTGGTATTACAGAGTATTTGTAACTGAATAACAATCCTATTACACAGATTTACATTAAAACCTGTATTTATTGTTTTGTTTTAAAGGGATCTTTTCACGGTTTGGTAAATTGACAAAATTTAAAAAAGTTGTTTCAGATTTGCAAATTTTCGGCTAAGTTATGATATTTGTGAGGAAACAGTATTACTGAACATTTGCCATGGTTTAATATAGCCATTATATGCATCTTTTGACGATTTAAAAGCCTAAAAATTATAAAGCGTTGCAACGCAAAACGATTGAATAATATGGACAGTTCTGTTGTTGTCGTTTAAATTTGTGAAACTACGAAGATTGCTTATATAAGGTATAAAATAAGCACTTATGTATGCTTGGCAGGATAGCTCAGTCAGGCGGGAGAGAAAGGACGATGGTGGCTCCGAGTGGAATGAGTGCTGCTCCTTAGTCGGCCTCTATGACTGATCTACACACAACCGTATATACATAATTACCATAAGACCTAGAACACAACCACATTACACTCACTTACACATCACCCCCAAACAAACCAGTACACCGAACACACCTATATAACACACACATACACATAACACTAACCTACACAACACCCCTAAACAAACCAATACACCGCACACCTATATAACACACACATACACATTACTCATGTACACAACATTACATCCA
Source organism: Dreissena polymorpha (assembly GCF_020536995.1). Taxonomy (NCBI): domain Eukaryota; kingdom Metazoa; phylum Mollusca; class Bivalvia; order Myida; family Dreissenidae; genus Dreissena; species Dreissena polymorpha. The sequence continues at coordinate 33,274,415 of NC_068356.1, forward strand.
ATCCTAAAATCATCATCAGCAATACAGTACAGGGCACATTAAGGTCTCATTGGCCAGCGTGCACTGAACTCTCCTAAAAATAAAAATCATTGGCAAAACACCCGGACACCCGGGGTAAATCTGACCTACTCTGACTTAAAATAACTTTTATCTCCTGAAAGATCACATGGGGCAGGTCGGACCTCAAAGACCTCGTGAAGAGGCCGGTAGGACCTGTAAATAAACTCTGATACACACACGCTCAGTTGGCTAATGCGTTTTTACTTCAGGATTCCGGTGGTCACTGGTTCGAGCCCTGCTGCGGGCTACTTTTTTCTCCTTTTTAAAAATTTTATTTTTGATTTTTTACTGGAGCTTTTAAAAGTTAATGTTTACATTTATCAATATAAAGCATTTAATGACAAACTTCAAAACATGCCCAAATCTGTGAAAAGGCCCCTTTTAATGAACATGTTGCAATACACTGCAAACTATAACAAAAGTTGACAATGCTTATAATGTATTAAGGGAATTAAGATAAATGTTTATACAACTGAGTAGTATTGCAGGCTTTGATTGATGGTTTGATATAGTTAAAGTAACATTACTATTCAAAATCAAAGAAAATTTCGTACAATTGGTCGTAAAATAAACTTAACCAATTAAAAATCCGTGTTCCTTATGGCAATTGCCGAAATTTCAACGCCTGATGTTGTCTGGTAAAATAGATGTTTGTAGATACAAAATGCTCGTTTTTATTTTTGTTATGTATATTTATTCATACGACACATGAACTAAAATGGTGTTCGTGTGTAGTATGAATAGATATATTCGCGGGAATTAATTGTGGCCACATAAACGAGCATTTTGTATCTACAAAAATCTATGTAATCATACCACATCTAGCGTTGAAATTTTGGCTATTGCTATAAGGAACACTGATTGTTAAGGTGTTAACTTTATTTTACGAAATACTTCTTTCTTCTTTTCTATACTTACCCTAATTGGCATTGATACTGTAGATTGCATGCCGCTTAAATAAACGCGAGCAATGTTCGAATGAGTTTAAACTTCGAGTCAACTCCGAAATCGGTCAAACCAACTAATAGCACTCCATTACCAGTTGAATAATATCAATGTGTCACTGAATTAATCGTGCTTTAACATCAGACTGGTGACCAATCCATTTGTAGTGGACATTGCTTGGATTCATAATAACATAATCGCAGTGTTGCGGACCCGTTATTTTCCAAAAGCCGTGTTTATAGTACAAACCCTAGTTTCAATGTAAATACCTGTATAAAGCATGCGGAATGGTTTGATCATGAGTGCGTTATTGCACGAAATTTGTACCACGCCGCTTTACGTGTTTTTAACTCTTGTAAAACAGATACAAATAGAGATTGTTTATGTTCAAGTAAGAGATACTATAAAGATTTAATTCGTAAGAAGAAAGCCTCTTGTTATAGACAAAAAATGTTGAATATTGAAAATTTAAGGAAACACAAACCAAGAGACTTTTGGCGATTTTTTAAATCAAAACATAGCGTCATAAATAACAAAATATCTTTAGAAGAATTTACAAGGTTTTTTAACAATCTTAGTAAAAATATGTCTGATTTTTGTAATACTGAAGCAGAAGATTTCTGTCTAAATAATGATTTTAACCTAGAAAATTCAACATTTCCTGAACTTGATGTACCTATATCTGTTGAAGAAGTTAAGTATGCAATTAAACATTTAAAACGTAATAAATCATCTGGCAGTGATTGTATTTTGAATGAATATTTTATTGAATGTGCTGATATTGTATCTGCCCATTTGTGTGACTTATTTTACGGTATCTTTGTATCGGGTTTCTTGCCCGATACGTGGACAGAAGGCGTTATAATCCCTTTGCATAAAAAAGGTTCTGTAAACGATGTCAATAACTATAGAGGGATTACTCTAGTAAGTTGTTTTTCAAAATTATTTTCCACGATTTTAAATAAGCGCATCGAAAGTTTTTGCAATGAAAATACTATTATTTCGGATGCGCAGTTCGGATTTCGGAAAGGATATTCGACTGTTGATGCTATTTTCATACTGATGTCAATTGTTCAAAATTATTTAAATGAAAATAAACGTTTGTATGTAATTTACGTCGACATGTTAAAATGTTTCGATAGTATATACCGTAATGCATTATGGCTGAAAATGTTTAAGTCTGGTATTCAAGGCAAATTGCTTAGAATAGTTAAGGATATGTATTCAAATGTCAAGTCTCGTGTTAAATCATGTTCATCTTACTCAGATTATTTTAGTTATGCTGTTGGCCTGAGACAAGGGGAGGTAATGTCACCGATTTTGTTTTCTTTATTTGTTGAAGACCTTGAACTCTACCTACAAGATAGCATTAACTCTGGCTTGAATATAGAAGATATTGTGTTAATTTTATTATTATTTGCGGATGACATGGCTATTTTAGGCAAATCACCAGCTGAAGTGCAAACTCATTTAGATAACTTATACTTATATTGCAATTCTTGGGGGTTAAATGTAAACACTGATAAAACAAAAATAATGGTTTTTCGGAAGAGGGGCGGACTAAAAGATAACGAAAACTGGACATACAATGGTAATGTTATTTAAGTGGTTGACAACTTTAATTATTTAGGCACAGTGTTAAATTATACCGGAAGTTTTAAACTTACTCAGGAGCATTTGGTTGGTAAAGCCCTTAAAGCCATGAATACATTATTGTTTAAATGCAAAGAATTTGACATAAAACCAAAAATATTTTTGTCAGTTGTTTGACTCATTTGTGGGTTCTATATTAAAGTATGCTTCAAAAGTATGGGGCTTCACCAAGTCAGATGATATTGAACGTATACATTTGAAATTCTGTAAACGATTGCTGCAGGTGAAAATAAATACATGTAATGTTGCTGTTTATGGAGAATTAGGTAGATTCCCATTGTATGTAAACAGATTTGTTAAAATTGTTAAATATTGGTTTAAAGTTCTCAACAATGAGAATATCATAATGCAAACTGTATACAAACAAGCCTTGAATGATTGTAATAAAGGTTGTACAAACTGGGTCTCAAATGTAAAGAATTTGTTAAATAATTATGGATTTAGTTATGTTTTTGAAAATCCAAACGTTGTACAAGTTAATAGTTTTATCAGCGAATTCAAATGTAGACTTGTTGATAATTTTAAACAAGAGTGGTACGGTAAATTCAATAATAGTTCTGTTTTAGTGATGTACAAAGTTATTAAAAGCTGTTTGGATTATGAAGCATATTTAGACTTAGTTCCCAGACGTTTGCGATTATTTTTTGTAAGATTAAGAGTCTCTGCGCATCCGTTGAGAATCCAAACGGGCAGATACGCCCAAAATAACATACCACGAAATGAGCGCTATTGTTTATGTTGTAATGACTTGGATTTAGAGGATGAATACCATTTTATATGTATATGCCGTTGTTACACGGATTTAAGAAAAAAAATATTTAAACCGTATATTTTATATTAACCCATCAGTATATAAATTCCAAAAGTTATTAATTTCCTGTGATAAATCAGTTATTTACAATGTATGTAAATATATCAAAGAAGCTCTTGTTATTAGAAATACGATTTTAAATAATACTGTTTAATACAATTTATTACCGCCTTGATATTTTATAAGTATTTGTACTCGTTAATGTGTATTTTATGTTATTTAATATTGTGTTGTTATACCTAGTTACGTGACAGAAAAAATGTATATACTTTAGTATGAAGACGATGTACTTGTGTATAAGTCGGAATAAACTGTCTGTCTGTCATAATAACATGTGTAACACAAGAGAAGCAAAACCACAACAGGGAGTATCAATTACAAACGGACGAGTTTAGACACGCAAACAAGTTTCGTTTGCTCCGTCGGCGTGGACATCATTGCAGAAGGGAAAATATTTCGAGATCTATTGGACTTCTAATGTTTTCATTAAAAAAAGCATTTATATGATCGGAAAAGACAACTCATATTCCGCATTCATATGGCGTTTGACATTTCCCCTGTCACTAATGGTAAAACACGCAACTGTGTGCTTTTCTGCGATGGGTTATTTAGGACAATCGTTAATTCACGACGTGACACTCACTATATGTTAATAAAGACATGTAGTTTATATTAAAGACATAAAAATGTGGTTGCATTTAATAAAGTGTGCTTAGGTGGTATGAACATGTATGATAAGGTTAGCGTTTCAAATTTAATTATTATTGTTGAAAGCATCATGTGAACTCCCATTTAACGAATCAATAGGTGCTTACTGAGAACAGCCATCATACTGGAACAATACAAACGGTAATAATTATTTCTTTTTTATATTAAAGGGGCCTTTTCACAGATTTTGTCATGTTTTGAAGTTTGTTATTAAATGCTTTTTATTGATAAATGTAAACATTAAATTTTAAAAGCTCCAGTAAAATATCAAAAATAAAATTTAAAAAAAGGAAAAAAAGTAGCCCGCAGCAGGACTCCAACCAGTGACCCCCGGAATCCTGAAGTAAAAACGCATTAGCCAACAGGGCTATCCTGCCAAGCATACCTAAGATGCGTATTTTACACCTTATATAAGCAATCTTCGTAGTTTCACAAATTTAAACAACAACAGAACTCGACATATTATTCAATCGTTTCGTGTTGCAACGCTTTATAATTTTTAGGTTTTTTAATCGTCAAAAGATGCATATAATGGCTATATTAGACCATGGCAAATGTTCAGTAATACTGTTTCTTCACAAATATCATAACTAAACCGAAAATTTGCGAATCTGAAACAACTTTTTCAATTTTGTCAATTTAACCAAACCGTGAAAAGATCCCTTTAAAGTACACACATAAAGAATAGCTCTACTAGATTTTCATGTTTTATATTCAAGAAAAACATCAAAATCATATTTAAAAAATATAAACGTGAAAAAAACAAACACAAGTCATTGACATGTAATCAGGTCATATCGTATTTACGTCACGTCGTTCCGCCTGCGTCGTCAATTTTAATGTTACCCTTATCCACTGTGCACGGAAACTGAAGTTTAGTCTTTAAAAGTTCTTGTTGGCAAAAGGCTTCGAGGCGTCTGTTCTTTGAGCGTGTTTCAATAATAAGGCAATGAAAACCTTACTGTGAAACATCACTTTATCACTTTATCCTACATATCGTTATCTACGACTTAAAGTGATATTATTAGCATTTTTCACTGTTGAATTGAGCTGAAAAGAATTAACAGGTCAAAAGAGTTAGTTAAAATGTGGTTACTGACCATTTATCTGCAACTCATCTTGCTACCAGTTGATTATAAAAAATAAATTTTATATTCGATATTTTACGTGACTGGCGAGTCCTGTTAGCCGAAATGATCCGTAAAACAAAATTGTGTCTTTGTGTCGTATGAACGAATCTGACCTAAAACTAAATTTCGTATCACATCGAACATGCATGACCAATCGTCAAACGAAAGTACGGTTGATATTCAAATGCATTATTTGTCTCTTTCCGGGATATTGTTTTAGTATGTTGATGCTGCATTAACAAATATAAGAAGTGAAAACACCAAAAATAAACATCGGTTGCGATAGACACCTATAAACTGTTAGATTCCCATAATATCACTTTAAAGAGTGTGTTTATAGATGTAAATAAAACAAACTGTTTACACGTACATGTAATACTGTTAGTTATTGCTGGTTTTAAACCAACACTATTACTACTTTGAACTTGAATACACGGTCTTCTATTATCATCGTATGTATTATATAATTGTGTTAAAGAAGACACAATTGTGTTAATAAAGTATTATCTAAGTCGGCATAGTAACAACAGTTATAATAACACATTTCTCTACATATTTACAATGATTCGTATGTTTTTCTGTTTAATTATATTAGTTAATCAAATTTATTGTGTTATTCATTTGAAATCCAAGCATACTATTTTTAAAAAGAATGAAGTTGTTTGTATTTATAGTTTCTTGTTAATAATGCACAAGGCGATATTTCACTTCTTGAGCAACTAGTTAATTGTAGTTATCTTACAGCAGTTCAGCCAACTTAAAGCATTATAATAATTGATTCTAGTAATTGAACTCTTCATTTAACCAGTTTATGTAAATATAGTCTTTTCAATGTAAATGTCGAGAGAAACCAATCGGATTGTTATTAACTACTTTAAGACAGAATGAATCCGTTTTCTATAATAGTTCCAAATAATAAGACCGTCTTGCCTACTTTTTTTGGCAAAAAAGCATAAAGAAGGAAATTGTAACATTTAGTGACCGTTTTACTATTGTGTAGCCAATGAAACTTATTTATTGATTTTATGCTCGTAAATGTACTCTAATCCACGACGTTTGCATGGCAGCAGATAAAACAGTCTAATAACATCGCTGAAATGACAATGCTGAAATAAGAGAAGTGAACTTTGACGGAAATATAATTGATAGTAAGAATACTTTCTATACGTCGATTCAAACCATTCATACATGTACTAACTGGCTTGCAAGTAAACGACTATTTTAACATATCGTGACTCATTAAGGAGTTTGCGTAAGTTTATGCGTACATATCACTTGCTCACAAAAGCGACAGGTGTATAGTGCCAATATGTTTGATAAATTAATGTTCTCTTTGAGATCAAATACAAAATAAATCAAATAATAACACATGTACATGTTGGATTCTCTAACCAATTAACCAAGCCCACTTTTACAAAATGAACACTGGAGATCAAAATAGAACGAACAATGGTTTTGCTCTTCTATGTTTTCATTTTAAGCGTGTTATCTCAATATATTAGATTGAGCCCATAGCGCTTACTCCTTTTTAAGACGCTCGTGTCACATCGTTCTTAGCACAAAACTGTGATAGTTTTCCCTTTTATTGTAAACTTCAAAAACTGATTAAACATATAATTTATCGATATATATTACATTGCCATGTAAGCTATCGGTTGTAAATTTTGGCGTGATTATTTGCATAGGTCTGAATGAATAAAACATTACGAAAACATCAATGCTATTTAAAATCGCAATTTACAAATGAAATATAGGCCTTTGTTATGAACATATCATTGTAATATCAATGTTCAGTTTACAACCACAGCAACTGACCTTTTGTTTTTATTCTCAGTATGACAAACAAATGACAAATTCTTTTTTATTTTCAATGGATATAATTATATTTTAATATATCATGTACATACTATATATATGAGTTCGTGTCAAGTGTCACAAATGACCTCGATTTTGATACGTATAATGTTTTTTTAAGTTGTCAGCATATTTGATTCAAAGCTACCGAGTGAAGGCTGTTATTGCGCGTTTATTAACGTGAACCATACAAAACGTCGAGAACAAAGTCTTAGTGGAAATGTGTTGTCATTTGATGCTTGTTCAGAGTGACTAAACGTTGGCGTACACTAGAGAAATGAATGGGGTAAGTTTATTGTTCAACGTCAATACCAAAATAAATGGACCGTGCTCTGTGAAAAAGGGGTTTAATGTCCTCACAGGCTAATCGATGGGATGACACTTTACGCACATGCATAACACCCATTTTTTCACAAAGCACGGCACAAATATGAAAAGAAATATACATACGGGATGTAACAATGACGTCCAATATATAATGTTATAGTACTAAAACCACTTCTAATTCGCAATCAGTTGACTTTAAATATTTGTATTTATTTGTTTTTCTATAGATATTTATTACGAAACAAGCATCAGAGTGAACACTGGTTCTAAGAAAATTAGTGTTACAATTCTGGTCGTGTACGTAAATGTCGACCTTCTGTATGATACATTTACACTTATTCTAACTCCATTTTCTGAGTGAAACAAAAAGGTTAATTATTCTATCTTAAATTGCTACATAAAATCTGCATGTCTTATACATAACGGGAAATCAAAAGTGATCGCTCCGTTTCTCGCATTGAACACATGCAATGTCTGGTATTAACATTACCGCATAAAACGCAGTGAAAAGACTGTATCAACAATTTGCTGATAAAACTCTTAAAATGGATGAATCTTCTAACTGCAACATTGTCGCCCTCAGCATATAACTATCTACACTATGCATACAATTGCGTTGAAAAACGACAATGAACAACGACACCCAACATCAGACATGTTCCAGTTTTGGGAAGCAACTATAAAAAAAACACCGACTGGCATTGACTCTCATAGTTTTTTCCCGTGGGTAATTGTCTAGCGTATTGTCTTGTTATTTCGCACGTCGTGTCACGTGTCGCGTCTACGTATATTTTTGTGTGTCGACCTCAAACGTCGACAGCTGACGTTGACCGCTATCCTAACCGGATCAGCGTATAAGCATTAGGGCATTACACAACTGGAAAGGCAATGAGCACTTTAAAAGAAGCATCGGGTCTGTACCATTTCAATCAACCTAGCTCGATCTTTGGCAAACTATAACATTCAACAATTCGATTCGCAGTTGTACTGATGCCTTCCTAATTACTTTGCGACAGAAACGGATTTGTGTTAAATTTGTTTTTCATTCGAGTTAAACAATTCGCTTCAGGTTGATCTGGTGGCCTGCATTTTATACTGCGTTGATTTATGTTTCTTCATTTATGTTTGATCATTATCATATTATAGCACGACTAGTTTAGTAAAGAATTTATTACAATAAAAATTATATATAGTAACTCAAAATAAAACGTAAATGCTATAAGGGTTGTACCCAAAGTGTATCAGTGTTGAAATAGCCATCGGCAGCGCTTATGCGAGAAATGATTTAACGGGCACAAATCTAGTCACTCGTTTCTAAATTTCTAAGAGGCCAACATGGCGGCAAAGAACACAACGCGAACAAACACTAAAATAAACACACATATAATGCATTTACCGCATGCAATCATACACGGGTCGAACCTTTTTACGATAAAATCTTTCCTGCTGTCATTTTCTAAATCGAACAAGTGTAATTGCAAATCACATATTACTAGTAGAATGCAAGTAATTGTAATGCATCACTATCAGATTAAAAAGTGATTGCTCATAGCGAAATGAATACTCTATCACTTCATTTTAAATTTTTCTTTCAATTGTGAGAACTCGTCTCAGCGTATTGTTTTTGAAGCATTGAGCAGAATTATAAGCCTACCAGTAGTTCATGTCCATGTGATCGATGTTGGTCCATGTAAATCGCGTATGTGGTCAATCGGATTATTCTCACTCATGAGTAAGATTGTATTTATTTTAATAAGAACTGTATTTGTTATGCATTTAGGAAATATGAAAACCACACAGTTTTGCAACAGACACCCACCTATATTAAAAAACAATGCTATTTAATTTAAACTAAATAGCATTGTATATTATATATATGTATTATGTATTATATATGTATTCGTCAATTAATTAAAAAAAAGTATTTTATGTGGATAGCTTTATGAATATCTGATTAAAAAATGTATTTCCATCATGATATTTATACATTATTTAGTGTAATACAATTATGAAACATATAATTAATAATTAAAGATATATGGGTCTTAAAACCCCAGAAACACTGCTAAATCCTATAATGCTATATAAAACACTTCCAACAACAAAAACATGATTTAATTGGTTGTCAGTATTTATGAGTTGTGAAATGTGTATTTGCTTATTTTTTATGCTTAACAGTTGATTTTCATTCTGTATTTTGTTTACTTCAGGGAGGAGATCAAAGTATCTTTGGAAGCACCTTCTAGAGACTTTAAGTGATATCTTGATCAATTAACAGTTATAATAGATAGTTAATGTTTAAAAATTTCATGGAGTAATGTTGTTTATTAACTTTTTTAAATTGATCAGTCTTTACAACTACAAGACTGTTCTGTTTAATACCAGATGGTGCAAGTATTGCTGTAAAAGAAAAAATAATCAAAGTAAACATCAAATAAAACATAAAATTAGACAATTCAACAAATCGAACAACAGGTTAATTCTAGTGACTGGTACAGTGGTGACAGGATCTTGCAGCCCCTTTTTTATTATTGGTTTGTGTGTGTGTTTGTGTGTATGTGTATTTAGACGTCATTGTTGACCTCTGAAGATAACACGAGATCATCTAAATGACAGCAGTAAAGATCGAAAGAACATCGTGAATAACAATACATTCGAACGCTTTCAAAAATACCGTATATTGGCAAAATTGTTTTCATCAAGAAACATGACCACAAATCATTCAGGGTAACAGTGTAAATGAAGGAAATTACAATTATTTAAGCCACACACTTTGCCTCTGACTTTGAAATATAATACATGTTAATCAATACATATAGATGTAATTTGAAAGTGTGCAAAATTGTCATTAAATTTATAGCCTAGTTAGCAAGTAATTTATTATTTTTCAAACGGTACCGCTTTTAAAACCGAAAGTAGGATTTCTAGACGTATATATCCATTAATTTCGACAAACGTTTTTATTTTTAAGTTTTAAAGCGCAAAAAAGACGGATTTCTAACTTGTTACCACAAGATATATTGTAATTGGCAAAGATTTAATTAACTCTATAGCCTAGTTAGCAAATGACCTATTATTTTTTCAAACGGTACCGCTTTTAATACCGAAAGTAGGATTTCTAGACGTATACGTCCATTTCGACAAACGCGATTATTTTAAGTTTTAAAGCGCAAAAAAGACGGAATTATACCTTGTAACCACCAGATATATTCTAATTTGCATAGATAAAATATTTTTCTTATTTATACTTAAATTTACTATGCCAAAATAAGGTGTGTGGCTGTAATCACTTAAATTGTGTAAACTTTTCAAATGATAACTGTACTGCGAAAAATAAGTAAATCAAAACGTTACGCTAGATGTTTGAACCTAGCGTGTTTCAATCACATATCAACGTTTGTATGTTTCTGTATTTGTTTTGTCACGTTTTGTTTTTCAAAAGAAAAGGCAGTTTAATTCAACATAATTAGTTAAATATTTCAATTTGTAGCCAACCATGCTATTTGTTTCTAGCTTTCAAACATGCACACTAGATAATGACTTTCTTGCGAGGACTTTTCTTCGTTGAACTATCAGACATAATACAGATTCTCGCAAACACCAGAGCGCGACACATTTTTCCTCAAATCCGAAACCATGGCTTTTGAAACGTGAACAAAAACACAACAGATTGTTGAACATATTGTTGAATATAACGCGTTACAGAAACTTTCGTAGAGATTGCATTATTGACAGATATAGAAAATCAAGCCACGAAGAGATAACATTTTCACGCGAATTTGGCATACACGCCCTATTTTGTTTCTAGACAAAATTTGTTTCTAGAGCGTTTCAAATGGACATAATGCTTTCTATATAATCGAGCTAAAATAAATAGGTTTAAACTAACTAGAGAAGCAAGTTAATGAATCAATGTGAACAAAATACGGCATTTAAAAACGGTCTGAAAATTTCAAATAACAATATTAAAAATTAATTTCTCTAAAAATTAATTTCTTTTATTTGAAGTAGCGAATACATGTATCCGGCAGATTAAATTTGAAATCTCGTATAAATCATTAGATAAAAGCAGACGACAATTTCTTTCCTTAAGTTTTCATCAGTAAGAAATTATATCAAGTAATAACTACAATGAATGACAAATTCAATAATAGTTAAATGTTTATTGTCCTTGTAACACAGCGAAAATTAATTCAAATACTATCATTATCGAATTTACAATTAAAACAAGAAATAATGCTAATCAAATAGATAATTTGATTATAAATACAAATTCTTTTAAGACAATTATAAGTCACATGTAATAATTCATAGAATATTCATGCAAAAGCACAATACAAGCATTATGCAATATGTTAATAACAATTCAAGCTGAAAAAAATTAAGTATGTAAATAAACAATTCATGTTATAATTGCAAAGCACTATACAAACATAGACACAAAGTAAGTAAAAAAGCAATAACAAATTATCAATTCTCTTATCTCACAATGACCAATAATATAAATGATTTACACAAAACTACTTTTATTTGGGAGGGTGGGATTGGGAAATTCATTTTTTTTAACGCTTTGTGTTCAACGCTTACAAAAACAAGTATGAACTATTATTCGAAAACCCGTGCACTAGAGTAAGCAATTCGACCAATCATAAAAAAGTAGACAGTTAACATCGTTCAGTGATCTATTGTTAGAAAGGTATAGTGACAACTTGTAAACAGAATAAACTTGCGTCATAAATTAAACATTTTAATTCAAGATTAAAATTAGCCAATTTCTTTCCTTCAGTTTTCATCAGTGAGAAATTATATAAAGTAATAACTACAATGAATGACAAATTCGATAATGGTTAAATTTTTATTGTTCTTTTAACACAGCTATAATTAATTCAAATACTATCATTATCGAATTTACAAATTCAAACAAGAAATAATGCTAATCAATAGATAATTTGATCATACATACAAATTCATTTAAGACAATTATAAGTCACAAGTAATAATTCATAGAATATTCATGAAAAAGCCAACATAATGCCAAACACACAAACAAACAATACAAGAAAAGCAACACAATCAAGCAAAAGCGACATAATAAGCGTGTCCATTCATTAACTGAAATAATATAAAGCGTGCAAACTAAAGCAACAATGACAGACAACATATAAAACTGATCAGATATAAACATCTAACGACAACATGCATTTTCTTACCTATTTATATGACTGCATAATGAATCAGTCTATTCTGATTTCTGTGGAAAAAATAAAATTATTTACATATATACACTAATTCAACATGTTATTATATATGTTCAGATATGAATTCAGCAATTTAAACTTTATCTTCTAGAGAGATATGCTGATTATTTTTATAAGCGTCTGAACACCAGTCACCTAAAAGCTGAATTTTATCAGCGGATACGTTAAATCTAAATGCAAAGGAAGCCGTGCCCCTTCTAAAAGAGTGAGTAGAATAAGTATTTGGATCTACTTCACATTATGATAAAATTTCACGCAGCTTTTTTAAAATAAATGTTATATGTGACTGGTTTTCCTGACTTCAATACAAATAGAGGAGATCCAGGTCCAGCAGGAACTTTACTTATCATATCCTTAAATGCTGCCACAGGACACAATGGTGAATTTTTAACAACTACTAATGGACTGGTTAATACACGTTGTCCAAAGTGTATAGTGTTAGTCCATTTCATTTTAACCAATAACTTATGCATCTCAATAGACACATCAACCCTCAATAAGAATTTAGGATATTTTACATTTTGTAATGTTGTTAGGACCAAATTAGATTTTCAAGCTAATAGAAAAAATGCGAAAACAAATAAACAGCAGAAAACTGATGAGTTTATGTCTGAATTATCTAGTACCGCATACATTTTTATCAAAATTTCTGGAGATATGGGTAAGGCTTGTTTTACTTGATGACTTAGCATTCTAGAAACGCCTTTAAAGGTTAGATTCAGTATGAAATTATTTACTTTATCTAAAGAAAACCCAAGGATTTGATGCATGGTTCGAACTCCACTTACATAATTACGAATTGAATCAACTGATTTAAATGATCTGCTGAGAAACTGTACATATAATTGTAAAGTATGGGTTGATGCACGAAGAAAAACTAACCCAAAATGAAAGCAAAACAAAAGAAATGATTCCCACTGGATCTTCAAATTTTTCCTGGATTCCTCAGCATAAGCTCGTCTATTTGATGCTCTCAAGTCCTCACCAAGTTGAGACATCTGTCTGTCTGAAACAACATGATACACTACCAAGGATTAATAAATGTAAAATCTTTTTCTTGTACAACACTATTATACAAAGTAACTTCTTTTGTAATGTCTTCAAATGTCTGTCTATGACTTTCATTCAAATGCCACCTAGACAAATGGTCTACTATCCTGTTATCAACACCAGATATGTGTTCCGCCTCAATTTCAAATTCATTTAAAGCCGCAAACAACATAATTTCTCTCAATCATTTTTGCATAAATTTACACTTAGCTTTTCCTGAATTTAAAGCAATTCACACAGCCATGTTATCACATTGAACTAAATTTTTTTTTAATTTTAAATTTCATATGCCATAAATGTACACACACTACAATGGTCAACATTTCTAGTTCACTTATATGTAATTCTGATTCTTGAATGAATGTGAGGAAAGTTGCATAAAAAAATGTCCTTGAAAAAAAAACCCACAACCACTTAAGCAAGAATAACTCGAAAACGTTTCATCTGGAGAAGACCATTCTTCTACCGAAATTACTGAAATACCATTGTATAATGGTAAAAAAGTTTTCCACCATTTTAAATCCAACTTCACTTCATCTGGGATTGCATGACATTGCCTAAGCCAGTTCAATAGTCTGTTGATAAATATACGGCTGGCTTTAACACACGCTCCAACAAATTTCAGCTTGCCTAGCAGTTGTTGAATCTCTTTCAACGAAGCGACTTCCTTACTTAACCAATTCTCCACTTATAACAATATTTCAATCAACCTATCTGGTGATATTTCCATAGTAAATTTTTATAGTATCAAACAAAACACCTAAAAAATCATTCTTGTTGTTGGTTTTACAGATTTTTCTGTTGATTCTTCCAAACCACATTTTTGTAAAATATTTTCTAAACATAAATAAGCAAACTCAGCATATTGTACATTTTCAGCACCTGCAAAATCATCTAAATAATTTAAAACAATTAGACCAAATTTAAGTAATATATATGCTACAGCATTTGTTTCTCTTTGACAAATGTAAGCTGCTAACCTTAACCCCATGAATAAAACAGTATCACAAAAAATGTGCTTTTTGTATATGGATGACACTAAATTATAATCACCAGGACAAATGTTTATCTGTCTATAAGCCCGTTAAGATCCTTTTTTAACAACAAACAACCATTCCCCTTTGCTTTTATCAATTAACACATGTCATCTTTTTTTGGAAACACTAAATTTATAGATTCCCCTAGATATTCTGACTTGTAAAAAAGTCATTTAAGGCAGAACCCTTTGGAAAACTTAAGTCTCAAATAATTCTCCTATCTGAGACATCCTTTATTTGGCACAGAGTTTAACGGGGCGATTTTTAACTTACTACTAAAAGGATTAGATTTAAGAGGACCTAACACAGCATTATTACTCTTTTCTTTCAACAAATAATTTAACATAGCTTCTGGATATTCATTAGCTCCTCTATGATTATAATACTTCCACACTGGAAGTATGGTTTCTAATTCATCATAATATTCTACTACACCAACATGAAAACCATACTTTAACAATTCACACACTGTCTTATCATTATAATCATGTAGCATTGTCTTCATAAATTCTGTATTGATTCTATTATTTACTGGGATTTTACAACCAATAAAATTATATTGTGCCGAAGCTTTAACTTTTTTTTATGAATTCTTATCTTCTCTTGCATATCATTATACGAATTATTTGTACATGAACATATTTTGCATGAATCTGAATGTGAACACATATATATGTTTATTAAATAAGAGTTTAAATTATCTAATTCTGATTTAAAACAGTATGTTGGTAGAAATTTGTCTATTATCACATTGTTTTTTTTTTCAAATTTGTTTGAAATATTGTTTAGTCACATCAGTCGACTTGGACATTCGTGTGAACATTCAGGATGCTGAAGCTTTTTGTCCTCTTTTTTCAAACATGTGGCACAAATGTGTAGGGCGTGTCGCATTTTACCTTTCACCACAGCTGTGTGATCATTTTGGTGTTGACATTTGTTTCTCTGGTAAAGCGAACAGAACCACACATTTGACTCTTCTTTATTAATTCAAGATTAAAATTAGCCAATAAACCATGCATGAAATCTATTTCAGTAGTGACTGTCTGACGTCACTAATACGGTATATATGCTCGGGTTTCACGTATCGCGTACTTTTTGCGAAATAGCTTTGACTGAGAAAGTTGTGTTTACACATCCTTAAAACGTAAATCTACAATGTCGGGTAGAGGTCGTAGCGTGCTAAGACGGGTGGGGGAAGCCGTAGAGAAACAGACAGAGAGAGGGACGGGGGATGCGGGCAGCAGTTGATCCGGCCCCGGCGATTGAACAAAGGGCCAGATGGCGTAGAAAGAATGCGGCGGAAACGGCGCCGGTACCAGAGCCGGCATCAGCTGCTGTTCCTGGACCACAGCCAGAGGCGGCACTCGCAGCGCCACCTGCAAAACGTAAAAGCGCAGACGATAACGCCGCAAATGGTGAGGTTGTTGATTTCTGTGATATTTTTCGCACCGCAGATGGGCTACCACGTGGTCACAACTTGGGTAAGCACGAGGCACAAGCGTGTAATGCAAACGAAATCCAAGTCAAGTCTGTCTAGAATGGATAATATTTATAGAATTTATATATTGCCTAGACAAACTAATGATGATGTATCAATTTACGTGTCCGCGTCGCTTACACATCGACATGTATTTGTTGTGGCGAATATGTTAATCTTGCATAATTGCTTAAACCCGCCCGAGTTGATATTTCTCACAACAACTCAGTTATCTCAACTGACCAGAATTGATCAGTATTCGTCAGACACATTCTAAAGCTTAACTCTTCCATGAAAACCGGTCCTTTTTACTACCGATTATATTTTATTTCTTACTCGGGATCTTTTGGATATATAAGGATATATTGATGTTTATTTCGTGTGTTAAATGTTATTCGTGAAATGTTATTTCCATTTCCGCGTTAAGCACTAATTATTAAATAGATTTATATATATTCCTTGCCTGATGGTTTGATGATAATAATTCAAAATCAACGATATTTCCAAGGCAGTTAAATTTTATTTCTGTAAAGCGAGACAGAAAATACGGTCTGCGTGAAGCTTAAATACTGATAATAGGGGTGTGATTTCGATCGTGTTAGGTCGGCTATCTCCGGACTTTCCGTAAGACAGTTTTCCACAAAAGTGCTAACTGGTATTAATCGGTTTCTCCTTTTTTTGTAACTTCATAGGTATATTTTTCTGGTGAATCCACTCCCGCTGAATGACGTTACAATGAGAGCAGCGTCTGTGTCATAGGGTTCAAAACTAAGATGTCCTTTATTATATAAACATATATAGTAAAACACCTTTTCTATTAGTTACCTTTCAGTATTTATTAGGTTTTAGATTTTAGTTCGAAACATAAGATGTAAGATAGCACTCCAATGTAGTTGTTTGTAACCTATCGTTTTGCACGAGTACTAATATCTATTCACCGCACTACTTAGCTCCTTTCCCGCACTTTGTCAGACACACAAAGACAAGGAACACGTACTGATTGTGGCCGTACAGAAAGTACAGATCATCTTTATCTGCACATTCAAATCCATTGTTGTAGGGTTTAATAATTAACCTACCGGTAAATAGTATTAATACAATAAATACATGTCTATATAATTGTTCCAATTTTATAATGCACTGTGATTGCCTTTTGTATTATTCTTATTATTATTCTTCTTCTTATTATTATTTTTATTATTATTAGTTCTACTACAGGATCTGACCAATACAGATTTAAGACCAGAACCTCTAATTATTTGTCATTCCACCCGAGACGCCTAAAGGGGCGTAGCTAGGCCGGAGACAATGGCGCCAAACGGGGGACGAGTATTAATTGATTGACGGGTTATTGATAAATATTTGAAGCGAATACCGATATTAAAACATTGAAGCGCAGCCGTTTGAACTCTGAACCGGAACCGGATATAGTTAAACCGGAAAGCGAAATACCGGAAATGAATTGCGCACGTTTGTAAATCGTTGATATAGAGATAATTTATGATACTTTGATTATGTATTAGAATATTTTGAAAAAGTGATTTAGATTTGTGTGTTTTTTGTTACAAAATTATAATTTAATTACAATCATTTTATTATTTTTGGCATTCTTTCAAATTTAAATCAAATTTTAGTTGTAAAATTGGTAAATATTTAGTTATTATATTCGTAAAGATATTAAATAACTATTTCTGTCTTGTACTCAAGTGGTTGATATACAGCTGTCTTTTGATTTCACTTTTATATATAGCAATTTTTAAACTGAACTTATTATTCAAATAATCGGTATAATTATTGGATTATACATTATCATAAAGATTAGTGATTAAAGTTGATTATTGTGCGCATGTTAAGTGTATTTTGAATAAACAATTATTTGTGAATTTGAGATTGTTTATTCATTTTAGTTTAGTGATTAAGTGAATATATCTGCATGTTACATTGATTGCATGAAAGTTTCCATATGTGAATGTGAAAGAAACGTTAACATAACAGTGTGTTTTGAAATAGACGCTTCTGCAGACAATTGCGTTTTACGAACTTTGTGTTTTGAAACGAAAAGATAGAACACAAAGTGTTTATTACAACGTGCATTCGTATATTCGGAAATATTGCATCAGATATAAAAACTGTATACTCGTCTGATTTGTTGAAATAAACATTTTGAAATATGGATGGTGGTGTGACAGAAAGGGAAAAGAGACTTCATAGACGGGAAATGCTTAGAAATGATTATGAAATAACAAGAGGAACAGAAAAGGTTGAACGAATCAAGCAGAGAGATAGAGAAATTGAAATGGTCCAGTTGAATGAATTTCAAAGACAACGAGAGGAACTTATAAAAACTCGAAGAGAGGCAAAACAGAAAAAGGATGAATTAAAGAGAAATACGGAAGAACACGTCACCAGATGGCAACAGGAAGTTCATGACTCACGAACGTTAGAGAAGAGAGGGACACAATCGGAACTAGAATAGCAATGAGTAATTGACATTGATACCGATGATGCTGTTGTGTTGCAAGGAGCATGTGGATATAATTACCGCATGGGTTTTTCAATAATAAGCGAACACAGATCTGATGACATCAGACACAAGCAGATCACGGAAAGTGGACAGTCTCTAATTATAGTGGGTGAATATGGTCAAGTTGATCAAATAAGAACACATTTGGACATTGTGAGTAATGGCTCCTCAGCATCAATACACACTGTAGATAGAAAACTAAATTGGCTGGAACAGAAAGCTATGAAAGAGGATGTTGTACAATTTGTTCATTCTGAGGACAGAACTAAAAGAGAGAGGGGAAAAGACAACACATATGATCATCCGCTTATGAAAAGAGATATACAGGATGAAAGTGGATACGATGATATAGAGCATCTCCAGAAACAGATAGAGTTGATTAAGCTAAAGGAGAATGAAATTTCCAAAGCGATTGAAATGAAATCACTCATAAAGAGCTGAAAGAAAGAGACAGATTGAGAGAAGAAAAAGATAGGCAGTATACGCAGTATACAGAAAGGGTTCGAGCTCTGAAACAACAGAAACGGGACTTAGAGCAGAGTCTTTTGGAAAAACAGACCGTCTAATGTTCATTCGAGGACGAGCTTATAGAGCCAAGTTATCATCAACAGACATCAAATACGCACAGAAAGATAACAACCGACAAACAAGAACACATGCCATTCATTATTAAGCCAAACGTTCCGAAATTTTCCGACCCTGCACAATTTCAAGAATGAAAAATTGAAGTTGTAAGTATGCTCATTTCCAACATTTACCAGAACGAGATTCTGAGACAAGCCATACGAAATGCTATTGGTGGAAAACCCACGAAAATACTTACCTCACTTAAACCCACAGCAACAACTGAGGAGATACTTAAAACACTAGACAGCAATTTTGGAGACATTAAGAGTGGTGAAAGTTTAATGGAAGAATATTATAAAGCGAAGCAGGAAAAAGATGAGGATATATCAGCATGGGGTATACGGCTAGAGGAATTACTACAAAAGGCCATTGACAGAGGAGAGTTACAAGAATAGAGAAAAGAAAAGATGTTGAAGACGAGATTTTGGAAACATTTGGGAAATACAGAGTTGAAAAACGCTACACGAATGTTCTACGAATCTGGCTGTACATTCGAAGAACCGAGGCAAAGGTTAGAAAAGAAGAGCAGGAAATAAAAAGCGCGAAGGAACCAGAACACCCGAAACAAGTAAATGTTCACCAGATGGACAATCATTTGAAGATTTTGAATGACCTGAAAGAACAAATGAAGGAGATGGAGAAGAAAATAAACACCCTTACACAGGAAAGACAGAAACAACATGATCAAGAGAACACCAGAACATGGAATAACAGCGGCCAATCATACAGAGGCTATAGAGGCAACACTAACTTCAGAAGTCGAGGAGGATACCGCACAAGAAATGGTAGATTCTCCCATGGCTACAGAGGAAACCAAGAGAACATTGGCGCATCTGGTAACAGAAATAATAACAACAACAATCGAACGCAAAATTTAAACTAGAAGAGGCTCTGATCGAGGAGTTGGATGAGAGCAGAACAAACAAGGATACCATAAACTCCAAAACTCTCAAGAAGGAAGATATTTTACAGCGAATGATAGGTGAAGCGAATTTAAACAAGATCAAATTAGATGGACATGACACTACGGCACTCATTGATAGCGGGTCACAAGTGAGCACTATTACCGAAATATTTTACAACACTATGTTGCCGAAGCCGATATTACACTCTATGGACGAATTCGGTGTAGAACTGAAATGTGCAAATGGAAGTTCAATTCCATATAAAGGATACATATTTGCAAATGTTGAGACTGAGTTTACACAGAAGCCCATAGAAACCGTATTGCTCGTAGTTCCAGTACAAGAATACCATGGCACTGCTCATGTATTACTCGAAAAAAAATGTTCTACGTGAAATCAAACCCTGGGCTGATAATACAACTGCAAATGAGATATGGAAAGCTGGTTTTATGTCCGTAAATGCAGAGATGGGCCTTGTTACAGCAACAAAACCGATCACTTTACATCCTGGCGAGAGCAGAACTGTCACCGGTTTCTACAGGAAACAAGGACTCGCAACAGAAGCTGTTACCGAAACCATTGAAGACATACCATGTCATAGCGCCATCGTTTGTCCTAGGGTGGTCAGTATTGATAACCCGGGGAAGACAGCAAGAACACCGGTACGAATTTGCAACGTTACAGCCAGACCCATAAACATTAAAGCGAAACAGACACTTTGCCAATTGAATGAAGTTAAAGTTCTGAGAGAAGCGCCTATTTGTCAACCTGTGAGTGCGAATATCAACCACGTGGATGCTCCAGAAACAGAAAACAAACGACAACATGAAAATAGGAAGGAGAAGTACGGCATCGATCTAGATGATTCAGAATTAACAACAGATCAAAAGACAGAAGTTTACAATTTGTTTGAAAAATGGCATTCGATATTCCCAACGTCGGATTTGAATTTGGGTCATACAAAGGCGGTGAAACATAAAATCAATCTTATTAATGAAGAGACATTTAAAGAACCGTATAGAAGAATACCACCAGCACTGTTTAATGAAGTACGTGGGCATCTGAAGGATATGTTAGACGTAGGAGCCATACGAGAATCAAATTCCCCTTGGTCTTCAAATTGTGTTATCGTAAGGAAAAAAGACGACAGCATTCGATTCTGTATAGAATTTCGTCGTCTGAATGAACGAACAAAGAAGGATAGCTATGCATTACCAAGGATCGAGGAAACATTACACCTCTTGTCTGGAGCCAAATACTTTTCAAAGTTAGACTTAAAGGCAGGCTACTGGCAGGTCGAGCTAGAGGAATCGGACAAAGAGATAACAGCATTTCAATGTGGTGGACTGGGCTTTTACGAATGTAACATGCTTCCTTTCGGCCTTTGCAATGCGCCCGCAACCTTTCAAATGCTCATGGAGCGATGTATGGGTGACTTGAACCTTCGAGACTGCCTGATATATCTCGATGACATCATCATTTTTTCGTTTCGCCTGACGTAAGTACACATATAAGTCGACTAGACCAGTGTTTTTCACGATAAGCCTCCTGCAATTTGAAAATAAAACCTTCGAAATGCCAATTTTTCAAAACCTAGACAACTTTCCTTGGTCATGTGGTCTCTGCAAATGGTATCCAAGCTGACCCAAAGAAAATCGAAGCAATCGCCAACTGGCCAGTTCCTGCCGGTGTCAAAGAAGTAAGGATGTTTTTAGGCTTCGCTGAATACTATCGGCGATTTATTAAAGGCTTTGCGAAAATTGCTAGACCATTGAACAATTTACTTATTGGACAGCCCACTAAAAGTAAACACAATGAAAAGAGTCTCAAGAAATTGCCGTTAAAATGGGAAGCTGAACACCAGAAGCATTTAAAGCCTTGGTGAAACAGTTGGTCAACCACCGATATTGGCCTACGCCAACTACGACCTACCATTTACCTTGCACACGGACGCATCGGGTTCTGGTCTGGGAGCTGTGCTTTATCAGCATCAAGATGGCAAAGACAAAGTCATTGCATTCGCCAGTAGATCGCTCAAACCGGCTGAAAAGCACTACCCAGCGCATAAACTTGAATTTTGGGCATTGAAATGGGCCATAACCGAAAAGTTTTACGACTACCTGTACGGTGCAACTTTCGAGGTAGTTACAGACAACAACCATCTTACATACGTTACAACCACTGCGAAACTCGACGCCACGGGTCAACGTTGGATGGCAGCGTGAGCCAATTATAATTTTACAACGCGTTATCGACCAGGGAAAAACAATGCCGATGCAGATGGTTTAAGTCGCTTGATCATTGATCAACCAACCTTCCAAGCTTCGTCAACACCAGTGGCAGCGACAGTGGAAGCGTTACCAGTCATTATGAGTACGGTAATTCCCGACAGTATATCAGAAGTGGAAGCTCAGGCAGGTGTACGAGTTCCTGATGA
This sequence comes from Dreissena polymorpha, assembly GCF_020536995.1. Classification (NCBI taxonomy): domain Eukaryota; kingdom Metazoa; phylum Mollusca; class Bivalvia; order Myida; family Dreissenidae; genus Dreissena; species Dreissena polymorpha. The sequence continues at coordinate 33,297,218 of NC_068356.1, forward strand.
AGTTTTACTGTCATACGCTTTGAGTTCTAAGGACTGGATACAGGCACAGTCGAACGATCCAGTCATTTCCGTTGTTATTGATCATGTACACAAAGGCACCAGGCCGTCAGCTTCGCGGGCTTTGGGCACAAATGCGGTAGATAAGTATCGACGAGACTGGGATAAATTGGAACTCAGAAATGGTGTTTTATACCGTAAATGCACTCTTTTGGTGAACAGTATCATCAACTGGTATTGCCGTCTGCACTTAGAGATGAGGTATTTCAGGCATTACACGATGACCTTGGACACCAGGGCAGAGATCTAACTATGTCACTATTCAAGCAGAGGTTCTTCTGTCCAGGATTGATACTTTCGTTCGCGTCAAAGTGGGTAATTGTCTGAGGTGTATTCGACGAAAAGCAGCACCTGATTCAGCTTCTTTGGTCCCGATATCCACGTCAGCACCCATGGCAATGATCTGTGTTGACTATTTAAGTCCTGAACGATCAAAAAGCGGGTTCGAACATATTCTTGTTGTAACAGATCATTTTACAAGATACGCCCAGGCCTACCCAACGACAAACCAAACAACCAAGACCACCACTCGAGTTTTGTTCGAGAAATTCATTGTGAATTACGGCTTTCCGGAACGGATGCATAGCGACAAGGGGGCAAATTTTATGTCGAACCTTATGACAGAACTATGTCGCCTAGGAGGTGTGAATCAATCACGTACTACGCCGTACCATGCTTTGGGCAATGGTATGGTCGAGCGATTCAATCAGACACTTCTTAAAATGTTGGGAACGCTTGACGAAGACAAGAAGAGTAACTGGAAGGATCACGTCGGGCCAATGGTGCATGCGTATAATGCTACCATTCATGATAGTACAGGCTATTCCCCGTACTATTTAATGTTCGGTCGACATCCAAGGCTAGCAATAGACATTCTTCTCGGACTCGATATCGACGACCTCAATGCCAGATGTTCGAACGAATATTCACGTAAACTCCGCGAGCGTCTTGCGCACGCATACAAAACGGCTAAGGAAATAGCAACGAGAACATCGGAGGTCAATAAACGACAATACGACCGAAAGGCGCATGCCGCGAAAATGAACCCGGGGATCTTGTCCTAGTACGTAATGTTACCCTTCGTGGCAAGCAGAAAATAGCAGACAAATGGGAGAATGACCCGTACGTTGTCTTGGATCAACCAAACCCTGAAAAATCCTGTCTATGACGTTAAAAGGAATGATCCAAGAGCAAGACGTGTTCGAAGACTCCATCGGAATCTTTTCTTACCCCTAAGACAAACTGATGGAAAACCTTCAGATATTGTTCTAGATGATGTCGCTACAGCCGGTACAAAATACGTCATCCCACATAAGCGCGGAAAATATACACCCTCCGCTGACGTGAATCCAGAAGTACGTAGGTCGACCAGGAACCGCCGCGCTCCGAAGTGGCAAACTAATGGCCAATTCCAGATGTAACAACGTGTTAGTATTTTTAGCATACTGGTCGAACAATTGTTTTAGCACCATATCGATGTACAAATATTGTTTCTTTTTCTTTTGTTATGCATTCATCTTAAGTGTTTTGACATTTCGAAACATAATATATTTACTACCGATTTCCGTCTTCTAATTGAAAGCGGTATAGTGTTTGCGTTTGCAAAATATCATTAAAATGACATTATTATTGACTTTTATAATGCGCGAGAAATTTAAAAACTAGCCGTGTTTAAGATGCGCATAAATATTCGCCGCATGCCGCGATTGTTGTAATTACGAGACGTATGTATATATAATGTTGTCGTGAAATGTTGCGACGCCTGTCTTTTACATATAATGTTATCCCAAAATGTATATATATGTATATATATATATATATATATATCGTAAAATGTCGGGACGCCATCTTTTAACGGGGGGGGATATGTCATAGGGTTTTAAACTAAGATGTCCTTTTATTATATAAACATATATAGTAAAGTTACCTTTTAGTATTTATTAGGTTTTAGATTTTAGTTCGAAACATAAGATGTAAGATAGCACTCCAATGTAGTTGTTTGTAACTTATCGTTTTGCACGAGTACTAATATCTATTCACCGCACTACTTAGCTACTTTCCCGCACTTTGTCAGACACACAAAGACAACGAACACGTACTGATCGTGGACGTACAGAAAGTACAGATCATCTTTATCTGCACATTCAAATCCATTGTTGTAGGGTTTAATAATAAACCTACAGGTAAATATTATTAATACATGTCTATATAATTGTTCCAATTGTGTATTTGTATTTGGTATTTTATTATGTGAATGATGTTAGAGTTCCTCGCATATCATACCGCTTATTTTATAATGCACTGTGATTGCTTTTTGTATTATTATTATTATTATTATTATTATTATTATTATTATTACTACTACTACTACTACTACTACAGGATCTGACCAATACAGATTTAAGACCAGAACCTTTAGTTATTTGTCATTCCACCCGAGACGCCTAAAGGGGCGTAGCTAGGCCAGAGACATCTGTACGACAACGCGATACGGCGTCATAACTACAACGGTTACGGCGTCTTCTCACAGTTTGTTGACGATACGGGACGTTGTTAAACTAAATGGTGAATAACGGTGATTTTGAATAGTTTTTGCATGTGTTAGCCAATGTTTACTTCAATACGGATATTGTGTTCCTCTTTCATAGCTTGCCATGTAATTTATTCATATGTTATAAATAAAATGGAAGTTTTACATACCTGTATAGACAACTCATAAAATCATTGGAATATAATTCAAAGTCTGACATTAAACAGAAGAAAATGCAAACAAACGTATGCAAGAACGAATATTGAATCAATCTTATCAAGATCTGTGTCAAAATTAACTGCATTTAAGTGTAACGAGATAAATTTTGATGAATTAAAATGTTACGGCGTCTTACAGAGAGTGTTACAGTGCATTTACTACAACATGTTTAAGGTTACGGTATAGTATCGACGGGTACTGGAGGTTTCGGTAAATAACACATTCGGTAAATTGTATTTATATAGTAAATGTTGTGGAGGTTTCGGTAACATAGATCTTTATAGAGGTATACCTACAATGAGGTGTGAAGGACACCTTTTATTGGCTTACATTAGGGGCATATATTTGCAAACTGATAATTTTTTAATTGATTAATTAATGCTATGTCTACAGTCAAGAATTTAGGGGCATGAATGAGCTACCACTGAACTTTTTAAAAAGAATAATATTTGGTACCAAACCAAAAAAATGTAGATTGAATTTAAAATGTAACTTTATTGGCAGTACATGTACGATTTAAATAAATCAGTACTAATTTTTTTTAAAGATTTGGTGCATTTATTAAAAAAAAGTTCTTTGCATTCTTTACAGTAATTGAGGTTATTAGTAACTAAGTAATTATGTTAATGATATACTCAATTTACTAAATTGAAGGAATGCACTTTTTACAAATTGTGCATGAAAGAAAATAAACTCATGATATTTGTTTTATTCTTTTATTTAATTTGTATTCATACATATATACATTTACATAATTAACAACATGCAAAATATAACAGTGAAGATACATTTCAATAATATCAGTCAGTTTTTATTATGTTATTTTATTTATATACATATATACATTTACATATTTTACAAAATGCAATATATAACAGTGAAGAAACATTTCAATTATATCAGTCAGTCAAATAACAATATTTTAAATTTAATAATATATTTGCATTTTATAAACATTTACATAATTTGTAATAAATACATTTAACACAATACAAGCAGATTTTTAACATGCAAGTTCATGAAGAAACTTATCACATTATTAACTGTCACACAGAGTTCAGTTCAAAACCATTTAACAGTTCATTCGTCGTCGTCAAACATATGGTGCATCGCAGTTGATGGTCCTAGGGCGTTGATGTGACTGATGGTTCTCAGTAGGTCTGCTGTCGACAGTTTTTCCTCTTCATTATCGTCCCAAGCTTGGTGAAGTCTCCCACGTATTTCCACAAATTTCTTCCTCCTGATCTTAAAGATTGCCCCTAAAGTTTATATTATATGGACAACTGGGGCATGAGAACAGATATCCCTTCTGTTTTGTGGCAATAGGCGTCGATGTACACGGTCGGGGTTTTCCCTTAGGCACTTCGTTGTTGTTGCAATCAATGATGACCTCCATACTCGCGTCCAAAATGCTACTATCGTGGAACGAAATCTCCATGTTTGTAAATTTGACTTCCTGCAGGCGCTGTAACGTTGTAAAGAAGACACCGTAACATGTCTTAGTCGTAAGAGAAGATACCGTAACATGTACACGGAGTTGACATGCAACAACTATTTTGCAAAATCGGATAGAAATCACCAATAATAGTATACACATGGGCATCACATGTTTGTAAAAGAGTGAACTTGATACAAATCATTGAAAATAAATATCGTGACAGAAACTGCAAGCCAAAAAGAACGGATTAAATTGGATTTCTTTTGTTTAGAGCTTGAACTTCTTTCTTTTATCATGATTTCACGCTAGAAAATGTCTCGATAGCTTAGGTAGCGAGTAAAGAAACATCAATAAATGAAAATAAATGCCATATCCCGTTTTACGTGTAAGTGTAACAAAGAATTGACCTGTATAAACGCGTGTGTATGTCTAAATGTCAAGACGCTGTAACCGTTGTAGTTATGACGCCGTATCGCGTTGTCGTACAGACGCAGTTCTCGTTGTAACGTACTTCAGCGGGAATGGAATCAGTGACCAATTAACAATAATAAAAATAGATTTTTATAATTCCTCGGTGCTGAGTAAGTGACCGGCGATCAGTTTGCGTAATGTTTTTCCACCCTGATTTATATTCTGGAACTGGGGATATGTGTTTTGTTGAACCGAATTCTTTTATAATTATAGGTATTTAACCTCAACCGAAATATATGTTTTGTTTCGTTTTTGATAATGAGAATTTGCTTGCGAAGTATTTTCTTGCTGTAGGTAACGACAGGTGTTAAAAAACATGTACTTATTTCTTCTGTTATTGGTAACCATTTGCTATTCTGATATAATTATTATATATGGTAATATATATTATTTAAAATAAAATGAAAATTATATTTAATGAAATTAACAATTAATGTAAACATATTAATCCATGAAGTCAGTGTTTTGTATTTAAAGGGATAACACCATGCTGATTTTCGCAAAAATTGTGCCAAAATGCCAAAAGCATTACACAATATGAAACCTAATCATGTACATAACGGAATACTCCAGACTATTATTAACCTTCGACGTATGCACGCCTTGGGTAACGTGAGCGCCGGTTTCACATGATGTCCGCTTTCGCGCATTTTAAAACAAAGAAGAACTACTTAATAACACAATCAGTGTGTTTGTGTTTGGATCTGGATCCATTAATGTTAATACTTTGTACGTTTTAAGACATATTTTAAGTTTTTTCCTGTACACTAGCAAGTTATCTACATTTGTAATATATACTATATCGGTACGAAACAAACGTGGCTGCGTGTGTGAAAAATGCATTACAACTGGAAATACACGACACACTATACACGTGCAAGTCAATGACATGTACAAATAAAGATGGCTGCGCCCATGAATTAAACGTTAACGGGCATTTATATTGACAGGGTAAAATAAATCATAGCAGACGATATTTAAAGCTGAATTTGTTTGTAAGCGAAATACTTCAGGGCGGTCACAGGCAAAGGCCTGTCGTGGGTAAAAGAGCCCCATATATCGATTTAATGTTATGTTCGATTCTGCCTATGGTCGCTCATGATAAGATTGAATATGTATTGGTCAGGAATATCTCTACGTTGGAATTTATTATCGTTTATTCAGAATCAGCAAATTAGAATCTATTAAATATAATAAAAGGGCATTTCCGTCGAGCATTATAGTACGGAAAAACACCAGGTTTTTAAGAAATGTTGGCGTTCACTTATCTGACGTCGGACTCGAAATATATATTTAGATTCATTGCGCGAGTGTTTATTAAAATTAGTTTTAAACATGTCATAGAATTTTGGGGAAAATAAATAAATTTATTTTTGTGGCGGAAATTCTATGTCTTGGAGGTGATCGGAACCATTAAAAGTATAAATAGATAACTATATAATGATGTACATACGTCCGGGGGAGGTAAACATAGCATGCTGTTGTCACCTATCACGAAGTGCTCGTATGTGTGAGGATGGCAGGAATGCTTTTAAAATTATTTTCGGGGTACTATGGGTGTTCTAGTACTCGCTCGATGGCACGGCGGGCTTAGGCGTACCTGAAAAGGCTCTTTTTAGCTTGAAAACCTACGGTACGGCGTAATGAGGATTTATTTGGCCAGTTGCGGTGGCCTTAGCGATTGCGCATGTATGTTATGTTGCACGGTACGGCGTATCGAAAATTTATTTAGCCGGTTTCGGTGGCCTTAGCGATTACGCATGTATAAAATGTTGCACGGTACGGCGTACCGATAAATTATTTGGCCGGTTGCGGTGGCCTTAGCGATTGCGCTTGTATAATATCTATTTCCGAACCAGCAAGGTGTTCGTTGAGATAGGAATTGCATACAGTGCCAAAAAGCATAGAATGGTGTGCATTGTCTGTTGGCGATTATTGCATAAACGAGAAGCTAAATCAATAGTGCAACTGGGTTTGGGGCTATCTTCAGGGCAGTACTTCCGGTCGCCTCATCGACATGGCTCAGTTATAGTGCTTGTCTATAGCTTAGGTTTATTTACTCTAGTGCTAGTCTTGTGTAAATTTTATTCCGCCATTTGGCCATTTAATTCCATTTATATTTTGTATTGTTTCTCTCATATGTTTTCTATTGTTCAAATATAAAATATGTTTACGTAAGGTATCACATTAAAACATCATAATAAATATGTATATTTGTAATTGACAAAGCTGGCTTTTCTTGTAATTATTCATCAGCCCTTGCTATTGTTAATAAACTCGCGTAGATCAAGTGGATGTCGCCAAAGGATCAGGGATCAATTTGATAAGTTGGCTTCTGTAACCGAACGTGCATGACATAGACAAAAGGTAAAGGACGGTTACACTTTGTAATCCGAATAACTCTAACCGGATGAATGAAACGACTCTTGTTAAAAGAATGGGGGTACTGAGCTGCTTTCTGAAATAATAAAAACTAATTTCTTTAAAAATTATTTTCTTTTATTTAAAGTAGCGAATACATGTTTCCGGTAGATTAAGGTTGAAATCGCGTATAAATCATTAGATACAAGCAGACGACAATAAACTATGCGTAAAAAATCGAGTTCAGTAGTGACTGTCTGACGTCACTAATACGGTATATATGCTCGGGTTTCACGTATCGCGTCCTTTTTGCGAAATAGCTTTGACTGAGAAACCCCAGCCACCCGCCCAAACAGAATATTGTTAATTATGTTCAACCTTTTTTGTAATGTTCAAATGTACTGCCGAGATATTTATTACAGAATGGCTGCCAATCTGTCGCGGGCGAGCACGGAACACGTTCGGGTTACATTCACCAACTGTACACCACTCATCGTTAAGACGTCGGTCTAATCGTCGGGCCTCAAATCGTGGAAAGCGGCGGCGCCATGGCATGGATATATCGCTATCGTCCAGAGCTAGGTCAATATCCAGGATGTTGCTGAGACGCGATATCATTGAATAGAAATTATGGGTAACAAAGAGTCACTCAACGTGTTTGAGTGTTTCTGCTTGAAGTTCTTAACCTGTCGTGTAAAAGTGCTGTGACGTGTGCCTTCTTGCAGCGACATGAATGTGTATTAATAGAAAGGCTGTTAATCTGTCGCGGGCGACCACGGAAAACGTTCGGGTTACATTCACAAACTGTACACGACTCGTCGGTAAGACGTCGGTGGAATCGTCGGGCATCAAACCGTGGATAGCGGCCATAGCATGGATACATCCCTATCGTCCAGAACTAGCAACATATCCAGGATGTCGCTAAGACGCGACATCAGTGAATCGAATTTTCAGTTCTGAGCGTTACGGAGTTTAGCACAGAACGTAGGTCTAAATATGACGCATTGCACACAGCAGGTATATGTTCGGTTCGTTCATGCGTATGGTTGTCACGCGAGTGATGGACACTCAGTCGGACATAGGCGGGAATGTGCACGGGGTTTTCATTGTTTGGTCAGTCCTACGCTATACTTCGACCAGTAAACTTTTTCTTCTTTAAATTCGAAACCGCATTAATAAGTTGGCTAAAATTACCCGCTATGTTTGTTGAGTTACACAATGTCCACAGTTACATGTTAATATTGTTTGTTTTCGGGTACAGTTTTTCAGAGTAATTTAAAATTGGGCATCTGATAATTTCTGATGAAGTTTTATCTCTGGTTTTTACCATGGCCTTGAAATCCCCATTTAAGGATAAAGAATAGAAGTGAGGTAAACAAACCATAGTTGTACTGTGTTAAAGAATTTATAAATCAAAGTTGTAATGTCATGTTATTCTACGATTATACTTGATTGCTATATATTAGACATTATGGGAAACAAAGTGTCACTCAATGTATTTTAGTGTTTCTGCTACTTAAATGTGCCATGTAAAAGTGCTGTGACGTGTGCCTTACTGAAATGAAATGAATGTGTATTATATAGTAATTTTGTTGCTGCATAATTGTGTGAGATATAGAGTAGTTTAAATTTAATTAAATTGTAATTGACAATTTGATTAATTGCAAAACATACAATAAATAGATTCAACATTATTAATTAAATTGTAGTTGACAATTTGATTAATTGCAAGGTGTACTATAAATAGATAAACATTATTAGTTAAATTGTAGTTAACAATTTGATTAAATTCAAGGTCAAAGATTAATTAGAGAATCAATTGAAAATAAATTGATAGGCATGGATCCGGAAGCTGACAAATCGGATACAGCCTCTGGGGGCATAAGTGAAAATGAAGTTAAGTTGCTGGAAGCTCTATAAGTAACTGTCGTGATAAAAACAATATCTCACACAATTATGCAGCAACAAAATTACTATATAATACACATTCATTTCATTTCAGTAAGGCACACGTCACAGCACTTTTACATGGCACATTTAAGTAGCAGAAACACTAAAATACATTGAGTGACACTTTGTTTCCCATAATGTCTAATATATAGTTACTTATAGAGATATATGACAATCTAACACAATAACGTGTGTCATTATTAAATCATTTTATATGTTTGATACGTCGTTCAAATATGTCATTTGGGCGGAAATTCTATGTCTTGGAGGTGATCGGATCCATTAAAAGTATAAATAGGTAACTATATAATGATGTACATACGTCCGGGGGATTTAAACGTAGCATTTTGTTGTAACCTATCACGTAGTGCTCGTATGTGTGAGGATGGCAGGAATGCTTTCAAAATTATTTTCGGGATAGTATGGGTGTTCTAGTACTCGCTCGATGGCACGACGGGCTTAGGCGTACCTGAAATAGCTCTTTTTGGCTTGAAAACCTTCGGTACGCAGTAATTAGGATTTATTTGGCCAGTTTCGGTGGCCTTAGCGATTGCGCATGTATGTTATTGTAGCAGGGTTCGGTATTATGTTGCACGGTACGGCGTACCGAAAATTTATTTAGCCGGTTGCGGTGGCCTTAGCGATTGCGCTTGTATAAAATGTTGCACGGTACGGCGTACCGATAATTTAATTGGCCGGTTACGGTGGCCTTAGCGATTGCGCTTGTATAATATCTTATTTCCGAACCAGCTAGGTGTTCGTTGAGATAGGAATTGCATACATTTGCGAAATAGCATAGAATGATGTGCATTGTCTGTTGGCGATTATTGCATAAACGAGAAGCTAAATCAATAGTGCAACTGGGATCACAGGCAGCAGTATCATAAATTTGCCCCCCCCCCCGGGGACCCTACCCCCCCCCCCTCCGAGCTTACCCCAGGGGTTCCAGATTGTTAAATGTAACCTATTGTGTATGGTTTTACTTTTCAACAAAGAATATTGACAAAAAATACACAGTTTGAAAAAATAACCCTCGTGTAGGTATTATATATACACAAAGTATGAAACGTACTGGATGTCTATTGCTGAAAGATTGAGGAACACTGGCCGTGACCTTTTTTCACCGAAAACACACATGTTCCCATGCAGTTGCCGACAAAATGCAACTGGTTTCGTTAAAAGACAGTAAAAGCAACGTGATTACACACCTAACCGATCTCCTGCTCCGCTAATAACTTTAATGTTCAATTAAATTTGACTTTCACGCTATATGTCACTCGGTGTTTCATCTACACATGTACAACATTTTAATTTTATAACGCGTCATCTGGTTTGTTGTTCTCATTGTGTTGGCCAATGATATGGCGTTTTAGAACCGAGCATTCGATCGACAAAATATGACAGCAAAACACAGCATGTAGCGAGAAAGTCGACTTTAATTGAATATTAAAGTTATTAGCCGAGCAGGAGATCGGTTAGTAGTGTAATCTCGTTGCTTTTACTGTCTTTTAACGAATCCAGTTGCTTTTTGTCGGCAACTGCATGGGAACATGTGTGTTTTCGATGAAAAAGGTCACGTCCAGTGTTCCACAATCTTTCAGCAATAGGCATAAAGTGCGTTTCATACCTTGTGGATATATAATACCTATACGAGGGTAATTTTTTCAAACAATGTATTTTTGTCAATATTCCATGTTGAAAAGTAAAACCATACACGATAGGTGTACATTTAACAATCTGGAACTCCTTGGGTTAACTCGGGGGAGGGGGGGGGGGGTCCGGGGGTGGGGGGGGGGAGGGTCCCGGGGGTGGGGGGGAATTTATGATACTGCTGCCTGTGACTGGGATTCTGGCTACCTTTAGGGCAGTACTTCAGGTCGCCTCCTCGACATTGCTCAGTTATAGTGCTAGTCTATAGCTGAGGTTTATTTACTCTAGTGCTAGTCTGGTGTAAATTTTATTCCGCCATTTGGCCATTTAATTCCATTTATACTTTGTATTGTTTCTCTCATATGTTTTCTATTGTTCAAATATAGAATATAAAATGTGTTTACGTAAGGTATCACATTAAAACATAATTATAAATATGTTCATTTGTAATTGACAAAGCTGGCTTTTCTTGTAATTATTCATCAGCCCTTGCTCTTGTTAATAAACTCTCGTAGATCAAGTGGATGTCGTCAAAGGATCAGGGATCAATTTGATAAGTAGGCTACTGTAACCGAACGTGCATGACATAGACAAAAGGTAAAGGACGGTTACACTTTGTAATCCGAATAACTCTAACCGGATGAATGAATCGAATCTTGTTTAAGGAATGGGGGTACTGAGCTGCTTTATGAAATAATTATAAAAAAATGGACAAATGTCTCTCCTTTCATATTAATGACCAAACATGTGATGTACATTATGTATTGCTTATAATATAAATCAAACTATGTATACCATATTTTTATAAATGGAAGAACAGTTATAAGTTATTTTTTCTGGATGTAACCAGAATTTGACAAATATCAGTAGTTAGTACAACTGTGTGTATTAATACGTTCAATGTTGAAAAATCAATTTAAAAAGTCTCTGCGTTTCAATGGCGACATATAAGTTATTTCAACTATTAGAATGAATTCAAAAGTCTACCATTTTTGTCTGACAATAATGTTTTCTTCATTAAAATTAACAGAACAACTCTCACCAGAAAATTCTATTCATAACGAACAGACTTGGGAAATATTGAAAGTAGAACTATAGTTATAATTTTTAAAATGATACCACACACATGGAGGAGAAAAGAGAACAACGCATGAAGTCAGAGTGAGTGCACAGTTTAGTATTTATTATATTTGCACCGTGGGCTTTCGACCACAACCGTAATTAAATGCATGTCTTATAAACGCAATAGTTTCTGTGCTACTTTGTTATTCGTAAGAGGTGATGCGCTGTTGTGATGACTTTTTCGGATCTGTATTACAGAGAAAATATTTTGCAGGGTGTGCATATACATATTCTTTAGTTTACACATATTTATTTCTTTTGGCAAACACAGTGTACAACAAGTAATTTACAATACAATCAGTATAAGAAAAGGATTGAAACGAAAGAAATAAATCTTATATAGTTTCTCTTCTTGCAGTAATAGTTACGCAATACATGGGTGTATTATAAGACTAGTTAGCAATGGATATGCCAGAAATAAGTGCTATACGCGATAAATCTGAAAAATAAAAAAATGTTGAAAGAGAAATATGGGGTTGAAGGATTGTTTATGCAACAGATTGTACATGAGGTTGCAGCAATTTGTGACTGGGTCAGTATCGGGTTGTTATGAAAAGCGCCTGGATTCTTTAATATATTGTTGTACACATATAAATATTTTGGAATTTTCCTTTTCGTCGAGGTGCGAACATCCAAAGAGAAGTGTATCGAGTTCCACATCACTAGTTATACCGGTTATGTTGTTAATAAGTTCAGTGCGAATTTGGTTATATTTCGGACATAAGAAAAAAAAGTGGTTAGTCGTTTCAACAGCATCACAAGAGCAAAGAGGCGACGAGATAATGTTTTTCGCCAAAAGGTGATCATTTAGCGCACTTGATTTCGTTCTTAACCGCGTATGAGTTAGTTGGAGATAGCGTTTACCTACATAATAATACGCCAGAGTTTTAACTAAGGTTCTGTTTAACTTGGATTTAAAGATGTTTAACGATTCACTATTTTTAACGTCTTCTGGTAATGTGTTCCACTTTCGTATTACTGCGGGAACGAATGAATTATAATAAAGGGTTGATCTACATTCGGTAGTGCGTAAATCATTTGCATTTCGAAGATTATACCCCGCAATAGATCCTACCTGTTGGGGTACCAGATCGGATAAGTATTGAGGACTTAGAGAGTTTTGCATTTTGTAAAATAATATGAGTTTATGTTTATCGCGTCGATCTTGCAGCGGTTCCCAGTTAATTTCGTGTTGCAAATCATTTAGGGACACTAATTTGGTTGTTCCACAGGCAATTCGCGCTGCTTCGTTTTGAATTTTATCAAGTTCGTATTTTTCTTATTCTTTGTACATTCTGTATAAAGCGAGCCCATTCCTCTTTACGTGTATACGCGATTAAGATGTTATGTGAAAACAATTACTCTAACGGGTCTTGCATTAAATTTGTATATACTTAATATAGGTATTAATATCCCTAAAACTCTGAACATATATGCACTTAAAGTGGCCTAAATCGGTTCATAATTGCGATGCAATATTAACATTCCTCTAAACCAAACGTGTATTTCATTACGTCTCTTGGGTTAGGAAGAAACAATAAGTTTGACGCGCTCATTTGAAGACGCCAAATCAGTTGCGAATATAGCTCTCACAAGACATTCATCATCGGAAGGCAATACGTTACACAGACAGAATCATTAAAATGAAAACGTATAACGTTGCAAAAACATGAAGTCTTGTATGCAACACATTATCCAAGAATACAAAATATGTGTTCGAATCGTCTGTTGAATGTGCACGCAGGAGACATTGAAATGAATGTGCACTAGCAATGACGCCACTTGTCTTCGTGTGCACACAATTAAATTTCCGAGTGCAAAAAGGTCTTGTTGGATCGCACAATGGACATTGAAACCCTATAGTGAGCGAAGTTGGATTTAATTGTTTGTAATGTTTGTGCGAACGTATCCCAGAATTTCACAACATCTATTAATTGAGAAGACGTATTTAGTATATTTATAGAGGGTGCGGTAATTTGATGCCAATTGTAGAGGCGAGACTTCTACAGACATACGTTTTCCAAGTGTCTCAAATAAATACAACTAACAAAAGTTTAAAGTCTCTATAACGCTCAAAATCAACGACAATGTCGTAAAGTATTTCGTAAAATAAAGTTAACACCTAAAGAAAACGGTACGTGTTAAAAATGATTTAAAGTAAACTTAAGATTCTTAGCTACTAACTTAGTGTTAGTGGGTATAGACTCAAAATAGCTATATGAACGGTAGAAGAAAACAACAACACAACATTTGAATTAATAGTGGAAATCTTTAAATAGATGAAAATGGCACACATTTATACCATAATAGACCAGACAACATACATTAATATTCTTTTCAGAGCTCCCTAATAAGAGTGATTGAAAGTAGTCACGGTATGTTTCGTTTGGAATGGTTTTCTATTGAAAAGTGTCATTTCGTTGCATTTTGCAAGGCTTAAATCTGGTTGTAAATGTTATTTTATTAATTATGTAATGCTTTTTATGCCCCCGGATTGAATGATCGGGGGTATATTGTTTTGGCCTGTCTGTCTTTCTGTCTTTCTGTCTGTCATTCTGTCACAAAACTTTGACCTTACAGTAACGTTTTGCAATAACCTTTGAAATATTGAACATAGCAACTTGATATTTGGCATGCATGTGTATCTCATGGAGCTGCATATTTTGAGTGGTGAAAGGTCAAGGTCATCCTTCAAGGTCAAAGGTAAAAAATTTACAACTTTGATATAGTAAAGTTTTGCAATAACTTTTGAAATATTGAACATAGCAACTTGATATTTGACATGCATGTGTATCTCATGGAGCTGCACATTTTGAGTGGTGAAAGGTCAAGGTCATCCTTCAGGTCAAAGGTCAAAAAAGCGGCGCATTAGGGGGCATTGTGTTTCTAAAAAACACATCTCTTGTTGAATAAGCTATGTTTATATAAAATTATTGAATTACTAACACCGGAAAACAATTTTCTAAAAAAAGTACAAAATATCAAAATAAAAACAGTATTTTTGATAAATTGCTGTAACTTCATACCTTCATTACAATGTGGCGTAATTAGACAAATTTAATTTCATATATGCACTCAATAAATTTTATAATAATAGTCAAGTATTTAATAACACATGCACGTATTGTTGCAACAAACGTATTAATCATTTGTATTATCATACATTATTTACATAATTCATAAACCGTTACAAACGGTTTTACAATATCCATGTGCGAAGTACTAGCATTAATGTTTAGAAAAACATCACATTTGCAAAATATTGGAATTAATAAAGGTAGTGATTTTTATACAGTATCGGTTAATACTTGTTTTGATTTACCTAAATTTGTCACTTTAACTTCGTCTAGAATGTTAAACTTTGACACAATTTTGAACTACATGTAAAGATATACTGAAATTTAAACATAACTGTGCGTTTTGGTGATAGTTTGTTCGTAGAATGGAACACAAGAATAAGATCGTGTAATGCTCGATTTATCAACTTTTCAACATGAATGTCAAAGTCTAACGATCCTTCCTTTCACGAGTTTTGGATTTGAAAACCTTAAATAATAAAAAGAAACATAACGGTCTTAATGTAAGTATATGGCCATATTGAATTAGAGTCTTATTACGATTTCATAAGGGAAATGTGTCAGGATTGTCTAAACAGGCGAGTGAGACGCTTCTTATTATCCGGGCCGCCCATGTTGCTAAATGCAGTCATATTTTTATGTATTTAAAATCCTTTCCAACATGCTAGAGCAATTTATTTACATCAATCTTGAATAGACAACATGTATAACTAAATACATGTAGTAATAATTGATAAAAAATTAAAGTATAAGTAATTATAGTAAGTATGATACTTTCTTGAAAGAGTTGATAGATAGTAACGATAAAATATGGGCCACAAGCAGGCCAGAAACATGTCTCATCGAATATATGCCCTCTCTGCACTGGAAGACGTATGCCACTCTTAGATGTAGGTCAACGTATATATGGCCTCTAGAATAAACTGCCGGCGTAAATTAACCATTGCCAGCGTAATCTGTTTTAACAGTGTGCACAGGTCGATACTATTTATAAATACCGATTAAACCATGAACATGTTAGCAAAATATTTTGAGGTATTAATTCATAATGTAACAGTGATTAAATGTCTATTTAAGTGAAGTCCGGCATATCAAAAATTGATACCGCTAATATCAACATACCAAAAAAGATACCGTCGATATCATGCATACCCGGGAAGATATGAATTTTTAATAAGGATAAGATAAAATAGTTCTTTTTGTTCTCAGTTTAAAAATAGAGCAATAATTAAATATACTGTTTAATATCACACACATATACACTAGGGCTTATATGGACATAAAGTTTTGTTCTCTTTACTGTTGTTAGTAAGAAAATTGAACATCGTTCGTAAATGGTCGGATATCGTGGCGGGAAATTATTATGGAATATATTGTCGCACAAATATAAAACGAGCATTTTATATCTCGTTAAATCGTTAAATCTATGTTACCATACCACATATCGCGTTTCAACATTGGCCATTGCTATACGGAACACTTATTTGTATGCATTAACTTAATTACGGAACATTTTGCGAAATATTCGTTGATTTTGAGTATTTATATTAATTTATATTCAAATTAATTAGAAATGTTTTGCGATAAATATTTTAACATCCTACCTACATATATTATGGTTTTCATTGATATTTTATACACTTTTGTTCATTTTTATTTATGTTTTAAGTAAGAAGATGTCAGTTCCTTAATTGGTTTTAATAAGAAAAAATCAAAATTTACTTTTTCTCTTATTCAACCACGAAGGAGCACTGGCAAACAAGGGATATGTGCTTAAATGCGTATTTAAAAAGATCTTTTGACATGTTAAATACGTTTATAGGGGTATGTTTTTTAAAATTATTTTTGAAGTTATTATTCAAGGTAGATAATGCTAGTTCGTTTTGAACAAGAAATCGTACGAAGCTACAAAAAGGAACCTGGACAATTGTCAAAATACATACACTAAATGTACTCGATTTGCTTAAAAATCAAATTACCTTTCCTATATATTCCCATTTCATATCTATATATTATAATGGATATAAATGCGGTACTGGTTAGATTAATGAATAAGCAATCCGTCTCATATGTATTATAAGTGAAGTAATTCATTAATTAAATTCCATTTAAATAAATTTTTTTCATAAAGATTGTATGTTGATATTTTGTTTATTTTGTTCTAAAAAACTTATATCAGATGTAAAAGTTGTATAAGGAATAATGAATTGTTCCTTATTTATGATTCTAACAAGGAATAAGGAAGTATGAACATGGAACCAACTTAAATTCCATCTTCAGCATAAAACATACTCTTGCGGATAGGCTACTTCTCCAAATATTGATACCACGGGAATTTATGATCGAAGGATGAAGAAAAACATAAATAGCAGCATAAAAACATGATAAAAACAAAATAAGATATATCACATGTAGAAGACAACTCAAGTTGTCTCAATTAGCAAGACGCTGTCCTTGCGATTAAGGCTGCAAACAGCGTGATACCACGAATAGCAAGGAATCACAAAAAACGTCAATATTTATTTGTCTTTCATTAAGACGAATTAAAAGATAAACAATCAGTCTTCTTCACCAAAGAATTAAGTCCTCGTCGACAAAAGTGGACCATGCTCCTAGCTAAATTCATTTTTAACGTCGTTTACAAAAAGTAAATATGATTAATCGCTAACCAACCCCTCCCGACGAAAACATGCGTTAAAAGAATCGGCGCTTTATAGTAGTTATATGTTGTCAAATGATAACTCAAATGTTTCCCGAAAAGTTTTCTTCACCTTCGTTCGTTACATTATATGCGGTTATTTTTCTTAAAGATGCTGCAACATGCGATCAAGCCCAAATAACATCATTTTAAAATTTGGGGAAATAATACTTAAGTACATTTCGATCTCTACAAGGTCATTTTATTGAATTAAGATCCGAGACAAAAACAAATTGCATTTTAAGTCGGATACTTGGACAAAGACACCACATTGCGTTTATTCTTTGCAGAAACATTCAACAAGGAATCATCAAAAATCAAAATCTCCCAATGTTTAACGTTAGATGGAAAGATGTATATAAAAATCATATGAGAATCGAAGCAATAATTAAATAATTAAAGATAAGCAATTAACGTTATATTCGTAAGGAGACTAAAATTTCGTATTTTTTTAAGGATTTCGTAAAAGTTATAAATGAAGCAAATCTACCTCACATCTAAAATTATAATGCTCTAATAATTGTCCAAGTAACTTATTAAAATTTGTGTATAACATTAAATACAGATGTAACGAAGTCTAGAACGACTATTACTTCTGTATTTAACCCGAGTGACATTTACTGTACAGGACTATTTATACAGCATATCATTAAACCTAAAATATAGCCAACACATTAGATTTGATAATAATATATAAATAACAAAAAAAACCAGAATAAATATGCTATTCTATTTACGATACACATACTATGTGACTTTTATGTTTTTAATGAGAATATCATAAAACGTAAGCAGAATATTACTTAAAACATATATGCTGTGAATAAATTCACATGTTATTGGCTTCAAACAAATAATCTACACGCAGGGCTTATATATAAAATCCATTTCTTAAAATGTTATTTCCGACGGAATTATACGGCTGCAGTGCATCCATTGGAAGTTAAAATGGAAATACCAAATAAATCCTTATCAGTTGGACCACTCACAGACACACACACACAGCGTAATATGTATACAAAATAGCTATGGAAAATAAAGTGCAACAACCACCAATTAAAGAACAACGCACTCATTTGACTCACAATATAATGAATCGCTCGTTTACTTTTTCACTACAACAATAAGTTCATACACATATCAGCTATACCACGTCCGTTAAAAGAACGGACAAAACAACGTAGGACAAGTTCTTAGGTAATTTCTGTAACCAACATTATGGACATTTACATAAATTAATAAAATATTCATCATTACCACGCCTGATATTTTATTATCTCGAATCGAAATACCATGAATTGAAATACCGAGAATACGCAACGAGGATATTTCTATCTATGATTTTCTCCACAGTTCGTTTTGTCTCTATAAAATATACTTAATACTGGCCATGAACTTTGCCAGTGGATAAAACCAATTTGCGTATATTTGGTCATCTCGCATCGTCGGAACCATCGTTCATTCTTGTTCGCAATTCTTTGTATGTATACATGATATACACTCTGGTGACCAAATATATACGGTTAGCTCAAACGATGGTCATCACTTTTACTAAAATGTAATATGAAATCTCAAATGTACATCAGACCTGTGACAGTTTAAGAATGCATGCTTTCTCTTTCTGTCATCAAATAAAGCAGTATTTCGTTTACTTAGATCACTTGATGTTCTAGACCTTGCTAATTTGCAATATGATATACTTCAAAGCTTAACTTTACTCGACATGTTTTATTGACACTTGTCTCATGTTTTTCGTTATACAAAATTTCGATAAGGTCTTCAGAAATGCATTATAAATGGACACATGAAATCATCAATTGTAAAGAAGAAGGTACATAGAGACGCAAACTGAAAGTCAATATGCAAACTGGAAGATATATGCAATCAATTCGAAATATAATGCACTGATACTGAGTTTCATAATAGCCAAAGGCCAACGTTTAGGTCGAAGACATTCACACAACTAATCACATTTAGTGATGATAACACCAAGAAAATAAACTTATTTGCTACATTGCTTAGCTACAGACAACAGTCTTTTGTCAATTTGAAAACATTTAATAACTGGCGAATAATAAGCCTTTCTAGAGGTATTAGCAATGCGAGAAAACAGCCGAATCATCTAAAACTTATTTGATTCATTAGTCCTCAGAATTCGTTCAAGCGATGATGAATTGCAAGTACTCATATGGTTCACATTTAAGCTTAAAGGCTTCTAGACCTAAAACGGAACTAAATGAAACTCTCCTTTAAACAATATATGTATATCCATACAATATATATTTACTCAGAAATACAAATACCTTTTCAACGAAGACTTTGGGAATAAGTAAACACATAGCAAAGGATAAATATATACTCGTCATAAGCAAACATACCTTATGGAAGAATAACCAAGTCTATGGATTCCGTATAAACACCAACCAAACATTCAACAACATTGAATCTTTTAATCTGAAAGTAAAACTGATGTATGCTCAGTAAATCATTTTGCATCGCTCTCGGACAGGACACAATGTCAGGCGTATTAAAACGATTCGATTGAAGTTTGCAGTTTTTAACCCAAATCCATGTATGTGAAACATGGACTTTGACAAAAGTTGTGTGCTATTAACGACAAAGCCAACCATACCAAATAAAAGACTTTACTTAAACCAGTCTATAGATATGTTCATTCATACTTAGACATATAAAGCTATAAGACATTTGAACAAGTGCAAGATCACCAAGGTCTGGTTCGTGTTATAGGCTATGCATAACGTACTATTTATATCTATTGAATGACTTTCCTTATTTTCATAAAAGTAACATTACTACTCACAATCAACGAAAATTTCGTACAATATTTCGCAAAATAAAGCTAAACAATTAAAAAGCATTGTTCGTTATGGCAATTGCCTAAATTTCAACATCAGATGTGGTCTGGTAAAGTAGATGTTTGTGGATACAAAATGCTCGTTTTTATTACGGTTTTAACATGGTACCATTTAAGTGTACGTGTGTCGTATGAATAGATATATTGGCAGGAAATTAGCATGGAATTAATTGTGGTCACAAATAAATAATGAAAACGAGCCTTTTGTATCTACACAAATCTATGTAATCATACCACATTTCGCGTTGAAAGTGTGGCTATTGCTGTAAGGAACACTGATTGTTTAGGTGTAAACTTTATTTTACTAAATACTTTACGAAATTTTCGTTGATTTTGAGCGTTATAGAGACTTTAATTAGACAATAAGTAAAAATAGTACACTACGAATCAATGATATAAGAGTCAATTACTGTTAGGCGACACGAATAAACATTTGTTTGCGTTTTGCTAGAGAATTACGTTGTCGAAATTTAAACTTGTAAATTTCAGTCGTTATCAAGGGATTACATCATCTTTACCAATATTCACTTTTCATATTTAATAAGCTGTTAAACAACATTCATATTCATCTTTTATTGCACATTATGTCGTCTGCAAAATGAGAAATGTGTAGACGTAAGTGCAAATGCGCATCTCAAATTTGACACCCTGCGTCTTCCTTTCCTCACAAGGGACACTATGACTGTTGAGTACAGTTAAAGCGGGTATATACGATTTTTATATGTGCTGACTTGTAAAATATTGATACAAATATGTTATAATAACACACAATATGCAAGAAAAATGATACATTTAAGACGAATTTCATAAAATACAGCAAATACAAATTAGGGCCCTGAGCCGATTGTGACGAAGATAATTCGTAATTATTTTCCTACAATAACCGATGCATTCGTCTTTTTAGTAAGTGTTTGTGTGTCGTATGAATCGATATCGCTGCAGGAATTTCAAATGAACCGTTAAACTAAATTTAGATTCACATCGTACATGCATGATATACATGCTGGCGAATTCGGCTGTACAGCCTTTTTCGATTTCAGAATTAAATATCTGGCTTATTTAGCATTTTTCGACACATGTTCTTCTTAACTTTTATTTTAGTTCATATTGAAATATATGTATAATAAGTTTTTACACATTTTATATTAATAAATAAATATTTGACAAGATCGTATATACCCGCTTTAAAGCTTGGACGAAAAGCGGACAGCGTGTCTAGAAAACAGATTATGTGTTATAATGATATATTTCGCATGTATTATATTAAGGCCGTCGTGATATACATGTACCGAGAAGAAGTAAGAATAGGAAAAATGGGCGTGGTAATAAGAAGACAATATATTAGGAACGGCACGTATACGATGTATTTGTATCACGTTTCGCATATAATATTCGACTTTAAACTATTCATGAATCCCATACACGCCACACATGTACCACTATATACATATCAAACACGCCAACTCGCCAATACGTAAGAAAGACAAATATAACCGCAAAAACGACGATAAGGGCGCCAACGTTACATTTACGACATTGTCGCTAGTTGTCGTGTTTGCGCCTTACAAACCAGAGGACAAGTTATAAAGACACATATACCCGAAATAAAACTACAACGTTTAAGATTCTACGACATGTGTTAATCTCTTTGTCGTGCTGGCGGATATATGTGTCGTTCTCTCGCGTCGGTGGGTTTGTAAAACGACAAATGGCGGAACGACACAAAACCTCGACTGAACGACAATTACGGCATTTGCTGTTCTGGTCGCAATATTTGTCGTTCGAGCGGTAAGCAACTTTCAAACTCGCCGTTACTCCAACACGAGAAAACGTCAATGACGCCATAATATAAATAGAGCGTGAATACGACAGTAATGCCATTTTTGTCATTCTTGTGTGTTCGTATGTTTGCGACCTTAAAGCCGTCAACACGGCAGAACGATATGGCAGAAATCGGCAACTATATAATACTTACCATAACTTGACCCATTTGTTTCTATCCGAACTTGCTCGACACGTTCTTCTCCATGCAATCTATGTTGCTGTCATATTGCAGATACGATACAATTGTAGCACTGTGAGCTATTATTATTGAGATCTCTTTTTAAACTATGCACATCTTCACCACCATTTCGCTTCACAGTGGACACTCCGATGATATTTTGAAAAATTCAAGTTCGCGTTGCGCGTAAAAATAGTTTTTGTCACAAAAATATACGTCTTCACCTATTTATGCCTAGTGGACCCTTCCATCCCTCTAAATTGGATCAATATATTTCCAAAATTAGGGATGTCTAGTATATTTATTTCTATATTTAGAATATTTTTTACATAAATTCCTTAAAGCAAACAGCGAAGACCCTGATGAGACGCCGCATCATGCGGCGTCTAATCTGGGTCTACGCTGTTTGCCAATTCATTTTTTCCTAGACGCTGGGCATAAATAGGTTAAGCGGTGTTTAATTTGTAAAGAATTAGCATCCCCCTTACAAAATTAGATTTTACGGGAGATTTTACAAGTTACTGTTTTGAACCGGATCAAACTGACATACCTGTTGTTTAAGAAGCGTTCCCGTGCTTCATTAACAATACGTTCTTCATCTGATCAATAATCTAAACCATCATTTATGCGCGTTTATCGTTGCCCTAAATGTTGCATAAGAATTGTTTGAGCCAGTTTCTTTAATTGTAGTTATTTATTTCAATACCTATTTCCTTAAAATCAAAACAATTTTATCCGTTTCATCAGCTAAGTTCAGATTCATGTATCATTTTTGCTGATTTTGTCATGCATGTTAAGACTATAATTATATCTTTTTTACGAAAAGTAACCTGTACAAACTATACATATACTTGAAACAGTAGATGTAATAAATGTACAATACACGCACAGTTAAATAACAGACAATTTGTGTTTTAATGCTGTTTAAAAGATTGACGTGTAGTTTTATGTGTCATTTCAATTAATTGTGTAAATGTCGATAAAGTGTGGCGATTTTTATGTTTTTTTTTTACTTTCAACAACAAACTCCTATTAGAATATTTTGCAAAAGAAAGTTTACTTTTAAATGAACATGTATTTCGTACTTACTTGTTTAATATGGTTCTGGCAGAAATAGAGATGCTCTCGTCTCTATTTGTAACCGACATTCAATCTACTTGTAGAAAACAGCGATAATATTATGTGTTGTTTTATTGTTTGTACAAACAATATCGGCAACTACCAAGCACGAACACTGTTTGTAAGCATTGTTAATTAGATTGCATCTGCCATGCGTTTCATGCAAGCAAGCAATCGCGACTTGTTATCCCCCGCCATAGGCGGAGGGATATTATTTTGGCGTTGTCCTCCGTCTGTCTTTCCGTCCGTCTTTCTGTCCGTCCGGAGCCATATCTTGGAAGTGCTTTGGCGGATTTCATTTAAACTTTTTATGAGTATAAATATGGATAAGAGGATGATGCACGCCAAATGGCATTGTACACCACCTGTTAATAACGGAGTTATGGCCCTTTGTATCTTGAAAAAATGCTTTTTTTGAGAGTCAAATATAACACTTTTGTGTCAAGAAGCACATTAGCGGGGGATATCAATTCAACAAATTTGCTTATTTAAAATGTAATCAAATTACCACAAATTGTGTTGTACATACAGTTTGATTTATCGATTACTATTTTTTTTTAATATTAAAAGTTTGATTGAATTTTGTATCGTTCCAAAAAGTTCTATCGATCGATGATGTATAATGAGTTGTTTTATATGACATTCTTCAAGATTGTAATAATTGGTTTTATTGTTCTATAAATGACTAGCCAAACACAACACCGAATACACATATATGCAAAAAAACAGAAAATATCAGGAATATCGCTCTAAAAAACACACAATGTATCAATCATAAAACTTGCTTTCACAAACATAGTTTCCATTGGTTGGGTGTAACAGATTAATTGTCTCACATCGTATTTTGTTCAATCTCAGACTTATCTGACCTTTAGAATTGTCGACCGACATAAGTCTTGTACTTGAAAAACGACTTTGCCTTCTATGCAGTTCAAAGCTATTGGAACACGAGAGCAATGCTACTGTTCTTTTACGAATGGTTTTACTATAGAAACAATATATAATTGGATTCATGCAACTGTTGGATAACGCAAGCCACTGTGCGATTGGTGTGAAAATGTTCACCATTATATCAGCGGTCAAACTTTTTTCAGGCGGTGGATTGAACGAAAACATTAAGAAGATTATGTACAAAGGAAGCCAGGAAAAT
Source organism: Dreissena polymorpha (assembly GCF_020536995.1). Taxonomy (NCBI): domain Eukaryota; kingdom Metazoa; phylum Mollusca; class Bivalvia; order Myida; family Dreissenidae; genus Dreissena; species Dreissena polymorpha. The sequence continues at coordinate 33,321,937 of NC_068356.1, forward strand.
GCAAATAAAAATACAATAAGAACTAACATTTTGATGACCTTCACTTTTGACTTCTGAATGATGTTATTGTAGCGGAATATTCCGGGTGCGTTTCTTGTTGACACTTTAATTGCTATCATAAAGTAGCAAACCATAATAAAAACTAAAGGCAAAGCGTAGCAGGCTATAAACACGACCAGCAGGAACACGGAAGCACCATTTTCAACAGGCCAGTCCTGTACACAAAAGTAAAACAACTGGGTGCTGATTATATCCGTTTGTACTTTATAGAAGAGAGCCCAAGGAATCATGATGCATAAGGAACACGTCCATATCAAGAAGACGATTGTCCTCGCGATTCGCCAAGTCATCTTGTGTTCTAGTGTGTAACAGATGGCCAAATATCTGGAAATACACGTTTGGTTATACTAGTATTTACAAAATGTTTTCCAAAACTTTTAATTGGTATATAATATGCAATAAAATATAATTTCAAATGAGATATCATGTACAGATACTCCATTCTGGTAAATATCATTACGAAATGAATACAAACAACAAAGACACGTACATTTGAATAAAATGAGCATGGACGTATGATTCAAATCACACCAACTGAATGTCAATGAGAAGCACATTACTAAATGCATAAATCGATATAATTTGAACATATTGTTACTTACAAAGTGAATTCATGTGGTGTTTTGGTAGTAAAGGATAATATCTTAAAGTTTAATTGCTATAAGATATATACGACACATATGTATGAATATGTTTTAACATTTATGACATAACTCTATGCATACCTGTCTACTGCAATGGCTGCCAGAAAGTTGACGGATGCGCACACGGACACCCCCTGGAGGTAGGGAGTAGCTTTGCACAGGAAGGCTCCATAGCGCCAGCCTGAAACATGGGGGGAAATACGATAAATACTAGTTTATGAATGGACAGGAAATGACTTAATGGAGCTTATAATATATCACCGATTTACCATTTGGAAAATGTGTTTAATTATATATTTTAATTAAATTATATTATTACACGGAAAAACACAATCGTATTCTTAGACTGTGTAAAATTTGACGTTATCATTACATTTCTTTACCCGCAAACAAACACAATGTATTTTACGAATTATGCTAAATAATACCAAAACAATAGTGTTGTACTGGTAAACATTATATAAATACTTATTGTCATATATACTATATGGTTTATAGTGTATACTATATTATACCGTTAGATTTAACATAATTTTGCATGTACACTAAAGTGTTAACCAAAACAAATAAATGGAATTAATAGGGTGAACACGATCGATAAGCATTAAAGGCACAAAAAGGTATAGTTGCGAAGAAGTGAAAGTTTGACAATTTTCATACAATCATAGTTTTAAGTTGTATTTTTTAATAATATTTATTGAATGCAACGTTCTATTTGGAAAAAGTGGTTGGCAATCAAGCATGATATATGCATATACACTGTCCTATTCCGCCACGTCTTTATATTGGATAAAACGCAATATTGTAGTTAATAGTATCATAGATACATAGATACATTTTCGCAATACGTGTTATCCATAAGTTAATAATCGATCATTTCATAAACAATAAACGTTTACAGTATTGCAAAAACAGCCACGTATCATCAGTAACGGGGTCTCGTATGCGGAATGGTTAAATAGTCAACATCCAAGCTTAAAATAAAAAAATTCTTTTTAAGTAATGCATATATTTCGCTTCATTATTATTCAAATTTCAAGTGTAAAAAAAGTATCAAATTAGAAAAAACGACGTTGTTTCAAATCTCACAGAAATGTACTTTAAAAATTCTGCGGTATATACTTTGACAACATAATTAAAGTGGGATATTAAACGATAATGGAATGGCAATGTTATTTTGATTTGTAGATACGACCCGATTATCAAGGGATTTAAAGATTGCATTTCACGACACTCCTCGAAAAGAGCATTTTATTTTCGCGCGTGTAGCAAAAATGACAAGCTATTATAAAATGTGAGTACTTGTTTTGCCTTTTTGCCGATCATGTAACCAAATGTCACCCAGCGCACGAATTTGTTCTAGCCTTGAGATTAATAAGCAAAAGTTAATATTCAAGACACTTTGGAAGAAACCATTGTGTTTTGTTTTAACTTTGAAGTTTTATTCAAAGCTTTAAAGCTGCCTTTTCACAGATGATGGCATGTATTGAAGTTTGTCATTAAATGCTTTATATTGATAAATGTTAACATTGGATCTAAAAATTTCCAGTAAAAACAAACATAAAATTAAAGAAAAAAGTAACCCTTAACCGGGCTCGAACCGCTGAACCCTGGAGTAAAAGTCCATCGCTTAGACCATTCGGCCATCTGTACTCATATAATAAGTGATGTATTTGACACTCTTTATAAGCAATCCTAGAAGTATACAAAATATAACGACAAAAACAGAACTCTCGCAACGCTTTATAATTTTCAGGTTTTTAATCATCAAAAGATGCATATAATGGATATTTTAGAACATGGTAAAAAATCAGTATTACTGTTTCCCGACAAATATCATAACAACAACGAAAATTTGCGAATCTGAAGCATTTTTGTTTTAAATTTTGTCAATTTACCAAAACGCGAAAAGGCCCCTTTAAGAGCCTCTTAGCATTTAGGTATGATGCCATCAATTGTGGAAAATAGCTTATTACTTCAGTTGCTAATATGCTATCAGGATAAACGCTGATAAGAAATATTAAAAAACAACAACAATATATGTTGATTATTCTCATCGATTGCTTGTCATAAATTGTTAAAAATGAAACAGAAAAATCAACACATTTGTGTCTGTATATATGGTATAAGAATTGTTTGTAAACTTTCATAGTTGTTCGGCGAAAGACGTCAATGGTATGATACAAATAAAATTTGTTCAGAAATAATGTGTATGTCTAAATTTTTTCATTCTTTATAATACATTAAGACATACATACACACATGGAAAGTTATAAGTGCATTACAACTGAAAATATATTAACGTAGTTGGTATCATAACATATGCACGTGCAAAATAGAACAGCCCTGGTATTGAAAATGCAACACAAATCACCCTATGTCCCAATTTGTGAATTGAACGTTACTTTACTGACAAACATAATACTATAATATTAACTTACCATTGTATTGCGAATTGAACGTTACTTTACTGACAAACATAATATTATAATATTAACTTACCATTATATAAGCTATCCAAAAGTGTTATAGGCAAACAAAATACTGCTACGAGCATGTCGGCGAAGGCCAAATTGACAATAAAGAAATTTGTCAAGGTATGAAACCTGCGTGTTCGACATACCACTACAATCACCACTAGGTTTCCGAACAGTGCAAATATGAAGATTAAACCATATGCGATTGAATATAACAATATCATGTACAACGGCTGACGAATATCCGGAATCAAATCATAATCAGTGAAAGTTGTATTAGCAAGATTTTCAGGGTTCCCGGTTGTGTTTGAATTATTCGTCCGCTGCCTATCGACTTCATAATCCATCATTATGTATTAGTTTTCAAACTGTATATTTTGTTAAAACTTTATATGTGTTAATTGCTTTTTTTAGCATAACGTTAATTATTTGCATCCAATACTAACATGTTTCACATCTAAATAACAATATCGTGCTGTCCATTAAATGCATCGTTTTAACACACAACATGATCTTCCTTAATTAATAAAAGCGCTCCTACGGAAATTTGGACAAAATAAGAATTGCGTTCAGTTGTTATAAATGGTTCACTCGCTATTTAACTGAAACAGTCGATTCGATATTCAACAAGGCTACTGGCCTCGTAGACAAAGCAAACACTTGTGGTCCACGAGGCGATCGGCATTCACTTATTTGTTCACAACGCTATTGGCTTTCCCGTTTTAAGTGGGAAGATTGTGTACGAACCTTCGGGGATTTGTAAATTCTATTTAGCTGTTAGTAATTCTGTTTGATAAATTACTTGTGGATGTACATGATGTCTTTTTAAGTTCCTTACGGTAATATTAGCAAAAACGTTATAAAAATTTAATTGAACGCCGCTATTTTTTGCTTTAAATAAACTTTTTTTCCACTTTAAAATCTAAACTCGAAATCTTTTTTTTCATGTATTTTAAATATTGGTTCTATTTAATTACATGCACCCTTACCTATAAATTGTTATATTATTTTACCAAAAGATTTTGAACGGACAAGTTAAACCTTGTTTAAGCAAATAGATGTTTGTTTAAATATATAGAAAACATAAAGTATGTCATGAAACAAATATGTTACAGTAGTTTCTAAATATATATATTATTCCACTCTTTTTGCTATAGATAATATTTGTTTTATATATCACATGGATAAAATAAATAACCAAATTCATCAATTTATTATTCTCCATAATACAAGCTGTTAAAATAGCCATTTTTTAATTCTTATCTCAAACTAAATATAGCTCATGATACACAGCTTAAAGATACATACATTTTAATATCAGAAGCGATTGACGAAACCAAATACCATTAAGATAGTGATCATGTATTTATTTCATAGACATTAAAAAAAACTGCAGCCGTTCCACGATAAATATGTTTCTATTAAAAATATAGTTATCTTATTATATAATTGCGGACAAGTTGAATAATTTGGTATTGCCTGCCTTTGGTTTGACCAACCGCTTAATATCTTTTACAGCACATATGTACCTACATATTGCACTTTAAACATGATGTTAGTTTAACGAATATTTTATAAATACACACACACATTGTTTATGTTTTACTTGTGTTACGCCATCATTTTAGAACGCATAAACTACATCTTATTACACATGGTTAACTATATGTCCAGAATTTGAAAACTTGTTCATTTAGTTTTTCTTATAAGAATGTTTAAAAATCCTTATTGACAAATCTGCAGGATAAAATTAACCATTGTATACCGACCTAATTTTTAAACCTTTAGATTGAGAATTCATGCCGTTTTTTATACTTTATCTGCTATTATATAAAACGTGTAGTGAAACTAAAATTAACTCTGTCGCTCACACATAAATCAAAGATAGATTAATATGACATAATTCATATAGTATTTATAATGAGACAGTCAACAAGAGTAACAAGCTGAAATCTATGGCAATCGGTTGACGAGCAATACATTTATCCACTACACTATCAAAGTGTAGGGTAACAGTTATGCCGCTTTGTATCGCATAGACTGAAGAAAATATTGATATTGTTGTCATCGTTTTTACTCAATTTCCTTACGGGAAATTTCGAATTATTGGCAACAATCAATGAGGGTCAGTTAAATATATCGTATGCTTAATTCTTTTTAGACATGTGTATATCCAAAACATGTTTCCTTAATTAACATATAAGTTAACGATGATCGGTCAAACGCATAAAACACATTTGTTATAATTAATAAGTAAATTGGAAGACTGTTTATTGTCAGTTAAATTGTATAAACCCAATTATGTGGCTGTGTTTGACCGAAATACGCCATTGAGCCAAACATTAACAAATTGTGTTTTTACTCGTAAAAAGAATGGTAAGTCTTTCTAATAAATATAAATATATCTTCAACATAAATATTTTCAAATAAACAGAATTGTTAAAACCAGTTGGTAAATTCCTGTGAGCTGTAGCAAAAGCTTGTACTTAGTTTCGTTTGATATTAGGATTAACCCTCGTACAATAATTATGAGTACATCTGTTTTCAATAAAACTATGTTTAGATTGTGTATGTAGTGAAACTATTATAGGATTTTCATACAAGGTCTTAATGACATTTATTTCTATTTTATTTACCTTAGGAAGTAGTGTGAATCCTATATGCGGATATTTGACTTTATTAGAATACATTTTGAACGATTTTGAATGTGATTTTTGGATATTGGTGACTTTTTACTTATTATTTAGTCCTAAGGACTAATGCAGGTGTCCAATCGATTTGCAATTTTCGATCCAAAGGCAAAGATATTGTAATTGCACTTAACATTAACATGAATGCATATTTTGTAAGGCCGATCTTATCAAATATCGTTAAATATCTTCAAATAACAGAGGATAGCCTCGGTTTTAAGTTAATCATCTACATGTTAAGTGATTTTTATATACGAATTTAAATAAACATGTTACGGAAATCATTTTATATTGTTAATAAATGTTTTTGTGAGTCTTTATATACCAGAAAATTTTATATAGTACTATTGCATCTTCAGACTAACAAATACACCAAGTATAATACCCAGTCTTATAGGTGTTTTCTTACCCATGTTAACCATTTGTTTCCAATTTGAGTATAATAACTCTTGATTCAGTTTGGCAAACATTTTACATTTAAATCAGAATATTCGTTTCTTTTTAGATGTTTATTGATGTTATAAACAGTCATATTCCCTCGTATTTCTATATATCATTGTTTTCGAATATTCAATGTGTAACACATGTTATATGTTGTTTTAGCAAGTATATGTCAAGGCTCAGATATACATGTACATGTACATATGAGATGGCGGGCTCCATCAATTGTCATAGTCGAACTAGTTGAATAAAGCCGATATTTAGAGGAAAACAGAGATTTAGCATATGCATAGCGTTATTTCGAAGCGTTTTTTAACAGCAATGTCCACAGTAAAACATATGGACCAGCTTAGTATATTTTTGGTGTTTAAATCACATAGTTGAGCATTTTAAAGGCAATCAAAGATTGATTTTATGACTACGTTTCGTTTGGATGTGTCCTTGAGAATGCGAAACATCTCAAAGTTATAGCAGAATAGAAATATATGACAAATAACCTCCGGTTTATGGAGATAATACGGAGAGTGGGTAATGTAAATAGCACAGGATTGCCTAAATAAAATTATTATATCTCCGGGCGACAGAAATGCCATTTGGATACGAACGTAAAGATGACATTACTAAAATGTACTGAGCAAGTACAATTGAGAATGCATACGTTCAGTATTCACAAACCTTCGTGCAAAGTGTCTCGTTGGTTGTTAAAAGCTTTACCTTCATTTTGATCTACTGATCGTGTTCATGATCATACATAAATAAGTTTCAAACATGATCTACCACTCAATGTGGAACCAATCTGAGCGTATGGTGCGAATATAAGTAACATTTCACAACATGACTTCACGCAAGCTAAATGCTAACGAAATGCCACAAACACTATGCGATCAAGAAATTTCATTTGGTTGTCTTCACATTAGCCGAACAAAACAGCCCCTTTTAATGTCGACATTTGTATTTATTTTAATAGCAATTACTACATTTATTAAATATAACATAAACCGGTACTTACAGAATGTCATAAGGTAAGGAATATAACATATACGTGTGAAGTAGCTCAAAAAACAACTACGCCCCTTTTAAAAATATTTGGTATAATATTTGTACCCTTAGTAACTATACAATCAACGATAACATTGTTTCTGAAAATGAACTTTGAGTCTAAGCAACACGTTTCATGGCTGCAGCAATTCATTTACTCTCTTGACCAGCAATAGTGTAATTTAAGTTTCCAATGTTTAATGATGAAATCTCCGAAGCTATATTTGCTAATTTCTATATTAATGATGAACTTTCAAGAAATACAAAGTTTATTATGAAAATGCCATAATATCTCTCTAAAACGTGTGTGCAAGTTACAAAAAATAATTTTAAAACAAGAGCATCATGATAGCAGTAAAGCTCTTACTAAAGTTCATGATACACCAAACGCTGAAAACTTGATCTTGTAATATAGATTTTGACACTATGCAAGGACCAAGCCTGAATTTTATAAAGAAACTCTGACAAAATTTCGAATACATCGACAACTCATTTGACATGTATTCAGCTCGCTTGAAAAATTAAGAAATAGTTACGAAGTTGTGACGAGTTTTTGTTTAACCTTTGACCTGGTTACCTATGTGTTTCGATGCAAGTGACTCAAATTCGAATTTGGCATTGATATTGTCAATATGAACATTATGAATAAGTATCATCAATCCTGAGCCATGTGTGGCTTCTAAAAAAGTAACACAAGCTAAATGTTCTTACCATGTTTCATTATCATGACTGAATAACGGATGTTTCTTCTAGAGAGGTAGATGTTGCCTCTTTGAGATGCAACAAGGTTTTTCTAATATTCGACCTAGTTTTTAGACGCACGTTTATCAGATTTGCACTCGGCCAATATAGTGTATTGACAAACATTCTGATCAAGTGTCAACAATATTGAGTAATAAATAATATGTTCTTCTATATCGGTTACAATATTTGACCTCGTGACGGTCGTGAACCAAATTCGAATTCTGTCGAGATGCTGTCTCGATATGACCGTGTATTATTGCCACTGGACGGACGATTTTACCTTAAGAGGAGTATCAAAATTTTCTTCAGATTTTTCCCCTCGACAGAGTTGTTCACAATACAAGAGCAAGATAAGGAAAATTAATAAGCAAGATTAAAACTCGGTTTAATATTTTCAAGATGAACATCCTGACTTTATTTCACCAAAGTGAAGTGCTTCATTTGCAAATAATGATGCCATAAGTTGTCCTTGTCCTTGTGACCTAGTTTTCGGATGCACACAAACCTGATTCTGATATTGTCAAGATACGTATTCTGACAGGAAAAAGACGATAGACGACGCGCATCGAAGGATGCTGGGCATATGGTGACCATATAAGCTCACCATGACCGCTTCGTACACAGGCGTATATATTAAAGATAAATGCAACAGCGAATTTAAGGGAAACCGGATATGACACCGGTTTATTGAAACGAATGCTCATGATTGCGATCATGGATTATTATGCAGGCTCATATAGACCTTGCTGACAGGAAACACAATCTAAAAATAGAATGTTGTTAAGGAAAAACATACGTGTAAATTGACAATGTCTCACACATATATGATTTTAAAACAAATTAGCTATTTTCAATTTATTTCGTGTCTCTATATTTTTATATGCAGAGTTGGTTGCGAACAAGTACAATCTTTATGTCTTACAAAACGCATCATTCAATACTTAATTGGTCAATTAAATATTCATGATAATGCTACACATAATTACTCATTTATCACATTTAATTACTTTGCAATCGCGATCAAGCGGAATGAAATCTTGGGTGTGCACCTATATGATTCACTATATATACGAGTTTAGGACCATATAATCATTATGGTGTTCAAATGAAAATTAAGCTTTATCAACAGCGGATATCACAATAAACTTTAATCATAAAGGAATTTCAAATCATTTAATTGATATAATATGTATCAAATAGATTTTAACGATGAAACTTATATAACATCGCCTTATTGTTTCGACAAGAAACGTATAAGACACATCGCAATTAGTACATTACGAAAATAATTAAGTTATGCATTATATTTTAGCAGTGAACCGTAAGATCGTTTTCCGCAGCTCTCCATTTTCTGGAATCGATAGACTAACGTTTTATCAACAAAGACAAAAATAAAATATCGACTTTGGAAATTACCCAATGTGATACGGCTGTTTAAACAAAAACATGGAATTGACAACGGATAATAAAATGTGTATGATGTTAGTGATTTGGTATACAATTGCAAGATGATACTTTCGACGTAGAGATAAACTTGTTATCATCGCAGGTCTTTTATTTTAGGAATGGACCAATGGCACATAATTATAATATACATAATACACACATATCACATTGAATACAAACTGATGATTATAGTTATGCCAATTCCTCAAACAGAAAAAAATATACTGTGTAAGTATAATTTAACTTTGCAATTAAGATAACCTGCAGGGTATGTGATAATTGAAAAGAGATCAAAGATCAAAATGATACAAAACCTTCATATTTGTGTTTCCACTGAATAGTTTTACGTAAGCATAAGAAAGAATTATGAAATCCTCTAAACGAAGTCATATAACCTGATGAATTCGACAACCAATACACTGATTTTAAATACTAAGGTATTTAAGGAGTACTAAAGTCTAAAGTGATATTATGGGCATTTTTCACTGTTGAATTGAGCTGAAAAGAATTAACCGGTCAAAAGAGCTAGTTAAAAAGTGGTTATTGACCAATTATCTGCAACTAATCTTGCTACCGGTTGTTTATAAAAAGATATTTTATATTCGATATTCTTACGTGACTCACCCAGTCCTGTAAGCCGAAATGGTCCGTAAAACAAAATTATGTCTTTGTGTCGTATGAACGAATCTGCACTAAAACTTAATTTTGGTTCACATCGTACATGCATGATCAGTTGTCAAACGAAAGTACGGTTGATATTGAAATGCATTATTTTGTTTCTTTCTGGGATATTGTTTTAGTATAGTGATGCTGCATTAACAAATATAAGTGTATATGAAGTGAAAACACCAAAAATAAACAACGGTTGCGATTGACACCTAAAAACTGTTAGATGCCCATAATATCACTTTAAGAGTATCGACAGGGGATTATACAATTGAATCAGCGTTTGTGAAAGCTTAGGATCATTTATTTATTAGTAATTTTCCCCAACTGCTATGCTAATCGCGAGCTGATGGCCGACTTTCTGAGACAGCCACCGAGCGCTTTTAGTTCTAGTGCAGATTCGTTCATACGACACACAGATACAATTTTGTTCTGCGGATCATTTCGGCTTACAGGACTGGGTTAGTCACGTAAGAATATCAAATATATAATATATTTTTTATAAACAACTGGTAGCAAAATGAGTTGCGGATAATAAGTCAACAACTACATTTTAACTTACTCTTTTGACCTGTTTATTCTTTTCAGCTCAATTCAACAGTGATAAATGCCCATTATATCACTTTAACAATATATTTTGCCTTTCAAAGCAACAGTTTAATACTTCAGCAATCAGATACTTTAGTCTTGAGGTCCACCAATGACTCACTTCAATGACGTCGACCTTTTTGCCCGGAGGTTTTTTGCTTTAACGTAGCATACCATTGGCTCAATGAGGCTTTTGGCCTTGGTCTATGCTGATACTGGTCTCAGCCTAAACCTTTGCCTTAATAAAACTTTTCGTCTCTTCACACACCAATACACCGTATCTTGAATTCAGGTCTTCGTGTCCATTTGATTCAAAGAAACACTCTACACCGGTATGACTCATTGCAGCTGAAGTTTATCACCCAATTGTCGCAGTCTTCTTTATACTAAGTTGATTATTTTCTGTAAAACTTAATAAGCCGTAATCGCAGTAGAACTGACCCACAATCACGTTGCAGGCATTTATATACCTACAAACCGAGGGCAACTTAACAAGTATATCGGAAAATCACGAAAGTAATGACATGTCCAAATTCCTTTCGTATCCGCCGCTGTTAACCGATCATTTCTTCTGCGTCGACATTAACACTTCACGACTTTATAACAGTTGTTTTAAACACCACATTAGTGAAGCATTAAATTTGCGCTAGACATATTTATTGAAAGTTGCTAAGTACGTGAACATATATCTCACTTTGTTAGTATGATTATCTTCGCTCTGTAATACTTGGATGGCAGTGTACAGCAAAGAAAAGTAATAAATAATGTACAATTTATGAAAATAAGTTATTAGAACTTATTTTTGCGACCAATTCGTCCCAAAACCGTTCTTAATATATTAGAGTCATATAACAAGTAACCAACGCAACAAGTGATTTATAAAGTTCGACCAAAAAAATAAGCTTACATTGAACAACACCAATATTACATACCATAAGACATATATATGACGTAATTCAGAATCCCTTTTCTATCAATAGGATACTAAAGCAATCTAATTGGGAATTCTGTATGGTCTTTTATTAAATTGCTTTCGTATCCTATTAATACTTACAGTAAAGTTATATAACATAGGACTGCATTTTAAACAAGTTAATGTTGGTCATATCAAACATTATTTTAATGCTGATACTATGTTATGAAAAAGCTTAATTAGCTCTTAATGTTTATTAAGCTAAATGTTTTGCATATATGAGTTAACTATTGAACGTTTTTAAAAACACCACCACATCAAGAATAAGCAGTCTGGTATGCACGTCATATGCACTACAACATCCCCCTTCCATAAGGACAATCGCAGTTTAAGTTATGAGAAAATAACATATACATATTATTTAGTTTAGTTTAAACCTATTTATTTTAGCTCGATTGCATCGAAAGTCTAATTCTTATATAAACGCTCTCGAGTCCGTTTCCTGGGCCTAGAACCAGTACTTGGTGTCTTTGGTATCATTTGACGTACGAACTAGTAAGACAGTTTATATCGGCCCGATGTCGGGCGATATAGATTTGTGATTCTTCAAGGATGAGAATGATTCATTGGACATTCACGTTAATCAGTAAAAGACCCCAAAAAGCTACTGTCACAATACACATTTATTTCGGGACACAAAGGGAGAAAACCTAGCTAATGTATGAGTATATTAACCCTGACTATGTTTAGTCCAATTAAACCAACACAACGTTATAAACATATGTCTAATATATTTATATCAAAATAATTAATCGTTTCTTCACTTATTAAAATACAATACAATAGAGAACATTATACTGAATTGTGTGTTCATAAATCAATCTATACCGATAGATTGATTTATGAACACACAATGGATTATATAACATAGGCTCTTTAATGACATACATGTTGCATTTAGTATTGTTATTGCAAGACATCGGGCTGATATCAGAATAATATTCGTATTAACGATCGAAATCCGTTGATTTTGACTTTTTTGGCATGTACTTACAGATTTCAATTACACTAGCATGGTATCGAAAATGATAATTTATAAAAAAGACATAACTTAAAAATCTGTCAGATATCGGCCCTTGATACACGCGATATTCGCTGTGGCATTGATCTTTAATATATCCACCTGTGCCCGCATAAAGCAGATGTCGGGCTGATATAAGACTCTTCGTTATTGTTCTAATTTTAAAACAGCATCTTTTCCCACAATATTTTTCTTAGAACAGACATTACAACATATTCATGCAAAAACAGAAATTTCATGTTTATTTCTTAAAACAAATCGCCCTGTTGGTTCAAAAAGGTAGCATGGTACATTGAAATTAGAAGGTACATGGTACCGTTTTGCAATAATCGGGCGATTTTATAGCTCTGTCTGTTACGTGATTTGAACATAATTTTATCACAAATTTGTTTTTCATTTGAAATAAAACATCATTATAAATCAAGACAAAATTATTATGTTTTGAATAAACGTGATCAATGTGTTAAGTAAAGAATGTTAAAAACATTAATGTTGTGTTATCCATGGCAATTCAAAATCATGACATGAACGTCTTCAGAATTAATTCAATTTGGGTTTGTATGATCATTATTTATGGTAAAACAGAATACACATTTGCATAATTAATTGCTTCTAGTCGTTCTTTGTTATGCAGGAAACAGCTGCCTTGAGTGAGAAAGATGATATAACCGCTTTTGCATTCAATAAATTGTGTTTATTTTCCCCGCAGGATATTACTTGTATTTAAGTTCCAAATACCCAGAGCTTCCAAGCAGCATGCCACAGAACAACGGAGAACAATTCAATACGTAGAACACATGAGAGACACACAATTCTCGCTTCAACCACCCAAAATAGAACAACACAAACTTTACACCCAAATTAATATCACGCACTGAATTTAGTTCTGATATAATTATTGCAATGATACCATAGGATTTACAAAAAATACTATGTAACAAAATAGGTATTTACAATAACCAACAAAATGACAGCCTGATATAGTTTTATGTTTGTTTTTAGTTCTTTGCTGTTTAAAAGTACACTTAACATTTGGTCCTGTGTTTAATTTTAGGTTTAGCAGGTATCATGCTGAAATAAAATAAAGTGTAAGTTTGATATAATGCATACAAGTTCGTTTCTCTGACGTCAAGAATAAATATGGAATATGGCATGAATGTGGTGTTCCGTAGGGTGGCATCGCAAGAGTTGATTGTATCATAATGCATTTCACGAACTCTCTCAATTTAAAAGAACTCGAAATAGTCCATTTGAACACCACAGTCATACAATATTGCATTGAGTATACACCTTTCTAAGACATAACAATAAAACCCAACGCCCCAACTTATGTAGACAACCTGAAACAAAACATCATTATATTGAACCCAAATATTCCAGTTCTACCCTAATGATGTGTCTGAGACTGCTCTTAGAAATTTAGCCCATCAGATGTCCGTGTAGATTAGTATACATTAAATTAAACAAATGCAATACATTTTTTATCAATCAGGATGTTTGCAAATGCATAAACATATCCAAAATACGCGTCATATTTTTAAACGATTGTTAATAATCCGAAATGCGTTTCTATTTTTTCTGGAACATATTTTCAATTCAAACACGTTTGAATTTACGTTTTAAGTGTGGCACACATTGTTTTACGTACGCATTCGTGTGTTACATTGTGTTTTTCTCAAGACGAATCATAATAAGTACAAAATGCCACCAATAGCATTTCCCCATTTATATAACGTTTGGAAAAATACCTGCCTTTGTATTTTTCACCAAGCACTCTTCTAAACAAATTTACACAAATTTCGTTGGCAAATTCGCCAAATGTAAATAGGTCAGCTGGACTGTTGCCGTAACTGCATAAGATTGAAGGTTATAGCATTAAACCATCAATCAAGTTCTAAGAACTATTAATCTTGCGATTTTCATTTTCCTTTAATATAAAGACGCGACTTCAATATATGGAAATTTAAAATAAATATAGAGCAAATACATTTTATACGTTTAAACCATGTCTGACGATATCGTTTGTTTTGGTTTTGTTTTGCACTTTTAGAAAGATGCTGACGACGAAAATGTAGCTGTATTGAATGTACAGAAACTTATTTAAACTCTAAGCAGGATGGAATTACTTTTTATTCTATAGTTTACAGAGAGTTAGTCCACTTAGTATCGCAAGAAAAACAATCAAAATATATAATAAAAATATTTTGTTAGTTAGGTTAGTATATGCCGATGATAATGAAAACGATAGACTGTCTTGATTCTATAGGTTAGTTTTTTACAACAATTTTTGAATTAAATATGAATACATAGTATGATATTTCTGGATGTCCGGATCGTCTATCGTATCATATTAAACAATATCATTATTATTAATGAATGCCATACGTTTGTATTTGTCGTTTATGGGAAAATGTGCTCTGTCTAATACTAGCGAAAACCTGTATGTGTAGTATAACATTTACAACATCTCCCATATATGTTAGATATATTTACTTTACTTATAATGATATCCTGTTTAAAACCCAGATATCGATGTCACGTGCATATTTCAAATTAAATATACCTTCACATGCTTCCCGATGAGTTGTATGTCTCTTGGACGGGCTTAATCACCGCCGAAATGCATTTATATATATTCGTCTCAACCAGATAACTAGAATTTAGAAGTCCAATTTATACGGATTCAATCTCCGTAGCTGCATTGCGTATTCATTATTTTCGATACGATTGCGAGAATACGGTATTTGAATAAGCAATAGTTTAAGTATTTAAACACGCATATATAATTGTTACAGAAACGTATGTACTATTCACAATAGTGTACGATATCGTGTGAATAAAACAAATCCACAGATTTCGTCGTTGGTTAATGAATTTCAAATCGGATATTGTGTCAATCATGTTATGAGATCGACGCAACAACCTTTTTTTTCAAACAACTTTAAATAGGAAATTATAGCTGTTAACGATTTTCCCTAATACTTCGGATAATACGCCGCGATTTAGAATTCTGATTTTTTAAGAATAACTGATTAGCACGTCAGACCAAAGTTTGTTTTATAACCATACCTATAGCCTTTTTTTGTATTAAACACACTCAAACATAAACATATGAACTAACACACATAACTAATGAAATTAATCCACATGGTTGTATAAAAAATCTACGTGTTCTACAACTAGTTATACTCATACAATCATAACCAAATTTGTTTGTTCACGAGTTTTAGGTGTTTTCGAACCATTCATAATTTGAAAAATAAAACATAAATGAAAGTGTCGCCACAGCAAGCTTTTGAAGTAAGTGACCTTTGGATCAAATCGCGTTATACAAATTAGCTTAAACACTTAGTGGTCTAAGTTCAAAACAGTCACTTTTCTTCCCATAATTTGTTGAAACGAAATTGCCAGCTTTATTGTTTATGTGTTACCATGTTTTTTCATTGGTTAATGTTGTTAAAATATATTTTGATAAGCCATATCTCTACACATAAAACTTAAACTACCGTTTCCATACCGTTGCATTATTACTTATATCGTATTTTATCTTGATATATATAAATATATATATATATATATATATATATATATATATATATATATATATATATATATTATAAACATCATACATGCATAATGTGCATGCTTATATAATTGATTCATTGTTTAATTAAGAATGTTTGAAATATTAAGCATACCTTGATGACAGTACATGATTAAACTTCAAAATTGTTATCATTCATGCTGATGCATAGTCATGCAAATAGAACATTAACATGTCACAATTTAACGTTGTCACAATTCTGCAGAAAAATCAACGCCTTTAATGAAAGAAATTAATTACAACCGCAATTAAATTCCTCAAATGCTTTTATTGTTCTCGCAGAAGTTTGATTGTATCGCCAGCCCCAACTGTTGAGCGTAATTGAATACGAACATGTAGCATTTTGCAAAGTTACAACAACTACGAAGTCAGACATTAAAAAACGGATTTTTTAAATTGTCGTAGATTGCCGCAATAACGTTTTTAACAACAATCACATGGATTTTATTTTGCAGTCAACCAACAATATTGTTTATCTCATGTTATATGTATTGTATGTACTTTTTATTACATTCCATGCCACAGATTAAACAATACTGGCAATTACTGGTGCAAGCGTGTCTCATATTGATATAGGATAATCACAACTGTCGACAGTGACACTTGTCTGTACGCTTTATAATGTTCCACAATAGTTTGATATCCCGAATTCGAATTCAAGCTGGTAAATTAATTGTTATAATAGACGAATTTGATATTACATTACATGAAGGAAGGTTGTGACCAAAGGTGGTGTAAGTAAAGGACGACATTATATACCAGTAAAGAGATATTTGATTATCGAATTAATTGAAGATCGTGTATTGCCGTTTAATTAATTCAATAATATAAACCGTTGAAGCGAGTACAAGGACCAGCGCATAACGGTAAAGAATATGTTTATTGTTGTTGTTGTGCTATATGTATAGTATTGTTTTGTATAGACACTTGGTCACTAGATAAAAAGAACAGGTGAACACGATGATCTTTCTTTATAATTTCTCTGAAATTGCATTTGTCCTAAATATAATATTTATTTCATTTATATCTGTGTAAGTGATTATATTCAAATACATGTATTGCACAAGTTGGTCTTACAGTAGTATTTTTAAAATCCTGTAAATGTTCAACGGCGAGATAATTGGCTTTCGTTGCTAAATTTTTATACACATCAAACGGAATTTCACTACTTATATTAATTTTTGAGGCAATATCAAAACCAACAATGATTTCCCATTGGTGTTTATTTGTGTAATATTAACCAGCCTCGTTGCTGCAACAATTTATTTTTGTTGGCATCAGATTAAAATATCATTGCGTTGCATTTATAAAGCGCAAACATTATAATACATTCTATTGCTCTTCGCAATTACATAATATGCATTAAGTTGAAACATTTCCGTACAAACGCTAAAATGAATTTACAAGTTTTGCAAATAAAAATGCAGACGTCATGTTATTTCGGCTAGCACATCAAGTTTTTGCAAAATGATACGATGATTGTTCATTTCAAATGGTCGTGCAATTGAGTTTCACTGTGTTTATTAGTGTTGTATTTTGTAAATGCGTCGGTATTGTATATGCCATTGGTCACTTCTAACTGGTAACATGCCTAAAATTAAAGATAAGCCGATTGTCATGCTCTTTTTAATAGGGAGTTTTTTTTTTGAATTTGTTTACCATGCAGTTATTTGTTATATAGCAGTTATTTGAATAAATCTCTCCGTACCAATTACCCGTTGTCATTGCAAAAATAAGGTATTTTTCATAAACGGTTGTGGATTGTTTTAGACATAACTGCTTCGACTTTAAAAAGCTATTGCTATAAAAACAAGCCCAGTACATTGCGATTGAGTGAAAGAGCTCGGTATATTTCGAAAACTTACAATCTAAATGAAGTTACATGATCGCATCCACGTTCCGTCATTCATAACATAGAGAATACTAGGTCGGTGCCGAATAAAGCAAAGTTTATTTTGCGAGGCTTAGAAAGTGGTTCAAATTTTCGTGCCGAGCAAAATAAACTTTGCTTTATTCGGCACCGACCTAGTATTCGATTTATCCCATCAATTTTCTTAGTCGTAAATTATTTCTTTAAAAATAGAATAGGAAAAATCGACTTACACGGAAAATCCCAAAGTTATTTTAAGCAAACATTGTTTCATTATTTTAATCGTGCCGAGCCTAATACATTACAAAAAGATCAGTAACTAACATGTTTTTCTGTTTATCATATCTCTACGTCCCCGATTTTAAAGAAATAATGAAAAAAACACTAAACAACTGCAACTTTAGCGTGAAAGAACATGCATTGTGTCGTATGACGTGTTAATAATGACGTCACTTAATAGTTGTAAATAATGTTTATTTTTGCTTTTTGAGTTGCATTATTTGTTAAAAATATATTACATCTTGGTATCAAATTGTTTGTTTTGTTGAATCTGATTCGATTTTACTAAAAATGATATCTTTATAGTTGATTCCGAGTAATATGACAATTCTCCGCCGCGCGTGACAGCTATATTTCAGCACTGCCGAAATAGAGGAAAATTTATTCCACAATGGTTTATTTCGACAATGCACGTCTGATTATGGGATAAAAATTGGTTTTATGCCTCATTCATAATATTTTATTGATTTTGTTTCAAACTGTATCTGCAAAACATATATTGATCTCATTTCAGAAGGCATATAGCTAGATGAAATATGTAACGAAATCAAATACTAAAATCGTCTCAATCAGAATTTTCTTTAAACCATAACTCTAGCGCGGATTATACTAAGTATTAAAACACTATGTAAGAGTACTTCTTGTGCTTAATGCAATTCAAGTATCATCAAACATGTAGTCGCCATCGGGTGCAGTTGAAATATGTTTGTTTTAGTTGGGTGCATGTCATAAAATATAATATATAGTTAAATGTGTTACTGCAAATACAAGTTTTGCGTTATTCCAGAAATCTTAATATAATTTCGGACTTTTAAGAACATGTTTATCAACCGTATTCATTGGAAGCCCATTACCTGACAGTATGTACATGAAATGAATGCAATTACATAAACGAAATTTACTCTCACTATCTCATCGTTTCCACGGATTAGCTCAAACAAACAAATAATAAAGATATAATTTATATCAACCGTATTACATTTGATGGGAATATGTTACTAAATTTGGTTTCTGATCAGGGCATATCAACGTTAATAAAGGGAAAGTGTCCTCCTGTAGTTAACAGTGAGAGAGTTATCATGTAAATGCAAATCATTTATATGTTAAAAGGCGCATCATGCTCGCGATCTCGGATGCACAATCAAAGACTATTTGCTTTTAATAATCATCATCGAATGTACTGAATACCATGTATTTAGGTAAATTCTGTAAATAAGTTCATTTAATTTTTTTAAAACTTCTTCATGCGGTTTAAACTGTAAAATTTGTGTTATTACAGTTTCATTGTTTACTGTAAAAGTAAAGTGCGTTTGGAAACTATGAATGGTTAACAACATTAAAAACTTTTACGGTACATTTAATGCACCGTGAAAGCAATAACATAAACACTTCATAAGCATTCTGAAGACATTCATAGGATTTAATAACCGGTCTTGAATACACGTAAACCCAATATTAAACAATGTACTTTTTATATATAATTGTTTAATTTATCAATTTATCATAAAAATGAGTATCAATAACAAACAATGGACGTTTCAATAACAGTTGACACATTTATTTTAATTGATTATATCCTTGGTTTATGTTTAATGTGCCGTTTTAATAATAAAAAATGCAACTATTTGTAATTATGCTCAACACATTGGAGGGTCTTTGATTTTTGTATTGTGTTATTTTCAATAATATATTAATCTCATCAGCAATAAACATATTATTGGTGTCACGACACGGCTTATACGAAGGCAGATTTCGAAATGTTTCTGCCCGTCGAAACAATTCTATTTAATGCCAAATATTGAACATTTAGAAATGCTTTTCGCCACATCCGTATAGTTCTTCAAGGATAAAAGTAATTGATTGATGTAGTTTTACAATGTCGGTCGAAATAACTAGTTTTGTGTAACTGCCTGTGTAATGCAATTAAACTAAACTAGTTATTTTCACCACAATAATACGTGACGCGCATTATATTATGTTTTATTTTATATAATTTCGTTTGCTTAACCAAACATGATTTAACTGTTTTTTTTCTTAGTCTTTATAGAATGTCTATAAGGAAACACAAGATTTGGATCTTGGGAAAAGTTGGAAAAAAATCAAACTGACCACAAGTTTAAAGGCTTACAAATTAAAACTGGCCAACGCACGTTTTATCGGTAACACAACTGTATGACAAATCACAAAAGTTATTGTTAAAGTAATTCATTAATTGTTTCATACCTTTTTTTTCTTTTTTAAAGATTGCAATTAGTATGTTTAATGTTTGCTGTATCTTGCTTGAACATACACTTTATGCGACCCTGTACGATTTAATTAACTTGAGTTTCCGTTTGATGTTGACAATAAAATTCAAATTTTGTAATACGTTAAAGCATGTGCAGATTTTGTTTAAAATGAGTGATACTAGATCTGAATTTTCGGGCTATAACCTCACAAATTGCGTACAAAGAGGATAGTGTCGGGATCCGGTTTAATGCGACAATCTCAGGTATTATTGTATGACTTCAGATTTAATAAAACGACTTCGCATTCCAATTAATATCTTAATTTTCAAGCGAACGTTCATGTACATGTACGTTCAATTATATTATTCAATCGGGTAGGTTTCTTCATATTGCCATAGTACATATTTTATACCTTCTGAAGAATGGCACTTTTTAATAATACCAATTAACATGCCTTAGGGTGATGGTGCCTGTTAATAATCGTCTTAAATGAGAACGCAGACCAATTTTCTTTGCCTTGTTCCATTCACGAGGTTCCAGAACATGACATACAGTGTAACCTATACTCGATCAATGCTCGCAACTTTGCAACACGCTTTTCTTTGTATACACAATATCAAACTCAAGGTAAAATATAATAATCACGTTCTCAATGTTCATTTGAGAAAGGAAAAGAACACGTGTGGGCGTGTTAAACACACGAGCATATACATATAAATAACATTGTTTAGAAAAACATTGTTATCTTATAATATAAAAAAGATAATAAACATGTACACTATACAGATGTTGCGAGGAAGCTGCCCTGCCTAATGCATTTTTTATTCTGAAACTTTATTAATACGTCAAATGTTCGAAATAACTATATTTATATTATGGTAAATGAAAAACTGATATCTGAACTCATGTGTTTTAAACAAGCAAACATACACCCTTGAGTCATTCTGCAGATAATATCAAAATAATAAAAATCCAGGAATGATCCGGTTTTCAAAAAATTATCTCAATGAAATTCTTAGTCTTTCCGTTATATCAGCCTTACCAATCCGATTTTTTTTCTTTTATCCATTTTAATGGCAAATAACTAAGTGCAAAATAGTTCGACCCAGACAGAAAGCGTACAATGAATTCAAAATTTATCGTTTCCACTTATTTGTTTGGAATTCCTTAAAACACCATATTGGTAATGATTTATTTCAAATGTGCTTTTTTTATTTATCATTTATCACAGTTTTCTTGATTTCTTAAACACATATAGACAAACTGTCACAATTGAATGTAATTTATTATCACGGTTAAATAATTTTTTTTCATAAAAACATCATAAAATATTTTCAAGGTGGAATACAATAAATGTCGTCTGTGGAATAATTTCTTTTAAGTCATGGTTCGTTGCTGGATAAGTCGTGTTTGTTTGCTGGAATCCATTGGTTATGTTATGTAATAAACATTTATTTGATCTGATTAATTAAAAAGAATGTACATTATGAACTTACATTTTATAAACGACACAGGGGTGACAAGAGAAATAGATAATTTTTGGTAATAAATGGTATATTTTGCCCTATGCAACAAATTATTAAACCCCTTTTACCCCCATTATTACAACCTATATTGAAAAAATAATCTGGTGCAAAAAAAACTACACACCATTCTAATTTAAAACAAAGAACAGCCAACAATTAACGCAAAATGATGTACAGAACGTAATATCATACTAAATGGAATAGAATGGAATTCTATATTTCAACTACCATTTCAATAACTTGAATAACCAATGGTGTTAAGGTTCCGAAGTTCCAATGTAGATTATGAAACTGTGAACAAAAAGTCCACCGACATCTGGTGTTATTGTCCTTTACGCAACGATACTTTGATGAGGGTTTAAAACAATAGCAACCATTAAATGCAATTAATGTTTTTTTTTCTCGTCCCATGCTCTATGAACCAACTTACGTGCTTCAATGTCAATACTTATTGACCGAGTGAATGTTTGTTCCTCGACTGTCAGGCTTTACAACTTAACTTCCTCAATATTGGAAAGAATGGCTAGTTTACGTTTGGAAAAAAGCTTTATTACGAGTAAGGACATGCATATCAAGAGTCACTTAAATCGGTAAACACACTCGAAATAGCAGGAACGGATAATGTACTTAGCTTTGCGTAAAATCTTTTAAGACGAGGTTTGGTTGTAGTATATTTATTTAGAACGCGACTTTGTCTTGGTAATTCCTAAACACACTACCGTAGTTTTATTGTGTCGATCTAGAAAGGAAAAAGTAACTGACCGACAAATTAATACTTTTCCAACTCTAAATCTTACATCGTAAAATGAAACATGTATGTAACCGATATGTAATTTTACATTTAGAAAACAACGGGAGAATCGAAATTCAAAAGCTTTTTTATCACGTTTTCTATTTTATACGTAGAACTGATCATTTGAGTGAATTATTTTATTACACATTATACACTGTCTTGCTTTGGTCAGAGAGTAAGTAAGATTATGACGAAGCTCCGTACATATATAGGTATTTATGTTCATAAGTTCGTATAACTAATTTAATAGTATGCTGCCTGAAGTATTGACATTTGTCTCCGTCATCTCACTTGTCTTAATGAAAAACAAATCACTAAATACAAATGACTTAAATAGAGCTCAAGAAAAGCGTATTTTTCAAATAGCAACACGGCTCTTAACCGATTAAGCAGATTTCGTTTTCATCCATGGTGATGTTAGTTATTTTATCATATCATAGCATTGATATCTTCCTGATATAACGTTGCCTGATATATTTTTATATCATGATCAACAGGAAGCTTTTATATCAGTCAATGTTTGGAGTTACGTGGGATTTGCAATGCAGTCAACAATTTCTATCAACATGAATCAGGTTCAACAAAACAAACAATTTGATACCAAGAACGTAAATATTTTATTCTAGTTTAAAGTTATGCATCAAAAAAAAGTTTATTTTTTAAAAACACCACAGCCCGCAATAAAGAAGTAAAATGACGTCATCAATGGGACAATAAATCTTAAATATCGATATAGTCACTGCACTCGCAAGTGTTGCACAGAAACTCAAGACACATGATAAATGTATGCTAATCCTCAACTATTTAAACAAACGATTTAAAACGCTTATGGCAATATTGACACCATCATCAAAATGTCAATTTCAATTCACATCTTCAAAATGGCGTCTCCAAACTATTCGATGAAATGTGTTCTTCGATTAAATTTGTCGCTGCCGTTCATTCCTGATCTCCATTTCAAAACGTTTATAATTAAAGCGGGTGTACTCTTTCCATTCGTAGTGCAAACAACTTATTTACTCTATACGATGTTTTAAATAAACGATTATTCGAGTCGTCTTTTCAAACGCCTTTGTTACATGTATGTCAACGTTTAAAAGCCGGATCAACAAAATCAGCGTACATTTTAAAATGGACTGTTTTGCAGATTTTTAGGAAAATGTGGAATGATAAACAGAAAAACAGGTTACTGTCCCATCGTTTTGTAATATATCAGGCTCGGCACAAATAAAATAATGACTCGGCAAGCCTCGCCGTTATATTATTCTAAGCCTCGCCTGATATATTACAAAACGATGGAACAGTAACCTGTTATTCACTATTTACATATCATATCATGTATTTTCGTTAATATATTCGGTCTCAGTGCTTAATACTTCAGCGGTCGTGTACTGTTGTTTGGAGAGTTATTCATGCATTTAGAACATGTTATTCTTTGACTGTGAGGTATGTTTTATATTAAAAACTATGCATTGATAACGTTTTTCTTCAACTAGTACAATTATTTCCACTGATTGCATATAAACAGTTAACTTAAATGTTCGTTAATAGTTTTTAAAATCGTCAATCATTCTTATTTGTATACAATTTACTCATCGTTGAACGTTTTCAAATGTGTCTTGTTCTGCGAAGATTGGGCAAAATGCATGTGCGAAAAGTGTCGTTCCAGATTAGCCTGTGCAGTCCGCACTGGCTAATCAGGAACGACACTTTCCGCTTTTATGACATTTTTTGTTAAAATGAAGTCTCTTCATAGCAAAAATCCTATTTAGGCGTAAAGTGTCGTCCCTGATTAGCCGGTGTGGACTGGACAGGCTAATCTTTGACGAAACTTTACGCACATGCATTATGTCCAGTTTTGTCAGAACGCGACTCCAATGATCAGTTTCTCGTATGTAATACCACACAGTCATTGATGTTTTTTACAAGTACTAATTCGGTTTGTACAGTCTCGAATCATTCGTGAGCTACTCTAACAAAGACTCGTGGGGAATTTTAAACTATTTTTAATGTTTTAATCACTGTCTCGCCACGTCAGACGCGTCATAAGAAAATATGTATTGCGCCATTGTTCCGCATTTTCATTTATCTATAATAATTGCAATATTGGTTTATCGACTTTGAGTTGTTGAGAATGGGATGAAGCATCGTATAACCTAAGTATGAAAAGCCAACTCAAACACCCCTGCAAATCGTATTTAGTGTATTATTGTGCATGCGTTTATCTTCGATACAAAAAAATGTTTTTTCTACTAAATCATTTTATATCAGTTCCAATACAAAACACGTTAGTGATATAACACAATATAAAATATACTACCACAACCTTTCTGCTCTTACATGATTTATGTCGTATCATAAAATTTTGTTTTGTAAAACGTAGGGTGTGTTAAATGCAAACTTGCAATCGTATTTAGTTGTCATGCTAATGTCCATGTGTTAACAAACGTGCAACAGTCGCTATTGGTATTCTAGATCATTCAGATTACCCAAGTAATAAAGTAAGATAAAAAATAAAGGTTACTAAAAATTTCAAACACAGTAATATTTCCTCATGCATTTAAAGTCTGAAAATGTTCATTCGCAAGGTGCATAGATTTCATCCTAGAGTAATTGATATGATGCATGTTGTCAAACCGACGTGTGATACATCGATTATAATTGCACTCGTGCGTGCGCAATACATATGCATGCTATGTTTTCAGGTTTAATAAGAATGAAAGCGACATATGACTGCAGGATTAGGTTCCTTAATGAAAATGAACGCGAAATATGAATGCAGGACTGTATTATTTTACATAAATCTTTGCGTGAACTATATTAATGGTGCTTAGTTCACTAGAAAATAGCTGTTTTAAACAATTACAAATCAAAATATTCTCAAAAGAGAAAATATAGACCAGAAATATAGACCAGTACAAATGACCACACAAATGTGTCATTATTAAACGAGGTATTCCACCTTTGTATATTTCAGCTTACGATAGATTGATTTATGAACACACAATGGTTTATATTAAATAGGCCCTTTAATGGCATACATGTTGCATTTAGTATTGTTATTTCAAGACATCGGGCTGATATTAGAATAATATTCGTATTAACGATCGAAATCCGTTGATTTTGAATAACTTTTCGACATGTACTTACAGATTTCAATTAAACTAGCATGGTCTAAAAAATGATAATTTATAAGAAAGACTAAACATTAAAATCGTATAGGTATCTGCCCTTGATAGACGCGTTAGGTACTGCCCGCATAAAGCAGATGTCGGGCTGATATAAGACTCTTCGTTATTGTTCTAATTTTAAAACAGCATATTTTCCAGCAATATTTTTCTTATGGCAGAAATGACAACATATTCATGCATAAAACGAAATTTCATGTTTATTTCTTAAAACCAATCGCCCTGTTGGTGCAAAAAGATAGCATAATACATTGAAATTAGAAGGCACATGGTACCTTTTTGCACTAATCGGGCAATTTTAAAGCTCTGTCTTGTTACGTGCTGTGAACATAATTTTAACACAAATTTGTTTTGCATTTGAAAGAAAACATCATTATAAATCAAGACAAAATTATTGTGTTTTGAATAAACGTGATCAATGTGTTAAGTTAAGAATGTTAAAAACATTAATGTTGTGTTATCCATGGCAATGCAAAATCATGACATGAACGTCTTTAGAATTAAATCAATTTGGGTTTGTATGATCATTATTTATGGTAAAACAGAATCCACATTTGCATAATTAATTGCTTCTAGTCGTCTTTAATTATGCAGGAACACAGCTGCCTCGATTGAGAGACATGATAAAACCGCTTTTGCATTCAATAAATTGTGTTAATTGTCCCCGTAGTATTTTAATTGTATTGTAAGTTCCAAATGTTCAGCGCTATCAAACAGCGTGCCACAGAAAAACGGAGAACAATTAATTCATTACGTAGAACATATGAGAGACACACAATTCTCGCTACACACACCCAAATAGAACAACACAAAAACACAAACTTTACACCCCAATTATAATAAGAAACCGAATTCAGTTCTGATATAATTATTGCATCGATACCTAAGGATTAACACCACAATCGCGTTATAGATATTACATAACAAAATATGTATTTACAATAACCAACAAAATGACAGCCTGATATAATGTTATGTTTGTTTAGTTCTTTGCTGTTTATAAGTACACTTTAAATTTGGTCCTGTGTTTATTTTAGGACTAGCAGTCAGATGCAGATATCATGCTGAAATTAAAGAAAGTGTAAGTTTGATATGGTGCATACAAGTTCGTTTCTCTAACGCCAAGAATAAATATGGAATATGACATGAATGTGGTGTACCGTAGGGTGGCATCACAAGAGTTGATTGTATCATAATGCATTTCACGAACTCCGTAAATTTTAAAGAAAGCGACATAGTCCATCGGAACATCACAGTCAAGAAATGTTGCATTGAGTATTTAACTTTCTAAGGCATAACACAAAAAACCAACGCCCCAAATTATGTAGACAACCTGAAACAAAACATCATTATATTGAATGCGAATATACACGTTCTACCCTAATGCTGTTTCTGAGACTGCTATAAGAAGTTGCGCCCATCAGATATCTGTGTTAATTAATATACATTAAATTTAACAAATGCAATACATTTTTTTATTAATCAGGATGTTTGTAAATGCATAAAATTATTATTGATTCATATTCGAAATCCGCGTCATATTTTCATACGATGGTTTATAATCCGAAATGCGTTTTAATTTTTTCGAAACATTTAATCCATTCGAATATATTTGAATTTACTTTTTAAGTTTGTCAAACATTGTTTTATGAGCGCATTCGTATGTTACATGGTGTTTTCTTAAAAAGAATTGTGATAAATACAACATGCCACCATTTGCATTTACCCATTTATATAACGTTTAAAAAATCGTTTTTCTTTGTATTTCACCAAGCACTCTTCAAAACAATTGTACACATATATCATTTACAAATTCGCCGAATGTAAATAGGTCGGCTGCGCTGTTGCCGTAAAAGCAGGAGAGTAAAGCTTATAGCATTAAACCATCAATCAAGTTCTAAGAACTATTAATCTTGCGATTTTCATTTTACCTTTAATATTAAGACGCGACTTCCATATATGGAAATTTGAGAAAAATATACCGCAAATTGTTTTAAAATGTTTAAACCATGTCTGACGATATCTTTTGTTTGGTTATGTTTTGCACTTTTCGAAATCTGCTGACGACGAAAATATAACCGTATTGAATGTACAGGAACTAATTAAAACTCTAAGCAGGATGGAATAACTTTTTATTCTGTAGTGTACAGAGAAAGTCAATCCACTTAGTATCGCAAGAAAAAAAAACAACACGAAAGCTTTAACACAAATATGCTATTATGTAATTTAGTATATGCCGACGATAATGAAAACGAATACATTGTCTTGCTTCTATAGGTTAGTTTTTCACGACAATTTTTTAATTTAATATGAATAAATACTATGATATTTCTGGATGTCCGGATCGTCTATCGTATCATATTAAACAATATCATTATTATAAATGAATGCCAAACGTTTGTATTTGTCGATTAGGGGAAAACGTGCTCTGTCTAATACTAGCGAAATCCTGGATGTGTAGTATAACATTTACAACATCTCCAATACATGTTAGATATATTTACTTTACTTATAATGATATCCTTTTTAAAACCCAGATCTCGATGTCACGTGCACATTTAAAATTAAATATACCTTCACATGCTTTCCGATGAGTTGTATGTCTCTTGGACGGGCTTAATCACCGCCGAAATGCATTTATATATTCGTCTCAACCAGATAACTAGAATTTAGCAGTCCAATATATACGGATTCAATCTCCGTAGCTGCATTGCGAATTCATATTTTATATACGATTGCGAGAAAAAACAATAGCCGACGCCACTCCTTAGTTTAAACATATTTATTTCTTTTTTGCAAGTACAATATATCAAAATACACAATATAATAGTTATCAGAAAAGGATTGAAACGGAAGAAATAATTCTTATAGAATTTCTCTCCTTGCGATTATCTTTACACATAATTGGCAGTGTATTAGGAATAATACAGCTTAGTTTATGCTAAACATAGGAAATATTAGTGGTAAGTATACAAAGGTTTTGAAAGAAAACTAAATAAGAGTAGTAAGGAAAAAAAAATAAAATAAGGAAAAACATAAGGAAAACAACAAGGAAAATGAGGACGAAGTATTGTAGATGCGAGGACTTGGATACAATAAGGAAATGAGGACGTAGGATTGTAGATGCGAGGACATGGATTTGGAACAACAACAACTAACCATAACCGGATTGTTAGTAGAATCGCCGGGATTCTTTTATAAATTGTTGAACATGTAGAAAAATGTCAGAGATTTCAATATCGGTAAGATGTGTATTGCCGAAAAGTAGATTACCAAGCTCAACATCGCTGATTAAGCTTGAGATACTGTTCATTAATGTAGTACGTATTGCGTTAAAGTTAGGACATACGAAGAAGAAGTGGTAATTGGATTCAATATCTCCACAGGAACATAGTGGGGATTCGACGATGTTTCTCGCGTAAAGGTGTTCATTAAGCACACTTGATTTAGTCCTTAACCGCGTATGAAGTATTTGGAGATAACGTTTCCCTATATAAAAGTACGATGGTGTTTTAATCAAACTTCTTTTAAGCTTTGATTTAAATATATTCAACGATTCACTACTTTTTACTCCTTCTGGTAGTATATTCCCTTTTCGAATAACTGCTGGTAGAAAGGAATTATAATAAATGGTTGATCTTGATTCGGATGTGCGTAAAGCATTTGTATTACGGAGATTATTCCTAGTAGCAGCTCCGACATGTTGAGGTACCAGGTCGGTCAAGTACTGAGGGGTGAGGGAATTTTTCATTTTGTAAAAATGTATTAGTTGATGTTTGTCGCGTCGATCTATCTTGAAGCGGTTCCCAGTTAATTTCCTTTTGCAAATCGTTTAAGGATACTAATGAGGATGCTCCACAAGCAATGCGCGCTGCTTCGGTTTGAATTTTGTCAAGTTCATGTTTTTCTGCTTGAGTACAATTATCCCATATTACGTCTGAATATTCTATCAGCGGTCGGATAAATGACGTATAGATTATTTCGAGTGATTTACGGTCAAGTTTAAATCTCAATTTACGCATAATATTGATTCGACTCCATGCTTTATCTGATATATATTTAATATGGATGTGCCACTTACAATCGTTAGAAAGGAAAAATCCTAGATGCTTGTGAGAGCTTACTTCCGGTATTGACGTTGACAACATTGTGAAATTATATGTATTCGGATGTTTCTTTCTGGAGAATGTAAGTGTTTCAGATTTGGAGGGATTAAATAAGACATGCCGTTTTAACGCCCAGTCAGATATTCGGTTGATATCTTTATGCAAAATTGCATTTGACGTGTTTGGGTCATCTATTATAATATATAGGAATGTGTCGTCGGCAAATAGACGAATGTTACTTTGGATATCGTTAACAGTATCAATTATGAATATTAGAAATAAAAGGGGCCCTAATATAGAGCCCTGAAGAACACCGGCCTTTAGTGAAGCCCAATTTGAAACTGCGCCTGGAAGTACTACGCGTTGACGTCTTCCATTAAGATAGTTTGCAAACCAAGAGTGTAACTTTTCACGGATGCCAATATTATTCAGTTTATGTAAAAGACCCAGGTGCCAGACTTTATTAAACGCTTTACTAATGTCAAAAAAGACAGCTTTTACTTCTAATCCATTGTCGAGGGCTTTGCAAAACGTGTCGTAAATATAGGTTAGTTGGTTTGTGGTTGAATCGCCTGGCAGAAAGCCAGACTGAAATGAGGTCAGAGTTTTGTGGCTAATAAGGTGATTGTACACGTGTTTAAATATTATTTTTTCAAACACGTTTTCCATTGTATGAAGCAATGATAAAGGACGGTAGTTAATCGCTAATTTGGGGTCACCATTTTTTTCAAACTGCACTGACGTTCGCTTCTTTCCAACAGCTTGGCATTATACATTTGTCGAGTGAAAAATTAAAAAAGTCACATAAAGAGGGGGACAATTCGTGTCTACATTCTTTCAAGATACGGTTACTTATACCGTCAGGTCCCGATGCTTTGTCTACCGAGAGAGTTTTGAAAATATCGTGAACATCAGTAGGAGTGATAATGAAGGACTCTAGCAAGTTAGAAATCAGAACATAAGTAAGATCCGGTAAGTTTTCGTTATTATGTAGGCGGAATACGCGTTGTGATAGAAAATAATATAAGGAGCGAAATCCAGGTTCAACCTGTACTTGCAATGCATAATATAAACAAAAATATAATGAGCGTGACGTCACGACGGGAAAGCGTGCGTGAACGTCACGTAACAAATTGCGCGTTAAATGCCAACGACGAAATCCCAACAATCTGGGGGCCGCGAAATGCAATACACCATACTAGAATAAATACAAATAATTAAATGCATACTCATGACAAAATATAAACAATACTTAATTTGCAACATACTTAACACAATGAAAACGTTCAGTCTATAAAATCAATCACAAGTCTTATAAATGTTTCACTTTTTTTCACTTCAATTCCAGTGGATAAAGTTTCGTAATTGGTCTACTTGTCAATTTATTTCCAACTCGTATTTTTGCTGATCTCACCAGTCCATCGTTTCCCTTGACCACAACAGTCCTGTTGGTAAACAGGAGATCGTGGGTTCGTTCCCCACTGGAGCCTTGATTGTCGTTTCGAGCGAAATCCAGGTTCAACCTTTACTTCCAATGCATAATATAAACAAAAATATAACGGGCATGACGTCACAACGGGAAAGCGTGCGTGAACGTCACGTAACAAATTGCGCGTTAAATGCCAACGTTACGAAATCCCAACAGTTATCAATGTCAATTTTTTACTGACTTTGAAAGAAATTGTTAAGAATGTTCGCCTTTTCAACGCAATCAGTTACAATCGAATCATAAGCGGGATTTATGAGAGCAGACATAAAGTTATTATAATGTTTAATGATAAATGGCTTAAGAGTTCTCCACCAGTCCTTAGCTGTGTGGTTATTTTGTTTGAGTTTTTCGCATAGGCTGTCGTAGTAATGATCTTTCACTTGTCTAATTAATGATGTGGTCTGGTTTCGAAGCATTCGGAATTTCGACCAATAATATATACTGTGTTTACATTTCGCGTGTTTGTAAGCTCGTTTACGTTTTCTTATCATACGACGTATATGTATATTGAGCCAAGGGGCGTCACGCGGTTTGATCTTTATTAGCCGGTGAGGAATACAAAGTTTAGCATTACGAATAATAGTATCAGTGATATTAGTGCAATATGTGTCAACATCAATACTTGCAATTGATTCCCAGTGGAGAAAGTTTCGTGTAATAAATCGTAGTTACCGTCCTCATATTTCCATATAAGACGCTCGTATATTTTCGCTTTTGACTTGTTATATTTGAATAGACCAAAAATAGGGCAATGGTAGCGATACTGTTGATCAAGAAAAGGATCACCGTTACCTGATAATACCAAGCTGTTTGGATAAGTAAGAAGCAACAAGTCAAGGATTACCGAGGACCTTTCTGTGAAATGCGTTGGTTCGTCGATAACTTGGACAAGGCTGTACTCAAGGAACTAAGAATCAAGTTTTCTTGTTAATAAAGGTATATTGTTATTCATGTTAAAATCACCCGTTTTTATAATATCTGATATACCGGTGTCAATTGCTAAACCAAAAGAGTCATCAATGAGTTTAGTCTAAGACGCATTTGCATTTGGTGGTCCATAATATAACCCAAATAAGACACGCTTTTTACCCTGCAAGTGTAGTTCAATCCAAATGCATTCTAATGAAATAGGCTCAAGATCAGGTCTGCTTTCATAGTGGATAAAATGTTTTACGCATATTATGACGCCACCGTGGCTATCATGTGTTCGATCTTTGCGCTGAGGGCGGTGATAAGAAGAGATAAGTAGATCGTCAGTTTCAATAGAATTATTAAGCCAAGTCTCAGTGAAGGATAATACATCAAAATTCGATAGTTCTGCTGTAAGAATATCTAATTTGTTCAAAATACTCTGAACATTATACTAAATAAAATGAAAAGTTATTAGGCATTGTCAATCAGTCAGTAAGTGTATTTATCTCCGTGACAGAGGAAGCTTGAGAACTAATAGATAAAGGGCCAGGGTTTAGTTCGATATCTCCAGAAAGCAACATGATTGTGATTAGCCATGTAACTATCAATATAAAGAAGTGAAACTCCAGCTGCTGGAGCAGTATTGAATTTTCATTAAAAACAATTAGTTGGTCCTTTATTTAAGGCAAGTGACCGATTGCCCAAACAGTACAAAACAGCACAATACAAACCAACATAAACACAAAATATGAATAAAGCTGGGGTCACCGCCTTGGAACGGTCAATGCAAAGCATTGGCGGTTTAAACCTGGTTATAGAGCGCTCAACCTGACACTTGGCCCAGCAATATTCATAATACATTTAAGTGTAAATAAAATTTAACGTCATAGCATTGTAACTCAAATTAAACAATAATAAAAGGGAATTAAAACGCATTCAATTTAATTACTATTTCATTACTCAATTGCATTGAAGATACACGAGTAACAGAATTACAACTTTTTGACGAACGATCAAATAAAACTATTAACAATTGTCAACTACATTCCTTCTTTATAGAAAAGATTTGAGAATATAGAATCATAGAGTTAATATCTCAGATAATCATCGCGCAAATACAGGAAGAAGCAGCAATAATGGGTGTAAAAATTCCATATTACATAGCTTGGTTGTTTATGTGACTGCTAAACAAATTAAAAATAATTAAATCAAACAAGAAACGCCAATCAGAGAGAAAATATAAATAAAATGGAACGTTATTAACCCAATGACCTATGCATGTAGATTACAACTGGGAAAGTCGGTCGTATGACGTCACAAAAATCCATAATGACGTGAACAAATTCCAAGGGCAGTACTAAGTAAAAATATTAATGGGGCTGTGCTACTAATAAAACAAGTTTAGGTGATTAAATATATTAAGAAGCAAATGAATACAAATGGTAATTCCATTAAAGCGACATTATTGGAATCAAACAAAACTGGTAAAAAGACAAAAAGTGTTTTTCTAACAAATATAACATTAGAATAGTAGCGTTCACTAACTGTAGCGCGTGTGTACGGACGTTTAATATGCCGGAAAAGTTGGGATTGCCCTCTGATGTTTTGTACAGACGAATCCAGAGAAATTTCGTCATTGTACAACGAGATTAAGACTAATACATTTAAAGTTGCGAACCACAATGCGAATGGTTTGTATCTTGGTAAAATATTATATGTAGCCATCATTACACATTGAGAAAGGTGAGTGCACTTTAACAAGATTTACAATGATCCAAGATCCATCAACAAGTCCTTCGTCCTGAGAATAATAAAGTTAAAACAATAAAGCAATTAAAAAAGGTAATACAGAGGTTAATCAGGTGGTAAGAGGTCATTTTGTAAATGAGCTGGTCAGTTGGAGAATTAAGTGTCATTCACAATAGTTGGATGGTAAAAGGTGCACTTATTCGATGAAGACATACATACGTATGCTATAACGGTATTTTACACTTACAAGAAACAGTAAAAGTACATAGTTACAAGAGAATAACATGCACATCATGGATACATAGTCATGTAAAGAGACATAAGACAGAATTACTCAATTAGAGAATATTCCGTTTGCTTGCAACGTGCATTTTAACAAAGACGTATTAATTAGGTAATCAAACAGTCATACAGTTAAAATAATGCAGTATGAATTCGCCAATCAAACAGTTATACAGTTAAAACCACATACGCTTTCATATTTATGAAGATGGAGTAGTTTTTTAAAGTGATTCGTGTTTTTTTTAAATATTATATATTTTATATAAATCCGTTTAATGTAATAAACAGTTACTTTGCTTAATGACAATACTCAGAAGGAAATGCCAACGCGACCTTAAGTGCGCGTAATTCCGGTTGTATATTGAGTTCTTTCTCGAGAAAAAAAACTGAGACCGATATCGTAACAGAACATTTTAATAATCAACATGAGCTTCTATACTTTTAACGCGGAGTATATTCAGGCTTATATTAACTTCAAAAAATGTATTTAAAGCACAGTCAAATATTACACAACGCTGTCGTGGCGATTATAACTAATGTTTATTCGCTTAAGAATAAACCATTTTATCAAACCTTGCGACCGGGAGGTCACGGGTTCGATCCCCACCGTGGGAGCGTTCTTTAGATCTCCCCCAAAGACACCAAGTACTGGTTCTAGGCCCAGGAAACGGACTCGAGAGCGTTTATATAAGCCTAAGGCTTTCGACGCAATCGAGCTAAAATAAATAGGTTTAAACTAACTAAACGCAAGCTATTTAAATATATTTATACGTATTATCCGTCATACAAGAGTTATCTTTTATGAAAATTATTCCCCCGCGTAATGGCGCTTAACCATAGTATATAGTAGGCTCTAATTCCATGTGCGTTCTTTTACCCTGTTGTCTCACTGCTGAGTAAGTTGCCATTTCATTGTTTATTTAGAAATTTATTTTACAAAAACAAATGTCGCATGATTGTACATTTTAGTATATTAAATGGTTGTGTAATTTTTATTTGGCTTTATTTAATGAGCACCTCTTAAATTGTTTTTGTCGCTTTTTTAGTATATAAAATAGTTGTGTAATTTTTATTTAGCTCTTTTCGAATTAGCACCTTTTAAATTGTTGTTGTCGCATGTACATTTTAGTATATCGAAATAAGTTTACATAATTATATATATTTATTAGTTCTTAGATTCAAGATAGGCCGACCACGCGTTTGGTCTTAAACAATTTATCTGAAGTATTATTATAAATGCATTTCGATGTTTATGTAAAATTTCAAAAAAAAATCGTACTGTAATTGATTATCTAAACATTTAGTACATATAATTTTCGGGGAAATATAATTATAATTTGGATTTTAGATATACGATTAAATATAAGATTAGATATAACACTGGGGATCTGTTTATCTTGTTCGGGATCTGTTAATCTTGTTCGTGGTTTGCTTAGTTAACTTTTGTATTATTAAGCAAAGCTTAAATTCAGCGACAATTTTGTGCAGTTAGCGAACATGTATTTTAGTGAATAATTTTGTCTTGCATGTTGTTAAATTGTAAACATGAGTTTATGAATTTCTATCCCATATTTAATTTAAAAGTATCGTCTTTAACATGGTTCACTTTCCGTTTTTATTAATAAGACTATTTAAATTCTACGTTTTGTTTTAGTTGCGCACAAGAGTCACAACAAACAAAATAACATACATTTAATTAATCTATTAATTTCATAACAGCAATACTTTTTTCATTACTAAACAATCACTTATCTTAGGGATGTAACATGTTTTAAAATAATTAACCGGTTATATAATTTCTGATATCGTTTGATTAATTGGTTAACTGAAAAGACTGCAACATAGCTAGCTATTCGTTGTACTGCTATGACGTCGGGTTGTTGTAGTGCATAGGCGACAGGAAACACTTCTTTTCCAATGAAAAACATAGACATGCTAATTAAACAAATAATTTAAAAATATGAAATGAAATACTAATAATGTATCATCATATTATCCATTACGGATTCTAACAAGTATTCTAACTACATGCAATGAATTTACTGACTTAACAAGTATAAGTTTGTTATTACATTTGTTTAATAATAAAAAAAATATTTCTTTAAAAATAATTTCTTTTATTTCAAGTAGTGAATACATGTCTCCGGTAAATAAAAGGTATAAATCTCGTATAAATCATTAGATACAAGCAGACGACAATAAACCATGCGTGAAATCGATTTCAGTAGTGACTGCCTGACGTCACTAATACGGTATATATGCTCGTGCTCCATGTATCTCGTTCTTTTTGAGAAATAGCTTTGACTGAGAAACCCCACCCACCCGCCCAAAGCGATTGTTGTTAATTATGTGAAACCTTTTTGTAATGTTCACATGTACTGCCGAGATATTTATTACAGAATGGCTGCCAATCTGTCGCGGGCGACCACGGAACACGTTCGGGTTACATTCACCAACTGTACACCACTCATCGTTATGACGTCGGTTTAATCGTCGGGACTCAAATCGTGGATAGCGGCGGCGCCATGGCATGGATACATCGCTATCGTCCAGAGCTAGGTCAATATCCAGAATGTTGAGACGCGACATCATTGAATAGAAATTATGGGTAACAAAGAGTCACCCAACGTGTTTGAGTGTTTCTGCTACTTAACTTGTCGTGTAAAAGTGCTGTGACGTGTGCCTGCTTGCAGCGATATGAATGTGTATTAATAGAAAGGCTGTTAATCTGTCGCGGGCGACCACGGAACACGTTCGGGTTACATTCACACACTATACACGACTCGTCGGTAAGACGTCGGTTGAATCGTCGGGCCTCAAACCGTGGATAGCGGCCATTGCATGGATACATCGCTATCGTCCAGAACTAGTAAAGTATCCAGGATGTCGCTGAGACGCGACATCAGTGAATTGATTTTTCAGTTCTGAGCGTTACGGAGTTTAGCACAGAACGTAGGTCTAAAAATAAGATGGACACTCAAGCGGACATAGGCGGGGATGTGCACGGGGTTTTCATTGTTTGGTCAGTCCTACGCTATGCTTCGACCAGTAAACTTTTACTTCTTTAAATTCGAACCGCATTAATAAGTTGGCTAAAATGACCCGTTATGTTTGATGAGTTACATAATGTCCACAGTTACTTGTTAACATTGGTTGTTTTCGGGTACAGTTTTCCAGAGTAATGTTACATTGGGCATCTGATAATTTCTGATGAAGTTTTATCGCTGGTTTTTACCCTTGCCTTGAAATCACCATTTAAGGATAAAGAATATAAGTGAGGTATACACATCATAGCTGTACTGTGTTACATAATTTATAAATCAAAGTTGTAATGTCATTTTATTTTACGATTATACTTGATTGTCATATATTAGACATTATGGGAAACAAAGTGTCACCCAGTGGGTTTTAGTGTTTCTGCTACTTAAACGTGCCATGTAAAAGTGCTGTGACGTGTTCCTTATTGAAATAAAATGAATGTGTATTATAAGTTAATTTTGTTGCTGCATAATTGTGTGAGATATTGTTTTTATCACGACAGTTAATTATTGAGATCAATGACAATCTGACACAATAACATATGTGATTATTAACTCATTGTATATGTTTGGTACGTCATTCAAATATGTCATTTAGGCGGAAATTCTATGTCTTGGAGGTGATCGGAACCATTAAAAGTATAAATAGGTAACTATTTAATGATATGCATACGTCCGGGGGAGGTAAAGATAGCATTTTGTTGTCACCTATTACGTAGTGCTCGTATGTGTGAGGATGGCAGGAATGCTTTCAAATTTTTTTTCGGGATAGTATTGGTGTTCTAGTACTCGCTCGATGGCACGGCGGGCTTAGGCGTACCTGAAATAGCTCTTTTTAGCTCGAAAATCTACCGTACGGCGTAATTAGGATTTATTTGGCCGGTTGCGGATGGCCTTAGCGATTGCGCATGTATGTGATGTTGCACGGTACGGCGTACCGATAATGTGTTTGGCCGGTTGCGGATGGCCTTAGCGATTGCCCATGTATGTTGTGTTGCACGGTACGGCGTACCGAGAATGTGTTTGGCCGGTTGCGGATGGCCTTAGCGATTGCGCATGTATGTTATGTTGCAGGGTACGGCGTACCGATAATTTATGTGGCCGGTTGCGGATGGCCTTAGGGATTGCGCAGGAATAATGTCTATTACCGAACAAGCAACGTGTTCGTTGAAATAGGAATTGCATACATTTGCGAAATAGCATAGAATGGTGTGGATTGTCTGTTGGCGATTATTGCATAAACGAGAAGCTAAATCAATAGTGCGACTGGGGTTGGGGCTATCTTTAAGGCAGTACTTCCGGTCGCCTCCTTGACATGACTCAGTTATAGTGCTAGTCTATAACTGAGGTTTATTTACTCTAGTGCTAGTCTGGTGTAAATTATATTCCGCCATTTGGCCATTTAATTCCATTTATATTTTTGTATTTTTCCTCTCATATGTTTTCTATTGTTCAAATATAGAATATAAAATGTATTTACGTAAGGTATCACATTAAAACATTATAATAAATATGAAGTGACAAAGCTGTTTTTTGTAATTATTCATCAGCCCTTGCTCAGAGAGGGTAATCACGTGACAAACAAGATGGCGACGTCCATGCCGAGGCAGGTATTTTTCGTCGTTTTATATCCTTTATTACTTGTATTATTTTTTTATTCCGCTCACTTTCCAGCCATATCAGGAAGAAAGTTACCGGCTTTTATTTCATAGTAATATTCGCTCTATATCTCGACTTTACTCGGTGCGAAATTTCTTAGCGGGATGACCTTATTAGGACTCCACTAAGAAAATTTGCGAGGAGTAAAGTCGAGATATAAAGCGAAATTAAACACGAAATAAACTCTAATCACCCTTTTATTGAAATGGCTGGAAAGTGAGCGTCATTTACAAAATAAACAGAAGTAATAAAGGATATAAAACGGCAAAAAATAACTGTCTCGGTATGGAGGTCGCCATCTTGACTATCACGTGATTCCTCTGTTGCTCTTGTTAATAAATTCGCGTAGAACAAGTGGATGTCGCCTAAAGATCAGGGATCAATTTGATAAGTTGGCTACTGTAACCAAACGTGCATGACATAGACAAATGGTAAAGGACGGTTACACTTTGTAATCCGAATAACTCTAACCGGATGAATGAATCGAATCTTAGTTAATGAATGGGGTACTGAGCTTCTTTCTGAAATAATTCGCTTAATCAAAACTCGCTTAAACGGTTGTGGTGACATCGTGGATAATGTAATTACAAAAACTATTAGACTCATAATATAAACTTCTGATTGAGCAAATACAACGTAAACTGCTCATAGTTTCAACAAACGTTATATTTTTGATACAATTTATATTTATATACATTTGTTTACACGAACAATCAGTATTGTAGTTTGGTTAACAAAACATTAAATATTCAGACCAAAGACTAATTCGATTGCCTTTACACGTTTTTAATAAACGTGTCATTTACGTCTAAGCTAAACGTCCCCGCCACATTCACGACCCCAAGTTAATCTTTTGCGAGTAAACCATAAGAATGGTACCAATTATTGAAACTTACCCCTGTTTGTTCTTTGCTTTATTAATGTGTTTAATTTTCACGCAATTTATTCCCGATAAAGCGCGCTTATGATCGATTTTGTACGATATCGTCCATGAAAAATGCATTGATATACAATTCTGGTTATTCTTTAATTAAAAATTTAACTGGTCAACTAATTATTTCCGTTATTTACATTTTACAGATCGCTTTCGAAACTGACACTGCGCTTTCGGTACTTTTACCGAAAGCGCGAGCTTTTGGTAAATCTAGTAACCGTTTTCGGACACAAGCGGTCAAAATGTTAAATATAACATTTTTACAGCTTGTACCAATCATGTTGTCTTTTTACTTGTGGGGTCATGATTTACAAAATAGAGAGATTATTCTACGATCCGATAATGTAGGCCTAGTAGAAATTATCATTAAGAAAACTTCAAAAATACGCAAGGCATGTCCCGCGATGGGGG
This sequence comes from Dreissena polymorpha, assembly GCF_020536995.1. NCBI lineage: Eukaryota > Metazoa > Mollusca > Bivalvia > Myida > Dreissenidae > Dreissena > Dreissena polymorpha. Next base: position 33,362,793 of record NC_068356.1, read on the forward strand.
GGGGGGATCTAAAGAACGTTTCTACGGTGGGGATCGAACCCGTGACCTCCCGGTCGCTAGGCGGACACCATATACACTACACCACGGCGACCTGTCAAATTGAAAATGAGAGGTCATTAAAAATGTGCATCACAATTAGGGCGCTTTTCACGGTTTTTCAATAAATAGGAACAATACCTGTCGCCAGGTGATAACGACACATTGACGATATAAAACACGGGCTATCCTTGTTATACATTATAAACCCATTCATATAAAATAAAAATTAATCGTAGTTTGGCATTTCATATCAAATAGTTCGCAAAAATGATTTAACAAAACATCTAATTTAAATGTCCGTTACTGTCGCCTTCTCATATTAATTACATTATACCATCTACATATAAGTAACCTCTGTGATACTGTTGGTTTTAAACAATTCATTTTTTTCAAAACAAATATGTTAATGTAAACAGTAAGTCCCAATCAACATTAAAACACATGTGAATGGAAAAAAAGATGGAGTCTATGTCGCCAAAGTTAAAGATTTATTTTTAAATTGCCGTAACCATGACCTTAAGAGACGATCAAAGAATGCGAAGATAGCTTTAAACTTGTTTTTGATGCAGCTTTTCTACCTTCTATGCATTCTCTAGTTAAAAGACAGCACGTTCTCGCGAATAAAATGTTATAAGTTACGATAATGAGTTCATTCAAAAGTAATGATTTTCGTACTTTGCTATTGTAGCTCATGCTTGTCGGGAACAATGTGTGACTCGTGGACCCCGGCAAAAACATGTCAAACGCCTGAAAACGGTTCTGAACAAGTGGTTGACAATTATTCTGTACAAATGGCTGACAAGGAGTCTGAACAAACAGCTGAAAACAAACCTGAACAAACGGTTGAAAACGAATCGGCTCAAACGGCTGGAAACTCAAATGTACACAAGGCGGCAAACGAGCCTGTACCGACATCAGAATCTGAAGAAGTCAACGAATCTACGGAGTACTGCAGTATGTCATAAACGAATTCGTCGCAGCGGTTTACCAATTGAAGTGGTACATTGGAAAATTGATTAAAACCGATGAAAATGATATAAAGATCGATTTTATGGAAGAAAGAAACCAGCTGTTTCGTTGGCCGACACGAAAAGATAAACTTTGGGTAAAGAAAACTGATGTTTTATATACAATTGCAGCACCAATTGCTACAGGGAAGTCAAACAGAATGTTTCAATTGGAAAACAACACTCGCGTGAACATTCAAAACTTTATGAACAGTATTAGATTTAGCAATAGTGCTTATAATAAATTTAACTTCCGGTTTACTGGTATAAATGAATATACCTACACAATAAGGGGCTAAAGTCAAAGAAGTTGAATAGTATATCAAAGGGGGTAATCACGTGACAAACAAGATGGCGACGTCCATGCCGAAGCAGGTATTTTTCGTCGTTTTATACCCTTTATTACTTGTATTATTTTTTTATGCCGCTCACTTTCCAGCCACATTAGGAAGAAAGTTACTGGCTTCTATTTCATAGTAATATTCGCTCTATATCATGACTACTCGGTGCGAAATTTCTTAGCGGGACGACCTAATTAGGACTCCATTTAGAGAATTTGCGGGGAGTCAAGTCAAGATATTAAGCGAATTTAAATACGAAATAAACGCTAATCACCTTTTTACTGATATGGCTGGAAAGTGAGCGTCATTTAAAAAATAAACAGAAGTAATAAAGGGTATAAAACGGCGAAAAATAATTGTCTCAGTATGGACGTCGTCATCTTGACGTGACTCTCTTGACACATGATTACCACCTCTGGTATATGCGATCACAGAAATGTCCGTGACGATAAAATATCCGTTACTTGTAACATATATAACGTTTTAGGCATGTTGGGAGATTGGGATTTATACTTCCATTCTGAATATTTCATTGCAATGGTTTATAAAGAATGCTAGCACTTATGTGTGTGCCTAAATTATAGTATGTTAATATTGTAAAACTGCAAAGGAACAGTTTGTGTGGTTTTAATGCTCAGTTAACACTATTTTTCACAAGTAATATATGTCACACTTAAGATATATTATGCATAGATAATGCCATTATCATGCATGTTTGCATGTTTAGCGCGATAGCTCTGTATCGGCTGTTGTTTAATGTTTGCTTCACACAATCCATTTTTCAATATTTATTAAATTTCCGTTACTCTATAGTGTCGTTTAAATTTATTGACGTGCACTTATATAGGAAACAGAACGAATAAACATATGTAATTAGTGGTTGACCTAAGTACTAAATCTGATTATTTTGTAATTTACATTATATTGAAATCAACACAACACGTTTTATACAAAACTTGTGTTCAGTACATATTGAAAAAAATGAGACAACACAATTTTTCTTTCTTCATTTGTCCATTTAAATTTTTGTGACATAAAAAAGAAACACTTCACTTCACTTCGAACAGATAAGCATCTTCAGAATGAGGTACAATTTATTTTAAAATCCTCTGTACATTATACATTCGTTTATATTCTGCATATTTGACAATAAAACAAAGTAACAGACATTTAAATTAGGCTCTGTTGAATAATATACATTGGCACAAACAAACCATCATGTCTTAAAAAGTATAATAGATATGCATGTAAAACTTCGCATGTACGTGTGTGATGGATATGGCTCCTCAATAAACATATCGAAAACGCATGCGTAAATAGTAAAAAATTGTCAATTGTACACCCCTGGTGTTCCTATTTATTGAAAAACCGTTTTTTTTACTTCATACTCAATTATTCAAGACAGCGGTTGGATTTTATCTATTTAATTTCGGGTCGTTTTCTTATATTTTATTTGCGATAATGTTCTGATCTGAAAGCGGCAATTGCAGATCATGATATTTGTTTGAAATGCTTTTTTAAATCGTGAGTCAAGTTTAAACAAGCTTAAAAGTAAAGGCTTACACAAATCTTGTTTTCTTATTATTGTTATTTCTACAGGCCATTTATCATGTAAAGAAAATTAATGCAAATCTAGTCCAATTGTTAAATTTATTTCTTTTTGTCTTCTCTGTTCCATAAATGCTGATATAAAATCTGATGTTGTATGCCAACTAGAAGCACATTGGGCTTTTCAAAAATATAAAGATAACGATCTGGTTAAGTACGACGATCTTCGTTGGCTTGTAATAAATTCATTTTAGTATTTACTATGGGTAGAAAAACAGATGACGGGTCTCTACTGGAACTGGGAATTAAGCCCGGGAGAACCTTATAAAGATAATGTTTCCTTTACACAATATAATGAGAATAATAAGGAATAATGTCGATTAGGATAATGTTGATTTTATTGTATAAAGCGCTCGAGCTAAGAGCATGTCTAGTTTTTTTTTAAATGATAAAGATGGCTCATGGTTTGGTGATCACCTTTGGCGACCACCTTTGATCAAGTTTATCACCTTTGACTTTAAATAAATCCATGTTTATGGTTCTTGGCAGGGAAACCGGTGACCGGTCTTTATCGGAGCTGGGACTAAATCCCGGAAGAACCCTATAAATATTTTGTGTCATGGCTTGCACTATATAAGGAAGTGCATAATAATGGTGTTAAGAATGAGAATGTCAACATATTATATAAAGCGTTCTAGCTAAGAGCAGGTTTATGATATGATTATTTCAGAACCTAAAGAACGAATATGACTATATTAGATCGTTACTAATTTATGGTTTTATTGGAACCAAAATAATACATGACTATACCTTTAACGCTTCTTTGGAAGCTTCGTATATAAATGAATGAATTTTCATACATGCATTTCATGGGATAAATCACATCATGACATCATTATCATGTATCGGATTTCTTGTACGGAAAGATTTGGATTGTCGGTTCATCCATCGTCAGGGATGCATTTACGAGGGCAGCAAAAAAGGGCAGGGGGCACAGATCTTGGTCTCCAAAGTTGAGGGGTAAAGTCACTTGGGATTATAGAGGTGGTGTGCGCTTAAATCACCTGGATGAATCTATCCGCTCTTTACTCGATTTTTGGTCTCTCAACATTTTTTATTTAGAATGGAGGGTGTTACGTTAGATACACCACCATCATTTAAGACCCAAGATTGTTTTTAATCTGACGATACCCACCTGTCCAGCATGGGTTATTATCTTTTACTTGAAACTTTGTCAAACGCCATATATTCATGTTTATTTGGCAACACTTGTATATTTCCATTCTAATTCAATCATGATTGTTTATCTGTCTAGGTTATCGTGTTATAATAGCCGCTTTTTGGCGGAAAATTCTCTCACTCAACGAGTTTCTTTCGAGAATCTTTTTGGCATGATCCTATTATAACACATCCTTCCGGGGTCGGGGGATATAGGCTATCATAATTGTATTGTATAATTTTTGCTAATGTGTTATTTCTTACAAAAGATAACTATGCATTTGGTGTTTAAACTCAGCCTTGACAGATATTTTGCCAAACTCAAATAATTAATTAATTCCAAACTTATCGTGCTTGTCGTTGGATAATAATTATGGATTGCCAATGATATCAAATTATATCATACTAGACTTTAACCGGTCAATTATGGAATGTATTAGGTGGTTTTGATTATTCAAAAGAGCTCCAAGCCTCATTCTGCCAGAGTCACAAATACAACATTCACAAAAAACGTTAGTTCAAATAAACTTTCACCTCATAGCATCACAATTACAATCAAATAGACATACATAGTATACATTTTAATTTAATAATCATAAAGCAACTTGACGCAAGTACGAGAAACAAACATTTAACTTTCTGAGTGACGAAAGCAATAAATAACTATTTCCCGTCGTTCTTAATAAAAAAAAGCTTTATCATCATTTCTTTAAATATATTCAGATAATTTTCGTGAAACTTCACAAGCCACATATTGCTTTGTTGTGTCTGTATGTAAAAAATAAGTTGTATGAAGATAACATACCATACTTGTACAAAAATAAAACTATTCTATCAAACATCACCTTATATACACTAATTTTGGATTATACTGTCGGAATGTACATACACATGTGATCTTTTTGGAGGTCAAGTACACATGTATTCAGCGCGCAATAATATGCACATGAAACATAATAAAATTCAATTCTATTATAATTAAACTGATAAAGACCTTTGGTACCGACTAGTTTTAGTTATGTTGGTATTGATTATAACATAAATATTCGAGATTAAGATTTAATCATACATATTTCACACGATAGTGTTTTATTTACGAATAAGTCAGGAGTCATATATTTCCTTCGTTCGACAAGTAATCGGTATAAAGATATGGCATACTAATGTGCTTTGAAAGCAAGTACGGTATTTGAATAAGCAATAGTTCAAGTATTTAAACACGCACATACATGTATGATTTTTACAGAAACGAATGTAGCATCCACAGTAGTGCACGGTCTCGTTTGAATAAAACACCTCCACAGATTTCGTCGTTGTTTTATGAATTTCAAATGGGATATTGTGTCAACCATGTTCTGCGATCGACGCAACTACCATTTATTGTTTAAACAATTGTAAATAGGAAATTATAGCTGTTAAGATTTTCCCTAATACTTCGGATAAGACACCGCGATTTGAAATTCTGATTTGTTAAGAATAACTGTTTAGCTCGTGAGACCGAAGTTTGTTATAACCATACATATAGACATATTTGTATTAAACAAACTCAGACATAAACATATGAACTCAAACACAACACTAATGAAAGAAATCCACACGATGGTATTTAAAATCTACGTGTTCTACAACTAGTTTTACTAATACAATCATAACCTAATGTGTTTGTTAACGACTTTTAGGTGTTTTCGAACTATCCATACTTTGATAAATAAAACATAAATGAAAGTGTTGCCATAGCAAGCGTTTGAAAAAAGTCACCATTGGATTAAATCGCGTTGTACAAATTCGCTTAAACACTTAGTGATCTAAGTTCAAAACAGTCAGTTTTCTTTCAATATTTTGTTGAAACGAAAAGGTCAACTTTATTGTTTTTTTGTCCCCATGTTTTTTCATTGGTTAATTTTATTAAAAGATATTTTGATAAGCCATATCTCTACACGTAAGCCTTTAACTTCTGTTTTCATACCTTTGCATGATTACTTGTATCGTACTCTATCTTGTTATATATATATATAACAAGACATATATGTATCTAAAAATACATAATTAACATCATACATGCATAATGTGCATGCTTATGTAATTATTTTATTGTTTAATTAAGAATGTTTGAAATATTAAGTATACCGTGATGCCAGTACATGATTTAATTTTAAAACTTGCAAATAGAACATAAACATGTCACAATTAAACGTTGTCACAATTATGCAGACAAATCAACGCCTTTAATGAAATAATTAATTAAAACCGCAATTAAATTCCACAAATCCTTTTATTGTTCTCGCAGAAGTTGGATTGTATCGCAAGCTCCAACAGTTGAGCGTAATTGGACACGAACATGTAGGATGCTGCAGAGGAACAACAACTACAACGTCAGACATGGTTTTATGAAACTGTCGAACATTGCCGCATTAACGTTTTTAATAGCAATCACATGGATTTATTTTGCAGTCAACCAACAATATTGTTTATCTCATTTGATATATACTTTTTATTACATTCCATGTCTAAGGTTAAATAATATTGGCAATTACTGTGACAAGCGTGTCTAATATTGATAAAGGATTATCAAAACTGTCGACAGTGACACTGGTTTGTAAGCATTATAATGTTCCACTCGAGTTTGATATCACGAATAAGAACTCTAGCTGGTAAGTTATTTGTTAAAATAGACGAATCTGATATTAAATTACATGTAGGAAGGGTGTGACTATGCGTGATGTTAGTAAACAACGACAGTATATACCAGTAAAGGGATATTTGAATATCGAACTACTTGAAGATCGTGTATTGCAATTTAATTAATTCAATAATTTAAACCGTTCAAAAAGGGTAAAAGGTCCCGCGAATAACGGTAAACAATACCTTTATTGTTGTTGTTTTGTTATGTGTATAGTTCAGTTTTGTACAGACACTTGGTCACTAGATACACAACTTGTTAACACGATGATCTCTCTTTATAATGTCTCTGAAGTTGCATTTGTCCCAAATATAATATTTGTATTTTATGCTTTCCCGTGGTTTATTGAGAAACATCAGTGAAATAAAACTGATATTTCACTTTATCCTGCCTCTGCTACAAACATTGACCATATAAAGCAGGGTCGAATAAATTTTCCTATCTCCGTTCAGCAGGAAGTACTGTATTCCTACGCACGCTGTGACGATTAACATGTTCTAATATTTGACCTTTGAAATGTATCGTGACGCATCATGAATGTTATCGTTATATTATATATCATGCTTTTTTTCTTCTTTAAAATATATTACCGAACCAGCTTTCCGTACTTATCATTTTCATTTACTAGATTACGCAATTTATGACGTATATAGTGTGACGTCGTTTATCAGACAAAACATACTATCTAGTTTCTCTCAGGATTTGAGGGACAACAATTTTGACATGGCGGTTTTAACAGTATTTAAAAAAAAATATTTTAAAAGCATCGAACGAATCATAAACGTATAAATTTCGGATTGTGTGTTTGTCATGCATAATTGTTAATTTCGAAAGGAATAAAATAATTAGCTACGGCAGGATTACGATCATTTCGTAAATCGGGTTTTGGGTCAGAGTGGTTAGCATTCGATACAAACGCTATCAAAAAATAGTGTGGTTTAAAATACATTTCGATAATAGGAATGGAAAATCAGAAAATCGATGTTGACAAAGGGATGGAAGAACAGAAAATGGATGTTTATTTCGTTGTAAATTTATTGTTATAAGCAATTGATTAAAGCTGTCGTTAAGGTAAATATAATTTAGTTTTTGTTTTGCTGCTGCATTTTTAACCAAGAAAAATATCACGTGACATTATAGATTCGTTTTTTTTATTTCTTCTCATATTTTCACTAGGGAAGTATTAAAAGGAACAGTTTAAAGTGGAACTATATTTTATTTGACAAAATCGGTAGTTATTCGGTTGTCTGGATTGTTGTGTATATGTAGTAGGCTCGACAAGAATAATTTGATCGTTATGTCAATTTATAATTTGTCTTTGATAAAATGTGTCAACGGCATGAAGTAGGATAAAAAGAATACATGGTTGGTGCTGAGTTGGAGTAAGTTTATCCGGTTCGGCCCGAAAGAGAAAAATAGGGCTTGCTAAAGCTCGCCCTATTTAAGTGTTTTCTAAGCCTCACCGGATAAAATTTCCCCATATCGGCACCAACCATGTATTCTCTATGTTTCAAAAAGTGAAAATTAAAATTGAAAAATATCGATATTTTTCACTGTTTTACTGTGAAATGACGTCATTTTTTCGACGAAATGACGTCATCAATCTAGCGAAATTATCCAGTTACTTCTACTCTTTTACAATGTAAATAAAGCGTAAAATAAAAAGAAAAATTGTTGGATTCGATAAAATACTTATTTTATTTCACGCGTGATCATCACGAGAACAAGAAAACACGAGAACCCGAGAAGTTGAAACTTGTCCGTTCAAAAGCTAATATGAATTTACGATTTTTGCAAACAAAAATGCAGCCGTCATGTTATTCCGACTAGCACATAAAAGCAACTTTACTATTCAAAATCACCTTAAATTTCGTACAATTGTTCGTAAAATAAACTTAACTAATTAAAAATCAGTGTTTCTTATGGCAATTGCCGAAAATTCAACGTCAGATGTGGTCTGGTAAAATAGATGTTTGCAGATACAAAATGCTCGTTGTTATATTGTTTTGCATATATATTCATACGACACATGAACACTTAAATGGTGTTCGTGTGTCGTATGAATAGATATATGCGCGGGAATTAATTGTGGCCACAAATAAATAAAAACGAGCATTTTGTATCTGCAAAAGTCTATGTAATCATACCACATCTAGCGTTGAAATTTTGACTATTGCTGTAAGGAAAAATGATTGTTAAGGTGTTGCCTTTATTTTACAAAATACTTAACGAAATTTTAGTTTACCTTGCGGAAGTGTATATGGCATTTGTATTTTATTTTACTGTATCGCAAGTTATTTGTAATATAGCTGTTATTTGAATACATTTCTCCGTACCAATTATCCGTCGCCATTATTGGTATGTGTCATTGCAAAAATATGGTATAAGCATTTCTATATTATTCAACAACGGTTGTGGACTGTTTGTAGACATAACTGCTTCGACTTAAAAAAACAACTATTGCCATAAAAATAAGCCAAGTTTATTGTGATTATGAGTGAAAAAGCTCGGTATATTTCGAAAACTTACATGAATTGACATGATCGCATCCACGTTCCGTCATTCATAACACATTGATTTTATGCCTCATTCATAATATTGTATCGATTTTTTTTCAACCTGTATCTGCAAAACAATTATTGGTCACATTTCAGAGCGCATTTAGCTAGAAGATAAGTGTAACGAAACGAAATGTGTCAAAGACTAACATCGTCTCAATCAGAGTCTTCTTTAAATCATAACTCTAGGGTGGATTATACTAAGTATTAAACATTGAGTACTTATTGTGCTAATGCAATTCAAGCATCATAAAGAAATGAAGTCGTAATCGGGGTGCAGTTGAAATATGTTTGTTTAAAGCGGGTATATACGATCTTGTCAAATATTTATTTATTAATATAAAATGTGTAAAAATTTATTATACATATATTTCAATATGAACTAAAATAAAAGTTAAGAAGAACATGTGTCGAAAAATGCTAAATAAGCCAGATATTTAATTCTGAAATCGAAAAAGGCTGTACAGCCGAATTCGCCAGCATGTATATCATGCATGTACGATGTGAATCTAAATTTAGTTTAACGGTCCATTTGAAATTCCTGCAGCGATATCGATTCATACGACACACAAACACTAACTAAAAAGACAAATGCATCGGTTATTGTAGGAAAATAATTACGAATTATCTTCGTCACAATCGGCTCAGGGCCCTAATTTGTATTTGCTGTATTTTATGAAATTCGTCTTAAATGTATCATTTTTCTTGCATATTGTGTGTTATTATAACATATTTGTATCAATATTTTACAATTCAGCACATAAAAAAATCGTATATACCCGCTTTAAATAATGATTTTAACTTAGAAAATTCTGCATTTCCTGAATTTGACGTACCTATATCAATTGAAGAAGTTAAGAATGCAATAAAACATTTAAAGCGTAATAAATCATCGGGTAGCGATTGTATTTTAAATGAATATTTTCTTGAATGCAGTGATATTTTGTCTGCCCATTTATGTGATGTATTTAACGGTATTTTTGTATCGGGCTTTTTCCCCGATAAATGGACTGAAGGGGTCATTATCCCTTTGCATAAAAAAGGTGCAGTTAATGATGTCAATAACTATAGAGGGATTACATTAGTAAGCTGTTTTTCCAAATTATTTACCACTATTTTAAATAAACGTATTGAAACATTTTGCAATGCAAACACTATTATTTCGGATGCGCAGTTCGGATTTAGGAAAGGTTATTCAACTGTTGATGCTATTTTTATACTGATGTCAATTGTCTAAAACTATTTAAATGAAAACAAACGTTTGTATGTTATATACGTCGATATGTTAAAATGTTTTGATTGTATTTATCGCAATGCATTATGGTTGAAAATGTTTAAGTCTGGTATACAAGGTAAATTGCTTAGAATAGTAAAAAATATGTATGCAAATGTTAAGTCACGTGTCAAATCATGCTCATCTTATTCAGATTATTTTAGTTATGCTGTTGGACTGAGGCAAGGGGAGGTAATGTCGCCAATTTTGTTTTCTTTATTTGTTGAAGACCTGGAACTTTACTTACAAGATAGCATTAATTCTGGTTTGAATATAGATGATATTGTGTTGATTTTATTATTATTTGCTGATGACATGGCTATTTTAGGCAAGTCCCCGGCTGAAGTTCAAACTCATTTAGATAATTTATACTTATATTGCAATTCTTGGGGGTTAAATGTTAACACTGCAAAAACGAAAATAATGGTATTTCGGAAGAGAGGGGGATTAAAAGAAAACGAAAAATGGTTATATAATGGTAATGCTATTGAAGTTGTTGATAACTTTAACTATCTAGGCACAGTGTTGAATTATACTGGAAGTTTTAAACTAAACCATGAGCATTTGATTGGTAAAGCCCTTAAGGCCATGAATACATTATTGTCTAAATGCAACGAATTTGACATAAAACCGAAAATATTTTGCCAGTTGTTTGACTCTTTTGTGGATTCGATATTAAATTATGCTTCAGAAGTATGGGGTTTCACGGAGTCCGATGATTTATAACGTATACATTTAAAATTTTGCAAACGCTTACTTCAGGTAAAAATAAATACATGTAATGTTGCTGTTTATGGAGAATTGGGTAGATATCCATTGTATGTAAACAGGTTTGTTAAAATTATTAAATATTGGTTTAAAGTTCTGAACAATGATAATATCATAATGAACACTGTGTACAAACAAGCCTTGAGCGACTGTAATAAAGGTTTTACAAACTGGGTCTCAAATGTCAAGAACATGTTAAATAATTTTGGATTTGGTTATGTTTTTGAAAATCCAAACGTTGTACATGTTAATAGTTTTATTAGCGAGTTCAAATGTAGACTTGTTGACAATTTTAAACAAGAATGGTACGGTAAAATTAATAATAGTACTGTATTAGATAATTATAAAGTTTTTAAAAACTGTCTGGAATATGAAACATATTTAGATTTACTATCTAGACGACTGCGACTATTTTTTGTAAGATTAAGAGTCTCTGCACATCCTTTTAGAATCCAAACTGGGAGATACGCCCAAAATAACATACCACGAAATGAACGTTATTTTTTGTATTGTAATGACTTGGATTTAGAAGATGAATACCATTTTATATGTATATGCTGATGTTACAGTGATCTTAGGAAAAAATATATAAGCCGCAAAATTTATATAAACCCATCCGTATATAAATTCCACCAGTTATTAGTTTCATGTGACAAATCAGTTATTTCAAATGTATGCATATATTTGAAGGAAGCTCTTGCTTTAAGACATACAATTCTAAATAATGTTGTTTAAACAAATTCATTACCGCTTTGATGGGATTTACGTATTCTTGCAATTGATTGTGTTACTTTATTTTTGTATTCGCAAATGACCATTTATGATATGTTAAGTTTAAAAAAATCCATTACCGCTTTGATGGAATATACGTATCCTTGCGTATGCGAATGTACGTATTTTTGCAATTGATAGTGTTTATTTACATTTGTATTAGTAAATGACTAATTATGTTATGTTTAAAAAATAAATTTCATTACCGCTTTGATGGAATTTACGTATTCTTGTAATTGATTGTGTTTATTTATATTTGTATTCTTAAATGACCATTTATGTTATGTAATGTAATATTGTTAACCTATTTACGTGACAGAAATCAATGTATATATTTGTGTATGAAGACGATGTACTTATGTATAAGTCTGAATAAACTGTCTGTCTGTCTGTCTGTCTGTCTATGAATTTCCTGGTAAACAGAGAAATGTGAAAGATGAATAATAAAGAAGAGACAATACGGATCATTAAAATAATTATAACACACTTGCATTAAATGCGGAAACACAAGCAGGCATTTCTATTTCACCTCGTGTTGTTGCAGGTACTGGTACTGCATTATGAGGATTATATACAAAACAAACAAGCAAATCGGTAAACACACATACAACCAAACCCGCGGAACATAACATTTCAGCTGGTATTTAAGTCAGGGTTGGCAGCAATCGACCGCCCCTGGTTTTAACCGGCGGTTTTTACCGGTTGAAACCGCCCCGAAGTGGTCATTACTGGTCAATACAAGTCGATTGAACTTTACGCCCAATTTTGATTAATATTCCATGCTTAATTAAACAATATTGATAATATAAATTTAACAGACATGTTGTCAATAATGTCTTTAGCTATAAATACCCACTATTTTATACCTGTTTTGCAAATTAGTCTAAGTTGGTCAATTGGATTTTTCTAGTTGATTGAACTTTTTTTCAATTGTAATGAATTATGAATGTTTACATAATTCTGTGCTTGATTCGACAAGAACCTGTCAATTACTGTGTATTAGTTGTTCCTCACAGTCCACACAGTCTTCTCACCTATACAGGTTTGGGCACCCAAAACTGATAATAGGGCCATAAATGGCACCTTTTTGACACGAACCTTACCTGTCATGTATTCTTACTCAGATTTCTTTAAGTACTTTTTAAACAAAACAGTGAAAAAATAATTTATTTTCAATTGATATAAACATAAAAAACATAGGAAATAATTAAATAAAGAAAAAAATAAATGAAAGATGAGTCTAGAGTAGACCCACATTTGGAAAACATTATTTGTTGGCAAAATCAAGAACTTTGATTGCTTATTCATTTGAAGACCAATTGAACTTTTATATATGGAAGGGAAAAACCTCTTAATACAGAAAGGCGACAAGTTAGAAGTAACTATTAAATTAATGGCAAGTTATCTCCTTTTGTGTGAGTGAAATGAAATAGCCTAAGGGCAGATTTGCTTCATTGTCAATATCAGAGACATAACACTGCATGCATTTTATTACCAATTAAGGCTTAGGGGCCAGATTTATGACCCTAGAAAAGACAACAGTTCTGTATGTCTAACTGCTTATCTTTCAATGACGCACGAAATAATCAAAATGCCATAGTTAAAATGTACACTCGTTCACGTTTACAAACAGAGCAGCTCAGTCATCAATGAACTTAAACACTACACTGCCTCATCATGTTTATATAACACACCCGTGAATGAATTGTCTGTTCTCGCTTCGTATAACCTTCCCCTAAGTACAGGGGCAACATAAAAGGTTATGCACAAGCTAACGTTGACATTTCATGAACTGAAGTCCCTGAGAAATGTGTAACCGAACTATTTAATCGCTTAAAAGTTCTCCTACGGTTACTCTCCCAAACTTTACTTTCGATGGAAGAGTACTCCATTTATACTAAGGGGAATTTCCGACACTCGATCGTAATTAAATTTTGAAATAGATATTGCAATAGTTAATCTCACTACTTAAAGACATTCACTCGTATGTATTATACACGGTAAACGACACAGCGTGTAAAAAAATCTGAATTTGAAGAATTATGTTCCTCGGCTAATGTTAACTGAAAAATTTAAATACGGATGGCCGTTCGAGATAATAAGATTTGATGTATCTTTTCCTAATATCTGTATAACATGGGTAGATTATAATAAAATGATATTCATCCTCAATATCACTTGAGTTACAACAAAAACATTATCTTTCTTCCCTAGCTATGCGGTTATTACTAAATCTACATGTCTGAATTCTTAATGAATGACATGACATTCTTAATCTACAGAAGAAAAAATCTGAAACTTTTGGGTAAGATAACCAAATATTTTTCGTATTCAAATGATATTTTAAATTCTTTGTACAAAAATAAAACTGGACTCTCAAGTGTGTGAAACCAATGTTGTTTAAACAGTCTATGACTCTGCATTTAAACTCAGAGAGAAAAGCGTTGTTATTAAGATACTTGTTATTTTCAAACATGTAAGCAAATCAATATTCGTTCAGGAGACTTTTTAAATTCGTGACCCAATTTTTCTTCCCACTAATACAATCTTTAAAAGCCTCGTTATAAAATTATACAACTCTCAATATAATATAATCACTGTCTTTGATTTTTTATAATATTTGATTATTCTTATGTATCTGTGAATATACAGTGGGTATCTGTCTAGTTCGCCGTACACTGCAGCAAAACTCGCATTACTTCTTACTCTTAGTAATTTTTTATAAAATTTAAGGTGAATTCTTTCTAACTCTTTGGAGTTTGTATCACCCCAAACTCCACATGAATAATTAAGATTTGGCGTTACGAATGCATGGAATAGTTGACAAAATGTTTTGGCGAAAGATCAAAGTCGTTGCGTTTACAAAATAGAACATTTAAGGATTTCAATGCCTTTCCATTAAGATGTTCAGTTTTTTACAAACGTTCCCAGTGTAGTAAAAAACAGTACCTATATAATAACAAGAGGCCCATGAGGGCCTGAATCGCTCTACTGCTATAAACATTGTGCAAGTTTTGAAAGATTAAGATGGAAACTGTCTACTTTATCGCGCAAACAAGGAGAATTTTCTCAAATTCAAGGGGAGATTATTGTGTACTTATTTCTCCGATACTGCTCATATTCAATAGGGTTCAAGTCCTCATTGATATAAAGATACTATTGGATGAAAACGGTGGAATTAATTGCGTAAATAAGCGGAATTTCAAAATTTTCTGATATTCAAGGGGAAGTCATACTGGACTTATTGCTTCGATATTGCTCTTTTTAAACAATGGCTGTTTGTAAAACATGCGTGCGCCCATATGGGCTGTCAGTTGTAGTGGCAGCCATTAAGTGAATACGTTATAGTCACTGTGACCTTGACCTTTGACCTAGTGACCTGAAAATCTATAGGGGTCATACGCTAGTCATGATGAATGTACCTATGAAGTTTCATGATCATAGGCTTAATTATTCTTGATTTATCATCAGGAAACCATTTTACTGTTTTGAGTCACTGTGACCTTGACCTTTGACCTAGTGACCTGAAAATTACAAGGGGTAATCTGCCAGTCATGATCAATGTACCTATGAAGTTTTATGATCCTAGGCGTAAGCATTCTTGAGTTATCATCTGGAAACCATTTTACTATTTCGTGTCACTGTGACCTTTGACCTAGTGACCTGAAAATCAATAGGGCTCATCTGCCAGTCATGATCAATGTACCTATGAAGTTTCATGAATCAAGGCGTAAGCATTCTTGAGTTATCATCCGGAAACCATTTTACTGTTTCGAGTCACTGTGACCTTGACCTTGAACCTAGTGACCTGAAAATCAATAGGGGATCATCTGCCAGTCATGATCAATGTTCCTATGAAGTTTCTTGATCCCAGGCGTAAGCATTCTTGAGTTATCATCCGGAAACTATTTTACTGTTTCGAGTCACTGTGACCTTGACCTTTGACCTAGTGACCTGAAAAACAATAGGGATCATCTGCCAGTCATGATTAATGTACCTATGAAGTTTCATGATCCTAGGCGTAAGCATTCTCGACTTATCATCCGGAAACCATTTTACTGTTTCGAGTCACTGAGACCTTTGACCTAGTGACCTGAAAATCAATAGGGGTCATCTGCCAATCATGATCAATGTACCTATGAAGTGTCATGATCCTAAGCCTAAGCATTCTTGAGTTATCATCCGGAAACCATTTTACTGTTTTGAGTCACTGTGACCTTTGACCTAGTGACCTGAAAATCAATAGTGGTCATCTGCCAGTCATGATTTTACTGTTTCGATTCACTGTGACCTTGACCTTTGACCTAGTAACATGAAAAATCAATAGGGGGTCATCTGTCAGTCATGATTAATGTTCCTATGATGTTTCATGATCCCAGGCGTAAGCATTCTTGAGTTATCATCCGGAAACTATTTTACTGTTTCGACTCAGTGTGACCTTGACTTTTGACCGAGTGACCTGAAAATCAATATGGATCATCTTCCAGTCATGATCAATGTACCTATGAAGTTTCATGGTCCTAGGCGTAAGCATTCTTGAGTTATCATCCGGAAACCATTTTACTGTTTTGAGTCACTGTGACCTTTGACCTAGTGACCTGAAAATCAATAGTGGTCATATGCTAATCATGATCAATGAACCTATGAAGTTTCATGATCCTAGGCCTAAGCATTCTTGAGTTATCATCCGGAAACCATTTTCGATTCACAGTGACCTTGACCTTTGACCTAGTGACCTGAAAAATCAATAGGGGTCATCTGCCAGGAATGATCAATGTACCTATGAAGTTTCATGATCCTAGGCCCAAACGTTCTTGAGTAATCATCCGGAAACCATCTGGTGGACGGACCGACCGACATGTGCAAAACAATATACCCCCTCTTCTTCGACGGGGGCATAAAAAGGATTTGAGTCCTCATTGATACAAAGGCACTGTGCAAGTTTGCAAAGAATTGGATGAAAATGATGGACTTTATCACATAAAAAAATGAATTTTTTTATTTTCTTTAATTCAATGGGTGATAATTCTGGACTTATAACTCCGATTTTTGCTCATTTTAAATATGGGTTGACTCATCATTCAGATAAAGACACTGTGCACGTTTGAAAAGAATCGGATGAAATCTGTGGACTTTATCGCGTAAACAAAAAAAGGTCTAACGCACGCACGCACGGACGGACGGACGACGGAAACTACGCCATGACATAAACTATTCAGGCCTTCGGCCAGTAGAGCTAAAAATTATAAACTGCGTCGATTGGTTGGGTATTATAGGTCCATTTCTCATTTGCTGATAGTGCCCCGCGTTTTCGAAAAACCATTATTTTCGTTTTTGAAGTATTTACAGTTGAAACCCATGAACTACAGTATGAAAACAAAAGATCTAAGTGCCTCTTAGTTTCCTCAGGAGTTATACCTATAATAGCCATATCATCAGCGAACAATAACAAATTCAAAGTTAAATCATCAATACTTAAGCCCGCATCAATATTACACTGCAAATAAAGCTCTAAATTTTCAACAAATAATGAAAACAAAATAGGAGACATAACCTCCCCTATGTAATGGCATTTATTTTCTGTGCATACTATCAGACAAATTTGATTCCAATAAATACGGTTGTTTAACATTTTCTTAAAAGCCCGACAATTATATTAAGATTTCTGGAATAACGCAAAACTTGTATTTGCAGTAACACATTTAAGTAGATATTATATTTAATTATATGCACCCATCTTAAAGCGGGTATATACGATTTTTATATGTGCTGAATTGTTAAATATTGATACAAATATGTTATAATAACACACAATATGCAAGAAAAATGATACATTTAAGACGAATTTCATAAAATACAGCAAATACAAATAAGGGCCCTGAGCCGATTGTGACGAAGATAATTCGTAATTATTTTCCTACAATAACCGATGCATTCGTCTTTTTAGTAAGTGTTTGTGTGTCGTATGAATAGATATCGCTGCAGGAATTTCAAATGAACCGTTAAACTAAATTTAGATTCACATCGTACATGCATGATATACATGCTGGCGAATTCGGCTGTACAGCCTTTTTCGATTTCAGAATTAAATATCTGGCTTATTTAGCATTTTTCGACACATGTTCTTCTTAACTTTTATTTTAGTTCATATTGAAATATATGTATAATAAATTTTTACACATTTTATATTAATAAATAAATATTTGACAAGATCGTATATACCCGCTTTAAAGCGGAACTGCACGATTTTTAGATGTGTTAAATTCTAATATATTGATAACAATATGTTACAACAAGGGCTGTTTGTAAAACATGCATGCACCCCATATGGGCTGTCAGTTGTAGTGGCAGTCATTGTGTGAATACGTTTTTTGTCACTGTGACCTTGACCTAGTGACCTGAAAATCAATCATCTGCCAGTCATCCTAGGCCTAAGCATTCTTGAGTAAACATCCGGAAACCATTTTACTATTTCGAGTCACTGTGACCTTGACCTTTGACCTAGTGACCTGAAAATCAATAGGGTCATCCATCTGCTAGTCATGATCAATGTGCCTATGAAGTTTCATGATCCTAGGCGTAAGCATTCTTGAGTTATCATCCGGAAACCATCTTACTGTTTCGAGTCACATTGACCTTTGATATAGTGACCTGAAAATCAATAGGGGTCATTTGCGAGTCATGATCAATGTACCTATGGAGTTTCATGATCCTAGTCGTAAGCGTTCTTGAGTTATCATCCGGAAACCATTTTACTATTTGGAGTCACTGTGACCTTGTCCTTTGACCTGGTGACCTGAGATTCAGTAGGGGTCATCTGCCAGTTATGATCAATGGACCTATGAAGTTTCATGATCCTAGGCCTAAGCGTTCTTGAGTTTTCCTCCGGATACCATCTGGTGGACGGACCGACGGACCGACATGTGAAAAACAAAAACAATATACCCCCTCTTCTTCGAAGAGATGCATAATAACACAAAATAGGCAAGAAAAATCATACATTGAAGACGAATTTCATAAAATGGAGCAAAGACAAATTAGCGCTCCGAGCCGATTTTGAGAAAGATACTTCGTACCTATTTTACTACAATACCCGAAGCATTCGTCTTTTTATTAGGATTGGAGTAAGTGTACGTGTGTCGTATGAATAGATATCGTTGCAGGAAATTAAAATGATCCGTAAAACTAAATTTAGATTCACATCGTACATGCTGGCGAATTCGACTGTACACTGTAACTTTCATCCTAGAGTAATTGATATGATGCATGTTGTCAAACCGACGAGATACATCGTTAACACTTGCAATCACTCGTGCATGCGCAAGACATATGCATGTTATGTTTTCAGGTTCCGTGATGAGAATGAAAGCGAAATATGAATGCAGGATTGTATTATTTTACATAAATCTTTGCGTTAACTATACAAATGGTGCTTTGTTCACTAGCAAATACCTTATATAATTTAAACGCATTTTTTGACATTGTCTTAATATTTATTTAAACTTTATAATAAGCCATCTAGGAAATAATATGTACTAAGTCCGCGATATTGGCAAATACAGATTCACCGTCGATTTCGACAAGTCCCGATTTATTATAGCCTTAAGACGCGCATACCGCTTTTTTAAATACACTATCGCAATACGCTAATATAAAATTGTTAATATCATTTCGATGGCAATTGATATTATCAGACATTAACAGTGCGCGTTTAAAACCATTAACTCATCACCCACGTGATATCGTTAGGGGAAATCAAGATATAAATGCATTCTGCACAAATCATATTTGTTAAAAAAAAAACAAATTCAGAAGATCTTGTATCTGGATATCACAGAAAATAGAGATTCATGTTGAAACATAAATTTCTTGCGAACAGGACAAAATCCGTTCAGGTTTAAAGTCATATAATTTGTTGGAACGGTTATAAAATGTTGTATCTGTTTTACAAATATAATATGTAGATGATATATTATCTGCACATAGTAATGAAAATGCGACTGAAATATTATTTCAAAACATAAGTCAGTTATTGACATTTTAATAACAGTATTTAAGATTAGTTTAAACCTATTTATTTTAGCTCGATGGCATCGAAAGCCTATGACTTATATAAACGCGCTCGAGTCCGTGTCCTGGGCCTAGAACCAGTACTTGGTGTCTTTTGGGGGAGATTAAAAAAAAACGCTCCCACGGTGGGGATCAAACTCGTGACCTCCCGGTCGCTAGGCGGACACCATATCCATACATCACTGCGACCTTTAACATTATTTGGATGAAAGGTAATTCTGAATTAGAAAGTTTTTGTTTCATCCCAACCAAAGGTTATGCACGATCCGTTGTAGTAGCTTTTAATTTCGCAGGTGAAAGAATTATCTTGAGAAAACCCTTCGAGGCAATTGTGACCTGTATGTTTTGTGTGCAACTACAATAGAGTCTGAATAGACACATTTCTTAAAAAAAACTCGAATGATAGTGGGTCAAAGCAATCTATAGATAACGTTCTGAAACGAAATGGTCTACGAATTTACGAACCGTTTTTAAGACAAATTGATAGGTGAAAAGCGATTAGCATTCATTTTTTAGTGAATAATATTCAATTTGTATAATTGATCACTAAAATCTTACTGAAATGAAGAAATGTCCGTATTCAATGCGAGAAGTGATTTCGTATCTTAATAGGTTCAAAAATGTTATTTTCAAGCAATGTCGAAATACATAACAAACTTAAATAATTAAAAAAAAAAATCATCGTGATAATGAAACATCTACTGTTGTCAGATGTGTGATAAGTTTTCTTGTAAAGAGTGTGCCTACCTTCGTTAACTTTGAAAGTCGCCATTGAAATCATTTAAATCATATCATCCAAAATGAATACAAACGTTTATTCGCTGTGATAATTTTAGACGTATTTGTATCTCTGATCTCATGCTGGATGTGCAGGTTGAACAAGAAAATTGGTCTTTATGATGCACAAGGAAAAGACATACGCAATAATATATATTATATGATACATCCGTCATATGGTTTAAGTATTGTCAACAAATAATTTAACTCAAAGTAATGCAAGCCTGTAAAATGGTTGAAACCACCATATAACGGACTGCATTGAATTGAAAAAAGAAAATTCGAGATTTTTGGTGGCAACAACCGTCAGTACAAGCTTAAAATAAATATTTTTGGAAGATATCACTGACACACATCGCGTTATGAGGACATTTTTTATCTTAAAAAAGGTAATATGAACGAATAAAGAAGTGTAAATAGTGCATTGAACAAATTGGACGGATTTTAATTAAATGTACATGTATTTTACCTCGGATTAAAAATGGAATACTTATGATTCTCAGATATTTTAAACAAAGTGTTTAATGTGTGCTGTTCATTTTGTAAGCTGAATTATATAAAGGCGGAACTTGTTTGTGGTTTGAATGTTTGTTCTTTAAAATTCTTTTTGAAAATATTTTGATTTGTAATTGTTCAGTCTCCTGTTATTTATTTTCGTTTTCCATTTGATTTTTCCAATGATCATTATGTCAATACAGTTAAGTCAATTACTTGATGCACGGTTTCCGCAGTTGCTCATCAATCGCAAAAATTTCGCAATCTCGGCGATTTAAATAATCGTTCAACGTGTAATTGAACTGAAAAAAATACTGCGCAGTGTGCATTGACACCGGTCATGACTTAAATGTTATCGAGCCAAAGATAATGGCAGGTGTGATTTAACAAAACAAATATTTAACAATACAAACTATCGGCTTAGAAAAACCACGAACACTAAGTGTAAATGGAGCACCAGAGTTGTCGCCGAACGACATAACACGTAATTTCAAAAATGTAATTGGATATAGTGATATGTGCGGTAATGTTTCGGTCCTATGAATCCCGGTCCGGTTCTAATAGTTATCCAAGTCCACAGGACTTTGAGAATGTCTGTAACATTTTTGAATAAATAAATTTGCAATTATATTATAAAACGAACAATACAAGATAACCGAAAAAATGAACATAGGTTTTGTAATTAAAACCCAATTATTTCCAAGAAATCACAGATCTAGCATACACTACAGAATACTTGTCAGTTTCTTGATCACCCCCGCTACTTATTTAATTATTGAAAAAAATAGAAGTCAACAAAAGATCGTTCATGCGTTGATTTAAAAACTCTATTATAATATTTGTATATAATTGCACATATTTACCTATTATATATATATATATATATATATATATATATATATATATATATATATATATATATATATATATATCGTTCACTTTTTCAATATTCTATGTACTAGTCGCCAGCATAAATGTTAAACACGTCACACTCGTTTCAGGACGCTTACACTTTGTTAGATTATCATTTTATTAAGGTCGGATACCCATTGGTTCGAATTAATATAGTTATAATTTAAAAAGAATAAACTATAAACTTGATATTTCCTAAAAAATTGACACTACGAATCATGCACTTGTTATTTTGACTAGCTATGACAAATGATAACACTATGCATACGCACCAGTTTAAAATTCGAATTGATAACTTGTCACGATTTTGTTTACGATATGAACTTTGTTGCCGTTGAAACACTGAACAAAAAATACTTTAGAATTCACAAACTCTTATTGAATTATCGACATGCATCGTCTTTGCAATAACGAGTCGATATTAATACAATAAGCGATTAAAATGTGTTTACTTGGCATTTCAAAATGAGTTGTAGCCTCGTAGACAAAATATTTTGACACCTGACATTGTCGAAAATGCAATATTTGGCTAGAAATTATTGCAACCATCTCATGGTCTTAAAATTAAGGAAAGTTGACTGTGGTTATTCAATTCATGGCAAAACAAACACAACAGCATTAAACATAATTGCTAACGATGAAATAATGTTGACGAGAAGCAGCTGTTAATAACATATCCAAACACATAAACAAAAGTGTACTGACACTAATTATTAGCTGCTATTCAACTTTTTAGGAGATAAAGACCCAAGCAAATGATTGTATTGTCTATAACAGAATGCATTAATGTAACGCGAGAAAAGAGTAATATATTGACTTACTGACTCGTAACCAGCAGAGAAAAGAATAAGAAGAACCTACGCGCGATTTCTTAACTATTAACAAAATCTTCTTCGCTTTTGCTTAACGTTCAGACTGATTTAACTTGGAGTTAGAAAACCATTATTGATTACATGTTTTACGGATCTAGCATTACTCACATTAAGAGTATTACAATTGATATCAATAAACCGGGATTTGGTAAATAATATATAACCATGCGTGGATATGTTCTAATACATTACTTTTACGAGCAATATTTGAATTACTTGTTTGGTAAATTCATTTTAAAATTCATTTAGTTTGAGCTTTAGAGATTTCGGTAGGGTTTTTAATTTGAAGTGTGTAAAATATTTTGTTCGTTTTGTTTTGTTTTGCAATTATGTTTTCTACGAAAGTGTTTTGACTACATGGTGTGTTATTTGTATTGGTAACAGCTTTAATATGTATGGGTATACTTTTGATCAATGTGTAGTACATCAGGAAATTACTTGTAGGTATTCCGAATATGTAGCATAAGTTATCAAAAGAATAGAAGTCGTTTGTTATGCAGTCGTACAATTGATCAACATATTTTATGTTTCGTTCAATCCAATGTTTATAGAAAAATGTTTTATTGTTAGTTGTTATGTCTTTATTGTTCCATAAAATGATTTTAATGTTTATTTTGATTTCTAAATTTTGAGTAACTTTAAACCATTCCGATAGAACATTCGATATAAATATGTTTTTGGTTGAAATTTCATCTAAGATATTCTTGTCGATATTACATTCAAAAAGTAAGGAGTCACCATATGTTTTTAGAATTTTCTGGTAGAATAATTTCCATTTACTCGTATTGGTATTATCTAAATATCTTTTAACCCAACTGCATTTGATTGCATTCAGGAATGAATCTATGTCTGTTAGTCTAATGCCTCCATATTCTACTGATTGAATTAATTGAGTTCGCTTAATTTTATCGGGTTTTCTGTCCCATATGAAATTACATATTTCTGATTTTATATCGTCAATAATATCATTTGGTGGGTTTGGGAGAACTGTTTGTGTATAAATTAATTTAGGGAGTGCAAACTTTTTCAGCACATTGTTTTTTCCTATGAGTGTAAGTTAACGGTGCTGCCATGATTTTAAACACTTTTTAAATTGTTGTACTTTTGGCAATATGTTTTAAGTACTGTTTCATTTTCATTGTTTGTAAAGGTTATTCCTAACGTTTTTGCTTCATTTGATGTCCAGTTGAATTTCATTTCTTTTTTAAGATGAATATTACTTTGTTTAAATTTACCTACTCATAGCACAGTGCATTTACTTTTGTTTAGTTAAAGACCCGATGCTTTTCCAAAGAGAGTTAGCGATTCTATAAGATTATTGAATGAGACAATGCTGTCATTTCAAAAATAAGTTGCATCATCAGCAAATAGTGACTGTTTAATTTCTTCGTCAGGTTCTAGCGATATTCCTTTTATATGATTATTTTATTGGATATAGTGTGATATATACTCGATGAAATAAAATCTTATTAGTTTGTTTTATGACTTTACAAATGTTCAAGAGATTGTGGAAAATATACCTGAACTATTACCTTGACCTTATTGAATAATTTGAACAATTTCCCCATGATGGTTTACGTTATACTGTCAAGCACTCGAATAGCGCGCTGTCCTCTGACAGTTCTTGTTTTACACCGATGTAACTTGATCTAGAATTCTCCTATTGTAAATAACCTTCGTATTGCGCGCTTTCTTGTTGGTAGTTTCATATAGCATACTAGTATTGGGCATTGTTAACGGATTTTTTATCGAGTTCTAATTCGATGCAAACATTACTATTCAGCAAAATTTATTTTATAATTGGAGCTTCTGTAATCTTTTTCATAATATTACTCTGTGTGCATTGAAATGCTACTACTTGATATCCTTACAATCTTTTTTGTGCAATCGCGATTCATGCAAGCAAACCACTTGGCGTAAATCGTAATTTAAAGAATATATTTGTTAATTATAATCATAGGCAATAGCTTGCAGCCAGCGATTTATGATAATTCTGTTTTAAACTTGGCTTTTACCTATGGGAAAGTGTTATTTTAAAGAGATTATATATATTTCCAATAAACAACTTTACAACTTTTAGAGAAAAGTGATACCCGTTTAAACATTGGTGATTAATTGCGGAGAAATATACACATTTGTTAATTAAGTACATCTATTCATATCTAAGCCTAAGCTTTCATTATTGTTATTGCTGTGTAGCGATTTCTAAAGTCCAAATGGTCGCTTTATAACACACATTTCGATGTTATTAATTATTTTATTTTTCACGATATAGATAACCAAAAATAACAGAGGATAAGAAGAACACATACATGTAAAATATTATATTTAAAGACTCCCTCTGTTTGTACCACACTTCATCAATCATAAAAAGTGCTTTCACAGTCATAGTTTCCATTCGTTGGGTGCACAAACTAAATTGTTTCGAAGCGTCTTTTGTTTAGTCTCAGTGTTAATTGTCCATTAGAATAGTCCACCGACATTAGCTTTGTGCTTGAAAAACGACTTTGTCTTTTTTGCAATTCAAAGCTATCCGAGCAAGCGAACAATGCCACTGTTCTTGTACGAATGGTCTTACTATAGTAACAATATAAAATAGGGTTCATGCAACTGTTGGATATCGCCAACCACTGCGCTATTGGCGTTAGAATATTCACCATAACATCAGCAGTCGAACTTTTTTCAGGCGGAGGATTGAACGAAAATATTAAGAAGATTACATACAAAGGAAGCCAGGAAAATGCAAATAAGAATACAATAAGAACTAACATTTTGATGACTTTCAGTTTAGACTTCTGAATGACGTTATTGTAACGGAATATTCCGGGCGCGTTTCTTGTTGATACTTTAATGGCTATCATGAAGTAGCAGAGCATTATCAAAATTAATGGTACAACATAGCAGGCTATGATCACGACCAATAAGAACACGGACGCACCGTTATCAACAGGCCAGACTTGCTCACAAAAATGAAACAGCTGGGTCCTAATTTGTTCCGTCTTTAATTTGTAAAAAATAGCCCAAGGTAACATAATTAATAAGGAAAAAGTCCATATCAAGCAGACGATTGTCTTCCCGATTCTCCATGTCATCTTGTATTTCAGTGTGTAACATATGGCCAAATACCTGGAAAATCAAATTAAGGAATACGTAGAAACTATAATTGTATGTACAAATACCATGTTACACTATATTTTTAAATTCAAGTTATTTAAACGCTTTTATCAAGCGAATGCCAGAAACTATACTGGTCAGCGAGTATTTGTCGGACAGCAGTATTTATCGGACGTTCTATTTATTTCGTGTATTTTAACCCATTAGCACAATGTTCTACGTCACATCCTTACGCGCGATTGTTTTCTCAATGTTGACACCAGAAATTCGTTGAAAGGCAAGTATTGTAGTTAAATAATTGTAATGTTTACAAATTTTGTCGCAATGAAATGTGACCTCCGCGCGGGGGATATTAATAGTACGCGCATGCGCAAAATAATTCACTCAATAAGGCCCGACCTGTGTTCTTGACATTTTCGGTCGTCTGCTACAATACACCAAACCTCCATTGTTTTTTCTTAAAACCTCATATTTAACACGAAACTGATGTAGTCAACAGCAACAAACTATTTCAATTATTGATTTGTTTACATTAAAAACTCGACACACTTTTTTATAAACAGATATCGTATTTGCTTGCAAAATGTTTATAGTTAACGCTTTGATTAAAGGGAAACAAATCTTATTGACGACTATATACATTCACTGCTGGGATTTTCGCCCTTGATGGGTTTGTAATAGCTGTGTTTCGTAATATTGAATAGTCTAATCTATGTTAATGTTTGCATAGTTTAAGTTATTTTACGAATAAACCCCACATTTGATACACAAATATAAGTTTAGGAATGCTAGCATTAATTAAACGACTTAAAAGGATAATGGTATATTTAAGTGTCTGTTTTACAATTAGAATGTAATGCAAAAATGGATTGAATTGCAGAAAACAAATGCAATCAAGGGAAAAGACACAGATGCAGCGTGCCGTCTCTGCTGTTAGGCAGCACAGAATGAAAATTAGGGTCGCTGCACGGGAATTCAATGTTCCACGTAGTACATTATCAGATCATGTACATGGGCGTGTTGGCGAGACACGCCCAGGCCCAGTGAGCCTATTAAACGATGAGGAAGAGGGGGCTCTTGTGAGTTATCTATTATACATGGCGGATCATGGTTTCCCTATGACACGAAACAGAACCCGTGTTTATATTCGGGAAATCATTAAGCAAGGAGGTTGGTTCGATCATTTATGTTTACAATTTATAAGTCTGTAATCTTATTATGAATACTGTGCATGTAATTGAAATGTTTTACCCTTGACTGGTTCATTTACCACGGACACGTATATTCCTTTATAATTATACGTCTTCATAACATGGTCCCGCCCCTACATCACAGTTATTGTTGTATTATATGATATTATGTAGATTTACTTTCGAACTAATGTACAGGTAGGACATATCCGTATAAGGTGTCAGAGAATGGGCCGTCAGACGAATGGTTCCGAAAATTGTTTGCGCGCCACCCGGAACTTCAGGAACGGACGCCCGAGAGTTTGGATCCGGCACGTTCCTCAATGTCGAGGGAGGATGTCATATACCCATTCTTTGACTTTCTGGACAAAACCCTCACACAGTATGGTGTAAAAGATAAACCGTCACAAGTAAGTTGTTTTATATCGTAAACGGGTCTATATCAACTGACATCAATATGGAATACTTATATGAATTTAGTGAAAATATAAGTTCGTTTTTTTAAGGTTTTCTTTTTTCTTTTTATTTGTTAATGTCATTTATAAAATTATTTTACTTTAAGAAACATCGGAATTTAATAAAAACGAAGACAAAGCTATTTACTTACTGATAAAATAATTAGTGCATTCAAATCGTAAATTTCATTGCTTACACACTTACTTATACGTAATTTAGATATTCAACTGTGACGAGACCGGTTGGTCGGGAAAAGAAAAAGCCAAAGAGAAAGTTATTACTGGAAAAAGGGAGCACACCATCAGCCGGAAAGTTATGGGCGGTGGAGGAAACCATATAACCGCGCACCTTTGCGTTTGTGCAGATGGGCGGTTTCTCCCTACAATGATTATTTTCAAGGTAATTGCATTCTGTATAAATGCAGTGAATTGTTTAAAGCACTTAAATATTATTCAAGCTTAAACGCTTACAGATTATGAAATTGTAATATAATATTTGAGCCTTGTTCTGAGAAAACTGATCTTAACGCATGTGCGTAAAGTGTCATCCCAGATAAGCATGTGCAGTCCGCCTAAATTTTATTTTCGGTAAGGAGGGACTTCCTTGGAACTAAAAATACCATACAAGCGGAAAGTTTCGTCCCTGATTAGCCTCTGCGGACTGCACAGGCTAATCTGGGACGACACTTTACGCACATGCATTAAGCTCAATTTTCTCAGAACACGACTCATTTAAACTCAAATGGAAAAAATATGATAATATATCAACCATGTATTTTTGTTTATAGTTTTGTACGTAATATACAAGCTTTTATGTCATGCCCAAGGTACTTGGTGATACATGTTTAAATTTGAACAATCATACAGGGTTCATTGCCACACACGCGTTTTACCGACGGCGTGCCAGACACATGGCTCTATGGGAGCAGCTCGACGGGGTATATAGACCATGAGTTGTTTCAAACATGGTTCATGAAAGGATTTCTGCCCCACTGTGGGCGAGCAAGGCCGGTTGTCTTGATCATGGACAATCATGACGCACACATTTCCCTACCAGTTATTCAGGCGGCCAGGGCGAACGATGTTGTGCTGATCGGGTTTCCAGGCCATACCACGCACATCATGCAGCCGTTGGATGTGAAGGTATTTCAAACTCAATAGCATCCTAGTCAAAAGCCTAAATCGTTGAATAATTTATTAACAAGGCTAAACAATCAAACTAACATTGTACTCGTATGCATTTAGTTACATAAAAACACGTAAGGTAAATAAGGACTTACATAACAAGTGTTTTATTTGAATAAACATTTATTGATTGATTTTTAAAAAACATTTTCAGATAATTGGCCCGTTAAAGACAAACATGGCATCACTTGCGTCTGATCTGGGAATTGTTTGCCCGTCCTTGACTATAGGGAAATCCAAATACCCTGTTTTACTGAAGTATGCGATGAACCGCATCACACCGTGTTGAAAAGCGATTGGCCAGAAAACAGTAACAGAAGAAAAAAGCGGACGAGAAAATGGATAGAGGGAAACTTGCTAACAAGAAGTTTACGTGTGGAGTCTGTTGTATGAGAGGGAGGGTGTTGGATGAGAGCAAGGGCATTGTGTGGTTCGGGTGTGATGAGAAAGTGTGTGGCAAATGGTACCATTTTGAATGTTTGCATCGTAGCGAGCAAGAATACTTACGAGAGATTATGGAAGAGGGAGAAAGCTGGTATTGTAAGGCATGTAAGCCATGGCTGTATTGTGAAGAGTGAATGGCTGTGTCCCTTGTGTTTCTCGTGCACGAGATTCATGTAAGCTGCTTTTGACGTTTGTGATGTATTGATTATTATAAAACCTTATGTATTGAATGAAACACGTTTTTGGTATTAAATAATCATCATATTATAAATAATACCAATGCAATGATAATTTATAGCCTTGTTTCTCTACCAATATGAAATTATCTCACGTTTATTTATTAATGCGATGACCGTACAACATTTTTAAAGAGACATCAAAAACGGATATTCTTGTATGCACTGATATTGGATTCCAATTGTAACTCTATTAATACACACTGAAGAATACATTTTGCACCATTAAATAAATACATTCACGTGTTTCTATCGTTTCAGTTCAGAAAAATACCATTTTAAACATAATTTGTTGCGATTTACTCAAATCATATAAATGTCCGGAAAATACTCCTGTATAGTGTAAAATTACCTCCCTTTGATGACCCTATATGCGGGCCTCGTACATACGCATGCGCACATCAAAATCCGACTATGTTTACATGCACTTGTACATGACGAACCCAAGATATATCGGTAAACTTTTCATGCCGTAATTTGCATTATTAAGGAAGTAATCCACGAAAAACCGTGAATTTCGTCCGACAAATACTCGCTGACCAGTATATTATCACAATTGTGACAATCATCCAAAAAGCCGTATAAAGAGCTAGTTCTTACATTCGTCGAATGGAAATTCTATAGCAATTTCATTTAATAAAAATTGCGTATGCATAATTTCAAAGCATACAAGCATTACATGTACGTTGACGTCTTGTAAACGGAAAAGTCAAGTTGTGAAACAATTTCGTAGGAAAGGTTTGTTTAACATAAGTGACAGGAATTATAAGTTGAAACTGTGCATAATTTTATGTTACTATAATACATTTTGCCATGTATAGTTTCTTATCATAAGGACCAACACATACACGTTGACTCGTTGAGTGTTGTACGTTAAACTATTGGCACGAGATTTACGTCGGACAATTTCAAAACGGTGCTAAACTGGAGAATTTGTTGTACAGGATTGCAAAACGTGCACATATTCAGCTTGATGTCACATGACATGAAAAATGCAAACTTATATTTTATACGTATTATACATTGCAAAAATGGGTAGAGCTTTGTCGGACAGTTTTGAGTCTACGGACGGCCGCACTGCAAACAGACAGACACCCATGGGGATTTCCGTCAGGGTGATACAACTTTGCTTTGAATATTTAATTGGAGATAACAACCGATTCCATTATATTTTAAATTTCTGCATAAAAAATATTATTAAAACAGCATTATTATGAATGTTTAAGAGATGCAAAATCATTTTTTTTTAGTATTTGAAACAAAACTCGCAACAACCTACTTTGCATATCGTTTTGCTACTTGCGGGTTTATTTCGTAACTAAAGAATTCTATACATACCTGTCGACTGCAATGGCTGCCAGAAAGTTGACGGATGCGCACACGGAAACCCCCTGGAGGTAGGGAGTCGCCTTGCACATGAACGCACCATAGCGCCAGCCTGAAACATGCGGGGAAATACGATTTATTTTATGATTTGCAGAAATATAACCAATGAACCATAAAGATGTCAAATTAATTTGAGATTTATAAACTATTTTTATTTTCATTGATCTAGCTGTATGAAATTTTTTACACGATAATGAAGTATACGGATAAATATATTTTAAATTGGGTTCTTGAGCCAACACAATTACATGTTTCGAATTATGGATAATCGCAACTGTTAGTATTTGACCAAAGATGCCCATCACGCTGTTTCTCAATAACACTATAATACTCCATTATCGGAATGTAAAGATGATTAAATACCACATCGTTAAACAAAATGTTATGACACACAATCTGCTTTATCATTAATTTAATAAAGACGTGTAAACCTCGCAGAGCATTAAAATGTTATTTTTTATATGATTAAAACTGCGAAAATTATTTCGCTAACTTCGACACTTATCATTTACAATAGTTACACTCGGAACCAGGTGTGAGGAACATTAGTTTATTTAATAAAAAATAGTTACACTCAGTACATTTGCTTTATATGTACATATAAATTTAATGGGAACTTTAAACTATATCGATGTAACTTTATGGTTTCGATGAATAATATAACATTTTTATGAAAGGTAGTTTGGCATTTGAACAATTTTTGATAAAACAAATCAGCTATGAAATTAGGAAAACACCATAATCAAGCTGCAAACGCATATCATTGTCTTTCATGACCTGTTAATTTAACTAATAGAGACAAAAGAAATACATCACATCGATTCAAATCTCAGTAGGAATTGGTTCTTTAAGGGTCTGAAGTGTATACTTATGCATCACGAAAACTTAATACGTGTGGATAATGGAGTGTCGAAGAATTTCTGTTTTCGAGAGAGAGCCCGATTAACAGACGACTTCTAGTTGTATTGTGAGATTAATTTGCGTTTTAGCTAAGTGATTAATACAGTTGATTTTTTTTCCATTCAACATTACTATATGTGTTCACAAACGCGAACATAATTGTTAAGTTGTGTTTTTTTTTCAACGTGTCATACATAGCAAGTCTCAAAAGCTGATGGTAATTTTACTTCTGGTAGTAAATATTTTGCAAGTGGCTGTAAAACTTGTTTAAATACCAGTTTTATGAGCGTTTTTACCTGAAAATAATTTAAATACTATTCCACCTGCGCTGTAGTATTCAAACGGCATCAGTTGTCTAATATGTCACGATAACGACAGCTGTCGTGCAATATTTCCACAACATATGTTGACTATTCTGGTTATAGTTTAGTGATAAATTGTATTACGGAATATACAAACATTATTCAGAGATAGAGAACTACGTTTTTGGGGATTTGAATTTACTAACGTATTTTTATAAGTAAGCTTATTCTTTTAATAGTCCTTTTAACGTTTTGGTAAATTGACAAAATAAAAACAAATTGTTTCAGATTCGCGCATTTTCGTTGTTGTAATTATATTTGAGAAGAAACACTAATACTGAACATTTACCATGCTATAAAACATCCATTATATGCATCTTTTGATGATTTCGAAACCTTAAAATTATAAAAAGCGAAAATATTGAATAATTTGGAGATTTCATTTGTCGCCGTTATATTTTGTGACACACGAGGATTGCTAATATTTAGCATAAAATACATCATGCATTTGATGAGCACGGATGGTCGATTGGTCTTAGCGTAGACTTTTACTCCATTGATCAGTGGTTCGAGCCTAGTTACGTGTTACTTTTTTGTGTTGTTTTTTTAATTTTATTCTTGTTTTTTACTGGAGTTTTTTAGATCCAATGTTTACATTTATCAATATAAAGCATTTAATGACAAACTTCAATACATAACAAAATATGTGAGAACGTTCTTTAAAGTGTAAATACTATCACTGAAAAATAAGTAATGTAAACAATTGTCGTTAAGAATTGATCATATGTTAAACGTGACATACATGTTCTCGATATTCATCTTAAGACAAACATTGCTTAACTGTTTTATTAAATGTGTTTTTAATTAAATTCAATATATAACACATGTGTGAAGAACCTATATATCATTACTTATGAGCTACATTTCTAAACTAAATATGAGTAAGTACATTATGTTATATACACTTACCATTATATAAGCTATCCAAAAGAGTTATTGGCAGACAAAATACTGCTACGAGCATGTCGGCAAAGGCCAAGTTGACTATGAAGAAATTGATCAAAGTATGAAGCCGGCGTGTCCGACAAACGACCACAATCACCACAAGGTTCCCAAAAAGCGCGAATATAAATATTAATCCATAAGCGATTGAATATAGCAATATTATGTACATCGGCTGACGAATATTCGGAATCAAACCGTTATCACTGATAAATGTTGTATTTGCAAGAGAATCAGAATTCCTCGTGGTGTTTGAATGATTCAGCCACTTCGCATCAACTTCGAGATCCATCATTTAATTATGTTTCAAACTTTTTATGATAGTAAACATTTATATGTTCATTATAACCATTGTCATCAATCAGAATTTCGAAATTGTGTTTTTTTTCAAACTTATTAAAAAACCTCACATTTGTATTGCAAACAACGTCAGTAAAAACACACGCAATATCGTTTTATTTATCGACTTAAATTTACAAATCTCTCCGTTTAAATTGTAATATTGTTCTATCAGTTATCCTTACTATTCAAATGATGTCGCCGACGCGTGCTGCTTCAATGTTTCAGGCCTCATAGTAAAGGCAAAACTCGGTGGTCTATTGCGGCGATCAGCCTCGGTGTATTGTTCAAAACACTATTGGCTTTTACCATGCAAGTGGGTAGTTGATAAGAAGTCTTATTTTAAACGGTGCTATTTGCAAATTACATCATACACAATTTTATCATTTCCAATAACAGTCAATTAAAGGGATATAATGACTAATGATACAAACTGCAGCTCAGAATCATTTCAAGAGAATCTAGTTACTTTACTGTTTTGAATAAAGGGCAAACATTCTAATAAATACAAACATACAAAATGTTTCGGTATTTACAAAGCTCACGTCCTTTTATCAATTAGGACATTATCAATTAGGACACATCAAATTCTCGTCTGATGTAATTATGACGCATAGGTATTTTAAAACATATTTGTGAGTTTTACACTTTACAATTTAAGTGTGTATTATATTCGTTTTGACGTCTTCAAATAATGTCCATGCTAATACGTTAATTTATCGGATTACAATTTGGTAAAAGAAGCATTTATATATTATTTTCGAATAATATTCATATTCGAATTTCACATATGTATGATCAAAATGTGCATCGCAATGAAATTTAAAGTTCTATCACATAAGTTTAGTTTCTGGCTGTATTTGTGTACCAAATAATGGTAAAATACAACAAGCAGTTTTTTTTCGAAAGAGACACATAATGTAAAAATTTCAATTAAAGAGCTAGTCCCTACGTTTTCTTTCATTTCTAGAAAAGCTGAATGCGTATTGCTTTCTATGTTGCATGAACCTTGCATTATACCTTGGCATAGATGTCTACATTTACCTACAATAAGAAATTAAATAAGTTCTGAAAAGCTTCAAAAACTGATTTTACGTCGTTCATGTTTTTCCATTTTATACGCCAGAGACATACACACATGTTGAGCTGGTTTTCGTGTATTTGTAAATCATTTGAAGCCCCGAATAAATTATGTCCTCCGATACCATACGTTGTATACTTGTATTGGATTATTCAATAATTGACATAATTTCAAGACAAACATGTTTGTACTCATCTGAAACATAATTAAAAATAAATAAAACATTTATAACGGCGTCCTAGATTGTTGACAAGCACCTATGTCATTCGTTTGTTTGATACTTTTTTTCTTATTAGTAAAGTAAGGAAAAGCCGTTGCCTTTTTTTCTTTGTCGAAGCTTGCTTATTATGATATATATATATATCATAATATAAAAATATAATTTTTAAGAATTCTGACAACTATAAAAGGTAAATGCCTCGCCCGCATGTGTAATTCTTATAAACATAAAAAACCCATCACACTTTATTCTTTTAACGAAATACAAATTAATCTGGAGGACTTTGTTATCTTAACCAAAACAAAATATCTAAAAGCTTGCAATAATTGTTTTTATCCAAGAAGTGAACACTTGTTTTTCAATAATTTTTATAACAGAGAACAACACATGTCTTGCTTATTATTAAACTTGTTTTTTCAAACAACATGCAATGGTAGATTGACCTCGACACTCTGTCTAAAGTCTCCCAGTTATTTACACAAGCATGTGCTGGAATGACAGAGGTTGCGCGTCGCGTGAATTACTGCAGAACATTTTAGTCTGGCATCCATAATAAATATGTGCATGCATTGAGTTGAAAAATGATTGCCACAGATAATGTGTTAGGATATACATTAAAAGTAATATGCAAGCGTTTGTAATTTTAATGAACAAAGATTACCTACTATTATTAAAAAAAAAGAAATGCATATTCTTTTTTGCAATTTCGGAAATTGTAATTTTCAAAATGGCCGCTATTTAAGATGGCCGTCGTAGTTTTGCCAATTGAAGAAGTGTATTGATTAGGGATATTATTAGAGATTTGTATACCAAATTTTATTGAAATAGATGAAACAATATAACTGTTATGATTTTTTGAAGATTTTTTATGAACAAATGATGGCCGCCATTTTAAAATGGCTGCCAAAATCCGCCATTTTATTTTTTTCAGATGGGTCCATATCCGAAATAAGTTGTTACAACCTTAACTCCATTTCTGCAAATTTGCATGTTTTTATCATTTTCTGAACAATTTTCACACAAATCGACTGGACTATAATGTTTATTGCTTAATACGCTGCATTTATTAAACATACAAATAAGTATTCTTCTTACATCGTGCTTAGCGTTAACACTAATGGTAATTGATTACCAAAATGTTCGTTATTGTTACAGCTTCATACTGAAAGCCGGTTTAAGCTTGATGGTTATTTTCGTGTTCATTGAACATTAGTATTTTCTCTAATGTGCATTTGAAGCCTCGTTTATAGTTGCGTATTAAACGTTTTTATTTTCAGAATATGTAAACCATTTGTTTTATTATTAAATAATAGTGCAAAAACAGTTAAACAGTCAATAAACTTAATTAACAAAAAGACCGTTTTATACTCGTGTTAAGATTTATTTACCGAATTATATGCGTGAGTTTGACCAAAATACGCTTTTGGCCGATACAACTGGCATATTGTGTTATGTGATTGCATTTTTCCTAACAGTTATTCGCATAATACATGTAATAATGCTAACATTAATAAATATGACCAATATAAACCAATAACCGAATGTCACTGTACTTTACTGATTGTAAATAGTCAAATTAATTAAAAGAGTATTCGTTCTTTTTGTCATACAACGTTATTTAATATAAACATATTTACAAGGAAGTAAGCTTCGTTTTTTAAAAAGCACCTTCCCCAACGTGGTTTTTAATATAATAAGTGAGGCTTCTCTTTGTTGTGTATTGAAAGACGTACACACTTTTACATGCAAATATTTAGTGTTTTTTTGTTAAATAAAATGTCTTGAAAAAAGGAACGCGCACCGGAGTTTTATTTGTGTAACCCCTTATTTTGCTCAGCGACGTATGTATATTTCAATAGGTAAGCACAGTTTAATTTATATAGACCTTAATTCTAACCTGTCTTAAGCATATAATAAGGACTAGAAGAGTTAAAACAGATCGTATTTTAAGGCATCATAAAATATATCTTAAAGTGTAGATTGCATTCACAATCTTGCTTTTAAGAAGTGCTGAGGTGTCTACTTGGTCAATATGTTTTAGTGTGATCATTTGGGAATTAGTCGTATATATAACTGGTGTAAAACATTATTATAACAAAGCACTAATTAAATTTTATTTGCAAAATCGTGTGTTTAGTTAGAGAACATTAATCCCTATATTGACAGTATATTGACTTGGTAATACCAATTCCAAACATAATCAACATAGCGTCGAGTTATTGCAGTGAACATTTCAACGCATTTCTCTCATGAAGAAAGTTACACATAATTACACATCCAAAGATTCATGCCAATCTAGCAAACGGTTATAATTCTATTCTAAAAATAAAATTAATGCCAATTACGAATACAAGTTATTTAAAGCGGAAATGATGTCGAGCCATTTTGAATTAATAAAATAACGACGTGTTGCATGATGTTTCCTTTTTTCTAGAGCATGAAACTATGTACAGCGAGTGAAAGTAAGTGAAATCAGTAATAAAAATGTATTTTTCTATAAAAGGGATTATAAAAGATCATATTTTACAAAACATGGACGTATAAGCGTTGAAACACTAGACTAAATGTTCATACGTAATAGTACCAGATTGGAAAATTGCAGATTATTTTATTTTGTAAAATCTAGTAGTCTTCTGTAAACGAACGACACATGTCGGGAATTCTACTCAATATACCCATTCGTTCGGTTCTGCAACAAATATGAGTTTCGGTATATCTGTTAATTGCCAATTAACGAAAAGTTAATCTGTACATTATGATTTTTATTTAAATAAACGACATTTGATTGTGTCAAAGAGAGATTGTTGAATTAAATCATTGCATATCCCTCATTCATATTCGTAAGTTAGTTTCTCAAAAGTCGTCAGGTTTCAAACACGTGTCATCTGATCTCACGATCTTTCTTTACTATACTCGAGTAACATGCATACTACTTTGGGTTCTGGAAAGTCTTAACGTCCTCCAAATAAAGTCGTTTTCAGATTACAAGTACATGTTATATGTGAATGACTTTACCATAATTGCTAAAGGCGTCAGCCGAAATATGGTATTCGGAACGAGAGACGGGCAGGTGCACACTTCCTCAAAATAGGGCATACGAACATGGAAATGCCATCGCAAAGAATGTGCCTAGTAAATAACTTACTTAAATTTCATAAGAGGATTTTAAGGAATTATTTTAAGTTTCGTAAACATAATGAAAATTATCCGTCTTTCGTAAAGGATGTGATTACGTGTGTTTTCGAGTTAATTAAACAACGTATTTATGGTCTTTCTGATGCTAAAGATTAACAAAGAGATTTAACGTTCACGAAATATGTTGTAACAATTCACACGCTATAAAAGAGATATGTTTTGGAAACTCGATCTCTTGAGAATTCCAAACAAGTTTCATAACATAAACTAAAGAGGTGGAACAGCAGAAAACATGTTTGGTACTTAAAACAGCAATCAGAATATTTTCAAAGCTATTAAATATCATGTTTATGGTTTGAAACAAAAGTTTCACAAGCGTGTTCCATATTTCTCTTAAGTCAACAGTAACAAATAATTAGCCACAATTAAAAGCAACGTTAAAACACAACAGATTACGAACAGAAGAATCCATGTTTGGCACTTAAACGGATATCAGAATATTTCAAAAGCAATACGATTTAATGTATATGGCTTGAACCAAAAGTATCACAAGCATATTCCATATTTCTCTTGAGTAAACAGTACCAAATGATAAGACACAATTAAAGCAACGTAAAAACACAACAGATGATATCCAGGCATCCACGGAACATTACAAACTTTTTACTATGTTAATGTTTTAAGGCATAGGTAACCCCAATTTAAAACTGACAAACCGGTACGAACTGTATGCTATAATTCTTCACATAATATCGCAGACGCATGTGCAGTTATTGGGTTACTGATAATTCTCCGTTTTAAACAGCTTACTTTGATCCTTGGATATATTTTATTAGAACATTACTCGCCGGGATATATTGTATCATCGTTTGTAACTACGCAGTTATATATTTGATACTTTATATATAAGGTTAAACATTTGATTGAATTCAATTAATATAGACATGTTCGATACACTTGATAATATAAATTACACAACGCGTGCATTTGTAAGACATGTCTGATATATATATATATATATATATATATATATATATATATATATATATATATATATATATATATATGACTTTGTCAAGACATACTGACACGTTATACATTGTTTATGTTATTCTGTATTTTCGTCGAATCCTCACAAATGAATACATCTTGGGTTAAATAAATTAACTACACAAATTGTAAATACATCTAAAAACATTATTTCTTTACATTATTTACCAATGAATTAAAGTAACATTTGTATTTACGATATAACTCACTGATCCGTACGACACTAGTACACTACAATGGTGTGTGTGTCATACGATTTACGCATAACGGTTTGGCATTCAACAACAACAACAACAACAACATTTATTAGCTTTTAAGCATAAAATTGCTTTTTAGCCAAATGTATAATATACACGTGTAAAGACATGGATGATAATAATTATGAGAATAAGGTAATAATTATGAAAACTATGCAATGTTTTTATTTTCTGTCTTTAAAGATATATTTGATTTTTAAACGAGTGTTTCGTGTGTGATTAATTCTGGTGTTAGTTTAGTTTCGGCACTGGTCAAACCCTAAATGCATTATCATAAAAGTTCCAAGGCGGCTATCCCAGATTTTTATCATTGAATTATAAAGTTGTTGTTTGGTAATAAAAGTAGTGGATACGACTTTCTCTCCTGATGAGTTTGTTTGTTTTCCTTATTTTAAGGCATAGCCACAAGTAGACAATTACACTAAAAATCTTAAGTATATATCTTGACCTTTTTCTGCGCAATGGTTGAGAATATATGTGATATTGAAAGTATTCTTTCATGTTTTTTACTTTGAGGTATCACTTTTCTATAATGCGACCTATGCGTGCATGCAAGCATATGAATCATTATCTTGCAAAACACAAGCTTAAATACACACGCTTTCCATTACAGATTCACAATGAAAAGAACAGTAATATTTCATTACAGAAAATTAATTGCTTTGCAATCGCAACCAGATAACAGGAATTGTTTCGT
This sequence comes from Dreissena polymorpha, assembly GCF_020536995.1. Lineage (NCBI taxonomy): Eukaryota > Metazoa > Mollusca > Bivalvia > Myida > Dreissenidae > Dreissena > Dreissena polymorpha. The sequence goes on from NC_068356.1 coordinate 33,403,115, forward strand.
TTACACAAGTATCAATATCTCATATTTAGTTTGAAAATCAATCAATATTTCATCGTTTTGGGGTTCAAATGAACAAATAGAACCTTTATTTAATCTGACAAAAAAATCTCAATATATTAAATCATTTAACTATGTATCATTTTTAACGTATGTTTATTATATTTTTGAGTAAAAAATAGATTGAATTCTTGCCTGGGTCAGAGAAGACACTACAAAGACAGTTTGTATGAAAAGCAATTAATTTATTTTTGCACCCAGTCGATCGATTGATTCCGTCAAGTTCACGCCTTTCCATAGGACAGCCCGTTAACGTTTGCATTCTTTTCAAATATTTACGATATAAAATTTTAATAACATGAGTACTTTTAAAAATGTAGTCTGTCAAAGAATATGAAACGAATGAGAGCTCAGCAAATGTTATCATTGGTTAAGTGTAACAGAATAGTGCAATACTTTTGTGAATGAGCTTCCAACAGTTTATATCGTCAATGTCTACTAAAAAGCATTATTTACGAATAGAAAAGACAAAGAAATCCTAAAAACGAACACAAATCTATATATACCGCTTTATGCGAAAGCGAATCCTTCCGGACAAATGTTTGAATAAGTGCTCCGTCTGAGAAATGCGGATTTGAATAAGCACTTTGGAAAGTGTTTAAGCAGATCATTTTCTTTACCTAAAGAAACACGACTAGTGTATGATCATGTCTTTATTGTAACACTTACATAGGCAGTATTTCGCTGACGTCAAGAATATATATTATGACATCTAAATATTTGAGATTGTTGAAGGCTATTGTGGTTTTGTTTTGTTTTGTTTGCAAAACAAAGCTTATTTGCTAACACTGTTTAGGGACTTTTTCATGGCAATACTATTTTATATATCGTATAATGTCAATGCAATCAATTCTTGACTTGAATTAGTTACATTGAGTCGTTTGTGTGCATTTGTTCTTTGAGTATTGGCAACTTACCTCTTCCCCAATGTCAATAATGTACAATAACATATTTTATTTTATCCAATCAATGAATTTGATTAATCACAATTTAGTCTGAACTAAGCCAGCATGTGGTTATGCTTTGTTCCATCTATCACGATTTTTGCCACGATTAAAATCGTAGTCTTAATCGTAAATGGATCGTGGTGAACATTAACAAATATTGTATTCATTCGTATCAATCGTTTTAATAATTAAACATATTTAAATGGTTAAAAAACAAGCAAATTCGTTGAATTGATATCCCCCGTCAATATGCTTCTGGACACAAAAGGGTTATATTTGACACTAAAAAAGCATTTTTTTGAAGAAACAAAGGACCATAACTCTGTTATTATCCGATGGTTTACAATGCCATTTGGCGTGCATCATCCTATTATCCATATATATACTAATACCAAGTTTCAATGAAATCCGCCAAAGCACTTCCAAGATATGGCTTCGGACGGACGGACGGAAAGACGGACGGACGGACAACGCCAAAACAATATCCCTCCGCCTATGGCAGGGGATAATAACGATAAACACGAATTTTCGCGCTCATTTGTTTACCAGGATCATCGTTACAACTCGTATAAAATCGTACTGTAATGCTAGGTTTACATCTGGCCACGATTACCACGATGTCCCCGATTCCAGAGTATCGTGGCGAACGTAACAGAGCGTGGAGTCGAATCGGGGTGATCGTGGGGGAGCGTAACGGAACGTGGTTGAATCGGGGACATCGTGGGCTTCGGGACAGATTTTAAATCAAACTTAAATTTCACCACGATTGCCCCGATTCATTTTCTATCGCAGGAGATCGCAACAAAACGGCTTTGTCGTGGGAGATCTTAACAGGACGTAACGGAACGTGGTGGAGCGTGGAAGCCAATCGTGTTGATCGCAACAAAGCGTAACAGAACGTGATTCAAATCGTGGGCTCGATCGTAGCAACAAAACGTGCTGATTTCGTTAAGGAAGCGTAACAGAACGTGGAGTATACCATTTAATCGTAGAGCTCCCCGATTTTTTAGCCTCTGGCTAATCGGGGAGATCGTGGCCAGATGTAAACTAAGCATAACATAACAAATCGCAAAATCACTAATGTTACTGGACCTCCACATCGTGGTGATTGCATTCGATCGTATTCTTTAGATGTCCCTTTCCGGTAAGCTATGTTGCGATCTCAAGACTAAAATATCTGGTAACGATTCCAACCGATTGTATTTTAATTTTATCTGGACGGTTGAGTGCAAAGCAGTGTATCATTATGTAAGGACACGCATAATACCGTATGTTAGCATAACATTTGAGAGTAAAACCACGGTTTGCTTCACACGGCAAATCGTAACATGTTTAAAGAACGTACTGTTAACACAGAGCAATTAAAAGGGGTAGTCTTTGAAGATTAACAAAACAAGTGTTTAATGTATTTGTGGCCAGAAAAGCCCAACGCAAACACAATTATCTCAACAAATATCAAAATGGAAATGCGTATTTACGAAACTATATCGAGGTTCCTTCATAGATTTAACAATATACATAATGATCTTATTTTTGCGGGACAATAGATTCAACGCATGTTCAAGTACCAACTTAGTATTCGTGTGTCATATATAAAGATAACGTTGCGGGAAATTTTAATGGAATATATTGTGCCACAAAAAATAAATACTTCAATTTTGCATCTCTTTTAATCTATGTACCATACTACATTTAGCGTTGAAAATGTGGCTATTGCTAAAATGAACATTTATTTTTTCGAAATATTTTGCGAAATATTCGTTGATTTTGAGTATTTGTGTTACTTTAACGATTCTACGTATGATTAAGAACGGTAAATTAATACTGAAAATATATTTATCTTCAACCACGAAGAGGCAAATAAACAGAAAACATCCTCTAAACGTCGTTTTTCCACGATTATAACTTTAAGCAATACGATACTCATTTTCATCACGCGGAAAACCGAGCCCATGGTACGTTTCTTTCATTCAATATTAAAGGGGCGGTCAACCAGATTGCTATATATCACGAAAAAAAGAAAAGTTCTAAAAAACCTTAAATGCTTTATATTGATAAATATAAACATGGGATCTAAAAATCTCCAGTAAAAAATCAAGAATAAAATTTACAAAAATGTAACCCTCAACAGGGCTCGAACCACTGACCCCTGGAGTGCTGGAGTTAAAAGTCTCCCATTAAGACCACTCGGCCATCCATGGCCATACAATGAGAGTTGTATTTCATACTCTATATAAGCAATCCCCGTAGTTTCACAAAATATAACGACAACAACATAATTCTCCAAATTACCTGGTAGACATACTCAGTAAAATTTTATTACCGAATATACTGAAAGATGAAAACTTAACAACATTTTTCAAGTAATGTAATATACCAGACGAGATATTTTAATCATTATAAAAGAATACTTGAAAAAATTACGGTTTTTTAGAACCTCTCTTTTCTTCGTGATATATAGGAATCTCGTTGACCGCCTCTTTAAACATTGATGTCAGATTATTAACCTATCAAATATATAGGGCACTCATTTCAACGCAACCTGTCCTTGAATTTAGAACATTTTACTGAACACGAGGGTGAAACGAGTACAGATCGAGCCTTTTTTAGCCTATAATGAAGTAAAACTGTCTAAGTCGGAAAGTAATTTCAGGAAAAACACTCGATCAAAAATTAAGAACTGTATCAACATGCGATGTGTATTAACTTTCAATATTAAGAGTAGTTTCATCTAAAACATTATGACAAAAACACATTTATAAGCGTACGTCTAAGGCGTCCATTGACACTTACAGTTTGCCTTTTAGGAAAACTTGGATTACTTCATAGACGTAATCTGTCACCATGCATGAAGCCCAGTTGTCCCTATACGTGGGTCTTATTGCAATAGGCTCATATATACAGATGGTCAGTTATTAAATAAACTTGCACTCCTAAACACAGGGATACAGTAAACAATTTATTAACCTTGTAAAATACCCGATAGGGAAACTCGGCATGTTCACATTTGCTATATTTACGCCATTTAAAAGGTAAAAATACCAACAAACGAATTCGAATTTAAATACTATAGGTTCATTTTGAAAGTATATTCATCACGACTTTCCATTACAGTATGCACTACACAACAAAATACCACACCTTTTCTCTTGTATTAAAAATTTAGCAATTTTAAAAGCTTGTGTGCAGAGAGCAGACAAGATGAAAATGTTATCAGTTTTACAAGAGACTAATTTCGCACGATGTGTTTTACATTAGAAATGCCGACTACTACTATCAGTTTATCAAGAGACTAATTTCGCACAATGTGTTTTACATTTGAAATGCCGACTACTACTTTGTTTTTTCCTTGTCCAGCCCGTCTATAGCTGTGAGTGAAATTGATTTTTAATTATAATATTATCATTTAACAAACACATATTATAATCATTAAACTGAAATTTAAACACTATTTTTTTCATCATTCTCTTAAATTTAAAAAACTTTCAAAAAATAATTGTACTGATTTCACTTACTCAAATAATTTATCTACGGAATGTAGGATCATCATTTGTATTATGAATTGCAAAAGCACCTATCTTGCATTATTACACTTACACTATGAAACAATCATACGTTCCAATCTTCAATAACTATAAGTTAAACTGCTGTCTTAAAAAATATTTACCTTCACCTTAGTGGTTTTAATGTGTTTTAATGTGTTGCTATTTCCAATTATCAAACGTATTTAACAAAAATTAGCACTGTTAATTAGACAAACAATATTGAAGACAAAAAGCCCTCGAAAAAATGTTGTCTTAAAATGTGACAGGATATAATGATTTTATTCATGATCAATATTACAAATATTTTGCATTGAAATACCTGTATGCCAGACGTATTTTGTTAAAACTTAACCGTCGTAGACATTACTCATGTTTTTAAAACTGCTAAGTTTTAATATAATAAGAACGTTGTAACACGCGTTTTGCTGTCTATATAATTTTGTACAAGCTTTGTGCATCCCGTAACAAAACAGGAATGAACTTTTACCAGGATTTTTGTAATGGCGATATTGAATATCAATTTCTTTGATAGACTCCGTTTTCCGTTGATGTAATATCTTTTGAATAATTATTTAAGAGAATTTCTTAATTTAAAGCAAACGTTTCTGCACGATTCTCAACAAATTGCCGCTATAAATAGATGACCATTACCGAACAAGAGCTGTACGGCTTATACTTGTTCGTTGGCGCTTATCTTACAACTCAATCTCGGGTAATATTGCGGATTTTTACTTGTATTTGTCTTTTATTTAACTTTCATCCAAGTTCATTTTTAGCTCTACTGGCAAAAGGCCAGCGGTGCTTATATCATGGCCCTGTGTCCGTCTTGCGTGCGAGCGTTAACATTTTCTTTATACATCTTCTTCTCCTAAACTTCAAGTCCAATTCTGATAAAACTTCTCACAAATGTTCCAGGGGTGAACCTCTTGCAAATTTGTTCAAATTATGCCCCTGGGGTTTAATTTGACTCCGCTCCTGGGGTCACAAAATTGAAAATTTGCTTATATAAGGCCTATTTTGTGAAAACGTTCACAATCTGCTCGTCCATAACCATTGAGCCTAGGACTATCAAATTTGGTATGCAGAAACATATAATAGTCCTCTTCCAAATTTCTTCAAATTATGCCCCTGGGGTCAAAATTGACCCTGCTCTTGGGGTCACAAAATTGAACATATGATTATATATAGCCTATTTTGTGCAAACTTAATCTACTTGTCCATAACCGTAGGGCCTAGGGCTACCAAATTCGGTATGTAGTGACATCTAATAGTTCTCTACTTAATTTGTTCAAATTATGCCCCTAGGGTTAAATTTGATCCTGCCGCGGGGGTCACAAAAATGAACATACGCTTAATATATCCGCGGCCCGCGAAATCTCTCCGCATTTAACACTGGTAGATTCTGCCTAAGCATTTTTAAAACGAGCGATATAATTGGCTGTCGTTTCCCAATCTTCCAATTAAAATCGGTTTCCTAAAATGTGTTTGGTATTTCGTATGCAAATGGCGCCGTTGTGAATCGGAAATTAAGATTATTGAAATGACAAATAGCAATCGAATTAACGACTGACATCATATAGTTTGATAGGAATAATGAAATGTGTTTGTCAACGAAAAAGACTACGTTTTAGATACAAGAAAAACATATTTTGTTTAGAAATGTGCACAGTGAATTTGTGCTACGGAAACGAGTGTTTCTGTTTGCAAAACGGAGTTCAGTCTACTCGCGAAGTAAAACAATTTAGAAGAGGATCCTTCGAACATGGAAATAGACAAACGTGATTTGATTTATATGATAGTGGGTCTGTGTATAATCAGATTCATATGAACATGCTGCTTTATTATGTTTGTCACGCTGTTCAGTTAATTGAAATAGCAGTGAACTAAAGATGTGAAATGCAAGATATTGAAAGGTAAACATATTTAATATATTAATTCAACTCAGTTTAATACATCATTAACACAAGAAGAACACTTAAGTGTGTTTGTTTATATTTAGTCCATTAACCTTGCTGGTATATAACATTTTATAAAAAAAAATGTATTGTTTTGTTTGTTTTCTCCAAATGGTTAGTATTATTATTTTATGTTAACATTCTCAAAATTATTGTTTTATTATATTTTCATTTTTTATGACGCCATTTTATGATTTATAAACAGATGGCAATAAATATTTGTTCAAGACAAACTTAACAACAAATTGTAACATTGACATTAAGTGATTTTAATATTCATTAGCAAAAAAGTAAGGAGAATCCAACTTAAAAAAGATGTATCTATTAAAAGTACATTCTACCGATGCTGTGAACAATCCCCTTGTTTATAACATGACTGCCGCTAAGTCTATTACTAGCAACCTATCAGAAAATAGGTCAGAAACCTTATTTTTAATATATGGCAATCCTAGTATTTTTCAAAAACAAACATGACAGGTAACCAACGTCAAATGGAAAAAGTAAAGAAATTAGGTCAATCTAATTGTTTGTCATGATATCTCTTTAAACCTCACGCCATATGCAAGTAGTGTTGCCATGATCGCAACATCTTGATGAATTATAATTCAATTTTTGTCTCATAAACATTAACTTTGTTTAACAAACAACCTCTACAAAGTTATCATTGCTACTGCCTTTCGGCATCTCATGAACCGGAAATACTCGTAACTTTATGTCTCCTCAGGCAAATATCTTCTTTGTACAATAAACAATTTCCTCACCACGTTTACAATCCTGCTACACTCACTAATTCCTCAAGAATGAAGAAACGTTCAGGTGATCTACGTCATTAGGTATTTTGCATATGTCATGAACTATATAAGTAACAGAAACTTTGAAACCTACAAACACTTTTTGGAATTTTGGAAAAAGATTCATGATTGAATGAAGGAACTTTCATTAATCTTGTAGAACATGCGTAGATTTGATCTTCAGCATATAAAAATATGTGAAATAGAAAGAACGACAATATCTTTTGGAGAGATAAATGTACCTACGTTATAAGCAAAGGACCTGTGCGACGATTCCCGGTCTTTTTAGTCTGTTTAGTTAACACCTTAGTAACGTTTTCCATATACAAAAATGCTCACCCTTCCAACTTTAAGCGCCCAGTGGGACGAGGGATAGAAAGAGAAAGTCACATGCTCGACCGACTTTCCCAGTTGTAATCTACATCCATAGGTCATTGGGTTTATAACGTTACATTTTATTTATATTTTCTCTCTGATAGGCGTTTCTTGTTTGATTTAATTATTTTTATATTTTTTTAGCAGTCACATAAACAACCAAGCTATGTAATATGGAATTTTTACACCCATTATTGCTGCTTCTTCCTGAATTCGCGCGATGATTATCTGAGATATTAACTCTATGATTCTATATTCTCAAAACTTTTCTATAAAGAAGGAATGTAGTTGACAATTGTTAATAGTTTTATTTGATCGTTCGTCAAAAAGTTGTAATTCTGTTACTCTTGTATCTTCAATGCAATTGAGTAATTAAATAGTAATTAAATTGAATGCGTTTTATTTCCCTTTTATTATTGTTTAATTTGAGTTACAATGCTATGACGTTAAATTTTATTTACACTTAAATGTATTATGAATATTGCTGGGTCAAGTGTGAGGTTGAGCGCTCTATAACCAGGTTTAAACCCCCAATGCTTTGCATTGACCGTTCCAAGGCGGTGACCCCAGCTTTTATTGATATTTTGTGTTTATGTTGGTTTGTATTGTGCTGTATTGTGCTGTTTTGTACTGTTTGGGCAATCGGTCACTTGCCTTAAATAAAGGACCAACTAATTGTTTTAATGAAAATTCAATACTGCTCCAGCAGCTGGAGTTTCACTTCTTTATATTGAGTACATTTCAACCCATGCGCATTGCACGCTTTTTCGCATAAAAAAAGTGGAGCGATACAGAGCCACCATGGCCCTCTTGTTTTATTTAGTCATTGGAATATATTTTTTGTTGAATTGATTCCTCTTTGATCGCATTTATAGCCAGGACTGAGTGATCTGCGCATCTGCAATGGAAATGCATACACCGCGATCCAGTACTGATCTGTACTTCTGCTTGAGATAGTACTGTTTCAATACAAATGCAGCGGTTACACACACTACTACCAGTAATGCGAGAGCTTGAGCGCATTCCTTGTGTAAGCAGTATATATTTTTATCTGGTAACCCGAATGTATCTTGATTTCTCCGTCCATAATAACTTAATATTATCAACATACATATATCCAGATTTTATATTGTTGCAATTTTTCATTCTTAAGCTGCTAATTTTATTTTGGTAGCAGTTTAACATCACAGTGAATAGACTGGGCAGATGGAAATTTGAGTTTTATCTTAATAAAACATTGCTCTAACTAGTATACAAGCAGAATGAAGTAATCGATTTATGAACATTAATTGAATGGTTTTTAAGGTATGAACAATCAAAGGTATGATATCAATTGAGATATAATCGCTGTAATATATTACAATATCAAGCAATAATTGTATCTTCATTGTATTATCTGATTTAGTTCTCTTCTATTTTATTCATGAGCATATTGAATGTGGATTTTGCGTTGAATGGAAAAAATATTCAGAAATAGTATATATCTCACACAGGCTTGTTCCATGTAGCCCTTCGCCGTTTAAAGTGCGAAACAGAATACTTGTGTCCTTTTGAAATTAATGATAATGTTAATTAATTCTCTATATATACAAAAATAAACGTTGAATAAAATTTTTGCATAAGGATTTGTCGGTTTAAATATCGGTCAGTTGTAAAACGTAACATAGAAGGCAATAAGCTTTGGATTTTCCATCATTTGCATAATAATGTAGTAGTTATAGCCTGTGAGGTTACAGCATTGTAGTTGCTCCTGTTCTGCTGTCTTCAACATTTCATTTTATTTAATCATGTTTATATGAAACTTCTTATATAAACTAGAATAAAACAGTTTCATCTCCGGTCATTTGGATGTAGACATTCATAATTACTTTACGCCACCCCATTTTAGTTTGTCCCTTTTTTGTAATTTAATCAATTGAATTCACCAACGACGAATACTTTATATGTATCATAACTTGTGCGCAGTAAGGTATTTTTATTGGATCGTTTGTGGTTCTATTGTCTAACCAGTTTTCTGTAACTATATAAACGGCTCTTGCAAAAGAAATTGATTACAGAGGCTTCTAAATGTGGATGAATCCCTTGTATTACTAATCAAGTTTATACTCTTTTCTTCACAAATAGAAATATTGAATTGTTGTTGCATGTTTTATTTTATTAAGCAATGCACGTTTAGCGGAAATACAGAAAATGTATAAATCAAACATTTGAAGACTTCAGTATAACGGTTAAATATAGTCATTCTCAAAATAAGTTTCACTTCATACTGCCCTGAGAAAATAAGTCAATCATCATTTCCTGTAAAGTATAAACGTGTGTTAGAAGAATATATTGTTGGTTATTTCAGCGCGAAACGCAGCTGCATAAATAATTTGAAACATGTTTAGCGTCATGTAATCTAATTGGACTTAAATAAAATTATATTATATAACATTATTATCAAATTATGCTTTATACAGTTTCCAATTTTGTGTGGTAAAATGAATATGCAAACATCTCCGCTCCGTATTGAGTTCACAAATGTCATGTTATCGTCTTCACAAACAATTTGTCATTGCCTTCTCCAATGCTTGAGCGTGTTTTAAAACACAGAGATAAACATGCATGCGATGCAATTGAAACATGTTAAAGAAGTTTATGGAAATAGTTCTTGAACCGTGATCTCTTGAATTATACCCACGTGTTCCATAAAAGAGAGAACTGAAACAGGCGAATCGAGTTTGGTAAAATACATCTCATGTTTTCATATAAAATGTTAATTTTATTACTTTAGCACATGTTATCACATGCGTGTTATTGATTTCGTTTGAAAGCAAAATATCAAACGTTTAAGATAAAATGCACAGAAGTATAACATAAATGTTTTACAAAAAGTGTTTATTGTTGTTTTTGATACTTGAACAATGGGGGGAATCACGTGGTCAGATTTAAGAAAACATGGCCGCCGATGCCTCGCTTAGATTGAAAAATTGAGTGTTCAAACAGGTACATCTTCCTTATTACTTACTTGTTTTTAATCGGATAACGCCTATCATATGGCTAGCCGGAAGCGGTTTCATAGAGTATCACCCGTTTCCCTCTGGTTGGTCGGAGTGTGGAGATTACCCATGGAATATTTTGCGATTTCTTGAACCGTCAATTGCTGTTGTACACGCACTAACAATAATATCACTGTTTTCACAATAATTAGCACTGTTTAAGTACCAGTTGTGCATGTGGACGCATTGAAACTTACAAAAAATGGATACATCGATTGCTAATGGCGTTATTTTCAAAGTAAAGTTGCGTTTCGATTGGTTTTAACGATTGCTGTTGAGCACGCACATGGCTGTTGTACACGCACAACTTCTAGAACGACTGTTGCTGAGCACGCACATGTCAAGGAATACCGTTTTCTCCGCCGAATAAGTCTAAAACAACGTCGCATTGGCATGCTCTGATACATGTAGCGATACATATCTTATGCAAACGCACTGAAAATGCTAATTCGTATACGAAATTGGCAATCTGGATCATCAAAATTTTATTTTAAATAGGAATTTTATAGCTAGCCTCTTTCGGTGTAGCTGCCTTTTGTAATGGCTTGCTAGTATTTGAAAATGTTGCTTTTCCTCCAGAGAGTTTTATTTATATTTGTTTTGGATTGCTGTTTTTTGCTTGAAGAAATCCCTTTATAATATTGTCATTTTTAAAAAAGTGAATGTTCAATTGTTTTCAGAACAATTTTTCATGCTAAAGGGACAAGTACATATACAGTTTATAAAGACAGGATAACATTTTACCCTATTACTGTACAGTTTGTGACCAGAACATAAAGGATGAATATGATTTGGAATTGGGCATGAATTTTAACAACTTGCAAATGTATTTTATTTCCTACATATTGTGTACTGTGTTTGACGCTTTCAGAGATCAATTCATCAAGTATTTTTGCCAAACGTATATTTATTTCGAGTGAATATACTTAACACATTTGATGATTAGTAGCATTTGTTCGTCCCAGGTTAGTATTATCAAGAATATTTTTATTGAAATGATAGTCTTGCATTGGCCTCTTTTCAGTACTCGTTTTACATGAGCCGGATAGAGGACAGACTGTACATATAACCTCGAAGCGGACATAAAACCTTATAGCTACATACACCAACTCAGACACATTTCAATTTACAAGGTAAAAGTTTAGGCCTGCGTGACCGCAGGTAAGTATTTCTGTAGTACTTAGCTAAAAATGCTATTAAATTATGAATAAGTACTGTAAATAAGCCATACCAGACATAGAATAACGTTTAATACGTATCATATATGGTTTGGACACGACATTTATAGTCAAAATAGCAAGATGGTTTAATATGGACTTGGAAGCTGCCAGTTGGGAAAATTAAAAGTTGGGTACAATTATTTAATCTACGAAACAAATGGTTAAAAAGTTATGTTTGAAATTACCGTCGTTAAACAAGTCTATCATACGGTCTGAAGCCATTATCTGATCGAGCTGTTATTGTGGTAACAATCAGAAAATTGTATTGGTCTGACTGTTCATTCATTTGTCAAGATTTGGCAATATAACACTTAAGCCCCCCCGCCAGAGGTATGAATACATACTGAATGAACACAATGGGCTCATTCCGTGTGTATATCCAACCCTCTGGCGAGGGCAAAAGTGGTATTTTGCCCAAGATTTTATTATGTTTAGACTAAACTTCGATTATTGACGATTTTAACAGTGTAAGAATCAGTTTCCAATGTTATATCTCTACTGTACCGCATGTATAAAACAAATAAAAACTTCAACATATCTCTTGCTTTAACAAAGTTGACTCAATGGAACAAATAATATGATCTTAACATAATAGATCTATAACAGTTTTCTATAATGTATGTTCATCAGAGATCAGGCAAGATGTGCATCAGCAGATACAGATGTACACCCAAGTTGCAACAGTAACAAGAAAGAGCCTCAGACTAAGTATGTATATATGTATGTATATAACTATTCGTGGACCTTGTTTCATTTATATAAGCTAAAAATGTAACTTTAAACTATATAATGACAATGTCATATTCTTTAAATTGATATTTTTTGCTTACAATGAAACGGACATACTGAACCAATAGAATCAGATCATTGTTTAAATAACCATAATAAATAGCTGATGGCTCTCAGTAATCAAAATCATTCAGAACAATGCTTATCATTTGTGTAAGTAGTTAATAGAGTAAACCAAGAAAAACAAAAATATTTAAACATATACAAGTCACTGAGCGAGATGCAGATGGTGTACTATGCCAATCAGAACAGCTTGGCACAAACATGAAAAGTTCTACGAAAGAATCACAGTACAGACCGATATTCTCATTTTTAAAAATCCAAAAATGAGTGAGTACAAATGAGGTTACTACCTAAACATTGTTTCAAAAATATTATATAAGCATTGAAATAATATATTTTTTGTCACTTTTTGAATGGTTGTTCCAATGCTGTTAAACCCACATAAACAAACAAGGAACCAAACGATCAGTGTATGACTCCGAGATATACAAGCACAAATATAATGAAAACATTTATATTTAATATGTTAATTTCCTAAGTAAAGTAATTTGCGACAATGGTATCTCTAACTCTTCTCTCATCCGATACAGCCTGAAACATATCTCCCTTGGCAGCCTCTTCTAAAGGTTCCGGATCCACTGCTGGTTCCCCCACATCAACCGCAGATTATGAAGAACAGCACAGGCAATGATGATGCGGCTAACCTTGGCTGGCTTCATTCTAATCTGTTATAAACAGAAATTGGAGGAATAACATTGAAAAATAATGCTACATCAAAAGTCATTGTTAAAAATGTTGTCAAATTTGTCCCCAATGCTTGATGCAGAGTAAACAGTAACAGCTACTTTTTTCCCGAGTGTAACAATTTACTAATATCTTATGTATTTCTTATGAGCTCTAACAGATACACAAAAACATATCTCAAATTCTTTAATTGTTTTAACTGGCATTCAGTAATGTATCAGTACTTTACAGTAATACGAGAAAGTTGTGTATACTGCTGTTACATTGACTTGTTCAATATGTCAAAATCAGTTACATTTATTATGCCCCCCTTCGAAGAAGAGGGGGTATATTGCTTTGCTCATGCCGGTCTGTCGGTCGGTCGGTCTGTCGGTCCGTCCACCAGGTGGTTGTCATAAGATAACTCAAGAACGCTTGGGCCTAGGATCATGAAACTTCATAGGTACATTGATCATGACTCGCAGATGACCCCTATTGATTTTGAGGTCACTAGGTCAAAGGTCAAGGTCACGGTGACCAGAATAGTAAAATGGTTTTTAATGATAACTTAAGAACGCATACGCCTAGGATCATGAAACTTCATGGGTAGATTGATCATGACTTGCAGATGACCCCTATTGATTTTGAGGTCACTAGGTCAAAGGTCAAGGTCACGGTGACCCGAAATAGTAAAATGGTTTCCGGATGATAACTCAAGAACGCATACGCCTAGGATCATGACACTTCATGGGTAGATTGATCATGACTCGCAGATGACCCCTATTGATTTTGAGGTCACTAGGTCAAAGGTCAAGGTCACGGTGACCCGAAATAGTAAAATGGTTTTCGGATGATAACTCAAGAACGCATACGCCTAGGATCATGAAACTTCATAGGTAGATTGATCATGACTTGCAGATGACCCCTATTGATTTTGAGGTCACAAGGTCAAAGGTCAAGGTCACGGTGACCCGAAATAGTAAAATGATTTTCGGATGATAACTCAACAACGCTTTTGCCTAGGAACATGAAACTTCATAGGTACATTGATCGTGACCCGCAGATTACCCCTATTGATTTTCAGGTCACTAGGTCAAAGGTCAAGGTCACAGTGACAAAAATCGTATTCACACAATGGCTGCCACTACAACGGACAGCCCATATGGGGGGCATGCATGTTTTACAAACAGCCCTTGTTCATATTTAGAATATTCAGCATATTTTCCGTCTATTAGTAAGTTGAATTTAAGAACTGAAGTGTGTCTATGGAATGCAAAAATAATGTTAAGTTATTTATAACCTTTTTTCCAACTCTTAGACTTGATATGCCTAGAAATATACGATGTTGTCAATTTCGATTAACAATCTTTGTTGATTAAATACATTTTATTTTATAATCTTAAATAAATTTTATCATTAATAATATAAACAATGTCCTTACATACCTAACCATGAAGGACATGAAAGGTTCGCTTCCAAACACCGAATGCCCTTTCAATACAGTTTGGTGCCTATGTGAGCAGTTTTGTACTTTTCCTGAGCTTCTGACTCTGTGAAAACAGTTATAAATATGTTGATAGTTTTAATACTTAACTATGGTAATTGGAAAAGTGTTGGTACTTGGAGAATCAAGGAAAATCTATTTCATAATTATATGTGTTGAGTATATGCTTAGCATACATGAAAGTTGTTTTGTGTGTTTCGTTTTGTTTTGCAGTTTATGAAAAAAAACACGGCAATTTTCAACCAAAATGTGTGTTTTGCTGGATACATAAGATATGTATCGCTACATGTACCGGAACATGCCAATGCGACGTTGTTTTAGACTTGTTCTGCGGAGAAAACGGTATTCCTTGACATGTGAGTGCTCAACAACAGTTGTTCTAGAAATAACGCCATTAGCAATCGATGTATCCATTTTTTGTAAGTTTCAATGCATCCACATGCACAACTGGTACTTAAACAGTGCTAATTATTGTGAAAACAGTGATATTATTGTTAGTGCGTGCACAACAGCAATTGACGGTTCAAGAAATCGCAAAATATTCCATGAGTAATCTCCACACTCCGACCAACCAGAGGGAAACGGTTGATACTCTTTGAAACCGCGTCCGGCTGGCCCTATGATAGGCGTTATCCGATTAAAAACAAGTAAGTAATAAGGAAGATGTACCTGTTTGAACACTCAATTTTTCAATCTAAGCGAGGCATCGGCGGCCATGTTTTTTCAATTCTGACAACGTGATTCCCCCCATTGTTTAAAGCGGGTATATACGATCTTGTCAAATATTTATTTATTAATATAAAATGTGTAAAAACTTATTATACATATATTTCAATATGAACTAAAATAAAAGTTCAGAAGAACATGTGTCGAAAAATGCTAAATAAGCCATATATTTAATTTTGAAATCGAAAAAGGCTGTACAGCCGAATTCGCCAGCATGTATATCATGCATGTACGATGTGAATCTAAATTTAGTTTAACGGTTCATTTGAAATTCCTGCAGCGATATCGATTCATACGACACACAAACACTTACTAAAAAGACGAATGCATCGGTTATTGTAGGAAAATAATTACGAATTATCTTCGTCACAATCGGCTCAGGGCCCTAATTTGTATTTGCTGTATTTTATGAAATTCGTCTTAAATGTATCATTTTTCTTGCATATTGTGTGTTATTATAACATATTTGTATCAATATTTTACAATTCAGCACATATAAAAATCGTATATACCCGCTTTAAGGATCGGTTCTTTGGCAAATTATGTGTAGTCTGAACAATTATAGGGCAATAAATTATTCATTAATTAACAGTATTTTAATATCTTTGCACCTTCAATAATTGCTGCATGTAAGTACAGGATAAATGATCGTCCAATTAACAACTTGCCAAAAATATTTATATTGAAGACATGATGAAAAAAGTAAATTATAGCATAAACTAAATTTAATCTCTCCGCAATTAAATTTAACTTTTATTATGTTCATGTTCAAAATAACTATAAAAACTTGGGTTTAAAGTCTCTATAACGCTCAAAATAAACGAAGATTTTGTAAAATATTTCGTAAAATAAAGTTTACACCTTAACAATCAGTGTTCCTTATAGCAAAAGCCACAATTTCAACGCCAGATGTGGAATGAATACATATATTTTTGTAGATACAAAATGCTCGTTTTTATTTATTTGTGACCACAATAAATTTCATGCTAATTTCTTGCGAATATATCTATTCATACGACACACGAACACTTAAATGGTACCATGTTAAAACCATAATAAAAACGAGCATTTTGTATCCACAATCATCTGTTTTACCAGACCACATCTGGTGGTGAAATTTCGGCAATTTCCATAACGAACAATGATATTTAATTGTTTAACTTTATTTTACGAAATATTGTACGAACTTTTCGTTGATTTTGAGTAGTAATGTTACTTTAATTTTTATTACACAAATGAACATATAGTGATCGCATGTCCGACCGTCTGTCTGTCCGTCACTCTTTGCGTTTAAGTTTCGAATAATGCTCATAACTTCTATGTCACTTCAGATGTAACCTTAATATTTGGTATGAATGTGTTTATTGAGAAGGCCTTTCCATACGCACACAAATTTTGACCCCTTTGACCTTGACCTTGAACTAAGAGTCCGCGATTTAGGTTTTGAAATCTGCGTTTAGGTTTCGAAAACGCATTTTTCGGGGGCATATGTCATCCTGTGGTGACAGCTCTTGTTTTTGTTATTGAACGTATACACACGCTAAACTTTAAATGCAGAAAACGTCATAAGAAAACTGCAATAATGAATTGGAACAGGGAACGTGTTTGCAACACAGTTGATCGTTTACTCTGTTCCACATAAGATAAAGCATTGCAATTTATTATGTGTGTGCTCTTGACAAGTTTAAGTTATTTCGCGTATGACGGACCGAAAATTGAAAAGTAGAGAGGGTCATTCCAATGCAAGTTTTGACGCCATTATTTTGAAACACTCAGACTTTATGTTTTGAAATGTTATTAAGTCGTTTTCTTGTTGTTGTTGTTGTTTATATTATAATTGAAAAGATAAGTTTCACCAACTTCATTTATGATCAGCAAATCAATCAAATGTTCTCACTTCATTAAAAGAACACAGTTATCTGCAATCTGTATTGCATTTTACAGAAAGGGGCACGTGGTTACCAAAAGACAGCGATCTCTGTTCATGACGGGTAACGCTTACTATAAGTGTCAAATTCATTTTAAGGCAAAAAACACTCAATGTAAATCCGTATACGCGAAATTCTATCAAGATTTCAAAATTATGCACCGCAGAATAAAATGTTTAACATGATGTTTCATGATTTTAATTTCGTAATAATAAAAGTCCTGCAGTTGAAAACTGGTTGACGTGTATCTCCCATTCTTTAACTGCTTTAATAACCAAGATAAAACAGGATACTAAAGAAGAACTAGATGCAAGCACGTTTCTGTAAAACATTACGAAAGACGGCTATTTTAATCGGCCGAGACCACTAATAAACCTAATTACGCGTAGGGAGCCATCCTCAACAGAATTTGCCGTATCTTGTTTAAGAAGATTTCGGCTATGATAATTGTTTTAAGCAGTAGAGTTTCATATCCAAGGAGCGAATTATAAATAGATAAGCGTTACCTATAATGGGATTTAATTGTCGATGTCACAAACTTATTACATTAATCTATTTATCACATTTCTACATCTTTTCAACGAGCGATGTGTCAAACCTCGGCATTGATAAGCTGTTTTTTTACGTAATTGAAGACATTCTTCTTCATTAATCAGCATTCGTCTTGGCTGGCATGTCGACTATAACTTTAACAAGTTATTATGGCGGGTAAAAAATATGCAGTTGCTGCTAAACAAATTTATTGAAAGAATATTTGAACGCATTAGAAATGTCAACAAATGCAGTCTTTCCAGACAATGACACTACAAAACCCAAAAATAAGTTACATTTAAACACACGTACTTAACAAATCAACTGACAAATAAAGCCAATATGATATATTCGCCTGTCAATATGATTAATTCGCCATGTTAAATGTTTCTTTCACTACTTGCATTACTTCGAATTACTCGTTGATAAATAACTAACAAATTGTTTTCGTTGGTTTGGAAAAATAGGATTACAATTGGAAGGTGTTTTTTCGGAGATATACTAGATTGATCACTGTCCGTAAGGGTCAGCTTGATGTACAAAACATATATGTATCTCAGATTTACCCCAGTATTTGTTTGAAGACAGAAATTTATCACAGATATACTTAGATACACACTGACAACTTTGTAACACACGCTTTCTTGTCATTTTTCTCGTAATTGTCATCGGGTAACGAGGAGTCTGTTTTCCAACGCTATTTTCTTAAGAACTTACATGATAAACCACATTGCTTTTTTACAGATGTTTACAACCTTGTACGTAACATGTGACAGAACTGTAAATTGTAAAATAAATAATAATATTTTTACAAATATATAGAGAGAGTAAATGAAATTAAATAAAATATCACCATAGTTTAAAACATATAATTGAATACATATTATTCAATTATCATGTTATTAGTTTGGTCAATTGTTAATATATGAGATTCTTTTTTAAGTATGTTTACATGAATGTCTTCTAAATCAGAATGGTAATTGATGGTATTAAGCGACCAAGCGC
Organism: Dreissena polymorpha; assembly: GCF_020536995.1. Classification (NCBI taxonomy): domain Eukaryota; kingdom Metazoa; phylum Mollusca; class Bivalvia; order Myida; family Dreissenidae; genus Dreissena; species Dreissena polymorpha. The sequence goes on from NC_068356.1 coordinate 33,422,252, forward strand.
ATTAATTACATGATTGAATATTGTTGCAAAACCGCACTAGAACATATCTTAAATCGTAATGAATTAAAAAAATGTCTTAACTATATTTTGCATTTCTGAAATGATTTTTATGCACCTTCATCGAAATTATTTATGGTGTCATTCATAGTGCCCATATGAATTTGAATACAGGTTTAAGAACACATAACAACACGCAGTAGGCAAATGGCTTCAGAACACCATATAACAGTTCATAAGGCAGTACAAACACAACACTATGATATTCCTCCGAATTATATGTATTACACTAGCTGTTTGAAGACAAACTAATGTACCTAGTAACGTGCCAAAATAGACGGAATATGCAGATATTATCTTAATACAAATGCTTGATTATATTGAGTTGTGTTATGTCTGTTTTGGTTATGCGTGAAAGCATTTATCGACTTTCTACGATTGTATTTGCTGAACACTGTGACCGTACACTATGTTTTAAAATAGTCTTTAGTAACATCATAACTCCTTTATCTGCAGGTCAAAAATATACTGTCCCTTACCTAAGCAATAATTTATTTTCATTAACATAGATAATATTTTATTTAACATTGAACAAAAACTTTAAGTGACCGACTTTATTTTCCTTTTTAGAGCATCACTACAAGATGTACTTATTTTGAAAGCTGATATTTAAGTCCATACCACTGCGTATCTCCTTCATGCAGCTGTGCATTTCCAGTTACAATATACATGTTTAGCCTTGATTCGTATTTGTGTTGAAATAGCTGATTGTTCATTTCCATTAGAACATCAAAACATAACTCAATAGTTCCCCTTGATTTATTTTATCTTGGGAATACATGTAAATGGTTTTTTCATCATTATCCGCATGAATGAGGATTGTTCATTTTTATAACTTTGGATGTCTGATATTTTTGCTCTGACTGATGTCTGATTTTGTTGCTCGGACTAAACGTGGTTGCATTTAAAATCACGTTCATTACAAATTGCACCAACAACACAGGATTTTTGTTCCAAATGTACAAAGCGTTAGAATATATACTTGCAACAGATCACACAATCTTATTTGATAACCTTGACAAAAGTTTCTTATTGATAATACTATATAATGCGTATTAACATTACTTGCTGCAACCTATTCTATATAAGAACATATTGCGTGTAGTTCTCCTGATTTCATTGCTTTGGAATTTGTGTTAAAATTACCAGTTTTTGTTTGTATTCGCTACGTCTGCCAAATTACATATAATTATTTGACGAACCGCTATTCTAGAAGTATGCGATTGCGTTTGCAAAGGTGCTTTGTCAATTTCATATTTCCAAAATAATGCGATGTTTTAAATAATACACATATTTAAAAAAAAGAAACAATCGCTGCTATTTGAGACGTATTCCAAGTAATCGCGTATTTAACTGGAACATCGCTTGCTGTGACATCTGTAGAGTTATTACAGGTCATTTAAAGGGGCCTTTTCACAGATTTTGGCATTTTTTTAACTTATTCATTAAATGCTTTATATTGATAAATGTAAACATTGGATCGTAAAAGCTCCAGTAAAAAATGAAGAAAAAAATTAAAAAAAGGAAAAGAACATTGCCCGGAGCAGGTTTCGAACCAGTGACCCCTGGAGTCCTGAAGTAAAAACGCTTTAGCCTACTGAGCTATTCCGCCGAGTACACATTATTTTATACGTTATATAAGCAATCTTTGAAGTTTCACAAAATTTAACGACAAAAACAGAACTCTCCAAATTATTCAATCGTTTCGCGTTGCAACGCTTTATAATTTTTAGGTTTTAAAATCGTCAAAAGATGCATATAATGGCTATATTAGAGCATGGTTAATGTTCAGTATTACTGTTTCCTCACAAATATCATAACTAAAACGAAAACTTACGAATCTGAAACAACTTTGTTCAATTTTGTCAATTTACCAAAGCGTGAAAAGATCCCTTTAAAGCCTATGTGTACAAGCAACTTCAATCAGACTTGTCATTGAGAGTTTGAATTCAAATTATCATACTTATCAGATTTTGTTTCTGTTCTATAAACTAGGCCATGGCCCAGGTCTAAAAATGCATAATGATAGCGTTTTATTTGAACGTTATTTAGATTATATTTGAAAATCACAGGGCAAAGTTTGGACATACTTTTGTAAAGATTTTCTTACGATATGTTAAAGCGGGTATATACGATTTTTATATGTGCTGAATTGTAAAATATTGATACAAATATGTTATAATAACACACAATATGCAAGAAAAATGATACATTTAAGACGAATTTTATCAAATATAGCAAATACAAATTAGCGCCCTGAGCCGATTGTGACGAAGATAATTCGTAATTATTTTCCTACAATAACCGATGCATTCGTCTTTTTAGTAAGTGTTTGTGTGTCGTATGAATCGATATCGCTGCAGGAATTTCAAATGAACCGTTAAACTAAATTTAGATTCACATCGTACATGCATGATATACATGCTGGCGAATTCGGCTGTACAGCCTTTTTCGATTTCAGAATTAAATATCTGGCTTATTTAGCATTTTTCGACACATGTTCTTCTTAACTTTTATTTTAGTTCATATTGAAATATATGTATAATAAGTTTTTACACATTTTATATTAATAAATAAATATTTGACAAGATCGTATATACCCGCTTTAAGAAATTAAATGTTCAACAATAATACAAATTATGATTATATAACTCATATAAAGTATGCTGTTTATTTTCATAAGCATACACGTGCTTGAAATCAAATTCGTATAATATAGGGTAAAAGTACTAAATGCACAGGAAAAAACATTCGGAAATGGTGTTATTTTAATGCGGGTATATACGATTTGGGCAAATATTTATGAATTTATATAAAATGTCTAAACAACTCATTAAATATATATTTCAATATAAATTAAAATAAAAGTTAAGAAGAACATGTGTCGAAAAATGCGAAATAAGCCAGATATAGTCTCTATAACGCTCAAAATCAACGAAAATTTCGTTAAGTATTTCGTAAAATAAAGTTAACACCTTAACAATCAGTGTTCCTTATAGCAATAGCCAATGATTACATAGATTTTTGTAGATACAAAATGCTCGTTTTTATTTATTTGTGGCCACAATTAATTCCCGCGAATATATCTATTCATACGACACACGAACAGTGCTCATGTGTCGTATGAATAGATATGCAAAACAATAATAAAAACGAGCATTTTGTATCTACAAACATCTATTTTACCAGACCACATCAGGCGTTGAAATTTTGGCAATTGCCATCAGGAACACTGATTTTTAATTGGTTAAGTTTATTTTACGAACAATTGTACGAAATGTTCGTTGATTTTGAGTAGTAATGTTACTTTAATTCTGAAATTGAAAACGGCTGTACAGCCGAATTCGCCAGCATGTATATTATACATGTACGATGTGAATCTAAACTTAGTTTAACGGTTTATTTGAATTCCTGCAACGATATCTATTCATACGACACACGAACACTAACTCTGATCCTAATAGAAAGACGAATGATTCGGTTATTGTAGGAAAATATGTACGTCACATTCGGCTCGGGCCGCTAATTTGTCTTTGCTGCATTTTATGAAATTCGGCTTTAATGTATAATTTTTCTTGCCTATTTTGTGTTATTGTAACATATTTTATCAAAATATTACAATAAAACACATATATATATACCCGCTTTAAAACATATTCGCTTATATTATTGTTTTCTTTTATTTTAGTAGCTTTATAAGAAAAAATCTTCTGGGCAAAACTTAATACTGAACCTCAGTTAAGAATAAAATGATCAAATACAATTTTAATGGTGTATATGTATTTGAATATAAGTCATATCGATGATAAAACTGTTTCCACTCCGCTGAGCTTTGCTAGCATTGTGATGACCATGCGATAATATATAGAGTAAAGTGGGTAGTTATCGCCCATTTAACATTGTTTTAGCATTTAAAGCGGGTATATACGATTTTTATATGTGCTGAATTGTTAAATATTGATACAAATATGTTATAATAACACACAATATGCAAGAAAAATGATACATTTAAGACGAATTTCATAAAATACAGCAAATACAAATTAGGGCCCTGAGCCGATTGTGACGAAGATAATTCGTAATTATTTTCCTACAATAACCGATGCATTCGTCTTTTTAGTAAGTGTTTGTGTGTCGTATGAATCGATATCGCTGCAGGAATTTCAAATGAACCGTTAAACTAAATTTAGATTCACATCGTACATGCATGATATACATGCTGGCGAATTCGGCTGTACAGCCTTTTTCGATTTCAGAATTAAATATCTGGCTTATTTAGCATTTTTCGACACATGTTCTTCTTAACTTTTATTTTAGTTCATATTGAAATATATGTATAATAAATTTTTACACATTTTATATTAATAAATAAATATTTGACAAGATCGTATATACCCGCTTTAATGTCAATCACTTGCGATTTATTCGCAATCAATTTGTACACTTAGGTTATTTTGCAGTTGAACGTGCAAATGCCGATATGCTTACTATAGTATGAATGTGTTTGATGCAAGAATGCACTAACAAAAATATAAGGTGTATTGTGGTAGTTTTCGGACACTTGAGGTAGTTATCGTCCACTTTAAAAGTTTTTAAAAAAACGTCAAATTTTGTACTGAAATTGAAGGTTTCTTTTATTATTTTCTTTCATTAAATATATATGAACAAAATCACAAAGAAATTCAAAGCAACATTGAACGATGGATTTACAGGCATCTTTCGCAGTGGAATGGGTAGTTGCAAACTTGCTCTGCGGGTATCTCCAAGATCATTGCGTCCCCTGTGCAGGTAATATGCCATGCAGATCCACAGGAACTACAGCGAATCCACTCACCGGCAGCTCCCTCGTCGGATCGACAACCTGGGCATGCATTCAATTCATCCATGCTGTCATCAGAATCCATGTACCGAACCCTCACCTGCCTGTCTTTATCTGAAGATGAACTGTCACTCACTTTTTGTTTTCTCTTTTGATTTTTAGTTGAAACTTTCTGCTTACGTTCACGTTTCTTTTGTTCTCTGTCCGGTTTTTTTCGTTCTTTCGATTCCAACTTTTCTTTTCGTTTTTGTTCTCGTTCTTCTTTTCGTTTCATTTTTGCTAGCTGTTCTGCTTCTTTTCGTTTTTCTCTTTCTTCGAACATCTCCAAAGTTTTTTGACCTGATAAGGCTTTTGGCAGGCGTTCAGTTGAACGTTTGGTTGGCTTGGGCGCATTGGGTTTTGGCAAGGACAACAGTTTAAATGCTGGCGAAATGTAGCTCTGGTTACGCATCGTTGCTGTTGGTATCACCGTTAAGGTACTTGTGGCTGACCCAACGACATTACTGGTGCTGGCATTCGCAGTTGGCATTGCGCGGTGAGCTGTGTCTTCATTCTGGGTTTCGATCGAGATCTCGGTTGAGCACGGCTCCTGTATATCATTTTGCAAGACAGGTTGCATATTCGGAACAGTACCTTGATCATCTTGACAAACTGTGATTTCTGTAAAAGAGATATCAGCATTATCAGAATTGAGTAACACTGGCTTGGGACTTGCTTCTGAACTGTGTTCAGGCGCATCACCGCAATTACGCACAGGATTGGCATGTTTAGATGGTTCAAGTTTTGATAGATCAATGCCCTTTGGATCTAGTGGGAAGAGGCCAGATTTTCTGAAACCATGAATGGCATTTTCGATGGTTGCTACAACATCCCAGGCTTGTTTAAAAACGCCGGGAAAATCCTACTTGGTCAGGGGTTGGCCTAGGTGTTCCAACTGCCACGATTTGACACACCGCTTCCATGCCGCCTTCATTGGTGCAAAAAAGCCCACATCACACGGTTGAAGTATGTGGGTTGCGCTGGGTAGGAGGCAATACAGAATTATCCCGTTTTCAGAACAAAATTGAGCAGCAGCACGTGACATATGGGTAGCGTGGCCGTCAACAAAAAGCAGCACCGATAAAGGTATGGACTTTTCCTTCACATAGTCTGATAAATGATGGAGGAACGAAACGAATAGCTCGCTATCCATCCACCCATTTTTGGTATGCCCATAAATGGCTTCTGCAAAGCTGTCGATTCCAGTGTTCCTGAAACGTTCACCCGGATACACGATTAGAGGAGGTATGTAATCACCCATAGCATTAAAGCAAACCATTACGGTGATTTGGGTTTTGTTGCTAGTGACAATATTGTACACATTTTTGGTACCCTTTGCTGCAAGGATCTTTCCTGAGCTAATGCATAACGGAAACCCACTCTCGTCCGCATTAAAGAGACGCCTTGGATCCTTTACAAGACTCGAAGTCAGGAATTTCGCTTTTGAGATGCATAAAGAGACCATCGTACCAACATTGAATCATGTCCATGTTAATAAGGGCTCGTTGATGTAGTTTCATAGGGGTTCTTTCAGTTAATTCAGTGTGCCGACTTTTAAATGCATTAAACCAATCTCTACCTGGGTTATTGTTCGGAAAGGGGTTTGTGCGACCATCACAATCAAGGATTTTTTTCCCCTCAAGGCACAGTTCATTGCGAGTTACTGGATAACCGATGGATGCCATCCCTGTACAATACTCAACCAATGCATTTTCTTCAGCTGCTGTCAATACGGTGGAAGGGCCAGGTCTTGCTCTATGCTCTGGTGTTCGACCTGCCAGTTTGTCCATTAGAGTGGATTTAGGGATCTCGAACATTGCTGCTGCCTTCCGCTTCGACACAGCGCCACTCTTTGCCATAGTGATAGCAAGTTTTAAATTGGCATCTGAATAAGTTTGTCGCTTTTTGGTCAATTTTGATACTTGAAGTTGCTTTGCCATGATTCTGCAAAATAAAAGAGGCAATATATAGTTGGGGTATATTTACTTCAGCATGGACGATATTTCCCGCAATTAAAAATTCTGAGTGGCAATTTTCGACCATCCAAGAAAACAGACAACGGTTATTTATTTGGCATTAACGATTAACAGTCATTATATTAAGGATACAAACTATCTTTTCTCACTATTTCAACACTTTATGGCATTAAACAGATATTTTATGACTAACAATAATTTGGTACCTACCTTACAGATGTTGATAAGACGCTCACAATAACATACGGTACGATCTTCATCAACCGAAAACAAAAAAGCGCTGAATAGAACTGGTAGGAGTCGTTCTTAGAAAAAATATAAGATGTATGATGTCATCATAAATGACGTCATTTTTATCAAATAAGTAATAGAAATAACAATTTTTTAAATGTGTCCGATAAATACCACCGGACGATATTACCCGACCTTACTCTATTGGAATTTATATTGACATAACGGTCAATACAAATAATTTATTTCTGTTGAAACGAAGATCTTGTAGAAGTAAATATGTTGGTACATTATCTTTTGAACTATATCGGTTTAGGAAATAAGAGTTACGGTTTATTAGCACTAAACACTTGTTTACTCAACTGTAGCTAAATCTAGCCAATATATACAATACTTTGTATTATAGAATTATATCATATGAAACGTACGCACATTATTTTGAAACAAAAAAAAACAACAACTTATCAGTACTTGATTGTTAATATATATTTAGTTTTTCAAATAACAATGCATGCCTCGGAATGTGGCTGTATGTATCACTTTAAAGTCTCTATAACGCTCAAAATCAACGGAAATTTCGTTACGTATATTGTAAAATAAAGGCAACACCTTAAAAATCAGTTTTCCTTATAGCAATAGCCAAAATTTCAACGCTAGATGTGGTATGATTACATAGATTTTTGTAGATACAAAATGCGCGTTTTTATTTATTTGTGGCCACAATTAATTCCCGCGGATATATCTATTCATACGACAAACGAACACCATTTTAGTGTTCATGTGTCGTATGAATAGATATGCAAAACAATAATAAGAACGAGCATTTTGTATCTACAAACATCTATTTTACCAGACCACATTTTACGTTGAATTTTCGGCAATTGCCATAAGGAACACTGATTTTTAATTGGTTAAGTTTATTTTACGAACAATTGTACGAAATTTTTGTTGATTTTGAATAGTAATGTTACTTTAATATAGTAATGATACATGATATTAAAGCAACAATTTCATTTTTATTTTTTATTATTGTTCTGGTCATAAATGATAATAAAGGATTATAGTATAGTATTTTTATCTCGTCTCATATAACATAGCATTATCAATTGATATTTTAATGATTATTTTTTGTTTATTAATGAAAATAAACTATTAAATCCCATATAAAGTCTCTATAACGCTCAAAATCAAAGTAAATTTCGTAAAGTATTTCGTAAAATAAAGTTAGCACCTTAACAATCAATGTTCCTTATAGCAATAGCCAAAATTTCAACGCTAGATGTGGTATGATTACATAGATTTTTGTAGATACAAAATGCTTGTTTTCATTTATTTGTGGCCACAATTAATTCCCGCGTTCATACGACACACGAACACCATTTTATTGTTGATGTGTCGTATGAATAGATATGCAAAACAATAATAAAAACGAGCATTTTGTATCTACAAACATCTATTTAACCAGACCACATCAGGCGTTCAAATTTCGGCAATTGCCATAAGGAACACTGATTTTTAATTGGTTCAGTTTATTTTACGAACAATTGTACGAAATGTTCGTTGATTTTGAGTAGTAATGGGGCTTTAAATGCAGATACTTACTGAATGTTGTGCCACGGAATTCAATAATATTCCGACCAGTTTTCGGTACAATGCCTCAGCGGCGTTTCTTAAATGTTTTGATTAAAAAACGTCAGAACAATATGGATTATTCGAATTCATTTGATATAAAATGCAGCATTCATATTTATAATTTAGCCAAATTAATCAGGCGGCGTTGTAGTTCCACATCTGTTGGAATACATTCAATTCAATTTTCTTTGCAGTCTTTGTTGTTGATCGTTGGATTGTTGGTTGGCGGTTCAATTATATATCAATAATTTCCGACCAGTCTTCGGTATAATGTCTCAGCGGCGTTTCTTAAATGTTGTTGATTACACAACGTCAGAACAATATGGATTATTCGAATTCATTTCATATAAAATCTTGCACTATATTATTTCTTTTTCGAGTAATTAAGTGCAATTGACAGAAAGTGTATCGTTACTTTGTTTTGGACGTTTCGATTTATTTTAGCTATTAACACGTAACGGACAGTTTCCTTAATCACATCATAATAATTATGTTTAATTGGTATTTTATATAGCCCAGCATTATATCAAGGACTATCTATACTTCACGTTGTTATCTTCGTCATAAATTGTTTAATATTTCGTCTTTTATAGATGTTTGAATTGTTAGAAAAACTCTAAAAGTCTGTTCTGCAGGCGTTAAGGTTCATCTCTCAATTTTTGTGTCCAGTCAATGTCGCCAATAGTTTAAAAGTAACTAAAAATCTATTCCATTCATTATAAAGGAATTTTATTAATTATGGATCTTTGACATATTTACTCATATTCAGAATTAGGCCTTTTACGACCTTATTGCGGCTTCCCGATGCATTTCACAGCGATAATCTGAATGTTAACACTAGATGAGTCAATGTCTCTGAAGCTTTTTACTTAAGTGCTCTTGTATGTATATAACTATAATGTTGTTAAATAGCAACTAAATAATATTTGTCTTTTATTGCAATTTAATTTTAATTGCGATGCTATTTAAAGCACCTTCTAAGGCGGTGAACCCTGTTTTGCTCATGTTACCGTGTTTAAACGTGTGTCATTTCTAGCGCACATGCTTATAAGGTTTCACTTCAATAAATAATTTTGTATCGCTCCGTCGTCCATTCGATGCTAGTGCCTGTTTATAAAGAGGTCCTTTTCTCTTAGGGGTCAAAATCAATTTAACGATCGCAAGCATGCTTTCGGTGATTAGTTCCTGCATCCTATGTGTCTGCAACATTTTGGTGCATTGCATTGGGGATTACTCCGAAATATGAATGTTTGGGGCGCGTTTATTTATACGTTTTTTTTATATAGAAATTTCACTTCCGAAACTCTGTTTTCCGACGTGCTTGCCTTTGAGCGAATTTGTTAGAAATTGCTAGACCTTGTATGTTTCATAGCATTTATTGAAAGACGACATATTTATCTTTACATTGACACCGGTCTTTAAAAAATTGATATATAGGAAAAACAAGAAAAATGCTTTGAAAAACGGCAGTTTTATAATGCGACCCTATGAGAAATGAAATAAGTGTAATTCAACCTTAAAATCAGTTACGAAAATTTCCGCCTAGACTGGATTTTCGTTTAAAAGTGACTTTCGTTAACCGGATTATTCCATTAACGCCGAAAGCTTCGTCACAGGCTAATCTGGGACGATACTTTTCACATGCGTGTATCCATGTCAAAAGTGTTCTAACCTATATTACAATTAATAAACATGATAGAAAGTAGTATATTTTAACAATTGCGCATTACACAAGTGAAAGATTGCATTATTGTTAACACCTATTGTACGATTTAATGTATAATTATTTTTGTCAATTGAAACTGGTCAACAACCGGTTAATTGTGGAAAGATCATTCACATCAAATAATAATCGGTAGATCGTTTGTATAATAATGTTTACAAGCATTTTGTATCACGCGTGCAGTATATACATTATAGATAGTAGAAGCACGAACGTTCGAAGTGCTACTCACTTTGTTTCATTATTTTCTTACTGGTATTTCACCCGTTTCTTTATAAAACCGAAACGATGTCTTGATAAAGTCGGCTTGTGGGTGTATTCTTATAATTAAATGTACTAAGGGTTTATTCTTATAATCAAATGTACTAATTTCGAGATTTCGAAATTGTCATATTTTAAAGGATTTATTGCCACATAGAAATTGATAATACGTGTCTGTGCAATAACACAAAAATTCAAAATAAAACCAGCAATTTCTTTATTTTACAAAAGAAGACCAGCAATCCTCATGTTATCATTTCTTAACACATGTGCCTGTTCTATTTGCAGACAAATTATCTTCAATTTTTATTATTGAAAAAGCAACCAAACGAACACAACACTTCAACAAAACTGTGATGTTGAAGATTTTTTTTCCAGAAAAAAAATCCTTAATGAAGTGTTGTAAATAAAAGTATTCTGTCCAGTTTTTTTTGTTTTTATTCCTGTAAACATGTTTCTCTAAAACAGCGAAACCATTGCCACAAAAACTCATAATACAAAATGTAAAGCTAGCTTTAGAATAATCCGAAAAGAAATTGTGATAGCTGGGCTAATGACTGTGAATGTTGTAGTTTGACGTTTAAAAAAAAATTATACCCTACAATTGTGTATTAATTTTCTCGGCATAATGCAATAATTATACATCATTTAAATTTAAAAACAAATTGCAAATAATTAATTGTGAATAATGTAAACAATGACCAAATCATCAAATGGCTATGTGAAAATATATCTTAGTGAAACACAGGATCAGCCGGACACTGTATTCCTACAGCAAAGTTGATATTTCTCATATCAATAAATTTATTTTTTAATATGAAGGAATATATTTCAAATAAAGAAAGACGTTTTAATTAATAAAATAAGGAATTATTGCTTTAATAACAAACATATATGGATTGATTGCTTTGTTTTGTTCCGAGGCTCCAGTGTTAAACAATTATTAAAAGAAATACCGTCGGTAGAATTGATGGTATTTCTTTTAATATCACTTGCACACATTAAATACAAAAACTGCATTGTCATATCAATTACTCGAAAAATATGTAATTATTATTTACTTATGTCATCACCTTCCTTCGGTTTATAATATACACATTCATTTTTAACAAGTTCTAAATTTGAAAATCATTTACTGTCTGACATGAAAACCAGACACACCCTGACAATATTCTACCATTTTTTATTGTTGTTATTTCATTTGTTCCCAATGAAAAGTAACATGCGATCAACTTATAAACATTTAGAACCATAATATCCGATGCCTATTTAGAATCTTGGAAAGGTTTCAATGCTGCAGTGATGTTTTTGCATCATTTTCTCTACAATACGACAATGGATTGTGCATTTAATTATCCAATTTCTACGGGTGCAGACATATTTGCTCAGTCATATAATTAATGTACTTGCAAGTAAAATCGACATAAAAAGACATGAGTTATGAAACATTTTTGCAAATAGACACAATTATTCAAATGACACGTTAAATTTAAAGGAAACGTATTTGATAAGAGCGTTTTGCGTCAGGTAAGTAAAACTTTGAGCTATACCACGATCAGACAGTCGTAATTTAAAGCATAATATAAATAGCACCTTAATTCCTAATCGGAACAAAAGAACAAATGCAGACTTCATATTAGGCTTTTCTCATGAACAATGGCGCATTAAAGTGATATAATGGGCATCTAACAATTTATAGGTGTTTATCGCAACCGTTGTTTATTTTTGGTGTTTTCACTTCATATACACTTATATTTGTTAATGCAGCATCAACATACTAAAACCGGAAAGAGAAAAATTATGCATTTGAATATCAACCGTACTTTCGTTTGACTACTGATCATGCATGTACGATATGAACCTAAATTTAGTTTTAGTGCAGATTCGTTCATATGACACAAAGACACAGTTTTGTTTTACGGATCATTTCGGCTTACATGACTGGGTGGGTCACGTAAGAATATCGAATTTATTTTTATAAACAACTGGTAGCAAGATGAGTTGCAGATAATTGATCAGTTACCACATTTTAACTTACTCTTTTGACCTTTTAATTCTTTTAAGCTCAATTCAACAGTGCAAAATGCCCATAATATCACTTTAATGTAAATGCAAATACGAAAAAGCATTTTATGGGAACAGCGTACATCATTATCTTTTATTTCTGTTTATGGGTTAAATAAAAGTAACAGTGAGGAATGAATACAATAACGAAAATACAGATAACCGCCTTTAAAAGAAATCAAAATGTTTATATAGTTGAAGAATCATTTGTGTAATGATTAGTCATTAGAAAATAGACATATCGCTAAATATAATGTATTGCAAGGTTTTTGATGATATTTAATTTGTATGTATAGAACTATCGATACATCACAAGGGACGAAACTATTTTGTGTGACGTAGTCCTTATTGTGTGGCAAATTACCAAATGTAAAAACTAACACATCACAAATGCACGTATAATGGCATACAAAAATCACAAACACATGATAAAACTAAAGGACAACGTCTTGGAACGGTGAATCATTCAATGTTATTGGTAAGTAATGTTTTGTTTAACCCATTTATGCCTAGCGTCTAGAAAAAAAAGGCCTTGGCAAACAGCGTAGACCCAGATGAGACGCCGCATGATGCGGCGTCTCATCAGGGTCTGCGCTGTTTGCTTACCGGAATTTCTGTAAGAAATATTCTAAAAATAGAAAAAAACATACCAGAAACCCCTTAAATAGGAAATAGACTCATCTAACGGTTAAGGTCAGAAGAGTCCACTAGGCATAAATGGGTTAACTCCAAATCTCATACTTGAACAATATAATCTCACAAAATATTTATCTCATAGCATCAATATTCCAACCAATAACACTACAACACACTTTTTAATCAAATGATCATTTAACACCTTAATTAATTCCTTAATGAATCTTAATGATTATGTTTAAAGTTATGATTTAGGAATCCGATTTCGTAAACAAAAAAACGTAAATACATTACAAATATGCTCGTTTATTAAAAAAAATCCCCTACGGAACAATAGTAAAAAATATACTTAAGTTAACAAGTATTTGAAAAATGAACAATGGTATAGAGCAGCTCCAAGGGGTCGTTTACTTTTCTTGTTTACATGACAAGAAAATACGTATACGGAAAATATATTTATTAAAAGTAATATTTGCTCAGTGTTTTACCAGTAAGAGATATTATTAAGCTTATTTTACTAATTCCAATCCTTTATTTCATTGATATGAATATGAAATCTACAAAAACTTTACCGTATACGTTATTTACGAAATCATTTGCAGATGTGTATTGAGACATGTAAAACGAATAAGATTTGGTGCCGAGAAACAGAATCATGATTGTCTTGAACGGACCCGCTAAATAGCTTTGTCCGAGATATATAGCGGTATTTTCTGTACACAAAAAGCTTAGACAAACCGAAATGTATAACGAACAAAATAATGTGTAAATCCATTCGATTAAAGAGTTTATTTTGCTGCACTTTGTTCTTTAATACGTTAGTGCCAAAGTCGTAGTTTTGTTTTATAACCTCGAATAAAAACGTGTTTTGTACTTTCATAATGCATTGAAAAAAACACGTATTGCTTGCAACTGTTATTCAGTTCCGATTGATGATGCTGATGAGTTCGATAACAATAAAGCATATGCATTGCGTACTAAAATGTTTCTGAAATAAATATTATTTCGATTATTGTATGGGTTTGCAGCAAACAGCTGTTTTGTGAAACAAAAGAGTTTATTCAGAATGTACATCCCGCAAATGCTCGTTATTGTCCCGAGGCAGTTTGAGTTTATTGCCAGTCTCAACTACCAAGCATATTTGAAAGCATCACTAGAGCAGACCACAATTGTTGTGTCAGAAAAACAATGCTCAATGTGAGAAATAATAAATCAATTATCTACGTTCGATTAAATAATCAAATAAATATGTTGTTGATCCGAATATACGGTGAAGTTATACAACTTCTAAGTCATTGTTTAAGTTAGCCTGACAGCAATCTGTAACATGTGTCCGTACTTCATGATATGTTAAATAACGCGTTTAGAAAACAAATCTAGATTTACCTTGGAATTTTGAGACCTTACATTATGTAACTTACTGCAACAATGTGTATCATTATTTTTCATTTTAAAAATGAGAACTATATTTGGTAACATTAAAATAAAATGATGGAAATGTTCGTTTTACAAAATACATTGTTAAATATATTGTGAACTACGAAATCGAAATCAATCCGTTTGTTTGTACAATATTGGATATCGTTTTATTCTTATTTGCCAGAGTGCACAAATGTTAACATTTATAGACAGCAGCATTAAGACAAATTTATAGTTTCTGCGTAGTGTATGATATTTGTCATGGAGCGGTTCGGTTGCTGTTTCATTTCATGTCAATCATTGTCGACTAGTTTACGGTACAATGTCTTAACGGTTCTGCTAAATTTTGTTGATGAGATAAACGTCTGAACTATATTGATTTATCCCATTTCTGCGATTAAAAGCGTTATGCACCATGCCTCGGACATAAACAATGCAAAATTCAGAATTAAGCTGTTGATGCATGACTGCAGTTGTGATGACTGTTCTTGATATGGTGCAGAGGGCTTGTGTGATTACTTATGTCAGCCCCTCACCGATGTCCGATGCGATGAGATTACATGTAGCCAACAATTCCGAAGTTACATGCTGAGTGTTGTCTGATGCTAATTTCGTTATTTAAGACTAAATTTCAGGCATATTCTTCAACCAGAATGTAACTCCGCCGTCGATAACGTATTGTTTTCATTTGCATTTGAAAAAAGACATACGACTCGCAGTAAATGTGCATAATCTTTGTGTTCAAACGATTCATTATTTGTAATTCATACTATCACGATAAATGCATTTCATTTACATGGTCTTAGAGAAATATATTCATGCATTAAATATTGCCAGACGTCCAGACGCGCACCGGTTCCCCGTCAAATGCAAAATATACACATTCTGTTTTAACCTTTTTCAGAATACAGCTTTCTCAGACTTAATTTATTTAGAATGGTATTCTTACGTAAATCAAATGACGCTAAGCCTAAAAATAACCCTATTCTAGAAACAACGAGCGTCAGTGCTGTTTTTCGCATTAGACGGCCTAAAAAATATGTCCATCATATGTCGGTAACAATTCTTTGCAACTTCATATTTGAACAATCTTACGGCTACGTATCATTGTATGTAGCAGCTTAAGGCAAAATAAATATTGTCAAAAGTCCTTATCATTTGTCTGTTTGTGACGATTGATAAAAGAAATACGTTTTGTTTTAGTATGTTGTGAAGTAAGACTCATTTCGTAAGATTACAGAAGGAGGATATATGGTTCGCAACATTCCTTCCCATCTCATCCAAAAAGCTTTTCGTTAAGCATATACAAGAATATAAATTTGAGAAAAATCCAACCTTATGACCGCTGAAATGTTAACATGTGGATGCGTTGATGTGCCCATCCTTGTTTTCAATGACATTCCGAATTGTGTTTTACCAATGCAGAATTATTTCGACCAGAATTGGATTTATGTCAATATATGATGTAAAATCTTTATTATCAGCATCTCCGCTAAAATTATAACATGAAAATCAAGCAAGATGGAAAACAATTTGATCATGTACATAACCACTCTTGCAATACTGTGGATACATATTTCAGAGTTTTAGGAATGTCGAGCTAGTAGTTGTTAAAATCTGTGTGCATACCTTTTAAAACTATGATATGTATTCGAAACTTGCGTGAATTGCTTTGCGATAGATTAGTCAGCGGCATTGCATTATTTGTAAAATAATGTGGGTAGTCCTACATTTTATAATTTTGGACCAAAAATAGTGCGGTTCTTCTACTGTATTATTATGTGCTATGATGAGAACATACTTATACGATAAAACTTGAGAGTTAATTAAGAATATGTGTTATTTAATATTTTAAATATGTTGCTTATATAGTAAGATTTTATCTATTACATCGGCCGTATACAAATTATAAAAACACTATTTGTAAACATTTATAAGTTAATGCATTATACTTGTAATGTTTGTTACTTTCAGAATAAATGCGTGAACTTAAGCTTAAAAACTACCGTAATTGTTGCAGTTTTAACTTGTATCAAGTGATCGTATTAAGTTTTGAGTCAAGCAGAAAATTATCCGTTTAAATGCAAAAGTGAATGTTACATAATTACAACAAAAATCAAAACAAGACCGATACCCAAATCTTTTTATTTTTCACATATTAGTTTTCGGTATTATTAGCAGTCAAGTTTTAAAAATTAAGTGTTTTTATTTGTAAAATATGAATCATCCAAACTAAAGTCCACAAATCCAACATAGTTCAGATAAGTCGGTCAACAGAAATAATATATGTTTATTATTACAATTTATATTCTACTTCTTTCAGTTCCGTCATTATCAGGGTTAATTGAACGTATTAATAACTCGCATAATAAATAAAAGTACGACGGAAACTTCCTGTCTATCACTATCCGGGTTAACATCCACCTTAATAATATTTATTCCATATTGTTTCATTTCCGGTATGGAAAAGAGCTTGACCGCTCAAACGATTCTTTTCAAAACTTTGTCATCGATTAGCGTTACAAGCGCACAATGTCTAATGAGGGCTACAGAGTACACAATAGTATTATGGTAGTATTTCTAATATTATTTCAAGTACTTACTGTTATTTTGAAAAAATATTAAATCATACCATTTACTTTTGAAATTAAATATGTTATTTTTAAAGACTTCTGGTTCGTAATGCACAATCGGATACATTTAGTCATTTTGAAGACAAGATGTGTCAAACACTTAACAGAGACCGTTCTCACAAATTTAAATTCCGGCATCACTTTTTAACTCTTTTTCGGAATATTTATAAAAAAAATATCTAATGAATTAATTTTATAATGACTTGTTATTTTAGGATAATTGTCAACTGTCCAAAGATCTGGCATACAAATTAAATCATCATCAGTGCATTATGTTGTCTCACACTATTATTATATCATTTTTAATCGACCATTACAAACAATATCTCAAGATAAAATGTAATCCCTGATACCAGAAGATTCATACCAGCGTATATACAATACAAACAATTAGTTTACCTTTAATTGTAAGTGAAGTACTTCTCTTTGATACATAATTATGTTAGACAAAAAGGCGTTATAATGGCGCATTCCCTCTCCACAAACCAAGCGCTGCTCATATGAGTCATAACTCTTCATACTGCGTGAAAAAAGGGGACATGGAGTGGTAACTGTGAAAAGTTGTGAAACGTACTTTGCTCTATGGGTAGCGCAATAGAAACAGATGTGTCCCTTTGACAATATTGACTCAGTTAAACGATAATCATGTTTTGCTTAGCTCAAAATTGTTATTTTTTTCGCTTGCCGCATTTGCATTCAGAACTCAACCAGGCCTGACCAGAGGAGACGGCGTTACTAAAATCCGCCATGGAAAGTGATGCCATTGTGGTGTTGTGATATACTTAGTGCTCTAGTGAGGGTTTGATGACGGTCAAGCGAGTGGACAGGGGTCGTATTCCAGAAAAATCTTAAGTCATTTCTTAAATATTTTCACTTAAAGTGATATTATGGGCATTTTGCACTGTTGAATTGAGCTGAAAAGAATTAACAGGTCAAAAGAGTAAGTTAAAATGTGGTTACTGATCAATTATCTGCAACTCATCTTGCTACCAATTGTTTATAAAATATATTTTATATTCGATTTTCTTACGTGACCCACCCAATTCATGTAATCCAAAATGATTCGTAAAACAAAATTGTGTCTTTGTGTCGTATGAACGAATCTGCTCTCAAACTAAATTTAGGTTCAAATCGTACATGCATGATCAGTTGTCAAACGAAAGTATGGTTGATATTCAAATGCATAATTTTTCTCTTTCCGGTATATTGCTTTAGTATGTTGATGCTGCATTAACACATATAAGTGTATATGAAGTGAAAACACAAAAAATAAACAATGGTTGCGATAGACACATATAAACTGTTAGATGCCCATAATATCACTTTAATTTCAAAAGGACTATGTTTTGTATTTCTTTACTAAATGAAGATATGCATGTTTTTTTGGTATTCCTCAAATAACATTGACATAATGATGTTATTTTGATGTAATTGTTGATGCCTAACTATTGCAGTATGAAATGAAAATTCCCAATTTAAAGTGATATTATGGGCATTTTTCACTGTTGAATTGAGCTGAAAAGAATTAACCCACCCAGTCCTGTAAGCCGAAATGATCCGTAAAACAAAATTGTGTCTTTGTGTCGTATGAACGAATCTGCACTAAAACTAAATTTAGGTTCAAATCGTACATGCATGATCAGTTGTCAAACGAAAGTACGGTTGATATTAATGCCTTATTTTTCTCTTTCCGGGCAATTGTTTTAGTATGTTGATGCTGCATTAACAAATATAAGTGTAAATGAAGTGAAAACACCAAAACTAAACAATGGTTGCGATATACACCTATAAACTGTTCGATGCCCATAATATCACTTTAAAGCGGGTATATACGATTTTTATATGTGCTGAATTGTAAAATATTGATACAAATATGTTATAATAACACACAATATGCAAGAAAAATGATACATTAAAGACGAATTTTATCAAATATAGCAAATACAAATTAGGGCCCTGAGCCGATTGTGACGAAGATAATTCGTAATTATTTTCCTACAATAACCGATGCATTCGTCTTTTTAGTAAGTGTTTGTGTGTCGTATGAATCGATATCGCTGCAGGAATTTCAAATGAACCGTTAAACTAAATTTAGATTCACATCGTACATGCATGATATACATGCTGGCGAATTCGGCTGTACAGCCTTTTTCGATTTCAGAATTAAATATCTGGCTTATTTAGCATTTTTCGACACATGTTCTTCTTAACTTTTATTTTAGTTCATATTGAAATATATGTATAATAAGTTTTTACACATTTTATATTAATAAATAAATATTTGACAAGATCGTATATACCCGCTTTAAAGCGAGACTATACGATTTTTATATGTGTTGAAATGTAATATATTGATACAAATATGTTATAGTAACACACAATATGCACGAAAAATGTAGCATTTAAGACGAATTTCATAATATGCAGCAAATACAAATTAGCGCCCCGAGCCGATTGTGACGAAGATAATTCGTACATATTTTCCTACAATAACCGTTGCATTCGTCTTTTTAGTAAGTGTTCGTGTGTCGTATAAATCGATATGGATGCAGGAATTTCAAATAAACCGTTAAACTAAATTTAGATTCACATCGTACATGCATGATATACATGCTTGCGAATTCGGTTGTACAGCCTTTTTCGATTTCAGAATTAAATATCTGGCTTATTTCGCATTTTTTGACACATGTTCTTCTTAACTTTTATTTTAGTTTATATTGAAATACATGTATAATCAGTTTTTTACACATTTTATATTAATTTATAAATATTTGACAAGATCGTATATACCCGCTTTAAAGGGATCTTTTCACGCTTTGGTAAATTGACAAAATTGAAAAAAGTTGTTTCAGATTCGCAAATTTTCGTTTTAGTAATGATATTTGTGAGGAAACAGTAATACTGAACATTTACCATGGTCTAATAGAGCCATTATATGCTTCTTTTGACGATTTTAAAACCTAAAAATTATAAAGCGTTGCAACGCGAAACGATTGAATAATTTGGAGAGTTCTGTTTTTGTCGTTAAATTTTGTGAAACTACGAAGATTGCTTATATAAGGTATAAAATACGTACAGCGTGTGTACTCGGCGGAATAGCTCAGTAGGCTAAAGCGTTTTTACTTCAGGACTCTGGCAGGACTCCAGGGGTCACTGGTTCGAAACCTGGTCCGGGCAATGTTCTTTTCCTTTTTTTAAGTTTATTCTTGATTTTTTACTGGAGCTTTTACAATCCAATGTTTACATTTATCGATATAAAGCATTTAATGAATAAGTTAAAAAATGCCAAAAATCTGTGAAAAGGCCCCTTTAAGGATAAAAATAAAATTTAACTTAAGATGCTTCTGGAATACCACCCCAGGGGTTATCTTTGCGGTACAGACACCCAGTGTAACACACTGTTGAAAGTGATCAGACCCGAAGTTGTCATTGACTGTTCAAACAGAAGCACACGCCAAAGATCTAATTTTGATTCTGACACATATTTACACATATATAACGCCAATAAATATATTTAGCATGGTTTAAAAAATTTCACGCCTTCATCGCGGTATATTTCACTTAAGACGATTTCTTTGGTCACTAACAGACTGCAGCTGTGGGATATTGAAATGTATACCATTAATCTATCAATAAAATTATAGAAATGCAACATGTCATTTCACATTTACCCGTCTATATAAATAAACGACCGTTATATTTTACATAGATTAAACGAATATTAATTCCGTTGATTTGCATATGTCAAAACGGATTTTATCCCGCATTTCAAAATAGTAATCTACTTTACACGTTTGTTATCTGAATTTCAATAAACTCCCGACTGCGCTTGTGAAAAGAACACCATAATGATAAATACGTTGCCAACAAGAATATCAGTGAAACTGATGGATGCAAATATGTAAGAGATCGTTAAAGTATTGAAGGCCCTATGAGAAACTGTAAGAAAAGCGTGACGGAAAATCTATTATTAGCCTTGGTGACCTTGACCTTGACCCCAGTGACCTCAAACCTCATCAAAAGGTAGAGGTCCAAGGTACCTACATGCCAAAATATGAAAGAGATCGGTAAAGTATTGAAGGTGCTATGAGAAACTGTAACAAAAGTGTGATGGAAAAATATATTATTAGCCTCGGCGACCATGACCCCAGTGACCTCACACCTCATCAAAATGTAGCGGTCCATGCAAGGTACCTACATGCCAAATATGAAAGAGATCGGTAAAGTATTGAAGGTGGTATGAGAAACTGTAACAAAAGTGACGGAAAAATATATTATTAGTCTCGGTTACTTTAAACCTCAATAAAAGGTAGGGGTCCATGCAAGGTACCTACATGCCAAATATGAAAGAATTCGGTAAAGTATTGAAGGTGTTATGAGAAACTGTAACAAAAGTGTGACGGAAAAATCTATTTTTAGCCTCGGTGACCTTGACCCCAGTGACCTCAAACCTCATCAAAAGGTAGAGGTCCATGCAAGGTACATACATGCTTAAATATGAAAGAGATCGGTAAAGTATTGATGGTGCTATGAGAAACTGTAATAAAAGTGTGACGGAAGGAAGTAAGTAAGGAAGGAAGGACACACTTGCAACTATATGCTCCCCGAAAATTGTTCGGGGAGCATAAAAATAAAATGAACAAGCTTAGTTTTGCAAAAAAATCCATCAAGTCAAATAGTATGCATACAGGTAGACCTATTTTTCGATGACAAACTCTTAAGTGTGGCATGCGTTACTATTCCAATACGGCAGTACCTTAATCTGACGATTGCACCTATTCCATATTCATGCGATTAACTAAAATGACGACTGTAAGTTCAATGGAGATCATCAGTCGGTTTCATGCAATTGACATGCATATGATTGAACTCGTATATTGATAATACACGAAACGATGTAACGGTACCGTATTCAGTTAAAAAATACTCCAGCAACAAAAACTTCTACGGCATAATAAAACGTTGTATAACCCAAACGTTTATAAAAACAATATTAACATAAGAAAAACACGGCGTACATAGAACAAATAAGTTAAGCTGTAGGGATAAACGAGTTTCAGGTTAAAATATGCAATTTAAACGACAACACAAACTGCATACCTCACATTGTAAATTTGATAAACCCCATGCGGTACACTTAAAATAAGCAAGGTAATAATCTGGTATGCAAAATAACACAACAGGAAATTAATATTTTTTCTTATTTTGAAAACTTGTCATCTCTATCAAAATCATTCAATTAAGTACCGGCATATATATTATATATACATTACTGCTTTTTCCCCCAATAATTATACAAATTCAAAATACAACTACTGCATCAAAAGATTAATGTAACAAGTCATGTTCATATTTTAAAACACTTTTATATCTGAATTCACCCAGTGGGCATCCAACGTTGCTTCAACGTTGTATTTAGGTTGCATTCGAACGTTGCCGTTTGGTTGTACCAATGGTCTGTATGAAAGTTTTCCTGACGTTTTTTCCCAACGTTGTGCGACGTTTTTTTCCCAACGTTGCTGCAACGTTGTATTTAGGTCGCATTGAAACGCAGTATTTTTAAATTCTATTTTTTAATAATATAAAATGATTTTTTTTTTACTGTCAACCGCTTTTTCGATTAATATTGGCAGTTATGGACACTTACGAGTTCGTTTCTTAGAAAGAACCATTATTTGATGTCTATAGAGGAGTTAATTAAATGCTCCACGAGTGGGAATCGATCCCACCAAGAGGAGTTAATTAAATGCTCCGCGAGTGGGAATCGATCCCACCAACTCCCGATCGCTAGGCGGACACCTCATCCACTACACCACGGTGACAATTGAAAGATTCAGACAAAAATGTTGACTATTTATTTTTTGTTGAAACTTTGAAACTAGATTCTACCATTGTAATGCATAACACAACTTAAGGTTCATGTAGAGGCTTCATTTTAAAAAAGGTGGGACCCCTAGCATTGAACTCAAATTTGACTAAAGGAAGAGTGCCACATTGGAAATGTATACATATATTCTTTAAAGGATGTTTTTCCTTCAAACTGCAACCAATTTTGTACAGCAACATCTCATACAATCGACAAAATCAATCAAAATACCAAGCGATTTTAACACAAAAATATACATTATTTTCAAAAATCTGAATTATGTTTATTCAACGTAGTTCGGTGGAAAAGTATAGCACTAGTGAATAATATCGACATTGACGAGGGCAAGTTACGCTTAAAAAGTGAAAAACGTTTACATATCTAGAAATATCAAAACTAGAACACATGTCATTTCATCACCATGGGGGCAGCCATTTTTAAATAAATAAAATAGAAAGAAACATGCTAAAAACTCACTCATCGCCTAATTGACATTCCAAACGGTTGACGATGACAAATGCATTGGATTGTAAACTTTCCGTTGATGTTTGCAAACTGCATGATCAGACCTCATAAACACTCAAAAAATAACTATGTAAGAAGCATTTCACCAATGTTTACAATTGTTGTCGAATCACATGTACTTATATTATTGCGCATAAAACAGTACGCTTACAGACTGACAGAAAGATCGATACGTAACTCCGTAAACTAAAAAAGACGTGTGGGGGACAATTTCCAGCTGCAAAATATTTAGAATAAGTGTAAGTGATGATATCTCTACGTGGTCATTTCTGTTATTTAGTGCGATCTCCTGCTGATTAATGTTAATAGTTGTTTTACTAGTTGCGACACAACTGTCAAAATAAGTATGTGTTTTCTCAGGTATGTGTATACACATACCCGGTTTTCTCACCACTGCACGTGGTTTCGACCGATTTGTTTTGCACGTTTTTCTACGGAGCACAGCAAAGGCTACGCTTTCAAAATGGGTAGAAGGAATCGAAATATAAAATCAATCGGTTTGCCAATTTCTTTATATTCCTTTACAATTTTATATGTCGTCTGCAATCTATTGCAATTTGAGATGGTTTAAAATTTGCAATTTAAAGCGGGTATATACGATTTTTATATGTGCTGAATTGTAAAATATTGATACAAATATGTTATAATAACACACAATATGCAAGAAAAATGATACATTAAAGACGAATTTTATCAAATATAGCAAATACAAATTAGGGCCCTGAGCCGATTGTGACGAAGATAATTCGTAATTATTTTCCTACAATAACCGATGCATTCGTCTTTTTAGTAAGTGTTTGTGTGTCGTATGAATCGATATCGCTGCAGGAATTTCAAATGAACCGTTAAACTAAATTTAGATTCACATCGTACATGCATGATATACATGCTGGCGAATTCGGCTGTACAGCCTTTTTCGATTTCAGAATTAAATATCTGGCTTATTTAGCATTTTTCGACACATGTTCTTCTTAACTTTTATTTTAGTTCATATTGAAATATATGTATAATAAGTTTTTACACATTTTATATTAATAAATAAATATTTGACAAGATCGTATATACCCGCTTTAATTGAGAGGTAAATAACAAAATTGTTAAGCCTTTGAAATAAAATTGTGACTCTTATTATCCACCATATCTGGATTTTTTAAAAGGATTTACGTTTTAGTTATGTTTAGAACTTTGTTTAGGAAATTTATCCAAAAAAGGCAGTTGAATAAAAACTCATTTGTTGTTTTATGACAATAATTTTCTGTGAAATGTTGCTAACTTGACCTTGTATATGTATATAGCTTTATATTTATTCAACTTAAGGTAGTTCATATCCTTCCTAACTTTAGATTGAGATTTTGTAAATGAGTGTAAAAATGTATTGGCTTTAAACCAAAATATGAATAAAGCGCAGAAATATTGAATGTCAAAAATGTGTTTATGTTATTCTTTCCGTCTTTATCTTTAAAATGATATATAGTTATACCATAATGTACCACATTGAATGAAGAAAAACCAAAGCGAAGTTTTAATGAATTTTATCCCTCCCATGAACCTTAAACAAAATATTTTATCCGGCGATTTTGAGTTAAATTTAATCTTTAAGTTTAAGCAACTGATCTGTAAAATTTAAAAAAAAATGAATTTCTTAAATTTACAAAAAGTCATATTTTCATTGATGCTACGATTTCTACTCGTGGGGCGTTTTATTATCTCCTCTTTAGACACCAAGTACTGCTTCTTTCTAGGAAACGGACTCGACAGTGTGCATATCTGCCGATAATACTCAAAGGAGCGGTTAGCAGTAAATATTTTTTTTAAATTTCATATTATTAAAAAATATATTTTTTAAAAATACTGCGTTTTATTTCGACCTAAATACAACGTTGCAGCAACGTTGGAAAAAACGTCGGGAAAACTTTCATAGACTTCATTGTGACAACCAAACTGCAACGTTTGAATGCAACCTAAATACAACGTTGCAGCAATGTTGGAAAAAAAACGTCGGGAAACTTTTATATACACCATTGTGACAACCAAACTGCAACGTTTGATGAAACGTCTAGGTAATGTTTTGTATGCAACGTTGTGGCAACGTTCGGTAATGGTTGCCGACTTTGCGACCTAAATATTACGTTGTCACAACGTTGCATGCAAAACATTACCCGGACGTCCGGGTAATGTTTTGCATGCAACGTTTTGGCAACGTTCGGTAATGGTTGCCGACGTTGCGACCTAAATATTACGTTGCAGCAACGTTCGCACTAACGTTTGATGTCCACTTGGCATATCATTTTTGGACCAAAATTAAGTCTTTGAAAGCTCGCAGGTCTAATCAGCTGCGAACATAAATTTTAGTTATTTTCGGAACACCATTGCGATACAGTTGGGTGGGCTGTCCAGTATAGAGAAAATAGTGATATTCATATACACTTTTGACAACTTTTAATACAACCCATTTTAATAACGGTCCACAGACATGTGCCTTTTGGATCACGGATGCCTGACACAAACTACACTTAGATACTAACAGGCTGTGTAATTTACAGGTTATCCACCGTTGGATTCGAAAAGCTGTATGGATAGATATTAGTTCGAATTTTATATTGTGTAACACAGTAGTCAGTGAGCAGATTTTACTTTCGGTTTCCAGACATACGTCTTCATTCTCCCAAACTCAATTAACAGTATGTCATCAAAGGGTTTTGTCCTTAAAGTAGGAATGTGCAATCAACGTTAATTTTGTCGAGCTTTTACTCGGATCAATGTCCCGTTTGTCGACGGAATAGATCATTAACTCAGATATATTACAGAAATTTCACGCGAAATCAGCTCAGAGATAATTTTGGTCCAGGTTACGATGCCTTACAGCACAAAACGCGGTGAATGTAATAAACTATTTTTGATGAGCCTCATTCTTCAAAGAGGAAAATTGGAAAGCTCTGTTTTACTGACATAAATGAGATAAAACCGCTCTCCGGATATTGCATATCTTGTTAAAGGTCTTAACAAAGGTTCGTTCGGCATTACAGATCGCCATAAAACAAAGCGGTACTTAATGCGAATGTCGTATCGGCCATGTTTCTGATGACCGACTGTGTTACATCTAAACGCCCTTCTAAGACGTGTATCATGTCCTAGTTTTGTATCACAATGTTATCTTATGTTAACAACTCTGTCCGACTTCAGGGGTGTTCAGCATCATTGTATCACCCTCTGCTTGTCTCTTAAGTAAATATTCACTCATTGCACCAATACGAAGTTATCGTATTTTACCAAACGTTACAACTGATAACATTATAACTTAATTTTTTTTTATATCTTCTACGGAATACAACAACGCAGTTCTTTTAACATAAGTTATATGAATGAAATACATGTTATTGCGAATTTGTTTGTGCTTTATTTACTTCATAGTAGTTGAAACATAAAATGACTTTGTATCATTATGAATTGGTACATGCGCAAAGAGCCAGTCTTTCTGGCACAATTTTTTAATGAAAGGAATTTGATCACTTAAAATATGACGTATTCCAACTATTCTTGTGAATTTGTAATACGATAATAACAATACATTGCATTTAAATGAAGTCCAATGTTTATCCACACGATTATTTATGACCATCAGCAAAATGGAAACAGATTGTCAATACATATTACATTTTTCGGTGAAATTGCCTATACGAGATAGTTATCATTATTCTTTATATTTGGCTTGCGTTGCTTTGGTATACTCACAGTGTATAGGCCAATTGTATCATCCCCGGATGTTGCTATGTGATCGCCTTTGCGTAACGGCAATATTTACATACCGCTGTTAATTGTGAAACAAGAAACCGTCGGAGACGGGTGATGCTCCCCAAAGGGTTTTTGTCACAATATTGCATTATATATTCAGATAAAAGGAAACGTCTTGATGGCACAGTAGTTGGGGGGGGGGACTAACATTTTTTATAGAAAATTTCAAAGGGCCATAACTCTGTGAAAAATCATCCGACCAAAACCCGATTATAATATGCACATTTCCTCTTGGTAGTAAAGTTTCCCATAAAGTTTTATTGCATTCTGGTCATTTGTTGCTGAGAAATAGCCCGGACAAGAATTGCACTATATGCACAGTTAATGGAAAATTTCAAAGGACCATGCCTCTGTAAAAAGTCATCCGACGAGAACCCGCTGATAATATGCACATCTCCTCTTGGTAGTGAAGCTTCCCATACAGTTTCATTGAATTCCGGTCATTAGTTGCTGAGAAATAACCCGGACAAAAATTGCACTATATGCACAGTTAATGGAAAATTTCGAAGGGCCATAACTCTGTGAAAAATCATCCGATCAACACCCACTGATAATTTTCACATCTCCTCTTGGTAGTGAAGCTTCCCATACTGTTTCATTGAATTCCGGTCATAAGTTGCTGAGAAATAGCCCGGACACAAATTGTGCACGGACGGACAGACAGACAGACGCACACACGGACAGACGAAGCGCCGACTATATGCTCCTCCAAAAATATTTTTTTGGGGAGAATTACAAATCAATGGATTAATAATGCAAAAAAGTAAGTAAACTCTGTACTTTAGATGTCGTAGAGAATTAAGTTTCCCTCGAGAACGTAAATCCGCTTCGAAGAAAATGTTGTTTATGAAAACATTGAAAATCACCGAAGAAAACTGGAAAACAGATGTTGCTCTATGCAAAAATATCCTTTTTTGTCTAAAATCTGTTTCGAACTATACATATTTGTGTTTGTTATATTTTGCAATTGAAGTCAAATAACTGTTATGATACATATAATATATTGGCATTTAAGAATATACTAAGATATTGATTAAAATACACAAGATGGTTTTTAAAATGACTGTATCATATATTGCAGTGATGCTGTATCATTTATTGCGATTACATTATATGCAGTCCTTTTCAATTATTGCGAAAAATCTATTCCGATTTTGCAGATTTTGTATCATTTATTGTGATTATACGATTTTTATATGTGTTGAATTGTAATATATTGATACAAATATGTTATAATAACACACAATATGCAAGAAAAAATGATACATTTAAGACGAATTTCATAAAATGCAGCAAATACAAATAAGCGCCCCGAGCCGATTGTGACGAAGATAATTCGTACATATAACAGTATCCAGATTAAGTTTGCAAATCCAGATTATTTGCAAACTTATTTTTTTATTTATTGAACAAATGTTATGAAATTTTGCATATTTGTAGGGGGCATGTTTGAAAAGTAGAGTTATTTGATGATAAAGTTGCCATCCCCCGTTGGATCCCAACGGAGTTTTGGTTCCCCCGTTAAGAATTGCAATTTTCCAACGGAAGATTTTTCCAGAAGGGAGAATTTTACCTATATTTTACAAAAAATGTAATTTAAATATTATGCTTTGTTTTCTGTTTCAATGTTTACAAATACACATGTTTAAGTTATAATTGTAAGAAATATGTACTTTAATAAGAAAATAAAGTGATTTTCTTCCCCCGTGGGGTTTTGACAGGGGATCCCGTGAAACTCCCATTTCCATTAAACTCCAACGGAGTTTTCACGGGGGACCCCGGCAAACTCCCATTTAAATTAAACCCCAATGTAAAATATAATTAAGATTGTTAACATAAATAGATCAATTCTCTAGCCATTATCATGTTTCGAACTCTAAAGTCATGTTCGCGAATATGAACATTGTTTTTAGGCTACACACAACCAACAACCACGACGACTCCACAATACAAGGTTTACAGTCAACTCGTACCTTAGTCAACTCGCACGGTAGTCAACTCGCACGTTGTTTGGTCAACTCGCACGGAAGTCAACTCGTACCTAAAATTCAACTCGCACGGTAGTGAAACTATTGATGTGTTGATGGGTTCTGAATGAGTTATTTATGCATAAACACAAATGAGAAATACTTTCAGAGTTTAGTTCAATACTTTTTATTGCAATATTTTCACAAAATAACACATTTTTTTTAACAAATTGTGTTTACACCAGGTTACATTATCGGCACATTATAACAGACAGTAAAAGTACTTTTTTAAAATATATTTTTTAAACTATTATTTTTATTAAAATATTTGAAACACACATTGTCAAAGCTTTATCATGTACACAAGTAGACATTCATCTATATACTTCTATTTTAATATTTATTTCAATATTTACATACAGTATCAAAGCTGTACAATATGTACACAAGTAGACATACATCTATATACTTTTATTTTAATATTTATTTCAATATTTACACACATTATCAAAGATTTACAATATGTACACTAATATTGTAATTTAATGAATAGGACATAAAGACTGATAGAACTATGAATTATTAAGAATTTAATATTTGTCATAAAACTATTAATGAAGATCCCGTTACCTATGGAAAACTTATTGCGCACACAATTATAAGTAAAAAACGTATAACAATAATGTTAACGTGAGTACAAATACGTATAGCTTAGTATCATATAAACCGAGTATATATGATTATCATACCTACATGTATTGAAACATTTTTGTACGCAAAGATTATTAATTTTACAATAATAATCAGTCATAATACAATTTTACAGAATCAAATGTGTATTTAATTAATAATTTAATAAAATTGCCCAGCATTATTAAAATTTGAACATGAGTTACAGTTCTACATTAATTAATTAAATATTAAATTGTAAAGCATGACAAATTACAATATTTATTTAAGTATTCCATACTACAGCCTTATTTCTAGGCAACCCCTATCAGTAATAGCCTTATCTACCCCTCGATTATCAGTACCCTCATCAGCTCTGAATGACTGACAGATTAGCTGTTTATTGTAATTTTAGGGGTGGGAAATAGGATATGGTGTTTTCAGGTATTGTTACTTTCTTGACTGATTAGGTGACATATGGTTTATTATTACAATTCCAAATTAACAATTAAAGTGATATTATGGGCATGTTTCACTGTTGAATTGAGCTGAACATAATTAACAGGTCAAAAGAGTTAGTTTAAATGTGGTTACTGACGAATTATCTGCAACTCATCTTGCTGCCAGTTGTTTATAAAAAGTATATATTATAATCGATATTTTACATGACTCACCCAGTCCTCTAATCCGAAATGATCCGTAAAACAAAATAGTGTATTTGTGTCGTATGAACGAATCTGCACTAAAACTAGATTTACAGTAGATTCACTTCGTAAATCGAATCTTGTATGTCGTCAGTTGTCAAAACGAAACTACGGTTGATATTCAAATGCATTATTTTTCTCTTTCCGGGATATTGTTGTAGTATGTTGATGCTGCATTAACAAATATAAGTGTATATGAAGTGAAAACACCAAAAATAAACAACGGTTGCGATACACTACATAGACATATACGCTCTTTAGTCGTACCGAGCACATATCAGTGAAAGGGGGAAAAATTACATATCTTTAGGGTATGGGTAACCTATGGTCTTTAAAAATCGATTAGGAATTTATAAAAGGTATTTCTTGTGTTAGGTTTAAGAAAGAATGTCTCAAAATATTGTAAAAAAAACAACATTGAAACTAGCGACAGCTCCCTTGCAAGGATATTTTGGATCTCCAAAAAGGAGGTTTTTGCGAAGATCAATATTTCACGCTGCAGAAACAGAACAGAACTTTAAAGGTAAATTGTGAAAAATCTAAAGACTTGTAGGTAAATAAGCACAGCACATGGTTGAAATTAATGAGTAATGTAGCCAAAACTAGAATTGCATTCTGTTTGAATGTACTTTGCATGCCATGAAATGGGTAAAATTTCTCAATTTTTCATTAAAAAGTAGGTGGGTGGGGGAAAGGGTGTCAGACAATTCACCCCCAAGACAATTCATCCCCTGGACAATTCACTCCAGAATTTGATTTCCTTGGACAAAACACCCCCAAGACAATTCACTGCCATATTTTTTATATGATATTGCATTGTCATTTGCTTTTGTCATATTTAAAAATAAGTTGTGAACAGATGTTTGGGGTTATAATTTTGACTTTGTAGCACAATTTTGATGTGAAGATAATAAATGTAGTATGTAAATGAAAGATGAAATAGTGTTTTTTGTCAAATGCAATCCAACCAATGTTATTTTCCTATAAACTGTGTTACAACATATAAAATTGAAACAAATTAAGTATTTTGTATTTATAATATTTGTGCATTGGATTTAAATAACAGTCTGCGAAATAAGCGCACGCCCGTTGGCCTGGGCGTGTAAATTATAGCTCGGGCCTATTAAAATTGCCATATTGTACGCCCGTCGGGCCAGTAGAAATTCCGTGTATCATTATTGTTTCATTTTTAAGTGTGATAAAAGTCATTATTTTGTGAGTACTTCGCGAAGATTTCCGACAGAACTTCGTTCAGCTTCGCCTAAAATACGAGATTTAAACGCGTTCCGATTGGTCCATACATTCAACGGTCCTTTTTGAGTCATAACACAGGCCACGTGGTGAACAATTTAGACTGGTTATTTACTAGTGGCACACGTCATGCTGATGTGTTTTTCTGCTGAAGTAAACTTATCGACGTACGCGGCTTGCATTTCCCGAATAAACATCGTTTTACTTTGTAACCTTGTTTGTGTGTTTATTTCCAAAGTTGAAAGTCCCTAGCTGGAGTGAAGCCTGGCAAGAAACTGCCCACTTCTGATCGTAAGTCAACAAATGACTATGAAAAATCACGGAAACGTGAATTTCAAGAAAAGTGGTAAAAAATCAGTGATGAAGGAGAAGCTACTTCTGTAAGACAGAGTTTAATAAGCTACGCTTAAAAACACAGCATAAGAAAAAAGTCAACATGTATGATAAAAGTATGCCATCTATGCCTTCACTTGTCAAGTAAACTTCTGGAAAATAACTATCAGGTTGCTTGTTTTACATGATATGGTTTCTGACTAAGAGGATCTCCAGGATTGCAGTGATGATTAGATGAACGAAGAAGTTGTTTATCACATGTTAAATACTTATAATTAATAAAGGACATAATTACATTGACTTGTTATATTGTGTTGCAATTGTTTTTGCAATAGGCTTTACAGTTAACATACCCTGGATACAATTTTACTTTTAATAGATTAACTGCTATTGAAAGATGAAACCCTTTATCAGGGTGTATATTTTAACAAATTTACTTTGGGCTAGTAATTTTGCTGCTGGGCTTCTTGTCTTTACCATTCCAGTAGCCCGAATGGCTAGTGGATAAAATGAACTATCGTGAAGACTGAAATAATATTATTAGGTTAACTGCTATTTTATTATTTGAGAACTTTGTCAAATATTGAAGTTGATTAATTAGTTTCATTTAATTCTTAGAATTTTACATTATGACAATTACTTATTTATTCATGTTAGATGGGATAATTAATTTAATAAAATATTATGGTTTAATTGATAAGAAAACCTTAATTAAAGAAAGGAAATTTAATCTGGTTGGAAGCGTGCTATTAATGGGTATTACAATCAAGCAACAACAACAACAACATAACCTTTATTAAGCTCAAATCACAAATATAGTGACACATGAGTATACAGTCAGGGCTCGAATTTAACTTTTTTTTCTACTTGCAAAAAATTGCGAGCAGCTTTAATACCAACTCGCAAAATCAAAAACATTCTCGCAAATTTTGATGGAAACATAAAAAACCCTTTGTTTTTAGTTTAGTTCTATTTAAACAAAATAAAAGTACTTAACATGTATACACATTTTATTTTTGCAACCATACAAAGATATCAGTTCCTTGTACCACAAGGGCCCACATTAGGTTGATTGACCATCTTCATCTATAACAAGTTTTAGTCTTATTTTAAGTTATTTTTTCCACTAATTCACTGTTTTCATAGAAGGATTTAAAATCTGTTTTTTCTAACTAAACGGTTAACTTTGCTTTATCTTTTGTATTATGTATATTTTGTGTTATTTCCGTCTGTGGGAATAAAGTGACAAGTTATTTTTCGCTTCAATGAACATGTGTGAATAGTCGACTGTTTCACTTCCTTTGTACCAATACCATCCGCGTGTCTGTATATACCAGTCTACATACAAGGTGCGCGCTTACGCATAAGGGTTCTTGGGCGTTCTATAAATTGACCTAAGATTTAGTGATCATGTGTCGAGCAGCATTATACCTACTCATTTCTTTTCACTATTTACTTGCAAAAATATACTAGTGGCTTAAAACTTGACTCGCATTCAGTATTTTTTACTCGCATTTTGCGAGTGTGCGAGTGTTAATTTCGAGCCCTGACAGTGACAATGCATCTTTTACAAAGAGTTATTAACAATTGTGACATGGTGTTAAACTTTACATAGAAAATAGAAAAGAGAAAGAGAAGTGGAGATGAAAAAAGATATGAGACATACATTTGAATTGAGTGGGGGAATGATGATGTTGTCCTGAGAAATAAACATTTTTTATTCCTTTGGCCTGAATAACCTGTTTGTTTACATGGATTACTGATGCAGACTATAGTTATGGTTTTTCCATTTGGTTCTATTTAAAACCTGGTGAATTTGATTGGTTAATTTATTTTTGTCTGCAGCGCTTCGCTGATCTGTGTGTTAACCCTGGAATTAGGTCAGAAATGTGCGTATTGTTTGTGTTTTCACTGTTTCCTCTGTAGAATAATCGTGGAGAGTGTTTCATTTATAGATCGCATATTAACTAAACTTTCAAAAGTGACGTATAGATTTACATTTTGTAGACCGAAATTGTCTGTTAATGTAATTCTACTTGGGATTAATTGGTGTGTTTAAATTAAGTAATGATCAAATGTGAAGTGACCCATTCACGTGACATTGACCGATGTTGTGTCAGGCCAGATTAACCATGCCCATGTTTGTCCTGTGTCAGTGACCATGTGATTCGTAAGTAAAGGACTTTATGTTATTGTTTCAGCAAGTAGCTTTATATAATCATGTACTAAATTGTGTCGATTTGACCTGCAGTAGTGAGATTGCATGACAAAAAGTACTTTACTGTACATGTATTTGTGAAGTTGTGTAAGTTTACACATGGCACATGAAATCAATGGTGAAAGGCATGGATGGGTGATGGAGAGGGGGGATGAGTAGAAGTGCTGCAATAAGTAATAAGTGTCAAGTGTCATTGATTAAAAAACATATTCCAGCAAGGTTAACAATAAGCTTGAGATACAAACATACATGTACATTGCATATAATTTGGCTAGTGGGATTAATTGGTGTGTTTAAAATATAAATCACAATTTGCTAACAACATTTATGAGTAAATCAGTAATTTCAAATTTGTGACATTGATATTTGTTGCCAGATTGAAAAAACATGCGTAAAAATATTTTAAACATGCGTAGTGAATGAAGTTAGGTATTCAACATGAACTATGATGTAGTAATACCAATATGTAAGATGATTAATTCATCTTATAAAATATTAATTGATTGATTGAGACGAAATGCAAAAAGTACTGCATTAGACATGATTTTGTTCTCTATATAAATAAATTTATCAACGTGTTAGCGTTTAAAGTAATATTTTTTGTGGATATGAATTAGTCTTAGGAGGTTTAATTGTTGAAATACATAAAAGATAACAAACATAATTTAACATATACACCAAGTTAAACTTATCAGCGGGTTAATGTTTGAAATAATACTTTTATGAATTTACATAATTTTTTTTAATCCTTTAAGGACCTTGTTGTCAACAATTCTTTAAATTTTAGCGTATTTGTTCTACAGTAGTAGTATTTTTTATAAACTTCCTTCTATGTTCATTAAAAAAGGGACATATAAGCATGTAGTGAAATTCATCCGCCACATCTCTGCATGTACAATGAGGGCATGTTCTCTCATTTATGTCTTGATTGGTCCATCTACCTGTCTCATTTGGGAAAAAGTGATTACCAGTTCTAAGTTTAATAAATAAAGATGATTCATATTTAGTTAGTGTGATTAAATATTTCTCTAATTCAATCTTATCCTTAAATATTGAATAGTTTAAGCCTTTTGTTGAGTTTTGAAGTGAGGTATGCCAGGTTTGCTGGTATTGATTAAGTAATATGCCCTTTATAGTGTACTTTATATTTTTATTTTGGATTTGATCTTGATTTAGCCATATGTAATTTCTGCCAGTTTGTGTGAAGA
Source organism: Dreissena polymorpha (assembly GCF_020536995.1). NCBI lineage: Eukaryota > Metazoa > Mollusca > Bivalvia > Myida > Dreissenidae > Dreissena > Dreissena polymorpha. The sequence goes on from NC_068356.1 coordinate 33,458,275, forward strand.
TATTTTTTACATAATTTATCCATTTAGATTCAAAGTTAGGAAGGTTTGACATGTATTTATATATGAGATATGCTAATTTATCCGGTTTCCCAGTTATTAATCTATTCCAGTATGCAATCATTCTGCATTTTATAGTGAGATCTATGGGGTATCTTCCGAATTCTGCGTATATCATATAAAGTGGGGAGCTTTTTCTTAGATTGAAAATTTTTCTCAGAAATTCATTGTGTATTTTCTCTAGTAAATCAATGCTTTCATAGCCCCAAACCTCTGCTGAATATGTTAATATTGGCAGGATAGTGTTATCAAAAAGTTTTAATATCAGATATATTGGTAAATTAAGGTTATTTATTCTTGAATAGAGTAGGTGCATTGCTTTCCTTGCTTGTTGTGCAAGATGTTTCTTTGCAGTTAGGAAGCTACCAGATTTTGCTAAAAAAACACCTAGATATTTGTATGAGTTAACAATTTCTAGAGACGTGTTGTCTATTTTTAAAGAGAAGTTTCTATTTTGCCTTGATCCGAAAATAATTACTTTTGTTTTATCCTTATTTATATTTAACTTCCATGTTTTACAGTAATCAGCAAAGTCATTCAGACAGTTTTGTAGTGTTTGGGCATTTTCAGCAATTAAGACTGTGTCGTCTGCATATAATAGTACAATTATTTTGAGAAAAGTAGCAATATTGTTTTCTGGATTTGTAAGTTCTATACCATGGTGGCCTTTAGATTCTTAGTAATTCCCAAGGTCATTTAGGAAAAGGGAAAAGAGGATGGGCGATAAATTTTCTCCCTGACGCACGCCGCAGTTACATGAGAAAAATGGGGAGTTTTGAGTTCCATTAGAGTTACATGATGGTACATGATAAGCATTCACACACCTGACAAGGCTTTATCAAAGTGTCAACACAGATAAACAAAGACTTCAGTTACACACATTGACAAATAATTATGTTGGGCTGGGCAATTCTAAGACCTGGTATTGTATTAAAAAATTCCATTGTTGTTCACCTGATATTTTGATTATTATTTTTATTTAACTGCCTATAAACAAAAGTGTTTCATTAAAAAAATTATTATTTTTATTCTTATTATCCATTAAGTTGTTGGATTTTCTCTCATTGAAGGATTAGTGATAGAAGTTGTGTTTTGTAATGTTGTGTATTGAAACATATTTTAGTCTGCAATTATCAGTATTCATTTCAAAGCCAGTATCAAATTCACACCATTTTATGTTATAATTTTTTAAAATGCTACTTATACACGAATACCTCATGATTTATTAAATCTACTATAATACCACTAGTATGCTCCTCTTAAAAATGTTTTGAAATGTAATGTACTTTTTACAAAAATTGTACTCAATTCAAGTCCACTTAAATCATACAGTATGTTAACTCATTCCATACTACAGCCTTATCTCTAAGCAACCCCAATCAGTAATAGCCTTATCTACCATTAGATAATCAGTACCCTCATCAGCTCTAAATGCCTGACAGATTATCTGTTTATTGATACCTTTATGGGTGTGAAAAAGGTTGTTTTTTAGGTGTTGTTACTTTGTTGACTGATTATGTGACAAATATTTTATTATTATATTTCCCATTTAAAAATAAATATAGTAATTTTATAAAAATTTCGAAATCTTGCATAACTTATCAAATAAAACGATTAGATTATTTCCAAATAATGTATCCAATACCATTATTATTTATTCATACACTTTTTACAAATATAAACTGTTTTAATGAATAAAATCAATCTTAAATAAAACATAAACACATAATAAATTATTTAATGACATAAAAACAATAATAAGATATTGTTAATAAAACACCGTATTATGTGAATTGGGAATAAGACATCAATTTGGGATTAAATTGTGTTTTATCAAAAGTGCATAATATGCAGTTTTATATGTTGCATTTATCTAGTTTTACAAATTATAATTAAAACATATACTTGCATGTATAATAGCATCATTTAAATTGATTTTACTTCAAAACTTGATTTTTTATTAATTTAAACAAAAAATCCTCATGAAATGAAACTGTGTCCATGCCGCGCATGGACACGGTTTCAAAATACACTTTAAATGAAACAAATTCAATCACTGTTAATGAAAAAGTCATGGAAAATTTCTTATTAAGCTTAAATTATAGATAATGTATTACAAAAATATATGTAGATCATGAAATGAATAGTTTTGTTTGAGAAAATCACCAAAATGATGTCCATTCCCAGTTTGATGTCTTATTCCCAATTCACATAATACAGTGTTATAATAAAATATTGTTAATAACAAAAACAAACATCAATAGATAAAAAGCACAGTTATGTTTCAATTGCAAGTAATTTTATGAAAAAAAGAAAGAAATTCTGAGAACATCTTAATATGCTTTTATTAGAACTTCATAAAAATAAAAAAGAATACAAATAACTATCCTTAGAAAACAGATATTTGTAATTACTAAATTCTAAACAAACAGCAAAAGATCCAAAAAAATTGTCTAGGGAGCAGGGGTGAATTGTCTAGGGGGTGAATTGTCTCCTCGGGGTGAATTGTCTCGCTTCCGGGGGGAAGATCAAGGGCAATAGTTTCACAAGTGAAGAAGCTGGCCTTGTCTTTGGTTTTATTTTCAATGCATGTTGCCTTAGCGCTATGTTATGACACTGACACAAATAGGAGTTCTTGTGTCACTTTCTGTTTTGATGAAATGGATTTGACTGTTTGCTGCCTTTCGGAACTTGAAATTTGGGCAAAAATATATCCCCTTCCCCCTTAACCCTTTGCATGCTGGGAAATTTGTCGTCTGCTAAAATGTCGTCTGCTGAATTTCTAAAATTAGCATTTTCTTTGATTTTTTTCAAAGAATACTATCAGAATAGCAAACAGTTTGGATCCTGATGAGACACCACGTTTTGCATAGGCCTTTAAAATTCGGTTCCCGCACTGAAAGGGTTAATGAATGTTATCCACTTTTAAAATGCCCAGAATGGAAATCGAATACTGGTTGCTGGTGTGACTGCACCAAATTGGCCTTTATTATCAGGCGATCAATTACTTGAAAATGAAAATCTACGGTGGAAACTTTTTCGCAGTATAATTATTATTAATATTTATTATTGTTACAGTTACATGTAAGTTGTGTCAATACCATCAGTGAATTCGTAGAAATATGGGATATTACGTAACCAAATGCATTGATGGTGTGTACATCACAATTTCAGCAAGAAAAGATTTTTCAGATACCAAATAGACAATTTTATGTGTTAAGTTTCTTTTTGATAAATTAATGCAGTTGTTTTTTACTAACAATATAATATCACCACTATTGAATGCCCATAATCTATGAGCTGTTAGTTTGTTAGTTTCCATTTTTATTTAATGTCATTTATTAATATAAAAAATCCAAATAGTGCCTTATGCCCTCTTAAATACATGCATCCAGTCTTATCTTATTTTGTCACCTTAGACCCCTAGAGAGCACAGTCACCCACGGTTTATTAGATTACCGGTACAATCAGTAACACAGTAACTGATAAGCTGAAGGACACACTCCACACAAATATCTTATTATCTCCAGGTCAAACAATCTTGAGATTTGAGGGTTTTTTATTAATTTTAAATGAATACGAAATAAGTTGTTTTTTTATTGAGGAAAACAAGTATTATAATAATTGTTTTAAACAATGTGTTGGCATGGTAAATCTATCAGTTGTATTTGATTTAATTATTGAGAACAATGGGCTATTGAATCTGCAGATTAATTTCACAAAGACAATATTATCAGTTTTAAATACATAGTTTTATTTGTTTGTAATATTACTGGCAATCTTCTTAGTTTTTTACTACAAATCCTTACTTTTTGTTTATCCCTTTACCCCTTAGATACTAAGTAGTATTTTGACGCATTTGTAGTCACTTAGAAAGTTATATTTAATTCAAGACCTTTCTTACTAGATCCAAGTTTTAAAGGCTTCATTTCCAACCCTTAGATACTGATGAGCAGCAAACAGCATAAAACCTGAACAGTCTGCGTTTTATTCACAGGCTGTTCTGAAGTTATACTGTTTGCACATAGCCACTTCCACTTTGCTTTTGTGTGGGAAAGGGTTAAACAAGTGTTATATTTTTATGCTGCCCGAAATAAAATTTTGGCGGAGCATATAGTGGCCAGTTTGTCCTTCCTTCCTTCCTTACTTCTTTCCGTCACACTTTTGTTACGGTTTCTCATAGCGCCTTCAACACTTTACCGATCTCTTTCATATTTGGCATGTAGGTACCTTGCATGGACCTCTACCTTTTGATGAGGTTTGAGGTCACTGGGTTCAAGGTCAAGGTCACCGAGGCTAATAATAGATTTTCTGTCACGCTTTTGTTACAGTTTCTCATAGGGCCTTCACTACTTTACGGATCTCTTTCATATTTGGCATGTCTAAGGTACCTTGCATGGACCTCTACCTTTTGATGTGGTTTGAGGTCACTGGGTTCAAGGTCAAGGTCACAGAGGCCTAATAATAGATTTTCTGTCACGCTTTTGTTACAGTTTCTTATAGGGCCTTCACTACTTTACTGATCTCTTTCATATTTGGCATGTAGGTACCTTGCATGGACCTTTACCTTTTGATGAGGTTTGAGGCCACTGGGTTCAAGGTCAAGGTCACCGAGGCTAATAATAGATTTTCCGTCACGCTTTTGTTACAGTTTCTCATAGGGCCATCCGCCTTAACTACTTTACCGATCTCTTTCATATTTGGCATGTAGGTACCTTGCATGGACCTCTACCTTTTGATGAGTTTTTAGGTCACTGGGGTAAATGTCAAGGTCACCGAGGCTAATTATATATTTTTCCGTCACACTTTTGTTACAGTTTTTCATAGCGCCTTCAATATTTTACTGATCTCTTACATATTTGGCATGTAGGTACCTTACATATATAGACCTACCTTTTGATGACGTTTGATGTAATTTGGGGTCAAGGTCACCGAGGCTAATAATAGATTTTAGGTGGTTATTAACATAGATTGACAAAGCGCATCATCGGGGAGCATCCATCGTTTTCAACGATACTTGTTGTTAGGAGTTTACTAAGGTGTAATAATGCTTGGGTCAAAAATGATTGAAAAAGTACCAAACAAATATTTGTGCAAATGGGGTGTCACTGGGCCAATTGTTGTACTGCTCATTTGACACTTTACAGTAAAACTTGTTGTTCAATGTCATAAGTTGGCAGTCATTAAGTCCAGCCCAAAAAAGGGACCTTTTACACATTTCAATATTCAGACTCATAATTTAAGATTCAATGTGACAGACTTTCAATTGATTTAAGGGCTTCTAAATGCTCACACCTCACATCAAAGATGATAAATAGTCTCTGGAAAAAACACAATGGGATTTCAATCGGGCAACATTCATTTTAATTTGTTCCCAGCATTTCATAAGCACTTTTTATATTGATCATTAAATTGTTCATCATAATCCATAAATAAACATTTAAAATGTATTTACAATTTCTTTTGAACATTCTGAGAATCTCCAAATGCTTTGTGACACTATTTCCAATATTCTATCAGAAATTGTGTTTTTGTTTTGTCTCTTTTTAATTCACTCTAGGGTGTGATGAAGATACAAAAAAGTATGTCAAGGGAAGCTCTGATTTTCTCATTAATTATTTCAAGATAAAAGAGTTGTACATTTCATGCAAATTAAATATGCTTCAAAACATGAAGGGTATTGCACATGCTTGATAATAGTTTCTTTGTGTCTCAATCACTGAAGCACAAGCTGCTATCTACTGTTGTGCAAATCTCAAATTTTAAATCTAACTTTCATTTTTACCTGAAGTATTTAGTACAAATACCATTTCATAATTATTTGATGAGTTGATAAAACTTTTTACCTGAGAAATGGGGTTATATTTTCAATAAGTTGCCAGTAGCAGACATGGGGTAATCATAATTGTTAATCTGTTATCATCATGATTATTAATTGATTACTTTTTTCATTAATCATGGATTGATCATTAATTATAGCTTTTGTTTTACTTAAATAATAATTTTATAGATTACCACTACAAGAGGTCATTACTCATTATTATTTTATGATTATGATTACTTTTGACCAAAAAGCAGATTCAATTTCAACTCATGAAGACAAATGACACATTAACAACATCAGATACTTGCCAACTTATCATGTAGTTAATTACTCAAGTGGTGTAGATCTCTGATAGCTCTCGGTCCAAGGGGTATTTCAAGGGATTAAGTCTGAACAATAGTTCTTATTTGGAACTTGCCTACAACTGGTTTTTCGGCTAATTTACATGAGTTACAAATAAAATTGACCTAGATCCACGGGAATGCGTATTGTTATTCCCCCTACAGGTGAAAATGGAGGGGACTTATGGTTTTTGCTCTGTCTGTCAGTCACACTTTTCTGGATCCTGTGATAACTTTAAAAGTTCTTCATATTTTTTCATGAAACTTGAAAATATGGATAGATGGCAATATGGAGATTATGCACGTCATTTCATTTTGTTCCTACGTCAAGAATTCTGGTTTCTATGGCAACAAATAGATTAGAAATATTGCTGAAAATAGTGGATCCTGCGATAATTTTAAAAGTTCTACATATTTTTTCATGAAACTTGAAACATGGATAGAAGGCAACATGGAGATTATGCATGTCAATTCATTGTGTTCCAATGTCAATAATTCTGATTGGTATGGCAACAAATAGACTAGAAATATTGCTGAAAATGGTGGAGTTTCATCGGTATTGGACTTATATTGCTTGGAAATAGTCTTGTTCAAACTAAGCAAGTACGGTACCAGAATATTCATGTGACACTAGGGTCATAATGGTAAAAAGTTTATTGTACCTAACGATTAGTGGAGTTCCGAATACAGTCTATTGCATTGATGATCTGCATTTATGCAAAAAATAAGTGTTGGAGCTTAATTAGGTGTGGGAACAGTTAAGTAATCAGTCAAATAATTGATTTCATGAGAATTTTAGTGAACCATGTTAACCCATGTATACAAGTTACATTTTGAAAAAGCAATTCATGCAACTTCTGCACCAGTGGAGAGACTCTGGCATTTTCTTTCCTTTCTGATAGAAGTTGAATGAGTGACCGCACTTTTCAAATGCCCATGAACATCAAATGCAATAATCGTGCAGTACTATGCATCTTTCTTTTTTGTGCAAGTTAATAGGATAAGAATTAAGGGTGTCACGGTACTGTGTGGGACGGTATATGGTAATAGTCTCCTCTCAGTACAGTGCATGATACGCCTTCGAGTGCGTATGGTACGGTACAGCATTTTTCATATGCGCCAACGCGCCAAGTAAACTTTTAATGTTTGGATGTTGTAACAATACGCGGCAAGAAAGATTCCATTGGCGCAATCAATAAAATATGTGGCACAGTAATTGGATCAATGTTAACGGAAATTCTCCCAATATCATCTCATATCACATTTTTAAATGACAAATTTTGTAATCATGAATTTAAAATAAAATTACATTTTTTACAAATTAAAGAAATGAATGTATGTAGAGGTCTTTAAATAAAATTGAAAAAATGGTTTAAAATGGTTTGTATGTTGTTTCCATCTGACAATACGTATCCCGGTACATATTGTATTGTACACACTGTACCGCGATACGTATAGTAATGAAGGGGAGCGTATCGTGACACCCGTAATAAGAATAGGATTTTTTTTTATAGATGAACAGTGGTTGATAAAGGGTCTAGAAGCCCAAATATTATTAAATGGATGAATTAATACATCTGTAATCAATTTGATCACTTTGGTTGAGATTACCAATTAATAATATATCAATGAAAAAAAACATTAATCATGTTAAAAAATAAGTTAAAATCATTAATTTCATTGATTTTTTTTCGTGTAATTGACCACATGTCTGCCCAGTTGCAACTGAAAGTAACATTCTTTTGTGACATAGACATTTTGCTTCACCTCATTATAAGAGCTATCACACTGCAGTTTATAAATTAACTGATAAGATAAGCTATTGGGGGACATCACCGACCCCAGTAGACAGATTATCTCCAGAGCCAATTAAATATGCAGGTTTTGTTTTTTGCTATAATTAGCACATGCTTAACAGTTACATGTATATGTTTCAATTGTACTTTCTCGTGGAAGCTGTCTAAGCCAGCTTTTCACCTTACCTGACCTTTGTAAGACAGACTGTCCAATAAAATTTCCTGCGGCTAGACACAAATAAAGACACTTCATTTATTTCATTGGCTGATTTGAGCGATATATATATATGGTATGTCAATAAAAGATTCTGATTGTGTTTTCAACAATATCATGAAAATATTATTTTTGATTATTTCACCATATTGACGTTGCCAAATGTGTGGGGAATGCTTGCACAAAAATAATAATGTTATAATATATTATACATTTTGGGAAGTAATTTAAGTATTTCTTTGCATCAATAGAAAATAACATAAAATAATGACCACTTAAACATTAAAATTATTGTAATCCGAACAAGATGTAGCCCCCCCATCCCTAGCAATTGCTGTGATACAAGATTTTTTTTTAAAGCATACCCATTTGTATACGACAACATTGAGAATGTGGTCCCATTTCAATACAAGAAGTTTTATAAACTGGACCCATTTAAATACTAGAATTTGATAAAGTGGACACATTTCATACTTGAATTTTAATTTCTGTCATATCAATACAGTATACTTATTGAATTTGCTATTATATCTTTCCCGCTACTGAAATTTACTTTTTGATACCCATTTATATGGTGTGCGGTAAAAATGCCATAGGTAAAAATGCCAGAGGTAAAAATGCCAGCGTTAAAAATGCCAGAGGTAAATTGGTAAAAATGCCACAGGTAAAAATGCCATAGGTAAAAATGCCAGACGTTATATAGTAAAACAGATTTTTGAGCAATATTTTTTTAAGGATATTGAGTATTGTACGGAAACATTTTTTTTTTTAATTGAACATGTTGTTAATGGTTGGGAATTTGTGTTTCTTTGATGAATCGGTCATTAAAGAAAACTTGTTAAATTCATTGTAAAAGTATATTGAGTATTGTACGGATACATTTTTTTAATTAAACATGTTGTTTGAGAATAATGTGTCAGTAATACATGTTATTTTATATTGTATTCTAAAGATTCACATGCTTTTTTTAAGAAATGAAAGATTCAAATGTGTCTTATTCATATTGTTTCTGTGTTTTAAATGTGTCTTATTTATATGTGACTACGTGCTTATTTTTTGAAGAAATGAAAGATTCATATGTGTCATATTTGTATTTTATCCATGTCTTAAATGTGTCTTATTTAAGACTACATGCTATACGGCCAGTGCGATGCAATAGATCTTATTTCTTAATCTCCACTTTCACACTTAGCGCTGTCTTTAATAAGGCTACCTCTATTTCAAGGACAGATTACTGAAAACTAAATAAAAAGTACAACGGTGATGTTGATCCATGTTGATGTTGATTCTAGCTAGATCATATTTAAGTAAATAATATTAGTTCGGAATTATACAATTGCGTATGCTATGCTTAGAATATATAGACATTTATTAACATTTATTAACTGTACTGATATCCACATCAAATAATGATTTTACCTGTATTATTTGCCATTGAACGCATATTTAAAATAATAATGGTAAATAAAACGGACGCTTGCAATAATTGTCATTAACTTTTTCAAACGGTATAAATATAAGACAATGGTAGAGCGTTTACTATTTATTGAAGTTTTTTTAAGGTACACAACAATTTAGCAATAAATGAAATCAGTTATTTTGGCAGTAAATCCAATTTTTCCAGTACAGTAGCCAGGTGCCTGTGTATTGAGCTAATAAGATAGTGATCAACACAGCAGGTTGCTAATACACAGTGTAGACTTCCCCTGACTTTGATTCGAGCACAATAAATCCCAATATTATAAAATTAACAGAACAGAACAGCGAGTTTATTTGCGACATAAGCATATACAGCTAAACATCAAACTACCATAATAATAAATACACAATACACATGCATCAAAATAACACCAAAAATATGTTTATGCATTTTGTACAAATATACGACTTGTGAGAATGTATGATGTAAGAGAAAGCTCTTTCTGTTTTAACAAAGTTAAGTGAATTTTTAAAATCCACAATTGATAAAGAAAAAAATACAGTTAGATGTTATGTACAAAATTTTAGTTGTGGGGGGAAAATTTACTCTCTAAAAAATCTTTATATTATCTGCTCTAAGTTTAAATGCTGTAATTAGCAAGACGTATCAATACATGCCTCATTTAATAATCAATCTATAATATATTATGCATTTATATATAAGCAAATTTCTGATTTCAATAGTTTTATGGTTTCCCATATTTATGCCCCCTTCAAAGAAGAGGGGGTAGATTTTTTGTACATGTCGGTCAGTCCGTCCGTCCACCGAATGGTGATGTATATCATTTGATGTATATCAAAGTTATAATGGCAGACACAGTATGGTGCCAGATAAGAGATTAGCCCTCCCCAATTAAATCAACTTTTTATAATAATTTAAACATTTATAATTTGACTTCATTCTCATTCACAATCTTACTTTGTGTAAATTAGTATAAATAATGGTTTGTTTATTTTGTGTAGTTAAAATCATCGAAGAATGTGCTTAATTAAAAAAGTGCTTCAGTTTTATAAGTAAAGGAAAGTTTTATTAAATTGATCATTTAATATATGATTTAATTTATAAATTTAGTTTTGAAACAAGAGTCATTTAATAATTAAGATAAGAATTTAATTAATAATTTAATTTTAATCCATTGATCAAGGAATATTAAATCTAAGAATTTAATTTAAAACAGGTGCTTGTTGATCAATTTATAATACAGGAAGATAATTTAATAAGGTGTCTTAGCTCAGGTAATATTAAATACCACACAATACCTGGAAATAAGACAGCATTTTGTCTTATTACCAGTTATTGTGTGGTGTAAATGGTGGATTGGTTGTTTATTGTCTTTCTGTGTTCATTTGCTGAAATATGACAATGAATTTATAAAAATGAAGCTCATTCTATTACAAGAAAAGGAATTTTGTATAATGGAAGAGTTTTTAAGTTACAATATTCATGTAACACACATAAATCCTATTTTAAAGGTAACTGGCCGTCAACTGCAGTAGTCTGTTATATCTTATGGAGAAATTGCCATTATTACATTATGCAGTAACAAGTCAACTAAACAGCCTGAATGTTGTTGGGTTAAAATGGTTAAAATGCTGATAGAAAGAAAAAGAATTCACATATGAAACATTATAAATTGCATGCTTATGTGCCTTCTTTATAAATTCCATGAGGCCTTTATATTTTATGCCCCCGGTAGGGTGGCATATAGCAGTTGAACTGTCAGTATGTCAGTCTGTCCGTCCGTCCGAAAAAAAAATTAACGTTGGCCATAACTTTTGCAATATTGAAGATAGCAACTTGATATTTGGCATGCATGTGTATCTCATGAATCCGCACATTTTGAGTGGTGGAAGTTCAAGGTCAAGGTCATTCTTCAAGGTCAAAGGTCAAATTGCGGCGCAGTAGGGGGCATTGTGTTTCTGATGAACACATCTCTTGTTTTATCTAAATTTAGAATAGCATATAATACATTTCATATTATTTGGTGTTCATCTGATATGCTCATTTGTAATTTCAGTTTGGCCATGCCCAGGAGGGAGTGACTGAGTTATGGGGTGCAGAAGAAGCACAAGCCATCTCGACATGATGAATCATCCCCAACAGCGCTTGAGGATGGTTTCCTGCTCAATGAGGATGAATCCATAACTGAGAACTGAGGATGATACTTCTCTCAACACTGCATTGTATGAAGACAAAGCAACTCAGTGTGGTTAGTCATCGTCAACAACAGAACCAGACTCAGCTGACGTTGGAGACTGTCAAGTTGAGATCACTGTGCCTATCAGGATTGAGTGTTACATACTGAACGAAGTGATCCAAAGCAATTTATTGTCAATACGCACGCTAGAGACCTGGACATTCGCTTTTTTACATTCAGATCAAAGCATGGCAAAACATATTTAAGGATGAAAGTATGTGTTAATGAAGCAGGACACACTACTGAACATGTTCATGGTTAGGAAGTTGCCCAGAACCATTTTTTGTGGGAACAAATTTCTAGTGATTATCTTTTTGCCCTTTAGCTCACCTGAGCACAATGTGCTAATGGTGAGCTTTTTTGATCGCCTTTTGGCAGTCGTGGAGTGCGTGTTGTGTGGCGTCAACATTTGCCTTGTAAACAATCTTGAGGCCACATTAATTGTCCAAACTTCATGAAATTTGGTCAGAACATTTTTCCAAATGAAATCTTGGACAAGTTAAAAAATTGTTCCGGTTTATTGTCCGTCATCATGAAACTTGGTCAGAAGATTTGTCAAAATGATATCTTGGGCAAGTTCAAAAATGGTTCCGGTTGGTTCAAAAACATGGGCACCAGGGGGTGGGGCATTTTTCCTTATATGTCTATATATAGCTATAGAAAAACCTGGTATCCGGACAATTGCTCCTACAGACAATCGCTCCTACGCTAAATTTGACAGGGCGGACGGTCGCTCCTACGGTGTTTTGACAGGGCGGACAGTCGCTCCTATGATGTTTTGACAGGGCGGACAGTCGCTCCTACGATGTTTTGACAGGGCGGACAGTCGCTCCTACATTATTTTGCCAACCCGGACAATCACTCCTAAATTATTTTGTCAACCCGGACAGTCGCTCCTACATTATTTTGACTCCACGGCAAAATGTAGTGTACGCCGATCAAAGGCTAACACCTATGATTAACCGACAATTAAAATTGCCAACTTGTGTCGAAAAATGCGAAATAAGCCAGATATTTAAATTTGAAATCGAAAATGTCTGTACATTTGAATTCGCCGGCATGTTGCATTTCATGAATTTTGTATTCAATGTATAATTGTTCTTGTCTATTTTGTGTTATTGTAACATATACATATAACATTTTATCAATATATTACAATTCAACACATACAAAAATCGTTCAGTATTTTAATAATCATAGAAATACCGATTAAGAAATTGTTCAGTGTCATATCAATCAATGGGTCAAATGTGAAAACAATGACCTAGCCAATTGTTTACTAACCTTAATTCACTTTAAAGGGATCTTTTGACGGTTTGGTAAATTGACAAAATTGAGAAAAGTTGTTTCAGATTCGCAAATTTTCGGTTTAGTTATGATATTTGTGAGGAAACAGTATTACTGAACATTTGCCATGGTCTAATATAGTCATTATATGCATCTTTTGACGATTTAAAAACCTAAAAATTATTAAGCGTTGCAACGCGAAGCGATTGAATAATTTGGAAAGTTCTAGTGATGTCGTTTAAATTTGTGAAACTACGATGATATAAGGTATAAAATACGCATCTTATGTATCCTTGGCAGGATAGCTCAGTTGGCTAATGCGTTTTTACTTAGAGTCCTGCTGCGGGCTACTTTTGTTTTCCTTTTTTAAATTTTATTTTTGATTTTTTACTGGAGCTTTTAAAATTTAATGTTTACATTTATCAATATAAAGCATTTAATGACAAACTTCAAAACATGCCAAAATCTGTGAAAAGGCCCCTTTAATGTGACGCCATTCTGTAATCTTTATGCACGGTTTGCACATCATAGGTGTCAAAGTGGTCATTATCAATTGATACTACCATTTTTGTTATAGCAATTATTGATTTAATGCGGTTTTTATGTTTATTCCATTCGCAAAATGGCACTTATTCCAATAAATGTAATATCGGAACGAATGTACCCGATAGGAATAATGTAGGAACCATTGTCCAAAGTGCCCTTATAACTACCTTATATTTACAGAATCGACAAACTGTAACATAGTTTGTCAGTAAGTAAATTAATTAATTAAAATCAAATTGATCGGCTCATGTTAAATTGGCTTTCTGTTAACAGGTTGGCAATTTTAATTGTTGGTTAATTAAAGGTGTAAGCCTTTGATCAGCGAATAATATGTTTTGCCGTGGAGTCAAAAATAATGTAGGAGCGATTGTCCGGGTTGACAAAATAATGTAGGAGTAATTGTCCGGGTTGGCAAAATAATGTAGGAGCGACTGTCCGCCCTGTCAAAACATCGTAGGAGCGACTTTCCGCCCTGTCAAAACATCGTAGGAGCGACTGTCCGCCCTGTCAAAACATCGTAGGAGCGACTGTCCGCCTTGTCAAATTTAGCGTAGGAGCGATTGTCCGTAGGAGCGATTGTCCGGGATTCGAAAAACCTTTTTAACACTCTATAGAGTGTCCCAATGATATCATGAAAAACATGGCCACCAAGGGGCGGGGCTTTTTTCCTTACATGACTATGGTAAAAACATGTTAACACTCTCAGTCGCATTTATAGTCCAATCTCCATGATGAAAAATTCTTATGTGATTATGAATTTTCTGCCCCATACGATAATGGCTCTTATGCTTACATGTTTGTTGCCTGCATCTCTGCAGAATATTAGCTGTTTTCTCCCGATATGTTATTAATTTTTGTAATATCAACAACTTGCTTAATACGTGTACTAAATTGCTTATTTTTTTATGCCAGGTGTATTGATATGTGTTTATGAATGATGAAGTTTTGATGAAATATCATTAAATTGTAAAAACTTTGTTCATGCATTCTTTTATTGCACAGACTAAAATTGTTACTACAGAGGTTTACCTAGAGACTGTATCACATAAATGGTTGCATAAGCTCCTCTGTAGAAGCCGGAACACATTTCATTTAGTTTATCATTATGTACATAAGGGGGCTTACTTTTAACGTTTTGATTGTGCTTTTTAACAACACATGGAATCCATATGTTCTTTTCATTAACTTTTTGCATTCTGGGCACTCATACACAACGGACTGATTAATGTCCTCAACAAATTCACTATCACAATGTTCATCCTCGTCATCCCATGACACAAAATCCGCCTAAGACATGTTGAAGAAAAACAGAAAAGTCACTTAATAACTTGATCGATATGCTAAATATCGGAGAATGGCACAGTATACAGGTCTGAAGATTTCTATACATATACTCTAGGTTGTAATGTTATTTATTATTGGTAAAATTGTGCATTGAATTGAGCGGTAATTTAAGAGAGCAAAGAACACAAACAGCATATTAGAGCAGACCAAGAACAGATTCTCTCCATAAGAAGAAAAACTTGTTCAGAGCTTTATTCAAATTATACTACAGGTAAATGGCATTCGGATTATTCAAATTTGAAAAATGCAATTAAAATGAAAAACAAAAACCTAATTAAAACAACCTATTATTAGTTGTTTGTCGTAAGATTCTTATCGCTCCTTTATCTCATTACAAAGGCCATCTTTATATACCGGTAAGCATTGTTTTTTTTTCAAACTGGAGCCAGATAAAATCGCTTAATAAAACAATGCGGCATGTGATTTATTTTAATTGACACATTACCGTTGAGTGATAATACGGCATACATTCTCATTTTAATAATACATAACATATTTGTTTCAAATCGCAAAAACTGGAATGCGAAAGCGAGTTATAGAAATGTTGATAAGCGTGTTTACTACCGTTGCAACCGTCAAACAGTTGCGCGTTTAAACCTATCTCGCCAAAACCACTGGATGCGCGAGAGTTTGCCGATATTTGGCAAGCTGCCTATCTCTGTTATCTATGTCTCTGATAAAACTAATTACAGCTGTGTTGTTTTTTTCATCCTTTCCATTTGTCTCTTATATGTCTGTCAAATACAGGGCATATTAAGGCTCGATTGGTCATTGTCGGCTCGGGTACTACTTACATGTACCCCGGGTACTCTTAAGTATACTTACATGTACCCCGGGTACGGTAAATATACTAAAACGTACGCGGGAAATTTAAAGCTGAATCGGTCGTTGTCGGCTATTTTTATGTCCCCCACTATAGTAGTGGGGGACATATTGTTTTTGCCCTGTCTATTGGTCTGTCTGTTGGTCTGTCTGTTTGCGCCAACTTAAACATTTTGCAATAACTTTTGCTATATTGAAGATAGCAACTTCATATTTGGCATGCTTGTGTATCTCATGAAGCTGCACATTTTGAGTGGTGAAAGGTCAAGGTCATCCTTTAAGGTCAGAGGTCAAATATATGTGGCCAAAATCGCTCATTTTATGAATACTTTTGCATTATTGAAGATAGCAACTTGATATTTGGCATGCATGTGTATCTCATGGAGCTGCACATTTTGAGTGGTGAAAGGTCAAGGTCATCCTTCAAGGTCAGAGGTCAAATATATGAGGCCCAAATCGCTTATTTTATAAATACTTTTGCAATATTGAAGATAGCAACTTGATATTTGGCATGCATGTGTATCTCATGGAGCTTCACATTTTGAGTGGTGAAAGGTCAAGGTCATCCTTCACAAGGTCAAGGTCATCCTTCAAGGTCAAACGTCATATAGGGGGACATTGTGTTTCACGAAGATAGCAAATTGATATTTGGCATGCATGTGTATCTCATGGAGCTGCACATTTTGAGTGGTGAAAGGTCAAGGTCATCCTTCAAGGTCAAACGTCATATAGGGGGACATTGTGTTTCACAAACACATCTTGTTTTTAATTAAATATACAATGTATTCACATTTATGTCAATTTTCTGTAAAATGGCCTCTATATTATCGAAACTCATATTCACAAAGCATGTTGAGGCAGTTTTTTTTAAATAGAAGTTTGTTTAAGATAATCGGTAGCGCGTTTAATGACATAGGATTTTAGGCGGGAATACAACTCGAGTACAGTCTAATATCGACAGGGTACGATTTAGTATATTTACCGTACCCGGGGTACATGTAAGTATACTTAAGAGTACCCGGGGTACACGTAAGTAGTACCCGAGTCGACAATGACCAATGGAGTCCATATTAAGGGATTATGTCATGCCTGGGGTCGGGCAGCTTCCAGTACTTTGTCCGGAGTATTAGTCTTTAACTATATCACCTATTCACATGAAACTTCATATATGCATATATGGATAGATCTCACTGATGAGAAGTTCAGTGCACAAGAACTATAGCTATAGCCCCTTCATTACTTTATTTATCTCACTTTTTTATTGTCCGGGTCATAACGTAATTACAATAAGACCCATTTACATCAAACTTCGAACAAAGGTAGGTTGTGGTGTATAGAAGTGCAGCGTTCAACAATCATAAGTCGAGAACTCTGGCTTGCATATTTCACAATTCTATGCCTTTGTTGGTTTCACATTTTTTCTTGGTTTCCTGTTTTCCTGAAACTACTAGTTCATGATTGAAAATTAAGTTTTTATTACATTTAGAAAGGAAATCATACTGCTTATATGGGTTATATCAAATATTTCAGTTGTGTGTGGTATTTTGTATTTTATACACAATAATGAAAAGTGATATAAGTCCTTGGTGTTATATGTCTGTTTGTTTAGAGGGAAAAAGACAGCACAGGAACTAACGTCTGGGATATCATATCCTTATCAGAAAACAAAACAGTTAATAACTGAAACTGCAAATATAACTCAAATGTATTTAAACATCATCGATTCTATTGGAGAAGTGGTGTTGTGTCCCATATTTGAAACTAGCCAGTACAGTATGTTTCAAGAAGACTCCCGCATGTCTCTGCTAATAACGCTCCCAGTGCACGGTGTTGTGAAAGATAAAAAACAAACAACTACAATAACAAAACAATGAACCTAACACACTGCCCTATTCAGGCATTTTGTGTAAAAAAACAACTTGTGGAATGTAACCGGTACACTAAGGTACGACATTGCACCGAAAATGTTTGCAAGCTAAATTTCTAGGAAAAAAAACCTCCAAAACTGTTACACGGGAATAAACAGCAAAAGAAATACAATTCCGAATGACAATAATTATGCTTCCAATGTAATTGTCTTCCTGGATTGTATATAAATTATCATCACAGTAATGGATAAAAGCAACGTTTGGATTATCAAAAGGTAAATGCAATATATTTTCGAGACAAGTCACTTTATATATACAGTGAGTGTTGCAAAATTATGGTCGGAACGTTTTATATTCATCTATACAGAAATATCGGGGTCTAATCTTTTACCAAAAAAACATTATATTCAACGTAAATTTTGGTACTGATTTAAGAAAACTCTAAAATTATTATTTGATTCCGACACCTTAAAAAGAAAACATCAATTATTTAATAAAGTTTGGTGTCTTTATACAATGTAATATATTGCTATGTGTATTAACTGTTAAATGAATTGTAATTCCTACCCCCCCCCCGTAAAAGTCCCATTGGAGTCCTTGTTAAATGGGAGTTAGACGGGGGTCCCCCGTCAAACACCCGTTGGATTTTATTGACAATGGGGGATTGACGGGGTCCCCCGTCAAACCTCCCACGGATGTTTAATGGAAATGGGAGTTTCACGGGAGCTCCCGTAAAACTCCAACGGGGGAAGAAAATCTACAAACACTTTATTTTCTTATTTAAGTACTTATTTCTTACAATTATGACTTCAGCATGTGTATTTGTAAACATTTAAACAGAAAACAAAGCATAACATTTAAATTGCATTTTTTGTAAAATATAGGTAAAAATCTCCCGTCTGGAAAAATCTCCCGTTGGAAAATTGCAATTCTTAACGGGGGAACCAAAACCCCGTTGGGATCCCACGGGGGATGGTAACTTTATCATCAAATAACTCTACTTTCCAAAAACATTTTAACTCTTTTTTTTCAATTATATGTATGTACACAATGCCTCCTACAAATATGCAAAATTTCATAACAATTGTTCAATAAATAAAAAAAATAAGTTTGCAAATAATCTGGATTTGCAAACTTAATCTGGATACTGTTATATTTTCCTACAATAACCGATGTATTCGTCTTTTTAGTAAGTGTTCGTGTGTCGTATGAATCGATATCGCTGCAGGAATTTCAAATGGACTGTTAAACTAAATTTAGATTCACATCGTACATGCATGATATACATGCTGGCGAATTCGGCTGTACAGCCTTTTTCGGTTTCAGAATTAAATATCTGGCTTATTTCACATTTTTCGACACATGTTCTTCTTAACTTTCACTTTAGTTTATATTGAAATATATGTATAATAAGTTTTTTTTACACATTTTATATTTATTAATAAATATTTGACAAGATCGTATATACCCAATTTAAACATAGGTAATCAACGAATTGAATGAAACTGTTTGTAGGTGTTTTAACCATTAAGGAGGACGAAATAATGACATGCTAACTTAAATATTGAAAAAATGTCAATAATTGATACATAATTATCGCTATAATCATACAAATGATTAAGTTTATGCAATAATTGATACAGAAGTCGAAGCACACGTGTGTAGTATTAAAGCGGGTATATACGATTTTTATATGTGCTGAATTGTAAAATATTGATACAAATATGTTATAATAACACACAATATGCAAGAAAAATGATACATTTAAGACGAATTTCATAAAATACAGCAAATACAAATTAGGGCCCTGAGCCGATTGTGACGAAGATAATTCGTAATTATTTTCCTACAATAACCGATGCATTCGTCTTTTTAGTTAGTGTTTGTGTGTCGTATGAATCGATATCGCTGCAGGAATTTCAAATGAACCGTTAAACTAAATTTAGATTCACATCGTACATGCATGATATACATGCTGGCGAATTCGGCTGTACAGCCTTTTTCGATTTCAGAATTAAATATCTGGCTTATTTAGCATTTTTCGACACATGTTCTTCTTAACTTTTATTTTAGTTCATATTGAAATATATGTATAATAAGTTTTTACACATTTTATATTAATAAATAAATATTTGACAAGATCGTATATACCCGCTTTAAATGCATATTTCTGATGTAAGAAAGAATCCCTAACAAAATTCGTTGTACGTATCGAAAGTGCATATTCTTAATCTAACATCTGATGTATAAATAGTTCTTGTTAGTTGTTAAAACGCCAGTGCAACAACGATTTCAAAACTAGATCATGACAATTTGACGAGATGTTCGGTGATCATTAACGCATTAATTCTTATTTCAATATATACAATGCATAACATCGTGTCCGAGAAATCTTCATTCAAATCTGAATATTTGTTACTGTTTGAAGACAATCATAATGACAAAAAAAGAAAATAACTTACCTTTCTAGCAACGCACGTATGCCAAATATTCATTTCGGCATGGCAATCACATCGCAATATCCGGGGATGATACAATTGGTTTATACACTGTGATATATACTTCTCTGTTTTAAGGCTTCTCGTCTCGCGTGTCGTGGTAACATGAAACTGCGTCGTCGGTAAACGACGTAGCTCTATTTCTTTACAACGTTGTTATAAATACGGTAGAATA
Source organism: Dreissena polymorpha (assembly GCF_020536995.1). Taxonomy (NCBI): domain Eukaryota; kingdom Metazoa; phylum Mollusca; class Bivalvia; order Myida; family Dreissenidae; genus Dreissena; species Dreissena polymorpha. The sequence continues at coordinate 33,478,724 of NC_068356.1, forward strand.
AATCAAACCAAATGTGAGAGTTTGTTTGGGGAACAAACCGTATAGTATTCATAGATATAGTTGGGCAGTGCAAGCATTGGCTGTTGCCGATATTGATATTGCATCGTGTTAAGTTGTTAATGGGCGACTTCATGGGGTGGTATCTGAGACAACCGCAACCATAAGTACATGGACGTTATCTTGCCTGTTTAATCACATTTTCATCAATGGGAATGATTATATATTTAAAATATTTTTCAACATATTAAACTTAAGCAAATGCACTACAATGTCAATACAATTTATTGTTATCTTTTGTTATCAATAAAGATAAACAATATGTAACTTTAACCGGAGCAATAGCAGATAAATTGTATTACAGAACGTGGTTCGTCACTCATAGCGAATAAATAAATGCTCAATAGTGTTACACTTAAAAATAACATCATATACAACGAAAATAAAACGCACCGAGCACAGAACTATGCATCAAACTGTGTCAAATAAATAAAACTTTTTTTGAGTTATAAAGGTTATGTAGCTGAACAAAGAGAGAACTACAAATGAGGGCCATGACAGCATACCGTGCATATACGAAAGAGACAAGCTTGCGTTCACCAAAGCGTTCATCAATGAGAGCCAAAGAGTTGATAGCCAAGCTATAATTAGCTTCGCTCGAGCCATGGCAGAACAAGTGGACTAAAACATAAATTAATACGTTATTTAATATCAAGAGATCAAGACAAATGCAGCTAGTTGTTTTTTAATGGAAATTATCGCCCGGATAACAACATATGAGTAGTCTTGTAGAATTGATAACACTTTAAGTCTCTATAAAGCTCAAAATCAACGAAAATTTCGTAAAGTATTTCTTAAAATAAAGTTTACACCTAAACAATCAGTGTTCCTTAAAGCAATAGCCACACTTTCAACGCTAGATGTGGTATGATTACATAGATTTTTGTAGATATAAAATGCTCGTTTTAATTTATTTGTGACCACAATCAATTCCATGCTAATTTCCTGCGTATATATCTATTCATACAACACACGAACACTAAAAGGTACTATGTTAAAACCATTATAAAAATGAGCATTTTGTATCCACAAACATCTATTTTACCAAACCACATCAGGTGTTGAAATTTCGGCAATGGCCATAAGGAACAATGATTTTTAATTGTTTAGCGTTGTTTTACGAAATATTGTACGAAATTTTCGTTGATTTTGAGTAGTAATGTTTACTTTAAACACTCAAATACATAATATGCTTTCTCTTGAGCATCTCTCGTATAATATTGCACACGAACAATTTGAACAACTTCAAAACTTAACCTGCCTGGTATTAAGTCCAGACACAAACCTGGATTTACCATAAATGGAGATTCTTTAACGTTAATATATTAAAGAAAATAATTTTGCTATTTGATTTTTACTCAATACACGCTAACATGCGCGAAACGTACAAACATTCATAGAAAAAGCATAATTTCCGATGCTTACTTGGTATCTTGAAAAGATTTCATTGATGCAGAGATGTACACGCATTATTGTCTCTATATTACGACTCTGGACTCTGCAGGAAAAGATCAAATTTCTACGGATACAGCAATATTCGCTCATGTAATAAATGCACGTGATAAACGACATATGAAGTCTCTTGAAAAGACACGCGTTATCAAATTAGTTTGCAAATAGACATAATTACAAGTTTAATTTAAAGAAAACTTATTTAATAAGTGCGTCGTGTGCCTGCTATTTTAAATGTTTATATGGAGCTGAGACATGATAAGAAAATCGTCATTAAAACAAAATGGCTCCTGCATCCACATTTGTGACAGAATGTATAATACAAATAGAGTCAATAGAGTTAGTTAAAATGTGGTTACTGACCAATTATCTGCAACTCATCTTGCTACCAGTTGTTTATAAAAAAACATATAATATTCGATATTTTACATAACTGTACATTCCACAAAGCCGAGCGGAACTGTCTTTGTATTAGAATCGGAGTTAGTGTTCGTGTAAACGAATCTGCACTAAAACTAAATTTAGATTCACATCGTACATCGAATCATTTTTGTCGTCAGTTGTCAAAACGAAAGTACGGTTGATATTCCAATGCATTATTTTTCTCTTTCCGGGGTATTTTTTAAGTATGTTGATGCTGCATTTAACAAATATAAGTGTTTATGAAGTGAAGACACCAAAAATAAACAACGGTTGCGATAGACACTTAAAAACTGTAAGATGCCAATAATATCACTTTAACAAATATTATAAGTGTAGATGAAGTGAAAACACCAAAAATAAACTACGGTTGCGATAGACACCTATAAACATAGCATATACTGTTAGATTCGCATAATACCTGGGCTACCGACACAAGGGCGATATGTCGTGTTAAATATATCATGTGTCGCCGCGACTGTCGCGCAAACTGTCGTACGTCGCCGCGACTGTCGCGAAAAATATCGTGCGTCGAGGCGACTGTCGCGAAAAGTATCGTGTATCGCTTCGTGTGTCTAGTGTCGCCATTGATGAAAGAAGGGCGAGATTATAGATGGCACTATCCGTATTCCGTACTTTAAGTATATTTAGAATGTATTAATCTGTTTCTATTTATAGTTGTGTCAAAAATGCCGAAGAAAATATTACATTTTGCGTAATTATTCGTTTGTAGTTACCGTTCTAACTGCAGTACAGTCTTTTTAGAGCATTTACTGATTTGCTGCTAATAAATGTGCGAAATAAAAGTTGGGTAAATTGAACCTTTTTCAGTATAAAACGACGAGACCGAAGTCGAATTATTATTAAATACTTATTGAAAGAATGAATCTGTTCTAACTTATAATTTTATGTAATTAATGCCGAAGAGGAGATGTCAAGTGTTGCATAATTATTCTTTGAACAAAATGAATAAACATGGAATTTTGTATGTGCACTTGCCGTAGTTAATGTTAAAGCGGGTATATACGATCTTGTCAAATATTTATTTATTAATATAAAATGTGTAAAAACTTATTATACATATATTTCAATATGAACTAAAATAAAAGTTAAGAAGAACATGTGTCGAAAAATGCTAAATAAGCCAGATATTTAATTCTGAAATCGAAAAAGGCTGTACAGCCGAATTCGCCAGCATGTATATCATGCATGTACGATGTGAATCTAAATTTAGTTTAACGGTTCATTTGAAATTCCTGCAGCGATATCGATTCATACGACACACAAACACTTACTAAAAAGACGAATGCATCGGTTATTGTAGGAAAATAATTACGAATTATCTTCGTCACAATCGGCTCAGGGCGCTAATTTGTATTTGCTATATTTGATAAAATTCGTCTTAAATGTATCATTTTTCTTGCATATTGTGTGTTATTATAACATATTTGTATCAATATTTTACAATTCAGCACATATAAAAATCGTATATACCCGCTTTAAACAGCCGGTGAAAGGCAATTATTGATTCGTAGCTGCTAAATGTACGCTAAAATTAACAAAAAGTGGTTAGATTGAACCATTTTCAGTACAAATCGTAAAGAAGAACGTCGAACTTTTCCGTTTATTGCAAACACTTAAATTCAGAGCGGAAATTGAGTGCCATTTGTACAAACGATATCCCGCCTGTGGAAGAATCTGGTTCAATTGGTATAAAAGTTCGCTTGGATAAAAGAGAGAAACAACTTCATCCACACTTTCTTCTTTCGTCTCGATTTTTATGTCCACCACCACTATAGTGGGGGACATATTGTTTTTGCCCTGTCTGTCTGTTGGTCTGCCTGTTGGTTTGTTTGCTCCAACTTTATCATTTTGCCATAACTTTTGCAATATCGAAGATAGAAACTTCATACTTGGCATGCATGTGTATCTCATTAAGCTGCACCTTTTGAGTGGTGAAAGGTCAAGGTCATCCTTCAAGGTCAAAGGTTAAAAAAAATCAAAGCGGCGCAGAAGGGGACAAAGTGCTTGCGACAAACACATTTCTTGTCTATAAGACAATATATAATTATGTATATGGTGTTTTGAGTGCGTTCAAAGCGGCGAACATAATCCGCCAGAAAAATAGTCATCAGTTATACAAATTGGTCAGTTTATCTTATATGTCTGAAGAAAAACTAACAATTTATCATAAGTTTTCCCAAATGAAAATTATGTGTTTTGATCATGTGTTATTATGACGAAGATTATAATGTAAGCCAATTGTGTTCAAGTCTGTTACATTTGTTACATTTATCATAATTGTCATTGGCTACTTGTGGCCTCCTTGTTTTTTTAAGGAATGTCCACGCATATATGCGCAAACTTTTGATGAGTTATGCCGAGCAATTGTCTGCAACTGCCCCAAATTTCCTACTGAGATAAATGGGGGAGCCCTACTGTAATTATGTTTTGCGAATTGCACAATTTCCGTAGAAACACTAAACATGAAATATGCATGGAAGCTGGTAAAGAAAAGAACCATTATGGAAATATCATGGAAATATCAAGGTATTATATATGTCAACCATATATACTAATTTTCCGGTACTTTCAACATACGTAGAGTTAACATATTATGACAACTAAGGATTTAATTTAAGCGATGTGTCATGGGCTTCACATTTTCACGAATTGTCATTGTCATTGTAAATACAAACATACCCACCATTTTGACTTAATGAAGTCGTAATTAAGTGTATGTTTGTCACATTGCAGTTTTTTCTCTCGGATTGTATTTTGATTTCGGATAGCGACTTATACCATTTGTAGTTAATGTATACTTGAATGAATATTTATGTCGAGGAATGTTTGTTAAAGCTGTACTCGGTATACTCTGTATCAACAATGTTCCCGCGCCAGCGAAACAGGTAAACATGAGAGAATCATCTCTCCAATACACTACATAACTACACTGTAGTGGTTTACAACTGTTGAATGGGGTTAAGATGTATTATCAACAATTGGCCATGCTTATAAGAAACGGTAATAAATAATCACTTAACACCACATAATCATACATGCATGAAGAATTTGAGTTCAAAGGTCAAAAATGGCCATAAATGAGCTTGTCCGGGCCATAACTATGGCATTCATTGTCAGATTTTAAAATCATTTGGCACAACTGTTCACCATCATTGGACAGTGTGTCGCGCGAAAGAATTACGTCGATATCTCCAAGGTCAATGTCGCCACGACTAAAGATAGATTGAATTTGAAGCGAGGGGGTAAATATGATGAACAATCAGTAACTAACAATGCACATTTTGAGTTGTTATCCTTAATCAGATTAAAAAAAATAAATTTGAAATCAATGTCGCCACGAGTAAAAATGGATTTAATTTGAAACAAGGGGGTAACAATGTAAATTTTAAATTGAAAATGTGACAATTTTGTCCCTTGTTCTTATTTTGTTTCACTATAATAAATGCAATTATATGAATAATTATATAACGAAAGTGCATTTAAAAACGCATTTTCATGCTATTATGCTATTCATTAGAATATTTGTATTGCCAGGTGAATAGGATACTATTTTAACAGACAACTTAAATTGTCAGCAAAACCTGACATCTTTAAAAAGGTCAACATTTACAATATCCGCTTCAAGTTGCTATAACAAACGCTAAAAAGGTTATAAATGAATTAATGAACCATTTTATGCTATACTTAATACTAAATTTCAAGATTTTTGTTTGACTTAAAGGTTTTTCGTATTTTTCAGATTTGTCATTGCAAATAATTGCAGGTCATTCTGCGAAAACTTGGCTTTATTCATGCCCATTAAATGTTGTCCAAAATTAGCTCAGTCTGCACAGGCTTATCACGGACTTTCTGCTTTTATGGAATTTTTCTTTTTAATTTTTCTCTTCTTAGTCAAAATCCAGTTTAGGCAGAAAGAAATTTCCCTGATTAGCCTGTGCAGACTCTCATTTTGACTGTATTTGTACATTTGAAGATATATTCAAATGCAATCTTGGTTACAGTTAACTTCAAAGAGATTGTTTTCTTTAAAAAAAATATATACACAAAAACACAAAAACAAAAGCAACATTGAAAGACAATTTAGGTTAAAAATGTTATGATAAGTGTTTGAAGTTCCTTATTCAGTTATAAATGAAGTGCTTGCCTTACATTATATAAGCATATACTTTGTAGGCATTTGTAACATCCTGTGACACACCTTATTTAATGCACTAGTCTATACAAATAATATTTATTTACTCCTTTTCTATGGTTTTAACGAAATAACAGTGATTTAAGAACAATAATTTGCATTTTTCAACAGTGACAAATAACCGTAAAAATTACAGACAATTGTCACTGTTTTACTTTGCAATTATGTGTTTTTCAAATGTCATGAAGTCATAAATTTAGAAAATCTCTAGTTTTACACATGTAATATAAATGGAGGAAAAAGCACGAATAAATAAAAGTAAAATGTGTTGGGTTAGGTATTTACTATTTACCTGTGATCATAGAAAATAAGCAGTTTTACTCATGGCTGTGCTACTCATAAACATATGAATTTCTCTGATACTTATGTCTTAAAGGTTTAGATTATTTAAATTAAATCAGACCTTATCTTTGGATCCTGCCCAGGCATATATTGAACCTAAAGCATATTAGTTTGATTAAAACATAACATAAATGTATAGCTTATATATGTTCTGAACCTTAACGGCAGTATGCTACATATGTGTTTCTTACGCATAAATTTGGTCTTAAGATAAAGAAATAATTAATACCTTTCCTTTCTTTGTTTTTCACTATCTGGAAATTTGTGCATTGAAACAATTTCATCAATTCATGAAGCTTTGCAATTAGGAACACAACAATAAAACACCATAATTACAGAGCAATGTATACAAATCAGTGATAAACTGATATGTACAGCTGGCTGAGAAAATCTCTGTTTACCTGTTTCCATTCACTGGCGTTATATTGTCGATACAATGTATATAGGCGTCGGTCTATACCATAATCCCACATTGAGACAAACTTGTTTATATGAAATCACGCGTTTTGAGGAAACATGTTGTGTGGGAAAATATGAGTAAGCTTTTGGTTCGGAGTAAACGAAACACAGATTAAAATTAAAACTGTCAACAAAAGTCATTGGTACAGTTCTGTTTATTTGTTTGTGACTATCGTGTATGTCAAATTAATGTGTTGACACATATGTTCGCGCATGCTCTAACATTATCCGAATATTATGTCAAGAACAAAATAAGTTGTATTTGCAGTTTTGGAATGAGCGATTCGGGTGACTGTGCTTATGGAATGTCATTTGTATCGTTTAACAACCACGCTGGGTGTTTAATCAAACGTTTTATTTTTTATATTGCAACATTGATCTAATTTGTCATCTTGATCGAAATCGATTGACATACATCACTTGCTCAAAAAATCGACAAGCGTAACAGTTTAATACCAAACTGAAATAAATAAAATAAGTAAAAGTACATTTTACATTCTCTTATCCAGTTTTGAATCCCAATTAAAAAAGACACGGCGAATAGGTCACACTAGAAAAACCAACGCGTATGTCTTATTCTACAGATGTATATGTGTTAAGTGAGTTTTTGATATCCTAACATATTATATAATTTCCGCTTTTTAAGATTAAGATGCCACCTAACGCTCATTCACATTACGACAACCTCGATATAAAAAACAATACATCTGCATTTGTTCAACAGGTACTGGTATATGCCAAATCTATGCAAAACGTTGACTCCCGCCACGCGAAAAGTAGTGTGTTTTATGCAATTTACATATTTTATTTAAAATGTATATTTTGCAGGACCAAGCACTTTGTGTATACAATAAGTATACTGATTACATTTAACGATTTTGTTTATGTAATTCAAATTTCATTGTTGTATTTATCTTTAAAAGGTCATTTGAAAGATAAATTTTGTATTCTTTTTTGTGTAGAATAAAACAATTAAAATAGAAACAGTTCAATAGAACCGAATATTACATTCAACCGTTATTATTGGATTCAAAATATTTAGACGAAAACAAAGTATTTTACGCATTTTAGGCTTAAGTTTGTACTTAATATTATATAACACAAAAATAAATCAAATTAAAACATGGCTGAACTCTAAGGTGCCATCGGATAACATTAGGTCTTTGCATCGGAAACAGCCAAAATGAACAGAAGCTTATTTGTGATTCAGACGTAAAATCTTCATAAACTTCAAGACTGGTTTCAAACAGGTCTGATAGTTGAACTTTTTTGAAATGGAGGCAAACGACAGCAAATGTGAGAAAGAACACATCGTTTAACATTTTTTGTTGCATTTTATTCAAACAAATGCACATATTTTTAAAGGTGTATTTTGTGTTAAAACTGTTAACGTTTGTTGTTACTCGAACTAGTGAACTTAACAGCATAGCTATATTTATGACACATGAATAACACTGATACTTACGCAACTCAAACCTATAAAGAATGTATCTTTGTGTCCGTAAATCCTGTTTCATTTGCAACCGAAAATCACAAGATGTAGATAAAATCATTTTTTATTTAAATATTCAGATGGCATGTTATTAGTGAATGAAACATTAATAACAAGATAACAACTTTTATTTATTTGTCACTCATATGAAATATGTGCCTTTTTGTACAAATATCAATATATGACAACATCAATGTTCGTTTACAGACAATCAAATGACGGTTTGCTTTCGTTCAAGGTATGATAGTCAAATGGAAAATGACATATTTAGTATAGTTTACTAGGGTTTTATGATAAGTGTATATCTTTCTAACATAATATGGGTTCATTTTAAGTTTTATGTTTTTATAAAATAATTTTGCATTTCTTTATCAATCGGCATTTTATTTTTGTATGTGAACAGATTGTCAAGAGGTATGATCTGAGAAAAAAAGGAATATTGCAATGAAATTTCGAGTTATGATAATGCGCAAAAAACTCTTGTGGTATTCAGTAAGTCAAAAATTAACCTGAAATTTACAACAGTCTAGTATGACCTGTTTTTAATTCAATATATTTAGAAATAAAAAAACACGTATGCTTAACTTTCTCCCACACAATGAGCCGCCTGGGCTTGATATGGTTAAGTCAATAGAGCAGGATTCATGGCGCAATAAACCACAACTAACATTCTTTAAACCAGATTCAGCGTGATAGTGCATCTAAACAAAGAGTCAGTCCAAAATAATAGAAGCGGATAATTCAAGCATATTTTAAAATTAGCGCCTTTGCACTGAATAATATACGCATTTATTCAGATCAACTAGCCATACAGCACGATTCTGAATTGCGTTACTTCTGGTCCGTTATAATATTAGCACATGCTAAACACTTAAAGTACCAACCAATACCTCGAAACATTCCTTTTGCCATTATGTTTACTTCGATTGGAACAAACTAAATTTGTTCGCGTGTCTAAACTGTTTCATTTGTAATGGGGACTCCTTTTCGAGGTATTTGCTTCTCTGTTATTCAATCTAATCTTATACAAGTTAATATGTCTCTAAGAACTGGCCACCAGTCTGATTTTGAATTACAATTGTATATACGTCATGCAGTCACATTGATAATATTCAACTGGTAATGGAGTGCCCTGGGACACAGTTTTCTTGACTGATTTTGGACTTCAACAAACGTAAGGACATTCGAACTAATTCGACAACTGCTTGTGTATAGCAGCATTGAAGCATCAGTCGCACACACTTTAAGGTAATTATAGAAACGAGGAAGGAACAGTTTCGTTTAACTACACCGAACTATAAATCTCATTCTTCAGTATTACTTAGTTTTACAAACGTTTTTTTTAATACATGTATTTTCATTATCAATCTAAGCTATATTGTGAAGTGCATTATGACATATGCAATTCCTAAAATAAACAATACCCACAAGTTCGGATGTAAATATTTGAAATTGAATTAGTAACCAGTTTAATGAACTGTGATATGATAACATACGTTTACGCCATGCCTTTTGTTTCAACTAAGAGTGATGTCTTGACTAATGAGAGTTTCTTGTCATATACCGGTTACAACTAAGTTTTGTACGCGCAATTTGTTTATATGTATATACTTTACAGGTGTTTACTGTTCACCGCAGTGAATTACTTTGTGTTTGTTTCTGGATCGAAGTAAAGATTCAAAATGCGGAATATCGCGCCATTGATGGTAATAAAATTGAGGGTCTTTGCCGTAGTATACATTATGTCTTTCGCGCAAAAAAATCTATAACACTTCGAAAAATAGACACATTACGATTTATATTTACTTCACTACACATTTAAGCTAAACATAACGTATGCATGCAAACGACCTATGAAGAGTGCGTATTAACATTTTAAATATCAAAAATCATTATTGGTCGCAACAATATTTCAATGAATGTTCACTCCTCTTCTTTTAACATCGGCATTTCAATGACAGACTGGTGTACAAGCTGTCATGCTAGATTAATAATTGGTGCTTTGTGTTTTACAGATATTTTGCACTTCGAAACAACCTAGTAGAACTTACTAATCTTCAATGTTAAGTTAGACGAAAATTCTTGAAAACTAAATGCTCGACGAAATTGAATTTTTATCTAAAAAAGACACGCACATCAGAACACTCTACCATATTAACCACATACTTATTTTCTAAAAGTCATTATCGCGGCGCGAATAGTTCAATTGATCATATATACAATTGAAATGGTTAAACTAATGAGTGCGAATAGTTGAAATGGTTAAACGTCAATAACCCTGACAGATACTGGACTTACAATATTGTCAATGATTCCAAATAAAAAAGCAGAGACATAGTCTGACAATTAAAAGAAGTTTGAGCAAAAATGCCAAAGCAAGTTATCGAGAATTAGTTTCACCGTAAGCAATGACATTTAACATTTTACTAGTGTACTACGATACTTAGGCAAAAAATGTGTATGTGGTTTGCAATAAAACGTGTTGTGAAGAAAAAATGGCGGAACGAAAGTGTTTATCATAAAAATGTAAAGGTCTTGAATGATTGCTTTATGTCTCTGTGTTGTAGTTGAGTTTTTGTGTGTACTTCTCTGAGAGTGTACAATGTGTGGTCAGATCAGTGTCCGTTATGTGGTCACATAGGTGTTCGTTGTGTGATCAGACAGGTGTCCGTTATGTGGTGAGATCGGTGTCCGTTATTGACTCAGATCGGTGTCCGTTATGAGGTCAGATCGGTTTTCTTTATTTGGTCAGAGGTGTCCGTTATGTGGTCAGATCGGTGTCCGTTAAATCATGTTCACAAAAGTTCAACTGATGTCTATCACCGTTCTGACACACGTTGGGTAACACATATACTTCTTCAACGTATTGTATCGTTTTACTGTATGAACCGTTCATATTAATAGAATTGATGAAAATAAATATAAATACTGTACCCATTTAACATGTTTAAATGTTTATATCGTTACTGATATATCATATATCAAATAAAAACAAATATAGTTCAACTACCAGATTAACCGGAAGCTAATTTTTGAGCATGTTTATATGCAAGTACTACCTCAACCCAAATCCCTTTACGAGGCAAACATATTATAATGACAATAGGATACCTACAAAGCGTGATGTCGAAAGTTCTACTGGTCGCTATCGACAGCTCAGGAGTTCGCTATATAGTTGGAATATTTTAGTTTTCATTTTCAACACTTGGCATTGATATCATCGGATTTACAACGCATATTCCGAATTCATGTGGCGTATGTATTGATGAAACACACATATTTTCTCTTTCTATAGATATGTCTGAAGTAACTCATAGAACAGCACGCAACGGTTTGCGCTTTACTTGACAGTTACTGCGATGGCTTATTGAAGAGCTGTGAAACATTTACATGCTTAAGCAGGAGCAAGCACTGTAAAAACGTGTAGTGGCATTTAATAAAGTGTGCTTAGGAATTTAATTTATTTTCTGCTTGCATCAGGTGAACGTTCATAAGAAGAATCAATAAAAAGTTGTCTGAGAACAGAAATCAAACTAGAGCAATAAACGAACGGTAATGATAATTTATTTTATGATATCAAAGTACCAATATAGCTTACCACCATTTTATGCATAAACAAGAAAAGGATTAATCACATATATAACTCAAATCGATTTGAGAAAACATTAATCAAATCGTTAACATTTAAAGCGGGTATAAACGATTTTTATATGTGCTGAATTGTAAAATATTGATACAAATATGTTATAATAACACACAATATGCAAGAAAAATGATACATTTAAGACGAAATTTATAAAATACAGCAAATACAAATTAGCGCCCCGAGCCGATTGTGACGAAGATAATTCGTAATTATTTTCCTACAATAACCGATGCATTCGTCTTTTTAGTAAGTGTTCGTGTGTCGTATGAATCGATATCGCTGCAGGAATTTCAAATGAACCGTTAAACTAAATTTAGATTCACATCGTACATGCATGATATACATGCTGGCGAATTCGGCTGTACAGCCTTTTTCGATTTCAGAATTTAATATCTGGCTTATTTAGCATTTTTCGACACATGTTCTTCTTAACTTTTATTTTAGTTTATATTGAAATATATGTATAATAAGTTTTTACACATTTTATATTAATAAATAAATATTTTACAAGATCGTATATACCCGCTTTAAACAGGTCCTATCGGATTTACCATATGTTGTTCCCATGGCAGCAAAACATGTCATACACCTTCATTGTCATCCTTGTAATTTTACCCTCATCGACTTTGCACGGATACTGTAGGGCGTAAATGGCTTCAAAGGGTATGTTGTTTGAAAGTGCTTAAAGTCTCTATTACACTCAAAATCAACGAAAATTTCGTTAAGTATTTCGTAAAATAAAGTAAACACCTTAACAATCAGCGTTCCTTATAGCAATAGCCAAAATTTCAACGCTAGATGTGGTGTGATTACATAGATTTTTGTAGATACAAAATGCTCATTTTTATTTATTTGTGGCCACAATTAATTCCCGCGAATTTATCTATTCATACGACACACGAACAGTGTTCATGTGTCGTATGAATAGATATGCAAAACAATAATAAAAACGAGCATTTTGTATCTACAAACATCTATTTCACCAGACCACATCAGGCGTTGAAATTTCGGCAATTGCCATAAGGAACACTGATTTTTAATTGGTTAAGTTTATTTTACGAACAATTGTACGAAATGTTCGTTGATTTTGAGTAGTAATGCTACTTTAAATGATAAGCCGACAGAACCCCTACTAGGAAACATCACTTTATCCATGCATTGTTGTTTACAATAATTTTTTTTTTGAACATTCAATGTACTTATTCAAGTATCATCGTTATTATTGTATTATTGCGGTGAACATTAACACATTATAAAAAATGCAAAGTAACAACAGTACAACTTGTTTCTCACTTACTTCTTCGCCTGGTCCGTACCTTTGGCGACCGTTGAGGCACCTCTGGAGACTAAACAACCATCTCTTCTCCATTTTTCTCGTCTTTTGGACAGTGTCAAGGCCTCACTAAGTATCAGCCCATTCCGCAATGAGATGTTATCTTACCATCGTTTCCTTTGTCTCCTATTTCTTTTTCCCTTCCTGAAATGTAGCTGGAAGCGCTGTCTTGGTGAGCCCTTATAATCGTGAGACATGCCCATACCAATTAAGATTTCGTATTTTGATAGTTGTCAGCAGATCTTCGTGGGATCCGGTGGCTTTCTTGACTCTGTTTTGGACATCCTCTATGATTATGTGTTTTTTTTAATGAGATTTTGATAGGTCTTTGTAAGCATCGCATTTCAATGGCATGTACCCTTATCCCCAATTCCACGGTTAATGCCCATGACTCGCATGTGTACACAAATATGGACTTGACTAGTGCGCGCATCAGTCTGATTTTAGAGCTGAGCACTATGTTTCTGTTCTTCCAGGTGGTCTTCATTTTGTGCGACTGTGGCAAATATTTTCTGCATGTGTGCCAATTGCTCCTAGGTATTTGAAGCTGTTGACGGCTTCTAGTTTTTCGTCAATGACCCTGAGTGTCAGTGTTGATGCCGTTGGTGGTGTTGGTCATCTGTTTGGTCTTTTCTGCACTGCTATGCATGTCGAAGGCTGAGAGTATATTGTACAGTCGCTCCACTGGGTTATTTTTTTATTCATTTACGCTTCCGGCTAGGTCATCTTTGTCATCGGCTAAAATTAATTTCATGATTGGTCTGCCGCCAATGCTGACTGTCCCCTCGTAGTCTTCCAATGCGCCGGTCATGATTTTTTCCAGGAAGATGTTGAAGAGACGAGAGAGAGAATCGGCATTGTCTCACTCCGACTGTGGTTTTGAACCAATCCCTTATGATAAGACAGAACTGATTGCTTTGCCATAGAGGTGTTTAATGACTCGGGTTAGTTTGCGTTGATGTTCTGCCGCCTCATGGTTGCCCACAATGCACATGCACTACCCTGCTAAATGTCCACTGAACAGCATTGAATACGTGGTGGAAATCTTGTTAGTTTTGTAGGTACCTCTCGCACACTATCCTAAGGTTGAAGACCTGCTCTGTAGTACTGCGCCCTTACTAAAGCCTGCCGGTTCTTCAACGATGATGCTTTCCGCTTGCGTCATCAATCTGTTCAGCAAAATCTTAAGCTTGGCTTTGCTTGGGTGGTTGATGTGGCTGATAATTCTATAGTTCTGGCATAGCTGTAAGTTGAATTTCTTAGGGATGGTGATGATGAGTGATTGCGTCCACGGAGCGAACCATTCCATCTCTTTAGGATATTTTGTTCCTCCGCCATACATTTCCATCTTAGATCTGGCTTGTGGTGGGTTGTCCTTTTTTAAGCTTGTCAGATCTTCCCCCAGCTGGAAAAAAATTCTTGCTGTTGTTGTTCTTCAGGTTTTCATGAATGTCGTGGACCTGTTCTTTAATCCACTTTTCATAGGCCCAGCTTCAAAGAAGAGTGGGTATATTGTTTTGCATGATGTCGGTCTGTCGGTAGACAAGTTCGTTTCCGATAAATAACCTGTGGGCGGATTTACCGATTGGGTTTGATACTTCCCAAGTGCATTAGCCTTTGCCTGTTGATGAACTCTATTAAAATTGATGTCACAAGGTCAAAGGTCACTGTCACACTATTATCGAAGATTGTTTCCGATCAATTACTTGTGAACCGAGAAACCGATTTGCTTGATATACACCATGTGTATTGGAATTGGATAGTATATTAAATTGGAGTCACTTGGTCTTACGTCAAGGTCACTGTCGCACTTAGTGTGAAAATCGTTTCTGATCAATAACTTGTCAACGGATTCACCGTTTAATTTGATACTTCCCTTGTGCATTGGCCGTTGAAAGTAGATAACCCCTATTAAAATTGGGGTCACTATCTGTCACACTAAGAGTGAAGATTGTTTCCGATCAAAAGCGCGTGAACGAATTGACCGATTGACTTGATACTTCTCACATGCATTGGCCTTGAAAAGTAGATAATCTCTATTTAAATTGGTGTCACTAGTTTACAGGTCCAGATCATTGCGACATTAATTGTTCAGTTGGTTTCCGTTCGATATGTCATCAAATGATTGAGTGATGAGCCTCAGGTTTGCATATTTGATAATCGGATATTATAGTCTTGAGATAATAAATGTTACATATGTTTACATCCCTTTTAGTGTTAACCTTGTGTCAAATATTAATTTAGGTCGCAGTGGTGTAGTGGATGTATTCGCCTTGCGATCGAAAGTTCGTGGTATCGATTCCTCCTAAAGGAGCATTATCATTATCTCCTCTAAATACACCAAGTACTGGTTCTTCCCAGCAAACGGGCTCGAGAGTGTTTCAATAAGGCTAAGTCTTTCGATACAGTCAAACTTAAATAATAAGGTTAAAACTAAATATTAATTTCGGTTGTTATCTATGTTACCCACACATTTTCAAGTGTAAAATTTCAAAACATGGCATGCAGTGCATGATTACGATCACACGTGAGGGTCAAATTCTTTGTTAGAAATATAAGAGCAACATCAGTTATAATTACTTTTAATAAGTGATGCACAATAAGACAAACATTATCGAATCAAATCAAACACACATCCTCGATTATAACTCGTGTAATATTAAAAATAATATCACAGAGCATTGGCATGTTAAAGTAACATTACTACTCAAAATCAACGAACATTTCGTACAATTGTTCGTAAAATAAACTTAACCAATAAAAAATCATTGTTCCTTATGGCAATTGCCGAAATTTCAACGCCGGATGTGGTCTGGTAAAATAGATGTTTGTAGATACAAAATGCTCGTTTTTATTACTGTTTTGCATATCTATTCATACGACACATGAACACTGTTCGTGTGTCGTATGAATAGATATATTCGCGGGAATTAATTGTGGCCACAAATAAATAAAAACGAGCATTTTGTATCTACAAAAATCTATGTAATCATACCACATCTAGCGTTGAAATTTTGGCTATTGCTATAAGAAACACTGATTGATAAGGTGTTAACTTTATTTTACGAAATACTTAACGAAATTTTCGTTGATTTTGAGCGTTATTGAGACTTTAAGGACAATGACATGAAATATATTGCGAAAACATAAATTAATATAATTGTTAATGTTGAAAAATGATAGCCATATCACAATAAATGGCTTATATCGTGGGCTTAGCGCAAAACGGTCGTAACTGACTTAATTTACAAAAATGACTTTATTGCATATTTTGTACTATAATGTCAATATTTATAATCTGAAAAAATATTTAAGCTAAATTCTGCTTAAAAAAACCCCCTAAAACCGTCATTTGACAAAAGGTCGTGTCTGAAAATGAAATTATTTTCATTGCAAAACGGTCGTATCTGCAGTTGCAACCGTTTTGCAACTGAAAAAGAATATAAACATGATAGTGTAATGGTACCAGTACCTATAATGTGAGACTGAGACCATGGTAGCAGTACATACAGACTGAGACAATGCCGTGATTTGTGTTACCTATTGGGAAAAGTATTGATACCAGCCAAATTGTGTGAGAAAAACCCAGAAATTGGGAAAATTCACGTTGTGAAGTCTTCATATTGGGAAATTGGTATATTTGATATTTTGCTCCCAAAAACTTAAAAATAAATAATTAAATGTTGTCAAGTTGTCATACCATAAAGCTGCATAGGAAAACTAATTAAATTTTTTTTTTTAGTTTTCTTTGATTGTTTTTTTACAGCAATTGGGTAATTTGTAGTTTTTTTCCTAATTGTAAAATGCCACTTCTGGTACTTTATAAAAAATAAATAAAAAAGCTACAATTGTAGTAGTACTAGTATGTCAGACTGTGAAAATGGTACCGGTATGTATCATGTAAGACTGTGACAATAATACCAGTATGTAGCATGATAGACTGTGACAATGGTACCAGTAAGTAGCTTGTCAGACTGTGACAATTGTCCCAGCACAATTAGCCAGTCAGACTGTTACAACGATACCATTACTTAGCATTTCAGACTGTTACAATGGTACAAGTACGGAGCATTTCAGACTGTGACAAAGGTTCCAGTACCTAGCAGTTCAGACTGTGACAATTATACCAGTAAGTAACAGTTCAGACTGTGACAATGGTACCAGTACGTAGCATGTCAGACTGTTACGATTGTTCCAGTACCTAGCATGTGATACTGTGACAATAGTACCAGTGAGTAGCATATCAGACTGTTTCAATGATACCAGTACGTGGCATGTCAGACAGTTACAATTGTACCAGTACATAGCATGTTAGACTGTGACAATGGTACCAGTACATAGCATGTTAGACTGTGACAATTATACCAGTACTTAGCATGTAAGACTGTGACAATGGTACCAGCACCTAGCATGTCAGACTGTTTCAATGATACCAGTACGTGGCATGTCAGACAGTGACAATGATACCAGTACCTAGCATGTCAGACTGTTTCAATGATACCAGTACGTAGCAAGTAAGACTGTAACAATGGTACCAGTACCTAGCATGTCTGACTGTTTCAATGATACAAGTACGTAGCAAGTAAGACTGTGACAATGGTACCAGTACCAAGCATGTCAGACTGTTACAATGGTACCAGTAGGTGTCACATCAGACTGTTTCAATGGTACCAGTACGTAGCATGTAAGACTGTGACAATTATTCCTGCATGTAGCATGTGAGATTGAGACAATTATACCAGTACGCAGCTTATGAGACTGTGACAATGGTACCAGTACATGGCATTTCAAACTATTTCAATGGTACCAGTACGTAGCATGTGAGACTGTGACAATTTTACCAGTACGTAGCCTGTTAGACTGTGACAATTATACCAGTATGTAGCATGTCAGATTGTGACAATTGAACCAGTACATAGCTAGTCAAACTGTGACAATATAACCAGTATGTAGCATGTCAGACTGTTACAACGGTACCATTACATAGCATTTAAGTCTTTTAAAATGGTACCAGTTCGTAGCATGTGAGACTGTGACAGTTATACCAGTATGTAGCATGTTAGATTGAGACAATTTTACTAGTAAGTAGCATGTGAGACTGTGACAATGGTACCAGTATGTAGCATGTTACACTGAGACAATGGTACCAGTACATAGCATGTCAGACAGTGACAATGGTACCAGTACCTAGCATGTCACACTGTTACAATGGTACTAGTACATAGCATGTTAGACTGTGACAATTATTCCTGCATGTAGCATGTGAGATTGAGACAATTATACCAGTACGCAGCTTATGAGACTGTGACAATGGTACCAGTACATGGCATTTCAAACTATTTCAATGGTACCAGTACGTAGCATGTTAGACTGTGACAATTGTACCACTACGTAGCCTGTCAGACTGTGACAATTATACCAGTATGTAGCATGTCAGACTGTGACAATTGAATCAGTACACAGCTAGTCAAACTGTGACAATATAACCAGTATGTAGCATGTCAGACTGTTACAACGGTACCATTACATAGCATTTAAGTCTTTTAAAATGGTACCAGTTCGTAGCATGTGAGACTGTGACAAGTATACCAGTATGTAGCATGTTAGATTGAGACAATTATACTAGTAAGTAGCATGTGAGACTGTGACAATGGTACCAGTATGTAGCATGTTACACTAAGACAATGGTACCAGTACATAGCATGTCAGACAGTGACAATGGTACCAGTACCTAGCATGTCACACTGTTACAATGGTACTAGTACATAGCATGTTAGACTGTGACAATAGTACCAGTGCATAGCATGGTAGACTGTGGTAATTATACCAGTACTTAGCATGTCAGACTGTGACAATTTTACTCGCAAGGAGCATGTAAGACTGTGACAATAATACCATTACGTAGCATGTCAGATTGTGACACTGGTACCAGTAGGTAGCATGTGAGACTGTGACTATTGTACCAGTAGGTAGCATGTCAGACTGTGATAATTATTCCAGTACGTGGTATGTCAGATTGTGACAATGATACCAGTAGGTGGCATCTGAGACTGTGACATGGTACCACTACGTGGAATGTAAGACTGTGACAATTGTACCAGTACATGTCATGTCAAACTGTGACAATTATACCAGTACGTAGCATGTCCGATGGTGATAATGGTACCAATGCGAAGCATCTGAGACTGTGACATGGTACCAGTGCGTGGCATGTCAGACTGTAGCAAATATACCAGTAAGTAGCATGTGAGACTGTTGCAATGGTACTAGCATGTCAGACTAAGACAATTGTACCGGTATGTATCATGCCAAACTTTGACAATGGTACCAGTACATAGCATGTCAGACTGAGACAATGGTATCAATGTGTAACATGTCAGACTGAGACAATTATAAAAATAATGCTCAAAAGGTAGGAAAAAGATCAATAGGATTTTGTACTAGTTTTTGTCTTAACATTTTTCGTATATCACAATAAATATATTTGAATACTTTGTAGTTTGTATTTGAATTCAGAAAGAGGGTTATAGGCCTGCTTTTAATTACAAAGTTCATTTTTTTTAAATTAAAATAAGCTGATAAGACTTCTTCTGACTTGAACTCTATTGAATTATAATAATCACAATACAAATAATAAATGCTTAATGAAAGATTTAAAGATATGACAATAACTTTTTTCTTCTTATGTATTGGTCATCTACTTAATAATTCTGTACAGGCCCCCAGTCACTGTTTAATGATCATTTTTCTGTTACTAGTTTGTCTGCATACATTTAAATAATAAAAAGTAAAATAAAGTGATACTACTTATTAGTTATAGTTATTGGTTAAATACAAGCACAATGAAATGCATTTCATGTACTCCAGGTAATCCAACTTAAATTCAAATAAATGTAAATTTTTGTATTTTCTTTCATTATTATAAAATATTTCAATAAACACATATTTTAAGTATTCAGAATAAAAGTCTTCATATTAAGACATATGAACAGAAAAAAATTGATCTGATTTTCAGATAAGACCTTTTGCATAAAAAAACAAAATGAACCATTACAAGATATTAAGCGCAAAACAGTCGTATCTTGATATTTTACAAATATCTCCGATTACAATCATGCCAATAAAATATATAGTGAACTTTGTATAAACGTACAATAACTACATTCATGCAAAATATGTTTTTATTACTGATAAAAATTAATAAATTATTTTTTTTGTCGTACTGAAAAGTTTACAAAAAGTCTGTTACGACTGTTTTGCGCTATATGTCGATATGTAAAACAATATGAACACAGGGAATGGTTTTAATCTGTGAAATAAACGAACGCATATGCTAACCAATAACTGCCGACTGAATCTTATAAATTTCAATCTTTTCAATGATTTATTACATAATTAGTGACAACGATTTTTCCGGAAAGAGAATCGATTATCGCTGACTTTCTCATCTAACAACGATTATTCGATTTTATTTGACCATCGTGACATCACTAGTTATAATACGTAAATATTATCAACCAATTTACTATTTATATACAGTAGTGCATTATTCTGTGTCAACTAAAAACTTATTTAAGTGGCTAAGTCACATTATTTGATAAGAATTACTATTGTGGTTGCAAACAATCCTGTGTCAAGGCTGGGTTTTAAGGGAGGCATCTGGAGCTCTTGTTTTTCTAAATTTCTTAGTTTACTTCTAAGTTCCATTTGTCACCTTCTGTGTCGCTCTTCTTTTGCTTCTTCTTTGTCTTCTTCTTCCTCTTCTGTTTCTTCTTTAAGGATTTGCAATAAAACACGTGGAGCAAAATGTCGGATAATTTTTAGAAAAGAATGTATCGGTTGGCGTTTTTGGTATTATGTCTTTAATGCCGAAGAATAGATTTAAAGTGCGTAATTAATGATGCTAGTAAATGTTCGCTACATTTAAACAATTAGGTGAATTATGTCAAACTGTAAGACATAGTCATCGACACACGATAAACGTAGACAAAGTGCAAGTCAGATTTCTTTACGTTTTTTCTGCTTATTAACACAACACAAAGTTTGCAAATGTTTGCCAACCGATTTTGATTCATTAGTTGAAATTTTACTTATATTGCATTGCGATGTTTTCGTGTTTTATGTTATATATAGAGAATAACAGGTTACTGTCCCATCGTTTTGTAATATATCAGGCAAGGCTTAGAATAATATAACGGCGAGGCTTGCCGAGCCGTTATTTTATTCGTGCCGAGCCTGATATATTACAAAACGATGAGACAGTAACCTGTTTTTCTGTTTATCATACCACCTGTTTCTAAAAATCTGCAAAACGATCCATTTTTAAATTTAAAATGTACGGATCCCCGCTCTTTTTGCTGATCCGGCTTTTACACGTTGACATAAATGTAGCAACGGCGTTCGAAAAGACGACACGAATAATCGCTTATTTTAAACATCGTATAGAGAAAAAAAGCTGTTTGCACTACACATGAGTACACCCGCTTTAATTATTAACGTCTTGAATTGGAGATCAGGAATGGACTGCAGCGACAAATTTAATCGAAGAACACACTTCATCGAATAATTTGAAGACGCCATTTTGAAGATGTGTATTGAAATTGACATTTTGATGATGATGTCAATATGGACATAAGCGTGTTAAATCGTTTGTTAAAACGTTGAGGATTAGCATACAGTTATCATTTTCCTTGACTTTCTGTGCAACAATTGCGAGTGAATGACTATATCGATATTAAAGACTTATTGTCCCATTGATGATGTCGTTTAACTTTGTAGTGCGGGCTGTGGTTATTAAAAAAACGTTTTTGTGATTTATGACTTTAAACTAGAATAAAATATATGCGTTCTTGGTATCAAATTGTTTGTTTTATTGAACCTGAATAATGTTGATAGAAATTGTTGACTTTAATGCAAATCCCACGTAACTCCGAACATTGACTGATATAAGAACTTCCTGTTGACCATGATATAAAAAATATATCAGGCAACGTTATATCAGGCAGATATCAATGCGGTGGTATGATAAAATTGCAGTAAGGATTAAAGCAAAGTAGGTGTATCAAAAATTTAAATTACACACTCCCTAATATATCTGACTTTTAAAGTGATTTGTATATACATCTGTTATAATATATAAGTTCATCTGAACGCGTTATTCACTTGAAATCAAAACAAATGTATTCCTTTCTGATGGAATAAAGCTGCATAGATAGCTACCGTACAACGGACATTCATGGATTTTATGCTATTTACAATTGTTACTGTAGTACAGCGGGCGGCTGCATTGATTGATTTGATGCTTGTAAAGGTACGATAAAAACTTAATAGTGTGGTAAATTAAACCATTTTTTTTTGTACAAACCGTCGAGAAGAAACCCGGACTTTTATCATTTTTTGTTAGAGATAATAAATCTTTTTTTATGTTTAGTTTAATTTTAATAATGTCGAACATGAGATTAACAGTCTTACTCTTTGGACAAAATGAACAAACATGAAAATTATAATCTGAATGTACTGTACTTGATGTAAAACATCCTGTAGACGGCTTTTATTGATGCGATACTAGCAAATGCACGCTAAATTAACAACTTGGTTAAATCAAACGTTTTTCAGTACAAAACGTAGGGAAGACATTCGGAGTCCGTTTATTACAAACACTGAACTTCCTAGAGGAAATTGGTTTCCATTTGTCCAAATGATATATCATCTGAGGTCCGTTCTGGTTTAAATTGGGTCTAGAAAAATAGGTCGCGTCGTTGAAATGAGGACACACACATGTGATCACTCACAGTTTCCCTTATTTTCTTGAATTTAAGAAAATTAAACATTATTCGTATGATGTCATGATCACGTTTTAAACGGTCAACATCATCAGCTGATTGAAGGAGAGTTTCTCTTATACAAGTGAAAAAAAAACACACACAACAATAAAAGAACGACTAGGACGTCATAAGTTTGCTACAACATAAACATGTCATGAACAATATTTTGCAGGAAGGACATTATAACGTACATCACCATTTATGTCCAAGTAAGTCACAATAGTAACATTAGTCAAGGGAGTCATTAGGCAATTTATGACCTTCTTGTTTTCTTACATGTGCAACATTTAGATGACTAATGTGCAATTGTCTAAAACTTCCTTGCATTTCATACTGAATTGGCATTTACTAATTCACGCTGTGAAGTGGAGAAGCCCCTTGAGGATTTTTTCTGCGAATTGCACAATTTCCGTAGAAACACCCATCATGAAATTGAAATGACGTCTTATAAAGAAGTCTGATTGCATCGGCTCAAAGTAGAGAAGTGAACTATGATGGAAATTTTATGGTGGGCAAGAATTTTATGATTCAATACTGATCATGCTGACTAAATAGGCTTTAACTTAAGCGGAATTGTGATGTTTTTTTTTCCATGTGTATGCATCGCCTTTTGTAACTTTTCTATTCGTATATGTTTGTATTAATAAAAACACACCCTATATATGGATATTGACGATTGTAAAGAGTAACATACAGTTTAACTTAAACTATAACTTAAACAAATCAACATCATTTTAAATAAAAAATACACATAAGAGAGAATAGGCTGAATAGATGATTCCAATCAATTAATTTAGTACTCGTAACTCAAGTCGTAACTCAAGTGGAAACAGCACAATAAAGTGACAAACAATTTACAAAGTTAACCAACGATTTTTTGCCGAAAGAGTTAACCCTGCCCATTTTCTGCCCCCTACAATCCTTTCATTTGTACGGTATGGCTAAGTTCTACTCAATAACATAACTAATTTTAATGTTTATTTTTTATATAGCTATATGGTTCTATAGGTTTATAGATATTCCGTTATACCGAATGGTTAGACATTGTTTTAAGACATCTTCCATTTCAAATCAGTCGTTTATCAAGGGTGACCATGATAACAAAATTCTCTTTATAAATAACCGGTCTATATCAATTATTGTATTGAAGACCAAAATTAGAACATATCATATATTGAAGAACAGTTATATGTTTTTTTTTTCTTAAATGTTAACATGATGTGATGCACTCTGTCAGACAAGTTGATATTTGCAACATGACTTTCTTTATGTGTATTTCTTATTTATTAAAATTTAATCATTAAAGGTTGATATATCAACGAGAAAATTAACAGGTGTTTATTTATGCTAAAATACTTTGGATATACAGAAACCACTAGGTGAAGGCGTTTTAAATCGCCTTCCCCATAAGAACGAAATTCGAATTTGAATATAAAAATAATAATGTCTTGATATTTTGATTAACTAAGGTCTGACCGGCCTGTTATTATTATAATATTAATCAAACTAAACACGTTGATAACCAGTCTGTAGACGGTTCATCGGTGTTGGGTGATGAAAAGCAAAGCAACAAGAAAGAGATAAGCGTGAAAGTTCAACCTGTTCAAACTTCAATTCATTGCATTAACATTTCCAATTCGGTGACCGCAGGTTTAACAAAGTTTATTTTATTGTTGGTTTCGTGGACTGAACTGCAGAGTACACGAGCTTGTTTTGTTGCCTTTTATTAATTGCATAATTAACATTCGCTTGATGGAAATAGGAATTTATCCTGTGATATGTTCGCTGTAGTCACATTATTCTTAATTCCTTCTAGACGGATGCGTTAGGACAAAACAGAAAACATCGGTTGATCCGATCATGCGTTACGAACAAAATAAAGTTTTAGTTGATTGGATCTTGCTTTGTATTTAAGTTGTTGTACGGTATTGACGAAATGTTTCCACCGGATCAGCATGTACAGATTTAATAGCCAGTGAATATTTACTAAATAAATTTGTACTAAAATCCATGCATGTCAAATGTTTTACTCTCGCATTATTATATTCCGGAGGGCGTCTTGAACGTTCTGACCTGTTTGTTAACATTAACTATAATGCACATTTATGTCGCGGAATGTTTCTTAAAGTTGTATTCAGAATATTTGCTTCACTTGATACAATCATCTACTGTCATGAATGAAACAAGTAGTGGTACGTATAACATTCCCTAATCTATTACTCAATCCCACATTTACAAAACGACACTGCATGTAACATTAGAAAGACTAACGTGTCGGCCTTGAAGGCATGCGTATCAAGTGTATTTTTTTATAATACGACAAACTGGACACATATAACAAAGAATTAATATGGTATGCACAAGAGTAAGCCAAATTCGTGCAAATCGTGCAAAACGATTACTCCCGTGACGCAAAAGTTAGTATGTTATATGCAATATAAAATAATGTCAATTGTTTATACGATGAGGGTAATGAAACGTTTAATTAAGTCTGTAAACGTATACAATGCATTTCAAATTTCATTCTGGTAATTATCGTTGAAATGTATTTAGGAAAAACAAGTTTGTGTTATATTTTGTGGGAAAAGGCAATTCAAATTCAATCTTTGTATACGTTCAACAATAAATATTTATGTTAAAACATTATGACAAAAACGTAGTCTAACAATCATTGAAGGCAAATGAGTGTTTATTATTTAACATACAAAAACCCATAACCGGTAAACTACAAAAGGTCGAAATCTTTGGTCGTATCGGATTAATCGTTGATTTTTTCTTCAGAAACATCTGAGCAGCTATGATTGTGCTTATTTATGAATCAGTCGTTGAATCCCCACCCACCTGTAGAATGGCACCTACACGTGTTTAGGTATTCTTTATTCAACTGCAAAATAACGACAGCAAACTTGAATATGACCTCATGGTTTCAAATTCTTTTTGCATTTTATTTGAACTTAACACATACAGTTTTTTCTTTTTATTTGAACCGATAACGTTTGTTTGGTTCTTAAAACCGTGCCTTAACAGAGAAGGAAGAGTAGTAAAAGTTATACTTACGCGATATTTAGTGTTGCTTTCAATAAATATCATTATAACTACAAATCGCTTCCATATTTATTTTATTTAATAATATTCATAACTTTATCATTTCGCATTGTATTATTCTCAGCAAAATACTATATTGTATTCATTTGCAGTATGCAATGACGACAGTATTCTTGGATGACATACAAAAGTTTACTAAAGACAACCCATGATAACATTTTGTAGTACCTTTGTTGAAATTAATACACAAAATGATAGCCCAGTCTGAGTATAACTGAATTGTCATTTGATGCTAGCTTATGAATGAGGTCAGTTTATTGTTCAACGTCAATAGGTATTGAATGAAGATGTAAAATGTATTCCTTTTTGAAAGAATTGACGGTAAATTAGTTCACAATCATAAATTACATCACCTAATATTCAAAACATGCCTTTTAAATCAACATCGGAAAATAGGAATTACCTGGAAAATATAAGGAATTATACCCATGTGATAAAAGAACGACGCCTTTTATTGAAACTATAGCGATTTCACAATCAGTTAAGCTTACGTGTTTGTGTAAGGTTTTGTACATGGAGCGTAAGCCTTTTTACAATCAAATAGTTCCTTTCATTATCGTGTCTTTCCAACACGCTTTATTACACGCCACGTACATCATTATATGTTATTGTATCGTAATCCTTCAGTATCAGATAACACAGTTATTGCTTTTGGCGAAATAAATACTCGACAACTTGATTTGCCATTTATTCTTAAATCTTTTTGTTTGAAGTACACGTCTCTTCCTTTTTTCTGTTTGAACTATTGATACATAATGTGCAGCAGTATTGATCCAGTTCATGCTATTGTGATTAACGTTGGTCCATATACAATTCGCACGTGGTCAATTGAAGAACATGTGTTATTATTCACGAGCAAAAGTATTTTATTGCGTTCAGTAATAACGTAACCACGAGATTGCCTTTTCAAAATAGCAAATCCTTGTGAATATAGTTTGTTTGTTGTGAATGTTTTTCCTATGAAACATGTTTCAAATTACGTCGCGCATTTATCTGAAGTTTTCAAGCCTTGTCGTCTTACTTGCAATTTCTGAAAATATTAACAAGTTGCAATATGTTGTCAGCGCAGTGCATAATATCCGTAAAATGAGGAGTGAACATTGATTGATATACTGTCGCCGACAATAATAATTATCGATATTAAAAACGTTCATTTGCTTGTATACGTTTTCTTTGGCTTAAACTGTATTGAAGTTAATATCAATCTTATTGTGTCTATATATTGAACATGTTATGTTATATAGTTTGCGCTAAAGAAATGATTTTAATTATGCTACCGAAGATTGTTTCATTACACTTGATGACGAAATAATGGGCTTTTTAAGTCTAACACCTACCCGGAGGTAACAAATGTTACCACTGAGCTGGACAGTAAAGGGAAAATACAAATCATGAAGCACAAGCTAACATCTTAAACGTGTATATAAACATACACTGCATTAACAAAACATGCACCACGTGGCCGGTGCATGACAAACGTATGTAAACTGTTATTAGTCATTTCCTTTCATTTCCCATTATCTTTGGTCTAAATCCTGTGTAATTAGAGTTTGACAGAGAAGGTCGTGAATTGTGTTTGATTTTTGACCACATTCTAACGGATTTCTTTAAAAGTAAGCAGCTAAGAGTGTAGGGATTACGTTCACAAAGTCCGTCTTACTTATGCTCTCAAAGAACACACGCACACCTGCTTAATTCAATAGGTAAAATATAAAGCATAGGCAAATAAACTCCACTTTTAACCGACATGTATACAGTACCTCAGCCGATGGATGAACCAAAGACGTTGCGTTAGTTGATTGAACGGTGTGTTTCCTGTCATTCATGTACTTGAGGAAATCTTGGCGACGCCCATCTCCTGTTTACGAATTTACGACTGGTCGTACGAAACGTGCCATTCCCTTTACTTCGTTTCGCCGCAAGCAGAAGTGGGTGGTATTACACACAGGGATCGTTAGGTAAAAAATACTCTATTATACTATATAAATATATACAAGGGATACAACTGTCAAATTTCCTGCACAACATCATGGTCTGAACAATAGCAAAAAAATCGCTTCCAAAAGCAATACTTACACCAAAAAAACTGTATAACAACAGCTCAGACATTTATCTATCAGATAATAACTACGTTTATAGCAGTAAAAGTGTTCATAGTTGTGTTTGAAACGAAAGTTTCATGAAAAACGGTAAAATTTTCGAAATGCGACACAGGTGTGCACACCCACTTTGACACATTTTGTTTCATAATTTAATAATTACAGAGAAGTTGAGGAAATTTTACCTTGTTTTATTATCCATAGACATTTTATTAATCAAAGTAGACACTTTCCATAATTGCATGTAACTGCATATATGTAAAACACCGTAAATATTAAATTTGTTTACATTTCTACCATCTTAAAGGATTTGTATGCAATTTGTCAGGTAATGTTACGTGGAACGTGAATGGCTGGATTTATTACTGCAGTGGAATTTCAACCAATCAAATCGCATGTTAGAAATACATGTGAACTATCCAAAATGAAAGTAAAACATTGTCATTGTGAAATTGAAGCAGATTGATATGAATTTCTAGCAAAATATGCTCACTAAATAGTAACTATGTTCTATTTCACTATGAAAAAAAACTATCCAAGGAATATGTACCAGCAAAAGAGCTTTATAACAAAGGAATACGAAAATTACTTCTGGAATTCTCAGTTTTCAGCTGTGCACACCTGTGTCCAAGTAAGGATTTTTGAGCATTTTGAATGAAACTTTCTCTCTTAGTTCAATGAAAAGCTTGTACTTTATTGCCAAGTGTATTATTTTCTGAAAGATAAATGTCTTGGCTGTTGTAATACAGTTTAATTGGTGTATTTATTGCATTTGGAAGCAAATCTTTCGCTATTGTTTACACCATGGTTGTGTGCAGGAATTTTCACAGTTGTATCCCTTGTATATATATGTAGTATAATAGAATATTTTTACTTAACGGTCCCATGGTATTACAGAGTTATTTAATTGAATAACAAATCTATTACATAGATTTACATCAAAACCTATATGTATTGTTTTGTTTTAATTGAACTTGTTGCATTATATTGCAAATTATAACAATTCTTATAATGTATTTAGAAAATTAAGCTAAATGCTTTTACAACTGAGTAGTATTAAAGGTTTTGATTCATGGTTTGATATTGTTAAGCACTTTTCATTCTTCTTTGCTATACTAACCCCAATTAATTTTGTAATGTTGATTGAATGCCGCTAAAATAAACACGAGCTGTGTTCGAATGAGTTTCAACTTCGAGTCAACTCCGAAATCGGTCAAACCAACTCTGACTCAGAGCACTCCATTACCAGCTGAATAATATCAAAGCGTCTCACTGAATTTATATAAATCGTGCTTCAACATCAGACTGATGACCAATTCATTTGTAGTGGACAGTGCTTGAATACATAATAACATGTGTAACATAGGAGAAGCAAAACCACAACAGGGAGTATCAGTTACAATCGGACGAGTTTAGACACGCGAACAAGTGTCGTTTGCTCCGATCGCCGTTGACATCATTGAAGAATGAGTTGTTCGAGATCTATTGGACATTTTAGGTTTTAATTTTTACAAAGTGGCATTTATCATCAGAAAAGAAAACTCATATTCCGAATTTATAAGGCGTTTAATTTCCCCCTTCTATAGAAATGATAAGCTGTCACTAATAGTAAAACACTCAACAGTTATCTGCGATGGGTTATTTACGGCAATCGTTAATTCACGACGCAACACTTACTCAATGTGAACAAAGACGAGTATTTTCTATAACAGACATAAAAAGTGTGCTTAGGTATTAAAAAAGTATGATAATATTAGCGTTTCAAATTTAATTGTAATTATTGATAGCATCAGGTGAAGTCTCATTTGACGAATCGATAGGTGCTTTTCTGAGAAATGCCATGAGACCAGAGCAATACAAACAGTAATAATTATTGCTTTTTTATATTAAAGAACACACATAAAGCTTTTTATATTTGATTAAAAAAAAATCAAAATCATATGTAACAAATATAAAAGTGAAAAAAAAGATATCAAAGCATTGCCATTTCATCATAATTATCAGGTCATATCGTATTTACGTTACGTCGTTCCGCGGAAGTCATCAATTCTCATGTTACCCTTATCCACTTTGCACGGAAACTGAAGTGTAATCTTTAAAAGTTCTTGTTGACAAAAAATACTTCGATACGTCTGTTCTTTGAGCGTGCTTCAATAATAAGCCAATGAAAACCTTACTGTAAAACATCACTTTATCCTACATATCGTTGTCTACGACTAAAAGAACATGCAAAGGGTGTGTTTATAGATGTTAATAAAACAAACAGTTTACACGTACATGTAATACTATTATTTATTGATGG
Organism: Dreissena polymorpha; assembly: GCF_020536995.1. Taxonomy (NCBI): domain Eukaryota; kingdom Metazoa; phylum Mollusca; class Bivalvia; order Myida; family Dreissenidae; genus Dreissena; species Dreissena polymorpha. Next base: position 33,509,471 of record NC_068356.1, read on the forward strand.
TTTTTCACAAACATTATTATTACTTTGAACTTGAATTTACTGTCTTCTAGTGTCATCGTATTTATTATACAATTGAGTTATAGAAGACTAAATTGTGTTAATAAAGCATTTATCTAAGTCGGCATAGTAACAACAGTTATAATAACACATTTCTCTACATATTTGACCCTTAATAATGATTCATATGTTCTTCTGTTTAATTATATAATTTAATAAAATTTAATGTGTAATTCATTTGAAATCTGAACATATTAACTATTTAAAAAAAAAGAATGAATTTGTTTGTATTTATAGTTTCTTGTTAATAATGCACAATAGAGCGAACAATGTTTTTGCTCTTTAATGTTTTTATTTTATGCGTGTTATCTCTATATATTAGATTGAGCCCATAGCGCTTACTCCTTTTTAAGACGCTCGTGCCACATCATTCTTAGCACAATACTGCGATTGTTTTCCCTTTTATTGTAAACTTCAAAAACTGATAATGCATATAATGTATCGATATATATTGCATTGTCATGTAAGCTATCGGTTGTAATTTTTGGCGTGATTATTTTCATAGGTTTGAATGAATAAATCATTACGAAAAAATCAATACTATTTAAAATCGCAACTGGCAAATGAAATATGTGCCTTTGTTATGGAAATATCAATATAATATCAATGTTAGGTTTACAACCACAGCAACTGACCTTTTGTTTTTATTCTCAGTATGACAAACAAATGACAAATGTTTTTTTTTTTCAATGAATATAATTATATTTTAATATATCATGTACATACTATGAGTTCGTGTTAAGTGTCACAAAGGACATCAATTTTGATACGTATAATGTTTTTTAAAAGTTGTCAGCATATTTGATTCAAAGCTACCGAGTCAAGCCTGTTATTGCACGTTTAATTACCGCGAATAAAAAACGTCGAGAGCAAAGTCTTAGTGGAAGTGTGTTGTCAGTTGATGCTAGTTCAGAGTGACTAAACGTTGGCGTACACCAGAGAAATGAAGGGGGTAAGTTTATTGTTCAACGTCAATAACAAAATAAATGGACCATGCTCTGTGAAAAAGGGGTTTAATGTACGTTCGTCCGCACAGACTTATTAATGGGACGACACTTAACGCACATGTATCAAACCCATTTTTTTACAAAGCATGGCACAAATATGAAAAGAAATATACCTCAGGTATCGAACAATGACGTCCAATAAATAATGTTATAGATTTATATCACCCACTTCAAATTCGCAATCAGTTGACATTAAGTATTTGTATTAATTTGTTTTTTTTATAGATATTTATTACGAAAAAGGCCTCGAAATCAACACTGGTTCTAAGAAAATTAGTGTTACAATTCTGGTAGTGTACGTAAATGTCGACCCTCTGTATGATGCAGTTATACTTATTCTCATTCCATTTTCAGAGTGAAACAAAAAGTTTAATAATTTTATCTTAAATTGCTACATACAATCTGCATGCTGTATACATAAAGGGAAATCAAAAGTGATCGCTCCCTTACTCGCATAAAACAAATGCAATATCTGGTATTAACATTACCGCATAAAACGCAGTGAAAAGACTGTATCGAAAACAGTTTTGGTTCACGCGACATAATTTGCTGATAAAACTCTTAAAATGGGTGAATCTTCTTACTGCAACATTGTCGCCCTCAACTTATAACAATCGACACTATGCATAAAATTGCCGTGAAAAACTACAATGAACAACGACACCCAACATCAAAAATGTTTTAGGTTTGGGAAGCAACTATGAAAAAATCACCAACTGGCATTGACTCTCTAAGTCTTTTTCCGTTGGTAGTTGTCGAGCGTATTGTCTTGTGTGGTCGCACGTCGTGTAATGTGTCGCGTCTACGTCTATTTTTGTGTGTCGACGTCAAACGTAGACAGCTGACGTTGACCGCTATCCTAACCGGATAAGCGTATAAACATTAGGTCATGACACAACTGGAAATACATTCAACTTTTAAAAAGAAGCATCGCATCGGTACCATTTCAATCAACCTAGCTCAATCTTTGGCAAACTATAACATTCAACAATTCGATTCGCAGTTGTACTGACGTCTAATTACTATGCGACAAAAACGGATTTGTTTTTAATTTGTTTTTCGAGTAAAAATAGCTTTAGGTTGATCTGGTAGCTTGCATTTTATACTGCGGTGATTTATGTTATTTCATTTACGTTTTATCATAATCATTAGAGCACGGATATTTTTTACAAACAAAACGTTAATGCTATAAAGGTTGTACCCAAAGTGTATCAGTGTTGAAATAGCCAACGGCAGCGCTTATGTGAGAAATGATTTAACGGGCACCAATCTAGTCACTCGTTTCTAAATTTCTAAGAGGCCAACATGACGGCAAAGAACAAAACGCGAACAAACACTAAAATAAACACACACATAATGCATTTTCCGCATGCAATCATACACGGGTCGAACCTTTTTACGATAAAATCTTTCCTGCTGTCATTTTCTAAATCGAACAAGTGTAATTGCAAATCACATATTACTAGTAGAATGCAAAGAATTGTAATGCATCACTATCAGATTAAAAAGTAATTGCTCATAGCGAAATTAGTACTCGATCACTTCATTTTAAATTGTTCTTTCAATTATGACTCTCGTCTCAGTGAAATATGCACATAATATCACTGACATTTCAGGAAGGAGATCAAAGTATCTTTGGAAGCACTTTCATTAATGGTTTGTGTGTGTGTTTGTGTGTGTGTGTTTAGACGTCATTGTTGAATTCTGAAGATAGCACGAGATAATCTAAATCACAGCAATAAAAAGCGAAAGAGCATCGTGAATATCAATACATTCTGACGCTTTCAAAAATACCATATATTGGCAAAATTGTTTTCATCAAGAAACATGACCACAAATCATTCAGGGTAACAGTGTAAATGAAGGGAATACGGTTCGTTAAAATTAAGGATAATTATGACAATTATTAATCACTTTAAATTGTGTAAACGTTTTCAATGATAACTGTACTGCGAATAATAAGTAAATCAAAACGTTACGCTAGATATTTGAACCTTGCGTGCTTCAATCACATTTCAACGTTTCTATGTTTCTGTATTGGTTTTGTCACGTTTTGTTTTACACAAGAAAAGGCAGTTTAATTCAACCTAATTAGTTAAATATTTCAATTTGTAGCCAACTATGCTATTCTGTTACTAGCTTTCAAACATGCACACTAGATAATTACTTTTTTTGCGAGGACTTTTCTTCGTTGAACCATCAGACATAATACAGATTCTCACGAACAGCAGAGTGCGACACATTTTTCCTCATATCCGAAACAATGGCTTTTGAAACGTGTACAAAAAAACCATCTTGTAGAACATTATGTTGAATATAACGTGTTAAGGAAACTTTCGTAAAGAAGATCACATTATTGACAAATATAGAAAAGCAAGCGACGTAGAGGTAATATTTCCACGCGAATTTGGCATACACGCCCTATTGTGTTACTAGACTTCAGAGCGTTTCAAATAGACATAAGGCTGTCTATGCAATCGAGCTAAAATAAATAGGTTTCAACTCACTAGAGAAGCAAGTAAATCGATCAATGTGAACAAAATACGGCATCCGAGGCATCTAAAAACAGTCTGAAAAATTCAAATAACAGTATTTTTACAAAATGGACAAATGGATCTCCTTACATACTAATGACCAAACATGTGATGTACATTATGCATTGCTTACAATATTAATCAAACTATGCATACTATATTTTTAATAAATGAAATAGTTATTAGTAAATGTTTTCTGGATATAACCAGAATTTGACAAATATCAGTAGTTAGTACAAATGTGTGTATTTATACTTTCAATTTTGAAAAATCGATTAAAAATATATGCGTTTCAATGGCGACAAATTAGTTGTTTTAATTATATACGAATGACAATTGAATTATAATTGATGCCTTGATAAACTTTTAATGCGTTGCGAATGATTTCAAAAGTCTACCATTTCTGTCTGACAATAATGTTTTCTACATAAAAATATTCAGGAAAACTCTCGCCAGAAAATGCTATTCATAACGAACAGACTTGGTAAATATTGAAAGTAGAACTATGGTTCTAATTTAAAAATGATATCACACACATGGGGATGGGGGGGGGGGGCAGAGGACAACGCTTGAAGTCAGAGTCCATTTGGAAATAAAAGGTGTGAGTCTGACACTTTATTGCACTTATTCGTATGTATATATACATATATATATATATATATATATATATATATATATATATATATATATATATATATATATATATATATATATATATATATATATATATATATATATATCTGTTAGTCGTATTTTAGCACGATTTGTATGTAGGGAATAAAAAATAACAACATTTTTTGGTTTACTTCGCACATACAAGTGCACTGTTTAGTATTTATTATATTTGCACCGTGTGCTTTCGAACACCAACATAATTAAATGCATGTCTTATAAACGCAATAGTTTCTGTGCTACTATCATTCGTTAGAGGTGATTCGCTGTGATGACTTTTTCGGATCTATATTACAGAGAAAGTATATTGCAGGCTGTGTAGATACATATTCTATGTACATCCTGTATCAAGCAAGCCCATTTCTCTTTACGTTTATACGCGAATAAGCTGTTCTATGAAAACAATTACTATAACGGGTTTTACATTAAATTTGTATATACGTAATCTAGGTATTAATATCCCTAAAACTCTGAACATGTATGCACTTATAGTGGCCTAAATCGTTTTATAATTGCAATGCAATATTCACATCCCTCTAAACCAAACGTGTATTTCATTACGTCTCTTGGGCTAGGAAGAAACAATAAGTTTGACGCGCTCATTTAAAGACGCCAAATCAGTTGCGAATATAGCTCTCACAAGACATTCATCATATGAAGGCAATACGTTACACAGACCGAATCATTAAAATGAAGTCGTATAACGTTGCAAAAACATGTAGTCTTGTATGCAACAAATTATTCAAGAATACAAATATGTGTTCGAATCGTCTGTTGAATGTGCACGCAGGAGATATTGAAGTGAATGTGCACTAGGAATGACGCCACTTGTCTTCGTGTGCACACAATTAAATTTCCGAGTGCAAAAAGGACTGGTTGGATCGCACAATGGACATTGAAACCCTATAGTGAGCAACATTGGAATTAATTGTTTGTAATATTTTTGCGAACATTACACAACATCTAATAATTGAGAAGACGTATTTAGTATATTTATAAAGGGTGCGATTATTTGATGTCGATTTGAGAGGCGAGACTTCTACAGAACGACATACGTTTTCCAAGTGTCTAAAATAAATGCACCTAACAAAAGTTATGTTTATTTTACATTTTGCCCGTTGCACAGTAAGTAATTTAAGTACAGGTCACAAAAGTGTTAATATAAATTGCTTTCGTGTTTGAATGAAGACGATGAATGCGTATAATTATTACACTTAATTGACACGCGTTTGTAATATGAAGTTCCCCACACTGATCCGACATTTTTCTAAACGTTCAAACGCGCGGTTGCACTTTATTGTTATTTGTTTAAAAAGATCATGATACCTATAGAAAACTCTTACGAATGAGCGTGCTCTCCACTTTATCCCATTAAAAATGGTGAATTATTTAAAAAGAAATCCTTAAAAATGTTAACTGGGTCGCGCTTTATACTCCCAACACAGATCCAAAAAATTCACGTGGTATAGGCACCGTGTAGATGATGTGTGAAATGCTAAAGCCAATAACCATCGGTTAAATGTAATAGTAACAGAATGACATACTTTAAGCCTCACGTGCTAGTTTGTTAATATAATTAATTGCATTAATATTAAGCGTAGCGCTCGTGTAAAAACAATGAAGCAACGTATACGATGCTATTGAAAAATATATGTCCTTCTTGTCAGTACCATACAGTATATATATATTTATTTTATTTCACTTTTACAACGAATTCGGTTGATTAAAGCCCCGTTGATTAATTTTCTGCTATAAACCCCGGCACGTGCCGAATCGGTACTACTTTTTTCCAGCGTATCTTGTCACCTGTATTTTTTAGTAATAGCCACAATTTCAACGCTAGATGCGGTATGATTACAAAGATTTTTGCTCGTTTTTATTTATTTGTGACCCCAATAAATTCCATGCTAATTTCCTGCGAATATATCTTTTCATACGACACACGAAAACTAAAATAGTACCATGTTAAACCTATAATGAAAACGAGCATTTTGTATCCACAAACATCTATTTTACCAGACCACATCTGGTGTTGAAATTTCGTCAATTGCCATAAGGAACAATGGTTTTTAATTGTTTAGCTTTATTTTACGAAATATTGTACGAAATTTTCGTTGCTTTTGAGTAGTAATGTTACTTTAATGTATATAATTAGCTTTAATCCAAGTTTACATTGTTATTTTGTCACGAAGTAACCGCATATTATAAAAATAAGCAAATAGTTTGCACCTCATGATCGAGTTGATAGTTTGATATCGAAATCGAATTGTGTGTGGTGTTAGGCTACGTTGTAAACAAATGTAGTTCCTTTTATATAACAACTAAATGTTATATTGATGTTATACAACTTTTAGATTTGCAATTCAATATGAATAAAGTTGTAATTAATAAGGCACGACTCTTTGTCACATAACGATATTCTGATTTAAAAAAATGAATGTTTGATCAGCTGTTATTTTTGGAACGCGGATTTTTACACTGACCTTGGTTACACTACAGTCATTATAAAAAGGACGACAAACACTCATGAAAACTTTTTTTTAATAAAAAGGTTTACTGAATAAAAAGTGGAATAAATAGAATAATAGAGTAGTGTTGATTATAGATCAGGTTTATCATGCTCAGCACAGAAACGAAAAAGCACTTGCCAATGCTCAAGTTTTTGTTTTATAAGCCTCGCATGATAAACCTGATCTATAATAAACGTTAACCTATTATTCTCTATATCAGAAATTAGGCGCTATTAGAAAAACGGTAACTGTTAAATATGATTTACAATAAACTACAGTTCCTTAGCTCAACACCTGTGCACAATGAATCGTACATTATACATATTGTTAGTTGGTATATCCTGAAAGGAAACGGTATATTTTTAATATGATTAACAGTAAACTAAAGATTCTTAGTCATACATATTAACGTATTGTTAGTTGGTGTATCCTCAAAGATAACGGTATATGTTAAATATGATTTACAGGAAATATAGTTTCTTAGTTCAACACCCCTGCAAAATGAATCATACATAATAACGTATTTTTAGTGGGTATACCCTAAAAGAAAACGATGCACGTTAAATATGATTGACAGTAAACAATAGATTCTTAGCTAATAACGCAGTGTTAGTGGGTATATCCTCAAAACAGCTATATGAATGGTAGAAGAAAACAAGAACACAACATTTATATTAATAAGTGGAACTTTTTAAACAGATGCAAATTGCACAAATTAATACAAAATAGACCAGACAACATATATACATATTCTTTTCAGAGCTCCATAATAAGTGTGATTGAAAGTAGTCACAGTATGTTTCGTTTGGAATGGTTTACTATTGAGAAGTGTCATTTCGTTGTATTTTGCAAGGCTTAAATCTGGTTGTAAATGTTATTTTATTTATTATGTAATGCTTTTTGAAAAAAAGCTACGTTTATATCTTATTATGAATTACTAACACAAGAAAACAATTTTTTCCAAAAAGTACAAAATATACAAAAAGACAGTATTCTTGATATATTGCTGTAACAGTCTCTATAACGCTCAAAATCAAAGAAAATTTCATAAAGTATTTCGTAAAATAAAGTTTAAATCTAAACAATCAGTGTTCCTTATAGCATTAGCCACAATTTCAACGCTAGATGTGGTATGATTACATAAATTTTTGTAGATACAAAATGCTCGTTTTTATTTATTTGTGACCACAATAAATTCCATGCTTATTTCCTGCGAATATATCTATTCATACCACACACGAACACTAAAATGGTATCATGTTAAAACCATAATAAAAACGAGCATTTTGTATCCACAAACATCTATTTTACCAGATCACATCTGATGTTGAAATTTCGTCAATTGCCATAAGGAACAATGATTTTTAATTGTTAAGCTTTATTTTACGAAACATTCTACGAAATTTTCGTTCATTTTGAGTAGTAATGTTACTTTAACAGTGTGCACAGGTCGATAAGTGATACTATTTATTATTAACGATTAAACCATGAACATGTTAGCAAAGTATTTTGAGGTATTAATTCATAATGTAACAGTTATTTAATGTCTATTAAAGTGAAGTCCGACATACCAAAAATAGATACCGCTAATATCAACATACCAAAACAGACACCGTCAATATCATGCATACCCGGGAAGATATGAATTTTTAATAAAGATAAGATAAAATATTTCTTTTGGTTCTCAGTGTAAAAATAAAGCAATAATTAAATAGAATGTTTAATATAACACATATATACATCAGGGCTTAAATGGACATACAGTTTTGTTCTCTTTACCGTTGTTAGTAAGAAAATTGAACATCGTTTGTAAATGGTCGGATATCGTGGCGGGAAATTATTATGGAATATATTGTCGCACAAATATAAAACGAGCAGTTTGCTTCTCGTTAAATCTATGTTACCATACCACATATCGCGTTTCAACATTGGCTATTGCTATACGGAACACTGATTTGTATGGGTTAACTTAATTACGGAACATTTTGCGAAATATTCGTTGATTTTGAGTATTTATATTACTTTAAATAAAATTAATTAGAAATGTTTTGCGATAAATATTTTAACATCCTACTTACATATATTATGGTTTTCATTGATATTTTATACACTTTTGTTCATTTTTATTAATGTTTTAAGTAAGAAGATGTCAGTTTCTCAATCGGTTAAAAAAAAGCAAGCAAAACTTACTTTTTCTCTTATTCAACCATGAAACGGCAAGTGGATTGGCAAACAAGGGATATGTGCTTAAATGCGTATTTAAACAGATCCTTTGACATGTTAAATACGTTTATAGGGGTATGTTTTTTAATTATTTTTTAAAGTTATTATTCAAGGTAGTTAATGCTAGTTCGTTTTGAACAAGAAATCGAACGAAGCTACAAGAAGGAACCTGGGCAATTGTCGAAATACATACAATTAATGTACTCGATTTGCTTAAAAATCAAATTACCTTTCTTATATATACCCATTTCATATCTATATATTTTAATGGATATAAATGCGGTACTGGTTAGATTAATGAATAAGCAATCCGTCTCATATGTATTATAAGTGAAGTAATTCATTAATTAAATTACATTTAAATATTGTTTTTACCTAAAGATTGTATGTTTTTATTATGATTATTTTGTTCTTTCAAAAAAACTTATATAAGATGTAAAAGTTGTATAAGGAATAATGAATTGTTCCTTATTTATGATTCGAACAAGGAATAAGGAACTATGAACATTGAACCAACTTAAATTTCATCTTCAGCATAAAACATACTCTTGCGGATAGGCTACTTATCCACATATTGGCACTGCGGGAATTTATGATCAAAGGATGTAGAACAAAATAAATTGCAGCATTAAAAACATGTTAAAAACAAAATAAGATATATCAAATGTAGAAGACAACTCCAGTTGTCTCAATTAGCAAGACGCTGTCCTTGCGATTAAGGCTGCAAACAGCGAGATACCACGAATAGCAAGGAATCACGAAAAACGTCAATATTTATTTGTCTTTCATTAAGACGAATTAAAAGATACACAATCAGTCTTCTTCACCTAAGAATTAAGTCCTCGTCGACAAAAGTGTATGTCTAACGTCGTTTACAAAAAGTAAATATGATTAATCGTTTACCAACCCCTCCCGACGAAAACATGCGTTAAAAGAATCGGCGCTTTATAGTAGTAATACGTTGTCAAATGATCACTCAAATGTTTCCCGAAAAGTTTTCTTCACCTTCCTCTATATGCGGCTATTTTTTTTGAAAAGATGCTTCATTTTAAACATGTTGTTTTATATTTGGGGAAATAATACATACATTTCGATGTCTATGATGGCGTTTGATTGAATTAAGATCCGAGAAACAAAAAAATACATTCTAAGTCGGATACTCGGACAAAGACACCACATTGCGTTTATACTTTGCAGAAACATTCAATAAGGAATCATCACAAATCAAAATCTCCCAATGTTTAACGTTAGATGGATAGATGTATATAAAAATCATATGAGAATCGAAGCAATAATTAAATAATTAAAGATAAGCAATTAACGTTATATTCGTACGGAGACTAATTTGGGTTTTCGTAAAAGTTATAAATACAGCAAATCTACATCAAATCTAAAATTATAATGCTCTAATAATTGTCCATGTTTTTAATAAAAATGTTTGTATAACATTAAATACAGATGTAACGAAGTCTAGAACGAGTGACATTTACTGTACAGGACTATTTATGCAGCATATCATTTAACCTAGCCAACACATTACTTGATAATAAAATATATAAATAACAAAAAAAAATATGCAATTCTTTTGACGATACACATACTAAGTGACTTTTATGTTTTTAATGAGAATATCATAACACGTAAGCAGAATGTTATTTAAAAACATGTATGCTGTGTATAAATTCAGATGTTATTGGCTTCAAACAAATATTCTACACGCAGGACTTATATATAAAATCCATTTCTTAAAATGTAATTTCCGACGGAATTATACGGCTGAATTGCATCCATTGGAAGTTAAAATGGAAATACCAAATAAATCCTTATCAGTTGGATCACACACACGCACGCACGCACGCACGCACGCACGCACGCACGCACGCACGCACGCACGCACGCACGCACGCACGCACGCACGCACGCACGCACGCACGCACACACACACACACACACACACACACACACACACACACACACACACACACACACACACACACACACACACACACACACGTACAATCGCATTCAATTGAGGACATCGGTCAAACTACCGTCAAATGAGTACACATAGTACAAATGCATTTACAGCAACCAAACTTTGAGAAGATGTACATTAGAAGTCTGCGAACTCATTTGCATGTTTTCTTTACTGAAAATTCCACTGGTTATGAGTCGGATATTATACCGCCAAGTTGAGACGTGACATATACACAACGCCAAATAGAGATAAAGCTACACACCTTCAACAAAGAACAAATACACAGGCCAACTCAGGACAAAAGACATGCACACCTTCAATTGAGATTCTAATCACCTTAATGAGGACGATTATACACAACTTTAAATAAGACGATTGCTAGCTGTTAAGTAAGGACGATTATAAATATCAAAGTCCAATTGGAAGTTGTAAGTACAAATTGAATAAACAAACACTTAATTTTGTTGGTTGTTAAATAATTCGAGACATATTAATAGAATGTTAACTTGTCTTCAGTCGCCAGTGTGTAAACTTGTATCCGTCTCATAACGAATATATACATGTTATATATAATAAATATATTTACAAAGCTGATTTTACAATAGCTAGAAAACGACTCGGTCTGGTAAGAAGTGGCATAATTATACTCATAGCATATGCATAACACTGAAGCCCGCTCGTGATCACACATTGACAATGTTACTCATGGCATGAATATTTAGCAACATAAAATAACTTCAAAATGTCCTACTTGTTATGTTGCATCTTTGTCTCAGTCGGGTTCATAAATAGTCTGCAATTTAAACTGTGTTACCTGATTATTATCTTCATTGCTTCGATTTGGTAACATTGTTGTATTAAAATAAAAATTAAATTATTAACTCCTGTTAATATTATGACCAAATCGAGTTCAAGCGCACATATATTCAGTGAATTGATCCCGTGGCGTCTCTTTTGGTTTCAAAGTTATTTGCGTTACTACACTAAATGCTGTGAAGTTTAATATAAAATTATTCTAAGTCAGGGTTCCGATGTTTGAAAGTGTCCAATTATAAACAAGTGGCGTTACCATCTTGATGTTTGAATCAAGACAAAACAAAGAAAATATGGGAAGTGTCTTACTCCTCCTGGCTTCGGCGTCTGCGGTGATGTCATGTGACACCTTCGTAAAGTGTTTTTAAGCTCGGCTGTTTTCGGAAAAAACCCGAGGTATTGTCATAGCCAGCTCGTCGTGTCGTGTCGTCCGCCGTCGTCGTGCTCAAACCTTAAAATTGGCTCTAAAATCAAAGTGCTTCCACCTGCAGCTTTGAAACTTATATGCAGATGCACCCTGATGAGTTCTACACGCCACACCCATTTTTGGGTCACTAGGTCAAGATCACTGTGACCTCTAAAAAATATTCTTACATGCTTTCATTTATTAAAAACTGCACCTGAGCCGAGCGTTGGCACCCGTTATGCGGTGCTCTTGTTGTAAAATCCGTTTTTTCCTTAACCCTTCGGGATAACGTTTTGAATCTTGAAACATTTGTTAACCATCAAGGCGCCATGCGTATAAAAGAGAACACACAAGTCTACCAACCACTCTTTCAATATTTGCTGCTGGTATTATACGACACCATTTAGTCCTGGGGCACTTCGTGTTCATGCATACGAGCATTTCGTTTCGGAAATGTAACGATGCTTATATATAGCTTGTAACGACCATCGATAGTTATTGAATTTTGAACACAGAATTGATGTAGATATAGTTCAATTAAGATATATAGATAATTAGATACAGATTAGGTAGAGCTAAATATCTTACACACTTATTTAAATGTATTCTATCAATGTATGACGATTCAGCCAATCCCTGTTTATAGTTCCGAAATTATGCTCCGGCTAAGAAAACTTAATTGAAGTCCAGGCCATTTATTGCACACTGTACTTCTCTTCGTGTCTCTCTTATAATATTGTATGGCGGTTTAAACCAAATCCCGCCTTTAATTTGGAAGTTATGTTCCAAACAAAAATATTCAAAAATAAAAAACCTGGACCATAAAATTGCACTTTTTCTTAATGCCGTCCATTGTAATGCGACGGTTCGATCAAATTCATTTAATAATTTTGAAGCTTTTTTTTTGAGCAAAGTTGTTTCGGACGGACAGACAAAATGTCAACATAACTTTATCCCTTAAGCCATTCAACCGGCGATTTGCATCATGGTAGGTAAGGCATCAAGCTGGATTGTCAGTAAACGTATATAGTTCTTAGCATTATGTTTTATTGTTGAAAATCACTTAATAAACCACATGGGTGTCGGTTTAATTCGTTCGCGTGGTGTGTAAACAATCATCGGGCGTAAACAAAAGCCATACAAGGGACACCATTGACACTTTACTACAAGAACACTGTACTGAAGAACATGTTATTTATTTTAAAAGTCACATCTTACACATGTACAAAATAATTGTTCACAAGAGTACATATGCAAAGAAATTATAAAGCAACATACATGCATACATGTATATTTTTTTTCCCAACACGTTTTTTTACAAGACAGGAAAACAGCTATATATATATATGTACATATGCAACACAAACCATCATATGAGTCGCGTTCTGAGAAAACTGGGCATAATGCATGTGAGTAAAGTGTCGTCCCAGATTAGCCTGTGCAGTCTGCAGTCTCTGCACAGGCTAATCTGGGACGACACTTTTCGCACATGCATTATGCCCAGTTTTCTCAGAACACGACTTATATAATTATAGACAGTGACATACAAAAGTACACATGCAAAACAATTAATGTCACAGTGTCATACTTTATATATATATGGTTGTAGACAGTGACATACAAATACAAAGCAATTTGCATAGAAGTTTGAAAACAAAAGATGTGTTTGTCAGAAACAAAATGCCCCCTACTACGCCGCTTTGAGGCCATATATTTGACCTTTGACCTTGAAGGATGACCTTGACCTTTCACCACTAAAAATCTGCAGCTCCAAGAGATACACAAGCATGCCAAATATCAAGTTGATACCTTCAATATTGCAAAAGTTATGACCAATATTAAAGTTGTCGTTACAACTAATATTATCGTTATTGTTATTGTTGTTGTTATTATTATTATTATTATAATTATTATTATTAATATTATTATAATTATTATCATCATCATCATCATCATCCTCATCATCATCATCATCATCCTTATTATTATTATCATTATTGATTTTACAGTATAAAACGTACGCCATTTGAAGAAAAACAAAATCTTCGAAGATCGGACAGAGTGCGGCCAAAATGAAAACATATATATACCACTCTGCCATTGTTAACGTTTTAAGGTTTTCCTAAACTTCGACTGGCGCCATCATTAAGTGATTTTGGATGTTGTAATTATATATTACATACGCTTTCAAGTCTGGGGTAAGCTCATAGGACTACAGTTAATGCAGATTACCTAATGCGTACAATAAATCATTATTATAATGATACATATACAGTTCGATAAATTACCTTAGTTGTGTGAATAAGCTGATAATTGCTGTATTAAATCAATGAATAGTGCCACATCTTTTTTTTTCACTGCTACATGTTTCAATATATATCAATATTAAAGTGATACTACTTATGTATTACAGTGAATTCTCTGTCTCAGTATTTTATGAACAACGGTCAGTATCAATGTTAAAGTGACACATCTTATGTTACGAATCAGTTAAATCTTTGTTAGCTTCAATTCAGGTGGTAAGGTAAGGTGTGAAACTTGATTGTGGTGACCATTGGCTGTAGGGATATTAAATCGGATGGATGTGTAGTTTACCTGATAAGGTAAAGATGAAGTTTTATTGGTGTTTTCTTTGTAATTGAACCAGTGCTTGTTAGTGGTGTTTTAGAGTTTGATTTAGGAAATTGAACATAACACATAATTGTTATTTGGTATTATCGTTTTTTGACATGTAAGAAACGATAATATCAAACAATAGTTCGATTGAAACACCGTCTGATATTAAAGTTTGTTTTAGGAAATTGAACATTATACCTAATTATGACTTAAAACTAATTAAAACAAAATATTTTAGATGACTAAAATGCCGCTCGAAGTATTGCAACATAATCATTATTATACTAATGAATATAAGCAGAAAATGTATAACGGAATGATATGTTGTATTCCGTAAGAGCGTAAAAGCCATTAAACTATACATTATTGCGTCCAAATGGGTATGTTTACTTTAACGGGCGCAACTCCTTTCGAATTTTCAAAACTGAAAATTATTATCGTAAATTGAATAGTTTCGCACTGCAACTAATATAGAGAAAATATATACTGTACTGGTTAGAATACAATTAATAGATTTTGATTTTTTATCGACATGTCCTTTATATGTATCCAATAAACGTCGTTGAAGCCATGTCTAACATATTATTTTTTCAACAGCTGTCCGTGCATTTGGATAAAGAACGGAACTGTAGATCAGCTCAGATACACCATGACCGACTGCTGGAGGTAACATCCACCACACTGACGTATACATCGTTGAAATGTCATCCCTGACACTGCTATTAATACAAAGAAAAGCGATATTTTGTTAATAAATTATATCATTTAAATTTAAAATAACAACATTTGCGCGTATGTAGTAAGAAAGTGGTTAGTTAAAATCCATTTACGGTATTTTATCTGGTGTGTATCGAAATCGCTAAGACACGTTTGAATTCTTTTTCCCTGGTGACCTTTGAGATGAAATACTAACCACATACATTTGTACTTATATTGATCGAATTCTTTTCCTCCAGATCGTAAGGCGAACACAATACGTACTTGTCAAATGTAATCACTTTGTTAGCATTTCACATGATACAAACTACTACTACAGTGGTCCTTTTTAACCCTTTACCACTCAGATACCCATTTTGACTCGTTTGTAATCTCTTAGAAAATCAAATTAAATTAAAGACCATTCTTAATGAATACACGTTTAAAAGGCTTCATTTCGAACCCTAAGATACTGATGAGCAGCAAACAGCATTTTGCTTCTAAGTGGGCGGAAAGGACAGAACATCTGCACTATGTTCTCCATTCATAATTGACACTGTAAACCGACTTAACTTCTGTAGACGTTGCCATTCTGGTACAAAAAATCAATTTGTGACTATAAATCGAATATTGTATATTAGCAATTCTGGAAATATCCTGTAAAAATGTGTAGTACAATAACTTATAACTTATCATTTATGTTGACTTGTTGATAATAGTATAAAAATTTCTAGCATGGTTGTGATTATGATGATGGTAATGATGGTGGTGATGATGATGGTGGTGATGGTGGTGGTGATGATTGTGGTGATGATGGTGGTGGTGATGATGGTAGTGATGATGTTGGTGATGATTATGATGGTGGTGGTGATGATGATGATGGTGGTGGTACTGATTGTGATAACGGTCGTGATGAGGGTAGTGCTGTTGGTGATGATGGTGATGATGATGATTATGGTGATTCTGGTGATGACGGTGTTGATGGTGGTAATTGTGGTGGTGATGGTGCTGATGAGGGTTGTGATGAGGGTGGTGATAGTGGTGATGATGATGATGGTGATTTTGCCGGTGATGTTGGTTGTGGTGGTGGTGATGGTGCTGATGATCGTGGTTATGGTGATGAGGTTGGTGATGGTGGTGGTTATGATGGTGTTGGTGATAGTGGTGGTGATGGCGATGATGATGGTGATAATGGTGGTGATGATTGTGGTGATGGTTGTGATGATGATGGGGAGTCTGGTGATGATGGTGGTGGTGCTGATGGTGATAGTGGTGTTGGTGGTGATTGTGTCGATGGTGGTGTCGATGATGATGATTCTGGTGATGATGGTGGTGGTGATGATGTTGATGGTGCTGCTGATGGTGATGAGGATTATAATGGTGATGATGATGGTGGTGATTATGGTGGTGGTAATGGCGATGATGTTGTTTGTGATGGTGCTGATGATGGTGGTGTTGATGATGGTGGTGATGATGGTGATGGTGGTGATTATGGTGATGATGGTGTTGATGATGGTGGTGATGAAGATGGTGGTGATGATGATGGTGATGACGGTGGTGTTGAGGGTGGTGATGATGGTGATGTTGATAATGGTGATGATGGTGTCGATGGTGGTAGTGGTGATGGTGCTAATGGTGATGATGCTGGTGATCGTGGTTATAGTGATGTTGGTGGTGATGGTGTTAGTTGTGATGTTGGTGGTGATGATGATGGTGATGATGATGATGGTGGTGATGGTGGTTGTGATGGTGGTGATGATTCTGTCGGTGATGGTGGTTGTGGTGATGTTGGTGATGATGCTGGTGATCGTGGTTATGGTGATGAGGGGGGTGATGGTAATCGTGGTGATGATGTTGTTGGTGATAGTGGTGGTGATGATCATGGTGAAAATGGTGGTGATGATGATTGTGGTGATGATGGTGATGGCTGTGATAATGATGATAATGGGGATTCTGGTGATGATGGTACTGAAGATGACGATGTGGGTGATGGTTGTGATGGTGACGGTGGTGATGATGGTGGTGATTGTGATGATGGTGGTGATGATGGTGGTGTTGATGATGATGATACTGAGGATGATGGTGGTGGTGGTGGTAATAGTGCTGATGGTGATGGAGATGATGATGGTTTTGATGATGGTGGTGATGGTGGTGGTGATGATGGTGATGCTGCTAATGGTGATGATGGTGGTGGTGATGGTGATGCTGCTGATGGTGATGATGACGGGGATGATGGTAGTGATGATAATGGTGGGGATTATTGTGGTTGTGATGGCGATGATGATGATGGTGTTGGTGCTGATGGTGGTGATGAAGATGGTGATGGTTATTATGATGGTGGTGATGTTGATGATGATGATGGTGGTGATGATGGTGATGGTTTTGGTGATGATGACGATGGTGGTGATGATGGTGATGGTTTTGGTGATGATGACGGTGAGGATGATGGTGGTGATGACGGCGGTAATGAGGGTGGTGATTATGGTGATGATGTTGATGGTGGTGATGGTTATGGTGGTGATGATTGTGCTGATGATGATGGTGATCATGATGATGATGATGACGATTATGATGATGAGGATGAAGATAATAAATGAGTCCTTACCAAGTTGTACATAAGTCTCTACCAAGTAGTAAATGATTGTCTACCAAGTAGTAGATTAGCTAACTACCAAGTAGTACATGAGTCACTACCAAAAAGGACACGAGTCTCTACCAAGTAGAACATAAGTCTCTACCAAGCAGTATGTGAAACTCTACCAAGTAATACATGAGTCTTTACCAAGTTTTACATGAGTCCATACCAAGTAGGACATGAGTCTCTACCAAATAGTATATGCGTCTCTACCAAGTAGTACATGAGTCTCTACCAAGTAGTACTTGAGTCCATACCAAGTAGTACATTTGTCTCTACCAAGTAGTGAATGAGGGTCTACCAAGGAGTGAATGAGTGTCTACCAGAAGTAGTGCATGACCAACTACCGGAGTATATGAGTCACTACCAAGTAGTACACGAGTCTCTAACAAGTAGTTGATGAGTCTGACTCATGTAGAACCTCATGTAGTACTTGGTAGTCACTGTCACTACCAAGTAGTACATGGACCAACTACTCATAATGAAGTACATGAGTCACCACCAAGAAGTACACGAGTCCATACCAAGTAGTATATAAGTTTTTACCAAGTAGTACATGAGTCTCTACCAAGTAGAACATGAATCTCTATCAAGTAGTTCATGAGTCTATTCCTAGTAGTACATGAGTCTCTACCTCGTAGTACACGAGTCTCTACCAAGTAGTACATGTGTCTTTACCAAGTAGAACATGTGTCTCTAGCAAGTAGTACACGAGTCTCTACCAAGTAGTACATGAGTCTCTGATGATGATGATGATGGTGGTGATGGTTGTGATGGTGGTGATGATGATGGTTGTGATGGTGGGGATGATTGTGGTGATGATGGTGGTGTTGGTGGTGATAATGGTGATGGTGGCGTTGGTGGTGATGATGGTGATGATGATGAGGATGATAATGATGATGATATTGATGATGATAATGATGGAGGTGATGGTGGTGATGCTGATGATGATTATGATGTTGGTGGTGATGATGATGAGGAGGAGGATGTTGAGGATGATGATGATGATGATTATGATGATGAGGATGGTGGTGATGATGATGGTGGTGATGATTGTGGTTATGATGGTGGTGTTGGTGGTGATAATGGTGATGGTGGTGATGATGGTGATTGTGGTGTTGATGATGGTGATGACGGTGATGATGATAATGATGATGGTGGTGATGCTGATGATGTTGGTGGTGATAATGATGAGGAGGATGTTGATGATGGTGGTGATGATGATGATGGTGGTGATGATGGTAGTGATGATGGTGGTGGTGATGCTGGATGTGATGATGGTGGTGGTGATGATGGTGGTTGTGATAATGGTGGTGGTAGTTGTGATGATGATGGTTGAGGTGATGATGGTGATGACTAAAGTGGTGGTGATGATGATGATGGTGATAATGATGGTGGTAATGGTGATGATGATGGTGTCGATGATGGTGATGATGCTAACGGTGATGATGATAGTGGTTGTTGTGGTGGTGGTGGTGATGAATATGATGATAAATATGATGAATATTATGATGATGATGATTTACTAGTGCAAAGTATTTACAAAAATAAATAAATAAATGCGTATAATAAATAAGTAATTTATCTTTTCCGAAATGCACATACAATCGTGTATATCATTTATTTTGCAAAACAAACAAAATGACTAATAATTCAATGGTAAATTACAGTTAATATTTCAAATCATCAACTCATCAACTCATGACACAGTTTGTTTTGATTACTTGATGAAATAATGAATCAGTCCAGCACTAGCGAGTGACATGGTTTACTATAAAAAAGTGTCTTTTATTTGTATTTTGCAAGGCTTAAATCTGGTTGTAAATTTAATTTTATTTATTATGTAATGCTTTTTGAAAAAAGCTACGTTTATATCTTATTATCAATTACTAACACAGGGAAACAATTTTCCCCAAAAAGTACAAAATATACAAAAAGACAGTATTCTTGATATATTGCTGTAACAAACTCTATAACGCTCAAAATCAACGAACATTTCGTGAAGTATTTCGTAAAATAAAGTTTACACCTAAACAATCAGTGTTCCTTATAGCAATAGCCACAACGCTAGATGTGGTATGATTACATAAATTTTTGTACATACAAAATGCTCGTTTTTATTTATTTGTGACCACACTAAATTCCATGCTAATTTCCTGCGAATATATCTATTCATACCACACACGAACACTGAAATGGTATCATGTTAAAACCATAATAAAAACGAGCATTTTGTATCCACAAACATATATTTTAACAGACCACATCTGATGTTTAAATTTCGTTAATTGCCATAAGGAACAATGATTTTTAATTTTTTAGCTTTATTTTACGAAATAATGTACGAAATTTTCGTTCATTTTGAGTAGTAATGTTACTTTAACAGGTCGATAAGTGATACTATTTATAATTAACGATTACACCATGAACATGTTAGCAAAGTATTTTGAGGTATTAATTCATAATGTAACAGTGATTAAATGTCTATTTAAGTGCAGTCCGACATGTCAAAAATAGATACCGCTAATATCAACATACCCAAAAAGATACAGTCAATATCATGCATACCCGGGAAGATATGAATTTTTAATAAAGATACGATAAAATATTTCGTTTGGTTCTCAGTTTAAAAATAAAGCAATAATTAAATAGACTGTTTAATATCACACATATACACCAGGGCTTAAATGGACATACAGTTTTGTTCTCTTTACTGTTGTTAGTAAGAAAATTGAACATCGTTCGTAAATGGTCGGATATCGTGGCGGGAAATTATTATGGAATATATTGTCGCACAAGTATAAACGCAGTTTGCAACTCGTTAAATCTATGTTACCATACCACATATCGCGTTTCAACATTGGCTATTGCTATACGGAACACTGATTTGTATGTGTTAACTTAATTACGGAACATTTTGCGAATTATTCGTTGATTTTGAGTATTTATATTACTTTGAATAAAATAAATTAGAAATGTTTTGCGATAAATATTTTAACATTCTACTTACATATATTATGGTTTTCATTGATATTTTATACACTTTTGTTTATTTTTATTAATGTTTTTAGTAAGAAGATGTCAGTTCCTCAATCGGTTTTAAAAAAAAGCAGCAAAACGTACTTTTTCTCTTATTCAACCATGAAACGGCAAGTGGATTGGCAAACAAGGGATATGTGCTTAAATGCGTATTTAAACAGATCCTTTGACATGTTAAATACGTTTATAGGGGTATGTTTTTTAATTATTTTTTAAAGTTATTATTCAAGGTAGTTAATGCTAGTTCGTTTTAAACAAGAAATCGAACGAAGGTACAAGAAGGAACCTGGGCAATTGTCAAAATACATACAATTAATGTACTCGATTTGCTTAAAAATCAAATTACCTTTCTTATATATTCCCATTTCACATATATATATATATATATATTATAATGGATATAAATGTGGTACTGGTTAGATTAATGAACAAGCAATCCGTCTCATATGTATTATAAGTGAAGTACTTAATTAATTAAATTACATTTAAATATTGTTTTTACCTAAAGATTGTATGTTTATTTTGTTCTTTCAAAAAAACTTATATCAGATGTAAAAGTTGTATAAGGAATAATGAATTGTTCCTTATTTATGATTCGAACAAGGAATAAGGAACTATGAACATAGAACCAACATAAATTCCATCTTCAGCATAAAACATACTCTTACGGATAGGTTACTTATCCACATATTGGCACTGCGGGAATTTATGATCAAAGGATGTAGAAAAAAATTGCTCGTTTGCTTTTCACTAGAACAATAAGTTGATACACATATCAGCTATACCACGTACGTTAAAAGAACGGACAAAACTACGTACGACAAGTCCTTAGGTAATTTCTGTAACCATCATTATAGACATTTACATAAATGAATAAAATATTAATCATTACGGTAACCGCGCCTTATATTTTATTATCTCGAATTGAAATACCATTAATTGAAATACCGAGAATACGCAACGAGGATATTTATATCTATGATTTTCTTCACAGTTCGTTTTGCCTCTATGAAACATAAGTAATACTGGCCATGAAATTTGCCAGTAGATAAAAACAAATTGCGTTTATTTGGTCATCTCGCATCGTCGGAACCATCGTTGATTCTTGTACGCAATTCTTTGTATGTATACATGATATACAATCTGGTGACCAAATCTTTACGGTTAGTTCAAACGATAGTCATCACATTTACTAAAATGTAATATAAAATCTCAAATGTGCATCAGACCTGTGGAAGTTTAAGAATGCATGCTTTCTCTTTCTGTCATCAAATAAAGCGGTATTTCGTTAACGTAGATCACGTGGTGTTCTAAACCTTGCTAATTTGCAATATGATATACTTCAAAGCTTAACTTTACTCGACATGTTTTATTGACACTTGTCTCAAGTCTTTCGTTAAACAAAGATTCGATAAGGACTTCAGAAATGCATTATAAATGTCCACATGAAATCATCAATTGTAAAGAAGAATATACATGGAAACGCAAACTGGAAGTCAATATGCAAACTGGAAGATATATGCAATCAATTCGAAATATAATGCACTGGTACTGAGTTTCAGAATAGCCAAAGGCCAACGTTTCGGTGAAAGACATGCACATAACTTATCACATTTAGTGAGGATAACATCAAGAAAATAAATTTATTTGCTAAATTGCTTAGCTACAGACAACAGTCTTTTGATAATTTTAAAACATTTAATAACTGGCGAATAATAAGCCTTTTTAGAGGTATTAGCAATGCGAGAAAACAGCCGAAACATCTAAAACTTATTTAATTCATAAGTCCTCAAAATTTGTTCAAGCGATGATGACTTGCAAGTTCTCGTATGTTTAACATTTAAAGTGATATTATTACAACTGGTAGCAAGATGAGTTGCAGATAATTGATCAGTAACCACATTTTAACTAACTCTTTTGACCTGTTAATTCTTTTCAGCTCAATTCAACAGTGCAAAATGCACATAATATCACTTTAAGCTTAAAGGCTTCCAAACCTAAAGCGGAACTAAATGAAACTTTCCTTAAAACAATATATGCATATTCATAAAATATATGTTTACTTAGAAATACAAATACCTTTTCAACGAAGACTTTGGGAATAAGTAAACACATAGCACACAGGATGAATATATACTCGTCATAAGCAAACACACCTTATGGAAGAATTACCAAGTCTATGGATTCAGTATAAACACCAACCAAATATTCAACAACATTCATCATTAAATCTGAAAGTAAAACTGATGTATGCTCAGTAAATCATTTTGAATCTCTCTCAGACAGGATACAATGTCAGACGTATTAAAACGATTCGACTGAAGTTTGCAGTTTCAACCCTAATCCATGTATATGAAACATGGAGTTCGACAAAAATTGTGTGCTATTAACGACAAAGCCAACCATACTAAATAAAAGATTATACTTAAACCAGTCTATATATTTATTCATTTAGACATATAAAGCTATTTGATATTAAAGACATTTGAACAAGCCCAAGATCACCAAGGTCTGGTTTTTGTCATAAGCTATGCAAAACGTATTTAAATCTATTGAACGACTTACCTCACTGTAAATGAACAAAAACTGTCACATGACCCCAAAAGTCAACGTCAGTAGGCGTTTTACGAAGGAAAACAGCCGCACCAGGTAGGTTTTTTGTCAATATCTTCGCTGATCGTCCTCTGGCTTTCATACGACCTAGGGCGGGCAATAAGGCATGCATAATGCTTGCGATCGGTATATCACGCGTTGTGTGTGTTGCTTTGGTTTTCGAGAACACTTCGGCGCAAATTTTCATTTAAGAAGCAAACGTCAGTAGTAAAACATACAAAGAGTCGGTGTTTACACAAATAAACGATCACAGAACTATCTATGCGTTACCGGACGAACATATATTACATATTTCTTCGCGTAAACAAACGAAAATATGTATCGGATAATAAATATACGTTTAAAGAGAAGAAACAAATATGGCAAACGTCAGTAGTACATTTAAGAATAGCAAACGTCAGTAGCCAAAAAAAATGCAAACGGCAGTAGCCGAATATATGCAGGCGTTTCATTTAATGCAAAACACGGAAATAATGCAATTTATACTAATTAAGAGTTAGAGATTACAAATTCAGATTGATGCCACAATGCACGACATATATAACTTCCGCAAAAACAAAAATCAACAAATGTAATCTTAATTATTTGTGCCTTATAATATGTTAACTGTTCGAATATTTTCTTTAAAATGTTAGTATCATTTAAAGGGTGTCAATGATGATTACTGTATATTGTCAAAAGTGCTTAGGTGTTTGTTGTTTCTTTCAGTTTAGCCTCAACTTAAAGGTTTTGTCCCCGACGGACAACATGCGTCCCCAGCCGCCCGAAAGGTCTTTATTTCATTACAGTTCGGGGTACTAGTATACGGTTTGTTTATTCACATGTTGTATGAATAGTACACTATAATCAATGATATAAGTGTCAATGGCATAACTGTAAGGGGACACGAAAACACATTTGTGTGCGTTTTGCTAGAGAATTACGTTGTCAAAATTTAAACTTGTAAATTTCAGTCGTTATCAAGGGATTACATCATCTTTACCAATATTCACTTTTCATATTTAATAGGCTGTTAAACAACATTCATATTCATCTTTTATTGCACATTATGTCGTCTGCAAAATGAGAAATGTGTAGACGTACGTGCAAATGCGCATCTCAAATTTGACACCCTGCGTCTTCCTTTACACACAAGAGACCCTATGACTGTTGAGTACAGTTAAAGCTTGAATGAAAAGCGGACAGCGTGTCTAGAAAACAGATTCTGTGTTATTATGATATATTTAGCATTTATTATATAAAGGACGTCGAGATATACATGAACCGAGAAGAAGTAGGAGTAGAAAAATGGGCGTGGTAATTAGAAGACGATATATTAGGAACGGCACGTATACAATGTATTTGTATCACGTTTCGCATAAAATAGTCGACTATAAACTATTTATAAATCCCATACATACCACACATGTACCACTATATACATGTTAACACGCCAACTCGCCAACACGTTAGAAAGACAAATATTCCCGTAAAAACGACAATAAGGGTGCCAACGTGACATTTACGACATTGTCGCACTTCTTTTACATTTTGGCTAGTTGTCGTGTTTACAAACCAGAAGACAAAAAATAAAGACACATATACACGAAATAAAACTACACCGTTTACGATGCTACGACATGTGTTCATCACGTTGTCGTTCTGGTGGATATATGTGTCGTTCTCTTGCGTCGGTTGGTTTGTAACGACAAATGGCGGAACGACACCAAACCTCGCCTGAACGAAAAAAGACGCTCATCGATAATTACGGCATTTGCTGTTCTGGTCGGAATATTCACCCCAGGAAACCCGATACCTTGCGGGTCGTGTAATACCATAGGGGACAGTGCTGTGCATTTTGGCATGAACTTACATAGGGTAAGTAAATTGGAAAAATTAAATTTTTTAAAGTCCAATTTGAAACAACTGTGTATTACCATTGATAACAAAGGTATTGGCCTACATGTAGAGAAAATCCTGACAAATTTTCTTAAAACAATGAGCGAAATGTGGCTTCCTGAAGTAGAAGATCGGGCAAAACGGGCCATGTTCAGGCATTTAGGGGAGAAAAAACTGCTTTAATTTGCAGGCCACTACCCTTATTGAAGGATTTATACAAACTTTCATATGTCTGACATAACCTCTCAGCAGGGTTATTCCAGAAAACTATTTACTGTAGAGAAATTTGCGTTTTTAATGACCATGTTGGGAAATCATTGATACCATCTGGGGATGACCAGGAAACCATATGTGGGCAGTGACTTTATAATTCTTTTTCGTGACAAAAAACCTAATTTTCAGTCATTTTAATGCAATTTCTTTGCTTTGTAGAGGCCTTGAGTAAGTGAATGTGGGCACATATGCATACAAATGTACTTTTAATGCTTTTTAATACATTCAATGATATTATTTGGCTTTCATCCAACATCATTTTAGAAACGTGAATCCTTTGTCTTATATATAATGTGGTTATTCAATGTCCATCTTAGATATGTAAAAAAATTATCACAAGGCTAGTGTTGCCCCCACCCCCACACATAATTATACCGCCACAAAGTCTGTTTGGGGGGGGGAGGGGCTAAATAGCTATATAGGAATCAGTTTGTCCCGACTCTCCCTGTCCCAGTATGTTACGTCCGTCCCGATTTTTTGTCCGTTTATCCGCCCGATTTATTTTCATGAAATAAATTTTGAACAAATGAACATACAACATTACAACTTCATATGTTGACGCAACCTTACTAGCTTTATATATGCACCCCACCGTCTTTTAGGTCACTAGGTCATAGGTCAAGGTCACTTAAATCTCTTATAGAAAACTTTATCATAGACTGTATAATGGAAGTGCTTCCATCTACAGCCTTCAAAATTCATATATTGATGCACCTCAATGAGTTTTACAGGTCAAATCCAATGTCAGATCACAAGGTCAAATGTCAATGTCACTTCAACCTCTAATAGAAAACTTTAATGTTGTCTTCAGAACAAAAATGCTTCCATCTGCAATCTTCAGACTTCCTATGTAGATACACCTGACCTAAATGAGTTTTACATAATCACACTACATTATTTGGCCTTTAGGTCAAAGGTCACTGTGTTCTCTGATAAAGAAAAATTACATTGGCCCTTCCTGGGTTCTAAAAACCTCATATGTAGAGGCATCAATGAATTATGCGCAACACATACCGTTATGCTCACAGGCGGAATGGAATATAAATTATTAAAAAATGCATACTGTAATAAAGTTAGTATAGGTAAAATTTCTTCAACATTCTAACATATTACATCAACATGAGAGCAATTGTTACTCTAAAATCTATAATTGTCATTGCACAAAATCAAAGACTGTTTGTGATTGTAAATTTGTTACAGCAACTAGCTGTAATATGAGCTTTAATTAGTCCCATTACGGTTGGCAACTTGCATTATTACATTTGCAAGTGGGATAGACAGGAAAAGTAACTTTTGCACAGTGTTCCGTTTCATCCTCTTAATATATCACATGCATTTAGCAAACATGCTAAGTGTTTTCTGGTGGTGTGGTATTAATAACTTATCAAACTTCTTCTCAAGAAGGTCAGATATCTATCTATCTATACTGTCTAACTCCCCTTGCGGTTATTATTGACAATATGGTGGACGAACCAGTTATCGAACACATAGGGAATTACGTTAAAATTTAAACACTTAAAATAACAAAAACATCATGTTTCAACAATTGACTAAAAGTTTAATAATTTAATAACTTATCCGTAAAGTTTTCCAGCAAATATCCTTCAAGAATTCATAACAATGATTAAACTTGTCTGTGAACAAGGTAAGTGTTATTCTTTTAATCAACTGTACTTTGTTTGGTTAAATGTATAAAATCGGTATCAACGTCATGTGTTGAAGTCTTGTTTGCGGCTATAAACTAGCAATGGCCAAATTCGTTAAAAGGTGAGTAACAAGTCAGCTCATTAAAATTAAAAGGTCAAAATCAACTATTATTTTGTTTGATAGACAATTCTTTACAAGACCAATCTGTGCTTTGTGTGGTTAAATGTATAAAATCGGTATCAACGTCATGTGTTGAAGTCTTGTTTGCGGCTATAAACTAGCAATGGCCAAATTCGTTAAAAGAGGAGTAACAAGTAGGCTCATTGAAATTAAAAGGTAAAAATTAACTATTATTTTGTTTGATAGACAATTCTTTCCAAGGCCAGTCTGTGCCGATATTAATGTTACTTAAATACGCTTAACAGTAAAATCCAAGAAAACTTAAAGCAATCTAAACAAAATTAAGCGCAAGTTTAGCGACTTCATTTCAAATGAGTTTTTCTCATTATGACACTTGCCGAATTAGCACAAAAAGTCTCACAACACGCCACATAAATATTTTACATAAAAACCCCATATACACTTATTAAGACATAATTTTTATGTACCTAACCAATTAATGGATGCGACAAAGCAGTCAAGTCTTTCTTTATATTTTCCAAAATAGTGTTGGTAAAAAGAAATAAAACTCGAGAATGTTGAAAAGGCACTATTTATCATATATAAGGCATTAAAAGTACACTTGAATGCATATGTGCCCACATACACTTACTATAGGCCTTTACAAAGCAAAGAAATTGCAACAAAATGGCTGAAAAAGAATTATAAGTTCACTGCCCACATATGGTTTCCTGGTCTTCCCCAGATGGTATCAATGTTCTACCAACATGGTCATTTAAAACGCAAATTTCTCCACAATTTAATTGTTTTCTGGAGAAACCCTGCTGGGAGGTTATGGCAGACATGTGAAAGTTTGTATAAATCCTTTAATAATGGTAGTGGCTTGCAAATTAAAGCAGTTTTATCTCCCCTAAATGCCTGAACATGGCCCGTTTTGCCCGATCTTCTACTTCAGGGAGCCACATTTCGCTAATTGTTTTAAGAAAATTTGTCAGGATTTTTCTACATGTAGTCCAATACCTTTGTTATCAATGTAAATACACAGTTGTTTCAAATTGGACTTTGAAAAACATTTTTTTTTCAATTTACTTACCCTATGTAAGTTCATGCCAAAATGCACAGCACTGTCCCCTATGGTATTACACGACCAGCAAGGTATCGGGTTTCCTGGGGTGATATTCGTCGTTCGAGCGGTAATCAACTTTCAAACTCGATACTCCAACACGATAGAACGCCATAATTATAAATACAGCGCGCCATAATTATAAATACAGCTTGAATACGACAGTAATGACACATTCTGGTGTGTTCGTATGTTTGCGACCTCTAAGCCCTCAACACGGCGGAACGATATGGCAGAAATCGGCAATTATGAAATACGAACCATAACTTGACCCATTTGTTTATATCGGAATTTACACAACACGTTCTTTTCCGTGCAATCTATGTGGCTTTCATATTGCAGATACGATACAACTGTAGCACTATGAGCTACTATTATTGAGATATCTTTTTAAACAATGCACATCTGAATAAAAGTTTATCTTCACCACCATTTCGCTTCGCAGTTGACACTCTGATGATATTTTGAAATATTCAAGGTAACGTAGCGAGTAAAACTAGCTTTCGTCACGAAAATATACGTCTTAAACAGTGTTCATTTTGTAAAATATTAACATCACCCTTACAAAATTAGATTTTACGGGAGATTTCACCAGTAACTGTTTTGAACCGGATCGAACTGGCATACCTGTTGTTTAAGGAGCGTTCCCGTGCTTCATTAACAATACGTTCATCATCTGAGCAATACTCTTTACCATCAACGATGCGCGTTTATTGTTTCCCTAATTGTTGCATAATGATTGTTTAAGCCAGGTTCTTTAATTGTAGTTATTTATCTCATTACTTATTTCCTTAAAATAAAAACAATTATATCCGTTACATCCGCTAAGTTCAGATTCATTTAGCAGTTTTGCTGATTTTGTCATGCATGTTAAGAATATAATTATATCTTTTTTTTACGAAAAGTAACCTGTACAAACTATACATATACTTGAAACAGTAGATGTAATAAATGTACAATATACGCACAGTTAAATAACATACAATTTGTGTTTTAATGCTGTTTAAAAGATTGAAGCGTAGTTTTATGTGTCATTTCATTTAATTGTGTAAATGTCGATAAAGTGTGGCGAATTTAATGTTGTTTTTTTTACTTTCAACAACAAGCTATTTTGGAATATTTTGCAAAAAAAAAAAGTTTACTTTTAAATAAAAATGTATTTCGTACTTTATTGTTTAATATGGTTCTGGCAGAAATAGAGATGCTCTCGTCTCTATTTGTAAACGACATTCAATATAATTGTAGAAAACATCGATACTATTATGTGTTGTTTTATTGTTTGTACAAACAATATCGGCAACTACCAAGCACGAACATTGTTTGTAAGCATTGTTAATTAGATTGCATCTCCCATGCGTTTCATGCAAGCAAGCAATCTCGGCTTGTTATCCCCCGCCATAGGTGGAGGGATATTATTTTGGCGTTGTCCGTCCGTCTGTCTTTCCGTCCGTCTTTCCGTCCTTCCGGAGCCATATCTTGGAAGTGCTTTGGCGGATTTCATTGAAACTTTTTATGAGTGTATATATATATGGATAAGAGTATGATGCACGCCAAATGGGATTGTACACCACCTGTTAATAACGGAGTTATGGCCCTTTGTATCTTGAAAAAATGCTTTTTTGAGTGTCAAATATAACACGTTTGTGTCCAGAAGCACATAAGCGGGGGATATCAATTCAACGAATTTGCTTATTTATAATGTAATCGAATTACCGCAAATTGTGTTGTACACACAGTTTGATTTATCGATTTCTATCTTTTTTACAATATTAAATGTTTGATTGAATTTTGTATCGGTCCAAAAAGTTCTATCGATCGATGATGTATAATGAGTTGTTTTATATGATATTCTTGAATATTGTAATAATTGGTTTTATTGTACTATAAATGACTAGCCAAACACAACACCGAATACACATATATGCACAAAAACAGAAAATATCAGGAATATCGCTCTAAAAAACACACAGTGTATCAATCATAAAACTTGCTTTCACAAACATAGTTTCCATTGGTTGGGTGTAACAGATTAATTGTCTCACATCGTCTTTTGTTCAATCTCAGACTTATCTGACCTTTAGAATTGTCGACCGACATAAGTCTTGTACTTGAAAAACGACTTTGCCTTTTGTGCAGTTCAAAGCTATTGGAACACGAGAGCAATGCTACTGTTCTTTTACGAATGGTTTTACTACAGAAACAATATATAATTGGATTCACGCAACTGTTGGATATCGCAAGCCACTGTGCGATTGGTGTGAAAATGTTCACCATTATATCAGCGGTCAAACTTTTTTCAGGCGGTGGATTGAACGAAAACATTAAGAAGATTATGTACAAAGGAAGCCAGGAAAATGCAAATAAAAATACAATAAGAACTAACATTTTGATGACCTTCACTTTTGACTTCTGAATGATGTTATTGTAGCGGAATATTCCGGGTGCGTTTCTTGTTGACACTTTAATTGCTATCATAAAGTAGCAAACCATAATAAAAACTAAAGGCAAAACGTAGCAGGCTATAAACACGACCAGCAGGAACACGGAAGCACCATTATCAACAGGCCAGTCCTGTACACAAAAGTGAAACAACTGGGTGCTGATTATATCCGTTTTTACTTTATAGAAGAGAGCCCAAGGGATCATGATGCATAAGGAACACGTCCATATCAAGAAGACGATTGTCCTCGCGATTCGCCAAGTCATCTTGTGTTCTAGTGTGTAACAGATGGCCAAATATCTGGAAATACACGTTTGGTTATACTTGTATTTACAAAATGTTTTCCAAAACTTTTAATTGGTATATAATATGCAATAAAATATAATTTCAAATGAGATATCATGTACAGATACTCCATTCTGGTGAATATCATACAAACAACAAAAACACGTACATTTGAATAAAATGAGCATGGAAGTATGATTCAAATCACACCAACTGAATGTAAATGAGATGCACATTACTAAATGCATAAATCGATATCATTTGAACGTATTTTTACTTACAAAGCGAATTCATGTGGTGTTTTGGTAGTAAATGATAATATCTTAAAGTTTAATTGCTCTAAGATATATACGACACATATGCATGAATATGTTTTCACATTTATGACATAATTCTATGCATACCTGTCGACTGCAATGGCGGCCAGAAAGTTGACGGATGCGCACACGGACACCCCCTGGAGGTAGGGAGTAGCCTTGCACAGGAACGCTCCATAGCGCCAGCCTGAAACATGGGGGGAATTACGATTAATACTAGTTTATGAATGGAAATGAAATGGCTTAATGGAGCATATAATATATCACCGATTTACCATTTGAAAAATGTGTTTAATTATATATTTTAATTAAATTATATTATTACACGGAAAAACACAATCGTATTCATAGACTGTGTTAAATTTTACATTATCATTACATTTCTTTACCCGCCAACAAACACAATGTATTTTACGAAATATGCTAAATAATACCAAAACAATTGTGTTGTACTGGTAAACATTATATAAATACTTATTGTCATATATATTATGTAATAAATAGTGTATACTATATTATACCGTTAGATTTAACACAATTTTGCATCTACACTAAATTGTAAACCAAAATAAATAAATGGAATTAATTGGGTGAACACGATAAGCATTAAAGGCACAAAAAGGTATAGTTGCGAAGTAGTGAAAGTTTGACAATTTTCATACAATCATAGTTTTAAGTTGTAATTTTTAATAATATTTATTAAATGCAACGTTCGATTAGGAAAAAGTGGTTGGCAATCTAGCATGATATATGCATATACACTGTCCTATTCCGCCCCGTCTTTATATTGGATAAAACGCAATATTGTGGTAAATAATACCATAGATACATAGATACATTTTTGCAATACGTGTTATCCATATAAGTTAATAATCGATCATTTCATAAACAATAAACGTTTACAGTATTGCAATAATCAGCGAGCTTGTCTAACAATAACAGCTACGTATCATCAGTAACGGGGTCTCGTATGCGGAAGGGTTAAATAGTCAACATCCAAGCTTCAAATCAAAATATTCTCTTTAAGTAATGCATATATTTCGCTTCATTATTATTCAAATTTCAAGTAGGAAAAAAAGAATCAAAATCAGAAAAAACAACGTTGTTTCAAATCTCACTGAAATGTACTTTAAAAATTCTGCGGTATATACTTTGACAACATAATTAAGATTGGATATTAAACGATAATGGAATGGCAATGTTATTGTGATTTGTAAATACGACCCGATTATCAAGGGATTTAAATATTGCATTTCACGACAATCCTCGAAAAGAGCATTTTATTTTCGCGCGTGTAGCAAAAATGACAAGCTATTATAAAATGTGAGTACTTGTTTTGCTTGCATAAACTTGCATAAAGTGATTTGATGGAGCTTATAATATATCACCGAATTACCATTTGGGAAACGAAACCCAATTAGTGTCCTCTTGATTTTTTTGAAAAATGTGCTTAATTATATATTTTAATTTAAATATATTATTACAAGGAAAAACACAATTGTATTCTCAGACTGTGTTAAATTTAACATTATCATTAAATTTCTTTACCCGCCAACAAACACAATGTAGTTTTACGAAAGATGCTAAATAATACCAATATACTTGTGTTGTACTGGTAAACATATTAAAATACTTATTGTCATATATTTTATCTAGTATATAGTTTATACTATATAATACTGTTAGATTTAACATATTTTTGCATGTACATGTACACTAAAGAGTAAACCAAAACTAAAAAATGAGATTAATAGAGTTAACACGATAAGCATTAATGGCATAAAATGGTATTGATGCGAAGTAGTGAAAGTTTTACAATTTTCATACAATCATATTTTTATGTTGTGTTTTTAAATAATATTTATTGAATGCGGCGTTTGATTAGGGAAAAGTAGTTGACAATATAGCATGATATATGCATATACACTGTCCTATTCCGCCCCGTCTTTATATTGGATAAAAACGCACTATTGTGGTTTCTCAATAGTACCATATATACACAGGTACATTTTTGCAATACGTGTTATCCATATTAGTTAATAATCGATCATTTCATAAACAATAAACGTTTACATTATTGCAATAATCAGCGAGCTTGTCTTACAATAACAGCTACGTATCATCAGTAACGGGTTCTCGTATGCGGAATGGGTAAATAGTCAACATCCAAGCTTAAAATAAAATATATTATTTGTAAGTAATGCATATACTTCGCTTAATTATTATTCAAATTTCAAGTGGTAAAAAGTATCAAAATAAGAAAAAACAACGTCGTTTCAAATGTCTCTGACATGTACTTTAAAAATTCTGCGGTATATACTTTGTTTCAACATAATTAAAGTGGGAAATTAAACGATAATGGAATGACAAAGTTATTGTGATTTGTAGATAAGACCCGATTATCAAGGGATTTTTCTTAATGGATTAAAGATTGCATTTACTAACAATCATCGAAAAGAGCATTTTATTTTCGTGCGTGTAACAAAAATGACAAGCAATTACAAAATGTAAGGATTTGTTTTGCCTTTTTGCCGATCATGTAACCAAATGTCACTCAGCGCACGAATTTGTACTAGCCTCTAATTAGATACGCAAAAGTTAATTTTTAAGACACTTTGGAAGAATCCATTGTGTTTTGTTTTAACTGTGTAGTATTATTCAAAGCTTTAAAGGGACCTTTTAAAAAACATCACACAGCACACGAATTTGGCCTAGCCTTTAGATTAATACGCAAAAGTTAATATTCAAGACACTTTGGAAGAAACCATTGTGTTTTGTTTTAACTTTGAAGTTTTAATCAAAGCTTTAAATCGGCCTTTTCACAGATGATGGCATGTATTGAAGTTTGTCATTAAATGCTTTATATTGATAAATGTAAACATTAGATCTAAAAAGTTCCAGTAAAAACAAACATAAAATTAAAGAAAAAAAGTAACCCTTAACCGGGCTCGAACCACTGACCCCTGGAGTAAAAGTCCATCGCTTAGGCCATTCGGCCATCTGTACTAATATAATAAGTGATGTATTTGACACTCTTTATAAGCAATCCTAGAAGTATCACAAAATATAACGACAAAAACAGAACTCTCCAAATTATCTAATCGTTTCGCGTTGCAACGATTTATAATTTTCAGGATTTTAATCATCAAAAGATGCATATAATGGATATTTTAGAACATGGTAAAAATTCAGTATTACT
The DNA here is from genome assembly GCF_020536995.1 of Dreissena polymorpha. Classification (NCBI taxonomy): domain Eukaryota; kingdom Metazoa; phylum Mollusca; class Bivalvia; order Myida; family Dreissenidae; genus Dreissena; species Dreissena polymorpha. The sequence goes on from NC_068356.1 coordinate 33,544,552, forward strand.
GTTTCCCGAAAAATATCATAACAACAACGAAAATTTGCGAATCTGAAGCATTTATGTTTTAAATTTTGTCAATTTACCAAAACGCGAAAAGGCCCCTTTAAGAGCCTCTTAGCATTTAGGTATTATGCCATCAATTGTGGAAAATTATGGCAAGCGAAATGCACATTAATTCCTTAAACCACGGTTTAACAGTTAACTATATAGTTAAGATACTTTGAACCCGGGTTCAAAGTGCCGTTTGCACATTAAATCCTTAAACCCGAGTTCAAGAGTTTGAACCGCAGTTCAAAGTGTGTCTAAAAATAGATACAAATCTGTTATCTGAGACAACCAATTAGCGGAGCTTAAACCACAATGAGCTATATATAGAAGGTAAATGCCGCGATTTCATTGGTCCTCTCTTAACTATAGGGTTAAGAGACTTTAAACTGCGGTTCAAAGTCTTAAACTGCGGTTAAGAGGCGCGGAATGCACATTAATTATTTAACAGTTAATTATATAGTTAAGAAATTTTGAACCCGAGTTCAAAGTGCCGTTTGCACATTAATTCCTTAAACCCGAGTTCAAGAGTGTAAACTGCGGTTCAAAGTCTTCAACTGGGGTTAACAAGCGCGGAATGTACATTTATTATCTAACTGTTGAATATATACAGTAATAATACTAGTTGTTAATTCATGTTGTCGTTTTATTACCAAATTTATGGATGTAATCGCTAAATTATCTCAATTTCTTAACCCGGAAGTGGATAGTTCCGATTTATTTACGGAACCACATACATTGATAAATATGAAAAAACACTAGTTTAATAATATAAATCCTTTATTAATCAAAATCATATGTTCAACCTCTCCTATACCACTTTACCATTGTAACGATTTGGAAACAGACCGGACTAAAACATCCGTATTAATAATAATAATAACAACAAATAAAAGCTTTATTTTCAAAACGTTACACAAAAAAGAAAAATGGAAAAATGACATGACAACATTTTTTATGACAATTTAACTTAACTAATACAAGAATAATGGTTATGCATAAATTAAAAATAATTTAACAAAGCGGGATGCTAAGAGTTCTTTATCGACGCACTCCCACTCAATGAGGTCTATTAATGCATAAAGTTTCAAACTGATGCTATTAATACTTTTTAACGAGACAAACGACGGACAAGTGATCCCTATAAGAAAACATTGGGTAGAAAACAAATATTAATGCATAGTATTCAATACAAAAGCATTTGTTCGTTAACAGAAAATACTATAAGTGTAACATAATTATACTATGTGCAACAACCTCAAGGTAGACATAATGTAATACAAATTTGTAGTTAATTAAATAAATAAACTATAAAATGAATCATAAACATAATTGTCTCGCGTTCTGAGAAAACTGGACATAATGCTGGTGCGTAAATTGTCATCCCAGATTAGCCTGTTCAGTCCGCACGGGCTAATAAGGGACGACAATTTCCGATTTTATAGAATATTTCGTTTAAATGATGTCTCTTCTTAGCGAAAATCCAGATAAGGCGGAAAATGTCACTTTACGCATAAGTATTATGCCCATTTTTCTCAGAACACGACACAATTATGCATGTTCAAAACCATTTCTAGCTACATTTTCCCACATTCTCTTTCACTATTGCTTTAACTTATATTTTTATGGGACCGTTTCATCAAAGATCGTACGACAATCTTAATTTATAACTTAAATTTAAAAACTAAAAATATACAAGCTGTTGATAAATAGCTCCGCAAGATATAAGCCATCGGTGAGAACATGATGAAATAAATGATTTTACTTGAAATAAGCAAAAATATGCTTCGGTCTGTTAAAATAATGTTTCTTTGAAATTCGTATCGTATTCTAAATTTGTCGTACGATGTTTGATGAAACGGGCCCATAAGAATATAAGTTAAAGCAAGAATTTGACAGTGATCTCAGCTATATCATACTCTTGGACACACTGAAATACTGTTTACAGAAAATACTATATTTGTAACATAATTATACTATGAACAACAACCTCAAGGTAGACATAAGTGTAATACAAATTTGTAGTCAATGAAATTAACAAACTATAAAATGAATCATTAACATAATTGTGTCGCGTTCTGAGAAAACTGGTCATAATGCTGGTGCGTAAATTGTTATCCCAGATTAGCCTGTGCAGTGTGTAAACTAGGAATAAATCGGCTTTTTTGTGGATATAAATAACGAAATACACTTTGTACAAAGTCTACATCTTAACGTGTCTTTTTCGATCGTAATCACCTCCCATTTATTGACCTTTTTGCCATTCAATAAAGCATACACTTAAACTTAGAGTACGCTTTATGGAATGGCAAAAAGGTCAATAAATAATAATGCCGGTTTTACGGTCCTGAACAAGGGGTTTCCGCGCGTATATATGAAAAAAAACTGCATATTTTACAAATTGAACTGTCTTTGCATGTACTTGTATATTAAAACCTGTTTACTAGTGATAATGAGTGACAACAATCTAGCATTTAATGATACCATAAATCTATACTTTTAATTTATTTTACGCAAGTATTTTATATCCCTATTGTGAGCAAACGTGATTGCTTGTTTTCATGATATTTCGAACACTGCAGTAACGTACGATCTTTAAACGTAATAGCAGAGGTTACATTTGCCAGTACCCGTTAAATACGTTATTATTATGTTAAAACTGGCTAGAATATATTCTATAATACTATGTAGTTCATGTTCATCCATTACGGACAAATGTCTTTGTGTATGCCCTCGAAAGTGGGCATGTAGTGATTGCACTGTCCGTCTGTCTTTCCGTTACACTTTGCGTTTAGGTTTCGAAAAATGTGAAAAAAGGGGCATATGCCATCCTATGGTGGCAAGCATTGTTTAAACATGTTTAAATATTTTATTAAAGCAACTGTTTAGTTATTGGCTTTAAACTTTGGCTTAAATGTCTGCTCAATATGACAAACTGTACACTAATCCGAATCGACTGTATTTCGGTTAGGGGTATTTCTATCAGATTTATACCATAAAAGGTTCACAAAGAAAATATATAAATATAACCTTATTTTCTGCAATAACCTCACACTTTTGACGAAGTCTGCGTTGTCTGCAAAACCACTTTGAAGTTTTCTTTCTATATCTTGGAATGCTGTTTCAAACGTACGTAATAATTCACTAACTTCATCCGCCGCCATCTTGATACAAATGCGCCAGGAACAAAACAATATCACATGACGAAATTGGTTAATAATTAATGTGCAGAGACAACCAAACACCTAAAAGTCTTAACCTATTTTTCAAAGTCTTAAACTGCGGTTCAAAGTCTTAAACTGGGGTTAAGACGCGCGGAATGCACATTAATTATTGAACAGTTAACTATAGAGTTAAGAGACTGTGAACCCGAGTTAAAAGTGCCGTTTGCACATTAAATCCTTAAACCCGAGTTCAAGAGTTTGAACCGCAGTTCAAAGTGTGTCTAAACATAGATACAAATCTCTTATCTACATAATTCAGAGACAACCAATCAGCGGAGCTTAAACCACAATTAGCTATATATAGAATGTAAATGCCGCGATTTCATTGGTCCTCTCTTAACTATAGAGTTAAGAGACTTTGAACTGCAGTTCAAACTCTTGAACTCGGGTTTAAGGATTTAACATGCAAACGGCACTTTGGACCCGGGTTCAAAGTCTCTTAACTATATAGTTAACTGTTAAACCGTGGTTTAAGGAATTAATGTGCATTTCGCTTGCCATAGAAAATAGCTTATTACTTCAGTTGCTAATATGCTATCAGGATAAACGCTGATAAAAAATATTAAACAACAACAATATATGTTGATTATTCTCATCGATTGCTTGTCATAAATTGTTCAAAATGAAACAGAAAAATCAACACATTGTTGTCTGTTTATATGGTATAAGAATTGCTTGTAAACTTTCATAGTTGTTTGGCGAAAGACGTCAATGGTATGATACAAATAACTTTCGTTCAGAAATAATGTGTGTGTCTAAATTTTTACATTCTTTATAATATGTTAAGACATACATACACACATGGGAAGTTATAAGTACATTACAACTGAAAATATATTAACGTAGTTGGTATCATAACATATGCACGTACAATATAGAACAGCCCTGGTATTGAAAATGCAACAATAATCACCAATTTGTGAATTGAACGTTACTTTACTGACCAACATAATACTATAATATTAACTTACCATTGTATTGCGAATTGAACGTTACTTTACTGACAAACATAATATTATAATATTAACTTACCATTATATAAGCTATCCAAAAGTGTTATAGGCAAACAAAATACTGCTACGAGCATGTCGGCGAAGGCCAAATTGACAATAAAGAAATTTGTCAAGGTATGAAGCCTGCGTGTTCGACATACCACTACAATCACCACTAGGTTTCCGAACAGTGCAAATATGAAGATTAAACCATAAGCGATTGAATATAATATTATCATGTACAACGGCTGACGAATATCCGGAATCAAATCATAATCAGTGAAAGTTGTATTAGCAAGATTTTCAGGGTTCCCGCTTGTGTTTGAATTATTCGTCCGCTGCCTTTCGACTTCATAATCCATCATTATGTATTTGTTTTCAAACTGTATAATTTGTTCAAACTTTATATGTGTTATTTGCTTTTATTTTAGCATAACGTTTATTATTTGCATCCAATACTAACATGTTTCACAACTTAATAACAGTCTCGTGCTGTCCATTAAATGCATCGTTTTAACACACAACATGATGATCTCCCTTAATTAATAAAAGCGCTCCTTCGGAAATTTGGACAAAATAAGAATTGCGTTAAGTTGTTATAAGTGGTTCACACGCTATTTAACTGAAACAGTCGATTCGATATTCGACAAGGCTACTGGCCTCGTAGACAAAGCAAACAATTGTGGTCTACGAGGCGATCGGCAGTCACTTATTTGTTCACAACGCTATTGGCTTTCCCGTTTTAAGTAGGAAGATTGTGTACGAACCTTCGGGGATTTGTAAATTCTATTTAGCTGTTAGTAATTCTATTCGATAAATTGCTTGTGGATGTACATGATGTCTTTTTAAGTTCCTTACGGTAAAATTAGCAAACACATTATAAAAATTTAATTAAACGCCGCTATTTTTTGCTTTAAATAAACTTTTTTTCCACTTTAAAATCTAAACTCGAAATCTTTTTTTCATGTATTTTAAATATTGGTTCTATTTAATTACATGCACCCTTACCTATACATTTTTATATTATTTTACCAAAAGATTTTGAACGGACAAGTTAAACCTTGTTTAAGCAAATAGATGTTTGTTTAAATATATAGAAAACATAAAGTATGCCATGAAACAAATATGTTACAGTAGTTTCTAAATATATATATTTTATTCCACTCTTTTTGCTATAAATAATATTTGTTTTATATATCACATGGATCAAATAAATAACCAAATTTATTAATTTATTATTCTCCATAATACAAGCTGTTAAAATAGCCATTTTTTTATTCTTATCTCAAACTAAATATAGCTCATGATACACAGCTTAAAGATACATACATTTTAATATCAGAAGCGATTGACGAAACCAAATACCATTAAGATAGTGATCGTGTATTTATTTCATAGACATTTAAAAAAAACTGCAGCCGTTCCACGATAATATATGTTTCTATTAAAAATATAGTTATCTTATTATATAATTGCGGACAAGTTGAATGATTTGGTATTGCCTGCCTTTGGTTTCACCAACCGCTTAATATCTTTTACAGCACATATGTACCTACATATTGCACTTTAAACATGATGTTAGTTTAACGAATATTTTATAAATACACACACACACATTGTTTATGTTTTGCTTTGGTTACGCCATCATTTTAGAACGCATAAACTACATCTTATTACACATGGTTAACTATATGTCCAGACTTTGAAAACTTGTTCATTTAGTTTTTCTTATAAGAATGTTTAAAAATCCTTATTGACAAATTTGCAGGATAAAATTAACCGTTGTATACCGACCTAATTTTTAAACCTTTAGATTGAGAATTCATGCCGTTTTTTATACTTTATCTGCTATTATATAAAACGAGTAGTGAAACTAAAATTAACTCTGTCGCTCAAACATAAATCAAAGTTAGATTAATATGACATAATTCATGAAGTATTTATAATGAGACAGTCAACAAGAGTAACAAGCTGAAATCTATGGCAATCGGTTGACGAGCAATACACTTATCCACTACACTATCAAAGTGTAGGGTAACAGTTATGCCGCTTTGTATCGCATAGACTGAAGAAAATATTGATATTGTTGTCATCGTTTTTACCCATTTTCCTTACGGGAAATTTCGAATTATTGGCAACAATCAATGAGGGCCAGTTAAATATATCGTATGCTTAATTCTTTTTAGACATGTGTTTATCCAAAACATGTTTCCTTAATTAACATATAAGTTAACGATGCTCGGTCAAACGCATAAAACACATTTGTTATAATTAATAAGTAAATTGGACTGTTTATTGTCAGTTAAATTGTATAAACCGAATTATGTGGCTGTGTTTGACCGAAATACGCCATTGAGCCAAACATTAACAGATTGTGTTTTTACTCGTGAAAAGAATGGTGAGTCCTTTTAATAAATATAAATATATCTTCAACATAAATATTTTCAAATAAACAGAATTGTTAAAACCAGTTGGTAAATTCCTGTGAGCTGTAGCAAAAGCTTCTACTTAATTTCGTTTGATGTAAGGATTAACCCTCGTACAATAATTATGAGTACATCTGTTTTCAATAAAACTATGTTTAGATTGTGTATGTAGTGAAACTATTATAGGATTTTCATACATGGTCTTAATGACATTTAGTTCTATTTTATTTACCTTAGGAAGTAGTGTGAATCCTCTATGCGGATATTTGACTTTATTAGTATACAGTCTGGACGATTGCACTGTGATTTATCGGAAATTGGTGTCTTTTTACTACCCACATTATTATGTCCTAAGGACTTATGAAGGTTTCCAATCGATTTGCAATTTTCGATCCAAAAAGGCAACGATATTGTAATTCCACTTAACATAGACATGAATGCATATTTTTTAAGGCCGATCTTATCAAATATCTTCGAATAACAGATGAAAGCCTCGGTTTTAAGTTAATCATCTACATGTTAACTGATTTTTATATACGAATTTAAATAAACATGTGACGGAAATCATTTTATATTGTTAATAAATGTTTTTGTGATTCTTTATATACCAGAAAATTTTATAAAGTACTATTGCATACTCGGAGAATCTTCAGACTAACAAATACACCAAGTATAATACCCAGTCTTATAGGTGTTTTCTTACCCATGTTAACCATTTGTTTCCAATTTGAGTATAATAACTCTTGATTCAGTTTGACAAACATTTTATATTTAAATCAGAATATTCGTTTCTTTTTAGGTTTATTGATGTTATAAACAGTCATATTTCCTCGTATTTCTATATATCATTGTTTTCGAATATTCAATGTGTAACACAGGCTATGTGTTGTTTTAGCAAGTATATGTCAAGGCTCAGATATACCTGTACATATGAGATGGCGGGCTCCATCAATTGTCATAGTCGAACTAGTTGAATAAAGCCGATATTTAGAGAATAACAGAGATTTAGCATCTGCATAGCGTTATTTCGAAGCGTTTTTTAACAGCAATGTCCACAGTAAAAAATATGGATCAGCTAAGTATATTTTTGGTGTTTAAATCACATAGTTGAGCATTTTAAAGGCAAGCAAAGATTGATTTTATGACTATGTTTCGTTTGGATGTGTCCTTGAAAATGCGAAACATCTCAAAATTATAGCAGAATAGAAATATATGACAATAACCTTCGGTTCATGAGGATAATACGGAGAGTGGGTAAGGTAAATAGCACAGGATTGCCTGAATAATATTATTCATGTCCGGGCGACAGAAATGCCATTTGGATACGAACGTAAAGATGACATTACTAAAATGTACTGAGCAAGTACAATTGAGAATGCATACGTTCAGTATTCACAAACCTTCGTTCAAAGTGTCTCTTTGGTTGTTAAAAGCTTTACCTTCATTTTGATCTACTGATCTTCTGATCGTGTTTATGATCATACATAAATAAGTTTCAAACATGATCTACCACTCAATGTGAAACCAATCTGAGCGTATGGTGTGAATATAAGTTACATTTCATAACATGACTTCACGCAAGCTAAATGGTAAAGAAATGTCACAAACACTATCAAGAAATTCATTTGGTTGTCTTCATATTAGCTGAACAGAACATCCCCTTTTAATGTCGACGTTTGTATTTATTTTAAAAGCAATTACTACATTTATTAAATATAACACAAACCGGTACTTACAGTATGTCATAAGGTAAGGAATATAACATATACGCGTGAAGTAGCTCAAAAAACAACTACGCCCCTTTTGGTTTAAACATATTTAGTTCGGAATGCATATACATCAAATAAATACACAGTAATATGTGGATTGACCTGCAAGCTAAACTTAGCTTATTTTAGGTCGTTCCACGAGCATGAATAAGCGATGAATTAGGCGAGAAGGACTTCACTACATAAATGTTACTGAAGAGTGGTTGTGGTGGAAAGTACATGCGTATAATTAAATTGAAGTAAGGTTTAATGTGGGAAAAGCAGATGAGTATGGATACATAGATGAAGTGGATGTGTAAGTGATAGTAGGGAAGAGTGAGAGAAATGGAAGCGGAGATAGAGTGGTAGAACGAGGTTGGAGAAAGAGTTTGAACGAGCTGGGGAGCACGTTATGAGAATGTGGGAATTGGTACCGAAGGCGTCTTATCAAAACGTTTAGATTTATCAATAAAGGTATGTACTGCTGCAAAAACAGTGCAGTTGTCTTCCAAAGAAAGAATAGGATTTCCAAAAAGCAATACCTTGGTTGAGGGTAGGCAGAAGTATGATACACAGTTCAAGAGGCGCACTCGAATGGTGGAGTACAATGGGCAGTGTAAAAAATAGTGGCTAGCTGTTTCTTCTTCGCCACAAGAGCAAAGAGGGGATTGTATAATGTTTTTACTAAACAGGTCATGTGAAAGCACACTGCAGTTTGTGCGTAGTCGCGTATGCATTATCTGGGATATACGTTTGCCGTAGTAATAATATTTTGGAACTTTGACCGCTGATGATGGAACCCTTTTTTAAATTTGTGGATGGATGATGCGTTCGAGATTTCGGTTGAAAGGCTATTGAAAGCACGAGTTGTGGATGTGATAAATGAGTTGTAGTTGAGCGCAGTTCTAGCTCTAGGAACATAAAGTGATTGATTATTCCTTAAATTATAGCGGTCGTTGGTATTCATTGGTGGACATAAGTCAGACAGATAGGATGGGGTTAGATTATTAGTCATTTTGTAAAAAAGAGTGAGTTTATGTTTGGCTCTGCGATTACTTAAAGTTTCCCATCCGACTTCTTTCAAAAGCTTTTGGATAGAGATTAATTTTGTGGCACCTGTGACTATTCGTGCAGCCTCATGTTGGACGTTTTCTAACAGTTCTTAGTCTTGTAATGTACAGTTGTCGAAAACGACGTCGCCGTATTCGAGTAAAGGACGAATAAATGATAAGTACATGGTTTCCAATGAGGAACGATCTAAATTAAATTTTAACTTTTTCATTACGTGTATTCTTGTGTAGGCCTTATTAACTATGTACTCAATATGGGCGCCCCATTTAAGATCTTTCGTAAAGTAGAGTCCTAGATGTTTATGTTTTGTTACTTCGCGAATGGCGACGTTATCCAAATATACAGGGGGATGTTGAGTTGTGTTTGTCTTGCGACTTATGATCATCGATTCCGTTTTCTAAGGATTAAAACAGACAAGCCACGTTTTAGCCCATTTATTTATTCTTTCGAGGTCGGAGTTAAGTATAGCTGTAGCGTTGACTGGATTGTCGACTACAACATAAAGGCTAGTGTCGTCGGCAAATAACCTGATGTTTGCATGAATATCTTTAACAATATCATTAATGAAAATTAAAAACAAAAGAGGTCCTAAACTTGAGTCCTGGGGTACTCCAGCGTTGATATGAAACCAATTGGATTCTGCGTTTGGGAGAACAACTGTTTGTTTGCGGTTAGTAAGGTAGGATTTGAACCAGGATAAGAGACTACCTCTTATGCCTATATTGGTAAGCTTAAACAACAAACCCTTATGCCATACATGGTCGAATGCTTTGCTAATGACGCAGAATATAGCTCTGACCTCTTTTCCAGAATCGATCGCCTCGCTAAAGAAGTTATAGAGAAACGTTAGCTGGTTTATTGTTGTGTCACCAGGGACAAATCCAGATTGTAAAGGGGAGGGGATCTGATGAGTGTGTAGGAAGTTAAATGTATATTTAAATACAATTCTTTAAAATACTTTCCAAGTGTGCTAAGTAAAGAGATAGGACGATAGTTGGCTGGGTAAGATGAGTCTCTCGATTTGAATATTGGGGTGACAAAAACTTCTTTCCATGGTTCTGGGAATACAGAGGTGCGTAAGGAAGTATTGAAAATATCACATAAAGGAAGAGAAAGTTCAGTTGAAAGTTCTCTCAGGATGCGGTTATTTACTGAATTTGGGCCAGAAGCTTTATTTAATGGTAAGCCTCGTAGCACTGATTCAACCTCAGTTGGAGTGACCACGAGGGAGGTCAGAGTTTCGTTGTTATGATATATGAATTGGCTTAGGTTAGGTGCTTCTGAGTCGTCCAGGAGAGTTTGTTCTGTGAAGAAGTTGTTAAGGACAGTAGCCTTCATGGTGTCATCTTCAACAATTGGATCTTGATGGATAAGTGAGGGTATGGATGATGTCGAGTTAGGTCGAATAAAGCTTTTCAAACATGACCACCAGGATCTAGAATTTGGCGTTGAATGAAGCTTTTCAGCCAATTTGTCTTGATGATTTAGTTTTGCGCGTCTAATTTCGGCAACAACTTTGTTTCGCAGAGTCCTGAATTTGAACCAGTCGCGTTCAAGTGTTGTGTGTTTGGCTTTGCGAAACAACCGTCGACGACACCGAATGAGAAGTTTTATGTGAGTGGTTATCCAGGCTGGTTCGATTGGGCGAATTGTTATTAGTCTGTTTGAAATATAGTTTTTCGCCGTGGATATTATGTACTCGGATATATTTTTAGAATAAATATTAAGGTCGTTATGCTTTTTAGCGTCCCAGTCGGTGTTAGCCATAGCTTCGCGAAGCGCTTCGTAGTTGCCCTGATCGAAAATCCATATATGGCGCTTAAATGTGCGTTTATGTGCCTTTTTGAAGTTAAAAAGACCATAGATGGGGCAGTGATATTTATTATTTTGTTCAAGACAGGGGGCTCCCACCCCCGATGAGTGAATAAGGTTAGGGTCAGAGGTGAGTATTAAGTCAATTGTTGAAGAGGAACGCTCAGTGTAATGTGTAGGGTTATAAATGGTTTGGTAGAGGCCGCATTGGTTGCACAACTGTTTGAGTTTGTTGTTAGGGTCCTGGAAGTTGATATTAAAGTCACCGGTTATAATAATGTTGGTGATTCCCGTGTCAACAGCAAGAGGTATAGAATTTTCAATGGCAGCATGTATATGTGCAGATGTATCTGGGGGTCTGTAAAATACGCCGAACAGGGTATGTTTAGAAAATGTAACAAGTTCAATCCAGATTGATTCAGTACCATTGATTTCGAGGTATGTGCGTCTTTTGTAAGATAGATTATTTCTAATGTAGACTAAGACACCACCGTGGTTGTCTCCAGGCCGATCTTTTTTTCAGGGGGGTTAAAATCTGAGAACTACGCCCCTTTTTAAAATATTTGGTATAATATTTGTACCCTTAGTAACTATGCAATCAACGATAACATTGTTTCTGAAAATGAACTTTGAGTCTAAGCAACACGTTTCATGGCTGCAGCAATTCATTAACTCTCTCGACCAGCAATAGTGTAATTTAAGTTTCCAATGTTCAATGATGAAATCTCCGAAGCTATATTTTCTAATGTCTATATTAATGATGAACTTTCAAGAAATACAAAGTTTATCATGAAAATGCCATTATATCTCTTTAAAACGTTTGTGCAAGTTACAAAAAATAATTTTAAAACAAGAGCATCATGATAGCAGTAAAGCTCTTACTAAAGTTCATGATACACCAAACGCTGAAAACTTGATCTAGTAATATAGATTTTGTCACCGTGCAAGGACCAAGCCTAAATTTTATAAAGAAACTCTGACAAAATTTCGAATACATCGACAACTCATTTGACATGAATTCAGCTCGTTAGAAAAATTAAGTAATAGTTACGAAGTTGTGACGAGTTTTTTTAACCTTTGACCTGGTAATCTATGTGTTTCGATGCAAGTGACTCAAATTCGAATTTGTCATTGATATTGTCAATATGAACATTATGAATAAGTATCATCAATCCTGAGCCATGTGTGACTTCTAAAAAGGTAACACAAGCTAAATGTTCTTACCATGTTTCGTTATCATGACTGAATAACGGATGTTTCTTCTAGAGAGGTAGATGTTGCCTCTTTGAGATGCAACAAGGTTTTTCTAATATTCGACCTAGTTTTTAGACGCACGTTCATCAGATTTGCACTCGGCCAATATAGCGTATTGACAAACATTCTGATCAAGTGTCAACAATATTGAGTAATAAATACAATACATCTTCTATATCGGTTACAATATTTGACCTCGTGACTCTCGTGAACCAAATTCGAATTCTGTCGAGATGCTGTCTCGATATGACCGTGTATTATTGCCACTGGACGGTCGATTCTGCCTCAAGAGGAGTATCAAAGTTGTCTTTAGATTTTACCTCTCGACAGAGTTGTTCACAATACAAGAGCAAGATTAGGACGATTAATAAGCAAGATTAAAACTCGGTTTAATATTTTCAAGATGAACATCCTGACTTTATTTCACCAAAGTGAAGTGCTTCATTTGCAAATAATGATTGCAATATGTTGTCCTTGTGACCTAGTTTTCGGATGCACACAAACCTGATTCTGATATTGTCAAGATACGTATTCTGACAGGCAACAGACGATTGACGACGCGCATCGAAGGATGCTGGGCATATGGTGACCAAGCTCACCATGACCGCTTCGTACACTGGTGTATATATTAAAGATAACTGCCACAGTGAATTTAAGGGAAACCGGATATGACACCGGTTTATTGAAACGAAAGCTCATGATTGCGATCATGGATTATTATGCAGGCTCATATAGACCTTGCTGACAGGAAACACAATCTAAAAATAGAATGTTGTTAAGGAAAAATATACGTGTAAATTGACATTGTCTCACACATATATGATTTTAAAACAAATTAGCTATTTTCTAATTTATTTCGTGTCTCTATATTTTTTTATATGCAGAGTTGGGTACGCACAAGTACAATCTTTACGTCTTACAAAACGCATCATTCAATACTTAATTGGTCAATTAAATAAATGCTACACATAATTACTCATTAATCACATTGTATTACTTTGCAATTGCGATCAAGCGGAATGAAATCTTGTGTGTGCATCTGTATGATATACGAGTTTAGGACCATATAATCATTATGGTGTTCAAATGAAAATTAAGCTTTATAAACAGCGGATATCACAATAAACTTTAATCATAAAGGACGATCAAATCATTTAATTGATATAATGTGTATCAAATACATTTTAACGATGAAACTTATATAACATCGCCTTATTGTTTTGACAAGAAACGTATTAGAAACATCACAATTAGTACATTACGAAAATAATTAAGTAATGCATTATCTTATAGCAGTGAACCGTAAGATCGTTTTCCGCAGCTCTCCATTTTCTGGAATCGATCGACTAACGTTTTATCAAAAAAGACAAAAATAAAATATCGAAATTACCCAATGTGATACGGCTGTTTAAACAAATACATGAAATTGACAACAGATAACAAAATGTGTATGATGTTAGTGATATGGTATATAATTGCAAGATGATACTTTCGACGTAGAGATAAGTTTAGGAATGGACCAATGGCACATAATTATAATATACACAATACACACATATTACATTGAATACAAACTGATGATTATAGTTATGCCAATTCCCCAAACAGAAAAATGTATACTGTGTAAGTATAATTTAACTTTGCAATTGAGATAACCTGCAGGGTATGTGATAATTGAAAAAAGATCAAAGATTAAAATACCAAACCTTCATATTTGCGTTTCCACTGAATAGTTTTATATACGCATACGAAAGAATTATGAAATCCTCTAAACGAAAACGAAGTCATATAACCTGATGAATTCGACAACCAATACACTGATTTTAAATACTAAGATATTTAAGGAGTACTTAAAGTGATATTATGGGCATTTTTCACTGTTGAATTGAGCTGAAAAGAATTAACAGGTCAAAAGAGTTAGTTAAAATGTGGTTATTGACCAATTATCTGCAACTCATCTTGCTACAAGTTTTTTTTTACATGACTCCCCCAGTCTTCTAAGCCGAAATGATCCGTAAAACAAAATTGTGTCTTTGTGTCGTATGAACGAATCTGCACTAAAACTAAATTTAGGTTTAAATCGTAAATGCATGATCAGTTGTGAAACGAAAGTACGGTTGATATTCAAATGCATTATTTTTTTCTTTCCGGGATATTGTTTTAGTATGTTGATGCTGCATTAACAAATATAAGTATATATGAAGTGAAAACACCAAAAATAAACAACGGTTGCGATAGACAACTAAAAACTGTTAGATGCCCATAATATCACTTTAAGAGTACCGACAGGGGATTACACAATTGAATCAGCGTTTGTGAAAGCTTAAGGTCATTTATTTATTAGTAATTTCTCCAACTGCTATGATAATCGCGAGCTGAAGTCCGACATTCTGAGACAGCCACCGAGCGCTTTGCGCACAGCTTTAAAGTACTGGTCTCAGCCTAAACCTTTGCCTTAATGAAACTTTTCGTCTCTACACACACCAATACACCGTATCATGAATGCAGGTCTTCGTGTCTTAGTTTCCATCGGCTTCAAAAAACACTCTGCACCGATATGACTCATTGCAGCTAAAGTTTATCACCCAATTGTCGCAGTCTTCTTTTTACTAAGTCGATTATTTTCTCTGAAACTTAATAAGTCGTAATCGCAGTAGAACTGACCCACAATCACGTTGCAGGCATTAACATACCGACAAACCGAGGGCAACTTAACAAGTATATCGGAAAATCACGAAACTAATGACATGCCCAAATTCCCTTCGTAGCCGCCACTGTTAACCGATCATTTCTTCTGCGTCGACATTAACACTTCACGACTTTATAACAGTTGTTTTAAACACCACATTAGTAAAGCATTAAATTGCGCTAGACATATTTATTGAAAGTTGCTAAGTGCGTGAACATATATCTCACTTTGTTAGAATGATTATCTCCGCTCTGTAATACTTGGATGGCAGTGTACAGCAAAGAAAAGTAACAAATAATGTACAATTTATGAAAATAAGTTATTACAACTTATTTTTGCGACCAATTCGTCCCAAAACCGTTCTTAATATATTAGAGTCATATAACAAGTAACAGACGCAACAAGTGATTTATGAAGTTCGACCATAAAAATAAGCTTACATTGACCAATATTACATACCATAATACATATATATGACGTAATTCAGAATCCCCTTTTCTATCAATAGGATACGCAAGCAATCTAATTGGGAATTCTGTATGGTATTTTATTAAATTGCTTTCGTATCCTATTGATACTTACAAAGCCAGTAAAGTTATATAACCCAGAGCTGCATTTTAAACATGTTAATGTTGGCCATATCAAACATTATTTTAATGCTGATACTTTGTTATGAAAATGCTTAATTAGCTCTTAATGTTTTTTTAAACTGTATGTTTTGCATATACTATGAGTTAACCATTGAACGTTTTTAAAAACACCACCACATCAAGAATAGGCAGTCTGGTATGCACGTCATATGCACTTCAACATCCCCCTTCCATAAGGACAACCGCAGTTTGAGTTATGAGAAAATAACATATACATATCATTTAGTTTAGTTTAAACCTATTTATTTTATCTCGATTGCATCGAAAGCCTAAGGCTTATATAAACGCTCTCGAGTCCGTTTCCTGGTCCTAGAACCACTACTTGGTGTCTTTGGTATCATCTGACGTACGAACTAGTAAAACAGTTTTTATCATACCACCACATTGATATCTGCTTGATATCCTGTTGCCTGATATCTTTTTTATATCACGGTCAACAGGAAGTTTATATATCAGTCATGTGTGAAGGCTACTAAGACTTAGGTACAATGTTTTGTTTTATTGTAAAACTGAATCAGATTTATCAAAACAAACAATTTGATACCAATATGTATTACATTTAATCCACAAACAACAACAAAAACAGAACAAAGGTATTTTACAAATATTAAGAATGAATAAGTACATGCTGATGACGTCATGTAACAAACGGACTACTTTTTTTTAACACGCCTTCATATGCAAACATCAAATGTAAAAGGTTATGTCAAAAGTTCAGCATTTAATATAAACAGCCCAAACAAATTAAACAAACAATAAAAAACAGTAAAAATAGTAAAAAATAAAATAGTTACACGTTTTACAATAAAACCCAATGTAATATGCATTAAAAAATGAAATAATTTTAAATCATAAATTATTATTAAGGTTACTACAGTTTGCCAATTTTGCCACAAGAATTGTGTTTGATAAGGGTCGTTTAAAGCTAATTTTTTTTGAAAATAAGGAATAAAATATAAAAAACATATATAAATACAATAAATAAACATTACCATGTCAGACCTTGTGGATGGAGGTAAGTTTGACATTGTTTGGGACGGTTTAATGGAGGAAGTTGTTATGTCTGAGGAAGACTTTGCCAATAAGTTTGGAATAAATCCGAATGTGTTTAATGAACCATTTGATAAAATCACGAATGCAAATGTCAATTTAAATAAAAGTTATTTAGAATTTCTTACTGAAACAAAATCAAAAACTGAGAACAGTGAAAACATATCAGACGCCATAGAAATAATAACCGATTATGTACAAAAATTAATTGAAGCCGAAGATAACAAAAACACTATCCGGAAAACACTGGCAGATGTCAGTCGATTTAAAAAATATCTTGCCAAGAAAGGCGAAACGAAGGTAATCCACACTTTATCAGTCGACCATCTAGATGAATATCTTGCCACATATCTGCTCTCCATTCGCAAGAATGATGATGATGAATACGAGCCTGTCACATTGCGTAGCATCGTGGGAAGCATTGACGGAAACTTCAAAGAGCAAAGTACCCATACTCTATCTTCCGGAGCAGTGGTCCAGATTTTCCCTCACACGTGACTGCCTAAGAGCAAAGCAGAAAAATCTAAAAAACACAAAAGGAAAATGTATTTTTAATCACTGTTTAATCACGGCAGAAACTTGGTGAAAAAAAAATTGAGGCCGGTTTTGAAAAAACAAAAAACATAAGTAATCGTTCTGCTAGAAAACACCTTGTTAAAAAAGTAAGGGATTCCAATATCGCACCCACCGAAATCATGCAAATAACAGGACACAAAAACGTACAGTCAATAACCTATTACAGTGAAATTTCCGAACAAACACAAAAAAGATGTTCAAACCTTTTGGCAACATGTTCTACTGCAACTCCATCTGTTTCATGCACTTCTGTCAACACTTCCGAAATGAACATTTCTCTCCCCACCCACCCTGCAGTTTCACAAGCACAGTTGCCTGGCCAAAATCCAATAAATGACATGTTTTTTGGAACTGTACTTAACGTGCAGAACCGCAATATCTACGAACAACCACCACAGTAAAGCAAACGCGCAGTATATATTCCAAATTCTAATAAAAACATCATTCAATTCTTTACACGTGTTGACACACTTCGAAGACGTGAGCGACTGCACTGGCCTTGACATGTTTTTATTTAAATTTTGCCTTTAAAATGTATAATATATGCTTTCATTTTGTGTAATCAAGTATTGCTGCTTAAAGTTTTGTTGCAGTATTAAAGAAGAAAGAGAAAGAAACAGCGTTATTAAATTACATTAAATGGCGCTACTTTTCGTGTTGAGGAACAATGCTATTTTTAGAAAGATTCATACGCGATAAACGAATGCAGCGGCTCCAGGGCGTAGCGATTATTTTTCATTATTTCTTGAAAAACGGGTTGAGTGGTGTCAGTGGTATGATAAACAGAAAAACAGGTTACTGCCTGATCGTTTTGTAATATATCAGGCTCGGCACGAATAAAATAACGGCTCGGTAAGCCTCGCCGTTATTTTATTCTAAGCCGTCTGATATATTTCAAAACGATCAGGCAGTAACCTGTTATTCTCTATTTATCATACCACCGCATTGATATCTGCCTGATATAACGTTGCCTGATTTATTTTTTTTATATCATAGACAACAGGAAGTTCTTATATCAGTCAATGTGTGAAGTTACGTGGGATTTGCAATAAAGTCAACTATTTTTATCAACACTATCAACATGAATCAGGTTCATGAAAACAAACAATTTGATACCAAGAACGTACATATTTTATTCTAGTTTGAAGTCATAAATCACAAAAACATTTATTTTTAAAAATCACCACAGCCCGCAATACGGAAGTTAAATGACGTCATCAATGAGACATCTTAAATATCGATATTGTCATTGCACTCGCAAGTGTTGCACAGAAAGTCAAGACAAATGATAACTGTATGCTAATCCTCAACTTTTTAAAGAAACGATTTAACACGCTTATGTCATATTGACACCATCATCAAAATGTCAATTTTAATACACATCTCAAAAATGGCGTCTCCAAACTATTCGGTGAAGTGTATTCTTCGAATAAATTTGTCGCTGCAGTCCATTCCTGATCTCCAATTCAAGGTGTTTATAATTAAAGCGGGTGTACTCTTCCAATTCGTAGTGAAAACAACTTTTATTCTCCATACGATGTTAAAAATAAGCGATTGTTCGTGTCGTCCTTTCGAACGCCGTTGCTACATGTGTGTCAACGTGTAAAAGCCGGATCAGCTAAATCAGCGTACATTTTAAATATAAAAAATGGATTGTCTTGCAGATTTTTAGGAAAATGTGGTATGATAAACAGAAAAACAGGTTACTGTCCCATCGTTTTTTAATATATCAGGCTCGGCATGAATAAAATAACGGCTCGGCAAGCCTCGCCGTTATATTTATCTAAGCCTCGCCTGATATATTACAAAACGATGGGACAGTAACATGTTATTCTCTATATATCGGCCCGATGTCGGGCGATATAGATTTGTGTTTCTTCAAGGATGAGAATGATTCATTCGACATTCACGTTGATCAGTGAAAGACCTCAAAAAGCTACTGTCACAATACACATTTATTTCGGGACACAAAGGGAGAAAACCTAGCTAATGTATGAGTATATTAACCCTGACTTTGTTTAGTCCAATCAAACAAACACAACGTTATAAACATATTTTTTATATATTTATATTAAAATAAATAATCGTTTCTTCACTTATTAAAATACAATACAAATAGAGTACATTATACTGCATTGTGTGTTCATAAATCAATATATCGTTATATAGGCCCTTTAATAGCATACATGTTGCATTTAGTATTGTTATTGCAAGACATCGGGCTGATATCAGAATAATATTCGTATTAACGATCGAAATCCGTTGATTTAAAATAACTTTTTGACATGTACTTACAGATTTCAATTAAACTAGCATGGTCTAAAAATGATAATTTATAAAAAAGACTAAACTAAAAAATAGGACAGATGTCTGCCCTTGATAGACGCGTTAGGTACTGCCCGCATAAAGCAGATGTCGGGCTGATATAAGACTCTTCGTTATTGTTTTAATTTTAAAACAGCATATTTTCCCGCAATATTTTTCTTAGAGCAGAAATGACAACAAATTCATGCATAAACGGAAATTTCATGTTTATTTCTTAAAACAAATCGGTATTGGTTCAAAAAGGTAGCATAATACATTGAAATTAGAAGGCACATGGTACCTTTTTGCACAAATCGGGCGATTTTTAAGCTCTGTCTTGTTACGTGATGTGAACATAATTTTAACACAAATTTGTTTTGCATTTGAAAGAAAACATCATAATAAATCAAGACAAAAAAACCACATTTATTGTGTTTTGAATTAACGTGATTAATGTGTTAAGTTAACAATGGTAAAACCATTAATGTTGTGTTATGCTTGGCAATGCAAAATCATGACATGAACGTCTTTAGAATTAATTCAATTTGGGTTTTTATGAGCATTATTAATGGCAATACAGAATCAATATTGTAAAATTCATTGCTTCTAGTCGTCTTTAATTATGCAGGAACACAGCTGCCTCGATTGAGAGACATGATATAACTGCTTTTGCATTCAATAAATTGTGTTAATTGCCCCCGCAGTATATTAATTGTATTGTAAGTTCCAAATGTTCAGCGCTATCAAACAGCATGCCACAGAAAAACGGAGAACAATTAATTCATTACGTAGAACATATGAGAGACACACAATTCTCGCTACACACACCCAAATAGAACAACACAAACACAAACTTTACACCCCAATTATAATAAGAAACTGAATTCAGTTCTGATATAATTATTGCATTGATACCTTAGGATTTACACCACAATCTCGTTATAGATATGGAATGAGTGATGTATTGGACGTCATCATTGATGACGTTCATTCGAACGAATGATAAAGGGGGCTAAGTTTCGTTAAGCTGGGGCAAATCACTGCGATTTGAGCGCCTTGAAAACTGGTCAGTTACTTTTGCTGAAAATTTGCATGTATATGGAGAAGAATGCGATCTACCTGTTGGCGTAGGCGTTATACCTGGCAAAAATCAAGTTTTCGAGTTTTTTGTGTTTAAATACTTTTATGGGAAAGGGCACGCGCACAGATAAACATTGTGACGTCACTTCACAAACAGCGTTAGACATCCGCCATCTTGTAACGCGACAAAGAAACTCAGTGTTATTAATTCAATAAACACAGAAAATATGATTGTGTTTAATTATCATTAATACAAATGTCTATATTTTGTGCAGCGGATGTTTATTCAGACGGATACGACAGAATTACGTAAGTATCATTGTGTACTTTACAGTAGATTTTACTACGGAAGAAATTTATTATATCTCACTCAGTCACTGACAAAATGAGCTTGACACATAAACAACAACCGGATCGGATTTACATCCACATAATATTGTGCGAATCCGATGCAATTCAAATTACTAATGTTTGATAACGTTTGATGAATTCGTTATATCAATATGCATTAACTTTCAAGGGGAATAATTATAATTGAAATGTGCGATTCAATGACAGTGTTATATTGGGATAATTAGTCGTTTAGCCGTAACAGATAAGTATTTAGTTTGTTGTGTTTCATTTTCAACATAGTTTTACCGTTTTTTCCTTAAAGTAAAACAGTTCAGTCGTCATTATATCTTGAATTTTAAATATTGAAATACATGTCGGATATTTCATATTTTCGGACGTTGCTACGTAAGCTAGTTGTCAACATAATTATTAAGATACATATTTACCTTTTACCATACAGTTGTGCAGCTGTTGTCTACTTAATGACGCGCTGTTTAATGTCTATAATGTTGTTCTGCCCGTGATGATAATAAGTCTTTAAATCAACAAACCCCAGCAATGTCAATGGTCTGTCAACATTAGAAAAATATTAGCTAAAGAAACTTCAGCGTACAATTTATATGGTATTGACATACCTGTACTCTGAAGCCAACTCTGTATCGAAAGTCAACCAGAGTCGTAACATATTTATGTCACGCTATAAATCAAAGAATACTCATTTTCTTGGATACATTTCTACATATATTGGTGAATGAATATAAATTACTGCATCGAGGAATATTTTAAGGTTTAAATGTTTCAAATGCATCTAACAATAGATGAAAATAACTCGCATCAGTCTGAAATTCACAATTTTGAAGCCATTGTCGCTTTGTCCAAGACTAGTTTTCATTTGGATACTGTCGGATCATCCTTGACATCTTTTGCTGATATTGTAAACATTACCTTTGTTTTCTGAAATCTATTATTTGTGATTAACAACATACGTCTGGTGAATTATAAAACTGATTTCAGTGTGAATCGGGTAGTTTTAAATATTTACTTTGAGTTTGTATTTACACTACAATTTGTTAACAACACAAGCCAGAATATTCTAAAATACCGGGAAATGTCATTCTGAATTTGAAAACACTTGAGCACATGGTATACAAATATACAAATACAAATTTTATTTTAAGTCAGTTTGTACATAACAAGTATAACATTAACATCTACATTTTCACAACAATAACACGTATACTGAAAGCGCTTGGACAAAGCGGAAAGAATCCGGGTATTTCGGACCAGGGTATTTCCGGGACAGATTTACTCAATATGCAAAGGAAAAATATGATATGCCTAATCGACAATTTCAATTGGGTTTCGGAACGCATGGTTTTATTTTTCTATGCGTAATCGGCAATTTTACATTGGGTATTTACACAAATGCGCACCTAATCTGTAGCTCTGTTACAGTAATCTGTGAAACAACGTCATTAATAAAACAAAAAAATATGTTTGACCACAACGGTGGCTAATAATGTTTAGGAAAAATTACAAACAATATAGATTTATCTATAACATAACATGTTAGAATTTTATCATGCATTTGTAATCACTCATAATGAGATTTCAATATACAGTTACATGCATAGACAGTTTTTTTAAGCCAGTGCCTTTTGAATTCAGAAAATAAGCAAGATAAACCATAAAATTGGGAAAAATAGATAGTAAACCATAAAATGGAGAAAAATGAGGCATTATTAATATGATTATAAATAACAGAATCACAATAATATTGTTTTTAAGTGCACGATTTAGTGCATTTTTAAATTTATATTATAAAATGCTGCTTGAATTTCTTTTTACCTTTCATATGTAAAAAAAGAAATATTATCTGCTAGTGCAAAATATGACTGGTCATTTCGTAGCAAAAGAGAAGAAAATAAGTGCATTAAATAAATGAATTAATATTTTTGTATCTGGAATAGTTGTATTTTAAATCGATCCTCCACCCTATTATGGCCGAATAAGGGCTAAATTGCTTTCCAACTTGAAATGAAAAGGCATATTGGTTGATCGTGTAGCGTTTATGTGCAAAATTTGAGGGCCAATTGATAAAGCTTGTTGATGCCAAAACAGGTCAATATGCCAACCCTGCATTGAAGACTAATATGCATTTATCTATTATTATTTGGGCACAAATAATTTTACTGTGTGAAGACCCTACATAAAAATGCTGATTTTTTTCTTACTTGGTACCTGGCGACACACATTTTCAAGTCTATTTCATTTAATTTGGCATAGATATTTATAAAATTGGGATCGTATGAACCAGTAGTCATAGTATAAGCAACATTGAAGCCTAATATGCATTCATCTATTATTATTTGGGCACAAATAATTTTACCATGTGAAGACCGTACATAAAAATGCTGATTTTTTTCTTACTTGGTACCTGGCGACACACATTTTTAATTCTATTTCATTAAATTTGGCATATATATTAATAAAAGTGGCATTGTATGAACATATCGTCATAGTATATGCAACATTGAAGCCTAATATGCATCATCTATTATTATTTGGGAACAAATAATTTTACCGTGTGAAGACCCTACATAAAAATGCGGATTTTTTTCTTACTTGGTACCTGGCGAATCACATTTTCAAGTCTATTTCATTAAATTTGGCATAGATATTTATAAAAATGGTATCGTATGAACCAGTAGTCATAGTATAAGCAACATTGAAGCCTAATATGCATTCATCTATTATTAATTGGGCACAAATAATTTTACTGTGTGAAGACCCTACATAAAAATACTGATTTTTTTCTTACTTGGTACCTGGCGACACACATTTTCAAGTCTTTTTCATTAAATTTGGCATAGATATTTTAAAAAATGGCATCGTATGAACCAGTAGTCATAGTATAAGCAACATTGAAGCCTAATATGCATTCATCTACATGTATTATTATTTGTGCACAAACAATTTTACCGTGTGAAGATCCTACATAAAAATGCTGATTTTTTTCTTATTTGGTACCTGGCGACACACATTTTCAAGTCTATTTCATTTAATTTGGCATAGATATTTATAAAACTGGCATCGTATGAACCAGTAGTCATAGTATAAGCAACATTGAAGCCTAATATGCATTCATCTATTATTATTTGGGCACAAATAATTTTACCGTGTGAAGACCCTACATAAAAATGCTGATTTTTTTCTTACTTGGTACCTGGCGACACACATTTTCAAGTCTATTTCATTAAATTTGGCATAGATATTTTAAAAAATGGCATTGTATGAACCAGTAGTCATAGTATAAGCAACATTGAAGCCTAATATGCATTCATCTGTTATTATTTTTGGCACAAATAATTTTACCATGTGAAGACCCTACATAAAAATGCTGATTTTTTCTTACTTGGTACCTGGCGACACACATTTTCATTTCTATTTCATTAAATTTGGCATATATATTAATAAAAATGGCATTGTATGAAGTTATGAACATATCGTCATAGTATCAGGGGTGGCGAAATCAAATGTCCGAGTTGCCCGAGTCGTACATTTGCTTGTCTGGGCAACTGATTTTTTTCAATTAAGTTGTCCGTGGACAACAAGTTTTTTAAAAGTCGGGTCCAGGTATACAAAAAAAATACATTGTATTAAAGCTGTAATTAAGTTTTACAAAACCGGATTTTGACATGCGATTACATTGTCAGTGCTATTTGCGGAGCAATCAAGTTTTAATACGGGCACTCTCCTGCGCAGTGATCTCCCTAATTCTATAAGAGACCAGGAGCATGCCGCATTTTAAACATTTGGCCCGACTGTTAGACAGTGTACAGACTGGTTTCTTTATTTTTACAATCAGACGGAAATAAAAAGTATCAAAGTAAGATAATCAAAACACGGTCTACCTTGTTATTTAAGAGGACTTTAATGGTAAAAAATTGAACTTTTTTTTTTAATCTTCAACAACGGAGCAGAAACCCGAAGCTTTGAGCAGTCCACCTCCCAAAAAAACTAAGAAAGATTATGATAAAAAATATTATCTAAGTAAACGCACCAGAACTTTTCAAGAAACTTGGCTAACAGATTTTCAATGATTACACATGTACCAGTTGATGATAATCAAATTGCTACCAGTAGCGGAGCCTCAGTCTGACAGGGCTCAAAATTAACTTTTTTTTCTACTTGCAAAACATTGCGAGCTGCTTTATTACCAACTCGCAAAATCAAAAACAGACTCGCAAATTTTGCAGTGTGTTCACTCAGAAAACAAAGTTTAAGTGTTAGTTTGGGATATTTTTAATGGGTTTTCAAATATTGAAAAAAATCAGCTATGATATTGTGTGTTGAGTGCTACGTCACCAAAATACAAATCAACGGTTAACTTTACTTTATCTTTTGTATTTTTATTTCCGTCTGTAGGCAAAATGAAACTAATTATGTTTGGCTTCGACGCCATGTCTGTGCAAGTTCAATGAACAAATGTGAATAGTCAACTGTTTAACGTTCTTTGTTCCAATACTATCCGCGTATCTGTACTATAAGTATACCAGTCTACATACAAGGTGCGCGCTTCTGCATACATAGACGTTCTATAAATTGACCTACGGTTTAGCGTTCATGACGTTGAGTGCATTTATATTACTAGTTTTTTCCCACTATTTCTTTACTCGCAAAAAAATACTAGTGGCTTAAAACTTAACTAGCAATCAGTATTTTTCACTCGGATTTTGCGAGTGTGCGAGTGTTAATTTCGAGCCCTGGTCTGATGAGGTCCACATATTGGACTAGTTTTATTTGTTAAGATTACGATGTACTATGTTCAACACATGTTTTAATTACACTAGCTTTGCAAGATTAAAAGTTTTAGAAAGTCTTTATATTGTTTATAATATACTGCTATAATGAATGTACTATTGAAATACAACTATAAACAAAATAAGAAAATCATACTCATTTTGGTATATTCCACAGTGTTTTACATTAATCAATAAATGCGTTTATAATTTATATAAACATTAACGGACAAGTGTTGTTCAGCAACGGACAAGTTAAATTTCCTAAATGGTTGTCCGTGGACAAGTTTAGTTTTTTGAGATTTCGCCACCCCTGCAGTATAAGCAACATTGAAGCCTAATATGCATTCATCTATTATTATTTGGGAACAAATAATTTTACCGTGTGAAGACCCTACATAAAAATGCAGATTTTTTTCTTACTTGGTACCTGGCGAATCGCATTTTCAAGTCTATTTCATTAAATTTGGCATAGACATTTATAAAAATGGTATCGTATGAACCATTAGTCATAGTATAAGCAACATTGAAGCCTAATATGCATTCATCTATTCTTATTTGGGCACAAATAATTTTACTGTGTGAAGACCCTACATAAAAATGCTGACTTTTTTCTTACTTGGTACCTGGCGACACACATTTTCAAGTCTATTTCATTAAATTTGGCATAGATATTTATAAATTTGGCATCGTATGAACCAGTAGTCATAGTATAAGCAACATTGAAGCCTAATATGCATTCATCTATTCTTATTTGGGCACAAATAATTTTACTGTGTGAAGACCCTACATAAAAATGCTGATTTTTTTCTTACTTGGTACATGGCGACACACATTTTCAAGTCTATTTCATTAAATTTGGCATAGATATTTATAAAATTGGCATCGTATGAACCAGTAGTCATAGTATAAGCAACATTGAAGCCTAATATGCATTCATCTATTATTACTTGGGCACAAATAATTTTACTGTGTGAAGACCCTATATAAAAATGCTGATTTTTTTCTTATTTGGTACCTGGCGACACACATTTTCAAGTCTATTTCATTAAATTTGGCATAGATATTTATAAAAATGGCATCGTATGAACCAGTAGTCATAGTATAAGCAACATTGAAGCCTAATATGCATTCATCTATTATTATTTGTGCACAAATAATTTAACCGTGTGAAGACCCTAGATAAAAATGCTGATTTTTTTCTTACTTGGTACCTGGCAACACACATTTTCATGTCTATTTCATTACATTTGGCATAGATATTTATAAAAATGGCATCGTATGAACCAGTAGCAGTCTGCACGGTAATATGTTTGAACCACTAGCCCGAATTATTATGCTTTATTCGAAACAGCTAAAAAATCCAATAGCCCGACTATATAAATTATTAATTACTAGTAGCCCGAATAACATTTCACCAGACCCGGGCTGTCGGGCTTATAGTTAGCGTGAAGACTGCAGTAGTCATAGTATAAGCAACATTGAAGCCTAATATGCATTCATCTATTATTATTTTGGGCATAAATAATTTTACCGTGTGATGACCCTACATAAAAATGCTGATTTTTTTTCTTACTTGGTATCTTGCGACACACATTTTCAAGTCTTTTTCATTAAATTTGGCATATACATGTATATTAATGAAAATGGCATTGTATGAACATGTCGTCATAGTATAAGCTGAGAAGCATAATACGCATTCATCTATTATAATTTGGGCTCATACAATTTTACCGTGTTAGCACCATATATCAAGTTGCAGATTTTTTTAATATTCGCCACATACCCAAAGGCATTTTCATTAATATCTCAGAAAAATAGACCTATATATTAATACACATGGCATCTAAAGAACATTTTATCATAGTTAAACATGGTTCCCAGCCAACCTGGAAATCAGGGAAAACCTGGAAAAAGACTTTCACTTTCACTATTGCCCAGTACAAATATATGGACAGAATGATTTTTTCACTTACCGGTATGTGGGTGTATGTTGGCTCTACTTCACAAGATACAGTCATTGTAGTTTAATTGAAAAACGCATCTTACAATGTGAGATGAGTTCTGGGTTCAAGCCCCAGTAGTGGCCTATCATGTGTGATATACAGAGCCATTATAATAAAATATACACAGTTATCTTTTTAAACAATACAATTAAATATAAGAAATAATGTTAAAGGGGCATTGCTGCTTAGCCATTTTTGGGATTGTATTGTGATTTTTGGCAAAATTTGACACTGAATAACAGGGTTTATATACATCCCAAGCATAAATGCTTCTAAATTTGTAAAAAAAAACAAGTCGAAGTGTGCAGAATATTAAAAATTTGCAACTTTCTGATGTCTTAAGGTCATTAAATGCCACTCAAAGTTTACATTTTTTGTACAAAATGACCCATTTTGTGCTGTTCATTATTGGTTAATGTTTTACGCTGTCAGGTCCAAAAACGCTCATTCTGTAGCTTGTTTGGACTATAATCTATAATGTGGCCAAGTTTCAGCAGATTCGACCCAGTGGTTCTGATTTTATACGCCGTGCCTAGCTTTTATTAGTCCACTACCGGTTTTACCGGAGGGGATTTATGGTTTGTGCTCTGTGTGTCCGTCAGTCAGTCAGTCAGTCTGTCACACTTTTCTGAATCCTGCGATAACTTTAAAAGTTCTTAATATTTTTTCATGAAACTTGAAACATGGATAGATGGCAATAAGGACATTATGCACGTGATTTCATTTTGCTCCTATGTAAAAAATTCTGGTTTCTATGGCAATAAATAAAAAAATAAATAAATTCTGACAATGGTGGAGCCGGTAGGGGACAAAATAATTTGCTTGACAATAGTCTTGTTGAGTATTACTCACTGACTTATGCATATGCGATCGGCTGTTTTCGGAGAATACCTGAGGTATTGTCATAGCTAGCTCATCGTGTCGTGTCGTGTCTTTTCGCCGTCCGGCGTCCGCCATGCTAA
This sequence comes from Dreissena polymorpha, assembly GCF_020536995.1. Taxonomy (NCBI): domain Eukaryota; kingdom Metazoa; phylum Mollusca; class Bivalvia; order Myida; family Dreissenidae; genus Dreissena; species Dreissena polymorpha. Next base: position 33,573,570 of record NC_068356.1, read on the forward strand.
AACCTTAACATTGACCCATTGTACCCACAATTTTCGTACCCACATTTTTTTTCGTAACCAAAATGTTCGTACCCACATTTGTTTAGTACCCAAAATTTGTGTTCCCACATTTTCTTACCCAAAATTTTCGAACCCACATTTTTTTAGTTCCCACTCATTCCATCCCGCGAAACCCTTAAGGTGTCGCAAGTCTAGTATTATACAACAAAATATGTATTTACAATAACCAACAAAATGACAGCCTGATATAATGTTATGTTTGTTTAGTTCTTTGCTGTTTATAAGTACACTTAAAATTTGGTCCTGTGTTTATTTTAGGATTAGCAGATATCATGCTGAAATAAAAGAAAGTGTTAGTTTGATATGGTGCATACAAGTTCGTTTCTCTAACGTCAAGAATAAATATGGAATATGACATGAATGTGGTGTACCGTAGGGTGGCATCGCAAGAGTTGATTGTATCATAATGCTGTTTCTGAGACTGCTATAAAAAGTTGCGCCCATCAGATATCCGTGTTAATAAATATACATTAAATTTAACAAATGCATTACATTTTTTATCAATCAGGATATTTGTAAATGCATACAATTATTATTGATTCATATCCAAAATCCGCGTCATATTTTCATACGATGGTTTATAATCCGAAATGCGTTTTGATTTTTTTCGAAACATTTAATCCATTCAAATATATTTGAATTTACTTTTTAAGTATGTCAAACATTGTTTTATGTGCGCATTCGTATGTTACATGGTGTTTTCTTAAAAAGAAGTGTGATAAATACAACATGCCACCATTTGCATTTACCCATTTATATAACGTTTAAAAAATCCTTTTATTTGTATTTCACCAAGCACTCTTCAAAAAAAGTGTACACATATATCATTTACCAATTCGCCGGTCGGCTGCGCTGTTGCCGTAAATGCAGGAGAATGAAGCTTATAGCATTAAACCATCAATCAAGTTCTAAGAACTATTAATCTTGCGATTTTCATTCTACCTTTAATATTAAGACGCGACTTCCATATATGGAAATTTGAGAAAAATATACCGCAAATTGTTTTAAAATGTTTAAACCATGTCTGACGATATCTTTTGTTTGGTTATGTTTTGCACTTTTCGAAATCTGCTGACGACGAAAATATAGCCGCATTGAATGTACAGGAACTAATTAAAACTCTAAGCAGGATGGAATAACTTTTTATTCTGTAGTTTACAGATAAAGTCCGTCCACTTAGTATCGCAAGAAAAAAAAAAACACGAAAGCTATAACACAAATATGCTATTATGTAATTTAGTATATGCCGATGATAATGAAAACGAATACATTGTCTCGCTTCTATAGGCTAGTTTTTCACGACAATTTTTGAATTTAATATGAATAAATACTATGATATTTCTGGATGTCCGGATCGTCTATCGTATCATATTAAACAATATCATTATTATAAATGAATGCCAAACGTTTGTATTTGTCGATTAGGGGAAAACGTGCTCTGTCTAATACAAACGAAAACCTGGATGTGTAGTATAACATTTACAACATCTCCCATACATGTTAGATATATTTACTTTACTTATAATGATATCCTTTTTAAAACCCAGATCTCGATGTCACGTGCACATTTCAAATTAAATATACCTTCATATGCTTCCCGATGAGTTGTATGTCTCTTGGACGGGCTTAATCACAACCGAAATGCATTTATATATTCGTCTCTACCAGATAACTAGAATTTAGCAGTCCAATTTATACGGATTCAATCTCCGTAGCTGCATTATGAATTCATATTTTCGATACGATTGCGAGAAAAAACAATAGCCGACGCCACTCCTAAATGTGCAATGCATTCAGGTTCAACGAATACTTTGCTTAAAGACAATACTCATAAGGAAATGTCAACGCGACCTTAAGTGCGCGTAATTCCGGTTGTATGTTGAGTTTTTTCTCGAGTGAAAAAAACTGAGACCGATATCGTAACAGAACATTTTAATAATCAACATGAGCTTCTATTCTTTGAACGTGGAGTATATGCAGGCTTATATTAACTTCAACAAATATATTTAAAGCACAGTCAAATATTACACAACGCTGTCGTGGCGATAATAACTAATGTTTATTCGCTTAAGAATAAACCATTTTATCAAACGCAAGCTATTTAACTATATTTATACGTATTATCCGTCATACAAGAGTTATCTTTCATGAAAATAATTCCCCCGCGTAAAGGCGCTGAACCATAGTATATGGTAGGCTCTAATTCCACGTGCGTTCTTTTACCATGTTGTCTCATTGCTGAGTAAGTTGCCATTTCATTGTTTATTTAGAAAATTATTTTACAAAAACAAATGTCGCATGATTGTACATTTTAGTATATAAAATGGTTGTGCAATTTTTATTAAGCTCTTTTCAAATGAGCACCTCTTAAATTGTTTTTGTCGCTTTTTTAGTATATGTTCTGGCCAGTATTGGTTAATTTGGTACTTTTGAGTGTGCCGTTCTTGATAATATTCGGAATTTTCGGTCTTTTACGCTTTTGATTAATTTCCAAGACACGCTTTAGGCCGTGGCCTCTTTATCGCCTTTTTTTGGTCCTGCACCACTTTGTAAGTTCCATATTTTGATTTATCTTCATAGAAGATGTATTTTCTTTATTGCATATGCACATAGGGCACCTTGTCATTCGCTTAAAAGGCGTATTTGTCTGCTGTAAATATTCCCGCGTTGTGACTTCATTGTGTTTTGTAACGATGTTTTCCTGTCTGATCTGTTTTATGTTCTTTGTTCAACTTTTAATAATAACCTCAGGGTTGAAAGACATATAATCTTTATGCAAAACGTTTATTTTAAACAATAGCTATATTCGGAGTAAAGGAAGTAACCGCTACACTGCGCCCAACGTAACACCAAAATACCAAATATATTGTTACAAAGCAGTCGTGAATATTATTTGCATAGAGTTTGGTCTCATAACGTACTTAATGTCTCAATCTCTATGTTATGGGTACTCTTTATATTGCCAAAAGTCATCGTTTCTAGTCAAACAGTGTTGTTTTTGATCATTGCCTTATATTTTGAAGACATGTTTTATAATGGTTTTTTGTTCTGTTTATTGTAGTTTTCACCATATGATCGGGGTGAAGCTGTCCGTGAATATTTGAATAAAACTCTATAACTGTATCGGACTTTCTGAATTATATCCTTTGACGGAACAGTGAAAAGAAGTGAATTTGGACGCTTGGCAGCTGATCTAGCTACATAATGTCAGAGAACGCGGAGAAGATAATTGGCCCGTCCAGACCTGCAAGCTGGAATTCAAGCAGAATTTCTTCAAGAGCGTCAGAAAAAAGGGCTAAAGCAGAAGCTGCTCGAGTGCTGGTAGTATTTGCAAAACGTGAAACGGACATTAAAAAGAGATTGGCAGCCATCAAGGAAGGACAAAATGTCATGGAAGCCGATCTTGAACTGTTACAAGTAGAAAAGGAGGCTGCCATGGCAGAAGCTGAAGCTTCTTACTTGGAAGAGCAAGACATGGATAGATTGTCGGACTTACATTTGCCTTTTCAACCTCCAGAAGAACTATCGCGAAATTATGTCGCCAGTCTTCCCCAGTCTGGTGACGAACCTTACCGTATCCGCTTGGAGCCGAACTTTGCCGAAAATCCAGTGCCAGACGCCTTTAATGCTCCAGTGACAAATATCATTAGAGAAATGGCGCCTACGCAACAAGTTAACTTTATGTCAACTCCACTAACTGAATTTCATCATTCAACATCATTTAATGCTTACCGTTCGCATGTTCACCCAGTTAGCAGTATTAGAGATATGCATACCAGCGATGTGAATTGCTTCAGAAACTATAGGAAGTCCATGCGCAGAGGTGAAGGAACAATCTGGTGAAAACAAAGATTTTTTGACATTTCTGTTGAGAAAGGATATTATTCCCAAAAGGTTACAGCGTTTTAATGAGAAACCACAATCCTTTCCATTATGGAAAACAACATTTCAAGCTGTCATGAACGAGCTCTAGGTTCAACCATCAGAGGAAATTGATTTTCTCGTAAATAATTTGGGTACTGAGTCGCAGATGTGGGCGGAAAGTATGAGAGCTTCATGCGCATCTGATCCTAAGTTAGGACTGAAATTGATTTGGGAGCGTTTAGACCATTACTATGGTTCTGCAGAAAAAATAGAGCACTGTTTGAAACAACGTATACAAAATTACCCACAGTTAACAGTGAAGGACAACAGAAAACTGTTTGAGCTAAGTGACTTGTTACTTGAGGTGCAATCCCTGAAGTCTGACCCGAAGTACGCATCAAGGTTTGCTTTGTATGATTCATCTTCTGGTGTGAACACGATTGTTGTCAAGTTTCCTTATAGTTTTCAACAAAAGTGGATAGGTCATGCTGCAAAGTACAAACGAGATCACTCAGTTATATTTCCCCCATTTACTGTGTTTGTGAACTTTGTTCGTGAATTGAGTCATGTTAGGAATGATCCAGCCTTTTTGTGGGAAAACAACACTCAGTCAGATAAACCGGTGAAGTCACATGCCTAGCCAGCTTCAAAAGGGTTTTACACTTACAGTCACGTTGTGAACCGAAAAACAGACATTCATGATAAGGGTAACAGTGGTGAGAAGAAACAGCAATCAAGTCCTGTAATGAGATGCCCCATCCACAATGCAAATCATAGTTTGTTACAGTGCAAAGCATTCACCAATAAGACATGGGAAGAGCGACGAGCTGTCCTCAAGGAGAATGGTCTTTGCTATAGATGGGTAGTTTCTAAAGACTATATTTCACCAAAGTGCCCAGCAACTGTGACATGTGAAATATGCAAGAAAAACAATCATAACACAGTCATGCATAGAGACATCCAGACATCGGTCAATGGCGGGGAGAACCAAGGTATTTCGGTTTCATCAAAGTGCACTTCTTAATGTGGTCAAGATTTTAGAGGTCGTTCATGTGGTAAGATTGTCATGGTCGATGTGTCCTTTGATGGCCGGTCTAGGAAAGAACGTACCTATGCAATACTCGACGATCAAAGCAACCGGTCTTTGATTTCACCAGAGTTGTGTGAAAAACTTGGTGTTTCCGGGGATATTATTGAGTATACTCTTGCATCCTGCTCCGGGAGTACGTACAGTCATGGCGGGGAGGAGAATCTCGGGATTGACGATAGCTTCAGTAGATGACGCAACAACATTCGAGTTACCGTTGTTGATTGAATGTGATGCGATTCCCCAAAATTGTTCAGAGATACCCACACCCGATGTTGTAAGCAAGTTTCCACACTTGCAAAGGCTCTCTTCATCGATACCTCCATTGGATCAAGCCATTGGAATACACATGTTGATAGGAAGAGATCTTCCAGCCGCACATCACATCAGAGACCAGATTTTAGGACCAAGAGACTCACCATTCGCTTTGCAACTCCCCTTAGGTTGGGTTATGATTGGTGAAGTTTGTCTTGGAAAAGTACATAGACCAAATACTGTTAATGCGTACTATACAAACATTGTTGGAGATGGGCGGAGCAACATTTTTAGTCTTTGTGATTCGAATTTCTTGGTAAAAGACACAGACTTTAATTGCAAGGACATTTTTAGAAGGTCACATGATGATAACAAGATTGGTTTGTCAGTTGACGATAGGGATTTTTTGGAAATCATGGATAATGGATGTACAAAAGATGAGTCGGGTTTATGGACTTCACCATTGCCATTTATTCCGAACAGGCCCAGATTACCTGATAACCGGGATCAAGTGTTTAGACGCGCCATATTGTTGAAAAAAGGCCTTGAGAAGGACAAAAAGAAATGTGAGCATTTGGTACAATTTATGGAGAACATCTTCCTTAGTGGTGCTGCGGAAAGGGTTACAGATTTAGAGGATGATGGGAAGGAGAAATGGTATTTGCCATTGTTTGGAGTATACCATCCTAAGAAGAAAGACAACATTAGGGGCGTGTTTGATTCCTCAGCATCATATGGGGGCTTTTGCCTGAACGATGTTTTGTTATCAGGACCGACCATAACGAACAGTCCTCTTGGTGTCTTGCTGAGATTCCGTTAAGACCATTATGCTATGACAGCCGATATAGAACAAATGTTTTATCGCTTCCTTGTCAACAATGAACACAGAGACTTTTTTCGTTTCTTTTGGTTTGAGGACAACGATCCTAAGCGTCCACTTTGTGTTTACCGCATGAGGGTACATGTGTTTGGGAACAAGCCCTCACCTGCAGTCGCCACTTATGGACTTGGTGGAAACGGTGGAAAATGCAAATGCTGATATACAGCAGTTTGTCAAGGAAAGTTTTTATGTTGATGATGCCCTGGCCTCCAGACCAACACAAGATGAAGCTATCAGCTTATTGAAGAATACCAGAAAAATCCTTCAAGATGAAGGTTTGATCCGTTTACACAAGATTACCTCCAATGATGTTGAGATTATGAACCAGTTCCATAAGGAAGAACTGGACACAACCCTGAAAGATATAGATATCTATGACGTGCTACCGACTCAACACAGTTTAGGTTTGAGCTGGGATTTGAATCGATGTTTTTACCCTGACAGCTCCCTGTGTTGATAGAGCCTTTACGAGAAGAGGACTGCTATCTACCATGAATAGTGTCTTTGATCCCATGGTTTTTTCGCACCCTTTACAATTAGTGGGAAGATTTTGCTGCGTAAAGCCTGCTCAGATGGAAGTGCTTGGAATGACCCATTGCCAACCACTTATTGCGAGGAATGGAATACCTGGAAAAGCCGTTTAGAACAATTGCATGGCTTCCAGGTTCCTAGGAAGTATATCTCTAAGTCATTAATCCTGATGAAAGACATCAATGTCTATATTTACTCGGATGCTTCTGAAAGTGCCATTGCTGAAGCTGCCTATTTAGTGGACACCACTCCGTTTGACTCTCAGATTGGCTTTATCATGGGAAAGGCGAAACTTGCCCCAAAAAGTGGACATAGTATTCCTAGATTGGAGTTATGTGCAGCTGTCCTAGCAACTGACTTGGGCCTTTTCATTTCTGAGCAATTGAGCATTTCTTCATCATCTTTGAAATTTTTCACCGATAGCAAGGTAGTACTGGGTTACATTTGTAATAGGACTCGCAGATTCTACACCTATGTCAGCAATAGGGTTGCCCAAATACATGCCGTTTCTTAACCTGGCCAGTGGAGTTATGTTTCAACAGAACTTAATCCGGTCGATGCAGCGACTAGAATGTCCTCGATAAGCATGGATTCACAACTTGAGAAGTGGCACGCAGGACCTTCTTACGTTCTTACTGAAAGCCAGCAAGTCGGTCCGACCGATGAATATATTTTGCAGCTGCCGGAAGAAGATGCAGAGGTTCGTCCTGAAATAAAAGTGAAGACGACCCATATTGAAAAATCCTTTAGCCCTATAATCGATGCTTCTACACGTTTTTCGAAATGGAAAAGTTTAGCAACCGCCTTTTCAATCCTGAGACATATTGCAAAGACATTTTCAGGCCACCACGAGACGAAGTGTACGGGATGACATATATGTAAAGAGAGCACCTCACCTCTTCAAATGGATACTGAACAATTTCTGTTCTCGGAATTGCAGTAGAAACACTATAGCGAAGAAATTGGTGCACTTACAGCTAAAAGGCACATTTCTAAGTCGAGCTCCATCATCTCTTTGGCACCTTTTTTGGATAATTGTGGGATGTTGCGTGTTGGTGGTCGCCTCCGAAATCTGAAGGATGTTGGAATTGCGTCTGTGAACCCTTTGATAGTTCCGAAGAATCATGTGGCCTCATTATTAGTACATCATTACCATCAGAAAACCTCCCACCAAGGACGTCTTTTTACAGAGGGAGCCCTCCGGACAAACGGTTTGTGGATAATTGGAGCCAAGAAATTAGTGTCCAGCATTTAACATGATTGTACAACTTGTCGTAGGCTTAGGGGCAGCTTACATGAACAGAAGATGGCTGATCTGCCGAATGATAGATGGTCACCCGGACCACCTTTTACCTCAGTTGGCGTTGACGTTTTTGGACCTTGGGAGATAATCACAAGGAAGACATGAGCTCCTTATGTTTTATCAACGCTCTAAGGCGTTTCATAGCGATCCGCGGACCAGTGAGGATTTTGCGTTCGGATCGTGGGACCAACTTCGTGGGCGCTGCTGACCAAATCAGGGCCAATGTCATCAATGTGGAAGATACTTCTTTCCAGAAACAAATCCAAGATAAGGGATTGGTGTGGAACTTCAATGCTCCTCATGCATCACATACTGGAGGTGTTTGGGAACGCGTCATTGGTATAGCAAGAAATTTTTTAGACAGCATGCTGCTAAAACCCCAGATACAATTAACTCATGAGGTATTATGAACATTAATGGCTGAGGTAACTGCAGTCATGAACGCGCGACCCATTGTGGCTGTGGACACCGATTCAAGACCCTCTTATTTTGTCGCCAAACCTGTTGTTAACTCAAAAGCAAGGTGAGATACCTGTTATATCAAATAATTAAGGAATAAAGGACTGCTATAAAACTCAATGGAAACACGTGCAGGTTCTCTCGGACATTTTCTGGAAAAGGTGGAAGGAACGATACTTAGATCAGCTTCAGACCAGACGGAAATGGCAACAGAAGAGCCCAAATCTCAAACAAGGGGACATAGTTTTACTTCGTGATAAGACTTTGCACAGAAATCAGTGGCCAATGGCAGTCGTTGAGCAAACGATAAGCAGTGCTGATTCGCTCGTGAGGAAAGCAGTTGTTCGATGCCTCCAGGATGATACGCCAGTGAAAAACACGCGTTCAATCAGTGAATTGGTGTTATTGCTAAGTGATTAAACGAATCATGAGATCAAAGTGTTAATAACGTGATTATAAGTCAGTGAAACTAGTCATTTAATTAGTGTGAATCAAGAGAAGGTCGAGCTAGTGTGGATTATTCATTGAAATGGAAAGGTAGATACTGTGACTACACTCAACTGATGGATTGCCTGGATTCTGATTTGATACAGCCTAGAACATTTGATGAAGAAACTTGAGTGGATCGATAGACAATTGACTCGAACAGTGTCAACAAGTTTTTATATTCATATTACATTCTATATTCACTTCTTGATTGTTTCATGTTGTATGCACAATGTTATGTTCAAGTTAGCCTTATGTATATGAAATTTGATGCATTTTATGAATATTATGTAAGTTCGCTGCTGAAAGATTCTTTCGTGGGTGTTAGCGTGGAAGTTACAGTCATTTCCTTAGTTACATGCTGGTGAAAAACCGTCTTGAAACTTATTAATTCATGAATAAGTTTAATATAAGTTTCATTATTTCCTTAAAGCATATTGATAATTTTACAATTGAAAAAAAAAATAAGTTAAAAGTTATATCATTAAGATATAAGACGAGGAGTGTTCTGGCCAGTATTGGTTAATTTGGTACTTTTGAGTGTGCCGTTCTTGATAATATTCGGAATTTTCGGTCTTTTACGCTTTTGATTAGTTTCCAAGACACGCTTTAGGCCGTGGCCTCTTTATCGCCTTTTTTGGTCCTGCACCACTCTGTAAGTTCCATTTTTGGTTTATTTTCATAGAAGATGTATTTTCTTTATTGCATATGCACATGGGGCACCTAGTCATTCGCTTAAAAGGCGTATTTGTCTGCTGTAAATATTCCCGCGTTGTGACTTCATTGTGTTTTGTAACGATGTTTTCCTGTCTGATACACATGTTTTATGTTCTTTGTTCAACTTTTAATAATAACCTTAGGGTTGAAATACATATAATCTTTATGCAAAACGTTTATTTTAAACAAAAGCTATATTCGGAGTAAAGGAAGTAACCGCTACACTGCGCCCAACGTAACACCAAAATACCAAATATATTGTTACAAAGCAGTCGTGAATATTATTTGCATGGAGTTTGGTCTCATAACGTACTTAATGTCTCAATCTCTATGTTATGGGTACTCTTTATATTGCCAAGTCATCGTTTCTAGTCAAACAGTGTAGATTTTGATCATTGCCTTATATTTTGAAGACCTGTTTTATAATGGTTTTTTGTTCTGTTTATTGTAGTTTTCACCATATGATCGGGGTGAAGCTGTCCGTGGATATTTGAATAAAACTCTATAACTGTATCGGACTTTCTGAATTATATCCTTTGACGGAACAGTATATAAAATGGTTGTGTAATTTTTATTTAGCTCTTTTCGAATGAGCACCTCTTAAATTGTTGTTGTCGCATGTGCATTTTTGTATATCGAAATAAGTTTACATATTTATATATATTTATGAGTTCTTAGATTCAAGATAGGCCGTCCACGCGTTTGGTCTTAAACAATTTGTCTGAAGTATTATTTTAAATGCATTTCGATGTTTATGTAAAATTTCAAAATGTTTTTCGTACTGTTATTTATTATTTAGTACATATAATTTTCGGGGAAATATAATTATAATTTTGATTTTAGATATACGATTAAATATAAGATTAAATATAACACTGGGGATCTGTTGATCTTGTTCGGGATCTGTTTATCTTGTTCGTGGTTTGTTTAGTAAACTTTTGTATTATTAAGCAAAGCTTAAATTCAGCGACAATTTTGTGCAGTTAGCGAACATGTATTTTAGTGAATAATTTTGTCTTGCATGTTGTTAAATTGTAAACAGGAGTTTATGAATTTCTATTCCATATTTAATTCAAAATTATCGTCTTTAACATTGTTCACTTTCCGTTTTTATTAATAAGACTATTTAAATTCTACGTTTTGTTTTAGTTTCGCACAAGAGTCACAACAAACAAAATAACACACATTTAATTAATTAATTTATTTCATAACAGCAATACTGTTTTCATTACTAAACAATCACTTATTTTAGGGATGCAACATGTTTTAAAACAATTAACCGGTTATATAATTTCTGATACCGTTTGATTAATTTGTTAACTGAAAAGACTGCAACAAAGCTAGCTATTCGTTGTACTGCTATGAAGTCGGGTTGTTGTAGTGCGTAGGCGACAGGAAACACTATTCTTTTCACATGAAACACATAGGCATGCTAATTAAACAAATTATTAAAAAATGAAATGAAATACTAATCATGTATCATCATATTATCCATTACGGATTCTAACAAGTATTCTAACTACATGCAATGAATTTTCTGACTTAACAAGTATTAGTTTTTTATTACAATTGTTTAATAATAGAAATTAATTTCTTTAAATATAAATTTCTTTTATTTGAAGTAGCGAATACATGTCTCCGGTAAATAAAAGGTTTAAATCTCGTATAAATCATTAGATACAAGCAGACGACAATAAACCTTGCGTGAAATCGATTTCAGTAGTGACTGCCTGACGTCACTAATACGGTATATATGCTCGTGCTCCATATATCTCGTTCTTTTTGCGATATAGCTTTGACTGAGGTACCCCACCCACCCGCCCAAAGAAATTGTTGTTAATTATGTGAAACCTTTTTGTAATGTTCACATGTACTGCCGTGATATTTATTACAGAATGGCTGCCTATTTGTCGCGGGCGACCTTGGAACACGTTTGGGTTAAATTCACCAACTGTACACCGCTCATCATTATGACGTCGGTTTAATCGTCGGGCCTCAAATCGTGGATAGCGGCGGCGCCATGGCATGGATATATCGCTATCGTCCAGAGCTAGGTCAATATCCAGGATGTTGCTGAGACGCGACATCATTGAATGGAAATTATGGGTAACAAAGAGTCACCCAACGTGTTTGAGTGTTTCTGCTACTTAACTTGTCGTGTAAAAGTGCTGTAACGTGTGCCTGCTTGCAGCGATATGAATGTGTATTAATAGAAAGGCTGTTAATCTGTCGCGGGCGACCACGGAACACGTTCGGGTTACATTAACACACTGTACACGACTCGTCGGTAAGACGTCGGTTGAATCGTCGGGCCTCAAACCGTGGATAGCGGCCATTGCATGGATTTATCGCTATCGTCCAGAACTAGTAAAATATCCAGACGCGACATCAGTGAATTGATTTTTCAGTTCTAAGCGTTACGGAGTTTAGCACAGAACGTAGGTCTAAAAATAACGCATTGCACACAGCAGGTATATGTTCGGTTCGTTCATGCGTATGGTTGTCACGTGAGTGATGGACACTCAAGCGGACATAGGCGGGGATGTGCACGGGGTTTTCATTGTTTGGTCAGTCCTACGCTATACTTCGACCAGTAAACTTTTACTTCTTTAAATTCGAACCGCATTAATAAGTTGGCTAAAATGACCCGTTATGTTTGTTGAGTTACATAATTATTGTCCACAGTTACTTGTTATATTGGTTGTTTTCGGGTACAGTTTTCCAGAGTAATTTAACATTGGGCATCTGATAATTTCTGATGAAGTTTTATCTCTGGTTTTTACCCTGGCCTTGAAATCACCATTTAAGGATAAAGAATAGAAGTGAGGTATACAAATCATAGTTGTACTGTGTTATATAATTTATAAATCAAAGTTGTAATGTCATTTTATTTGACGATTATACTTGATTGTTATATATTAGACACTATGGGAAACAAAGTGTCACCCAATGTGTTTGAGTGTTTCTGCTACTTAAATGTGCCATGTAAAAGTACTGTGACGTGTTCCTTATTGAAATGAAATGAATGTGTTTTCTTAGGTAATTTTGTTGCTGCATAATTGTGTGAGATATTTTTTTTATCACGACAGTTAATTATTGAGATCAATGACAATCTGACACAATAACATATGTCATTATAAACTCATTGTATATGTTTGGTACGTCATTCAAATATGTCATTTAGGCGGAAATTCTATGTCTTGGAGGTGATCGGAACCATTAAAAGTATAAATAGGTAACTATTTAATGATATGCATACGTCCGGGGGAGGTAAACATAGCATTTTGTTGTCACCTATCACGTAGTGCTCGTATGTGTGAGGATGGCAGGAATGCTTTCAAAATTATTTTCGGGATAATATAGGTGTTCTAGTACTCGCTCGACGGCACGGCAAGCTTAGGCGTACCTGAAATAGCTCTTTTTAGCTTGAAAACCTACGGTACGGCGTAATTAGGATTTATTTGGCCGGTTGCGGATGGCCTTAGCGATTGCGCATGTATGTTATGTTGCACGGAACGGCGTACCGAGAATGTGTTTGGCCGGTTGCGGATGGCCTTAGCGATTGCGCATGTATGTTATGTTGCATGGTACGGCGTACCGAGAATGTGTTTGGCCGGTTGCGGTGGCCTTAGCGATTTCGCATGTATGTTATGTTGCAGGGTACGGCGTACCGATAATTTATGTGGCCGGTTGCGGATGGCCTTAGCGATTGCGCATGTATAATGTCTATTTCCGAACCAGCAACGTGTTCGTTGAAATAGGAATTGCATACATTTGCGAAATAGCATAGAATGGTGTGGATTGTCTGTTGGCGATTATTGCATACACGAGAAGCTAAATCAATAGTGCAGCTGGGGTTGGGGCTATCTTTAGGGCAGTTCTTCCGGTCGCCTCCTCGACATGACTCAGTTATAGTGCTAGTCTATAACTGAGGTTTATTTATTCTAGTGCTAGTCTGGTGTAAATTATATTCCGCCATTTGGCCATTTAATTCCATTTATAATTTTGTATTGTTCCTCTCATATGTTTTCTATTGTTCAAATATAGAATATAAAATGTATTTTCGTAAGGTATCACATTAAAACATAATAAATTTGAACTTTCAAAGCTGTTTTTTTGTAATTATTCATCAGCCCTTGCTCTTGTTAATAAATTCGCGTAGAACAAGTGGATGTCGCCTAAAGATCAGGGATCAATTTGATAAGTTGGCTACTGTAACCGAACGTGCATGACATAGACAAATGGTAAAGGACGGTTACACTTTGTAATCCGAATAACTCTAACCGGATGAATGAATCGAATCTTGGTTAATGAATGGGGTACTCTTAACGGTACTTTTACCGAAAGCGCGCGCTTTTGGTAAATCTAGTAACCGTTTTCGGACACAAGCGGTCAAAATGTTAAATATAACATTTTTACAGCTTGTACCAATCATGTTGTCTTTTTACTTGTGGGGTCATGATTTACAAAATAGAGAGATTATTCTACGATCCGATAATGTAGGCCTAGTAGAAATTATCATTAAGAAAACTTCAAAAATACGCAAGGCATGTCCCGCGATGGGGCGATCTATAGAACGCTCTTACGGTGGGGATCGAACCCGTGACCTCCCGGTCGCTAGGCGGACACCATATACACTACACCACGGCGACCTGTCAAATTAAAAATGAGAGGTCATTCAAAATGTGCATCACAATTAGGGCGCTTTTACTTCATACTCAATTATTTAAGACAGCGGTTGGATTTTATCTATTTAATTTCGGATCGTTTTCTTATATTTTATTAGCGATAATGTTCTGATCTGGAAGCGGCACTTGTAGATCATGCTATTTGTTTGAAATGCTTTATTAAATCGTGAGTCAAGTTTAAACAAGCTTAAAAGTGAAGGCTTACACAAATCTTGTTTTCTTATTATTGTTATTTCTAAAGGCCATTTATCATGTAAAGAAAATTAATGCAAATCTAGTCCAATTGTGAAAATTAATTTTATTTCTTTTTATCTTTTCTGTACAATAAATGCTGATACAAAATCTGATGTTGTATTCCAACTAGAAAAGCACAGTGGGCTTTTCAAAAATATAAAGATTACGATCTGGTTAAGTACGACGATCTTTGTTGGCTTGTAATAAATTCATATTTACTATGGGTAGAAAAACAGATGACGGGTCTCTACTGGAACTGGGACTTAATCCCGGGAGAACCTTATAAAGATAATGTTTCCTTTACACAATATAATGAGAATAATAAGGAATAATGTCGATAAGGATAATGTTGAATTTTTTGTATAAAGCGCTCGAGCTCACAGCATGTCTAGTTTTTTTTTAATGAATAAGATGGCTCATGGTTTGGTGATCACCTTTGGCGACCACCTTTGATCAAGGTGATCACCTTTGACTTTAAATAAATCCATGTTTATGGTTCTTGGCAGGGAAACCGGTGACCGGTCTTTACCGGAGCTGGGACTAAATCCCGGAAGAACCCTATAAATATTTTGTGTCATGGCTTGCACTATATAAGGAAGTGCAGAATAATGGTGTTAAGAATGAGAATGTCAACATATTATATAAAGCGTTCTAGCTAAGAGCAAGTTTATGATATGATTATTTCAGAACCTAAAGAAGGTATATGACTATATTAGACCGTAAGTAATTTATGGTTATATTGGAACCAAAATACTACATGACTATACCTTTAACGTTTGTTTGGAAGCTTCGTATATAAATGAATGAATTTTCATACATGCATTTCATGGGATAAATCACATCATGACATCATTATCATGTATCGGAGTTCTTGTACGGAACGTTTGGATTGTCGGTTCATCCATCGTCAGGGTTGCATTCACGAGGGCAGAAGAAAGGGCAGGGGGCACCGATCTTGGTCTCCAAAGTTGAAGGGTTAAACTCACTTGGGATTATAGAGGTGGTGTGCGTTTAAATCACCTTGATGAATCTGTCCGCTCTTCACTCGATTTTTGGTCTCTCAACTTTTTTTATTAAGAATGGAGGGTGTTACGTTAGATACACCACCATCGTTTAAGACCCAAAATTGTTTTTAATCTGACGATACCCACCTGTCCAGCATGGGTTATTATCATTTACTTGAAACTTTGTCAAACGCCATATATTTATGTTTATTTGGAAACACTTGTATATTTCCATTCTAATTCAATCATGATTGTTTATCTGTCTAGGTTATTGTGTTATAATAGCCGCTTTTTGGCGGAATATTCTCTCACTCAACGAGTTACTTTCGAGAATCTTTTTTGCATCATCCTATTATAAGTTATATAACACATCCTTCCGGGGTCGGGGGATATAGGCTATCATAATTGTATTGTATAAATTTTACTTATGTTTTATTTCTTACAAAAGATAACTATGCATTTGGTGTTTAAACTCAGCCTTGACAGATATTTTGCCAAACTTAAATAATAAATTAATTCCAAACTTATTGTGCTTGTCGTTGGATAATAAGTATGGATTGCCAATGATATCAAATGATATCATACTAGACTTTAACCGGTCAATTATGGAATGTATTAGGTGGTTTTGATTATTCAAAAGAGCTCCAAGCCTCATTCTGCCAAAGTCACCAAGACAACATTCACAAAAGACGTAAGTTCAAATAAACTTTCACCTCATAGCATCACAATTACAATCAAATAGACATACATAGTATACATTTTAACTAAATAATCACAATGCAACTTGACGCAAGTACGAGAAACAAACATTTAACTTTCTGAGTGACGAAAGCAATAAATAACTATTTCCCGTCGTTTTTAATAAAAAAAGCTTTATCATCATTTCTTTAAATATATTCAGATAATTTTCGTGAAACTTCACAAGCCACATATTGCTTTGTTGTGGTTGCATGTAAAAAATAAGTTGTATGAAGATAACATACCATACTTGTACAAAAATAAAACAATTATATCAAACATCACCTTATATACACTAATTTTCGATTATACTATCGGAATGTACATACACATGTGATCTTTTTGGAGGTCAACTACACATGTATTCAGCACGCAATTATATGCACATGAAACATAATAAAATTCAATTCTATTATAATTAAACTGATAAAGACCTTTGGTACCGACTAGTTTTAGTTATGTTGGTATTGATTATTACATGAATATTGGAGATTAAGATTTAATCATACATATTTCCCACGATAGTGTTTTATTTACGAATAAGTCAGGAGTCATATATTTCCTTCGTGTGACAAGTAATCCGTATAAAGATATGGCATACTAATGTGCTTTGCAAGCAAGTACGGTATTTGAATAAGCAATAGTTCAAGTATTTAAAGACGCACATACATGTATGATTTTAACAGAAACGAATGTAGCATTCACAATAGTGCACGGTCTCGTTTGAATAAAACACATCCACAGATTTCGTCGTTGTTTTATGAATTTCAAATTGGATATTGTGTCAACCATGTACATAATAAACATCATACATGCATAATGTGCATGCTTATGTAATTATTTTATTGTTGGATTAAATCGCGTTGTACAAATTCGCTTAAACACTAAGTGATCTAAGTTCAAAACAGTCAGTTTTCTTTCAATATTTTGTTGAAACGAAATGGTCAACTTAATTGTTAATTTGTCCCCATGTTTTTTCATTAGTTAATTTTGTTAAAAGATATTTTGATAAGCCATATCTCTACACATAAGCCTTTAACTTCTGTTTTCATACCTTTGCATGATTACTTGTATCGTACTCTATCTTGTTATATATATATATATATATATATATATATATATATCTAAAAATACAAAATAAACATCATACATGCATAATGTGCATGCTTATGTAATGATTTTATTGTTTAATTAAGAATGTTTGAAATATTAAGTATACCGTGATGCCAGTACATGATTTAATTTTAAAACTTGCAAATAGAACATAAACATGTCACAATTAAACGTTGTCACAATTATGTAGACAAATCAACGCCTTTAATGGAAGAATTAATTAAAAACGCAATTAAATTCCACAAATCCTTTTATTGTTCTCGCAGAAGTTGGATTGTATCGCCAGCTCCAACAGTTGAGCGTAATTGGACACGAACATGTAGGATGCTGCAGAGGAACAACAACTACAACGTCAGACATGGTTTTATGAAACTGTCGAACATTGCCGCATTAAAGTTTTTAATAGCAATCACATGGATTTTATTTTGCAGTCAACCAACAATATTGTTTATCTTATTTGATATATCCTTTTTATTACATTCCATGTCTAAGGTTAAATAATATTGGCAATCACTGTGACAAGCGTGTCTAATATTGATAAAGGATTATCAAAACTGTCGACAGTGACACTGGTTTGTAAGCATTATAATGTTCGACTATAGTTTGATATCACGAATTAGAACTTTAGCTGGTAAGTTATTTGTTAAAATAGACGAATTTGATATTACATTACATGTAGGAAGTGTGTGACTATAGGTGATGTTAGTAAAGAACGACAGTATATACCAGTAAAGGGATATTTGAATATCAATTTAATTAATTCAATAATTTTAACCGTTCAAAAAGGGTTAAAGGTCCCGCGAATAACGGTAAACAATACCTTTATTGTTGTTGTTTTGTTATATGTATAGTTCCGTTTTGTATAGACACTTGGTCACTAGATACAAAACATGTGAACACGATGATCTCTCTTTATATAATGTCTCTGAAGTTGCATTTGTCCCAAATATAACATTTGTATTTTATGCTTTCCCGTGGTTTATTGAGAAATATCAGTGAAATAAAACTGATATTTCACTTTATCCTGCCTCTGCTACAAACATTGACCATATAAAGCAGGGTCGAATAAATTTTCCTATCTCCGTTCAGCAGGAAGTACTGTATTCCTACGCACGCTGTGACGATGAACATGTTCTAATATTTGACCTTTGAAATGTATCGTGACGCATCATGAATGTTATCGTTATATTATATATCATGCTTTTTTTCTTCTTTAAAATATATTACCGAACCAGCTTTCCGTATTTATCATTTTCATTTACTAGATTACGCAATTTATGACGTATCTAGTGTGACGTCATTTCTCAGATAAAACATACTATCTAGTTTCTCTCAGGATTTTAGGGACAACAATTTTGACATGGTGGTTTTAACAGTATTTTTTAAAAATATTTTAAAAGGATCGAACGAATCATAAACGTATAAATTTCGGATTGTGTGTTTGTCATGCATAATTGTTAATTTCGTAAGAATAAAATAATTAGCTACGGCAGGATTACGATCATTTCGCAAATCGGGTTTTGGGTCAAAGTGGTTAGCATTCTATACAAACGCTATCAAAAAATAGTGTGGTTTAAAATACATTTCGATAATAGGAATGGAAAATCAAAAAATCGATGCTGACAAAGGGTTGGAAGAACAGAAAATGGATGTGTATATCGTTGTAAATTTATTGTTATAAGCAATGGATTAAAGTTGTCGTTAAGGTAAATATAATTTAGTTTTTGTTTTGCTGCTGCATTTTTTTTCATTTATTACCAAGAAAAATATCATATTCTGGATTCTTTTTTTTTTCTTCTCATATTTTCACTAGGGAAGTATTAAAAGGAACAGTTTAAAGTGGAACTATATTTTATTTGACACAATCGGTAGTTATTCGGTTGTCTGGAATGTTGTGTATATGTAGTAGGCTCGACAAGAATAATTTGATTGTTATGTCAATTTATAATTTGTCTTTGATAAAATGTGTCAACGGCATGAAGCAGGATAAATAGAATACATGGTTGGTGCCGAGTTGGAGAAAAATTATCCGGTTCGGCCCGAAAGAGAAAAATAGGACTTGCTCAAGCCTCGCCCTATTTAAGTGTTTTCTTTATCTAAGCCTCACCGGATAAAATTTCCCCATATCGTTACCAACCATGTATTCTCTATGTTTCAAACAGTGAAAAATAAAATTGAAAAATATCGATATTTTTCACTGTTTTACTGTGAAATGACGTCATTTTTTTCGACAAAATGACGTCATCAATCCAGCGAAATTATCCAGTTACTTCTACTCTTTAACAATGTAAATAAAGCATAAAAGAAAAAATGTTGGATTCGATAAAATACCTATTTTATTTCACGAGTGATCATCACGAGAACAAGAAAACAAGAGAACCCGAGAAGTTGAAACTTGTCCGTTCAAAAGCTAAAATTAATTTACGATTTTTGTAAACAAAAATGGTGTCCGCCTAGCGACCGGGAGGTCACGGGTTCGATCCCCACCGTGGGAGCGTTCTTTAGATCTCCCCCAAAGACACCAAGTACTGGTTCTAGGCCCAGGAAACGGACTCGAGAGCGTTAATATAAGCCTAAGGCTTTCGATGCAATCGAGCTAAAATAAGAAGGTTTAAACTAAACAAAAATGCAGCCGTCATGTTATTCCGACTTGCACATTAATGGTTTGCAAATGCTACGATGATTGTTCATTTGAAATGGTACTGCAATTGAGTTTCACTGTGTTTGTATTAGTGTGGTAGTTTGTAGTTTGTAAAGTCGTCGGTATTGTATGTGCAATGGTCACTTGAATTGGTCTAACTGGTAACATGCGTAAAATTAAAGATAAGTCGATTGTCATGCTCTTGTATAAGGAGTTTCTTTTTTTCCTATATTCTGGAATAAGTTTACCTTGCGGAAGTGTATATGGCATTTGTATTTTATTTTACTGTATCGCAAGTTATTTGTAATATAGCTGTTATTTGAATACATTTCTCCGAACCAATTATCCATTGCCACAATTGGTATGTGTCATTGCAAAAATATGGTATAAGCATTGCTCTATTATTCAACAACGGTTGTGGACTGTTTTTAGACAACTGCTTCGACTTAAAAAAAACAACTATTGCCATAAAAATAAGCCAAGTACATTGTGATTATGAGTGAAAAAGCTCGGTATATTTCGAAAACTTACATGAAGTGACATGATCGCATCCACGTTCCGTCATTCATAACAAATTGGTTTTATGCCTCATTCATAATATTGTATCGATTTTTTTTTCAACCTGTGTCTGCAAAACATTAATTGGTCACATTTCAGAGGGCATTTAGCTAGAAGATATATGTAACGAAATGAAATGTGTCAAAGACTGACATCGTCTCAATCAGAGTCTTCTTCTTTAAATCATAACTCTAGGGTGGATTATACTAAGTACTAAACATTGTGAAAGAGTACTTATTGTGCTTAATGCAATTCAAGCATCATAAAGAAATGAAGTCGTAATCAGGGTGCAGTTGAAATATGTTTGTTTAAGATGGGTGCATATAATTAAATATAATATCTATTTAAATGTGTTACTGCAAATACAAGTTTTGCGTTATTCCAGTAATCTTAATTTAATTGTCGGGCTTTTAAGAACATGTTAAACAACCGTATTTATTGGAAGCAAATTTGTCTGATAGTATGCACAGAAAATAAATGCCATTACATAGGGGAGGTGATGTCACCTCTTTTGTTTTCATTATTTGTTGAAAATTTAGAGCTTTATTTGCAGTGTAATATTGATGCGGGCTTAAGTATTGATGATTTAACTTTGAATTTGTTATTGTTCGCTAATGATATGACTATTATAGGTAAAACTCCTGAGGAAACTAAGAGGCACTTAGATCTTTTGTTTTCACACTGTAGTTCATGGGGTTTA
Organism: Dreissena polymorpha; assembly: GCF_020536995.1. Taxonomy (NCBI): domain Eukaryota; kingdom Metazoa; phylum Mollusca; class Bivalvia; order Myida; family Dreissenidae; genus Dreissena; species Dreissena polymorpha. Next base: position 33,594,888 of record NC_068356.1, read on the forward strand.
ACTGTAAATACTTCAAAAACGAAAATAATGGTTTTTCGAAAACGCGGGGCACTATCAGCAAATGAGAAATGGACCTATAATAGCCGACCAATCGACGTAGTTTATGATTTTTAGCTCTACTGGCCGAAGGCCTGAAGATCTTATGTCATGGCGTGGTTTCTGTCGTCCGTCCGTCCGTGCGTGCGTGCGTGCGTGCGTTAGACTTCTTCTTGTTTACGCGATAAAGTCCACAGTTTTCATCCGATTCTTTTCAAACTTGTTCAGTGTCTTTATATTAATGAGGTCTCGAACCCTATTGAAAATGGAATACATTAGAGTAAAAAGTCCAGAATTATCTCCCCTTGAATTTGAGAAAATTGTGAAATAAGGCTTGTTTACGCAATAAAGTCCACAGTTTTCATCCAATCATTTCCCCACTTGCACAGTGTCTTTATCTGAATGATGAGTCAAACCATATTGAAAATGAGCAAAAATCGGAGTTATAAGTCCAGAATTATCTCCCCTTGAATGTGAGAAAAAAAATGAAAAATTCAGTTTTTTTATGTGATAAAGTCCATCATTTTCATCCAATTCTTGGCAAACTTGCACAGTGTCTTTGTATCAATGAGGACTCAAATCCTTTTTATGCCCCCCTTCAAAGAAGAGGGGGTATATTGTTTTGCACATGTCGGTCGGTCCGTCGGTCGGTCCGTCCACCAGATGGTTTCCGGATGATTACTCAAAAACGCTTGGGCCTAGGAACATGAAACTTCATAGGAACATTGATCATTACTGGCAGATGACCCCTATTGATTTTTCAGGTCACTAGGTCAAAGGTCAAGGTCACAGTGAATCGAAATAGTAAAATGGTTTCCGGATGATAACTCAAGAATGCTTAGGCCTAGGATCATGAAACTTCATAGGTACATTGATCATGACTGGCAGATGATCCCTATTGATTTTCAGGTCACTAGGTCAAAGGTCACGGTCACAGTGACTCGAAACAGTAAAATGGTTTCCGGATGATAACTCGAGAATGCTTACGCCTAGGATCATGAAACTTCATAAGTACATTGATCATGACTGGCAAATGATCCCTATTGATTTTTCAGGTCACTAGGTCAAAGGTCAAGGTCACAGTGACTCGAAACAGTAAAATAGTTTGCGGATGATAACTCAAGAATGCTTACGCCTGGGATCATGAAACTTTATAGGAACATTGATCATGACTGGCAGATGATTCCCTATTGATTTTCAGGTCACTAGGTTAAAGGTCAAGGTCACAGTGACTCGAAACAGTAAAATGGTTTCCGGATGATAATTCAAGAATGCTTACGCCTTGGATCATGAAACTTCATAGGTACATTGATCATGACTGGCATATGACCCCTATTGATTTTAGGTCACTAGGTCAAAGGTCACAGTGACACGAAACAGTAAAATTGTTTCCAGATGATAACTCAAGAATGCTTACGCCTAGGATCATAAAACTTCATAGGTACATTGATCATGACTGGCAGATTACCCCTATTAATTTTCAGGTCACTAGGTCAAAGGTCAAAGTCAGAGTGACTCAAAACAGTAAAATGGTTTCCTGATGATAAATCAAGAATAATTAAGCCTGTGATCATGAAACTTCATAGGTACATTCATCATGACTAGCAGATACCCCTATATATTTTCAGGTCACTAGGTCAAAGGTCAAGGTCACAGTGACTAAAACGTATTCACTTAATGGATGCCACTACAACTGACAGCCCATATGGGGGGGGCATGCATGTTTTACAAACAGCCCTTGTTTAAAAAGAGAAATATCGAAGCAATAAGTCCAGAATGACTTCCCCTTGAATATGAGAAAATTTTGAAATTCCGTTTATTTACGCAATTCATTCCACCGTTTTCATCCAATTATTTCCAAATTTGAACAGTATCTTTATATCAATGAGGACTTGAACCCTATTGAATATGAGCAGTATCGGAGAAATAAGTACACAAAAATCTCCCCTTTAATTTGAGAAAATTCTCCTTGTTTGCGCGATAAAATACACAGTTTCCATCTTATTATTTCCAAACTTGCACTGTGTTTATAGCAGTAGAGCGATTCAGGCCCTCATGGGCCTCTTGTAATTATCTAGGTACTGTTTTTAACTACGCTGGGAACGTTTGTAAAAACATTGAACATCTTAATGGAAAGGCATTGAAATCCATAAATGTTCTATTTTGTAAATGCAACGACTTTGATCTTTCGCCTAAAACATTTTGTCAACTATTCCATGCATCGCCAATTCTTAATTATTCATGTGAAGTTTGGGGTGATACAAAATCCAAAGAAGTAGAAAGAATTCACCTTAAATTTTGTAAAAGATTACTATGAGCAAGAAGTAATGCGTGTTCTGCTGCAGTGTTCGGCGAACTAGGCAGATACCTACTGTATATTCACAGATACATAAGAATAATCAAATATTGGTTAAAAATCAAAGACAGTGATTATATTATATTGAGAGTTGTATATACCGAGGCTCTTAAAGATTGTATAAGTGGGAATAAAAATTGGGTCACGAATTTAAAAAGTCTCCTGAACGAATATGGATTTGCCTACATGTTTGAAAATAACCAGTTTCTTAATAATAACGCTTTTCTCTCCGAGTTTAAATGCAGAGTCATAGACTGTTTATACAACATTGGTTTCACACACTTGAGAGTCCAGTTTTATTTTTGTACAAAGAATTTAAAATATCATTTTAACACGAAAAATATTCGGTTCTATTACCCAAAAGTCTCAGATTTTACCACTGTAGATTAAGAATGTCATGTCATCCATTAAGAATTCAGACATGTAGATTTAGTAATAACCGCATAGCTAGGGAAGAAAGATATTGCATTTGTTGTTACTCACGTGATATTGAGGATGAATATCATTTTATTATAATCTGCCCATGTTATACAGATATTAGGAAAAGATACATCAAATCTTATTATCACGAACGGCCATCCGTATTTAAATTCCTAAGCCTTATGAGCACATGTAATGAAGATGTTCTCATTAAGTCTGTTTTTTTGAAAGAAGCTCTGTTAATCAGGAAATCCATATTGAATGCTGCTTAAATCAGGGTTGGCATATTGACCGGTCAATTGAGTATTGACCGGGCCGGTCGTCAATACCCGGTTAAAACCGGTCAATACTGGTCATTACTGGTCATTATTGATCAATACTGGTCGATTGAAAATTGTAGACTTTAAACATCACAAAGGAAGACTTTAAGCTATTCTATATTAAATCAATAACTATTCTGTAATTGATAAACTTTTTTTGAGTTTTATATTGTAAAAAAACTTTAAAGCTGTAAAAATTTACTTTTTTATCATTTATGGAAACGGCTTAGAATACATAAGGACTAAGGCAATATCTTTATCTCAGTGTATCACATCTGTTACTAAAGTATTATTACTATTGTAGTATAAACCATAGTATTTCACTGATCTATTTGCACAGAACAGAACAGTACTTTATTCGTTTTCCCAGGTTACACAACAGTGACATTTTGTAATAACATGTGGGCTTATTTATCAAAGAATTACACACATATCAAACAAACAGTAGTATATACGATAAATCACTACACAAATATCAAACAAGCAGTAGTATATAAGATAAATCATAGAAGCTCATGTGGGAAAGTGGTTGTTATGTGGAGAACCTCATGTAGAGGGTCAGTAGCGGAATGGTTATTTAAACAGTATATTGTCTATAAAGAAAGAAAAATTTAGCTTTGGAACCAGTAGGTGTTAAATATTTAATTGGTACTTATCTGAATACGCTCCAATTACAAAAGTGGGATTAATGATTAACAACAGCAACATTGATTATAATTATACTTGATAGTAATAGTAGCAACAATAACAACAATTAATACTTAACGATAAATTTCTAGTTAAATACTTGTATGTGGATACGCTCTATTTACAAAGGTATGATTCGTGATTAACAACGTCGGTATTAATTAGAAGAAAAAAAATACAAAAAAAACAACAACAAACAACAACTTGTAATAACAGTAACAATAACAACATCAACGATAATACTTATGATCATACAAATAATGATGAAAATAGTTATCATGGCGATGATTGAGATGACGATGTGATGACGGCAACAATGATGATGGTCATGACGATGATGGTTGTTGTGATTATATAGCTTGAAGAAGCAGATATAAGAATTACAGGTAACATTAGCCGTGGAACATAATTCTTCAAATTCAGTTCATTGATGACTGAGTTGGACTGTTTGTAAACGTGAACGAGTGGACATTTTAACAATGGCATTTCGATTATTTCGTGCGTCATTGATAGATCTATTCGATAAGCAGTTGGACATACAAAACTGTTGTGTTTTCTAGGGTCATAAATCTGGCCCCTATGCCTTAATGGTAATAAAATGCATGCAGTGTTATGTCTCTGATATTGACAATAAAGCAAATCTGCCCTTAGGCTATTTCATTTCACTCACACAAAAGGAGATAACTTGCCATTAATTTAATAGTTACTTCTAACTTGTCTCCTTTCTGTATTAAGAGGGTTTTTTCCTTCCATATTTAAAAGTTCAATTGGTCTTTAAATGAATAAGCAATCAAGGTTCTTGATTTTGCCAACAAATAATGTTTTCCAAATGTGGGTCTACTCTAGACTCATCTTTCATTTATTTTTTTCTTTGAATAATTATTTCTTATGTTTTTTATTTTTATATCAATTGAAAATAAAATATTTTTTCACTATTTTGTTTAAAAAGTACTTAAAGAAATCTGAGTAAGAATACATGACAGGTAAGGTTCGTGTCAAAAAGGTGCCATTTAAGGCCCTATTATCAGTTTTGGGTGCCCCAACCTGTATAGGTGAGAAGACTGTGGGGACTGTGAGGAACAACTAATACACAGTAATTGACAGGTTCTTGATGAATAAAGCACAGAATTATGTGAACATTCATAATTCATTAGAATTGAAAAAAAGTTCAATCAACTAGAAAAATCCAATTGACCAACTTAGACTAATTTGCAAAACAGGTATAAAATAGTGGGTATTAATAGCTTAAGACATTATTTACAACATGTCTGTTAAATTTATATTATCAATATTGTTTAATTAATCATGGAATATTCATCCAAATTGGGCGTAAAGTTCAATCGACCTGTATTGACCAGTAATGACCACTTCGGGAGTATTGACCGGAGCGGTTTTAACCGGTTAAAACCAGGGGCGGTCGATTGCTGCCAACCCTGGCTTAAATACCAGCTGAAATGTTATGTTCCGCGGGTTTGGTTGTATGTTTGTTTATCTATTTGCTTGTTTGTTTTGTATATAATCATCATAATGCAGTACCAGTACCTGCAACAACACGAAGTGAAATAGAAATGCCTGCTTGTGTTTCCTCATTTAATGCAAATGTGTTGTACTTATTATAATGATCCGTATTGCCTCTTCTTTATTATTCAACTTTCACATTTCTCTGTTAACCAGGAAATTCATATTGAATGTTGCTTAAATACCAGCTGAATAGTTATGTTCCGCGGGTTTGGTTGTGTGTTTGTTTATCTGATTGCTTGTTTGTTTCATGTATATAATCCTCATAATGCAGTACCAGTACCTGCAACAACACGAGATGAAATAGAAATGCCTGCTTGTGTTTCCTCATTTAATGCAAATGTGTTAATTATTATTATGATCCGTATAGACTCTACTTTTTTATTCATCTTTCACATTTCTCTAGACGACTTAAGAAATAATTAATATCAACTCTTATACAGATGTGAAATATTCGTGTCTGATTGTTTAAATTTGTTGCCAATTAGTTGACGTTAACAAAAATGTACACTGCTTATTAGTATTATTAGCATATTCATCCACATTATAAACGGAAGGTAACCCACTCTCCATTTTGGTTTATTTTACATAAATATAAACAGCATGATAATAGATTGCCACCTGTCACAATAATATGTTTTACAATGAGATTGTTTTTGCACTGTAATGTAATACGTTATTATTGTACACCCACTTTTCTTTTTCTTTTTAGGTGACCTTTGAAATGTATAATATAACATGGCTAAGACAGACGATGCACTATGTACAAGTCGAAATAAAGTTCTGTTTTGTTCTGTTCATAAACGAATTTACTCACACTATCTCACCGCTTCAACGGATTAGCCCAATCAAACAAAAAATAAAGAAATAATTGATATCAACTGTAATACATTTCATGGGAATATGCTACTAAATTTGGTTTCAGTTCAGGTTATATCAAGGTAAATAGAGGGAAAGTGTCCACCTGCAGTTAACAGTGGTAGAATTATCATGTAGATGCTAATCATTTATATGCAAAAGTGCATCATGATGGCGATCTCGGATGCACAATGAAAGACTACATTTGCTTTTTATATTCATCATCGAATGTATTGAATACCATTTATCTAGGTAAAGTCCATTCGATAGTTTAAAACTTGTTCATGCGGTTTAATCTGTCCATAATATGTGAAATATTTGTATTATTACATTTTATTGCTTACTGTAAAAGTAAAGTGCGTATTGAAACTATGAATGGTAAAAAAACATTTTAAAAACGTTTACATTAAATGCACAGTGAAAGCAATAACATAAACATTTCATAAGCACGCTGAATACATGCATACGATTTAATAACCGGTCTTGAATACACGTAAACACAATATTAAACACTATACTTTTTCTAAATATTTGTATAATTTATCAATTTATCATAAAACTGAGTATCGATAACAGACAAGGGACGTTTTAAGAACAGTTGAAACATTTATTTTAATTGATTATCTTCTTTGTGTATGTTTAATGTGCCGTTTCAATCAAAGCTTTGCAACTATTTGTATTATGCTTAACACTTTGGGGGATCTTAGCTTTTGTATTGTGTTATTTCCAGTAAAATATTAATTGAATCAACAATAAACATATTATTGGTGGCACGGCATATACGAAGGCAGATTTTGAAATGTTTCTGCCCGTCGAAATCAATCCTAGTTTATGTCAAATATTGAACATTGAGAAATGCTCTTCGCCACATCGTTATAGATCTTCATTTGTAAATGTCTGAATTAATTCAATTTAATTAATCAAAAACAAAATTCGTTTATGGAATGAGACTTTAATTCTGCTCCTGGTAGGAGGAGAAAAGTAATGGATTGATGTAAGTTTTAATTGCGGTCGAAATAACTAGTTTCGTTTAACTGCATTTGTTATGCAGTTAAACGAAACTAGTCATTTTGACCGCAATAATTCGTTACGCGCATTACATTGTGTTTTATTTTACATAATTTCGTTTGCTTAATTAAAATTAAAAATCGTGAAGTTAAAAAGGCCTACAAATTAAAACTGGCCTACACACGTTTTACCGGCAACACAACTTTATGACAAATGACAAAATTTATAGTTAAAGTAATTCATTTATTGTTTCACACCTTATTTTTTTAAGATTGCAATTTGTATGTTTAATGTTTGCTGTATCTTGCTGGAAAATACAATTTATGCGACTCTGTACGATTTAATTAACTTGAGTTTCCGTTTGATGTTGAGAATAAAATTATAATTGACGATGCTGCGAAGCATCGTCTAAGTTATCATATCATGAAAAAATTCTTCACAATGGCAACCTATGTAAAAGACCGAGCCAGTGCGATTGAGATAGCTCGATTTTTCTAATCGGCATACCTCGCTGATTATCATTGATAAAGGTATAGGAAGCTCAGCTTTAAATAGGACAGCTTATTCTGGGAAAAGATTTAATAATAGTTTGAAAACGTTAATTTAAAATCAGTTATATTCAATCCATTATATGATCAATGAAACAAATATGCATTTTCTGTATTGTATTTGACATTTGTCGTGATTCAGTAAATAAATTGCGAATTAAAACGTGTATAATTAACTTTCAACGCGATCATGAGTGTAAAGAAAATGAATTATTTCGAACCTGCCATTGTAAACGTTGTAGCGACTATGGTATATAAACAGCATAATAGCGGAATCATATATGTGATAATCGTTCTTCTGCGTGCTTTCTCATTTTGCATATTTAATAAACTTTTCAAACATAAATTACAGAGCCACATCAGTGCACATACTATGTTTGACAATTCATTCGTTTGTTGGATATTGTTTGCTGTTTTAAATACATATTAGGTCATATCGCGGAGATTTAGGTAACCTTACCATGTGTTCATGGGCAAACTCTCGTATTCAAGTGCTCTTACGACTATGTGCTCATACCCACTTTCGATCGGGAATCATCACGAAAGTATTGCCGTACTTAACGAACAAACATGCCCAAGCTTAATGAATTAGAGACAAGAAATATCTTTAAAAAAGATATACGGCGTTGATTGTGGTCGAGGTTTATGAACGATCAAAAGTTATCTCTATGAGATAAAAAGTAGCGGATGCCTTTTTTCTGCGCAGTTCTTAGCTACATCATAAGCAAATTAATTACGGGGTGTTGCGCCAGATTTCGTGGCTTATTTTGCTTTATGTGATATTATTACTCAGATATCTATATTTACAGAATAGAAAAACACAAGAAACATGAAAATAAACGAGTGCATATAAGTCAGCCGGCAATACTCGAATCTTATTTAATTGCATAATTATAGTATAGCGAATTATTGTGCTCATGCTTAATAAACTGGTCTAAATGGATAAATATTTCTAATTAATTTTATCAAAATTGGTCCTTATCATGCAAATGTTGAAACCATATTAAAAATCGATGATTGACATACCACAATAATATCGCCGAATATCTTTATTTAGTATCTTTCTTAACAAAACAGACTTCAAGTGCACAAAGTTTACGAGACGGCGTTTATATAAAGATTTCTGCAACTGACCGCAAACTGACCTTGATACCATGCGGATTGGAATGCAATGCATTACAGTCACTACGTTATAGTCAGTAAGACCGGTGTAACACAATGATCGCAACCCCTTCTGCGAACTCCGGTGATGAACTGTATATAAACTCTGACTTTCACAAATGGCCGCGAATCGACCCGAAACCTCGCGGGTTGAAATGCAATGCAAGTAAGTACTAAATATGACAACATAGCCTTTAGTATAAACGCTTTTGCGCTGGTAATTCTCTGAAAATAAAAGGTGAACGCACAAACTGTATTTATGTCGAAATTTGATTGTAAAACTGTTCTATCTATTGAGCCTTTTCATTAGAGATAAAATTGTTTCATGCAGTAAAACAGTGTTCCAAAGACGCGGATATGTTTCCAATGTTCTGGTGTTATACTCAAATCAGCCAATGGAATAAATGAAGTGTATTCATTCGTACCTAGCCGCGGGAAATTTTATTTGAGTATTATTGGACACTTACAAAGGTCAAGTCAGGGTGAAAAGCTGGCTTAATACAGCTTACGCCGAAAAAAGAACAATAATCAAAAGAGAAAAAGTATATGTTCATGCACATGGGATTGTGAAATCACGTCCGTACACAAAGCATGATTAACTTAGGAAAAGAAACAACGAAATATAAAGTTTGGTATGATATACATGTGAAATTAAAGAGCAAGGTGTAATTAAAGAGCATGTCAAGTTTTGAATTCATATGCTGAAACGTAATGTTATAACCCACAAACGTTTTACTGTAACAGACAGTTTTTTAAGATAAGTGGTACAGAAAATACACGTCGAATACCATTTTAAAGATATTTGTTGTTATATTTGATCGAGAACGTAACCCGCCTCCCAGTTTCGCTGAAAGCATCAAGTTCCCCACGGGTACTACTTCCCCGTACCCCCAATTTTTTTTTCGTATCCTACATTTTCGTACCCAACTTGTTTTGTACCCAATTTTGTTTTCGTACCCAAATTTTTGCTCGTCACCAAATTTTTTTTCGTACCCAATTTTTTTCCTACCCAAAATTTTTTCGTAACCAAATCTTTTTACGTTCTTAATTTTTTTTTGCATAATTGTTGTACCCAAAATTGTCGTACCCATTTTTTTCCTACCCAAAATTTTCGTACCCACATACACAAGTGTGGTGATGTAGATAAACTTAAATAGATGCTTTTATATCAATCCTCTTCAAAAGCATCGTCACACCAGTACTGTCAGTACTTTGATTTTGTAATAAGTTATAGCATGTGCAGATTTGGTTTAATGAATAAAATGTGTGATACTAGATCTTTATATAGGGCAATCACCTCGCAAATGGCGTCATAAGAGTATACTGTCGGGTTCCGGTTTAATGCGACACTCTCCGGTATTATTTTATTACTTAAGATTAAATAAAGCGACTTTCCAATTCATTGTTAATTTTCAAGCGAGGTTTTACATGTACTATAAATGCGTTCATATACTTGATTCTTCATATTGTCATAGTACATATTTTATACATTCTAAAGAATGACGCACGATCTTTAATAATGAAATACCTAAGGTGATGAGGCCCTATAATAATCGTCTTGAATGAGAACACGGACCAATTTCCTGTGCCTTGTGTCCAATCACGAGGTTTCAGAACATGACATACAGTGTAACCTGTAATCGATCAATGCTCGCCACTTAGCAACGCGCTTTTCTTTGAAAACACAATATCAAACTCAAGGTTAACTAGCGGGATAATAATCACCTACTCAATGTTTATTCATTTTAGCAAGGAAAAGAACACACGTGGGCGTATTAAACACACTAGCAAAAACATATAAATGACTTTTATGAGAAAAACATTGTTATCTTAAATATAAACAAGATAATAAACTCAATATATGTAAAATACACAGATGTCGCGAGGAAACTGCCCAGGCTAATGCAATTTTATTCTAAAAATTCCATTAATACGTCAAATGTTCGTAATAACTCTATTTATATTATGGTAAATGAAAAACTTATTACCAAAATCATGTGTTTTAAACAATAAAACATACATCATTGAGTCATCCTGTAGACAATGTCAACATAATAAAAATCCGGGAATGATCTGGTTTTCAAAAAATTCTCTCAATGAAATTCTTAGTCTTTCCGTTATATCAGCCTTACCAAACCGGTTTTTGGACTTTTGTCCCTTTTTATGGCAAATGACGAAGTGCAAAATAGTTCGACACAGTAAGAAAGCGAACAATGAATACATTATTTATCGTTTCCACTTATTTGTTTGGAATGCCTTAAAACCCCATATTTGTAACGATTTATTTCAATTGTGCGTTTTCATTTGTCATTGATCACATTTTTCTTGATTTCTTAAACACATATAGACAAGCTGTCACAATTGAATGTAATTTATCATACACGTTTAAAGAAAAAAACGAAAACAAAATTTGATAAAATGATCATAAAATATTTTCAGGGTGGAAGACAAAAAATGTCGTCTAAGTAAGCAATTCTTTCTTTTAACTGATGGTTAGTTGCTGAATACGTCGTGGTTTGTTGCTGGAATCCATTGGTTATGTTATATAAGAAAACATGAACATTTATTTGATCTGATTAATTAAAAAGAATGCACTATATGAACATATTTTTATAAATGACGCAGGGGTGACAAGAGAAATAACTAATTTTGAAAATAAATTGTATATTTTGCCCTACTCAACAAATTATTTAATCCTCTTGACCCCCATTATTACAACTTATGCTGAAAAAATAATCTGGTGCACAAAACTACACACCGTTCTAATTTAAAACAAAGAACAGCCAACAGTTAAAGCAAAATGATGTACAGAACGCAATATCATAATTAATGGAATAGAATGTAAGTGTATATTTGAACTACCGTTTATAATAACCAATGGTGTTAAGGTTCCGAAGTTCCAATGTAGATTATGATACTGTGAACAAATAGTCATTTGAATAAAATGAAAATTACTGATGATCCAGTATGTTCACTTTGAAACAAACTTAGGAAATTTAGAACAATTAATTTGGGAATGTCAGATTTTTAAAGCTATAATTGTTTCAATGTTAACAGTACAATCTTGTAGTTGTAGTACTGTTACTTAAACTAACATAGGTAGATTATACGTATGAGTCGTAGGTATCTTACAATATCTTTAAATTATATGACCTATTATTGTTCTCTATGCCTTTTTCATATGCAAATATATAATTTTTATATACACACACTGGAAAATGTCTTTGTTTCTATATATGTATATCGAATGTCATTTAGTATAATTATATGCATCTTCTATTGTTTTTCTATGCCTTTTTTTATTTTTTTTACAATTGTATAAAAAAATTGTTTGTCTACGAACATAATGGAAAATGTCTGTTTTCTTTGTTCATTTCTTAAATGTTTTTTTTCAACACAAAATTGCATGTAACTGTAACGTTAGAGATACTTTACTTCCCTTTATACTTTTTATTATCATCTATTATAAAGAACACTTTAGATTTCATGATGTCTGATTGAATAATATTATTGCGTCATCTTTTATATTGATTTTGTTATTTCTGCAATATAAAATAAAATGTGTTGGAACAAAATATCTAGTGACACACCATCTATTTAAATAATTATCACAACCCGTCAGCAATTTATAAGTCATCCCTTAAAACAAAAAACGTAGATAAGCAACCGGCTCATCGATTAAAAACTTTTTCTAGCATAATTTCAAAATAATATTTGTCAATTATTGTACAGCACATACAATTTTTATTGTTAATGCATTGATATGGTGCGAGAGTGGATGCAAATATCATTTACCGGAACAAAATATATCGCAGTTAACACATTAAAAGTGAGATTGGAGGCTAATGCGCATTTTTTTACGTTTAAAAATGGGATGCATTGGTCATTAAGACGATTCTTAATACATGTTATCCTCGTTGGCGGTATCCCCCGCTGCTCATTGGTTAATGCTTACTGTCCTACAAAATAAATTAAAAAGACAAGTTTGTATGAATGAGATCACATTGTGAAGTGCCGTATCATTTTTCTGAAAAAAGCATGTTTGTATTTAATTTAGTGAATCCGCATTATTGAAACAATAGCTAAGCAATATTAGTGGAATGTCGAAGAAACTATTAATATATTCTATAATGTAATATATATATATATATATAAAAGCATACATAATCGACACATTATAGATGAGTAAACAATACTAACGCGTAGAAGTAAACGAATGTTTTATTTCCTAACCTACAACTTATTGTGTCTGTTAGTTGGATGACTTAAACATCATGTGGCCAGCTTTTGAATACTCGTTAGTTACACAATTGCATAACTATACTTACTTAAGCATACACGTTTCGTATATAACTATTTTGGAATATGTTTGTACGAATACAGCTATATATGTGTCACATGAAAACACAATGGAATTCGTCCTCAATACAATGTTGATTGATAGGGTACATTTCCTTTCAATCCATTCAACACAATAATACCAGCCGAGTTGGCAAACCTATACCAATATTTACATTCTGATGTTAAAAATGATCTTTTATGTATTCAGAAACATTGAATCTTATAGGCATTACCACCAGGGTTGAATTTTTATCCGAACGTTTACAATATTTAATAAATGTATGCAACAGTTTGCCCAAATGCAAACTTACGTTATATATTTAAACCATTAGAAAACAAAACGTCCACCGACATCTGGTGTTATAGTCCTTTACGCAACGATACTTTGATGAGGGTTTAAACAATAGCAACCATTAAATGCAATGCATGTTTGTTGTCACGTCCCCTACTCTATTAACCAACGTGCTTCAATGTCAATACTTTTTGCCCGGTTGAATGTTTGTTCCTCAACTGTCAGGCTTTACAACCTAACGTCTTTAATTGGAAGGTATGGCCAGTTCACGTTGGGAAAAAAACGTTTTATTACGAGTAAGGACATACATGTCAAGAGTCACTTAAATCGGTAAACACTCTAGAAATAGCAGGAACGAATAATGCACTTAGCTTTGCGTAAAATCTTTCAAGACGATATTTGGTTGTAGTATATTTATTCAGAACGCTAATATGTCTAAGTAATTCTTGAACCCACTATCGTTGTTTTATTTTATCGATCTCTAAATGACAAAGTCAGTGACCGACAAATTAATTCTTTTTTGACTCTAAATCATACATCGTAAAATGAAACATGTATGTAACCGATATAGAATTTGACATTTAGAAAACAACGGGAGCATCGAAATTCAAAAGCTTTATGTCACGTTTTTTTATTTTATTGAAGACTACGTGTTCTATTTCCCAAAGATAGTGTTTTATTTAATATGTAATATAACTTTGCATACATGGACAGTAAAAGGGCAAGTCAACACAAAATACACGATCTTGCTTTGGTCAGAAAGTAAGTAAGATTATAACGAAGCTCCGTACATATATCGGTATGTATGTTAATCTAAGTTCGGATAACTAATTGAATATAATGTTGCCTGCAGTATTGTCCTTTGTCTCCGTCATCTTACTGGTCTAAATTAAAGACAAATCAATTTCTACACATTACTTAAATGTAGCTCAAGAAAAGCGTTTTATTCAAATAGCAACGCGGCTCTAAACCGATTAAGCGGATTGCGTTTTCATCCATAGTGATGTAAGTTATTGTGCACATCATATCATGTATTTTTCGTAAATATGTTCGGTCGCAGTGCTTAATACTTCGTCAGTCGTGTACTGTTGTTTGAAGAGATATTTATGCATTTGGGACATGTTATTCTTTGACTGTGAGGTATTGTTTTTAAATAAATAACTAAGCATAGATAACGTGTTTCTTCAACTATATACTACAGTTATTTCCACTGATTACATATCAACAATTTACTTAAATGTTTGTTTATAGTTTTGAAATTCGTCAATCATTCTAATTTGTATACACTTTACTCATCGTTGAACGTTTACAAATTATCAGTTCCTCGTATGTACTACCACACAGGCCATGATGGTCTTTACAATAACTAAGTCGGGTTTTACCGTCTCGAATCATTCATGAGCTACTGTAACAAAGACTCATGGGGAACTCGAAACTATTGTTCATGTTTTTATTCACTGTCTTGCCAAGTAAGACGCTTCATAAGAAAATAGGTATTGCGCCATTGTTCCGCATTTTTATTTATCTGCAAATCGTATTTAGTGTCTTATTGTGCATGCATTTATCTTCAATACACACACAATTATTTGTCTATATCAAATCATGTTATATCGGCTGCAACACATAACACGTTGTTGATATAATTAAAGATAAAATATACTACAACAAGACTATTGCCAAGCAATGTAGTCCCCTACCGGCTCCACCATTGTCAGAAATTCCACCATTGTCAGAATTTTTGTTGTTGCCATAGCAACCAGAATTTTTGACGTAGGAACAAAATGAAATGACGTGCATAATGCCCATATTGCCATCTATCCATGTTTCAAGTTTCATGAAAAATATTAAGAACTTTTAAAGTTATCGCAGGATCCAGAAAACCACAATTTTCAGCAGTAATTCTAGTCTATTTGTTGCCATATTAACCAGAATTTTTGACGTAGAAAAAATTGTGATGACTTGCATAATGTCCATATTGCCATCTATCCACGTTTCAAGTTTCATGAAAAAATATTAAGAACTTTTAAAGTTATCGCAGGATCCAGAAAAGTGTGACTGACTGACTGACTGACAGACTGACAGACAGAGCGTAAACCATAAGTCCCCTCCGGTGAAACCGGTAGGGGACATTAAAGGGACTTGTTTACACTTTGATAAATTGACAAAATTGAAAAAAATTGTTTCGGATTTGCAAATTTTTATTGTAGTTATGATATTTGCTTTAAAAAAAATACCAAATTGTTTCCATGCTCTAAAATTTCCATTAAATGCAACTATTGACGATTTGAAAACCTGAAAATTATAAAGCGTCTCAGACGCGAAATGAGTTATTTTTAGTAAGAAATTGTGAATGGGATCCAAACTAGTATACCAGAATGCAGCCTGCGCATGCGCTTATCCGCTTTTGGTTTACAAACAATGCATCTCATTTCTGTGATCGAAAATATAAAAAAAGAGAAACAAAAGCCGGAGCCAGCGACATCGCTCGAATTTATTCAATCTTGGCGACAAGACTGAGTGTTTGCAGAACCATAGCAGTAACGTTGGAAGAGACGAAGACAGGGTAATGGCTTAAACACACGAATTGTAAGTAATATTTTAGAAGCTACGTTTAGTTTGGATATTTTACTCTGCAACGAAACCAGATACGCACTGATAACATAATTTGTTCATTGCGCGTTTTAAAATAAGCCTTTATGCCCCTATGCCAAGATGTTCGTATCAATTTAATAAATTCGTTATAACTTATAAGGAACACTCCAACACGAGTCAAATGAAGCATCAAATTAATGATAAATGATGAATTATGAATGATTAATTTATACGGTATATATTATATTATAAAATATACTGGTATGCAAATGTATATGTTATATTATGTAATCAATTATCATGACATGATAATATGATTATACAGTTTATTCCCTGATTTTAACATCAATTTTGTTGTTTCTTGAAATTGATATGTGATCAACTTTATATTCTAAAGCAAACCTTCTTTTTAAGGTATTTAGGAAGACGTGCCGGCCAAACTATTGCAAGTTTGACTGTTCAGCATAATGTTAGAACAACAAAGTCTTCACCTATGCACGGTCATCAGCCCCCGCCAGGTCTTGGCCTGTCATTTGTGTCACAAGGAAGTACCACACCTGGTCATGTGTCAAGAATTGGAGAGATAACATCTTACTTAGAGTATGCAAACAACACTGTCTTAGCATATTTTAATTGATAAAATAATATATTTATATTCAATAAGATTCTATGTGCTTTCTAAAGTTCCTTGGTAATATAATTGCTTTATCATTTTTTTTACCAGAAACTTTTTATGTTATGAAAACCAGAGGATATCCGATAGCTGGTTTGTTTTCTGAACCGTTCAGATAACTTGCATGGTGATTGGTCATGAAATTATTTCAATGCCATTCTCCTCCAATCTCTAGTTGTACAGCCCAGAAAAATATTGGTAGGTTCATAAGTTAATACTGGTGAATCAAGTAGCCCAGAAAAGTATTGGTAGGTTCATAAGTTAATACTGGTGAATCAAGTAGCCCAGAAAAGTATTGGTAGGTTCATAAGTTAATTCTGGTGAATCAAGTAGCCCAGAAAAGTATTGGTAGGTTCATAAGTTAATTCTGGTGAATCAAGTAGCCCAAAAAAGTATTGGTAGGTTCATAAGTTAATACTGGTGAATCAAGTAGCCCAGAAAAGTATTGGTAGGTTCATAAGTTAATACTGGTGAATCAAGTAGCCCAGAAAAGTATTGGTAGGTTCATAAGTTAATACTGGTGAATCAAGTAGCCCAGAAAAGTATTGGTATGTTACCTGATTGGCATGATATGAATAAAATAATGTTTAAAATAGCAAACAAATTTCATACATAGTTTTTATGATAAGTTTTAGTGTACATTTCAAAATTACAAATATGATTATATGTTATTTCATAGTAAATTGAAGGCAGCCAACAATTGGACGGTGGTGCCAATCAATGAAAAGAAGGGATACACGTACATGCACTGAGTACACAGAGATCATCAAGGAAAAAACCCTTCGATCAAAGTTCCTTTTTGATTCAGCTTATCCAAAGCTCTACAATTGCCTCTACAATTGCCCCTTATATATCCACCTGCGGCTAATGAGGAGCTGCAATATCCAATAGGTCAAGGGCAAGTAACCCGGAAACAATATGAAGATTTACTCATACGAATTGGTACATGGTGTATGTAACTATGTTGTTTTAACTAACTTCAACATACCATTATTATGAATTAAAAAATTGACAAAGCTGAAATCAATGATAACTGACTATGGGTAGTGTGAATTTGGCAGCATGGTTTTATAGGATGTATACCCTTGAGTATGAAAGTGCATGTGTGACCCTGACTGTTTTTTCAGTCAGTAGATGACTTTAGTATTTAAAATGATGCTTGAATTTATTTGTGTAATATGAAGGCGTGACCAAATGTGTAACATTATGGTCGACTGTGCTGTGATCATCATGGTGATAAAATGTGATTTTAATAAGTGAACTGCTTATAAACATAGGGCAGAAATACCATTGGTAAAATACTGACGAACATAGCATACAAGTGCCCTGAAATGCCATGAGAATATGTATTTGAGTTTTAAGTGTGTAAGGTATTGTGAATTTTGTTAATTGTTTTGTTATAAAAATATAGGATCCAAAGTATTCAATCATAGATCACTCTGAAAAAGAAGAATAAGTAAAAACCTTGTCTGGCAAATAACTACATAAACAATGGGCCAAGTTCCAGATTTTTTTGTCACAAGTCAAGACCATTAACAGGAATTGTTGACTCTTATAGGTGTTATGTATCATGATTTGTGTTAAGTTTTTTATGGGAGACCCATGATCAAACATGGTGAATTAATTGTTTTGTTATTACAATAGAGGATCCAAAGTATTTGATCATAGGTCACTCTGAAACAGAAGAATTTGTGAAGACCTTGTCTGGCAAATAGCTAAATAAACACTGGGCTCAGCATTTTCCTGATTTTTTGTCACAAGTAAAGACTATGAAAAGGAATTATTAACTCTTTTAGGTATAAGCTACCATAGTCAATGTTGAGTGCATGCTGCACACCACATTTGTTTATGTTCCATTAACAATGACATCAAAGCACAATGCTATATATAGATTATGTATTGTTTTCCATTGTTTATCAGTCTATAAACAACCATTTATTGTAATAGCCTTACATAAACTGTCATAAAGATGATAAAGTGCTGTTTATCCATAAATAAAAAATTGGTGGAATTCAGAAATAATTTGATCTGTCAAATGTTGAAAGTTGGAAACATTTATTCAAAATGTTATCAATTATAGTTTTGTTTCATGAATATAGAGTATTATGTTTTGTGTTCATTATGTTATGGATTTTGTTGTTTTGGTTAAAAATGTTTTAATAAAAAACATGAAGAAATAAGAAGCTAGTTGTTCAATTTTGATTTATTATTACATGTATATTACACAGCAAAACATTACTGCAAGAATTTTAAGTGAACACCTTATTATAATACATGTTGAGTTCAACACTGAACAAAAGAATATGCATCAATTAAAAACGACTCATAATACATTATTATATGAAACTGCATCATGATTCAAAAGTTAAAGAGCATATAGACAGCTAAAACCTAAATAGGTGAGCCTTGCCTTGGGAAAATGGGGCTTAATGCATGTGCGTAAATTGTCGTACGAGATTAACATGTGCTGATCATACCAATCATGCAGACAATTGCTGCTTTATTGTATTTTTTGTTGAAAGGGAGTCTCTTAGAGAAAATTCAGATAAGGCGGAAAGTGTTGCCCCTGATAAGCCTGTGCAGTCTGCACAGCCTAATCTTGGACAACCTTAAGTACATGCATTAATCCCCTTTTCCCAGAGCGAGGCTCAAATATTTATTAAATGATTTATTAAGTCTTCCACATAACATCTTTTAAGAAACTTTCAGTAAATCATGTTTATTTGGTGACAGACACGGCAAAATCAGTAGTAAATTCATAGTATTAATTTGTTTTACATTATAATACTTACATATTGTTGCTGGTTATAAATGTGGAAAAAGTTTGAATATGCATTTCTAAAATACATGTTAATTTTCTAAGAACTGCCCCTTTTATTTAAGGAATACTGTATGTATGCCCCTGTAATATTTCTGACAAAAGAACAAGATAAATAAATAATGATTAATAGAACAGTAAACTTGGTTTTAATTTTGTATACAAAGGATAATTATGTTCTTATTATTTACACTATATTGAAAGAAATAAGATTACATCATTTAATAAAGAATGCATTACTGAAGATTCAAATTTAAAACAACCGTTTATCCACTTAAATGTTGCAAGCATTCTTAAACAACAAGACTAAAAAAGCTGTTAACAATAATTTTATTAACTACTTCCTTTAAAAAAAAAGGCAGGTACAGTTTTGTTGTCGTCCCGTTAAAGGTGTCCATGTATCCAAAGAATGTACTGAGATCAATCTGTGTCCTCCACATCTTCAGTGCCAACACGTTGTTCGGAAACGTTTCCTGGATAAGGAGGGTGAGAGGATCAGTCACCACTTAACCCTTTTTCTGAAAAATATGAACACATAAAAAACTCAAAACCCCTTGCTAAATCTATCTATATATATATATTAGCTGTTATTGTCCAACTTTTATAAATAAACTGAATAACCAAAATATTTTTGAAAATAGTAACACAGTTTAGTAATTCATGGCATCAAATGCATGATGATGATGTAGCTGGCGCCAGACAACTCGCCCCAATACCAAACTCGCATCAAACATATGGTCACTCGCTCCAACCAAGAGACAACTCGCCCCAATTTATTTTCGTGCATCTTATTGTTTCTTTATTTAAAGTATTTTATCTTTATATTCTTTGTTAATTTAGCAAAGCACGTATATATTTTGATAAATGTGTATTTCAACAGTACATTGTAGTTTGAATAAATCAAATACAGGTCATCTGAAATGCATGTATCATATTTGTAAAAGCCAAGAATATTCTGGATATTCCTCTTTTTTCAATTGTTTTGAATATCCTCAAGATTTGATTTCCTGAATGTCGATGAAAACTTATTAGATAATAATACCACATATTTACAACTCACTTTTTTAATAGAGACCATACATAGTTTTAAAAAGTGGTTTAAATTGTGTATTTACTTTTTCAATAGGATACAACCATAATTAAACCAAGAAGTTTATGAAGAAGGGATCACTGGATTTTGTCACTTTGGTACAAGAAACAGGAAAGGTACACTTATTTAGCTGCATTTTTTTTCTGTTGATTTCATTTGAGAATATTGAAATAATTTGTAGATAATGTTTTCAGATATTCAGGCAAGTTGAGATTTGATTGAAATTTTTTTATGTCATTTCACAATATTCTTGAATGGTAACAGAAAAAAACACAGTTCAACGCACTAATTGTTGATATATAAAACAAAGTCTTTGTATGTAAAACTGTGTTGCTACATGAGCAAAGAATTTAAAAAATGATCCTACACTACACTAGGTGAATATTGAAATTTTACAAAAAATACTGACAGAAATGTTTAAAAATGGTGTCATGAAAAATAAAAAATTCTATATGTACATGTAGCTACATCTTGTGTCAAAATTCTTAGCTTTATGTTCAAAACATTTATTGTTAAATGCAGAAATGTCTTTTCAAGGATATCATAGACCACCTTACTTATACGGAAGCATAGGAGCTGTTGAAGGAAATTGCTGCCAGACAGTCAGCAGTTATCACTGACAGCCTGTCCTGGCCAAGCTTGGACCATCCTCAAGCTAACCATGATGGTGTGTTTGCAAGAATTGTCCATTTGGTAGACCATGATGAAGACCAGCTTTGTTGTGGCATGGCCTGACAATACTGGGAAATTTGTCATCTGCTAAATGTCATCCGCTGAATTTCTAAAATTAGCCATTTCTTCGATTTTTTTCAAAGAATACTATCAGAATAGCAAACAGTTTGGATCCTGATGAGACGCCACATTCTGTGGCGTCTCATCTGGAACCAAACTGTTTGCAAAGGCCTTCAAAATTCGGTTCCAGCGCTTAAAGGGTTAACTATGAGTTTTGGGTTTAAATTAATAACCTACCAGTACCATTCAAATGCATTTTAGTTAATAATAAATGTCATTGTCATATAACACACAATAATGAATATGTCAATAAATGCACAGCATCTTGAATTGCCTGCCAACAAATAATGTTGTCACTGTCAGTTATGAGGAAAGAAAAAGATACTGTAATGTTTAAATGATCTCAGTACTCCAAGGCTAATGATAAATTTAATTTATTTGCGCGAATACTAAAGTTAATTCTGTATTCAACTTGGCTTTTAATTTTAGTCTCTGTCTGTAACTTAAGTGTAAACGAGGGAATCAGTTACGCGTTCTGTGATGTATATGCATATACTTATGTAACGAAAACGAATCATTTGATCAGTTATACTATTTTAATCTAATAAAAAAAATAATCATACGCACTATTGAGTTTTACAATAAAAAAACATATTTTACCTTCTTCCGTGTTTGACAATACAGATTCCGCCATATTTGTTGTTGTTGTTGTTGTCACAATGCGTGTTTATATTTAAATTTATATTTAAAATCTATATTTAGTCGGGGAAAAAACCGATCCAAGGGTAAGTGGTTCGAGCCTTGGTGCGGCTTACTTTTTTCTTTCTTATTTTTACTTTATTTTTGTTTTAAACTGGAGCACGTTATTTGCGATGTTTAAATTTATGAATTCAAAGCATAAAATGAAAAACTTCAAAAAAATGCAATTTAAGTGTGAACAAACCCTTTTAAGACGCGCATACCGCTTTTTTAATACACTGTCGCAATACGCTAATATAAAATTGTTACTATCATCTCAATGGCAATTGACATTATCAGACATTAACAGTGCGCGTTTAAAACCATTAACTCATCACCTACGCGATATCGTTAGGGGAAATCAAGATATAAATGCATTCTGCACAAATCATATTTGTTTAAAAAAAATACAAATTCAGAAGATCTTGTATCTGGATATCAAAGAAAATAGAGATTTATGTTGAACATAAATTTCTTGCGTACAGGACAAAATCCGTTCAGGTTTATAGTCATATAATTTGTTGGAACGGGTATAAAATGTTGTATCTGTTTTACAAATATAATATGTAGATGATATATTATCTGCACATAGTATTGAAAATGCGACTGAAATATTATTTCATAACATAAGTCAGTTATTGACATTTTAATAACAAGTATTTAAGATTAGTTTAAACTTATTTATTTTAGCTCGATTGCATCGAAAGCCTATGACTTATATAAACGCTCTCGAGTCCGTGTCCTGGGCCTAGAACCAGTACTTGGTGTCTTTGGGGGGAGATTTAAAAAACGCTCCCACGGTGTGGATCGAACTCGTGACCTCCCGGTCGCTAGGCGGACACCATATCCATACATCACTGTATGTACAAAACCGTTAAGATTAGTTGGATGAAAGGTAATTCTGAATTAGAAAATAAGTTTTTGTTTCATCGCAACCAACAGTTATGCACGATCCGTTGTAGTAGCTTTTAATTTCGCAGGTGAAAGAATTATCTTGAGAAAACCGTTCGAAGCCAGCGTGACCTGTATGTTTTGAGTGCAACTACAATAGCGTCTGAATAGACACATTTCTTTAAAAAAACTCGAATGATAGTGGGTCAAAGCAATCTATAGATATCGTTCTGAAACGAAATGGTCTACGAATTTACAAATCGTTTATTAGACAAACTGATAGGTGAAAAGCGATAAACATTCATTTTTTAGTGAAGAATATTCAATTTGTATAATTGATCACTAAAATCTTTATGAAATAAAGAAATGTCCGTATTCTATGCGAGAAGTGATTTCGTATCTTAATAGGTTCAAAAATGTTATTTTCAAGCGATGTTGAAATACATGACAAACTTAAATAATTAAAAAAAGATAAATTCATCGTGATAATGAAACATCTACTGTTTTCGGATGTGTGATAAGTTTTCTTGTAAAGAGTGTGCCTACCTTCGTTAACTTTTAAAGTCGCCATTTAAATCATATCATCCAAAATGAATACAAACGTTTATTCGCTGTGATAATTGCAGACTTATTTGTATGTCTGATCTCATACTGGATGTGCAGGTTATTGTATTGAACAAGAACATTGGTCTTTATGATGCGCAAGGAGAAGACATACGCAATAATATATATTATATGATACATCCGGCATATGGTTTAAGTATTGTCAACAAATAATTTAACTCAAAGTAATGCAAGTCTGTAAAATGGTTGAAACCACTATATAACGGACTGCATTGAATTGAAAAAAAAGAAAATTCAAGATTTTTGGTGGCAACAATCGTCAGTACAAGCTTAAAATAAATATTTATTGGAAGATATCACTGACACACATCGCGTTATGAGGACATTTTTTTATCTTAATAAAGGTAATATGAACGAATAAAGAAGTGTGAATAGTGCATTAAACAAATTGGACGGATTTAAATTAAATGTACATGTATTTTACCTCGGATTAAAAATGGAATACTTATGATTCTCAGCTAATTTAAACAAAGTGTTTAATGTGTGCTGTTCATTTTGTAAGCTGAATTATACAACGGCGGAATATCTCGTTTAATAATGACCCATTTGTGTGGTCATTTGTACCGGTCTATATTTCTGGAATTTTCTATTGAGAAATTCGTTGTTTTGAACTTGTTTGTGGTTTGAATGTTTGTTTTTTAGAATTCTTTTTGAAAATATTTTGATTTGTAATTGTTCAGTCTCCTGTTATTTTTTTTCGTTTTCCATTTGATTTTTCCAATGATCATTATGTCAATACAGTTTAGTCAATTACTTGATGCACGGCTTCCGCAGTTGCTCATCAATAGCGAAAATTTCGCAATTTCGGCGATTGAAATAATCGTTCAAGGTGTAATTGAACTGAAAATAATACTGCGCAGTGTGCATTGACACCGGTCATGACTTAAATGTTATCGAGACAAAGATAATGGCTGGTGTGATTTAACAAAACAAATATTTAACAATACAAACTATCGGCTTAGAAAAACCGCGAACACTAAGTGTTAATGGAGCACCAGAGTTGTCGCCGAACGACATAACACTTAACTTCAAAAATGTAATTGGATATAGTGATAGTTTTAATAGTTTATTAACGTCCCTTCAATACACATATTTGACAGCTATATACACATAGAAGTTATTCATAGATTACAAGTGTATTGCCACTCAGTACAGAGTTATAAGAGACAGCTCTCTATCTAAAACATAGGTATTTAATACTTTATACATAGAGAAATAGAAAAACAATAATAATTAACTAAAAAAACATAAGCATAGCATAAAATTAAATCAACTTAACAACCAGATAGGTTATGAGCTCCAGTTGACAAATTAAAACACATGCAGTTTCTAAACAGCATGGGAGATAACATTTATATATATATATACACTATAAAATCAACTAGACACCCAGATACTAAGGTTATGAGCTCCAGTTGACAGATTTAAAACAGCATGAGAGATTACGTATTATATATAGGATTTTTTTATTTGAACTCATCAACAGATAATTTACAAATTTATATGTGAGCATCACTAAAATCTGATAAAACATAAGTCTTGCTAAAAGTTAAGAGAAGGCTTAAAATGCTATTTATACAAGAGTTGTGTTCGTGTAGTTAAGATCATATGGCAGGTCTTGGCACTGACTTTTACCATGTTTTCATTTGAAAGTACAAACACTAGTTTATCATTATCACAGAGCGAGTTAAAAGATCTGTTTATCTCATTAGCTTTAGAGATAAGGTCAATCCTAACACAGTTGACGGCATCACAGTGAAACAAAACATGAGATTCATTTTCAATATCTAGCTTACATAAGGGACAGATACGCAGATTTTCGGGAATATTCTCATACCTTCCAGTCTCTAATCTAAGTGGAGCAGTTCCACATCTAAACTTAGCAAGAGCAGATCTTTGTCTTAAGGGTAGTGTAGATGTAACATACGTTTCTACAGCAAATGTTTCTTTAAACTGTCTATACGTTCTAAGTTTATTACGCCCTCTACCAGATGGCCCACCTTCAGCATTAACATTATTTGTCCATATGCTAACATATTTATGCATGGTGTGGGACAACACTTGTTCACAGAAATCTCTCAGGTTTCTGTCTCTACAGTCATTCAATGGATTTAACAAACAGATATCATTAAAATGAGTTTTACATTCAAACTGCCAATTCTTACAAGTTCTGCTACTTTTAACGGAACAGAATAAAAATACTTTTTGATTCATTCTACCACTGTCCATATTAACAAGTCTATACCAATGGTGTGCAATAGATTTCCACTGTTTAACATGTGGTGGTTGCCAGGCAGTGTCGCCATACAAAGCATTTATAGGTGTGTATCGGCCTGTACCAAGGAAGAATCGAATAGCTCGACTTTCTACTGCATTAATACACGAAAATGATTTAGTGCCCCAAATGGCCGCACCATATGAAATTATAGGCCAGACAGTCGTATCATATAATTTGGTAAATACTTCATATGGCAAACCGCCTGCTGATTTACATTTAGCAATTAAAAGACCAAGCGCTCTGCCAGCACTTTGTGCCACACACTTAGCAGTGGCACCAAAATCTAGATGCTCATCCAATAGGATACCAAGGTACATGTACTTGTTCACAACTTGCAAATTGTAGTCACCACATGTAAATGAAATTGTTGTTCTATTTCTACAATTAGGTCTAAAATGCACTATGTGATATGTGCGGTAATGTTTCGGTCCTATGAATCCCAGTCCGGTTCTAATAGTTATCCAAGTCCACAGGACTTTAGGAATGTCTGTAACATTCTTGAATAAATAAATTTGCAAGTATATTATTCAACGAACAATACAAGATAACCGAAATAATGAACATAGGTTTTGTAATTAAAAAACAATTATTTCCAAGAAATCACAGATTTAGCATACACTACCGAATACATGTCAGTTTCTTGATCACCCCGACTACTTATTTAATTATTGAAAAAAATAGAAGGCAACAAAAGATTGTTCATGCGTTGATTTAAAAACTCTAAAATAATATTGGTATATAATTGCACATATTTACCTATTTTATATATATCTTTCACTTGTTCAATATTCTATGTACTAGTCGCCAGCATAAATGTTAAACACGTCACACTCGTTTGAGGACGCTTACACTTTGTTAGATTATCATTTTAATAAGGTCGGATACACATTGGTTAGAATTAATATAGTTATCATTTAAAAAGAATAAAATAAAAACTTGATATTTCCTAAAAATTTGACACTACGAGTCATCACTTGTTATTTTGACTAGCTATGACAAATGATAACACTATGCATACGCACCCAGTTTAAAATTCGAATTGATAACTTGTCACGATTTTGTTTAAGATATGAACTTTGTTGCCGTTGAAACACTGAACAAAGAATATTTTAAAATTTACAAACTCTTATTAAATTATCGACATGCATCGTCTTAGCAATAACGATTCGATATTAATACAAAAAGCGATTAAAATTTGTTTACTTGGCATTTCAAAATGAGTTGTAGCCTCGTAGAATTTTTTTTTGAGACCTGACATTTTCGAAAATTCAATATTTGGCTAGAAATTATTGTAAACATCTCATGGTCTTTAAATTAAGGACAGTTGCCCGTGATTATTCAATTCATGGCAATACAAACACAACAGCATTAAACATAATTGCTAACGATGAAATAATGTTGACGAGAAGCAGCTGTTAATAATATATCCAAACACATAAACAAAAGTGTACTGACAATAATTATAAGCTGCTATTCAACTTTATAGGAGATAAAGACCCAAGCAAATGATTGTATTATCTATAACAGAATGCATTAATTTAACGCGAGAAAAGAGTAATATATTGACTTACTGACTCGTAACCAGCAGAGAAAAGAATAAGAAGAACCTACGCGCGATTTCTTAACTATTAACGAAATCTTTTTCGCTTTTGCTTAACGTTCAGACTGATTTAACTTGGAGTTAGAAAACTATTATTGATTACATGTTTTACGGATCTAGCATTTACTCACATTAAGAGTATTACAATTGATATCAATAAACCGGGATTTGGTAAATAATATATAACAATGCGTGGATATGTTCTAATACATTACTTTTTACGAGCAATATTTGAATAACTTTTTTGGTAAATTCATTTTAAGATGACAAATGTTAAGTCTTCCTTAAAAATAAATTTCAAATGGAAAAGAACCTTATTATTTGTCGTCATTAAAATAAATACATGTCAAAAATGTAACAATCGCTCTATATACTCAATGCTGTACCTATAGACCTGCTCAAGCATGCTTGCTCACTTAGCGGAACAAAGCCTACTTTCTTCTTATTCAGGACTGGAACACTTATATAGAGAATAGGTTAGTGTTGATTATAGACCAGGTTTATCATGCGAGGCTTAGAAAACAAAAAGAACGCGCAACCGAATTCGCTGTAAAAGTAAGATAAAATGTGAATGTGTGTGGATATAAGCAAACGTATCGACGAAATTTATACTCAGTGGTGTATTTGGCAAACAGTAATTTAGCGAATTCTTATGCCCTTCAATCATATGAACAAGGCCAAGACAGATTGAGAGTGGGTTTACACACTTATTAATGGGGTTGAAATTGAATTGTATCCCACTTGTAGCGAATTCGGTTGATTAAAGCCCCGTTGATAAAATATCTGCTATAAACCACAGCACGTGCTACGTTGTTAGGCTACGTTGTAAACAAATGTAGTTCCTTGCATATAACAACTAAATGTTATATTGATGTTATACAACTTAAAGATTTGCAATTCAATATGAATAAAAATGGTATTAATAACGCACGACTCTTTGTCACAGAACGATATTCTGATTTAAAAAATGATTATTTGATCAGCGGTTATTTTTGAAACGCGGAGTAATACACTGACCTTGATTACACTGCAGTCATTATCAAAGTACGACAAACACAAAAAAAGGTTTACTGAATAAACAGTGGGATAAATAGAATAATACATTAGTGTTGATTATAGGGTCCGTGTATATACCGTCTTTTCCTTTTTCGTTTTAAATTCGACACAACGAAACATGAGAATTAACGCATATTAGTTCATATTCCGATTTTCTAATAACCGAAACAAAAACAATATTTTTTTCCTTTTTTTTATTTTTGAAAGATCGTCTAATAAATGACCACACCCCACATTATACCCCCCTCTCAACCCGCCCCCCCCTACCCAACCCAAACAGAATATTTTTTTCTTTGAAACATGGTTAAAACAACAACAACAAATATTTAATTACTTTATTTTTGAAGGACCGTCCAAACTTCCCACCCAAGCTATTGCTATCAAACTTGAAATAAAATCTTTGTTTTATTCAATATAATACATAGCATGTATACATGTATGTGATCATAAAACAAATTGATACCATGTAGCAATAATAATGTTCACACATGTTATACAAGATATGCTAATATATTCTTTAAAAAAAAAGAAAGAAAAGAAAAAAAGAAAAGACAGAAAAGAAAAGAAAAACAACAGACTAAATATGAATAAGGATGAGTTGTAAGAAGTGGGTAGAAAGCGTACTGGACTTGTTATGAAATTTTAATGCGTTACCATTTTTGTTCAAATATATGAAGTGTATCATTGTTTAGGGCTATTTCTTTTTTAATTTGAATTTTCAGTTTTAAATAATTGATAAAACAGTTCATTGTAGGTGTTATTTTTCTGTATTTGATACTGAATATGAAATATTTCATATATATAGTTATGTAATTCACAGCATTATTAACTTCTTGTTTTTAGAAGGTATTAACCTCTAAACTGACGTTTAAGAGAGATAGTTTAACATTTAATTGTTGTTTCTCTAGAAAGGTTTAAATTGATTCCATAGAGATTGAATATGTTTACACTCCCAGAAAAGGTGTTCTATTGTTTCAATATGTTCACTACACATATAACATAGATTTGTATTGGATAGGTTGCACTTAAAAAGATATTTATTTGTAGCTATGATTCTCTGGTGTATTTATATTGAAAATTTCTTAGTGTGCTATCAGTAGTTGATTCATATGACATGATAAATATTTGTTTCCAATTTAATTCTTCTTCTTCAAGAACGTATTGCCATTTAGTTTGAGCTTTAAAGATTGCGGTAGGGTTTTTAATTTGAGGTGTGTAAACTATTTTGTTCGTTTTGTTTTGTTTTGCAATTATGTTTTCAACGAAAGTTTTTTGACTACATGGTGTGTTATTTGTATTGGTACCAGCTTTAATATGTATGGGTATACTTTTGATCAATGTGTAGTACATCAGGAAATTACTTGTAGGTATTCCGAATATGTAGCATACGTTTTTAAAAGAATAGAAGTCGTTTGTTCTGAAGTCGTACAATTGATCAACATATTTTATGTTTCGTTCAAACCAATGTTAATAGAAAAATGTTTTATTGTTAGTTGTTATGTCTTTATTGTTCCATAAAATGATTTTACTGTTTATTTTGGTATCTAAATTTTGAGTAACTTTAAACCATGCCGATAGAACATTCGATAGAAATATGTTTTTGGTTAAAATTTAATCTAAGATATTCTTGTCGATATTACATTCAAAAAGTAAGGAGTCACCATATGTTTTTAAAATTTTCTGGTAGAATAATTTCCATTTACTCGTATTGGTATTATCTAAATATCTTTTAACCCAACTGCATTTGATTGCATTCAGGAATGAATCTATGTCTGTTAGTCTAAAACCTCCATATTCTACTGATTGAATTAATTGAGTTCGCTTAATTTTATCGGGTTTTCCGTCCCATATGAAATTAAATATTTCTGATTTTATATCGTCAATAATATCATTTGGTGGGTTTGAGAGAACTGTTAGTGTATAAATTAATTTAGGGAGTGCAAACGTTTTCAGCACATTGTTTTTTCCTATGAGTGTAAGTTAACGGTGCTGCCCTGATTTTAAACAATTTTTAAATTTTTGTACTTTTGGCAATATGTTTTTTAGGACTGTTTCATTTTCATTGTTTGTAAAGATTATTCCTAACATTGTTGCTTCATTTGATGTCCAGTTGAATTTCATTTCTTATTTAAGATGAATATTACTTTGTTTAAATTTACCTACTCGTAGCACAGTGCATTTACTTTTGTTTAGTTTAAGACCCGATGCTTTTCCAAAGAGGGTTAGCGATTCTATAAGATTATTGAATGAGACAATGTTGTCATTTAAAAAATAAGTTGCATCATCAGCAAATAGGGACTGTTTAATTTCTTCGTCAGGTTCTAGCGATATTCCTTTTATATGATTATTTTATTGGATATAGTGTGATAGATACTCGAAGAAATAAAGTCTTATTAGTTTGTTTTATGACTTTATAAATGTTCAATAGATTGTGGAAAATATACCTGAACTATTACCTTGACCTTATTGAATAATTTGAACAATTTCCCCCATGATGGCTTACGTTATACTGTCAAGCACTCGAATAGTCGAGCGCGCTGTCCTCTGACAGTTCTTGTTTTACACCAATCTAACTTGATCTAGGATTCTCCTATTGTAAATAACCTTCGTATTGCACGCTTTCTTGTTGGTAGTTTCATATAGCATACTAGTATTGGGCATTGTTAACGGATTTTTTTCGAGTTTTAATTCGATGCAAACATTACTATTCAGCAGTATTTATTTTATAATTGGAGCTTCTGTAATCTTTTTCATAAAATTACTCTGTGTGCATTGAAATGCTAGTACTTGATATCTTAGAATCTTTTTTGTGCAATCGCGATTCATGCAAGCAAACCACTTGGCGTAAATCGTAATTTAAAGAATATATTTGTTAATTATAATCATAGGTAATAGCTTGCAGCCAGCGATTTATGATAATTCTGTTTTAAACGTGGCTTTTACCTATGGGAAGGTGTTATTTTAAAGAGATTATATACATTTCCAATAAACAACTTGAGAGCAAAGTGATACCCGTTTTAACATTGGTGATTAATTGCGGAAAATTATACACATTTGTTAATTAAGGTAGCGCACCTCTAATGGGCACATATCCAAATATAATCTAAGTAATTATTTTCTTAATCAGCATCATTTCAATGAACTACATGCAAATTTGTAGGTAGGCTTTCCATGCTTTTTAAAAAAATATACCGATTTTTTCAAAACCACCCCCACGCTCGGCTTTTGTCCAGTTTATTTTCACCCCTGGAGTATATAAAAGTTCCATAATTCATTCAAATTTCCAAATATGGGCATGCAGTTGGTGTGTACAGATGCTGTAAAGGTGTTTAAAGTTTAAACAAGATGAAATAAGTATTCTTTTACAGACATTTATTTTTTACAAATTTTTATCTATGGAAGAGCGCCATGAAATGTAAGTGATTTCAGCCAAGTAAAAATTGGGTCGGTTAAAAAAAAAAGTGTCATAAAATTCAAAATAGTATCATTTAAATCATATTTTAAACTTAGTTTTTATAGAAACACTATATACAGCAAAAATACCAAGAAATAGACAGATTTACCGTTTACTTTTTGAAATAAAAATAAAAATGCAACATGCATAGTTCGTATTTTCAACAGTAAATCACCCAATTTCGCCATAACGTTGTTTTAATTTTAATAATTGAAGAATGTGCATAAAAATTGCAACATATTTAACAATAAATATAGCTTATATGCCATATTAAATCAAATTACGTTAGAAAATAAATAAAACGCGTCGCAAAAAGTATACGTCGTCGGCAGGATTCGAACCTGCGCGGGAATATCCCAAAAGATTTCTAGTCTATCGCCTTAACCACTAGGCTACGGCACCTAATAGTAGGCTCTTCAACCTTCGAAGAAATCGCGGGAAATCATTAGAGGTGCGCTACCTTAAGTACATCTATTCATATCTAAGCCTAAGCTTTCATTATTGTTATTGCTGTGCAGCGATTTCTAAAGTCCAAATGGTCGTTTTAAAACACACATTTAGATATTAGTAATTTATATTACATTTGAAAACTCCCTCTGTTTGTACAACACTTCATCAATCATAAAATGTGCTTTCACAGTCACAGTTTCCATTCGTTGGGTGCACGAACTTAATTGTTTCGAAGCGTCTTTTGTTTAGTCTCAGTGTTAATTGTCCATTAGAATAGTCCACCGACATTAGCTTTGTGCTTGAAAAACGACTTTGTCTTCTTTGCAATTCAAAGCTATCCGAGCAAGCGAACAATGCCACTGTTCTTGTACGAATGGTCTTACTATAGTAACAATATATAATAGGGTTCATGCAACTGTTGGATATCGCCAACCACTGCGCTATTGGCGTAAGAATATTCACCATAGCATCAGCAGTCGAACTTTTTTCAGGCGGAGGATTGAACGAAAATATTAAGAAGATTACATATAAAGGAAGCCAGGAAAATGCAAATAAAAATACAATAAGAACTAACATTTTGATGACTTTCACTTTAGACTTCTGAATGACGTTATTGTAACGGGATATTCCGGTTGCGTTTCTTGTTGATACTTTAATGGCTATCATGAAGCAGCAGAGCATTATCAAAATTAATGGTACAACATAGCAGGCTATGAACACGACCAATAAGAACACGAACGCACCGTTATCAACAGGCCAGACTTGCTCACAAAAATGAAACAGCTGGGTCCTAATTTGTTCCGTCTTTAATTTGTAAAAAATAGCCCAAGGCAACATAATAAATAAGGAAAAAGTCCATATCAAGCAGACGATTGTCTTCCCGATTCTCCATGTCATCTTGTATTCCAGTGTGTAACATATGGCAAAATACCTGGAAAATCAAATTAAGGAATACGTAGAAACTATAATTGTCTATACAAATAACATGTTACACTATATTTTTAAATTCAAGTTATTTAAACGCTTTTATCAAGCGAATGCTAGAAACTATATATTATCACAATTGTGACAATCATCCAAAAAGCCGTATAAAGAGCTAGTTTTTACATTCGTCGAATGGAAATTCTATAGCAATTTCATTTAATAAAAAACAATTTCGTACGAAAGGTTTGTTTAACATAAGTGAAATGAATTCTAAGTTGAAACTGTGCATAATTTTATGTTACTATAATACATTTTGCTTATGTATAGTTTCTTATCATAAGGACCAACACATACACGTTGACTCGTTGAGTGTTGTGCGTTAAACTATTGGCACGAGATTTACGTCGGACAATTTCAAAACGGTGCTAAACTGGAGAATTTGTTGTAAAGGATTGCAAAACTTGCACATATTCAGCTTGATGTCACATGACATGAAAAATGCAAACTTATATTTTATACGTATTATACATTGCAAAAATGGGTAGAGCTTTGTCGGACAGTTTTGAGTCTACGGACAGCCGCACTGCAAACAGACAGACGGACAGACACCCA
This sequence comes from Dreissena polymorpha, assembly GCF_020536995.1. Lineage (NCBI taxonomy): Eukaryota > Metazoa > Mollusca > Bivalvia > Myida > Dreissenidae > Dreissena > Dreissena polymorpha. The sequence continues at coordinate 33,628,965 of NC_068356.1, forward strand.
TGGGGATTTCCGTCAGGGTGATACAACTTTGCTTTGAATATTTAATTGGAGATAACAACCGATTCCATAATATTTTGAATTTCTGCATAAAAAATTATTATTAAAACAGCATTATTATGAATGTTTAAGAGATGCAAAAGCATTCGTTTTTTTAGTATTTGAAACAAAACTCGCAACAACCTACTTTGCATATCGTTTTGCTACTTGCGGATTTATTTCGTAACTAAAGAATTCTATGCATACCTATCGACTGCAATGGCTGCCAGAAAGTTGACAGATGCGCACACGGAAACCCCCTGGAGGTAGGGAGTCGCCTTGCACATGAACGCTCCATAGCGCCAGCCTGAAACATGCGGGGAAATACGATTTATTTCACGATTTGCAGAAATATAACCGATGAAACATAAAGATGTCAAATTAATTTGAGATTTATAAACTATTTTTATTTTCATTGATCTATTACATTTATGAAATGTTTTATACGATAATGAAGTATACGGATAAATATATTTTAAATTGGGTTCTTTAGCCAACACAATTACATTTTTCGAATGATGGATAATCGCAACTGTTAGTATTTGATCAAAGATGCCCATCACGCTGTTTCTCAATAACACTATAATACTCCATTATCGGAATGTAAAGATGATTAAATACCACATCATTAAACAAAATGTTATGACACACAATCTGCTTTATCATTAATTTAATAAAGACGTGTAAGCCTCGCAGCGCATTAAAATGTTATTTTTTATATGATTAAAACTGCGAAAATTATTTCGCTAACTTCGACACTTATCACTTAAAATAGTTACACTCGGAACTAGGTGTGAGGAACATTAGTTTATTTAATAAAAAATAGTTACACTCAGTACATATGCTTTATATGTACATATAAATTTAATGGGAACTTTAAACTATGTCGATGTAACTTTATGGTTTCGATGAATAATATAACATTTTTATGAAAGGTAGTTTGGCATTTGAACAATCTTTTGATAAAACGAATCAGCTATGAAATTAGGAAAACACCATAATCAAGCTGCAAACGCATATCACTGTCTTTCATGACCTGTTAATTTAACTAATAGAGACAAAAGAAATACATCACATCGATTTAAATCTCTGTAGGAATTGGACCTTCAAGGGTCTAAAGAGTGTACTGATGCATCACGACAACTTAATACGTGTGGATAATGGAGTGTCGAAGAATTTCTGTTTTCGAGAGAGAGCCCGGTTAACAGATGACTTCTAATTGTATTGTGAGATTATTTTGCGTTTTAGCTAAGTGATTAATACAATTGATTTTTTTCCATTCAACATTACTATATGTGTTCACAAACGCGAACATAATTGTTAAGTTGTGTTTTTTTCAACGTGTCATACATAGCAACTCTCAAAAGCTGATGGTAATTTTACTTCTGGTAGTAAATATTTTGCAAGTGGCTGTATAACCTGTTTTAATACGAGTTTTAAGAGCGTCTTTACCTGAAAATAATTCTAAATAATATTCCACCTGCGCTGTATTATTCAAAAGGCATCAGTTGTCTAATATGTCACGATAATAACAGCTGTCGTGCAATATTTCCACAACATATATCTACTATTCTGGTTATAGTTTTGTGGTAAATTGTATTACGGAATATACAAACACAATTTAGAGATAGAGAACTACGTTTTGGGGATTTGAATTTATATACGTATTTTTTATAAGTAAGCTTATTCTTTAAATAGTCCTTTTAACGTTTTGGTAAATTGACAAAATTAAAACAAATTGTTTCAGATTCGCGCATTTTCGTTGTTGTAATTATATTTGAGAAGAAACACTAATACTGAACATTTACCATGCTATAAAAAATTCATTATATGCATCTTTTGATGATTTCAAAACCTTAAAATTATAAAAAGCGAAAATATTGAATAATTTGGAGATTTCATTTGCCGCCGTTATATTTTGTGACACTATGAGGATTGCTAATATTCAGCATAAAATACATCATGCATTTGATGAGCACGGATGGTCGATTGGTCTTAGCGTAGACTTTTACTCCATGGATCAGAGGTTCGAGCCCAGTTGTGTGTTACTTTTTTTGTTGTTTTTTTTATAAATTTTATTCTTGTTTTTTTTACTGGATTTTTTTAGATCCAATGTTTACATTTATCAATATAAAGCAATTAATGACAAACTTCAATACATACCAAAATATGTGAGAAAGTTCTTTAAAGTGTAAATAATATCACTAAAAAATAAGTTATGTAAACAATTGTCGTTGAGAATTGATCATATTTTAAACGTGACATACATGTTCTCGATATTCATCGTAAGACAAACATTACTTAACTGTTTTATTAAATGTGTTTTTGATAAGCTTCAATATATAACCCATGTGTGAAGAACCTTTATATCATTAATTATGAGCTACATTTCTAAACTAAATATGAGTAAGTACATAATGTTATATACACTTACCATTTAATGGTAAGTGTATATAACATTATGTACTTACTCATATTTAGTTTATATAAGCTATCCAAAAGAGTTATTGGCAGACAGAATACTGCTACGAGCATGTCGGCAAAGGCCAAGTTGACTATGAAGAAATTGATTAAAGTATGAAGCCGGCGTGTCCGACAAACGACCACAATCACCACAAGGTTTCCAAAAAGCGCGAATATAAATATTAATCCATAAGCGATTGAATATAGCAAGAGTATGTACATCGGCTGACGAATATTCGGAATCAAACCGTTATCACTGATATATGTTGTATTTGCAAGAGAATCAGAATTCCTCGTGGTGTTTGAATGATTCAGCCACTTCGCATCAACTTCGAGATCCATCATTTAATTATTTTTCAAACTTATTATGATTGTAAACATTTATATGTTCATTAAAACCATTGTCATCAATCAGAATTTCGAAATTGTGTTTTTGTTCAAACTTATTAAAAAACCTCACATTTGTATTGCAAACAACGTCAGTAAAAACACACGCAATATCATTTAACTTAAATTTACAAATCTCACCGTTTAAATTGTAATATTGTTCTATCAGTTATCCTTACTATTCAATTGATGTCGCCGACGCGTGCTGCTTCAATGTTTCAGGCCTCATAGTAAGGGCAAAACTCGGTGGTCTATTGCGGCGATCAGCCTTGGTGTATTGTTCAAAACACTATTGGCTTTTACCATGCACGTGAGTAGTTGATAAGAAGTCTTCTTTTAATCGGTGCTTTTTGCAAATTACATCATACACAATTTTATCATTTCCAATAACAGTCAATTAAAGGGATATAATGACTAATGATACAAACCGCAGCTCAGAATCATTTCAAGAGAATCTAGTTCCTTTACAGTTTTGAATAAAGGGCAAACATTCTAAAAAATTCAAATATACAAAATGTTTTGGTATTCACAAAGCTCACGTCCTTTTATCAATTAGGACACATCAAATTCTCGTCTGATGTAATTATGACTCATAGGTATTTTAAAACATATTTGTGAGTTTTACACTTTACAATTTAAGTGTGTATTATATTCGTTTTTGACGTCTTCAAATAATGTCCATGCTAATACGTTAATTTATCGGATTACAATTTGGTAAAAGAAGCATTTATATATTTTTTTCGAATAATATTCATATTCGAATTTTACATATGTATGATCAAAATGTACATCGCAATGAAATTTAAAGTTCTATCACATAAGTTTAGTTTCTGGCTGTATTTGTGTACCAAATAATGGTAAAATACAACAAGCAGTTTTTTTCGATAGAGACACATAATGTAAAAATTTCAATTAAAAAGCATTAGTCCCTACGTTTTCTTTCATTTCTAGAAAAGCTTATTGCGTATGTATTGCTTTCTATGTTGCATGAACCTTGCATTATACCTTGGCATAGATGTCTACATTTACCTACAATAAGAAATTAAATAAGTTCTGAAAAGCTTCAAAAACTGATTTTACGTCGTTCATGCTTTCCATTTTATACGCCAGAGACATACACACATGTTGAGCTGGTTTTCGTGTATTTGTAAATCATTTGAAACCCCGAATAAATTATGTCCTCCGATGTGATACGTTGTATACTTGTATTGGATTATTCAATAATTGACATAATTTCAAGACAAACATGTTTGTACTCACCTGAGACATAATTAAAAATAAATAAAACATGTATAACGGCGTTCTAGTTTGTTTACAAGCACCTATGTCATTCGTTTGTTTGATACTTTTTTCTTATAAGTAAAGTAAGGAAAAGCCGTTGCCTTTTTCTTTGTCGAAGCTTGCTTATTATGATAATATATATATATATATATATATATATATATATATATATATATATATATATATATATATATATAAATTTTAAGAATTATGACAACTATAAAAGGTAAATGCCTCGCCCGCATGTGTAATTCTTAAAACCATAAAAAACCCATCACACTTTATTCTTTTAACAAAATAAAAATTAATCTGGAGGACTAAGTTATCTTAACCAAAACAAAATAGTTAAAAGCTTGCAATAATTGTATTTATCCAAGAAGTGAACACTTGTTTTTCAATAATTTTTATAACAGAGAACAACACATGTCTTGCTTATTATTAAACTTGTTTTTTTCAAACAACATGCAATGGTAGATTGACCTCGACACTCTGTTTAAAGTCTCCCAGTTGTTTACACAAGCCTGTGCTGGAATGACAGAGGTTGCGCGTCGCGTGAATTACTGCAGAACATTTTAGTCTGGCATCCAGAATAAATATGTGAATGCATTGAGTTGAAAAATGATTGCCACAGATAATGTGTTAGGATATACATTAAAAGTAATATGCAAGCGTTTGTAATTTTAATGAACAAAGATTACATACTATTATTAAAAAAAATAAAAAATGCATATTCTTTTTTGCAATTTCGGAAAATGTAATTTTCAAAATGGCCGCTTTTTAAGATTTCCGTCGCAGTTTTGCCAATGAAGAAGTGTATTGATTAGGGATATTATTAGAGATTTGTATACCAAATTTTATTGAAATAGATGAAACAATATAACTGTTATAAATTTTTGAAGATTTTTTATGAACAAATGATGGCCGCCATTTTAAAAATCCGCCATTTTGATTTTTTTCAGATGGGTCCATATCCAAAATTAGTTGTTATAACCTAAACTCCATTTCTGCAAAGTTGCATGCTTTTATCATTTTCTGAACAATTTTCACACAAACCGACTGGACTATAATGTTTATTGCTTAATACGCTGTATTTATTAAACATACAAATAAGTATTCTTCTTACATCGTGCTTAGCGTTAACACTAATGGTAATTGACTACCAAAATGTTCGTTATTGTTACAGCTTCATACTTAAACCCGGTTTAAGCTTGATGGTTATTTTCGTGTTCACTGAACATAAGTTTTTTCTCTAATGTGCATTTGGAGCCTCGTTGATGTTGCGTATTAAACGTTTTTATTTTCAGAATATGTAAACCATTTGTTTTATTATTAAATAATTGTGCAAAAACAATAAAACAGTCAATAAACTTAATTAACAACAAGACCGTTTTATACTCGTGTTAGATTTATTTACCGAATTATATGCGTGAGTTTGACCCAAATACGCTTTTGGCCGATAAAACTGACGTATTGTGTAATGTGATTGCATTATTCCTTTCAGTGTTTCGCATTATACATGTGATAAGGCTAACATTAATAAATATGACCAATATAAACCAATAACCGAATGTCACTGTTCTCTACTGATTGTAAATAGTCAAATTAATTAAAAGAGTATTCGTTCCTTTTGTCATACAACGTTATTCAATATAAACATATTTACAAGGAAGTAAGCTTCGTTTTTAAAAAAGCACCTTCCCCAACGTGGTTTTTAATAAAATAAGTGCGGCTTCTCTTTGTTGTGTATTGAAACACATACACACTTTTACATGCAAATATTTAGTGTTTTTTGTTGTTAAATAAATTGTCTTGAAAAAAAAGAAACGCGCACCGGAGTTTTATTTGTGTAACCCCTTATAATGCTTAGCGACGTATGTATATTTCAACAGGTAAGCACTGTTTAATTTATATAGACCTTAATTATAACCTGTCTTAAGCATATAATAAGGACTAGAAGAGTCAAAACAGATCGTTTTTTAAGGCCTCATAAAATATATCTTAAAGTGTAGATTGCATTCACAATCTTGCTTTTAAGAAGTGCTGAGGTGTTTACTTGGTCAATATGTTTTAGTGTGATCATATGGGAATTAGTCGTATATACAACTGGTGTGAAACATTATTATAACAAAGCACTAATTAAGTATTATTTGAAAATCGTGTGTTTCGTTAGAGAACATTAATACCTATACTGACAGTATATTGACTTGGTAATACAAATTCCAAACATTATCAACATAGCGTCGAGTTATTGCAGTGAACATTTCAATGCATTTCTCTCATGAAGAAAGTTACACATAATTACACATCCACAGATTTATGCCAATCTAGCAAACGGTTATAATTCTATTCTACAAATAAAATCAATGTCAATTACGAATACAAGTTATTTTAATCGGAAATGATGTCGAGCCATTTTGAATTAATAAAATAACGACGTGTTGCATGATGTTTACTTTTTTCTAGAGCATGAAACTATGTACAGCGAGTGAAAGTAAGTGAGATCGGTAATGAAAATGTATTTTTCTATTAAAGGGATTATAAAAGATCTTTATTTAACAAAATATGGACGTATAAGCGTTGAAACACTAGACTATATGTTCAAACGAAATAGTACCAGATTGGGAAATTGCAGATTATTTTATTTTGTAAAATCTAGTAGTCTTCCGTAAACAAACGACACAATGCGGGAATTCTACTCAATATACCCGAGTTTCGGTATATCTGTTAATTGCCAATAAACGAAAGGTTAATCTGTACATTATGATTTTTATTTAAATAAACGGCATTTGATTGTGTCAAAGAGAGATTGTTGATTTAAATCATTACATATCCCTCATTCATATTCGTAGGTAAGTTTCTCAAAGGTTGTCAGGTTTCGAACCCTTGTCATCTGATCTCACTATCTTTCTTTACTATACTCGAGTAACACGCATGCTACTTTGGGTTCTGGAAAGTCTTAACGTCCTCCAAATAAAGTCGTTTTCAGATTACAAGTACATGTTATATGTGAATGACTTTACCATAATTGCTATAGGCGTCAGCCGGAATATGGTATTCGGAACGAGAGACGGGCAGGTGCACACTTCCTCAAAATAGGGCATACGAACATGGAAATGCCATAGCAAAAAATGTGCCTAGTAAATAACTTAATTAAATTTCATAAGAGGATTTTAAGGAATTATTTTAAGTTTCGTTAGCATAATGAAAATTATCCGTCTTTCGTAAAGGATGTGATTACGTGTGTTATTGAGTTAAACAACGTTTTTATGGTCTTTCTGATTCTAAAGCTTAACAAAGAGATTTAACGTTCACGAAATATGTTGTAACAATTCACACGCTATAAAAGCGATATCTTTTGGAAACTCGATCTCTTGAGAATTCCAAACACGTTTCATAAAATAAACGAAAGAGGTGGAACAGCAGAAAACATGTTTGGTACTTAAAACAGCAATCAGAATATTTTCAAAGCTATTAAATATCATGTTCATGGTTTGAAACAAAAGTTTCACAAGCGTGTTCCATATTTTTCTTAAGTCAACAGTAACAAATAATTAGCCACAATTAAAAGCACCGTTAAAACACAACAGATTACGAACAGAAGAATGCATGTTTGGTACTAAAACGGATATCAGAATATTTCAAAAGCAATACGATTTAATGTATATGGCTTAAACCAAAAGTATCACAAGCATGTTCCATATTTCTCTTGTGTAAACAGTTCCAAATGATAAGACACAATAAAAGCAACGTAAAAACACAACAGATGATATCCAGGCATCCACGGAACATTACAATTTTTTTTTCTATGTTAATGTTTTAAGGCATAGCTAACCTCAATTAAAAACTGACAAACCGGTACGAACTGTATGCTATAATTCTTCACATAATATCGCAGACGCATGTGCAGTTATTGGGTTACTGATAATTCTCCGTTTTAAACAGCTTACTTTGATCCTTGGATATAGTTTATTAGAACATTACTCGCGGGGATATATTTTATCATCGTTTGTAACTATGCAGTTGTATATTTGTTACTTTATATATAAGGTTAAACATTCGATTGAATTCAATTTATATAGACATGTTCGATAAACTTGATAATATAAATTACACAACACGTGCATTTGTAAGACATGTCTGATATATATATATATATATATGACTTTGTCAAGACATACTGATAAGTTATACATTGTTTATGTGATTCTGTATTTTCGTCGAATCTTCACAAATGAATACATCTTGGGTTAAATAAATTAACTACACAAATTGTAAATACATCTAAAACATTATTTCTTTACATTATTTACCAATGATTTAAAGTAACATTTGTATTTACGATATAACTTACTGATACGTACGACACTAGTACACTACAATGATGTGTGTGTTTTACGATTTACGCATAACGGTTTGGCATTCATGTTTTTTATTTTTGTCTTTAAAGATATATTTGATTTTTAAACGAGTGTTTCGTGTATGATTAATTCTGGTGTAAGTTTAGTATCGGCACTTGTCAAACCCTAAATGCATTTTCATAAACGTTCCAAGGCGACTATCCCAGATTTTTATCATTGAATTTTAAAGTTGTTGTTTGGTAATACAAGTAGTGGATACGACTTTCTCTCTTGATGAGTTTGTTTGTTTTCCTTATTTTAAGGCATGGCCACAAGTCGACAATATAACTAAAAATCTTAAGTATATAACTTGACCATTTTCTGCGCAATGGTTGAGAATATGTGTGATATTGAAAGTATTCTTTCATGTTTTTTACTTTGAGGTATCACTTTTCTATAATGCGACCTATGCGTGCATGCAAGCATATGAATCATTATCTTGCAAAACACAGGCTTAAATAAATACGCTTTCCATTACAGATTCATAATGAAAAGAACAGTAAAATTTCATTAAAGAAAATTAATTGCTTTGCAATCGCAACCAGATAACAGGAATTGTTTCGTTTACACAAGTATCAATATCTCATATTTGGTTTGAAAATCAATCAATATTTTAACGTTTTGGGGTTCAAATGAGCAAATAGAACCTTTATTTAATCTGACAAAAATATCTCAATTAAATCATTTAATCATGTATCATTTTTACCGTATATAAATTATATTTTTGAGTAAAAAATAGATTGAATTCTTGCCTGGGTCAGAAGAGACACTACAAAGACAGAGTCTGTATGAAAAGCTATTAATTAATTTATTTTATCACCCAGTCGATCGATTGATTCCGTCAAGTTCACGCCTTTCCATAGGACACCCCGTTAACGCTTTCTTTTCAAATATTTACGATATAAAATTTTAATAACATGAGTACTTTAAAAAAAAGTAGTTTGTCAAAGAATATGAAACCAATTAGAGCTCAGCAAATGTTATCATTCGTTAAGTGAAACAGAATAGTGCAATACATTTGTGAATGAGATTCCAACAGTTTATATCGTCAATGTCTACTAAAAAGCCTTATTTGCGAATAGGAAAGACGAAGAAATCCTAAAAACGAACACAAATCTATATATACCGCTTTATGCGAAAACAAATCCTTTCCGGACAAATGTTTGAATTAGTGCTCCGTCTGAGAAAAGCGGATTTGAATAAGCACTTTGAAAAGTGTTTAAGCAGATCATTTTCTTAACCTAAAGAAACACGACTAGTGTATGATCATGTCTTTACTGTAACACTTACATAGGCAGTATTTCGCTGACGTCAAGAATATATATTATGACATCTAAATATTTGAGATTGTTGATGTCTATTGTGGTTTTGTTGTGTTTTGTTTGCAAAATAAAGCTTATTTGCTAACACTGTTAAGGGACTTTTTTATGGCAATAATATTTTATATATCGTATAATGTCAATGCAATCAATTCTTGACTTGAATTAGTTACATTGAGTAATTAGTTACATTGAGTCATTTGTGTGCATTTGTTCTTTGAGTATTGGCAACTTACCTCTTCCCCAATGTTAATAATGTACAATTACATATTTTATTTTATCCAATCAATGAATTTGATTGTTCACAATTTAGTCTAAACTAAGCCAGCATGTGGTTATGCTTTGTTCCATCTATCGCGATTTTTGCCACGATTAAAATCGTAGTTTTAATCGTGAATGGATCGTGGTGAACATTAACAAATATTGTATTCATTCGTGTCAATCGTTTTAATTATTAAACATATTTAAATGGTTAAAAAACAAGTAAATTCGTTGAATTGATATCCCCCGTCAATATGCTTCTGGACACAAAAGTGTTATATTTGACACTAAAAAAAGCATTTTTTTGAAGAAACAAAGGGCCATAACTCTGTTATTATCAGATGGTGTACAATGTCATTTGGCGTGCATAATCCTATTATCCATATATATACTCATACCAAGTTTAAATGAAATCCGCCAAAGCACTTCCAAGATATGGCTTCGGACGGACGGACGGACGGAAAGACGGACGGACGGACAACGCCAAAACAATATCCCTCCGCCTATGGCGGGGGATAATAACGATAAACACGAATTTTCGCCCTCATTTGTTTACCAGGATCATCGTATCAAATCGTATAAAATCGTACTGTAACATAACAAATCGCAAAATCACTTATGTTACTGGACCTCCACATCGTGGTGATCGCATTCGATCGTATTCTTTAGATGTCCCTTTCCGGTAAGCTATGTTGCGATCTCAAGGCTAAAATATCTGGTAACGATTCCAACCGATCGTTTTTAATTTTATCTGGACTGTTGAGTGCAAAGCAGTGTATCATTATGTAAGGACACGCATAATATCGTATGTAAGCATGAAATTTGAGAGTAAAACCACGGTTTGCTTCACGTGGCAAATCGTAACATGTTTAAAGAACGTACTGTTAACACAGAGCAATTAAAAAGTTTAGTCTTTAAAGATTATATTAACAAAACAAGTGTGTAATGTATTTGTGGCCAGAAAAGCCCAACACAATTATCTCAACAAATATCAACATGGAAATGCGTATTTACGAAACTCTATCGAGGTTCCTTCATAGATTTTACAATATACATAATGATCTTATTTTTGCGGGACAATAGATTCAACGCATGTTCAAGTACCAACTTAGTATTCGTGTGTCATATAAAAAGATAACGTTGCGGGAAATTTAAATGGAATATATTGTGCCACAAAAAAATAAAAACACATATTATAACCATTAAACTGAAAACTTAAACACAATTTTTTTTTCATCATTCTCTTAAATTAAAAAAAACTTTCAAAAAATTAATGCACTTACTCCAATAATCTACGGAATGTAGGATCATCATTTTTATTATGAATTGCAAAAGCACCTATCTTGCATTATTACACTTAGTGAAACAATTATAGGTTCCAATCTTCAATAACTATAAGTAAAACTGCTGTCTTAAAAAATATTTACCTTTCCCTTAGTGGTTTTAATGTGTTGCTATTTTCAATTATCAAACGTATTTAACAAAAGTTAGCACTGTTAATTAGACAAACAATATTGAAGAAAAGAAGCCCTCGAAAAACTGTTGTCTTAAAATGTGACATGATATAATGATTTTATTCATGATCAATATTACAAATATTTTGCATTGAAATACCTGTATGTCAGACGTATTTTGTAAAAACTTAACCCAGGACAACCATCGTAGACATTACTCATGTTTATAAAACTGCTTAAACATAATAAGAACGTTGTTACACGCGTTTTGCTGTCTATATAATTTTGCACAAGCCGTGACTCTGCATCCCGTAACAAAACAGGAATGAACTTTTACCAGGATTTTTGTAATGGCGATATTGAATATCTATTTCTTTGATAGACTCATGAAGTAACATTGCTCAAAATAATGGTTTTCCGTTGATGTAATATCTTTTGAATAATTATTTAAGAGAATTGCTTAATTTGAAGCAAACGTTCCTGCACGATTCTCATCTAATTGCCGCTATAAATAGATGGCCATTACCGAACAAGAGCTGTACGGCTTATAATTGTTCGTTGGCGCTTATCTTACAACTCAATCTCGGGTAATATTGCGGATTTTTACTTGTATTAGTCTTTTATTTAACTTTCATCGAAGTTAATTTTTAGCTCTACTGGCCAGAGGCCAGCGGTGCTTATGTCATGGTCCTGTGTCCGTCGTGCGTGCGTGCGTTAACTTTTTCTTTAAACATCTTCTCCTAAACTACAACTCAAATTCAGATAAAACTTCTCAGAAATGTTACTGGGGTGAACCTCTTTCAAATTTGTTCAAATTATGCCCCTGGGGTCGAATTTGACCCGCCCCTGGGGTCACAAAATTGAAAATTTGCTTATATAAGGCCTATTTTGTGAAAACATTCAAAATCTGCTCGTCCATAACCATTGGGCCTAGGACTATCAAATTTGGTATGCAGAAACATATAATAGTCCTCTTCCAAATTTCTTCAAATTATGCCTCTGGAGTCAAATTTGACCCTGCCCTAGGGGTCACAAAATTGAACATATGCTTATATATAGCCTATTTTGTGCAAACTTAAAACATCTACTTGTCCATAACCGTAGGGCCTAGGGCTACCAAATTCGTTATGTAGTGACATCTAATAGTTCTCTACTTAGTTTGTTAAATTATGCCCCTGAGTAAAATCTGACCCTGCTCTGGGGGTCACAAAAATGAACATGCGCTTAATATATCCGCGGCCCGCGAAATCTCTCCGCATTTTACACTGGTAGATTCTGCCTAAGCATTTTTAAAACGAGCGATATAATTGGCTGTCGTTTCCCAATCTTCCAATTAAAATCGGTTTCCTAAAATGTGTTTGGTATTTCGTATGCAAATGGCGCCGTTGTGAGTCGGAAATTAAGATTATTGAAATGACAAATAGCAATCGAATTAACGACTGACAATATATAGTTTGATAGGAATAATGAAATGTGTTTGTCAACGAAAAAGACTACGTTTTAGATACAAGAAACACATATTTTGTTTAGAAATGTGCACAACGAATTTGTGTTACGGAAACCAGTGTTTCTGTTTGCAAAATGGAGTTCAGTCTACTTGCGAAGTAAAACAATTTAGAAGAGGATCTTTCGAACATGGAAAAAGACAAACATGATTTGATTTATATGATAGTGGATCTGTGTATAATCAGATTCATATGCACATTCTGCTTTATTATGTTTGTCACGCTGTTCAGTTAATTGAAATAGCATTGAACTAAAGATGTGAAATGCAAGATATTGAAAGGTAAACAGATTAAATATATTAATTTAACTCAGTTTAATACATCATTAACACAAGAAGAACACTTAAGTGTGTTTGTTTATATTTAGTCCATTAACCTTGTTTGTATATAACATTTTATAGAAAAACTTGTATTGTTCTGTTTGTTTTCTCCAAATGGTTAGTATTATTCTTTTATGTTAACATTCTCAAAATTCTTCTTTTTTTATATTTTCATTTTTTATGACATCATTTTATGATTTATAAACAGATTGCAAAAAATATTTGTTCAAGACAAACTTAACAACAAATTGTTACATTGAAATTAAGTGATTTTAATATTCAGTAGCAAAAAGTAAGGAAAAACCAACTTAAAAAAGATGTATCTATTAAAAGTACATTCTACCGATGCTGTGAACAATCCCCTTGTTTATTACATGACTGCCGCTAAGTCTATTACTAGCAACCTATCAGAGAATAGGTCAGATACCTTATTTCAATATATGACAATCCTAGTATTTTTAAAAAACAAACAGGTAACCAATGTCAGATGGAAAAAGTAAAGGAAAGTTAGGTCAAGCTAATTGTTTGTCATGATATCTCTTTAAACCTCACGCCATATGCAAGTAGTGTTGCCATGATCGCAACATCTTGATGAATTATAATTCAAATTTTTGTCTCATAAACATTTACTTTGTTTAACAAACAACCTCTACAAAGTTATCATTCCTACTGCCTTTCGGCACCTCATGAACCTGAAAAACTCGTAACTTTATGTTTCCTCAGGCAAATATCTTCTTTGTACAGTAAACAATTTTTTCACCACGTTAACAATTCTGCTACACTCACTAATGCCTCAAGAATGAAGTAAAGTTCAGGTGATCTACGTAATTAGGTATTTTGCATATGTCATGAACTATATAAGTAACAGAAACTTTGAAACCTACAAACACTTTTTGGAATTTTGGAAAAAGATTCATGATTGAATAAAGGAACTTTCATTAATCTTGTAGAACATGCGTAGATTTGATCTTCAGCATCTAAAAATATGTGAAATAGAAAGAACGACAATATCTTTTGGAGAGATAAATGTACCTACGTTATAAGCAAAGGACCTGTGCGACGATTCCCGGGCTTTTTAGTCTGTTAAGTTAACACCTTAGTAACGTTTTCCATATATAAAAATGCTCACCCTTCCAACTTTAAGCGCCCAGTGGGACGAGGGATAGAAAGAGAAAGTCACATGCTTGAGTACATTTCAACCCATGCGCATTGCACGCTTTTTTGCATAAAAAAACAGTGAAGCGATACAGAGCCACCATGGCCCTCTTGTTTTATTTAGTCATATGAATATATTTTTTGTTGAATGCTTTCCTCTTTGATCGCATTTATAGCTAGGACTGAGTGATCTGCGCATCTGCAATGGAAATGCATACACCGCGATCCAGTACTGATCTGTACTTCTGCTTGAGATAGTACTGTTTCGATACAAATGCAGCGGTTACACACACTACTACCAGTTATGTGAGAGCTTGAGCGCATTCCTCGTGTAAGCAGTATATATTTTGAACTGGTAACCCGAATGTATCTTGATTTCTCCGTCCATAATAACTTAATATTATCAAAAATACATATATCCAGATTTTATATTGTTGCAATTTTTCATTCTTGAGCTGCTAATTTTATTTTGGTAGCAGTTTAACATCACAGTGAATAGACTGGCCAGATGGAAATTTGAGTTTTATCTTAATAAAACATTGTTCTAACTAGTATACAAGCAGAATGAAGTAATCGTAGTATGAACATTAATTGTATGGTTTTTAACGTATGAACAATCAAAGGTATGAATATCAATTGAGATATAATCGCTATAATATATTTCAATATCAAGCAACAATTGTATCTTCATTGTATTATCTGATTTAGTTCTCTTCTATTTTATTCATGAGCATATTGAATGTGGATTTTGCGTTGAATGGAAAAAAATATTCAGAAATAGTATAGATCTCACACATGCTTGTTCCATGTAGCCCTTCGCCGTTTAAAGTGCGAAACAGAATACTTGTGTCCTCTTGAAATTAATGATAATGTTAATTAATTCTCTCTCTATATATAGAATAATCAACAATATTAAACGTTGAATACACTTTTTGCCGAAGGTTTAAATATCGGTCAGTTGTAAAACGTAACATAGAAGGCAATAAGCTTTGGATTTTCCATCATTTGCATAAAAATGTTGTAGTTATAACCTGTGAGGTTACAGCATTGTAGTTGCTCTTGTTCTGCTGTCTTCAACATTTCATTATATTTAATCATGTTTATATGAAACGTCTTATATAAACCAGAATAAAACAGTTTCATCTCCGGTCATTTGGATGTAGACATTCATAATTACTTTACGCCACACCATTTTAGTTTGTCCCTTTTTTGTAATTTAATCAATTGAATTCACCAACGACGAATACTTTATATGTATCATAACTTATGCGCAGTAAGGTATTTTTATTGGCTCGTTTGTTGTTCTATTTTCTAACCAGTTTTCTGTATAATATATAAACGGCTCTTGCAAAAGAAATTGATTACAGAGGCTTCTAAATGTGGATGAATTTATTTTATTAAGCAATGCACGTTTAGCGGAAATACAGAACATGTATAAATCAAACATTTTAAGACTTCAGTATAACGGTAAAATATAGTCATTCTCAAAATAAGTTTCACTTCATACTGCCCTGAGAAAATGAGTCAATCATCATTTCCTGTAAAGTATAAACGTGTGTTAGAAGAATATATTGTTGGTTATTTTAGCGCGATACGCAGCTGCATAAATAATTTGAAACATGTTTAGCGTCATGTAATGTAATTAGACTTAAATAAAATTATATTATATAATATTATTATCAAATTATGCTTTATACAGTTTCCAATTTTGTGTGGTAAAATGAATATGCAAACATCTCCGCTCCATATTGAGTTCACAAACATGTTATCGTCTTCACAAACAATTTGCCATTGCCTTCTCCAATGATTGAGCGTGTTTTAAAACACAGAGATAAACATGCATGCGCTGTAATTGAAACATGTTAAAGAAGTTTATGGAAATAGTTCTTGAACCGTGATCTCTTGAATTATACCCAAGTGTTCCATAAAAGAGAGAACTGAAACAGGCGAATCGTGTTTGGTAAAATACATCAGAATGCTTTCATATAAAATGTTAATTTTATTACTTGAGCACATGTTATCACATGCGTGTTATTGATTTCGTTTGAAAGAAAAATATCAAACGTTAAAGATAAAATGCACAGAAGTATAATATAAATGTTCGACAAAAAAGTGTTTATTGTTGTTTTTGATACTTTAAGGATCGGTTCTTTGGCAAATTATGTGTAGTCTGAACAATTATAGGGCAATAAATTATTCATTAACAGTATTTTAATATCTTTGCACCTTCAATAATTGCTGCATGTTAGTACAGGATTAATGATCGTCCAATTAACAACTTGCCAAAAATATTTATATTGAAGACTCATCATGATGAAAAAAGTAAATTATAGCGTAAACTAAATTTAATCTCTCCGCAATATAAATCTGGCATTAGGCATTCACCTTTTATTTTTTATTATGTACGTGTTCAGAATAACTATAAAAACTTGGTTTAAAGTCTCTATAACGCTCAAAATCAAGGAAGATTTTGTTAAGTATTTCGTAAAATAAAGTTTACACTTTAACAATCAGTGTTCCTTATAGCAATAGCCACAATTTCAACGCCAGATGTGGTATGAATACATATTGTTTGTAGATACAAAATGCTCGTTTTTATTTATTTGTTACCACAATAAATTTCATGCAAATTTTTTGCGAATATATCTATTCATACGACACACGAACACTTAAATGGTACCATGTTAAAACCATAATAAAAACGAGCATTTTGTATCCACAAACATCTATTTTACCAGACCACATCTGGTGTTGAAATTTAAGCAATTGCCATAACGAACAATGATTTTTATTTGTTTAGCTTCATTTTACGAAATATTGTACGAAATTTTCTTTGATTTTGAGTAGTAATGTTACTTTAATATCCATTCTTAAAGTCCAAGTCGACAGACTGAAAACTACATATAAATTTCAAAGAGAAAAATAAAAAATACCAGAAATATCACAAAACGACAGCACTTTGTAATCCAAACAGCCTTAAATCCTCACCAATCGTCAGTCCATTGATCGAATGCCATATTTTGTTCCACAATAATGCGGTGTGTGTGCAAGAATTGTAATGTTGCACGATGACCTCATTCATTCTTACCCTTCGTACAAACTCAAAATACGGAAAACCATTGTTTTCATTATCATGGTAATGTCGATGTTAATTTTGTTTAAAATGAATTAAAGTCGATGCATACTAGATGTGATTTTTGCTAAATAATAAAAGGAACCCAAATCTAGTCACTTGTTTCAAGATAGGTATCGTGCTTTGCACTATCTGTTATAACATCGCACAAGCATCTCGACCCAGTCGGCCTGGTACATGACCTAAGAACAATTGACGATTTTTAATTCTTTGTATTATTCACAACACATTCGATTCGAGAAATTTATAATCGTTTTGGGTTATAAAGATCGACGGAGGCGATATAACCTTTATTAAATGACGACCTGACAATAAAGAATAATTAACTTGATGATGGCCGAATATTATAAGAAATTATGTTATGAATATCATTTAGTTTTTATTACACACATGGACATATAGTGATCGCATGTCCGTCCGTCTGTCTGTCCGTCACACTTTGCGTTTAAGTTTCGAAAAATGGACATAACTTCTATGTCACTTCAGATGTAACCTTCATATTTGGTATGAATGTGTATATTGAGAAGGCCTTTCCATACGCAAACAAATTTTGACCCCTTTGACATTGACCTTGAGCTTAGAGTCCGCGATTTAGGTTTTGAAATCTGCGTTTAGGTTTCGAAAACGCATTTTTCGGGGGCATATGTCATCCTATGGTGACAGCTCTTGTTTTTGTTATTGAACGTATACACACGCTAAACTTAAAATGCAGAAAACGTCATAAGAAAACTGCAATAATGCATTGGAACAGGGAACGTGTTTGCAACACAGTTGATCGTTAACTCTGTTCCACATAAGATAAAGTATTGCATTTAATTATGTGTGTGCTCTTGACAAGTTAAAGTTCTTTCGCGTATGACGGACCGAAAATTGAAAAGTAGAGAGGGTCATTCCAATGCAAGTATTGACGGCATTATTTTGAAACACTCAGACTTTATGTTTTGAAATGTTATTAAGTCGTTTTCATGTTGTTGTTGTTGTTTATATTAAAATTAAAAAGATACGCTTCACCAACTTCAATTATGATCAGCAAATCAATCAAGTGCTCTCACTTCATTAAAAGAACACAGTTATCTGCAATCTGTATTGCATTTTACACAAAGGGGCACGTGGTTACCACAAGACAGCGATCTCTGTTCATGATGGGGAACGCTTACTATAAGTGTCAAATTCATTCAAAGGCAAAATACACTCAATGTAAATCCGTATACGCGAAATTCTATCAAGATTTCAAAATTATGCACCGCAGAATAAAATGTTTAACATGCTGTTACATGATTTTGATTTCGTAATAATAAAAGTCCTGCAGTTCAATACTGGTTGACGTGTATCTCCCATTCTTTAACTGCTTTAATAACCAAGATAAAACAGGATACTAAAGAAGACCTAGATGCAAGCACGTTCCTTTAAAACACTACGAAAGACGGCTATTTTAATCGTCCGAGACCACTGATAAACCTAATTACGCGTAGGGAGCCATCCTCAACAAAATTTGCCGTATCTTGTTTAAGAAGATTTCGGCTATGATAATTGTTTTAAGCAGTAGAGTTTCATATCCAATGTGCGAATTATAAATAGATTAGCGTTACCTATAATGAAATATAACTGTCGATGTCACAAACTAATTACATTAATCTATTTATCACATTTCTACATCTTTTCAACGAGCGATATGTGTCAAACCTCGGCATTGATAAGCAGTTTTTTTTACGTAATTGAAGACATTCTTCTTCATTAATCAGCATTCGTCTTAGCTGGCATGTCGACTATAACTTTAACAAGTTATTATGGCGGGTAAAAAATATGCAGTTGCTGCTAAACAAATTTATTGAAAGAATAATTGAACGCATTAGAAATGTTAACAAATGCAGTCTTTCCAGACACTGATACTACAAATCCAAAAATAAGTCACATTTCAACACACGTATTTAACAAATCAACTGACAAATAAAGCCAATATGATATATTCGCCTATCAATATGATTAATTCGCCATGTTAAATGTTTCTTTCACTACTTGCATTACTTCGAATTACTCGTTGATAAATAACTAACAAATTGTTTTCGTTGGTTTGGAAAAATAGGATACAATTGGAAGGTGTTTTTTTCGGAGATATACTAGATTGATCACTGTCCGTAAGGGTCAGCTTGATGTACAAAACATATATGTATCTCAGATTTACCCCAGTATTTGTTTGAAGACAGCCATTTATCACAGACATACTTAGATACACACTGACAACTTTGTAACACACGCTTTCTTGTATATTTTTCTCGTAATTGTCATCGGGTAACGAGGAGTCTGTTTTCCAACGGTATTTTCTTAAGAACTTACATGATAAACCACATTGCTTTTTTACAGATGTTTACAACCTTGTTCGTAACATGTGACAGAACTATAAATTGTAAAATGAATAAAACATTTACAAATATATATAGAGAGTAAATGAAATTAAATAAAATATCACCATAGTTTAAAACATATAATTGAATACATATTATTCAATTATCATGTTATTAGTTTGGTCAATTGTTAATATATGAGATTCTTTTTTAAGTATGTTTACATGAATGTCTTCCAAATCAGAATGGTAATTGATGGTATTAATTGCAACCAAGCGCATTAATTACATGATTGAATATTGTTGCAAAAACGCACTAGAACATATCTTAAATCGTAATGAATTAAAAAAATGTCTTAACTATATTTTGCATTTCTAAATTGATTTTTATGCACCTTCATCGAAACTATTTATGGTGTCATTCATAGTGCCCATATGAGTTTGAATACAGGTTTAAAAAAACATGACAAAACGCAGTAGACAAATGGCTTCAGAACACCATATAACAGTTCATAAGGCAGTACAAACACAACAAGATGAGATTCCTCCGAATTATATGTATTACAATAGCTGTGTTGTGAATGTAACGTAACGTTATTTGCCGCGCCGCGCTTAAGTGTATTACGTCCCTGACGTCACGCCATATTTGTTGTTGTTTATATACGTCATTGTTTATATTTGAATCTGAAGTAAAAGGAAGAACCTGAACACACAACGCTTTGTACCTTTATTATCCACACGATCGCGATATTGGTGCCGTAACAAAAAAATGAATCTACAGAAAATACAGATACAGAGAGAGGGTCACTGCCGTTTAATTGAGAAATATTTGGAGAAAATCGAACAATCTAAGGAGAACGATTCATTGACCGATTGTCACGCTATTCTCCACCCTATTGAAGCGAAAGTCACGATTCTAGAGACACTGAATGAGAAAATACTTGCACAGACGGAGATAGAGGGATTGGAGGAAGAAATCTTTCAAACAGACACGTATTCAGCGGAACTGGATATCCAGCTGTGTCGCTTACGAGCTTTCCGAGATCAACAGGAGAAGAGAGCAGCTCCGCATACTACCGATCTACCACGAGATGATCAGAGAAATTCAAGTAATCAGCAGCGCAACAGCAATGGTTTGAACCCAGACGCTTCTTCTTTCTTTCCCGACAGAACTGTGACGCCAGGAAGTGTGGCGGCGAACTCTAACAGCCTGGCTCCCGGCGATGTTGTACTGAAGATAGGAAACGTGAACGCCACGAACATCAGCCACAACGAGGCCCAGGAGGTGGTCTGCGGGGCCACAAACATCCTGCAACTCACAATCAAGAAAGGTCCCGGAATAAGTGCCTCTATGTCGCCAACGCCCATCGGGTCCGGTCAGTTTTCGTCCCCTCTGGAGCAACATGATAAATACTCTACACTTCCAGATTATCGTATCGGAACTGGGTACCAAGCACTTAATAATGTCTAGTGGATATAATAACGGCCAAGAAAGTAGTGCATATGACATGCGTCAGTTGGAACAAACTCCGCCAATGTCTGGGTATAGTACCATGCCTGTGAGAGGTAGTGCGAATAAACAGAACACAGATGGTTTCAGGCCCGTGCAACAATCACAACAGAATCAGTACCCATATAAGTCGACATCTGGTATTCAGTTACAGTTGAATCCACCAACTCAAATTGATATACGCAATGACAACAGCTACAACCAAAGAGGAGATTATAACGATGATGGTAGTTACAGTCAGCCAATGTCGCATGTGCAATATACGAACGGAAATAGGACTGAGTCTCCGTATCAAAGGCAAACATCGGTAGGTTCTAATCGCCAATATCCTTATTCAGGTCACCCTCAAAGTTATTTTAAAAAACCTATTCCATTTTCTCCCGGTTGTGCAGATAACTTCACCGACAACAGCCCACAGCATCCACGTGCTCAAAGGCAGACGTCGTCCGGAAGTCAGCCAGTTGGTAATGTGTACGACGCGACAATTAGCCCTGGCTTTCAGTCCTGCTCTTACATGTCGGACGAACCTCCGCCTACCCCACCCCCACCTGACCTATCAACCGACTCGTTCCTTCAAGCGTTCCGGAGATTTGCCAGCCGGAAGTCGTTGCCCACGGTGATGGTATTAGACAATGCTACGACTTATATTGCTGCTTCCAATCACCTTAAGAGGCTATTCAACTACCAAGTCGTTCAAGAAGAACTCAGCAGAAATGGAACAGAGTCGCGATTTATTCCCAAACGTACAACGTGCAAACTCTAACCATTAGAGACAGTCAATGATATTGTTAATAGAAACCATTTAAGTATTAAAAGTTAAACGCGCAATTGTGATTGAAATACTGAAATAGACAGCTGAGTGTACATGTAATTGAAATACGAGAGACAGTTAAGAAATTGTTATTCAGAAACTGAGTGATAAACATTTGATATTCATTTCAAATCAACGTGTATACTTGTGATCAAATTAGTGTTTCTGCAATCTTACGATTGTCACGAATGATTCAGGATTTCACAAGTAATGATACATATTCTCCTCTGATTGTAAATAATTGTCACTTTTCGCGGCCCCCAGAATGTTGTGAATGTAACGTAACGTTATTTGCCGCGCCGCGCTTAAGTGTATTACGTCCCTGACGTCACGCCATATTTGTTGTTGTTTATATACGTCATTGTTTATATTTTAATCTGAAGTAAAAGGAAGAACCTGAACATACAACGCTTTGTACCTTTATTATCCACACGAACGCGATAAGCTGTTTGAAGACAAACTAATGTACTAAGTAACGTGCCAAAATAGACGGAATATGCAAATATTATCTTAATACAAATGCTTGATTATATTGAGTTGTGTTATGTCTGTTTTGGTTATGCGTGAAAGCATTTATCGACTTTCTACGATTGTATTCGCTGGACACTGTGACCGTACACTATGTTTTAAAATAGTCTTTAGTAACATCATAACTCCTTTATCTGCAGATCAAAATTATACTGTTTCTTACCTAAGCAATAATTTATTTGCATTAACATAGATAATATTTTATTTAACATTGAACAAAAACTTTAAGTGACCGACTTTATTTTCCTTTTTAGAGCATCAATACAAGATGTACTTATTTTGAGAGCTGATATTTAAGTCCATAACATTGTGTATCTCCTTCATGCAGCTGTGCATTTCCAGTTACAATATTCATGTTTTACCTTGATTCGTATTTGTGATGAAATAGCTGATTGTTCATTTCCATTAGAACATCAAAACATAACGCAATAGTTCCCCTTGGTTTATTTTATCTTGGGAATACATGTAAATGGTTTGTTCAACATTATCCGCATGAATGAGGAT
This sequence comes from Dreissena polymorpha, assembly GCF_020536995.1. Taxonomy (NCBI): domain Eukaryota; kingdom Metazoa; phylum Mollusca; class Bivalvia; order Myida; family Dreissenidae; genus Dreissena; species Dreissena polymorpha. The sequence goes on from NC_068356.1 coordinate 33,652,370, forward strand.
TGTTCATTTTATACTTTGGACGTCTGATATTTTTGCTCTGACTGATGTCTGATATTGTTGCTCTGACTAAACGTGGTTTCGTTTAAAATCACGTTCATTACAAATTGCACCAACAACACAGGATTTTTGTTCCAAATGAACAAAGCGTTAGCATATATACTTGCAACAGATCACACAATCTTATTTGATAACTTTGACAAAAGTTTCTTATTGATAATACTATATAATGCGTATTAACATTACTTGTTGCAACCTATTCTATAAAAGAACATATTGCGTGTAGTTCTCCTGATTTCATTGCTTTGGAATTTGTGTTAAAATTACCAGTTTTTGTTTGTTTTCGCTACGTCTGCCAAATTAGAAATAATTATTTGACGAACCGCTATTCTAGAAGTATGCGATTGCGTTTGCAAAGGTGCTTTGTCAACTTTATATTTCCAAAATAATGCGATGTTTTAAATAATACACATATTTAAAAAAAGAAACAATCGCTGCTATTTCAGACGTATCCCAAGTAACTGCCGATAACTATATTTAGTACACTATCCTAATGAAGGCCGACTGCGTATAACTTGTTCTTTGGAGCAGAAGTGTGACAGTAGCTTGCAACATTACAGATACAAATTCCGAATCGCGTTTTAAAGTGGAACATCGCTTGCTGTGACATCTGTAGAGTTATTACAGGTCATTTAAAGCCTATGTGTACAAGCAACTTCAATCAGACTTGTCATTGAGAGTTTGAATTCAAATTATCATATTTTTTATTTGAACGTTATTTAGATTATATTTGAATATCACAGGGCAAAGGTTGGACATACTTTTGTTAAAATTTTCTTACGATATGTTAAGAAATTAAATGTTTAACAATAATACAAATTATGTTTATATAACTCATATAAAGTATACTGTTTATTTTCATAAGCATACACGTGCTTGAAATTCGTATAAATGTAGGTTAAAAGTACTAAATGCACAGGAAAAAACATTCGGAAATGGTGTTATTTTAAAACATATTCGCTAATATTATTGTTTTCTTTTATTCATGTGCTAACTTTAATACATTTATAGGACAAAAATTTTGTGGGAAAAACTTAATACTGAATCTCAGTTAAGAAAAAAATGATCAAATACAATTTTAATGGTGTATATGTATTTGAATATAAGTCATATCGATGATAAAACTGTTTCCACTCCGCTCAGCTCTACTAGCATTGTGATGACTATGCGATATTATATATTGGAATTTATATTGACATAAGGGTCAATAAAAATAATTTATTTCTGTTGAAACTAAGATCTCGTAGAAGTAAATATGTTGGTACATTATCTTTTGAACTATATCGTTTAAGGAAATACGATTTACGGTTCATTAGCACTAAACACTTATCTCAGCTGTAGCTAAATCTAGCCAATATATGCAATACTTTGTTTTATAGAATTATATCATACGAAATGTACGCACATTATTTTGAAACAAAAAACCTTATCAGTACTTGATTGTTAATATATATATTGAGTTTTTCAAATAACAATGCATGCCTCGGAATATGGCTGTATGTATAACTTAATATAGTAATGATACATGATATTTAAAGCAACAATTTCATTTTTTTATTATTATTGTTCTGGACATCATTGATAATAAAGAATTATAGTATAATATTTTTTATCTCGTCTCATATAACATAGCATTATCAATTTGTATTTTAATGTTTATTTTTTGTTTATTAATAAAAATAAACTATTAAAATAACATTTACTAAATTTATGTTTTTTGTTCATATGCATAATGCAATCCCATTTAAATGCAGATACTTACTGACTGTTGTGCCACGGAATACTGCAGCATTCATATTAGCCAAATTAATCAGGCGTCGTTGTAGTTCCACATCTGTTGGAATACACTCAATTTAATTTTCTTTGCAGTCTTTGTTGTTGATCGTTGAATTGTTGGTTGGCGGTTCAATTATATATCAATAATGTCCGACCAGTCTTCGGTACAATGTCTCAGCAGCGTTTCTTAAATGTTGTTGATTACACAACGTCAGAACAATATGGATTATTCGAATTCATTTGATATAAAATCGTGCACTATATTACTTCTATTTCGAGCAATTGACAGAAAGTGTATCGTTACTTCGTTTGGGACGTTTCGATTTATTTTTAGCTATTAACACGTAACGGACAGTTTCCTTAATCACATCATAATAATTATGTTTAATTGGTCTTTTATATAGCCCAGCATTATATCAAGAACTATCAATACTTCACGCTGTTATCTTCGTCATAAATTGTTTAATATTTCGTCTTTTATAGATGATTTAATTGTTAGAAAAACTCTAAAAGTCTGTTCTGCAGGCGTTAAGGTTCATCTTCTCTCAATTTTTGTGTCCAATCAATGTCGCCAATAGTTTAAAAGTTACTCAAAATCTATTCCGTTCATTATAAAGGAATTTTATTAATTATGGATGTTTGACATATTTACTAATATTCAGAATTTGGCCTTTTACGACCTTATTGCGGCTTCCCGATGCATTTCACAGCGATTATCTGAATGTTAACACTAGATGAGTCAATGTCTCTGAAGCTTTTTACTTAAGTGCTCTTGTATGTATATAACTATAATAATAAATAATATTTCTCTTTTATTGCAATTTAATTTTAATTGCGATGTTATGATGTTAATGGTAAATACACTTTAATGCTTAATTAAATTATACTGGGCCAAAAACGTTTCCTCAAACCGTTCTAAGGCGGTGAACCCAGTGTTGCTCATGTTACCGCGTTTAAACGCCCATGTCTTTTCTAGCTCACATGCTTATAAGGTTTCACTTCAATAAATCATTTTGTATCGCTCCGTCGTTCATTCGATGCTAGTGCCTGTTTCTAACGAGGTCCTTTTCTCTTAGGGTTTAAAATCAATTTAGCGACCTACGGAACAAGTGTAAAAAATTTTTACGTAAGTTTAACAAGTATTTGAAAAATGAACAATAGTATAGAGCAGCTCCAAAGGGTCGTTTACTTTTCTTTTTTACATGACAAGAAAATACGTATACGGAAAATATATTTATAAAAAAGTCCTATTTGCTCAGTGTTTTACCATTTAGAGATATTATTAAGCTTATTTTACTAATTCCAATCCTTTATTTCATTGATATGAATATGAAATCTACAAAAACTATACCGTATACGTTATTTACGAAATCATTTACAGATGTGTATTGAGACATGTAAAACGAATAAGATTTGGTGCCGAGAAACAGAATCACGATTGTCTTGAACGGACCCGCTGAATAGCTATGTCCCAGATACATCGCGGTATTTTCTGTAGACAAAAATGCTTCGACAAACCGAAATGTATAACGAACAAAATAATGTGTAAATCCATTCGTTTAAAGAGTTTTTTTTTGCTGCACTTTGTTCTTTAATACGTAAGTGCCAAAGTCGTAGTTTTGTTTTATAACCTCGAATAAAAACGTGTTTTGTACTTTCTTATTGCATTGAAAAAAATATGTATTGCTTGCAACTGTTATTCAGTTCCGATTGATGATGCTGATGAGTTCGATAACAATAAAGCACATGCATCGCGTACTAAAATGTTTCTGAAACAAATATTATTTCGATTATTGTATGGGTTTGCAGCAAACAGCTGTTTTGTGAAACAAAAGAGTTTATTCAGAATGTGCATCCCGCAAATGCTCGTTATTGTCCCGAGGCAGTTTGAGTTTATTGCCAGTCTCAACTACCAAGCATATTTGAAAGCATCACTAGAGCACAACACAATAATTGTGTCAGAAAAACAATGCTCAATGTGAGAAACAATAAATCAATTATCTACGTCCGATTTAATGATCAAATAAATATGTTGTTGATCCGAATAAACGGGGATGTTATTCAACTTCTAAATCATTGTTTAAATTAGCCCGACAAAATCTGTAATATGTGTCCGTACTTCATGATATGATGTTAATTAACGCGTTTAGAAAACACATCTAGATTTACCTCGGAATTTTGAGACCTTACATTATGTAACTTACTGCAACAATGTGTATCATTATTTTTCATTTTAAAAATGAGATCTATATTTGGTTACATTAAAATAAAATGATGGAAATGTTCGTTTTACAAAATACATTGTTAAATATATTGGGAACTACGAAATCGAAATAAATCCGTTTGTTTGTACAATATTGGATATCGTTTTATACTTATTTGCCAGAGTGCACAAAGGTTAACATTTATAGACAGCAGCATTGAGACAAATTTATAGTTTCTGCGTAGTGTATGATATTTGTCATGGAGCGGTTCGGTTGCTGTTTTACTTCATGTCAATCATTGTCGACTAGTTTACGGTACAATGTCTTAACGGCTCTCCTAAATTTTGTTGATGAGATTAACGTCTGAGCTATATTGATTAATCCCATTTATGCGATTAAAAGCGTTATGCACCATGTCTCGGACATGAACAATGCAAAATTCAGAATTAAGCTGTTGATGCATGACTGCAGTTGTGATGACTGTTCTTGGAGTGGTGCAGAGGGCTTGTGTGATTTCTTATGTCAGACCCTCACCGATGTCCGATGCGATGAGATTACATGTAGCCAACAATTCCGAAGTTACATGCTGAGCATTGTCTGATGCTAATTTCGTTATTTAAGACTAAATTTCAGACATATTCTTCAACCAGAATGTAACTCCGCCGTCGATAACGTATTGTTTTATTTGCGTTTAAAAAAAGACATACGCCTCGCAGTAAATGTGCATAATCTTTGTGTACAAACGACTTAATTTATTAAGAATACGTAAATCAAGTGACGCTAAGCCTAAAAAGGCTAAAAAAGGCTAAATAAGCATGTGTGGACGTATTCTAGAAACAACGAGCGTCAGTGCTGTTTTTCGCATTAGACGGCCTAAAAAATATGTCCATCATATGTCGGTTACAATACGGCTACTTATCATTGTATGTAGCTGCTTAGAGCAAAAAAAATATTGTCAAAAGTCCTTATCATTTGTCTGTTTGTGACGATTGATAAAAGAAATACGTTTTGATTTAGTATGTTGTGAAGTAAGACTCATTTCGTCAGATTACAGAAGGAGGATATATGGTTCGCAACATTCCTTCCCATCTCATTCAAAAAGCTTTTTGTTAAGCATATACAAAAATATATATTTGAGAAAAATTCAACCCTATGACCGCTGAAATGCTAATATGTGGATGCGTTTATGTGTCCATCCTTGTTTTCAATGACATTCCGAATTGTGTTTTACCAATGCAGAATTATTTCGACCAGAATTGGATTTATGTCAATATATGATGTAAAATCTTTATTATCAGCATCTCCGCTAAAATTATGACATGGAAAACAAGCAAGATGGAAAACAATTTGATCATGTACATAACCACTCTCACAATACTGTGGATACATATTTCAGAGTTTTAGGAATGTCGAGCTAGTAGTTGTTAAAATCTGTGTGCATACCTTTTAAAACTATGATATGTATTCGAAACTTGGACCAAAAATAGTGCGGTTCCTCTACTGTATTATTATGTGCTATGATTAGAACATACTTATACGATAAAACTTGAGATTTAATTTAGAAAATGTGTTATTTAAGGTAGCGCATCTCTAATGATTTCCCGCGATTTATTTTACGATCATTGCCGATGTTCAATGATCGGTTATTTCCGAGAGATGCATTTTATTTTTTTCAAAGTTCGAATTTTGTTATATGTTTACGTAATTTCTTTAGAATACATTTTTTTCACAATAAATATTGACTTTGATCCAAATATCATTTGAAAATATACGATTTCGCGATTTCTTCTAAGATTGGCGAGCCATTTTACCTGTTTACTTATTGATATCTAATTTAAGCATGCACAAATGTGAAGTTGTCGTGGCCTAGTGGTTAAGGCGATGGACTACAAATCTTTTGGGATTTTCCCGCGCAGGTTCGAATCCTGCCAACATCGCATACTTCTTGCGACACGTTTTATTTCTTTTCTAACGTAATTTGTTTTAATGTAGCATATATGCTATGTTTTTTGTTTAATATGTTGAACTTTTTATGCACATCCTTCAATTTTTTAAATTAAAACAACGTTATGGCTAAATTTGGTGATTTACTGCTAAAAATACGAATGATGCATGTTGCATTTTTATTTTTATTTCAAAAAATAAACGGTAAATCTGTCTATTTCTTGGTATTTTTGCTGTTTATAGTGTTTCTATAAAAACTATGTTTAAAATATAACTTAAATGATACTATTTTGAATTGTATGATACTTTGTTTTTAACCGACCCAATTTTTACTTGGCTGTATTCACTTACATTTCATGGCGCTCTTCCATAGATAAAAATTTGTAAAAAATAAATGTCTGTAAAAGAATACTTATTTTATCTTGTTTAAATTTTAAATACCTTTACTGCATCTATACACACCAACAGCATGCCCATACTTGGAAATTTGAATGAATTATGGAACTTTTATATACCCCAGGGGTGAAAATAAACTGTACAAAAGCTGAGCGTGGGGGTGGTTTTGAAAAAAAAACGGTATATTTTTTTTAAAGCATGGAAAGCCTTCCTACAAATTTGTATGTAGTTCAGTGAAATGATGCTGATTAAGAAAATAATTAATTAGATTATATTTGGATATGTGCCCATTAGAGGTGCGCTACCTTAATATTTTAAATATGTTGCTTATATAGTAAGATTTTATCTATTACATCGGCCGTATACAAATTATAAAAACACTATTTGTAAACATTTATAAGTTAACGCATTATACGTGTAATGTTTGTTTCTTTCAGAATAAATTCGTGAACTCATGCTGAAAAACTACCATAATTGTTGCAGTTTTAACTTATATCAAGTGATTAAATTCAGTTTTGAGTCAAGCAGAAAATTATCCGTTTAAATGCAAAAGTGCATGTTACATAATAACAAAAAAAAAAAATCAAAACAAGACCGATACCCATATCTTTTTATTTTATTTTTCACATATTAGTTTTCGGTATTATTAGCAGTCAAGTTTTAAAAAATAAGTGTTTTTATTTGTAAAATATGAATCACCCAAACTAAAGTCCACAAATTCAACATAGTTCAGATAAGTCGGTCAACAGAAATTATATATGTATATTATTACAATTTATATTCTACTTCTTTCAGTTCCATCATTATCAGGGTTAATTGAACGTATTAAAAACTCGCATAATAAATAAAAGTACGACGGGAACTTCCTGTCTATCACTATCCGGGTTAACATCCATCTTAATAATAATTATTGCATATTGTTTCATTTCCGGTATGGAAAAGGGCTTGACCGCTCAAACGATTCTTTTCGAAACTTTGTCATCGATAAGCGTTACAAGCGCACAATGTCAAATGAGGGCTACAGAGTACACAATAGTAAATATAAATATAATACGTGTAGTATTTCTAATATTATTTCAAGTACTTACTGTTATTTAGAAAATTTATTAAATTATACCATTTACTTTTGAAATTAAATATGTTATTTTGAAAGACTTCTGGTGCGTAATGCACAATCGGATACATTTAGTCATTTTAAAGACAAGATGTGTCAAACACTAAACAGAGACCGTTCTCACAACTTTAAATTCCGGCATCACTTTTTTTACTCTGTTTCGGAATATTTATAAATGTTTTATCTTATGAATTAATTTTATAATGACTTGTTATTTTAGGATAATTATCAACTGTCCAAAGATCTGGCATACAAATTAAATCATCATCAGTGCATTATGCTGTCTCACACTATTATTATATTATTTTTTAATCGTCCATTACAAACAATATCTCAAGATCAAATGTAATCCCTGATACCAGAAGATACATACCAACGTATAGACAATACAAACAATTAGCTTACCTTTAGTTGTAAGTGAAGTACTTCTCTTTGATACATAACGATGTTAGACAAAAAAGGCGTTATAATGGCGCATTCCCTCTCCACAAACCAAGCGCTGCTTATATGAGTCATAACTGTATTCATACTGCGTGAAAGAAAGGGGACACGGAGTGGTAACTGTGTTAACAACAGTTGTGAAACGTACTTTGCTCTATGGTTAGCGCAATAAAAAGAGCTGTGTCCCTTTGATAATATTGACGCAGTTAAACGATAATCATGTTTTGCTCAGCTCAAAATTGTTTGCAAGTTATTTTTCTTTCGCTTGCCACATTTGCGTTCAGAACTCAACCAGGCCTGACCAGAGGAGACGGCAGTACTAACATCCGCCATGGAAAGCGATGCCATAGTGGTGTTGTGATATACTTAGTGCCCAAGTGAGGTTTTGATGACGGCCAAGCGAGTGGACAGGGGTCGTATTCCAGAAAAATCTTAAATCTCTTAAGTCATCTCTTAAATATTTTCACTTAAAGTGATATTATAGGCATTTTGCACTGTTGAATTGAGCTGAAAAGAATTACCGGGTCAAAAGAGTAAGTTAAAATGTGGTTACTGATCAATTATCTGCAACTCATCTTGCTACCAATTGTTTATAAAAATATATTTTATATTCGATATTCTTACGTGACCCACCCAGTCCTGTAAGCCGAAATGATCCGTAAAACAAAATTGTGTCTTTGTGTCGTATGAACGAATCTGCACTAAAACTAAATTTAGGTTCAAATCGTACATGCATGATCAGTTGTCAAACGAAAGTACGGTTGATATTCAAATGCATATTTTTTCTCTTTCCGGTGTATTGTTTTAGTATGTTGATGCTGCATTAACAAATATAAGTGTATATGAAGTGAAAACACCAAATATAAACAACGGTTGCGATAGACACCTTTAAACTGTTAGATGCCCATTTCACTTTAATTTCAAAAGGACAATGTTTTGTATTTCTTTACTAAATAAAGATATGCATGTTTTTTTTTGGTATTCCTCAAATAACATTGACATAATGATGTTATTTTGATGTAATTGTTGATGCCTAACTATTGCAGTATGAAATGAAAATTCCCAATTTAAAGTGATATTATGGGCATTTTGCACTGTTGAATTGAGCTGAAAAGAATAAACAGGTCAAAAGAGTAAGTTAAAATGTGGTTACTGATCAATTATCTGCAACTCATCTTGCGACCAGTTGTTTATAAAAATATATTTTATATTCGATATTCTTACGTGACCCACCCCAGTCCTGTAAAGCCGAAATGATCCGTAAAACAAAATTGTGTCTTTGTGTCGTATGAACGAATCTGCACTTAAACTAAATTTAGGTTCAAATCGTACATTTGCATGATCAGTTGTCAAACGAAAGTACGGTTGATATTCGAATGCATTATTTTTCTCTTTCAGGGCTATTGTTTTAGTATGGTGATGCTGCATTAACAAATATAAGTGTATATGAGGTGAAAACACCAAAAGTAAACAACGGTTGCGATAGACACCTATAAACTTTTAGATGCCCATTATCACTTTAAAGCGAGATTATACGTTTTATATATGTGTTGAATTGTAATATATTGATACAAATATGTTATAATAACACACAATATGCAAGAAAAATGATACATTTAAGACGAATTTCATAAAATGCAGCAAATATAAATTAGCGCCCCGAGCCGATTTTCCTACAATAACCGATGCATTCGTCTTTTTAGTAAGTGTTCGTGTGTCGAATGAATCGATATCGCTGCAGGAATTTCGAATGAACCGTTAAACTAAATTTAGATTCACATCGTACATGCAACATGCTGGCAAATTCGGCTGTACAGCCTTTTTCCATTTCAGATTCAAATATCTGGCTTATTTCGCATTTTTCGACACATGTTCTTCTTAACTTTTATTTTAGTTTATATTGAAATATATGTATAATACGTTTTTTTACACATTTTATATTAATTAATAAATATTTGACAAGATCGTTTATATCCGCTTTAAGGATAAAAATACAATTTAACTTAAGATGCTTCTGGAATACCACCCCAGGGGTTATCTTTGCGGTACAGACACCCAGTGTAACACACTGTTGAAAGTGATCAGACCCGAAGTTGTCATTGACTGTTCAAACAGAAGCACATGCCAAAATGTGAATTTTGATTCTGACATATATTTACACATATATAACGTCAATAAATATATTTAGCATGGTTTAACAAAAATCACGCCTTCATCGCGGTATATTTCACTTAAGACGATTTCTTTGGTCACTAACAGACTGCAGCTGTGGAATATTGAAATGTATGCCATTTATCTATCAATAAAATTATAGAAATGCAACATGTCATTTCACATTAACCCGTCTATATAAATAAACGACCGTTATATTTTACATAGATAAAACAAATATTAATTCCGTTGATTTTCATATGTCAAAACGGATTTTATCCCGCATTTTAAAATAGTTATCTACTTTACACGTTTGTTATCTGAATTTTAATAAACTCCCGACTGCGCTTGTGAAAAGAACACCATAACTACGTTGCCAACTTGAATATCAGTGAAACTGATGGATGCTCCCCGATGATGCGCTTTGTCAATCTATGTGTTAATAACCACCTAAAAAATATTTTATTAGCCTCGGTGACCATGACCTTGACCCCAGTGACCTCAAACCTCATCAAAATGTAGAGGCCCATGCAAGGTACATACATGCCAAATATGAAAGAGATCGGTAAAGTATTGAAGGTGCTATGAGGAACTGTTACAGAAGCGTGAAGGAAAATATATTAGTAACCTCGGTGACCTTGAGCCCAGAGACATCAAACCTCATCATAAGGTAGAAGTCCATGCAAACTACCTACATGGCAAATATGTAAGAGATCGTTAAAGTATAGAAGGCCCTACGAGAAACTGTAAGAAAAGCGTGACGGAAAATCTATTATTAGCCTCGGTGACCTTGACCTTGACCCCAGGGACCTCAAACCTCATCAAAAGGTAGAGGTCCAAGGTACCTACATGCCAAAATATGAAAGAGATCGGTAAAGTATTGAAGGTGCTATGAGAAACTGTAACAAAAGTGTGACGGAAAAATATATTATTAGCCTCTGTGACCTTGACCCCAGTGACCTCAAACCTCGTCAAAAGGTAGAGGTCCATGCAAGGTACCTACATGCCAAATATGAAAGAGATCGGTAAAGTATTGAAGGTGCTATGAGAAACTGTAACAAAAGTGTGACGGAAAAATCTATTATTAGCCTCGGTGACCTTGACCTTGACCCCAGTGACCTCAAACCTCATCAAAATGTAGAGGTCCATGCAAGGTACCTACATGCTAAAATATAAAAGAGATCGGTAAAGTATTGACGGTGCTATGAGAAGGAAGGAAGTAAGTAAGGAAGGAAGGACACACTGGCAACTATATGCTCCCCGAAAATTTTTCGGAGAGCATAAAAATAAAATGAACAATCTTTGTTTTGCCAAAAAATCCATCAAGACAAATAGTATGCTATACAGGTAGACATATTATCCGATGACAAACTCTTAAGTGTGGCATGCGTTACTACTCCAATTAGGCAGTACCTTAATCTGACGAATGCATCTATTCCATATTCATGCGATTAACTAAAATGGCGACTGTAAGTTCAATGGAAATAATCAGTCGGTCTCATGCAATTGACATGGATATGAATGAACTCGTATATTGATAATACACGAAACGATATAACGGTACCGTATTCAGTTAAAACATACTCCAGCAACAAAAACTTCTACGGCATAATAAAACGTTGTATAACCCAAACGTTTATAAAAACACTATTAACATAAGAAAAACACGGCGTACATAGGACAAATAAGAAGTTAAGCTATAGGGATAAACGAGTTTCAGGTTAAAATATGCAATTAAAACGACAACACAAACTGCATACCTCACATTGTCAATTCGATAAACCCCATGTGTTACACTTAAAATAAGCAAGGTAATAATCTGGTATGCAAAATAACAAAACAGGAAATTAATATTTTTTCTTATTTTGAAAACTTGTCATCTCAATCATTATCATTCAATTAAGTACCGGCATATATATATTATATATATATTACTGCTTTTTCCCCCAATAATTATAAAAAATCAAAATACAACTGTTGCATCAAAAGATTAATGTAACAAGTCATGTCCATATTTTAAAACACTTTTATTTCTGAAATCCACCCAGTGGGCATCCAACGTTGCTGCAACGTTGTATTTAGGTTGCATTCGAACGTTTCAGTTTGGTTGTACCAATGGTCTATATGAAAGTTTTCCCGACGTTTTTTTCCCAACGTTGTGCGACGTTTTTTTCCCAACGTTGTATTTAGGTCGCATTGAAACGCAGTATTTTTAAATTCTATTTTTTTAATAATATAATTTTTTTTTTTACTGCCAACCGCTTTTTCGATTAGTATCGGCAGTTATGGACATTTTCGAATTCGTTTCATAGAAAGAATCATTATTTAAATGCTCCCCCGAGTGGGATTCGAACCCACCAAATCCCGATCGCTAGGCGGACGCCTCATCCACTACACCACGGCGACAATTGAAAGATCCAGACAAAACTATTTATTTTTTCTTGAAATTTTGAAACTAGATTCTACCATTGAAATGCATAACACAACTTAAACAAAATATTTTATCCGGCGATTTTGAGGTAAAGCTCATCTTTAAGTTTAAGCAACTGATTTGTAAAATTTAAAAAAATTCAATTCTAAAATTTACAAGAAATCCTATTTTCATAGATGCTACGATTCCTACTCGGGGAGCGTTTTATTATCTCCTCTTTAGACACCAAGTACTGGTTCTTTCTAGGAAACAGACTCGACAGTGTGCATATCTGCCGATAATACTCGAAAGAGCGGTTGGCAGTAAATAATTTTTTTAAATTTCGTATTATTAAAAAAAAATAGAATTTAAAAATACTGCGTTTTAATGCGACCTAAATACAACGTTGCAGCAACGTTGGAAAAAACGTCGGGAAAACTTTCATAGACATCATTGTGACAACCTAACTGCAACGTTTGAATGCAACCTAAATACAACGTTGCAGCAACGTTGGAAAAAAACGTCGGTGAACTTTCATATACACCATTGTGACAACCAAACTGCAACGTTTGATGAAACGTCCGGGTAATGATTTGTATGCAACGTTGTGGCAACGTTTGGTAATGGTTGCCGACTTTGCGACCTAAATATTACGTTGCCACAACGTTGCATGCAAAACATTAACCGGACGTCCGGGTAGTATTTTGAATGCAACGTTGTGGCAACGTTCGGTAATGGTTGCCGACGTTGCGACCTAAATATTACGTTGCAGCAACGTTCGCACAACGTTTGATGCCCACTGGGCATATCATTTTTGGACCAAAATCAAGTCTTTGAAAGCTGCCAGGTCTAATCAGCTGCGAACATAAATTTTAGTTATTTTCGGAACACCATTGCGATACAGTTGGGTGGGCTGTCCAGTATAGAGAAAATAGTGATAGTCATATACACTATTGACAACTTTTAATACAACCCATTTTAATAACGGTCCACAGACATGTACCTTTTGGATCAAGGATGCCTGACACAAACTACACTTAGATACTAATAGGCTGTGTAATTTACAGGTTATCCACAGTTGGATTCGAAAAGCTGTATGGATAGACATTAGTTCGAATTTTATATTGTGTAACACAAAAGTCAGTGAGCAGATTTTACTTTCGGTTTCCAGACATACGTCTTTATTCTCCCAAACTCAATTAACAGTTTGTCATCAAAAGGTATTGTCCTTAAAGTAGGAATGTGCAATCAACGTTAATTCTGTCGAGCTTTTACTCGGATCAATGTCCCGTTTGTCGACGGAATAGATCATTAACTCAGATATTTTACAGAAATTTCACGCGAAATCAGCTCAGAGATAATTTGGGTCCAGGTTACGGTGCCTTACAGCACAAAACGCGGTGAATGTAATAAACTTTTTTTGATGAGCCTCATTCTTCAAAGAGGCAAATTGGAAATCTCTGTTTTACTGACATAAATGAGATAAAACCGCTCTCCGGATATTGCATATCTTGTTAAAGGTCTTAACAAAGGTTCCTTCGGTATTACAGATCGCCATAAAACAAAGCGGTACTTAATGCAAATGTCGTTTCGGCCATGTTTCTGATGACCGACTGTGTTACATCTAAACGCCCTTCTAAGGCGTTTATCATGTCTTAGTTTTGTATCACAATGTTATCTTATGTTAACAACTCTGTGCGACGTCAGGGGTGTTCAGCATCATTGTATCACCCTCTGCTTCTCTCTTAAGTAAATATTTACTCATTGCACCAATACAAAGTTATCATATTTTACCAAACGTTACAACTGATAACATTATAATTAAAAAAAATTGATCTTCCACGGAATACAACAACGAAGTTCTTTTAACATAAGTTATATGAATGAAATACATGTTATTTCGAAGTTGTTTGTGCTATATTTACTTCATAGTAGTTGAAACATAAAATGACTTTGTATCATTATGAATTGGAAAATGCGCAAAAAGCTAGTCTTTCTGGCACAATGTTTTAATGAAAAGCAAACATTTGATCACTTAAAATATGACGTATTCCAACTATTCTTGTGAATTTGTAATACGATAATAACAATACATTGCATTTAAATGAAGTCCAAGGTTTATCCGCACGATTATTTATGACCATCAGCAAAATGGAAACAGATTGTCAATACATATTACATTTTTTTGGTGAAATTGCCTATACGAGATAGTAATCATTATTCTTTATATTTGGCTTGCGTTGCTTTGGTATACTTACAGTGTATAGACCAATTGTATCATCCCCGGATGTTGCTATGTGATCGCCTTTGCGTAACGGCAATATTTACATACCGCTGTTAATTGTGAAACAAGAAACCGTCGGAGACGGGTGATGCTCCCCAAAGTTTTTTTTGGTCACAACATTGCATTATATATTCAGATAAAAGGAAACGTCTTGATGGCACGGTAGTTGGGGGGACAATAATTTTTTTATAGAAAATTTCAAAGGGCCATAACTCTGTGAAAAATCATCCGACCAGAAACCGCTGATAATATGCACATCTCCTCTTGGTAGTGAAGCTTCCCATAAAGTTTCATTGAATTCCGGTCATTAGTTGCTGAGAAATAGCCCGGACAAGAATTGCACTATATGCACAGTTAATGGAAAATTTCAAAAGGCCATTACTCTGTGAAAAATCATCCGACCAGAACCCGCTGATAATATGCACATCTCCTCTTGGTAGTGAATCTTCCCATAAAGTTTCATTGAATTCCGGTCATTAGTTGCTGAGAAATAGCCCGGACAAAAATTCTGCACGGACGGACAGACAGACAGACGCACACACGGACAGACGAAGCGGCGACTATATGCTCCCCCCAAAATAATTTTTTGGGGAGCATTAAAAATCAATGGATTAATAATGCAAAAAAGTAAGTAAACTCTGTACTTTAGATGTCGTAGAGAATTAAGTTTCCCTCGAGAACGTATAAATCCGCTTCGAAGAAAATGTTGTTTATGAAAACATTGAAAATCACCGAAGAAAACTGGTAAACAGATGTTGCTCTATGCAAAAATATCCTGTCTTGTCTAAAATCTGTTTCGAAATATACATATTTGTGTATGTAATATTTTGCAGTTGAAGTCAAATAACTGTTATGAAACATAATATATATTGGCATTTTAGAATATACTAAGATATTGATTAAAATACACAAGATGGTTTTTAAAATGACTGTATCATATATTGCAGTGATGCTGTATCATTTATTGCGATTACATTAAATGCAGTCTGTTTCAATTATTGCGAAAAATATATGCCGATTTTGCCGAGTTTGTATCATTTATTTTGATTAACAATAATTGATTAAGCCTTGCATTTTGTCTGTTTTAGGCACAATGGAAGAATCAAACTGGATCGCCACTTGAAAGTCGTTTCACATTTTCCACATGCCAGTCTTTCTTTCTGTTTGTCGGCTCTATTGTGCCCAAGAAGTGCACTGTATGACGAAAACACTGTTTTACATGAATCAACAGAGCAAATGAAAGAGACACACTGTCAGATGAACGGCTTTCATGTGATCTTGCAAGTTTAATTTGTACCTGAATATTGCAGTACATTGTGCGCACATTTCCTTTAAGATATCATGATGCGATGCAAGATGACCTTTGAAATGATACAGATAAATGAAATGACACAGCTGGTTGAATCCCTTGCTGCACGTATTTGAATATCAACCGTACTTTGGTTTGACAACTGATCATGCATGTACGATGTGAACCTAAATTTAGTTTAAATGCAGATGCGTTCATACGACACAAATACACAATTTTGTTTTACGGATCAAATCGGCTTACAGGACTGGGTGAGTCACGTTAAATATCGAATATAAAATATATGTTTTTATAAACAACTGGTAGCAAGATGTGTTGCACATAATTGGTCAGTAACCATATTTTAACTTACTCTTTTGACCTGTTAATTGTTTTCAGCTCAATTCAACAGTGAAAAATGCCCATAATATAACTTTAGGGCATATTTTGATTTGAATTGTTTGCCACATTTTTCACATACAACTGCCGGTGTTCTGTTCTGTCTTTCCCGCTGTTACCGTGTATTTTCTGGTTACGTTTAAGATTACACTTGTATATTGTACAATAAGTGCAGGAATCACACGTATAGTCGGACTTGGTTGTGATTTTCTTAGGTCGAGATCTTTTGATGCCACTGACACCGGTTGCTTATGTTCCATATGAACTTTCATGTGTCTTGTCAGATTTTGCTTAAACTTGGTCGAATATTCACATATGTCACAAATATGGTTAACTGAAGAGCTTGAACTTATTCCAGATACATCTTCGTTGCAACACATGTCCAGCACATTGTTAATGCTGTCCTTTGGTTGGCTGATGGGGGATATGTTTTAATTCAGTTCAAGTGGTGTTTCAGCAGTGATGGTTTTCATAGGGATTGACGTGCAATTTACCGTAGCAAAACTACCGTACAAGCCAAAAACTTATATTTACTCGTCCGCCATGTTTCTGTTAAAGGGGCCTTTTCACAGATTTTGGCATTTTTTAACTTATTCATTAAATGCTTTATATTGATAATTGTAAACATTGGATCGTAAAAGCTCCAGTAAAAAATCAAGAATAAAATTAAAAAAAAGGAAAAGAACATTGCCCGGAGCAGGTTTCGAACCAGTGACCCCTGGAGTCCTGCCAGAGTCCTGAAGTAAAAACGCTTTAGCCTACTGAGCTATTCCGCCGAGTACACATACTTTACGTATTTTATACCTCATATAAGCAATCTTCGTAGTTTCACAAAATTTAACGACAAAAACAGAACTCTCCAAATTATTCAATCGTTTCGCGTTGCAACGCTTTATAATTTTTAGGTTTTAAAATCGTCAAAAGATGCATAAAATGGCTATATTAGACCATGGTAAATGTTCAGTATTACTGTTTCCTCACAAATATCATAACTAAAACGAAAATTTGCGAATCTGAAACAACTTTTTTCAATTTTGTCAATTTACCAAAGCGTGAAAAGATCCCTTTAAATAGCAATAATTTAGTTCTATATTAATGTTTCCAAAGAAAAGCATAGAGTTATTACAAATCACCAAAATAATCATTACTATCACTCCTATCATCATCATCATCCTCGTTATCATCAGTAAAGTTGGTATCATTATTAGCAACAGCAAAACCACCAGCAGCGGCATACACTGTTCGTACTGGCAATCTGTGTTAAATTACGTATGACCTGAGAGATAAACAATAAACGATATTTTCTTCAACTTAATAATTAAAGGGTAACCTTGATTTTGGATGATTTAGTATTCAACTTTATAATGAAACGGCAACCTTGATTTTGGATGATTTAGTTTGCATTATTTTTCTTAAACCTAGGCACATGTATATAATGTACACTTACGTGTGCGAATTACTGAAATCCCGTTCTACTACAGACCATGCAACATTGGCTATATCATGAATGCATATTAATATAGAACGAAGTTTCAGCTAAAATAAATGTGAAATAAATAACGGACAGAAGTACCTGCAAATTATATTCCTTAAACCGAAAAGAGTATTACACTTCACTTTTATTAACCAACACTTGTACATGCATGTGTGTGCCAGTTATCTATTTATAGATAACACATTCTAACGTTGTTTCTTGCCAAGACTAACCGCTAGTGTTAAAGCGAGATTATACGAATTCATATGTGTTGAATTGTAATATATTGATACAAATATGTTATAATAACACACAATATGCAAGAAAAATTATACATTTAAGACGAATTTCATAAAATGCAGCAAATACAAATTTGCGCCCCGAGCCGATTGTGACGATAATTCGTACATATTTTCCTACAATAACCGATGCATTCGTATTTATAGTAAGTGTTCGTGTGTCGTATGAATCGATATCGCTGCAGGAATTTCAAATGAACCGTTAAACTAAATTTAGATTCACATCGTACATGCATGATATACATGCTGGCGAAATCGGCTGTACAGCCTTTTTCGATTTCAGAATTAAATATCTGGCTTATTTCGCCTTTTTTGACACATGTTCTTCTTAACTTTTATTTTAGTTTATATTGAAATATATGTATAATCAGTTTTTTACACATTTTATATTAATTAATAAATATTTGACAAGATCGTATATACCCGCTTTAAACATAGGTAATCAACGAATTGAATGAAACTGTGTGTAGGTGTTTTAACCATTAAGGAGGACGAAATAATGACATGCTAACTTGAATATTGAAAATCTAAATAATTGATACATAATTATCGCTATAATCATACAAATGATTGATTAAGTTTATGCAATAATTGATACAGAAGTCGAAGCACACGTGTGTAGTATAAAATGCATATTTCTGATGTAAGAAAGAATCCCTAACAAAATACGTTGTACGTATCGAAAGTGCACATTCTTAATCTAACATCTGATGTATACATAGTTCTTGTTATTTGTTAAAACGCAAGTACAACAAAGATTTCAAAACTAGATCATGACAATTTGACTAGATGTTCGGTGATCATTAACGCATTCATTCTTATTTCAATATATACAATGCATAACAGCATGTCCGAGAAATCTTCATTCAAATCTGAATATAAATTACTGTTTGAAGACAATCATAATGACAAAATAAGAAAATAATTTACCTTTCTAGCAACGCACTTATGCCAAATATTCATTCCGGCATGGCAATCACATCGCAACATCCGGGGATGATACAATTGGTTTATACACTGTGATATATACTTCTCAGTTTTAAGGCTCTCATGTAGTATGTGCTTCTCGTCTCGCTTGTCGTGGTAACATGAAACTGGGTCGTCGGTAAACGACGCAGCTCTATTTCTTTACAACGTAGTTATAAATACGGTTGAATAAATCAAACCGAATCTGAGAGTTTGTTTGGCGAATAAACCGTATAGTATTCATAGTTATAGTTGGGCAGTGCAAGCATTGGCTGTTGCCGATATTGATATTGCATCGTGTTAAGTTGTTAATGGGCGACTTAATGGGGTGGTATCTGAGACAACCGCAACCATAAGTACATGGACGTTATCTTGCCTGTTTAATCACATTTGCATCAGTGGGAATGCTTATATATTTAAAATATGTTCAACATATTAAACTTAAGCAAATGCACTACAATGCCAATACAATTTATTGTTATCTTTTGTTATCAATAAAGATAAACAATATGTAACTTTAACCGGAGCAATAGCAGATAAATTGTATTACAGAACGTGGTTCGTCACTCATAGCGAATAAATAAATGCTCAATAGTGTTACACTAAAAATAACATCATATACAACGAAAATAAAACGCACCGAGCACAGAACTATGCATCAAACTGTGTCAAATAAATAAATTTTTTTTGAGTTATAAAGGTTATGTAGCTGAACAAAGAGAGAACTACAAATTAGGGCCATTACAGCATACCGTGCATATACGAAAGAGACAAGCTTGCGTTCACCAAAGCGTTCATCAATGAGAGCCAAAGAGTTGATAGCCAAGCAATAATTAGCTTCGCTCGAGCCATGACAGAACAAGTGGACTTTAACATAAATTAATACATTATTTAATATCAAGAGAACAAGACAAATGCAGCTAGTTGTTTAAATAATTCAAAATGGAAATGCTAATTTCCTGCAAATATATCTATTCATACAACACACGAACACTAAAACGGTACTATGTTAAAACCATTATAAAAATGAGCATTTTGTATCCACAAACATCTATTTTACCAGACCACATCTGGTGTTAAAATTTCGGCAATTGCCATAAGGAACAATGATTTTTAATTTTTTAGCGTTATTTTACGAAATATTGTACGAAATTTTCGTTGAGTTTGAGTAGTAATGTTTACTTTAAACACTCAAATACATAATATGCTTTCTCTTGAGCATCTCTCATATAATAATGAACACGAACAATTTGAACAATTTTAAAACTTAACATGCCTGGTATAAAGTCCAGACACAAACCTGGATTTACTGTAAATGGAGATTCTTTAAAGTTAATATATTAAAGACAATACTTTTTCTATTTGATTTTTACTCAATACACGGTTACATACGCGTTTCGTACAAACATTCATAGAAAAAGAATAATTTCCGTTGCTTACTTTGTATCTTGAAAAGATTTCATTGATGCAGAGATGTACACGCATTATTGTCTCTATATTGGGACTATAGACTCTGCAGGTAATGATTAAATGTCTACGGATGCAGCAATATTCGCTCATGTAATTAATGCACGTTATACACGACATATGAAGTCTCTTGAAAAGACATGCGTTGTCAAATAAGTTTGCAAATAGACATCATTACAAGTTTAATTTAAAGGAAACTTATTTAATAAGTGCGTCGTGTGTTTGCTATTTAAAATGTTTATTTGGAGCTGAGACATGATAAGAAAATCGTCATTAAAACAAAATGGCTCCTGCATCCACATTTGTGACAGAATGTAAAATACAAATAGAGTCAATAGAGTTAGTTAAAATGTGGTAACTGACCAATTTTCTGCAACTCATCTTGCTACCAGTTGTGTATAAAAATACATATTATATTCGATATTTTACATGACTGTACATTCCAGAAAGCCGAGCGACACTGTCTTTGTATTAGAATCGGAGTTAGTGTTCGTGTTAACCAATCTGCACTTAAACTAAATTTAGATTCACATCGTACATCGAATCATTTCTGTCGTCTGTTGTCAAAACGAAAGTACGGTTGATATTCAAATGCATTATTATTCTCTTTCCGGGGTATTGTTTTAGTATGTTGATGCTGCATTTAACAAATATAAGTGTATATGAAATGAAGACACCAAAAATAAACAACGGTTGCGATAGACACTTAAAAACTGTAAGATGCCAATAATATCACTTTAACAAATATTATAAGTGTAGATGAAGTGAAAACACCAAAAATAAACTACGGTTGCGATAGACACCTATAAGCATAGCATATACTGTTAGATGCGCATAGTATCTGGGCTACCGACACAAGGGCGATATATCGTGTTAAATATATCGTGTGTCGCCGCGACTGTCGCGCAAACTGTCGTACGTCGCCGCGACTGTCGCGAAAAATATCGTGCGTCGAGGCGACTGTCGCGAAAAATATCGTGTATCGCTTCGTGTGTCTAGTGTCGCCATTGATGCAAGAAGGGCGAGATTATAGATGGCACTATCCGTATTCCGTACTTTAAGTATATTAAGAATGTATTAATCTGTTTCTTTTTATAGTTGTGTCAATAATGCCGAAGAAAATATTACAACTTGCGTAATAAATCGTTTGTAGTTACCGTTCTAACTGCAGTACAGTCTTTTTAGAGCATTTACTGATTTGCTGCTAATAAATGTGCGAAATAAAAGTTGGGTAAATTGAACCTTTTTCAGTATAAAACGACGAGACCGAAGTCGGATTATTATTAAATACTTATTTAAAGAATGAATCTGTTTGTACTTATAATTTTATGAAATTAATGCCGAAGAGGAGATGTAAAGTGTTGCATAATTATTCTTTGAACAAAATGAATAAACATGGAATTTTGTATGTGCACTTGCCGTAGTTTATGTTTAACAGCCGGTGAAAGGCAATTATTTATTCGTAGCTGGTAAATGTACGCTAAATTTAACAAAAAATGGTTAGATTGAACCATTTTCAGTACAAATCGTAAAGAAGAACTTCGAACTTTTCCGTTTATTGCAAACACTTAAATTCAGAGCGGAAATTGAGTGCCATTTGTACAAACGATATCCCGGCTGTGGTTGAATCTGGTTCAATTGGTATAAAAAGGTCGCTTGGATATAAGAGAGAAACAACTTCATCCACACTTGCTTCTTTCGTCTCGATTTTTATGTCCCCCACTACTATAGTGGGGGACATATTGTTTTTGCACTGTCTGTCTGTTGGTCTGTCTGTTGGTTTGTTTGCTCCAACTTTTACATTTTGCCATAACTTTTGCAATATTGAAGATAGCAACTTTATATTTGGCATGCATGTGTATCTCATTGAGCTGCATATTTTGAGGTCAAAAGAAAATCAAAGCGGCACAGAACAGGACATAGTGTTTGCGACAAACACATTTCTTGTTTATAAGACAATACATAATTATGTATTTGGTGTTTTGAGTGCGTTCAAAGCGGCGAACATAATCCGCCAGAATAATAGTCATCAGTTATACAAATTGGTCAGTTTATCTTATAAGTCTGAAGAAAAACTCACAATTCATCATAAGTTTTTCCAAATGAAAATTATGTGTTTTGATCATGTGTTATTATGACGAAGATTATAATGTACACCAATTGTGTTCAAGTCTGTTACATGAGTAACATTTTTCATTATTGTCATTGGCTACTTGTGACCTCCTTGTTTTTTTAAGGAATGTCCACGCATATATGGCAAACTTTTGATGAGTTATGCCGAGCAATTGTCTGCAACTTCCCCATATTTCCTACTGGGATAAATGGGGTAGCCCTACTGTAATTATTTTTTGCGAATTGCACAATTTCCGTACAAAAACTAAACATGAAATATGCATGGAAGCTGGTTAAGAAAAGAACCATTATGGAAATATCATGGAAATACCAAGACATATTATATGTCAACCTTATATACTAATTTTCCGGTACTTTCATCACACGTAGATTTAACATATTATGACAACTAAGGATTTAACTTAAGCGATGTGCCATGGGCTTCACATTTTCATGAATTGTCATTGTCAATGTTAAGGTAAATAGAAACATACCCACCATTTTGACTTAATGAAGGCGTAATTAAGTGTATGTCTGTCACATTGTTGTTGTTTTTTCTCTCGGATTGTATTTTGATTTCGGATAGCGACTTAAACCATTTCTAGTTAAGGTATGCTTTAATGAATATTTATGTCGAGGAATGTTTGTTAAAGTTGTACTCAGTATACTCTGTATCGACAATGTTCCCGCGCCAGCGAAACAGGTAAACTATTGAATCATCTCTCCGATACACTACATAACTACACTGTAGTGGTTTACAACTGTTGAATGTGGTTAAGAGGTATTATCAACAATTGGCCATGCTTATCAGCAACGGTAATAAATAATCACTTAACACCACATAATCATACATGCATGAAGAATTGCCAACTGCAGGTCAAGAACCTGTTTGTAGAATATAGTTTTCACACATACAATGAAGAGTTTAACATGGCCACAAGTACAAAATGCATTCATTCTATTTGTTTTACTCCCGTTGCGATAATATAATGAATGTAAATTACATTTCAATGCCAATTTGTTGAATTATCCAATATGACATATATTTTAATACCAAAATCGTGCATTCTCAGAACAACTTCAATGATTCAAAAAAAAAGTTCCCCTTCACCAAAGAAACTCCATACTTTAGCTACAGTAAACGTGTATTACTGCCAATCTCAAAATCTAACACAAAGTCAGGTTACAACCTATAACACCTTATATAATCCTTTATGTTTTAACCAGGTTTTTTTCCGAAGGAAAACACTGGTTATTAGATTGGCGAATGCGGGCGGGCTGACGGGCGGGCGGGCCGGCAGACGGAACAAGCTTGTCCGGGCCATAACTATGTCGTTCATTGTCAGATTTCTAAATCATTTAGCACATTTGTTTACCATCAGTTGACGGTGTGTCGCGCGAAAGAATTTTGTCGATATCTCCAAGGTCAATGTCACACTTTTAGTTCAAAGGTCAAAAATGGCCATAAATGAGCTTGTCCGGGCCATAACTATGGCATTCATTGTCAGATTTTAAAATCATATGGCACAAGTGTTCACCATCATTGGACAGTGTGTCGCGCGAAAGAGTTACGTCGATATCTCCAAGGTCAAGGTCGCCACGACTAAAAATAGATTGATTTTGAAACGAAGGGGTAAATATGATGAACAATCAGTAACTAACAATGCACATTTTGAGTTGTTCCCCTTTATCAGATTAAAACAAAATTGAAATCAATGTCGCCACGAGTAAAAATAGATTGAATTTGAAACAAGGGGGGTAACAATGCACATTTTAAATTGAAAATGTGAAAATTTTGTCCCTTGTTCTTATTTTGTTTCACTATAATAAATGCAATTATATGAATAATTATATAACGAAAGTGCATAAAAAAAAACATGCTATCATGCTATTCATTAGAATATTTGTATTGACAGGTGAATAGGATACTATTTTAACAGACAACTTAAATTGTCAGCAAAACCTGACATCTTTAAAAAGGTCAACATTTCCAATATCTGCTTCAAGTTGCTATAACAAACAAGAAAAAGGTTATAAATAAATTTATGAACCATTTTATGCTATACTTAATAATAAATTTCAAGATTTTGTTTGACTTAAAGGTTTTTCGTATTTTTCAGATTTGTCATTGCAAATAATAGCAGCTCATTCTGCGAAAACTTGGCTTTATTCATGCCCATTAAATGTTGTCCCAGATTAGCACAGTCTGCACAGGCTTATCAGGGACTTTCTGCTTTTATGGAATTGTTCTTTTTAATTTTTCTCTTCTAAGTCAAAATCCAGTTTAGGCAAAAAGAAATGTCCCTGATTAGCCTGTGCAGACTCTCATTTTGACTGTATATGTATATTTGAAAATATATTAAAATGCAATTTTGGTTACAGTAAACTTCAAAGAGATTATTTTCTTTAAAAAAATATATATACAAAAACACAAGCAACATTGAAAGACAATTTAGGTTAAAAATGTTATGATAAGTGTTTGAAGTTCCGTATTCAGTTATAAATGAAGTGCTTCCCTGACATTATATAAGCATAGACTTTGTAGGCATTTGTTACATCCTGTGACACACTTTATTTAATGCAATAGTCTATAAAAATAATATTTATTTACTCCTTTTCTATGGTTTTAACGAAAAAACAGTGATTAAAGAACAATAATTTGCATTTTTCAACAGTGACAAATAACCGTAAAAATTACAGACAATGTTCACTGTTTTACTTTGAAATTATGTGTTTTTCAAATGTCACGAAGTCATAAATTTAGAAAATATCTAGTTTTACACACTTTAAATGTTATATAAATGGAGGAAAAAGCATGCATAAATAAAAGTGTGTTGGGTTAGGTATTTACTATTTACCTTTGATCATAGAAAATAAACAGTTTTACTCATGGCTGTGCTACTCATAAACATATGAATTTCTCTGATACTTATGTCTTAAAGGTTTAGGTCACTTAAATTAATTCAGACCTTATCTTTGGATCCTGCCCATGCATATATTGAACCTTAAAGCATATTAGTTTGATTAAAACATAACATAAATGTATAGCTTATATATGCTCTGAACCTTAACGGCAGTATGCTACATATGTGTTTCTTACGCATAAATTTGGTCTTAAGATAAACTACGTTAGCGTTACCGATCGCCGAAATCGCCATTGGCGATTACAATTCCTAGCTGGCGATTAAAAATAAGATTTTCATGAAATTGGCGATTGAGAAAAAATAGACCCTATGCTTTACAAATGCACACTCTAAATGCCTGTTTTCAGGCCGTATCAATCGCCAGAAACATCGCTAAGATTACACAGATAACATCCTTACCGGAAAGGCCCCAGGGGATAATGACGACCGCCTAGGTCGATAATCCACATGGCTAATGTCTTAATTGGTCAAGCTTTACACTGCGACCAGACTTTTTTAACATTTGGGTTACTTGGCTATTTACGCGATGACTGAATCATTGAAGCGTGCCGTGTATGACCTATGCTATAGATGTTATGAATTTATGATTCAACGTTATCGAATCGACCAGTACGGAATTGTCGTTTAATCAGATGGGCGGAGTTATGGCATTGACATAGCCACTATAAACTAATTTCCCAAGACACAACGATTTTGTTTGGCTAAAAAAGTAGATAAGAGTTACTTCCCTTTACGGTCGCTATGCGACTTGAAAGACCGATTTAGAAAGTGAGTTGCAGATTCTGGGAAAAATGGATGCTGCGAGCGAAAATGGAAAGTCGAAGCAACATAAAATTAACACAATTCTTTAGAAAAGAAAGCGGACAGAATAATGTAAACTCAGGAAATGACCAAATGTTAGGTTCGCGATCGGAGGACGTCTAAAATAGTGCAGACGTGAATGCAGAATCAGAAACGTCTATACCTGTCAAGGTTCACGGTTTCGTCGTGAGTCTCACGGTTTTTGACGTGCAATGGCGGTCTCATGCTGACTTAGTAATTTCTAACGCATTTCTTCAAAAACAAAAAAAAAATGTTTGGATTTTATAAAATGTCGTATAATTACTTCCGAGACGGGCGGGCTGCTTTAGTGGTTTAAAACCTAAATACCACATGTACCGAAAACTGTTTAACGGTGTTAGTGTATCATTATCACTACGCCACTGGTGTCTATGTAAACAAATAAATTGGCTGCAAAATGTCAGCAAGTGGCTCACCAGCAAAGAAAACTTTTCAAGCAAAAAGAGCTAATTTCAGAAACAAATAGTCTTAATTTTGCTCAGAAAATAGCCCCAAAACGCACCACAGACAATCTAGGATCAAAAAAAAATCCGGGGGGGGGGGCATGCCGCCGGACCCCCCTAGATTTGGCGACTAAGTTTTTTTCCTTAGCGCCAACCTAGGATAAAGAAATAATTAATACCTTACCTTGTTTTTCACTTTCTGGAAATTTGTGCATTGAAACAATTTCATCAAATCATGAAGCTTTTTAATTAGGAACACAACACTAAAACACCATAATTACAGAGCAATGTATACCAGTCAGTGATAAACTGATATGTACAGCTGGCTGAGAAAATCTCTGTTTACCTGTTTCCATTCACTGGCGTTATATTGTCGATACAGTGAATATAGGCGTCGGTCTATACCATAATCCCACATTGAAACAAACTTGTTTTTTTGAAATCACGCGTTTTGAGGAAACATGTCTTATTTGTTGTGTGGGAAAATATGAGTAAGCTTTAAGTTCGGAGTAAACGAAACACAGATTAAAATTAAAACTGTCAACCAAAGTCATTGGTACAGTTCTGTTTATTTGTTTGTGACTATGTGTATGTCAAATTAATGTGTTGACACATATGTTCGCGCATGCACTAACATTATCCGAATATTATGTCAAGAACAAAATAAGTTGTATTTGCAGTTTTGGAATGAGCGATTCGGTTGACTGTGCTTATGGAATGTCATTTGTATCGTTTAACAACCACGCTGGGTGTTTAATCAAACGTTTTATTTTGCAACATTGATCTAATTTGTCATCTTGATCGAAATCGATTGACATACATCACTTGCTAAAAAAAAAATCGACAAGCGTAACAGTTTAATACCAAACTAAAATAAATAAAAGTACATTTTACATTCTCCTATCCAGTTTTCAATCCCAATTAAAAAAGACACGGCGAGTAGGTCACACTAGAAAAACCAACGAGTATGTCTTATTTTACAGATGTATATGTGTTAAGTGCGTTTTGGATATCCCAACATATTATATTATTTCCGCTTTGTAAGATTAAGATGCCACCTAACGCTCCGTTCTCTATACAATATATGTGTAAATATTTTCGAAAAGGGTAACACGGAATTCTGTGCTCGATTATGGACATGCTGCTTCGACGGCTTTTACATGGCGATTACTTATTCACATTTACGACAACCTCGATAAAAAAAACAATGCATCTGCATTTGTTCAACAGGTACTGGTATATGCCAAATCTATGCAAAACGACGACTCCCGCCACGCCAAAAGTAGTGTGTTTTATGCAATTTACATATTTTATTTAAAATGTATATTTTGCAGGACCAAGCACTTTGTGTATACGATAAGTATACTGATTATATTTAACGATTTTGTTTATGTAATTGAAATGTAATTGTTGTATTTATCTTTAAAAGGTCATTTGAAAGATAAATTTTGTATTTTTTTGTGTAGAATAAAACAATTCAAATAGAACCAGTTCAAAATAACCGAATATTGCATTCAACCGTTATTATTGGATTCAAAATATTTAGACGAAAACGAAGTATTTTACGCATTTTAGGCTAACGTTTGCACTTTTTAAATATTATATTACACACAAATAAATCAAATAAATTCATGACTGAACTCTAAGGTGCCATCGGATAACATTAGGTCTTTGCATCGGAAACAGCAACAATGAACGGAAGCTTTTTTGTGATTTAGACGTTAAATCTTCATACACTTCAAGACTGGTTTCAAACAGGTCTGTTAGTTGAACTTTTTTGAAATCGAGGCAAACGACAGCAAATGTGAGAAAGAACACATCGTTTAACATTTTTTTGTTGCATTTTATTCAAACAAATGCACATATTTTTAAAGGAGTATTTTGTGTTAAAACTGTTAACGTTTGTTGTTACTCGAACCAGTGAACTGAACAGCATAGCTATATTTATGACACATCAATAACACTGATACTTACGCAACTCAAACCTATAAAGAATGTATCTTTGTGTCCGTAAATCCTGTTTCATTTGCAACCCAAAATAACAAGATGTAGATAAAATCATTTTTTGTTTAAATATTCAGATGGCATGTTATTAGTGAATGAAACATTTATAACAAGATAACAACTTTTATTTATTTGTCACTCATATGAAATATGTGCCTTTTGTACAAATATCAATATATGACAACATCAATGTTCGTTTACAGACAATCAAATGACGGTTTGCTTTCGTTCAAGGTATGACAGGCAAATGGAAAATGACATATTTGGTATAGTTTCCTAGGGATTTATGATAAGTGTATATCTTTCTTACATAATATTCATTTTAAGTTTTATGTTTTTATAAAATAATTTTGCATTTCTTTATCAATCGGCATTTTATTTGTGTATGTGAACAGATTGTCAAGCCTGGGCTTGATATGGTTAAGTCAATAGAGCAGGATTCATGGCGCAATAAATCACAACTAACATTCTTTAAACCAGATTCAGCGTGATAGTGCATCTAAACCAAAGAGCCAGTTCAAAATAATAGAAGCGGATAATTCAAGTATATTTTAAAATTAGCGCCTTTGCACTGAATAATATACGCAATTATTCAGGTCAACTAGCCATACCGCACGATTCTGAATTGCGTTACTTCTGGTCCGTTATAATATTAGCACATGCTAAACACTTAAAGTACCAACCAATACCTCGAAACATTCCTTTTGCCATTTTGTTTACTTCGATTGGAACAAACTAAATTTGTTCGCGTGTCTAAACTTTTTCATTTGTAATGGGGACTCCCTTTCGTGGTGTTTGCTTATCTGTTATTCAATCTAATCTTACACAAGTTAATATGTCTCTAAGAACTGTCCACAACAAATTGATTGGCCACCAGTCTGATTTTGAATTACAATTGTATATACGTCATGCAGTCACATTGATGATATTCAACTGGTTATGGAGTGCCCTGGGTCACAGTTTTCTTGACTGATTTTGGAGTTCAACAAACGTAAGGACATTCAAACTAATTCGACAACTGCTTGTGTATAGCAGCTTGTGTATTTTCGTTATCAACCTATGCTATATTGTGAAGTGCATTATGACATGTGCAATTCCTAAAATAAACAATACCCACAAGTTCGGATGTAAATATTTGAAATTGAATTAGTAACCAGTTTAATGAACTGTGATATGATAACATACGTTTACGCTATGCCTTTTGTTTCAACTAAGAGTGATGTCTTGACTAATGAGAGTTTTTTTTCATATACCGGTTACTACTAAGTTTTGTATGCGCATTTTTTTATATGTATATACTTCACAGGTGTTTACTGTTCACCGCAGTGAATTGTTTTTTTTTCTGGATCGAAGTAAAAATTCAAAATGCGGAGTATCGCGTCATTGATGGTAATAAACTTGATGGTCTTTGCCGTAGTATACATTATGTCTTTCGCGAAAAAAAATAACACTTCGAAAAAAAGACACATTACGATTTATATTTACTTCACTACACATTTAAGCTAAACATAACGTATGCATGCAAATGACCTATGAAGAATGCGTATTAACATTTTAAATATCAAAAATCATTATTGGTCGCAACAATAGTTCAATGAATGTTCACTCTTCTTCTTTTAACATCGGCATTTCAATGGCAGACTGGTGTTCAAGCTGTCATGCTAGATTAATAATTGGTGCTTTGCGTTTTACAGATATTTTGCACTTCGAAACAACCTAGTAGAACTTACTAATCTTCAATGTTAAGTGAGACGGAAATTTTTGCGCCACGAAATTGAATTTTTATCTAAATAAAGACACGCACAACAGAACATTCTACCATATTAACCACATACTGATTTTTCTATAAGTCATTATCGCGGCGCGAATAGTTCAATTGATCATATATACAATTGAAATGGTTTAACTAATGAGTGCGAATAGTTGAAATGGTTAAACGTCAATTACCCTGACAGATACTGGACTTACAATATTGTCAATGATTCCAAATAAAAAAGCAGAGACATAGTCTGACAATTGAAAGAAGTTTGAGCAAAAATGTCAAAGCAAGTAATCGAGAATTAGTTTCACCGTAAGCAATGACATTTAACATATTACTAGTGTACTACGATACTTGGGCAAAATATGTGTATGTGGTTTGCAATAAAACGTGTTGGGAAGAAAAAATGGTGGAACGAAAGTGTTTATCATAAAAATGTTAAGGTCTTGAATGATTGCTTTATGTCTCTGTGTAGTAGTTGAGTTTTTGTGTGTACTTCTCTGAGAGTGTACAATGTGTGGTCAGATCAGTGTCCGTTATGTGGTCACATTGGTGTTCGTTGTGTTATCAGTCAGGTGTCCGTTATGTGGTGAGATCGGTGTCCGTTATGGACTCAGATCGGTGTCCGTTATGTGGTCAGATCGGTTTTCTTTATTTGGTCAGAGGTGTCCGTTATGAGGTTTGATCGGTGTCCGTTAAATCATGTTTACAAAAGTTCAACTGATGTCTATCACCGTTATGACACACGTTATGTAACACTAATACTTGTTCAACGTATTGTATCGTTTTCTGTATGAACCATTCATATTAATAGACTTGATGAAAATAAATATAAATACTGTACCCTTTTAACAGGTGCAAATGTTTATATCGTTACTGATATATCATATATCAAATACAAAAAAATATAGTTCAACTAACAGATTAACCGGAAGCTAATTTTTGACAATGTTTATATGCAAGTACTACTTCAACCCAAACCCCTTTACGAGGCAAACATATTATAATGACGATAGGATACCTACAAAGCGTGATGTCAAATGTTCTAGAGTGCGTTTCACTAACATAGCGTTTATTTACGCAACTTTAGGTTAACGCACCGAATTTACGCCGAACGTAAATTAATGCGTACGCCGTTTCACTAAAATGTGCGCAAAATTTACGCTGCGTGTAAGTGTTGTTTAGCCTGTCAGGTGCGCGCGGACGCGTAAGAAAGTAATCGTCTGCAACAGTATCTACTGTAAAGCGAGATTATACGATTTTTTTACATGTGCTAAATTGTAATATATTGATAAAATATTCTACAATAACACAAAATAGGCAAAACAATTATACATTGAAGACGAATTTCATAACATGCAGCAAAGACAAATTAGCGCCCCGAGCCGATTGTGACGAATGTATTTCGTACATATTTTCCTACAATAACCGAAGCATTCGTCTTTTTAGTTAGTGTTCGTGTGTCGTATGAATAGATATCGTCGCAGGAATGTAAAATAAACCGTTAAACTAAATTTAGATTCACATCGTACATGCATGATTTACATGCTGGCGAATTCGACTGCACAGTCTTTTTCGATTTCAGAATTAAATATCTGGTTTATTTAGCATTTTTCGACATATGATCTTCTTAAAGTAATATTACTATTCAAAATCAACGAAAATTTCGTACACTTGTTCGTAAAATAAACTTAGCCAATAAAAAATCAGTGTTCCTTATGGCAATTCCTAAAATATCAACGTCAGATGTGGTCTGGTAAAATAGATGTTTGTAGTTTTTATTATTGTTTTGCACATCTATTCATACGACACATGAACACTAAAATGGTGTTCGTGTGTCGTATGAATAGATATATTCGCGGGAATTAATTGTGGCCAAAAATAAATAAAAACGAGCATTTTGTATCTACAAAAAATCTATGTAATCATACCACATCTAGCGTTGAACTTTTGGCTATTGCTATAAGGAACACTGATTGTTAAGGTGTTAACTTTATTTAACGAAATACGTAACGAAATTTTCGTTGATTTTGAGCGTTATAGAGACTTTAACTCTTATTTTAATTTATATAAAAATGTATAAGTTTAATAAGTTTTTTTACACATTTTATATTAATAAAGTTTGGTCTTTTCTGCACTGATATGCATGTCGAAGGCTGTGAGGATATTGTTCAGTCGCTCCACTGGGTTATTTTTTTATTCATTTACGCTTCCGGCTAGGTCATCTTTGTCATCGGCTAAAATTAATTTCATGATTGGTCTGCCGCCAACGCTTACTGTCCCCTCGTAGTCGTCCAATGCGCCGGTCATGATTTTTTCCAGGAAGATGTTGAAGAGACGAGAGAGAGAATCGGCATTATCTCACTCCGACTGTGGTTTTGAACCAATCCCTTTCGATAAGACAGAACTGATTGCTTTGCCATAGAGGTGTTTAATGACTCGGGTTAGTTTGCGTTGATGTTGTACCGCCTCATGGTAGCCCACAATGCACATGCAATACCCTGTTAAATGCCCACTGAACAGCATTGAATACGTGGTGGAAGTCTTGTTAGTTTTGTAGGTACCTATCGCACAGTATCCTAAGGTGTAAGACCTTCTCTGTTTTACTGCGCCCTTACTAAAGCCTGCCGGAACTTCAACGATGATGCTTTCCGCTTGCGTCATCAATCTGTTCAGCAAAATCTTAAGCTTGGCTTTGCTCGGATGGTTGATGTGGCTGATAATTCTATAGTTCTGGCATAGCTGTAAGTTGAATTTCTGAGGGATGGTGATGATGAGTGATTGCGTCCACGGAGCGAACCATTCCATCTCTTTAGGATATTTTGTTTCTCCGCCATACATTTTCCATCTTTGACCTGGCTTGTGGTGGGTTGCCCCTTTTTTAAGCTTGTCAAATCTTTCCCCAGCTGGAATTTTTTTTTGCTGTTGTTGTTCTTCAGGTTTTCATGAATGTCCTGGACCTGTTCTTTAATCCACTTTTCATAGGCCCTTTTCAGTTGTATGCCCAGCTTTAAAGAAGAGTGGGTATATTGTTTTGCTGGATGTCGGTCTGTCGGTAGACAAGTTCGTTTCCGATAAATAACATGTGGGCGGATTTACCGATTGGGTTCGATACTTCCCAAGTGCATTAGCCTTTGCCCGTTAATGAACTCTATTAAAATTGATGTCACAAGGTCAAAGGTCAAGGTCACTGTCACACTATTATCGAAGATTGTTTCCGATCAATAACTTGTGAACCGAGCAACCGATTTGCTTGATATACACCATGTGTATTGGAATTGGATAGTATATTAAATTGGAGTCACTGGTCTTACGTCAAGGTCACTGTCGCACTAAGTGTGAAAATCGTTTCGGATCAATAACTCGTCAACGGATTCACCGTTTAATTTGATACTTCCCTTGTGCATTGGCCGTTGAAAGTAGATAACCCCTATTGAAATTGGGGTCACTATCTGTCACACTAAGAGTGAAGATTGTTTCCGATCAAAAGCGCGTAAACGAATTGACCGATTGACTTGATACTTCTCACATGCATTGGCCTTGAACAGTAGATAAGCTCTATTTAAATTGGTGTCACTAGTTCACAGTCCAGATCATTGCGACATTAATTGTTCAATTGGTTTCCGTTCGATACGTCATCAAAGGATTGAGTGATGAGCCTCAGGTTTGCATTTTTGATACTCGGATATTATAGTCTTGAGATAATAAATGTTGCATATGTTTACATCCCTTTTAGTGTTAACCTTGTGTCAAATATTAATTTAGGTCGCAGTGGTGTAGTGGATGTGTTCGCCTTGCGATCGAAAGTTCGTGGTATCGATTCCTCCTAAAGGAGCAGTATCATTATCTCCTCTATATACACCAAGTACTGGTTCTTTCCAGCAAACGGGCTCGCGAGTGTTTCAATAAGGCTAAGTCTTGCGATACAGTCAAACTTAAATAATACGGTTTAAACTAAATATTAATTTCGGTTGTTATCTATGTTACCCACACATTTTCAAGTGTAAAATTTCAAAACATGGCATGCAAAGCATGATTACGATCACACGTGAGGGTCACAATCTTTGTTAGAAATATAAGAGCTACATTAGTTATTATTACTATTAATTAGTGATGCACAATAAGACAAAAATTATCGAATCAAATCAAACACACATACTCGATTATAACTCGTGTAATATTAAAAATTATTTCACAGATTATTGGCATGTTCAGGACAAAGACATGAAATATATTGCGAAACCATAAATTTATATAATTTTTAATGTTGAAAAATGATATTCATATCACAATAAATGGCTTATATCGTGGGCTTAGCGCAAAACGGTCGTAACTGATTTTTTTACAAAAATGACTTTATTGCATATTTTGTACTATAATGTCAATATTTATAATCTGAAAAAATATTTAAGCGAAATTCTGCTTTAAAAAAACCCTAAAACCGTCATTTGGCAAAAGGTCGTATCTGAAAATGAAATTATTTTCATTGCAAAACGGTCGTATCTGCAGTTGCAACCGTTTTGCAACTGAAAAAGAATATAAACATGATAGTGTAATGGTACCAGTACCTAGAATGTGAGACTGAGACCATGGTAGCATTACATTCAGACAGAGACAATGCCGTGATTTGTGTTACCTATTGGGAAAAGTATTGGTACCAGCCAAATTGTGTGAGAAAAACCCAGAAATTGGGAAAATTCACGTTGTGAAGTCTTCATATTGGGAAATTGGTATATTTGATATTTTGCTCCCAAAATACTTAAAAATAGATAACTAAATGTTGTCAAGTTGTCATACCATAGAAATGCATAGGAAAACTAATTAAAAATTATTTTTTTTAGTTTTCTTCAATTGTTATTTTTACAGCAATGTGTAGTTTTTTTCCTAATTGGAAAATGCCATTTCTGGTACTTTATAAAAAATAAATAAAAACGCTACAATCATACCAGTACTAGTATGTCAGGCTGTGAAAATGGTACCGGTATGTATCATGTTAGACTGTGACAATAATACCAGTATGTAGCATGATAGACTGTGACAATAGTACCAGTAAGTAGCATGTCAGACTGTGACAATTGTCCCAGCACAATTAGCCAGTCCGACTGTTACAACGATACCATTACTTAGCATTTCAGACTGTTACAATGGTACAAGTACGTAGCATTTCAGACTGTGACAATGGTTCCAGTACCTTGCAGTTCAGACTGTGACAATTATACCAGTAAGTAGCAATTCAGACTGTGACAATGGTGCCAGTAAGTAGCATGTCAGACTGTATCAATTGTGCCAGTACCTAGCATGTGATACTGTGACAATAGTACCAGTGAGTAGCATATCAGACTGTTTCAATCATACCAGTACGTGGCATGTCAGACAGTGAAAATGGTACCAGTAGGTAGCATGTTAGACTGTGACAATGGTACCAGTACATAGCATGTTAGACTATGACAATGGTACCAGTACATAGCATGTTGGACTGTGACAATTATACCAGTACTTAGCATGTAAGACTGTGACAATGGTACCAGTACCTAGCATGTCAGACTGTTTCAATGATACCAGTAGGTGGCATGTCAGACAGTGACAATGGTACCAGTACCTAGCATGTCAGACTGTTTCAATAATACCAGTACGTAGCAAGTAAGACTGTGACAATGGTACCAGTACCTAGCATGTCAGACTGTTTCAATGATACCAGTACGTAGCAAGCAAGACTGTGACAATGGTACTAGTACCTAGCATGTCAAACTGTTACAATGGTACCAGTACGTGTCAAATCAGACTGTTTCAATGGGTCCAGTACGTAGCATGTGAGACTGTGACAAGTATACCAGCATGTAGCATGTGAGATTGAGACAATTATACCAGTACACAGCTTATGAGACTGTGACAATGGTACTAGTACATGGCATGCCAAACTATTTCATTGGTACCAGTACGTAGCATGTGAGACTGTGACAATTTTACCAGTACGAAGCCTGTCAGACTGTGACAATTATACCAGTATGTAGCATGTGTGACTGTGAAAATTGAACCAGTACATAGCTGGTCAAACTGTGATAATGATACCAGTATGTAGCATGTCAGACTGTTACAATTGTTCCAGTACGTATCACATCAGACTGTTTCAATGGTTTCTGTACGTAGCATGTAAGACTGTGACAATTATACTTCACCGCATGTAGCATGTGAGATTGAGACAATTATACCAGTACGCAGCTTATGAGACTGTGACAATGGTACCAGGACATGGCATTTCAAACTAATTCAATGGTACCAGTACGTAGCATGTGAGACTGTGACAATTTTACCAGTACGTAGCCTGTCAGACTGTGACAATTATACCAGTATGTAGCATGTCAGACTGTGACAACTGAACCAGTACATAGCTAGTCAAACTGTGAAAATGATACCAGTATGAAGCATGTCAGACTGTTACAACGGTACCATTACATAGCATTTAAGTCTTTTAAAATGGTACAAGTTCGTAGCATGTGAGACTGTGACAATTATACCAGTATGTAGCATGTTAGATTGAGACAATTATACCAGTAAGTAGCATGTGAGACTGTGACACTGGTACAAGTACCTAGCATGTCACACTGTTACCATGGTACCAGTACATAGCATGTTAGATTGTGACAATGGTACCAGTACATA
Source organism: Dreissena polymorpha (assembly GCF_020536995.1). Taxonomy (NCBI): domain Eukaryota; kingdom Metazoa; phylum Mollusca; class Bivalvia; order Myida; family Dreissenidae; genus Dreissena; species Dreissena polymorpha. The sequence continues at coordinate 33,689,782 of NC_068356.1, forward strand.
GCATGGTAGACTGTGATAATTATACCAGTACTTATCATGTCAGACTGTGACAATTTTACCCGCACGTAGCAAGTAAGACTGTGACAATTATACCAGTACGTAGCATGTCAGATTGTGACAATGGTACCAGTAGGTAGCATGTGAGACTGTGACCATTGAACCAGTACGTAGCATGTCATACTGTGACAATTATTCCAGTACGTGGTATGTCAGATTGTGACAATGATACCAGTAGGTAGCATCTGAGACTGTGACATGGTACCAGTTCGTGGCATGTCAGACTGTGACAATTGTACCAGTACATGTCATGTCAGACTGTTACCCTTATATCAGTACGTAGCCTCTGAGACTGTGACAATTATACCAGTATATAGCATGTCGAACTGTTACAATTATACCAGTACGTAACATGTCCGATGGTGACAATGGTACCAATGCGAAGCATCTGAGACCGTGACATAGTACCAGTGCGTGGCATGTCAGACTGTAACAATTATACCAGTAAGTAGCATGTGAGACTGTTGCAATGGTACTAGCATGTCAGACTGAGACAATTGTACCGGTATGTATCATGCCAAACTGTGACAATGATACCAGTACATAGCATGTCAGACTGAGACAATGGTACCAATGTGTAACATGTCAGATTGAGACAATTATAATTATGATGGTTAAAAGGTAGGAAAAAGATCAATAGGATTTTGTACTAGTTTTTGTCTTAACATTTTTCGTATATCACAATAAATAAATTTGAATACATTGTAGTTTGTATTTGAATTCAGAAAGAGGGTTATAGGCCTGCTTTTAATAACAAAGTTCATTATTTTTTAAAATTAAAATAAGCTGATAAGACTTGTTTTGACTTGAACTCTATTGAATTATAATAATCAAAATACCAATATTAAATGCTTTATGAAAGATTTAAAGATATGACAATAACTTGTTTCTTCTTATGTATTGGTCTTCTACTTAATAATTCTGTACAGGCCCCCAGTCACTGTGTAATGATCATTTTTCTGTTACTAGTATGTCTGCATACATTCAAATAATAATAAAAAAATAAAAATAAAGTGATACTACTTTATAGTAATAGTTATTGGTTAAAAACAAGCACAATGCAATGCATTTCATGTACTCCAGGTAATCCAACTTGAATTCAAAAAAATGTAAATTTTTGTATTTTCTTCCATCATTAAAAAATATTTCAATAAACACATATTTCAAGTATTAAGAATAAAAGTATTCATATTAAGACATATGAACAGAAAAACATTGATCTGATTTTCAGATAAGACCTTTTTGCATAAAAAACAAAATCAAACATTACAAGATCTTAAGCGCAAAACAGTCGTATCTTGATATTTTACAAATATCTCCGATTACAATAATGCCAATAGAAGTATATATTGTTAAGTTAAAATAAACGTACAATAACTCTACATGCAAAAAATTTTTTTTGTCGTACTGAAAAGTTTACAAAAAGTCAGTTACGACTGTTTTGCGCTAAGCCCGCGATAAGTAAAACAATATGAACACAGGGAATGGTTTTAAACTGTGAAATAAACGAACGCACATGCTAACCAATTACTACCGACTGAATCTAATCAATTTCAATATTTTCAATGATTTATTACATAATTAGTGACAACGATTTTTCCGGAAAGAGAATCGATTATCGCTGACTTTCTCATCTAACCACGATTAATCGATTTTATTTGACCATCGTGACATCACTAGTTATAATACGTAAATATTCTCAACCAATTTACTATAACAGTAGTGCATTATTCTGTGTCAACTAAAAACTTATTTAAGTGGCTAAGTCACATTATTTGATAAGATTTACTATTGTGATTGCAAACAATCCTGTGTCAAGACTGGATTTTAAGGGGGGCATCTGGAGCTCTTGTTTTTCTAAATTTCTTACTTTACTTCTAAGTTCCATTTGTCACCTTCTGTGTCGCATCTTCTTTGTCTTCTTCTTCTTCTGTTTCTTCTTTAAGGATTTGCAGTAAAACACGTGGAGCAACATGTCGGATAATTTTTAGGAAATAATGAATCGGTTGGCGTTTTTGGTATTATGTCTTTAATGCCGAAGAATAGATTAAAAGTGCGTAATTATTGATGCTAGTAAATGTTCGCTACATTTAAACAATTAGGTGAATTATGTCAAACTGTGTGACATAGTCATCGACACACGATAAAAGTAGACACAGTGCAATTCAGAGTTTTTCACGTTTTTTTTCTGCTTATTAACACAACACAAAGTTTGCAAATGTTTGCCAACCGATTTTTATTGCGGCTGGTTTTAAACCAAGATTATCAATGTTATTAGTTGAAATTTGACTTATACTGCATTGCGATGTTATAGTGTTTTTGTTATATAATTGCAGTAAGGATTAAAGCTAAGTAGGTGTACCAAATTTTAATTACACACTCCCTAATATATCTGACTTTTAAAGTGATTTGTATGTACATCTGTTATAATATATTAGTTCATCTGAACGCGTTATTCATTTGAAATCAAAACAAATGTGTTCCGTTCTGATGGAATAAAGCTGCATAGATAGCTACCGTACAACGGACATTCATGGATTTTATGCTATTTACAATTGTTACTGTAGTACAGCGGGCGGCTGCATTGATTGATTTGATGCTTGTAAATGTACGATAAAAACTTAATAGTGTGGTAAATTAAACCATTTTTTAAAGTCGAGAAAAACCCGGACTTTTATCAATTTGTTGTTATAGATAATTAATCTGTTTTTATATTTAGTTTAATTTTAATAATGTCGAACATGAGATTAACAGTCTTACTCTTTGGACAAAATGAACAAACATGAAAATTATAATCTGAATGTACTGTACTTGATGTAAAACATCCTGTAGACGGCTTTTATTGATGCGATACTAGCAAATGCACGCTAAATTAACAACTTGGTTAAATCAAACGTTTTTCAGTACAAAACGTAGGGAAGACATTCGGAGTTTGTTTATTACAAACACTTAACTTCCTAGAGGAAATTGTTTCCATTTGTCCAAATGATATATCATCTGAGGTCCATTCTGGTTTAAATTGGGTCTAGAAAAATAGGTCGCGTCGTTGAAATGAGGACACGCACATGTGATCACTCACAGTTTCCCTAATTTTCTCGAATTTAAGAAAATTAAACATTATTCGTATGATGTCATGATCACGTTTTAAACGGTTAACATAATCAGATGAAAATATGCCCAGCTGATGGAAGGGAAGTTTCACTTATACATGTGAAAAAAAAGTGAAAAAAAAACCACACAACAATAAAAGAACTACTAGGACGTCATAAGTTTGCTAAAACATAAACATGTCATGAACAATATTTTGCAGGAAGGACATTATAACGTACATCACCATTTGTGTCCAAGTAAGTCACAATAGTTACATTAGTCAAGGGAGTCATTAGGCAATTTATGACCTTGTTTTCTTACATGTGCAACATTTAGATGACTTATGTTGAGCAATTTTCTAAAGCTTTCCTGCATTTCATACTGAATTGGCATTTACTGATTCACGTCGTGAAGTGGAGAAGCCCCTTGAGATTTTTTCTGCGAATTGCACAATTTCCGTAGAAACACCCATCATGAAATTGAAATGACGTCTTATAAAGAAGCCTCATTGCATCGTTGAAATGACAAGGCTCAAAGTAGAGAAGTGAACTATGATGGAAATATTATGGCGGGCAAGAATTTTATTGATGATTCAATACTGATCATGCTGTCTAAATAGGCTTTAACTTAAGCGGAATTGTGGTGTGTTTTTTCCATGTGTATGCATCGCCTTTTGTAACTTTTCTTTTTGTATATGTTTGTGTTAATAAAAACACACCCCATATATGGATATTGACGAGTGTAAAGAGTAACATACAGTTTAACTTAAACTATAACTTAAACAAATCAACATCATTTTAAATAAAAAATACACATAAGAGAGAATAGGCTGAATAGATGGTTCCAATCAATTTATTTAGTACTCGTAACTGAAGTGGAAACAGCACAATAAAGTGACAAACAATTTACAAAGTTAACCAACGATTTTTTGCCGAAAGAGTTTACCCTGCCCATTTTCTGCCCCCTACACTCCTTTCATTTGTACGGTATGGCTAAGTTCTACTCAATAACATATCTAATTTTAATATTTATTTTTTATATAGCTATATGGTTCTATAGGTCGATAGATATTTCGTAATACCGAATGGTAAGACATTGTTTTAAGACATCTTCCATTTCAAATCAGTCGTTTATCAAGGGTAACCATGATAACCCAATTCTCTTTATAAATAACCGGTCTATATCAATTATTGTATTGAAGACCAAAATCAGAACACATCATATATTGAAGAACAGTTATATGTTTTTTTTTCTTAAATGTTAACATGGTGTGATGCACTCTGTCAGATAAGTTGATATTTGTAACATGACTTTCTTTATGTTTATTTCTTATTTATTAGAATTTAAACCTTAAAGGTTGAAATATCAACGAGAAAATTAACAGGTGTTTATTTATGCTAAAATACTTTGGATATACAGAAACCACTGTGTGAAGGCGTTTTAAATCGCCTTCCCCATAATAATGAAATTCGAATTTGAATATAAAAATAATAATGTCTTGATATTTTGATTAACTAAGGTCTGACCGGCCTGTTGTTATTATAATATTAATCAAACTAAACACGTTGATAACCAGTCTGTAGACGGTTCATCGGTGTTGGGTGATGAAAAGCAAAGCAACAAGAAAGAGATAAGCGTGAAAGTTCAACCTGTTCAAACTCCAATTCATTGCATTAACATTTCCAATGCGGTGACCGCAGGTTTAACAAAGTTTATTTTATTGTTGGTTTTGTGGACTGAACTGCAGAGTACACGAGCTTGTTTTCTTGCATTTTATTAATTGCATAATTAACATTCGCTTGATGGAAATAGGAATTTATCCTGTGATATGTTCGCTGCAGTCACATTATTCTTCTAGACGGATGCGTTAGGACAAAACAGAAAACATCGGTTGATCCGATCATGCGTTACGAACAATATACAGTTTAAGTTGATTGGATCTTGCTTTGTATTTAAAGGGGCTTGTTCACACTTTGATAAATTGACAAAATTGAAAAAAATTGTTTCGGATTTGCAAATTTTCATTGTAGTTATGATATTTGTATTTAAAAAAAATTACCAAATTGTTTCCATGCTCTAAAATCTCCATTAAATGCAACTTTTGACGATTTGAAAACCTGAAAATTATAAAGCGTCTCAGACGCGAAATTAGTTATTTTTAGTCAGAAATTATGAATGGGATCCCAACTAGTATACCAGAATGCAGCCTGCACATGCGCGCTGCGCTTATCCGGTTTTGCTTTACAAACAATGCATCTCATTTCTGTGATCGAAAATATAAAAAAAGAGAAACAAAAGCCGGAGCCAGCGACATCGCTCGAATTTATTCAATCTTGGCTACAAGACTGAGTGTTTGCAGAACCATAGGAGTATCGTTGGAAGAGACGAAGACATGGTAATGGCATAAACACACGAATTGTAAGTCATATTTTAGAAGCTACGTTTAGTATTTGGCAAGTGTTGCCTGTTTACAAAGGACTTTTAGCAAAAGTTTGGATAGGTATTTAGTTTTATTGTATGGATATTTTACTCTGCAACGAAACCAGATACGCACTGATAACATAGTTTGTTCATTGCACGTTTTAAAATAAGCCTTTATGCCCCTATGCCAAGATGTTCGTATCAATTTAATGAATTCGTTATAACTTATAAGGAACACTCCAACACGAGTCAAATGAAGCATCAAATTAATGATAAATGATGAATTATGATTGATTAATTTATTCGGTATATATTATATTATAAAATATACTGGTATGCAAATGTATATGTTATATTATGTAATCAATTATCATGATATGATAATATGATTATACAGTTTATTCCCTGATTTTAACATCAATTTTGTTGTTTCTTTAAATTGATATGTGATCAATTTTATATTCTTAAACAAACCTTCTTTTTAAGGTATTTAGGATGACGTGCCGGCCAAACTATTGCAAGTTTGACTGTTCAGCATAATGTTAGAACAACAAACTCTTCACCTATGCACGGTCATCAGCCCCCTCCAGGTCCTGGCCTGTCATTTGTGTCACAATGAAGTACCACACCTGGTCATGTGCCAGGAATTGGAGAGATAACATCTTACTTAGAGTATGCAAACAACCCTGTCTTAGCATATTTTAATTGATAAAATAATATATTTATATTCAATAAGATTCTATGTGCTTCCTAAAGTTCCTTGGTAATATAATTGCTTTATTAATTTTTTTACCAGAAACTTTGTATGTTATGAAAACCAGAGGATATCCGAAAGCTGGTTTGTTTTCTGAACTGTTCAGATAACTTGCATGGTGATTGGTCATGAAATTATTTCAATGCCATTCTCCTCTGGCTCCAATCTCTAGTTGTACAGTAATTGTCAGTTAGTGACTCAAGGATGATAACTTCATCATATAATAAGCTCTTACTGGTGAATCAAGAAGCCAAGAAAAGTATTGGTAGGTTCATAAGTTTATACTGGTGAATCAAGTAGCCCAGAAAAGTATTGGTAGGTTCATAAGTTAATACTGGTGAATCAAGTAGCCCAGAAAAGTATTGGTAGGTTCATAAGTTAATTCTGGTGAATCAAGTAGCCCAAAAAAGTATTGGTAGGTTCATAAGTTAATACTGGTGAATCAAGTAGCCCAGAAAAGTATTGGTAGGTTCATAAGTTAATACTGGTGAATCAAGTAGCCCAGAAAAGTATTGGTATGTTACCTGATTGGCATGATATGAATAAAATAATGTTTAAAATAGCAAACAAATTTCATACATAGTTTTTATGATAAGTTTTAGTGTACATTTCAAAATTACAAATATGCTTATATGTTATTTCAGAGTAAATTGAAGGCAGCCAACAATTGGACGGTGGTGCCAATCAATGAAAAGAAGGGATACACGTTCATGCACTGAGAACACAGAGATCATCAAGGAAAAAACCCTTCGATCAAAGTTCCTTTTTGATTCAGCTTATCCAAAGCTGATTGCCTCTACAATTGCCCCTTATATATCCACCTGCGGCTAATGAGGAGCTGCAATTTCCAATAGATCAAGGAAAAGCAACCCGGAAACAATATGAAGATTTACTCATACAAATTGGTACATGGTGTATGTAACTATGTTGTTTTAACTAACTTCAACATACCATTATTATGAATTAAAAAATTGACAAAGCTGAAATCAATGATAACTGACTATGGGTAGGAACATGTTGTGTGAATTTGGCAGCATGGTTTTATAGGATGTATACCATAGAGTATGAAAGTGCATGTGTGACCCTGGCTGTTTTTTCGGTCAGTAGATGACTTTAGTACTTGAAATGATGCTTGAATTTATTTGTGTAATATGAAGGCGTGACCAAATGTGTGACATTATGGTCGACTGTCCTGTCATCATCATGGTGATAAAATGTGATTTTAATAAGTGAACTGCTTATAAACATAGGGCAGAAATATCATTGATAAAATACTGATGAACATAGCATACAAGTGCCCTGAAATGCCATGAGAATATGTATTTGAGTTTTAAGTGTGTAAGGTATTGTGAATTTTGTTAATTGTTTTGTTATAAAAATATAGGATCCAAAGTATTCAATCATAGATCACTCTGAAAAAGAAGAATAAGTAAAAACCTTGTCTGGCAAATAACTACATAAACAATGGGCCAAGTTCCAGATTTTTTTGTCACAAGTCAAGACCACTAACAGGAATTGTTGACTCTTATAGGTGTTATGTATCATGATTTGTGTTAAGTTTTTTTATGGGATGCATGATCAAACATGGTGAATTAATTGTTTTGTTATTACAATAGTGGATCCAAAGTATTTGATCATAGGTCAGGCACTATGAAACAGAAGAATTTGTGAAAACCTTGTCTGGCAAATAGCTAAATAAACACTGGGCTCAGCATTTTCCTGATTTTTTGTCACAAGTAAAGACTATGAAAAGGAATTATTGACTCTTTTAGGTATAAGCTACTATAGTCAATGTTGAGTGCCTGCTGCACACCACATTTGTTTATGTTCCATTAACAATGACATCAAAGCACAATGCTATATATAGATTATGTATTGTTTTCCATTGTTTATCAGTCTATAAACAACCATTTATTGTAATAGCCTTACATAAACTGTCATAAAGATGATAAAGTGCTGTTTATCCATAAATAAAAAATTGGTGGAATTCAGAAATAATTTGATCTGTCAAATGTTGAAAGTTGGAAACATTTATTCAAAATGTTATCAATTATAGTTTTGTTTCATGAATATAGAGTATTATGTTTTGTGTTCATTATGTTATGGATTTTGTTGTTTTGGTTTAAAATGTTTTAATAAATAACATGAAGAAATAAGAAGCTAGTTGTTCAATTTTGATTTATTATTACATGTATATTACACAGCAAAACATTACTGCAAGAATGTTAAGTGAACACCTTATTATAATACATGTTGAGTTCAACACTGAACAAAAGAATATGCATCAATTAAAAACGACTCATAATACATAAGTATATGAAACTGCATCATGATTCAAAAGTTAAAGAGCATATAGACAGCTTAAACCTAAATAGGTGACCCTTGCCCTGGGAAAATGGGGCTTAATGCATGTGCGTAAATTGTCGTACGATATTAACATGTGCTGATCATACCAATCAGGCAGACAATTGCTGCTTAATTTTTTTTTGTTGAAATGGAGTCTCTTAGAGAAAATTCAGATAAGGCGGAAAGTGTTGCCCCTGATTAGCCTGTGCAGTCAACACAGCCTAATCTTGGACAAACTTATGTACATGCATTAAACCCCCTTTTCCCAGAGCGAGGCTCAAATATTTATTAAATGATTGATTAAGTCTTCCACATAACATCTTTTAAGAAACTTTCAGTAAAACATGTTTATTTGATGACAGGCACGGCAAAATCAGTAGTAAATTCATAGTATTAATTTGTGTTACATTATAATACTTACATATTCTTGCTGGTTATATATGTGGAAAAAGTTTGAATATGAATTGCTAAAAGACATGTTAATTTTCTAAGAACTGCCCCTTTTATTTCAGGAATACTGTATGTATGCCCCTGTAATATTTCTGACAAAAGAACAAGATAAATAAATAATGATTAATAGAACAGTAAACTTGGTTTTCATTTTTTATACAAAGGATAATTATGTTCTTATTATTTACACTATATTGAAAGAAATAAGATGACGTCATTTAATAAAGAATGCATTACTGAAGATTCAAATTTAAAACAACCGTTTATCCACTTAAATGTTGCAAGCATTCTTAAACAACAAGACTAAAAAAGCTGTAAACAATAATTTTATTAACTACTTCCTTTCAAAAAAAAGGCAGGTACAGTTTTGTTGTTGTCCCGTTGAAGGTGTCCATGTATCCAAAGGATGTACTGTGATCAATCTGTGTCCTCCACATCTTCAGTGCCAACACGTTGTTCCGAAACGTTTCCTGGATAAGGAGGGTGAGAGGATCAGTCACCACTTAACCTTTTTTCTGAAAAATAAGAACAAATAAAAAACTCAAAACCCCTTGCTAAATCTATCTATATATATATATATATATATATATATTAGCTGTTAGTGTCCAACTTTTAAGATGCAGGAACATAATGGCCACTGTTTCGACAGTAAATGAGTTAAATTTTCTACACTTTTGATTTTAAGCTGAGACAATTACATGAGTAGTTTTACGTGTTCTATATTCATATTACAAGCAACAATATTTCATAAAGATAAAATGCATTACTAATTCCGTTAAACAGGCCCACAGACAAATAAAATATTTGATATAGATAAAATGCATTAATAATTCCGTTAAACAGTCCACAGAAAAATAACATATTTGAAATAGATAAAGTGCATTATTATTTCTGTTAAACAGGCCCACAGAAAATAAACATGAAAAATGGGTCATATTCAACAACAGTAAACATACTGGTCTCTGGCTTGTACAGTATTGTCAAGCCATGCCACAACAAAGCTGGTCTTCATCATGGTCTACCAAATGGACAATTCTTGCAAACACACCATCATGGTTAGCTTGAGGATGGTCCAAGCTGGGCCAGGACAGGCTGTCAGTGATAACTGCTGACTGTCTGGCAGCAATTTCCTTCAACAGCTCCTATGCTTCCGTATAAGTAAGGTGGTCTTTGATATCATTGAAAAGACATTTCTGCATTTAACAATAAATGTTTTGAACATAAAGCTAAGAATTTTGACACAAGATGTAGCTACATGTACATATAGAATTTTTTATTTTTCATGACACCATTTTTTAACATTCCTGTCAGTTTTTTTTGTAAAATTTCAATATCACCTAGAGTAGTGTAGGATCATTTTTTAAATTCTTTGCTCATGTAGCAACACAGTTTTACATACAAAGACTTTGTTTTATATATCAACAATTAGTGCATTTAACTGTGTTTTTTTCTGTTTCCATTCAAGAATATTGTGAAATGACATAAAAAAAATTCAATGAAATCTCAACTAGCCTGAATATCTGAAAACATTATCTACAAATTATTTCAATATTCTCAAATGAAATCAACAGAAAAAAATGCAGCTAAATAAGTATACCTTTTCTGTTTCTTGTACCAAAGTGACAAAATCCAGTGATCCCTTCTTCATAAACTTCTTGGTTTAATTATGGTTGTATCCTATTGAAAAAGTAAATACACAATGTAAACCACTTTTTAAAACTATTTATGGTCTCTATTAAAAAAGTGAGTTGTAAATTTGTGGTATTATTATCTAATAAGTTTTCTTCAACATTCAGGAAATCAAATCTTGAGGATATTCAAAACAATTGAAAAAAGAGGAATATCCAGAATATTCTTGGCTTTTACAAATATAATGATACATGCATTTCAGATGACCTGTATTTGATTTATTCAAAATACAATGTACTGTTGAAATACACATTTATCAAAATATATACGTGCTTTGCTAAATTAACAAAGAATATAAAGATAAAATACTTTAAATAAAGAAACAATAAGATGCACGAAAATAAATTGGGGCGAGTTGTCTCTTGGTTGGAGCGAGTGACCATATGTTTGATGCGAGATTGTTTTGGGGCAAGTTGGTATTGGGGCGAGTTGTCTGGCGCCAGCTACATGCATTTGATGCCATGAATTACTAAACTGTGTTACTATTTTCAAAAATATTTTGGTTATTCAGTTTATTAATAAAATAGCTGTGCAGAAGAAACTGATATAAATACATTAACCCTTTGCATGCTGGAAAATTTGTCATCTGCTAAATGTCATCCGCTGAATTTCTAAAATTAGCCATTTCTTTGATTTTTTTCAAAGAATACTATCAGAATAGCAAACAGTTTGGATCCTGATGAGACGCCACGTTCTGTGGCGTCTCATCTGGAACCAAACTGTTTGCAAAGGCCTTCAAAATTCGGTTCCAGCGCTTAAAGGGTTAACTATGAGTTTTGGGTTTAAATTAATAAACTACCAGTACCATTCAAAGGCATTTTAGTTAATAATAAATGTCATTGTCATATAACACACAATAATGAATATGTCAATAAATGCACAGCATCTTGAATTGCCTGCCAACAAATAATGTTGTCACTGTCAGTTATGAGGAAAGAAAAAGATACTGTAATGTTTAAATGATCTCAGTACTCCAAGGCTAATGATAAATTTAATTTATTTGCGCGAATACTAAAGTTAATTCTGTATTCAACTTGGCTTTTAATTTTAGTCTCTGTCTGTTACTTAAGTGTAAACGAGAGAATCAGTATTTACGCGTTCTGTGATGTATATGCATATACTTATGTAACGAAAACGAATCATTTGATCAGTTATACTATTTTAATCTACTTTTATAAAAAAAAATCATACGCACTATTGAGTTTTACAATAAAAAAAATATTTTACCTTCTTCTTCCGTGTTTGACAATACAGATTCCGCCATATGTGTTGTTGTTTTTGTTGTCACAATGCGTGTTTATATTTAAATTTATATTTAAAACCTATATTTAGTCGGGGAAAAAACCGATCCAAGGATCAGTGGTTCGAGCCTTGGTGCGGCTTACTTTTTCTTCATTATTTTAACTTTATTTTTGTTTTATACTAGAGCACGTTATTTGCGATGTTTAAATTTATGAATTTAAAGCATTAAATGAAAAACTTCAAAAAAAATGCAATTTAAGTGTGAACAAGCCCCTTTAAGTTGTTGTACGGTATTGACGAAATGTTTCCACCGGATCAGCATAGCCAGTGAATATTTACTAAATAAATTTGTACTAAAATCCATGCGTGTCAAATGTTTCACTCTCGCATTATTATATTCCGGAGGGCGTCTTGAACGTTCTGATCTGTTTGTTAACATCAACTATAATGCACATTTATGTCGCGGAATGTTTCTTAAAGTTGTATTCAGAATATTTGCTTCACTTGATATAATCATCTACTGTCATGAATGAAACAAGTTGTAATGCGTATAACATTCTCTAATCTATTACTCAATCCTAAATTTACAAAACGACACGGCATGTCACATTAGAAAGACTAACGTGTTGGCCTTGTAGGCATTCGTATCACGTGTATTTTTTTATAATACGACAAACTGGACACATAAAGCAATGCATTTATATAGTATGCACAACAGTAAGCCAAATTCGTGCAAAACGATTACTCCCGTGACGCAAAAGTTAGTGTGTTATATGCAATATGAAACAATGTCAATTGTTTATACGATGAGGGTAATGAAAAGTTTGATTAAGTCTGTAAATGTATACAATGCATTTCAAATTTCATTCTGGTAATTATCGTTAAAATGTATTTAGGAAAAACAAGTTTGTGTTATATTTTGTGGGAAAAGGCAATTCAAATTCAATCTTTTTATACGTTCAACAATAAATATTTATGTTAAAATATTATGACAAAAACGTAGTCTAACAATCATTGTAGGCAAATGAGTGTACATTATTTAACATACAAAAACCCATAAACGGTAAACTACAAAAGGTCGAAATCTTTTGTCGTATCGGATGAATCGTTGATTTTCTCTTCAGAAACATCCAAGCAGCTATGATTGTGCTTATTTATGAATCAGTCGTCGAATCCCCACCCACCTCTAGAATGGCTCCTACACGTGTTTAGGTATACTTTATTCAAATGCAAGTTAACAACAGCAAACTTGAAATTGACCTAATTGTTTAAAATTCTTTTTGCATTTTATTTGAACTTAACACACACATTTTTTTTCTTTTTATTTGAACCGATAACGTTTGTTTGGTTCTTAAAACCGTGCCTTAACAGAGAAGGAAGAGTAGTAAAAGTTATACTTACGCGATATTTAGTGTTGCTTTCAATAAATATCATTATAACTACAAATCGCTTCCATATTACGAGTTCATATGAATTGAAATGCTTTTATTTAATAATATTCATACCTTTATCAATTCGCATTTTATTATTCCCTGCAAAATACTATATTGTATTCATTTGCAGTATGCAATGACGACAGGATACTTGGATGACATACAAAAGTTTACTAAAGACAACCGATGATAACATTTTGTAGTACCTTTGTCGAAATTTATACACAAAATGATAGCCCAGTCTGAGTATGACTGAATTGTCATTTGATGCTAGCTTATTAATGAGGTCAGTTTATTGTTCAACGTCAATAGGTATTGAATGAAGATGTAAAATGTATTCTTTTTTGAATGAATTGACGGTAAATTAGTTCACAATCATAAAGTACATCGCCTAATATTCAAAACATGCCTATTAAATCAACATCGGAAAATAGGAATTACCTAGAAAATATAAGGAATTATACCCATGTGATCAAAGAACGACGCCTTTTATTAAAACTATAGCGATTTCACAATCAGTTAACCGTACGTGTTTGTGTAAGGTTTTGTACATGGAGCGTTAGCCTTTTTACAATCAAATAGTTCCTTTCATTATCGTGTCTTTCCAACACGCTTTATTACACGCCACGTACATCATTATATGTTATTGTATCGTAATCCTTCAGTATCAGATAACACAGTTATTGCTTTTGGCGAAATATATACCTGATTTGCGATTTATTCTTAAATCTTTCTGTTTAAAGAACACGTCTCTTCCTTTTTTCTGTTTGAACCATTGATACACAATGTGCAGCAGTATTGATCTAGTTCATGCTATTGTGATTAACGTTGGTCCATATACAATTCGCACGTGGTCAATTGAAGAACAAGTGTTATTATTCACGAGCAAAATTATTTTCTTGCGTTCAGTAATAACGTAACCACGAGATTGCCTTTTCAAAATAGCAAATCCTTGTGAATATAGTTTGTTTGTTGTGAATGTTTTTCCTATGAAACATGTGTCAAATTACGTCGCGCATTTATCTGAAGTTTTCAACCCTTGTCGTCTAACTTGCAATTTCTAAAAATATTAACAAGTTGCAATATGTTGTCAGCGCAGTGCATAATATCTGTAAAAAGAGGAATGAACATTGATTGAAATACTGTCGCGGTCAATAATAATTATCGATATTAAAAACGTTCCTTTGCTTGTATACGTTTTATTTGGCTAAAACTGTATTGAAGTTAGTATCAATCTTATTGTGTCTATATATTGAACATGTCATGTTATATGGTTTGCGCTAAAGAAATCATTTAAATTATGCTTCCGAAGATTGTTTCATTACACTCTATGACGAGATAATGGGCTTTTTAAGTCTAACACCTACCCGGAGGTAACAAATGTTACCATCGAGCTGGGCAGTAAAGGGAAAATACAAATCATGAAGCACAAGCTAACATCTTTAAAGTGAATATATACATACACTGCAAAAATAAACACGAGCTGTGTTCGAATGAGTTTAAACTTCGAGTCAACTCCGAAATCGGTCAAACCAACTCTGACTCAGAGCACTCCATTACCAGCTGAATAATATCAAAGCGTCTCACTGAATTTATATAAATCGTGCTTTAACATCAGACTGATGACCAATCCATTTGTAGTGGACAGTGCTTGAATACATAATAACATGTGTAACATAGGAGAAGCAAAACCACATCAGGGAGTATCAATTACATACGGACGAGTTTAGACACGCAAACAAGTGTCGTTTGCTCCGATCGCCGTTGACATCATTGAAGAATGAGTTGTTCGAGATATATTGGACATTTTAGGTTTTAATTTTCACAAAGTGGCATTTATATCATCAGAAAAGAAAACTCATATTCCGCATTTATATGGCGTTTGAATTTCCCCCTTCTATTGAAATGATAAGCTGTCACTAATAGTAAAACACGCAACAGTTATCTGCGATGGGTTATTTACGGCAATCGTTAATTCACGACGCAACACTTACTCAATGTGAACAAAGACGAGTATTTTCTATAACAGACATAAAAAGTGTGATTGTATTTAATAAAGCGTGCTTAGGTATTAAACAGTATGATAAGGTTAGCGTTTCAAATTTAATTGTAATTATTGATAGCATCAGGTGAAGTCTCATTTGACGAATCGATAGGTGCTTTTATGAGAAGGCCATCAGACCAGAGCAATACAAACAGTAATAATTATTGCTTTTTTATATTAAAGTACACACATATAGCTTTTAATATTTAATTAATTAATTAACATCAAAATCATATGTAACAAATATAAAAGTGAAAAAAAAACGATATCAAAGCATTGCCATTTCATCATAATTATCAGGTCATATCGTATTTACGTTACGTCGTTCCGCGGTAGTCATTAATTCTCATGTTACCCTTATCCACTTTGCACGGAAACTGAAGTGTAATCTTTAAAAGTTCTTGTTGACAAAAAATACTTCGATACGTCTGTTCTTTGAGCGTGCTTCAATAATAAGCCAATGAAAACCTAACTGTAAAACATCACTTTATCCTACATATCGTTGTCTACGACTAAAAGAACATGCAAAGGGTGTGTTTATATATGTTAATAAAACAAACAGTTTACACGTACATGTAATACTATTATTTATTGATGGTTTTTCACAAACATTATTATTACTTTGAACTTGAATTTACTGTCTTCTAGAGTCATCGTATTTATTATACAATTGAGTTATAGAAGACTAAATTGTGTTAATAAAGCATTTATCTAAGTCGGCATAGTAACAACAGTTATAATACCACATTTCTCTACATATTTGACCCTTAATAATGATTCATATGTTCTTCTGTTTAATTATATAAGTTAATAAAATTTAATGTGTAATTCATTTGAAATCTGAACATATTAACTATTTAAAAAAAAAGAATGAATTTGTTTGTATTTATAGTTTCTTGTTAATAATGCACAATAGAGCGAACAATGTTTTTGCTCTTTAATGTTTTTATTTTACGCGTGTTATCTCTATATATTAGATTGAGCCCATAGCGCTTACTCCTTTTTAAGACGCTCGTGCCACATCATTCTTAGCACAATACTGCGATTGTTTTCCCTTTTATTGTAAACTTCAAAAACTGATAATGCATATAATGTATCGATATATATTGCATTGTCATGTAAGCTATCGGTTGTAATTTTTGGCGTGATTATTTTCATAGGTTTGAATGAATAAATCATTACGAAAAAATCAATACTATTTAAAATCGCAACTGGCAAATGAAATATGTGCCTTTGTTATGGAAATATCAATATAATATCAATGTTAGGTTTACAACCACAGCAACTGACCTTTTGTTTTTATTCTCAGTATGACAAACAAATGACAAATGTTTTTTTTTTCAATGAATATAATTATATTTTAATATATCATGTACATACTATGAGTTCGTGTTAAGTGTCACAAAGGACATCAATTTTGATACGTATAATGTTTTTTAAAAGTTGTCAGCATATTTGATTCAAAGCTACCGAGTCAAGCCTGTTATTGCACGTTTAATTACCGCGAATAAAAAACGTCGAGAGCAAAGTCTTAGTGGAAGTGTGTTGTCAGTTGATGCTAGTTCAGAGTGACTAAACGTTGGCGTACACTAGAGAAATGAAGGGGGTAAGTTTATTGTTCAACGTCAATAACAAAATAAATGGACCATGCTCTGTGAAAAAGGGGTTTAATGTACGTTCGTCCGCACAGACTTATTAATGGGACGACACTTAACGCACATGTATCAAACCCATTTTTTTACAAAGCATGGCACAAATATGAAAAGAAATATACCTCAGGTATCGAACAATGACGTCCAATAAATAATGTTATAGATTTATATCACCCACTTCAAATTCGCAATCAGTTGACATTAAGTATTTGTATTAATTTGTTTTTTTTTATAGATATTTATTACGAAAAAGGCCTCGAAATCAACACTGGTTCTAAGAAAATTAGTGTTACAATTCTGGTAGTGTACGTAAATGTCGACCCTCTGTATGATGCAGTTATACTTATTCTCATTCCATTTTCAGAGTGAAACAAAAAGTTTAATAATTTTATCTTAAATTGCTACATACAATCTGCATGCTGTATACATAAAGGGAAATCAAAAGTGATCGCTCCCTTACTCGCATAAAACAAATGCAATATCTGGTATTAACATTACCGCATAAAACGCAGTGAAAAGACTGTATCGAAAACAGTTTTGGTTCACGCGACATAATTTGCTGATAAAACTCTTAAAATGGGTGAATCTTCTTACTGCAACATTGTCGCCCTCAACTTATAACAATCGACACTATGCATAAAATTGCCGTGAAAAACTACAATGAACAACGACACCCAACATCAAAAATGTTTTAGGTTTGGGAAGCAACTATGAAAAAATCACCAACTGGCATTGACTCTCTAAGTCTTTTTCCGTTGGTAATTGTCGAGCGTATTGTCTTGTGTGGTCGCACGTCGTGTAATGGGTCGCGTCTACGTCTATTTTTGTGTGTCGACGTCAAACGTAGACAGCTGACGTTGACCGCTATCCTAACCGGATAAGCGTATAAACATTAGGTCATGACACAACTGGAAATACATTCAACTTTTAAAAAGAAGCATCGAATCGGTACCATTTCAATCAACATAGCTCAATCTTTGGCAAACTATAACATTCAACAATTCGATTCGCAGTTGTACTGACGTCTAATTACTATGCGACAAAAACGGATTTGTTTTTAATTTGTTTTTCGAGTAAAAATAGCTTTAGGTTGATCTGGTAGCTTGCATTTTATACTGCGGTGATTTATGTTATTTCATTTACGTTTTATCATAATCATTAGAGCACGGATATTTTTTACATTAAAAATTATAAGCAGTAACTCTAAACAAAACGTTAATGCTATAAAGGTTGTACCCAAAGTGTATCAGTGTTGAAATGCGCTTATGTGAGAAATGATTTAACGGGCACCAATCTAGTCACTCGTTTCTAAATTTCTAAGAGGCCAACATGACGGCAAAGAACAAAACGCGAACAAACACTAAAATAAACACACACATAATGCATTTTCCGCATGCAATCATACACGGGTCGAACCTTTTTACGATAAAATCTTTCCTGCTGTCATTTTCTAAATCGAACAAGTGTAGTTGCAAATCACATATTACTAGTAGAATGCAAAGAATTGTAATGCATCACTATCAGATTAAAAAGTAATTGCTCATAGCGAAATTAGTACTCGATCACTTCATTTTAAATTGTTCTTTCAATTATGACTCTCGTCTCAGTGAAATATGCACATAATATCACTGACATTTCAGGAAGGAGATCAAAGTATCTTTGGAAGCACCTTCATTAATGGTTTGTGTGTGTGTTTGTGTGTGTGTGTTTAGACGTCATTGTTGAATTCTGAAGATAGCACGAGATAATCTAAATCACAGCAATAAAAAGCGAAAGAGCATCGTGAATATCAATACATTCTGACGCTTTCAAAAATACCATATATTGGCAAAATTGTTTTCATCAAGAAACATGACCACAAATCATTCAGGGTAACCGTGTAAATGAAGGGAATACGGTTCGTTAAAATTAAGGATAATTATGACAATTATTAATCACTTTAAATTGTGTAAACGTTTTCAATGATAACTGTACTGCGAATAATAAGTAAATCAAAACGTTACGCTAGATATTTGAACCTTGCGTGCTTCAATCACATTTCAACGTTTCTATGTTTCTGTATTGGTTTTGTCACGTTTTGTTTTACAAAAGAAAAGGCAGTTTAATTCAACCTAATTAGTTAAATATTTCAATTTGTAGCCAACTATGCTATTCTGTTACTAGCTTTCAAACATGCACACTAGATAATTACTTTTTTTGCGAGGACTTTTCTTCGTTGAACCATCAGACATAATACAGATTCTCACGAACAGCAGAGTGCGACACATTTTTCCTCATATCCGAAACAATGGCTTTTGAAACGTGTACAAAAAAACCATCTTGTAGAACATTATGTTGAATATAACGTGTTAAGGAAACTTTCGTAAAGAAGATCACATTATTGACAAATATAGAAAAGCAAGCGACGAAGAGGTAATATTTCCACGCGAATTTGGCATACACGCCCTATTGTGTTACTAGACTTCAGAGCGTTTCAAATAGACATAAGGCTGTCTATGCAATCGAGCTAAAATAAATAGGTTTCAACTCACTAGAGAAGCAAGTAAATCGATCAATGTGAACAAAATACGGCATCCGAGGCATCTAAAAACAGTCTGAAAAATTCAAATAACAGTATTTTTACAAAATGGACAAATGGATCTCCTTACATATTAATGACCAAACATGTGATGTACATTATGCATTGCTTACAATATTAATCAAACTATGCATACTATATTTTTAATAAATGAAATAGTTATTAGTAAATGTTTTCTGGATATAACCAGAATTTGACAAATATCAGTAGTTAGTACAAATGTGTGTATTTATACTTTCAATTTTGAAAAATCGATTAAAAAATATATGCGTTTCAATGGCGACAAATTAGTTGTTTTAATTATATACGAATGACAATTGAATTATAATTTATGCCTTGATAAACTTTTAATGCGTTGCGAATGATTTCAAAAGTCTACCATTTCTGTCTGACAATAATGTTTTCTACATAAAAATATTCAGGAAAACTCTCGCCAGAAAATGCTATTCATAACGAACAGACTTGGTAAATATTGAAAGTAGAACTATGGTTCTAATTTAAAAATGATATCACACACATGGGGATGGGGGGGGGGGCCAGAGGACAACGCTTGAAGTCAGAGTCCATTTGGAAATAAAAGGTGTGAGTCTGACACTTTATTGCACTTATTCGTATGTATATATATATACATACATATATATATATATATATATATATATATATCTGTTTGTCGTATTTTAGCACGATTTGTATGTAGGGAATAAAAAATAACAACATTTTTTGGTTTACTTCGCACATACAAGTGCACTGTTTAGTATTTATTATATTTGCACCGTGTGCTTTCGAACACCAACATAATTAAATGCATGTCTTATAAACGCAATAGTTTCTGTGCTACTATCATTCGTTAGAGGTGATTCGCTGTGATGACTTTTTCGGATCTATATTACAGAGAAAGTATATTGCAGGCTGTGTAGATACATATTCTATGTACATCCTGTATCAAGCAAGCCCATTTCTCTTTACGTTTATACGCGAATAAGCTGTTCTATGAAAACAATTACTATAACGGGTTTTACATTAAATTTGTATATACGTAATCTAGGTATTAATATCCCTAAAACTCTGAACATGTATGCACTTATAGTGGCCTAAATCGTTTTATAATTGCAATGCAATATTCACATCCCTCTAAACCAAACGTGTATTTCATTACGTCTCTTGGGCTAGGAAGAAACAATAAGTTTGACGCGCTCATTTAAAGACGCCAAATCAGTTGCGAATATAGCTCTCACAAGACATTCATCATATGAAGGCAATACGTTACACAGACCGAATCATTAAAATGAAGTCGTATAACGTTGCAAAAACATGTAGTCTTGTATGCAACAAATTATTCAATAATACAAATATGTGTTCGAATCGTCTGTTGAATGTGCACGCAGGAGATATTGAAGTGAATGTGCACTAGGAATGACGCCACTTGTCTTCGTGTGCACACAATTAAATTTCCGAGTGCAAAAAGGACTGGTTGGATCGCACAATGGACATTGAAACCCTATAGTGAGCAACATTGGAATTAATTGTTTGTAATATTTTTGCGAACATTACACAACATCTAAAAATTGAGAAGACGTATTTAGTATATTTATAAAGGGTGCGATTATTTGATGTCGATTTGAGAGGCGAGACTTCTACAGAACGACATACGTTTTCCAAGTGTCTAAAATAAATGCACCTAACAAAAGTTATAAGTTTATTTTACATTTTGCCCGTTGCACAGTAAGTAATTTAAGTACAGGTCACAAAAGTGTTAATATAAATTGCTTTCGTGTTTGAATGAAGACGATGAATGCGTATAATTATTACACTTAATTGACACGCGTTTGTAATATGAAGTTCCCCACACTGATCCGACATTTTTCTAAACGTTCAAACGCGCGGTTGCACTTTATTGTTATTTGTTTAAAAAGATCATGATACCTATAGAAAACTCTTACGAATGAGCGTGCTCTCCACTTTATCCCATTAAAAATGGTGAATTATTTAAAAAGAAATCCTTAAAAATGTTAACTGGGTCGCGCTTTATACTCCCAACACAGATCCAAAAAATTCACGTGGTATAGGCACCGTGTAGATGATGTGTGAAATGCTAAAGCCAATAACCATCGGTTAAATGTAATAGTAACAGAATGACATACTTTAAGCCTCACGTGCTAGTTTGTTAATATAATTAATTGCATTAATATTAAGCGTAGCGCTCGTGTAAAAACAATGAAGCAACGTATACGATGCTATTGAAAAATATATGTCCTTCTTGTCAGTACCATACAGTATATATATATTAATTTTATTTCACTTTTACAACGAATTCGGTTGATTAAAGCCCCGTTGATTAATTCTCTGCTATAAACCCCGGCACGTGCCGAATCGGTACTACTTTTTTCCAGCGTATCTTGTCACCTGTATTTTTTAGTAATAGCCACAATTTCAACGCTAGATGCGGTATGATTACAAAGATTTTTGCTGGTTTTTATTTATTTGTGACCCCAATAAATTCCATGCTAATTTCCTGCGAATATATCTTTTCATACGACACACGAAAACTAAAATAGTACCATGTTAAACCTATAATGAAAACGAGCATTTTGTATCCACAAACATCTATTTTACCAGACCACATCTGGTGTTGAAATTTCGGCAATTGCCATAAGGAACAATGGTTTTTAATTGTTTAGCTTTATTTTACGAAATATTGTACGAAATTTTCGTTGCTTTTGAGTAGTAATGTTACTTTAATGTATATAATTAGCTTTAATCCAAGTTAACATTGTTATTTTGTCACGAAGTAACCGCATATTATAAAAAATAAGCAAATAGTTTGCACCTCATGATCGAGTTGATAGTTTGATATCGAAATCGAATTGTGTGTGGTGTTAGGCTACAATGTAAACAAATGTAGTTCCTTTTATATAACAACTAAATGTTATATTGATGTTATACAACTTTTAGATTTGCAATTCAATATGAATAAAGTTGTAATTAATAAGGCACGACTCTTTGTCACATAACGATATTCTGATTTAAAAAAATGAATGTTTGATCAGCTGTTATTTTTGGAACGCGGATTTTTACACTGACCTTGGTTACACTACAGTCATTATTAAAAGGACGACAAACACTCATGAAAACTTTTTTTTAATAAAAAGGTTTACTGAATAAAAAGTGGAATAAATAGAATAATAGAGTAGTGTTGATTATAGATCAGGTTTATCATGCTCAGCACAGAAACGAAAAAGCACTTGCCAATGCTCAAGTTTTTGTTTTATAAGCCTCGCATGATAAACCTGATCTATAATAAACGTTAACCTATTATTCTCTATATCAGAAATTAGGCGCTATTAGAAAAACGGTAACTGTTAAATATGATTTACAATAAACTACAGTTCCTTAGCTCAACACCTGTGCACAATGAATCGTACATTATACATATTGTTATTTTGGTATATCCTGAAAGGAAACGGTATATTTTTAATATGATTAACAGTAAACTAAAGATTCTTAGTCATACATATTAACGTATTGTTAGTTGGTGTATCCTCAAAGATAACGGTATATGTTAAATATGATTTACAGGAAATATAGTTTCTTAGTTCAACACCCCTGCAAAATGAATCATACATAATAACGTATTTTTAGTGGGTATACCCTAACAGAAAACGATGCACGTTAAATATGATTGACAGTAAACAATAGATTCTTAGCTAATAACGCAGTGTTAGTGGGTATATCCTCAAAACAGCTATATGAATGGTAGAAGAAAACAAGAACACAACATTTATATTAATAAGTGGAAATTTTTAAACAGATGCAAATTGCACAAATTAATACAAAATAGACCAGACAACATATATACATATTCTTTTCAGAGCTCCATAATAAGTGTGATTGAAAGTAGTCACAGTATGTTTCGTTTGGAATGGTTTACTATTGAGAAGTGTCATTTCGTTGTATTTTGCAAGGCTTAAATCTGGTTGTAAATGTTATTTTATTTATTATGTAATGCTTTTTGAAAAAAAGCTACGTTTATATCTTATTATGAATTACTAACACAAGAAAACAATTTTCTCCAAAAAGTACAAAATATACAAAAAGACAGTATTCTTGATATATTGCTGTAACAGTCTCTATAACGCTCAAAATCAAAGAAAATTTCATAAAGTATTTCGTAAAATAAAGTTTAAATCTAAACAATCAGTGTTCCTTATAGCATTAGCCACAATCAACGCTAGATGTGGTATGATTACATAAATTTTTGTAGATACAAAATGCTCGTTTTTATTTATTTGTGACCACAATAAATTCCATGCTTATTTCCTGCGAATATATCTATTCATACCACACACGAACACTAAAATGGTATCATGTTAAAACCATAATAAAAACGAGCATTTTGTATCCACAAACATCTATTTTACCAGATCACATCTGATGTTGAAATTTCGTCAATTGCCATAAGGAACAATGATTTTTAATTGTTAAGCTTTATTTTACGAAACATTCTACAAAATTTTCGTTCATTTTGAGTAGTAATGTTACTTTAACAGTGTGCACAGGTCGATAAGTGATACTATTTATTATTAACGATTAAACCATGAACATGTTAGCAAAGTATTTTGAGGTATTAATTCATAATGTAACAGTTATTTAATGTCTATTAAAGTGAAGTCCGACATACCAAAAATAGATACCGCTAATATCAACATACCAAAACAGACACCGTCAATATCATGCATACCCGGGAAGATATGAATTTTTAATAAAGATAAGATAAAATATTTCTTTTGGTTCTCAGTGTAAAAATAAAGCAATAATTAAATAGAATGTTTAATATAACACATATATACATCAGGGCTTAAATGGACATACAGTTTTGTTCTCTTTACTGTTGTTAGTAAGAAAATTGAACATCGTTCGTAAATGGTCGGATATCGTGGCGGGAAATTATTATGGAATATATTGTCGCACAAATATAAAACGAGCAGTTTGCAACTCGTTAAATCTATGTTACCATACCACATATCGCGTTTCAACATTGGCTATTGCTATACGGAACACTGATTTGTATGGGTTAACTTAATTACGGAACATTTTGCGAATTATTCGTTGATTTTGAGTATTTATATTACTTTGAATAAAATAAATTAGAAATGTTTTGCGATAAATATTTTAACATCCTACTTACATATATTATGGTTTTCATTGATATTTTATACACTTTTGTTTATTTTTATTAATGTTTTAAGTAAGAAGATGTCAGTTCCTCAATCGGTTTAAAAAAAAAGCAGCAAAACTTACTTTTTCTCTTATTCAACCATGAAACGGCAAGTGGATTGGCAAACAAGGGATATGTGCTTAAATGCGTATTTAAACAGATCCTTTGACATGTTAAATACGTTTATAGGGGTATGTTTTTTAGTTATTTTTTAAAGTTATTATTCAAGGTAGTTAATGCTAGTTCGTTTTAAACAAGAAATCGAACGAAGCTACAAGAAGGAACCTGGGCAATTGTCAAAATACATACAATTAATGTACTCGATTTGCTTAAAAATCAAATTACCTTTCTTATATATTCCCATTTCATATATATATATATATATATATATTATAATGGATATAAATGTGGTACTGGTTAGATTAATGAACAAGCAATCCGTCTCATATGTATTATAAGTGAAGTACTTAATTAATTAAATTACATTTAAATATTGTTTTTACCTAAAGAGTGTATGTTTTTATTTTGTTTATTTTGTTCTTTCAAAAAAACTTATATCAGATGTAAAAGTTGTATAAGGAATAATGAATTGTTCCTTATTTATGATTCGAACAAGGAATAAGGAACTATGAACATAGAACCAACATAAATTCCATCTTCAGCATAAAACATACTCTTACGGATAGGTTACTTATCCACATATTGGCACTGCGGGAATTTATGATCAAAGGATGTAGAAAAAAATCGCTCGTTTGCTTTTCACTAGAACAATAAGTTGATACACATGTCAGCTATACCACGTCCGTTAAAAGAACGGACAAAACTACGTACGACAAGTCCTTAGGTAATTTCTGTAACCATCATTATAGACATTTACATAAATGAATAAAATATTAATCATTACCGCGCCTTATATTTTATTATCTCGAATTGAAATACCATGAATTGAAATACCGAGAATACGCAACGAGGATATTTATATCTATGATTTTCTTCACAGTTCGTTTTGCCTCTATGAAACATAAGTAATACTGGCCATGAAATTTGCCAGTAGATAAAAACAAATTGCGTTTATTTGGTCATCTCGCATCGTCGGAACCATCGTTGATTCTTGTACGCAATTCTTTGTATGTATACATGATATACAATCTGGTGACCAAATCTTTACGGTTAGTTCAAACGATAGTCATCACATTTACTAAAATGTAATATGAAATCTCAAATGTGCATCAGACCTGTGGAAGTTTAAGAATGCATGCTTTCTCTTTCTGTCATCAAATAAAGCGGTATTTCGTTAACGTAGATCACGTGGTGTTCTAAACCTTGCTAATTTGCAATATGATATACTTCAAAGCTTAACTTTACTCGACATGTTTTATTGACACTTGTCTCAAGTCTTTCGTTAAACAAAGATTCGATAAGGACTTCAGAAATGCATTATAAATGTCCACATGAAATCATCAATTGTAAAGAAGAATATACATGGAAACGCAAACTGGAAGTCAATATGCAAACTGGAAGATATATGCAATCAATTCGAAATATAATGCACTGGTACTGAGTTTCAGAATAGCCAAAGGCCAACGTTTCGGTGAAAGACATGCACATAACTTATCACATTTAGTGAGGATAACATCAAGAAAATAAATTTATTTGCTAAATTGCTTAGCTACAGACAACAGTCTTTTGATAATTTTAAAACATTTAATAACTGGCGAATAATAAGCCTTTTTAGAGGTATTAGCAATGCGAGAAAACAGCCGAAACATCTAAAACTTATTTGATTCATAAGTCCTCAAAATTTGTTCAAGCGATGATGACTTGCAAGTTCTCGTATGTTTAACATTTAAAGTGATATTATGGGCATCTAACAGTTTAAAGGCTCTATAAAGGTGAAGATACGTAATTTTTTTCACATTTTTAAATATTTTTTTCATATTTTATTTATAAAGGTTATCAAAAAACAATATATATATGCTATTTGACATAATAATAAAAAAATGAGCAATACAACTTGTTTTGAGCTCAAAATAAAGTGTCCTCCAAGTCAATTGTGTTTACAAACAATCAGTTTATTTACATTGCTGTTTACTCGCGAAAGAGAAAGTGAAAATGACTCAGGTCACCAAAAATATAACGACGACTTTTAACGTTTTCCGGTATCACTCACAAAGTAGGTCTTTTCTAAATTGTTAAAACGTTTGTAGTGATCTAATAAATTACTTTCTGCTGGTAAAAATTTGTTAAAATAGAATTAAAATTGATTTTTCTTTCGGCTATTTTTAGCATATGTCAACGCTCTGAGGCTACACATCACGTTAGTTGCAAAAATGTAAACATTTCTTCCAATTATGAAACGGGTTTATCTTCCATAATTCTTGACAACGTTGTACCGAAGCTGTGTAATTAGCAGTTTTTATGCAAGAGTAACTGAAATCAGGTAAAAATTAGACCAGTTGATATGCATAATAATTGGATTTGTGACCTTTATAGAGCCTTTAAAGGTGTCTATCGCAACCGTTGTTTATTTTTGGTGTTTTCACTTCATATACACTTATATTTGTTAATGCAGCATCAACATACTAAAATAATATACCGGAAAGAGAAAAATAATGCATTTGACTATCAACCGTACTTTCGTTCGACAACTAATCATGCATGTACGATTTGAACCTAAATTTAGTTTGAGTGCAGATTTGTTCATACGACACAAAGACACAATTTTGTTTTCCGGATCATTTCGGCTTACAGGACTGGGTGGGTCACGTAAGAATATCGAATATACAATATATTTTTATAAACAACTGGTAGCAAGATGAGTTGCAGATAATTGATCAGTAACCACATTTTAACTAACTCTTTTGACCTGTTAATTCTTTTCAGCTCAATTCAACAGTGCAAAATGCACATAATATCACTTTAAGCTTAAAGGCTTCCAAACCTAAAGCGGAACTAAATGAAACTTTCCTTAAAACAATATATGCATATTCATAAAATATATGTTTACTTAGAAATACAAATACCTTTTCAACGAAGACTTTGGGAATAAGTAAACACATAGCACACAGGATAAATATATACTCGTCATAAGCAAACATACCTTATGGAAGAATTACCAAGTCTATGGATTCAGTATAAACACCAACCAAATATTCAACAACATTCATCATTAAATCTGAAAGTAAAACTGATGTATGCTCAGTAAATCATTTTGAATCTCTCTCAGACAGGACACAATGTCAGACGTATTAAAACGATTCGACTGAAGTTTGCAGTTTCAACCCTAATCCATGTATATGAAACATGGAGTTCGACAAAAATTGTGTGCTATTAACGACAAAGCCAACCATACTAAATAAAAGATTATACTTAAACCAGTCTATATATTTATTCATTTAGACATATAAAGCTATTTGATATTAAAGACATTTGAACAAGCCCAAGATCACCAAGGTCTGGTTTTTGTCATAAGCTATGCAAAACGTATTTAAATCTATTGAACGACTTACCTCACTGTAAATGAACAAAAACTGTCACATGACCCCAAAAGTCAACGTCAGTAGGCGTTTTACGAAGGAAAACAGCCGCACCAGGTAGGTTTTTTGTCAATATCTTCGCTGATCGTCCTCTGGCTTTCATACGACCTAGGGCGGGCAATAAGGCATGCATAATGCTTGCGATCGGTATATCACGCGTTGTGTGTGTTGCTTTGGTTTTCGAGAACACTTCGGCGCAAATTTTCATTTAAGAAGCAAACGTCAGTAGTAAAACATACAAAGAGTCGGTGTTTACACAAATAAACGATCACAGAACTATCTATGCGTTACCGGACGAACATATATTACATATTTCTTCGCGTAAACAAACGAAAATATGTATCGGATAATAAATATACGTTTAAAGAGAAGAAACAAATATGGCAAACGTCAGTAGTACATTTAAGAATAGCAAACGTCAGTAGCCAAAAAAAATGCAAACGGCAGTAGCCGAATATATGCAGGCGTTTCATTTAATGCAAAACACGGAAATAATGCAATTTATACTAATTAAGAGTTAGAGATTACAAATTCAGATTGATGCCACAATGCACGACATATATAACTTCCGCAAAAACAAAAATCAACAAATGCAATCTTAATTATTTGTGCCTTATAATATGTTAACTGTTCGAATATTTTCTTTAAAATGTTAGTATCATTTAAAGGGTGTCAATGATGATTACTGTATATTGTCAAAAGTGCTTAGGTGTTTGTTGTTTCTTTCAGTTTAGCCTCAACTTAAAGGTTTTGTCCCCGACGGACAACATGCGTCCCCAGCCGCCCGAAAGGTCTTTATTTCATTACAGTTCGGGGTACTAGTATACGGTTTGTTTACTCACATGTTGCCATTCGGTGCTCACACATTTGTTGATTGACATCTACATTAATTAGAAGACAACTGCAACCATAATTCTGCCTATTGCCTTATTACCTAAAGCAAAAGTAAATAACGCAAAACAGTATCTTACATTGAAAACCTTACCGGAATAACAAAACATCGAAATGGTGAATTACTAGTCTTCTGAGATGTCTATACGTATAATTTGCATATTTTAATAAAATGCTGTCGCTAATAAACGAATTTTGTATACAGATTATTTACATCCATACAAAAATAGGCTTTAAAGGATGTAAGCTAATGCAAGTCATCAACACCATAACGTCTGAGAGCGTGTTTATCTTACTGAAATACTTTTTTTTGCATTTTCAAATCAATAAATCATACAAAACAATTATACCAGTGTTATAAGGGATTAACTGTTTATTACAATCACGCAGAATGTCGCGTAATCTCTGAGCATATACGTAACTTTGGTGTTCGCTTGTCTGTTTTCTGAACGCAATATCGCGTAATAAAGTGGGCGGAGTGATCGTCTTCCAGCCGAGATGATAATTTAAACCCAAAGCGGGGATCAAGCTCACGAATTCGGGCTCAAATTAAGACATATCAAATTATCGATTTCTACCCAACTGTTAATGTTATGCAGAATATTAGTGACAGAGTCCCGTTAATGACATTATGAATGTATAGGTGTGAACATGAATATGTTCCGATACTTATTAAAAATGTCAGTTAATGCTTCTTGTCTTTTACTTAACAAATACTCACATGTGTCTGGTGAGGTCCTCTTTTCTACTAAATTGCTTATCACAGCATGAATATTTTGACAAGCCGAGATGCCTGTCCTCGTGCAGCTTTAACCCCCACTTGGTTTTGAGGGCATCTCCACAAAAACGACACACATGTGACATCTGAAATACAGGTTAATTATACCGATTAAACACTAACGGTATGCATTATGTTAGGAAACTTTACACAGCTAATGTTTTATGTAAACACAGTATTCGAAGATATAGACATTGGATAGCGTTTAAGAATATAATTTTTACGGGGTAATTATTTCTTGTTACAATTAGAAATTCGAGACGAATAATAAGATTTTAAACTTCAAAAAGTCGCAAGTAAAATGTAATGTAATCATTTTATGTCATCAATGTATTATTTATAACAGCTGACAATGACTGTTGGGAAATTAACATGAACAACACACACACGCGTGTCGCGCTCGCACCATATCATTTACCATATTCGTTCATAAACGTGCAATTTCAAAGGAACTTGTTAACTTTTCGTACGTTTTTATTTATACAGCACAGTTGCAGTTCTTGTGTGTGCGTGGTAACAAATACTACCAAGCTTATAAATCTTACTGTTTTGAACAGAAATATAATACTTGTTAAAATAAATGGCATTATATAAGTAAACATAGTTATGGGTGTGTCTAAAAGGTAGAAGGACCGCCTGCATATATTCGGTTACTGCCGTTTGCATTTTTTGGCTACTGACGGTTGCCATTCTTAAATGTACTACTGACGTTTGCCATATTTGTTTCTTCTCTTTAAACGTATATTTATTATCCGATACATATTTTCGTTTGTTTACGCGAAGAAATATGTAATATATGTTCGTCCGGTAACGCATAGATAGTTCTGTGATTGTTTATTTGTGTAAACACCGACTCTTTGTATGTTTTACTACTGACGTTTGCATCTTCAATGAAAATTTGCGCCGAAGTGTTCTCGAAAACCAAAGCAACACACACAACGCGTGATATACCGATCGCAAGCTTTATGCATGCCTTATTGCCCGCCCTAGTTCGTATGAAAGCCAGAGGACGATCAGCGAAGATATTGACAAAAAACCTACCTGGTGTGGCTGTTTTTCTTCGTAAAACGCCTACTGACGTTGACTTTTGGTGTCACGTGACGGTTTTGTTCATTCAAAGTATACCTTATTTTCATTAATAAGTATGAATAGTACACTATAATCAATGATATAAGTGTCAATGGCATAACTGTAAGGGGACACGAAAACACATTTGTGTGCGTTTTGCTAGAGAATTACGTTGTCAAAATTTAAACTTGTAAATTTCAGTCGTTATTAAGGGATTACATCATCTTTACCAATATTCACTTTTCATATTTAATAGGCTGTTAAACAACATTCATATTCATCTTTTATTGCACATTATGTCGTCTGCAAAATGAGAAATGTGTAGACGTAAGTGCAAATGCGCATCTCAAATTTGACACCCTGCGTCTTCCTTTACACACAAGAGACCCTATGACTGTTGAGTACAGTTAAAGCTTGAATGAAAAGCGGACAGCGTGTCTAGAAAACAGATTCTGTGTTATTATGATATATTTAGCATTTATTATATAAAGGACGTCGAGATATACATGAACCGAGAAGAAGTAGGAGTAGGAAAAATGGGCGTGGTAATTAGAAGACGATATATTAGGAACGGCACGTATACAATGTATTTGTATCACGTTTCGCATATAATAGTCGACTATAAACTATTTATTAATCCCATACATACCACACATGTACCACTATATACATGTTAACACGCCAACTCGCCAACACGTTAGAAAGACAAATATTCCCGTAAAAACGACAATAAGGGTGCCAACGTGACATTTACGACATTGTCGCACTTCTTTTACATTTTGGCTAGTTGTCGTGTTTACAAACCAGAAGACAAAAAATAAAGACACATATACACGAAATAAAACTACACCGTTTACGATGCTACGACATGTGTTCATCACGTTGTCGTTCTGGTGGATATATGTGTCGTTCTCTTGCGTCGGTTGGTTTGTAACGACAAATGGCGGAACGACACCAAACCTCGCCTGAACGAAAAAAGACGCTCATCGATAATTACGGCATTTGCTGTTCTGGTCGGAATATTCACCCCAGGAAACCCGATACCTTGCGGGTCGTGTAATACCATAGGGGACAGTGCTGTGCATTTTGGCATGAACTTACATAGGGTAAGTAAATTGGAAAAATTAAATTTTTCAAAGTCCAATTTGAAACAACTGTGTATTACCATTGATAACAAAGGTATTGGCCTACATGTAGAAAAAATCCTGACAAATTTTCTTAAAACAATGAGCGAAATGTGGCTTCCTGAAGTAGCAGATCGGGCAAAACGGGCCATGTTCAGGCATTTAGGGGAGAAAAAACTGCTTTAATTTGCAGGCCACTACCATTATTGAAGGATTTATACAAACTTTCATATGTCTGACATAACCTCTCAGCAGGGTTATTCCAGAAAACTATTTACTGTAGAGAAATTTGCGTTTTTAATGACCATGTTGGGAAATCATTGATACCATCTGGGGATGACCAGGAAACCATATGTGGGCAGTGACTTTATAATTCTTTTTCGTGACAAAAAACCTAATTTTCAGTCATTTTAATGCAATTTCTTTGCTTTGTAGAGGCCGTTAGTAAGTGAATGTGGGCACATATGCATACAAATGTACTTTTAATGCTTTTTAATACATTCA
Organism: Dreissena polymorpha; assembly: GCF_020536995.1. Classification (NCBI taxonomy): domain Eukaryota; kingdom Metazoa; phylum Mollusca; class Bivalvia; order Myida; family Dreissenidae; genus Dreissena; species Dreissena polymorpha. The sequence goes on from NC_068356.1 coordinate 33,722,654, forward strand.
ATGATATTATTTGGCTTTCATCCAACATCATTTTAGAAACGTGAATCCTTTGTCTTATATATAATGTGGTTATTCAATGTCCATCTTAGATATGTAAAAAAATTATCACAATGCTAGTGTTGCCCCCACCCCCACACATAATTATACCGCCACAAAGTCTATTTGGGGGGGGGGGGCTAAATAGCTATATAGGAATCAGTTTGTCCCGACTGTCCCTGTCCCAGTATGTTACGTCCGTCCCGATTTTTTGTCCGTTTATCCGCCCGATTTATTTTCATGAAATAAATTTTGAACAAATGAACATACAACATTAAAACTTCATATGTTGATGCAACCTTACTAGCTTTATATATGCACCCCACCGTCTTTTAGGTCACTAGGTCATAGGTCAAGGTCACTTAAATCTCTTATAGAAAACTTTATCATAGACTGTATAATGGAAGTGCTTCCATCTACAGCCTTCAAAATTCATATATTGATGCACCTCAATGAGTTTTACAGGTCAAATCCAATGTCAGATCACAAGGTCAAATGTCAATGTCACTTCAACCTCTAATAGAAAACTTTAATGTTGTCTTCAGAACAAAAATGCTTCCATCTGCAATCTTCAGACTTCCTATGTAGATACACCTGACCTAAATGAGTTTTACATAATCACACTACATTATTTGGCCATTAGGTCAAAGGTCACTGTGTTCTCTGATAAAGAAAAATTACATTGGCCCTTCCTGGGTTCTAAAAACCTCATATGTAGAGGCATCAATGAATTATGCGCAACACATACCGTTATGCTCACAGGCGGAATGGAATATAAATTATTAAAAATGCATACTGTAATAAAGTGAGTATAGGTAAAATTTCTTCAACATTCTAACATATTACATCAACATGAGAGCAATTGTTACTCTAAAATCTATAATTGTCATTGCACAAAATCAAAGACTGCTTGTGATTGTAAATTTGTTACAGCAACTAGCTGTAATATGAGCTTTAATTAGTCCCATTACGGTTGGCAACTTGCATTATTACATTTGCAAGTGGGATAGACAGGAAAAGTTGCTTTTGCACAGTGTTCCGTTTCATCCTCTTAATATATCACATGCATTTAGCAAACATGCTTAGTGTTTTCTGGTGGTGTGGTATTAATAACTTATCAAACTTCTTCTCAAGAAGGTCAGATATCTATCTATCTATACTGTCTAACTTCCCTTGCGGTTATTATTGACAATATGGTGGACGAACCAGTTATCGAACACAAAGGGAATTACGTTAAAATTTAAACACTTAAAATAACAAAAACATCATGTTTCAACAATTGACTAAAAGTTTAATAATTTAATAACTTATCCGTAAAGTTTTCCAGCAAATATCCTTCAAGAATTCATAACAATGATTAAACTTGTCTGTGAACAAGGTAAGTGTTATTCTTTTAATCAACTGTACTTTGTTTGGTTAAATGTATAAAATCAGTATCAACGTCATGTGTTGAAGTCTTGTTTGCGGCTATAAACTAGCAATGGCCAAATTCGTTAAAAGGTGAGTAACAAGTCAGCTCATTGAAATTAAAAGGTCAAAATCAACTATTATTTTGTTTGATAGACAATTCTTTACAAGACCAATCTGTGCTTTGTGTGGTTAAATGTATAAAATCGGTATCAACGTCATGTGTTGAAGTCTTGTTTGCGGCTATAAACTAGCAATGGCCAAATTCGTTAAAAGAGGAGTAACAAGTAGGCTCATTGAAATTAAAAGGTCAAAATTAACTCTTATTTTGTTTGATAGACAATTCTTTCCAAGGCCAGTCTGTGCCGATATTAATGTTACTTAAATACGCTTAACAGTAAAATCCAAGAAAACTTAAAGCAATCTAATCAAAATTAAGCGCAAGTTTAGCGACTTCATTTCAAATGAGTTTTTCTCATTATGACACTTGCCGAATTAGCACAAAAAGTCTCACAACACGCCACATAAATATTTTACATAAAAACCCCATATACACTTATTAAGACATAATTTTTATGTACCTAACCAATTAATGTATGCGACAAAGCAGTCAAGTCTTTCTTTATATTTTCCAAAATAGTGTTGGTAAAAAGAAATAAAACTCGAGAATGTTGAAAAGGCACTATTTATCATATATAAGGCATTAAAAGTACACTTGAATGCATATGTGCCCACATACACTTACTATAGGCCTTTACAAAGCAAAGAAATTGCAACAAAATGGCTGAAAAAGAATTATAAAGTCACTGCCCACATATGGTTTCCTGGTCTTCCCCAGATGGTATCAATGTTCTCCCAACATGGTCATTAAAAACGCAAATTTCTCCACAATTTAATTGTTTTCTGGAGAAACCCTGCTGGGAGGTTATGGCAGACATGTGAAAGTTTGTATAAATCCTTTAATAATGGTAGTGGCTTGCAAATTAAAGCAGTTTTATCTCCCCTAAATGCCTGAACATGGCCCGTTTTGCCCGATCTTCTACTTCAGGGAGCCACATTTCGCTAATTGTTTTAAGAAAATTTGTCAGGATTTTTCTACATGTAGGCCAATACCTTTGTTATCAATGTTAATACACAGTTGTTTCAAATTGGACTTTGAAAAACATATTTTTTTTTCAATTTACTTACCCTATGTAAGTTCATGCCAAAATGCACAGCACTATCCCCTATGGTATTACACGACCAGCAAGGTATCGGGTTTCCTGGGGTGATATTCGTCGTTCGAGGGGTAGGCAACTTTCAAACTCGATACTCCAACACGATAGAACGCAATAATTATAAATACAGCGCGCCATAATTATAAATACAGCGTGAATACGACAGTCATGACACATTCTGGTGTGTTCGTATGTTTGCGACCTTTAAGCCCTCAACACGGCAGAACGATATGGCAGAAATCGGCAATTATGAAATACGAACCATAACCTTGACCCATTTGTTTCTATCGGAATTTGCACAACACGTTCTTTTCCGTGCAATCTATGTGGCTTTCATATTGCAGATACGATACAACTGTACCACTATGAGCTACTATTATTGAGATATCTTTTTAAACAATGCACATCTGAATAAAAGTTTATCTTCACCACCATTTCGCTTCGCAGTTGACACTCTGATGATATTTTGAAATATTCAAGGTAACGTAGCGAGTAAAACTAGCTTTCGTAACGGAAATATACGTCTTAAACAGTGTTCATTTTGTAAAATATTAACATCACCCTTACAAAATTAGATTTTACGGGAGATTTTACAAGTTACTGTTTTGAACCGGATCGAACTGGCATACCTGTTGTTTAAGGAGCGTTCCCGTGCTTCATTAACATTACGTTCCTCATCTGAGCAATACTCATAACCATAAACGATGCGCGTTTATTGTTTCCCTAATTGTTGCATAATGATTGTTTAAGCCAGTTTCAAACGCGTCTTTAATTGTAGTTATTATCTTATTACTTATTGTCTTAAAGTTAAAATATTGATATCCGTTACACCAGCTAAGTTCCTGTCGTGCATGTTAAGAATATAAATATAACTTTTTTACGAATGTTGCCTGTACAAACTATACATATACTTGAAACAGTAGATGTAATTAATGTACAATATATGCACAGACTCAGTTAAATAACAGACACTTTTTTTAATGAGGTTTTAACAAAGTTCGTGTAGTTTTATGTGTCCTTTGAATTTGTTGTGTAAATGTCAATGAAAATATATTTCGCATTAATTTGTATAATATGTTTCTGACAGAAAAAGAGATGCTCTCGTCGCTATTTGTAAACGAAAACTAATCTTATTTTAGAAAACAGCGATACTATCACTTTTTGTTTTATTGTTCGTTCAAACGTTGTCTGCAAGTACCAAGCACGACCACTGTTTGTAAGCGTTGTTAATTGGATTGCATCTCCCATGCGTTTCATGCAATAAATCAATAGCGACTTGTTTATAATGTAATCGAATTACCGCATATTGTTTTGTACATAAAGTTTAATTCATCGATTACTCTTTTTTACAATATTACAAGTTTGATTGAATTTTGTATCGTTCTTAAAAGTTATATCGATCGATGATGAATTATGAGTTGTTTTATATGACTCTTTTGAAGCTTGTACTCATTGGTTTATTGTACTATAAATGACTAGACGAACACGAAACCGAATACACATATATGTATGCAAACATGAAATATGAATATCGATCTAAAAACACCACAATGTATCAATCATAAAACGTGCTTTCACAAACATAATTTCCATTGGTTTGGTGTAACAGATTCATTGTCCCACATCGTCTTTTGTTCACCCTTAGAGTAATCTGGCCTTTAGAATAGTCGACCGACATAAGTCTTGTACTTGAAAAACGACTTTGCCTTCTGTGCAGTTCAAAGCTATTGGAACACGAGAGCAATGCTGCTGTCCTTTTACGAATGGTTTTGCTATAGAAACAATATATAATTGGATTCACGCAACTGTTGGATATCGCAAGCCACTGTGCGATTGGTGTGAAAATGTTCACCATTATATCAGCGGTCAAACTTTTTTCAGGCGGTGGATTGAACGAAAACATTAAGAAGATTATGTACAAAGGAAGCCAGGAAAATGCAAATAAAAATACAATAAGAACTAACATTTTGATGACCTTCACTTTAGACTTCTGAATGACGTTATTGTACCGAAAAATTCCCGGTGCGTTTCTTGTTGACACTTTAATAGCTATCTTTAAGTAGCAAACCATAATAAAAACTAAAGGCAAAACGTAGCAAGCTATAAACACGACCAGCAGGAACACGGAAGCACCATTATCAACAGGCCAGTCTTGTACACAAAAGTGAAACAATTGGGTGCTGATTATATCCGTTTTTACTTTATAGAAGAGAGCCCAGGGGATCATGATGCATAAGGAACACGTCCATATCAAGAAGACGATTGTCCTCGCGATTCGCCAAGTCATCTTGTGTTCTAGCGTGTAACAGATGGCCAAATATCTGGAAATACACATTTTGTTATACTAGTATTTACAAAATGTTTTCAAAACGTTTAATTGGTATATAATATACCATAATATATAATTTCAAATGAGATATCATGTACATGTATAGTTCTGGCTACCATAACTTTAAATGTCGCTTTTTATCATTTCGACAGGCGCGACTTTATAGTTATGGACCAACCCCATTAGGAAAGTCAACCAGAAATTCCCGAAAAGTTGACAGTTAACAAAGACCGGTCCAAAACAGCTTTTGAATGCAGTTATTGGCCCAAATCAACCACTTGATGGAAAGATTGACATTTTTCACATTTAACTGATATACTTTCACAAATACTATATTAAACATTTAAAATTTATCTATTCTGCTCTTACATATCGAAAAAAACAGCGATGTGACAGACTTTCTTGAAATGCGAATCTCCCGAGATTTCACGGTCGTGAAATCATATGATGTTATTTCTATTTTTAATAACATACCATGTGCTCAAGTGTTTTCAAATTCAGTATGACATTTCCCGGTATTTTATATTATTCTGGCTAGTTTTGTAAACAAATTCTAGTGTAAATACAAACTCAAGGTAAATAGTATATAAAACTACCTGATTCACACTGAAATCAGTCTTATAATCCACCAGAAGTAAGTTGTTAATCTCAAATAATAGATTTCAGAAAACGAAAGTAATGTTTACAATTTCAGCAAAAAAAGTCAAGGTCGATCCGAAAGTATCCAAATGAAAACTCGTCACGTGACAAAGCGACACTGGCGTCAAAATTGTGAATTTCAGACTGATGAGAGTTATTTTCATCTATTGTAAGATGCATTTGAAACATTTGTACCTTAAAATATTCCCCGATGCAGTAATTTATATTCATTCACCAATATACGTAGAAATGTATCCAAGAAAATTAGCTTTCTTTGATTTATAGCGTGACATAAATATGTTACGGCTCTGGTTGACTTTCGATATGGGGTATGCTTCAGCGTACAGGTATGTCAATACTATATAAACTGTACGCTGAAGTTTCTTTAGCTAGTACAGATACTCCATTCTGGTGAATATCATTACGAAATGAATACAAACAACAATGATACGGACATTTGAATAAAATAAGAATGAAAGTATGATTGAAATCACATCAACTGAATGTAAATGAGATGCACATTGTCAGGTATGTGTATTAACGGTATCCGCAACTCCATGCATAAATCCAATAACGGCGAAAATATGCTGTCGTGGCTGATAATCCAGTCAGATAAGCCGATAATTATTGACTTAATCGATAACGCGTAATAGCTTCACGTTGTTAACCGAGATGATAGTTTACCTTGGTCATTTAAATCCCGATGGTCACGTCATTTGTTATTCAATATTTAAAATGTTACCCATTTTAGAAAGCTGAAATGTTGCTCTTTCTAAATATCTAATTTATATGTCAATGCATAACATATTAAAAAAGATATGACGAGTTAAACACAACGTAATTATGGTTTGTCTTATACACATACCGGACATTATTAAATGCATAAATCGATATAATTCGAACGTATGTTACTTACAATGCGAATTCATGTGTTGTTTTGGTAGTTAAAGATAATATCTTAAAGTTTAATTGCTATAAGATATATACGACACCTATGCATGATTATGTTTTCACATTTATGACATAATTCTAAGCATACCTGTCGACTGCAATGGCTGCCAGAAAGTTGACGGATGCGCACACGGACACCCCCTGGAGGTAGGGAGTAGCCTTGCACAGGAACGCTCCATAGCGCCAGCCTGAAACATGCGGGGAAATACGATAAATACTGGTTTAAGAATAGAAACGAAGTGATTTAATGGAGCTTATAATATATCACCGAATTACCATTTGGGAAACGAAACCCAATTAGTGTCCTCTTGATTTTTTTAAAAATGTGTTTAATTATATATTTTAATTGAAATATATTATAACAAGGAAAAACACAATTGTATTCTCAGACTGTGTTAAATTTAACATTATCAATAAATTTCTTTACCCGCCAACAAACACAATGTAGTTTTACGAAAGATGCTAAATAATACCAATATACTTGTGTTGTACTGGTAAACATAATAAAATACTTATTGTCATATATTGTATCTAGTATATAGTGTATACTATATAATACTGTTAGATTTAACATATTTTTGCATGTACACTTTAGAGTAAACCAAAACTAAAAAATGAGATTTATATAGTTAACACGATAAGCATTAAAGGCACAAAATGGTATTGTTGCGAAGTAGTGAAAGTTTGACAATGTTCATACAATCATATTTTTAAGTTGTTTTTTTTAATAATATTTATAACGCACTATTGTGGGTTCTCAATAGTACCATATATACACAGGTACATTTTCGCAATACGTGTTATCCATATTAGTTAATAATCGATCATTTCATAAACAATAATCGTTTACATTATAGCAATCATCATCGAGCTTGTCTAACAATAACAGCTACGTATCATCAGTAACGGGTTCTCGTATGCGAAATGGGTAAATAGTCAACATCCAAGCTTAAAATAAAATATATTATTTGTAAGTAATGCATATACTTCGCCTAATTATTATTCAAATTTCAAGTGGTAAAAAAGTATCAAACTAAGAAAAAACAACGTCGTTTCAAATGTCTCTGACATGTACTTTAAAAATTCTGCGGTATATACTTTGTTTCAAGATAATTGAAGTGGGAAATTAAACGATAATGGAATGACAAAGTTATTGTGATTTGTAGATAAGACCCGATTATCAAGGGATTTTTCTTAATGGATTAAAGATTGCATTTAGTGACAATCATCGAAAAGAGCATTTTATTTTCGTGCTAGTAACAAAAATGACAAGCAATTACAAAACGTAAGGATTTGTTTTGCCTTTTTGCCGATCATGTCACCAAATGTCACTCAGCGCACGAATTTGTACTATCCTTTAGATACGCAAAAGTTAATATTTAAGACACTTTAGAAGAATCCATTGTGTTTTGTTTTAACTTTGTAGTATTATTCAAAACTTTAAAGGGACCTTTAAAAAAAATCACTCAGCACACGAATTTGGACTAGCCTTTAGATTAATACGCAAAAGTTAATATTCAAGACACTTTGAAAGAAACCATTGTGTTTTATTTTAATTTTGACGTTTTATTCAAAGCTTTAAATGGGTCTTTTCACAGATTTTGGCATGTATTGACGTTTGTCATTAAATGTTTCATATTGATAAATGTAAACATTGGATCTAAAAAGCTCCAGTAAAAAAAGAATAAAATTAAAGCAAAAAAAGTAACCCTCAACTGGGCTCGAACCACTGATTCCTGGAGTAAAAACACATCGCTTAGTCCATTCGGCCATCCGTACTCATACAATGAGTGATGTATTTTATACTCTATATAAGCAATCCCCGAAGTATCAACAAATGTAACAACAACAAAAGAACTCTCAAAATTATTCAATCGTTTCGCGTTGCAACGCTTTATAATGTTCAGGTTTTCAAATCGTCAACAGATGCATATAATGGTTATTTTAGAGCATGTTAAATGTTCAGTATTAACGTTTACCAATACAAATATCATAACAACAACGAAACGTTGCGAATCTGAATTAAAAAAAATTGTCCATTTATCAAAACGTTAAAAGGTCCCTTTAAGAGCCGTTTTACATTTAGGCATTATGCCATCAATTGTGGAAAATAGCTTATTACAGGAAAGGTTTCAGTTGCCTTATATGCTATAAGGATAAACGCTGATGATATATGTTGATTCTTCTCATCGATTGCGTGTCATAAACTGTAAAAAACTAATTAGAAAAAAAACAAAAACATTTTTGTCTTTATATATGGTATAAGTATTGTTTGTTAACTTTCATAGTTGTTTGGCGAAAGTCGTCAATGGTATGATAAAAATAACTTTCTTTCAGAAATATGTTTGTGTCTAAATTTTAGAGACAATTTTTACATTCTTTATAATACTTTAAGACAAACATACAAAAATTGAAAGTTATAAGTACAATACAACTGAAAATATATTTACGTAGTTGGTATCATAACATATGCACTTGCAATATAGAACAGCCCTGGTACTTAAAATGCAACAATACTCACCTTATGTCCCAATTTGTGAATTGAACGTTACTTTACTGACAAACATAAATTATTAGCTTACCATTGTATTGTGAATTGACCGTTAACTTACTGACTAACATAATATTCTAATATACACTTACCATTATATAAGCTATCCAAAAGTGTTATAGGCAGACAGAATACTGCTACGAGCATGTCGGCAATGGCCAAATTGACAATAAAGAAATTTGTCAACGTATGAAGCCTGCGTGTTCTTCATACCACTATAATCACCACTAGGTTTCCGAACAGTGCAAATATGAAGATTAAACCATATGCAATTGAATACAACAATATCATGTACAACGGCTGACGAATATCCGGAATCAAATCATAATTAGTGAAAGTTGTATTAGCAAGATTTTCAGGGTTCCCGGTGGTGTTTGAATTATTCGTCCGCTGCCTATCGACTTCATAATCCATCATTATTTATTAGTTTTCAAACTGTATATTTTGTTCAAACTTTATATGTGTTAATTGCTATTTTCTTTAGTATAACGTTTATTATACGCATCCAATACTAACATGTTTCACATCTAAATAACAATCTCGTCATGTCAGTTAAAAGCATCGTTTTAATACACAACATGATCTTCCTTAATTAATAAAAGCGCTCCAACGGAAATTTTGACAAAATAAGAATTGCGTTAAGTTGTTCTAAGTGGCTTCCTCGCTATTTAACTGAAACAGTCGATTCGATATTCGACAAGGCTACTGGCCTCGTAGACAAAGCAAAGAAGTGTGGTCCACGAGGCGATCGGCATTCACTTATTTGTTCACAACGCTTATGGCTTTCCCGTTTTAAATGCGAAGATTGTGTACGAACCTACGGGGATTAGAAAATTCTATTCAGCTGTTAGTAATTATGTTCGATTGATTACTCTGAGATTTACATGATGTCGTTTTAAGTTCTTTACGTTAATAATCGTAAAATCTTAATAACAATTTGATTAAACGCCGCTATTTTGTGATTTAAATAAACATTTTTTACCCCTTAAAAATCTTAACTCGTAATCTTTTTTTACGTGTATTTTAAATATTGAATCTATTTAATTACATGTACTCTTACCTACACATTTTTATATTATTTTACCAAAAGATTGTGTACGGGCAAGTTAAACCTTGTTTAAGCTGTTTGTTTAAGCAAATAGAAAACATAAAGTATGTCATGAAACAAATATGTTACAGTAGCTTCTAAATATATTGTTTATTGCGCTCTTATTGCTATGGATAATATTTGTATTATATTTCAAATGGATCAAATAAATAACTCAAATCATCAATTTATTATTTCTCCATAATACAAGCTGTTAAAATAGCCATTTTTTTTATTCTTATCTCAAACTAAATATAGCTCATGATACACAGCTTAGATACATACATTTTAATATCAGAAGCGATTGACGAAACCAAATACCATTAAGATAGTGATCGTGTTTTTATTTCATAGACATTAAAAAAACTGCAGCCGTTCCTTCCACGATAATATATGTTTCTATTAAAAAGATAGTTATCTTATTATATAATTGCTGAGAAGTTGAATGCTTTTGTAACGCCAGCCTTTGGGTTCACCAACCGCTTAATATCTTTTACAGCAGAAATGTACCTACATATTGCACTTTAAACATGATGTTAGTTTAACAAATATATTATAAATACACACACACATTGTTTATGCTTTGCTTTGGTTACGCCATAATTTTATAACGCATATACTACGTTTAATTACACATTAATTAATTACACAACTTTCTTTGAAAACTTGTTCATTTAGTTTGTCGTATAATAATGTTTAAAAATCCTTATTGACAAATTTGCAGGATAAAATTAACCGTTGTAGACCGACCTATTTTTTTAACCTTAAGATTAAAAATTCATGCCGGGTTTCCTATACTTTATCTGCTATAACATGTGTATATAAAACGTGTAGTGAAACTTAAATTAACACTGTAGCTCATACATAAATCAAAGTTATTTAAAATGAGATTATTCATGAAGTATTTATAATGAAATAGTCAACAAGCTGAAATCTATGACAATCGGTTGACGAGCAATACATTTATCCACTACATCATCAAAGTGTAGGGTAACAGTTATGCCGCTTTGTATCGCATAGACTGAAGAAAATGGTGATATTGTTGTCATCGTTTTAACTTATTTCCCTTACAGGAAATTTCGAATTATTGGCAACAATCAATGTGGGTCAGTTAAATATATCGTATGATTAATTATTTTTAGACATGTGTATATCCAAAATATGTTTCTTTAATTTATATATAAGTTAACGATGATCGGTCAAACACATAAAACACCATTGTTATAATTAATAACTAAATTGGAAGACTGTTTATTGTCAGTTAAATTGTATTAACCGAATTAGTTGGCTGTATTTGACCAAAATACGTCATTGAGTCAAAATTAAAAGATTATGTTTTTACTCGTAAAAAGAAAAGTAAGTATTTCTCATAAATATAAATATCTCTTCAACATAAATATTTTCAAATAAAAAGAATTGTTAAAACCCGTTGGTAAATTCCTGTGAGCTGTTATAAAGCTTGTACTTAATTTCGTTTGATGTAAGGATTAACCCTCGTACAATAATTACGAGTACATCTGTTTTCAATAAAACTATGTTTAGTTGTGTATTTAGTGAAACCATTATAGGATTCTCATATATGGTCGTAGAGACATTTATTTCTAGTTTATTACCTTAGGAAGTATTGTGAATCCTCTATGCGGATATTTGACTTTATTAGTATACAGTCTGCACGAATGCACTGTGATTTGTCGAAAATTAGTGTATTTTTATTACCCACATTATTTAGTTCTAAGGACTTATGCAGGTTTCCAATCAATTTGCAATTTTCGATCCGAAAAAGGTAACGATAGTGCAACTGCACCCTTACATTATCATGAATGCAAATTTTATAATGCCGATCTTATCAAATATTTTTCAATATCTTCACAGAACAGATGATAGCCTTGGTTTTAAGTTTATCATCTACATGTTAGCTGATTTTTATATACGAATTTTAATAAACATGTGGCAGACATCATTTTATATTGTTAATAAATGTTTGAGTGATTCTTCACATATCAGAAAATCATATATAGTGCTATTGAGTACTCGGAGCATCTTCATACTAACAAATACACCAAGGATAATATCCAGTCTTATAGGTGTTTTCTAACCCATGTTAACCATTTGTTTCCAATTTGAGTAGAATAACTATTGATGCATTTTGGCAAACATTTTATATTTAAATCAAAATATAACTCGTTTCTTTTTAGATTTATTGATCTAATAAACAGTCAGATTTCCTTGTATTTCTATATATAATTGTTTTCGAGTATTAAATGTGTAACACATGTTATATCGTTGTTTAAGCAAGTATTTGTCAATGCTCAGATATACACGTACATATGAGATGGCGGGCTCCATCAATTGTCGAAGTCGAACTAGTTCAATAAAGCCGATATTTTGTGAATAACAGAGAATTAGCATCTGTATAACGTTATTTCGAAGCGATGCCAATGTCCATAATCAAACATTTGGAGCATCAAAGTACATTTTTGGCGTTTAAAGCACATATTTGAGCATTTTCAAATCAAGCAAAGCTATATTTTAAGACTACGTTCCGTTGGAAAATTCGAAACATCTCAAAATTAAAGAATAGAAATATATGACAATGACCTCCGGTTTATGGAGATACGGATAGTGGGTAAGGTAAACATTACAGGATTGTCTGAATAATATTAATGTCCGGGCGACAGAAATGTCATTTTGATACGAACGTAAAGATGACATTAATATAATGTTCTGAGCAAGTACAATGAAGAATGCATACGTTCAGTATTCACAAACCTTCATGCAAAGTGTGCTTTTTGTTGTTAAAAGCTTTTCCTTTATTTTGACCTAGTGATCGTGTTCATGATCATACATAAATAAGTTTCAAACATGATCTACCACTAAATGTATAAACAATCTGAGCGTATGGTGTGAATAGAAGTAACATTTCATAACACGACTTCACACAAGCTAAATGGTAACGAACTGCCACAAACACAATGCGATCAAGAAATTCGTTTAATTGTCTTCATAATAGCCGAAAAGAACATCCCCTTTTAATGTCAACGTTTGTATTTATTTTAAAAGCAATTACTATATTTATTACATATAACACAAACCGGTACGTACAGTATGTCGTAATGTAAAGAATATAACATATTCGCATGAATAGCTTAAAAAACAACTACGCCACTTTTTAAAATATTTGGTATAATATTTGTACCCATAGTAACTATACAATCAACGATTACATTGTTTCTGACAATGTACTTTGAGTCTTGGCAACACGTTTCATGGCTGCAGCAATTCATTTACTCTCTCGGCCAGCAATTATGTAATTAAAGTTTCCAATGTTTAAGGATGAAATCTCCGAAGCTATATTTGCTCATTTCTATATTAATGACGGACTTTCAAGAAATACAAAGTTTATCATAAAAAAAGCCATAGTATCTCTTTAAAACGTTTGTGCAAGTTACAAAAAATAATTTTAAAACAAGAGCATCATGATAGCCCTAAAGCTCTTACTTAAGTTCATGATACACCAAACGTTGAAAACTTGATCTAGTAATATAGTTTTTGACACCGTGCAAGAACCAAGCCTGAATTTTATAAAGAAACTCAAACAAAATTTCGAATACATCGACAACCCATTTGACATGTATTCAGCTCATTTGAAAAAATAAGTAATAGTTACGAAGTTGTGACGAGTTTTTGTTTAACCTTTGACCTGGTGACCTATGGTTTTCGATGCAAGTGACTCAAATTCGAATTTGTCATTGATATTGTCAATATGAACATTATGAATAAGTATCATCAATCCTGAGCCATGTGTGACTTCTAAAAAGGTAACACAAGCTAAATGTTCTTACCATGTTTCGTTATCATGACTGAATAACGGATGTTTCTTCTAGAGAGGTAGATGTTGCCTCTTTGAGATGCAACAAGGTTTTTCTTATATTCGACCTAGTTTTTAGACGCACGTTTATCAGATTTGCACTCGGCCAATACAGTGTATTGGCAAACATTCTGATCAAGTGTCAACAATATTGAGTAATAAATACAATACATCTTCTATATCGGTTACAATATTTGACCTCGTGACTCTCGTGAACCAAATTCGAATTCTGTCGAGATGCTGTCTCGATATGACCGTGTATTATTGCCACTGAACGGACGATTTTGCCTCAAGAGGAGTATCAAAGTTTTCTTTAGATTTTACCCCTCGACAGAGTTGTTCACAATACAAGAGCAATATTAGGACGATTAATAAGCAAGATTAAAACTCGGTTTAATATTTTCAAGATGAACATCCTGACTTTATTTCACCAAAGTGAAGTGCTTCATTTGCAAATAATGAATCCATTTTGTTGTCCTTGTGACCTAGTTTTCGGATGCACACAAACCTGATTCTGATATTGTCAAGATACGTATTCTGACAAGCAAAAAACGATAGACGACGCGCATCGAAGGATGCTGGGCATATGGTGACCATATAAGCTCATCACGACCGCTTCGTACACAGGTGTATATATAGAGAATAATAGGTTGGTGACGTAGATGAAGAATGGTTATCTGGCAAGTTGGAGGAAGTTATCGGGTGAGCCGAAGGAGAAACCGATAAGATCCTCCGACGAGCCAGAAAACCATTGCCCATTTACGTCACCAACCTATTATTCTATTTATCTTGTCACATTACAACATTCGTTGAAATGTTTCTAAAATATCTAGTTTTCGATTATTTTGTGTTTAAATATTTAATATGGGAAAAAAACACTCGAACAAAAACATTGTGACGTCACGTCATGCAAAACGCTTAGGCTAGCTTTCATTTTGTTAAACAACACAGAAATCGAGTCAATCGTTATTAATTTAATACACAAAGACTAAATTATGCTGTTAAAACAATAATGTTTGAACAAACAGTACTTTACATTTATTTTGTATTTTTTTAAATTGAAATAAAGAATACTTTATTAAAAGGAAATAGTACAGGCATGCGCATGCGCGGATAGCAACTGACGGATACTCGAGATCACGTGGTCATCTAGCTTTTGGGATATAAGGTTACCTGGTCATCGGGCTGATTTAAAGTCATGTGACAGGATAAATTAAAGATAAATGTCACAGCGAATTTAAGGGAAACCGGATACGACACCGGTTTATTGAAACGAATGCTCATGATTGCGATCATGGATTATTATGCTTGTGAATGCTCATATAGACCTTGCTGTCAGGATCTACAAACACAATCTAAAAATACAATGTTGTTAAGGAAAAACATACGTGTAGATTGACAATGTCTCACACATGTATGATTTTAAAATAAATTAGCTATTTTTAATTTATTTCGTGTCTCTATATTGCTTTATATGCAGAGTTGGGTACGCACAAGTACAATCTTTATGTCTTACAAAACGCATCATTCAATACTTAATTGGTCAATTAAATATTCATGATAATGCTACACAAAATTACTCATTAATCACATTTAATTACTTTGCAATCGCGATCAAGCAGAATGAAATCTTGTGTGTGCACCTGTATGATTCACTATATATACGAGTTTAGGACCATATAATCGTTACGGTGTTCAAATGAATATAAAGCTTTATCAACAGCGGATATCACAATAAACTTTAATCATAAAGGACGATCAAATCATTTAATTGATATAATGTGTATCAAATACATTTTAACGATGAAACTTATATAACATCGCCTTATTGTTTCGACAAGAAACGTATAAGACACATCACAATTAGTACATTAGGAAAATAATTAAGTAATGCATTATATTTTAGAAATGAACCGTAAGATCGTTTTCCGTAGCTCTCCATTTTCAGGAATCGATAGACTAACGTTTTATCAACAAAGATAAAAAAAAATATCGACTTTGGAAATTACCCAATGTGATACGGCTGTTTAAACAAATACATGAAATTGACAACGGATAACAAAATTTGTATGATGTTAGTGATATGGCATATAATTGCAAGATGATACTTTCGACGTAGAGATAAACTTGTTATCATCGGCACACTTTTTATTTTAGGAATGGACCAATGGCACATAATTATAATATACACAATACACACATATCACATTGAATACAAACTGATGAGTATAGTTATGCCAATTCCTCAAACAGAAACATGTATACTGTGTAAGTATAAATTAACTTTGCAATTAAGATAACCTGCAGGGTATGTGATAATTGAAAAGAGATCAAAGATCAAAATGATACAAAACCTTTATATTTGCGTTTCCACTGAATAGTTTTATGTACGCATAAGAAAGAATTATGAAATCCTCTAGATGAAAACGAAGTCATATTACTTGATGAATTCGACAACCAATACACTGATTTTAAATACTTAACACTTTTCGGAGTACTTAAAGTGATATTATGGGCATTTTTCACTGTTGAATTGAGCTGAAAAGAATTAACAGGTTAAAAGAGTTAGTTAAAATGTGGTTATTGACCAATTATCTGCAACTCATCTTGCTACCAGTTGTTTATAAAAAATATATTTTATATTCGATATTCTTACGTGACTCACCCAGTCCTTTAAGCCGAAATGGTCCGTAAAACAAAATTATGTCTTTGTGTCGTATGCACCATTGTGTCACATCGGTCTTTCTGACCTGTGTGAATGCGCGCTAAGCATTGTGGGAAACGGACTTTTTTCCATCATGGCGTTGGTAAACATAATAAACACGGAAGTGAAAAATGGTAATTAATTATTATCTAAAACAGTCCCCATCAAACCGGGCCAGCTGTAATATATATTTGGATGCAGTTGGTGCTTCAAAAGGAGCCACTTTTCATGTCAGTCTATTGTTTGTAAGAATCACTAAACACGAAATTAGACTAACTAAACACGTTGCAATACCGTATCTTCGAAATAGTAAATAAATCTAAATCATAAATATTTATAATTAAATACCTGCTGAAATTTGGGAACGTACACGATTTAAAATAAACGCTGTGAACATTACAAGGAATCGTACATGTAGGCCTACTGTGTGAGAGGATTAATCAGGGATAAAATGAAATGGAGTTCGAAGGATCTCACATTTTGAGGAGGACGTCATGGTATCTTGGACATTTGGCACTTTCATATATTTATTTAGTAGATACTGAAAATGCTGAATGTGCTAATTGCAACATCAAAGACGAGCAGGTGAGATTTTTACAGCTTTATTTTTCTTGACATAATATTGTATGTTTTCCATTAAATGTATATGCCAGTGTTTTTTTTCACCATTTTGGGAATGGGGCCGGGTCCGTTTGAATTTGAAAATAACGTGTTCTTTTGAGTTAATTTGTAAGATTAATATTGTTGCTTTTATGATTAAAAATACTTTGAAATTGATAATAATAGTGATTTTAATAAGATATATTTTAAGGTTCAACTTCCATAGCTTGACTTTGAGATAATTCACATGTTTATATAATTAAAAAAAATGAAATTGTGTGGAAACCTTCCATTGGGAATTTTTGTCCCATTTGCGAAAAATATATACTTTTTTGCATTGGGAATGGGTCCTCTTACCGCACCCAAATTTGAACGAAAAAATACACTGTATGCTCAATTTTAGCTCGGCTGTTTTCAGGGAAAACCCTAGGTATTGTCATGGACAGCTCGTCGTCAGATGTCCGTGTCGTGCTTAAACCTTTACATCGGCTCTAAAATCAAAGTGCTTCCACCTATAACTTTGAAACTTTATATGTTTATGCACCTTGATGATTTCTACACACCACACCCATTTTGGGGTCACTACTCACTAGGTCAAAGGTCAAGGTCACTAACCTCAAATTTAAAAAAAAAAAAATTTCATTTATTCAAAACTGCATCGCAGCCTAGCTTGGCACCAATTAAGTGGTGCTCTTGTTTATATATAATTTTAAAAATGTGTTAATAACCAGAATAGTTGATGCATGTATAAATTAAAAGATACAGCCATGAACAGTGTGTTTTATTTTTTATTAAATATGCTTTGATTGCGTATATGCAAAACAATGAAGTCCATAAATTGTTTACTGATTTTTAAAATAATGAATGTCACACCTCGCGTACCACTCCGTTTATGTACCAACACTTTATGTACCACTATCTGACACTGTATGTACCATATTTATAATATATAGAGATAACTCATTTAATATAAATGTGTGTTATTAATGAAATGTATTTTCTGTGATAGTATTTATGAATTAAGACTAATATATTGTCCATAGATTTTATTTTTTGTCAGATTGTCTAAGTGTCACTGAGTGTCTTAGTGTAATTTATTAGCCCAAGTACATGTAGTACTTAATAAATGATTTATTAGTCTTACCTGAAATTGAAGTAAATTATAAAAATTCATTTGTCTCTTATCTTATCCTGACTAAGGATTATAAAGTCTAAAATGTTTGTATTATATTGTAAAATTGAAATGTGATACTTTGAAGAGAAGAGAGAATGACCTTAATGTTCAAACTGTAAAAAATCAAATTATTTCCATCTTTAGACTTTAATCATGTTTAGAGAATGACCTTGATTCATTAGGACTGCTATGAATGAATGGATAATAACACATATTTTATGTAGGTGGTACGTAAAGTTTCAAAGTACCGGTAGTACATAAAAGGTCTGGTACATGTACATAAGGTGTTACACCCTAAAATGTTCATGGTATCAGTGTTTCAATAATGTAGTGTTTCTTATTATGTATTGCTTAGGTTGTTTTGTTTCAAATTTCAAATTTGCATTTATTTTAAAGCATTTTCAGTCATTTTGTGAATACCATGTTTTTTTTAATAAGGTGAATTATGTTGCACATGGCGTCAAATATTAATTCATGGTCGCTGTGGTGTAGAGAATGTTGTCCGCTGGGCATGGGTTCGATCCATACTCTGGGAGAGTTCTCATTATAGTCTCCATGGACAAGTACTGGTGTACCAAGAAGTAGTAGTAGTAGTAGTAGTAGTAGTAGTGGTGGTGGGGGTGATGGTGGTAGTAGTAGTAGTAGTAGTAGTAGTAGTAGTAGTAGTAGTAGTAGTAGTAGTAGTAGTAGTTGTAGTAGTAGTAGTAGTAGTAGTTGTAGTAGTAGTAGTAGTAGTAGTAGTAGTAGTAGTAGTAGTAGTAGTAGTAGTAGACTAGTAGCAGTAGAAGTAATATCAGTAGTAGTAGTAGTTGTAGTTGTTGTTCTTGTAGTAGTAGTAGATAATTAATTAATTAGTTGTAGTAGTAGTAGTAAGAGTTGTAATGGTTGTGTTTGTATTTGTATTGAATTCTGATCATACAACACAATGATGCTGCTGCTAATGATGATGATGATAATGATGATGAAGAATATGATAATGCTGCTGCTGATTGTGATGATGATTATATAATGGGGCTTCGGTATTATAAAATTTGTGAGGTTCAAACACAAAACCTGTTGATAATAAAACTTCTCATTTTATGACAAAAGAGCTAGATTGTATAGCAAAAAATAAGTATAAAATTCTCTAATAGGAAAGCTACCATTAAAGGACCATGTGGGCTTCATCAAAAGAAATGCATGACGCAGTTATATCTCTTTCAAATGCACTCAATATTGCTGTTCCAATTGATATGCTCAGAAATGCTTCTGGATGGGCATACACCAAAGAGTACTTTCCTTCAATTATTTTTTTTAAAGACACAATAACAACACTGTCGCCCTTAGCAGGAATTCCGGACGCCCCCCCCCCCCCCTAAGATGTTCCCTCCCCAGACATTTCCCCCCGTTTTAGTTTTAGTGCTTACATCCCCCCACCACACAATAAATTTACAATGGTTTTGTTGAAGTATAATCTTGATTTATTATCAAAATGATTATTTTGCTTATGTAATCTTATGTAATTAACTTTTTATATGAAGCAGCTTGTGTGTTGTTTTCTTTGGATTAATCATTCATTATTTTTGGTAAACTGTTTAAGGAGTGCAAGTAAATTATTAGTAAGTGCATGTTGGTGTACTAAAGGAATACTAGAGGAATACATGTAAAATATTCTCAAAATCTTACACATGTTGTTTTTAATATAATTAAGTAGGATCAATTGATGAATTAATTCAGTTTGAGTTAACTTGGGCTGGGTTGTGCAACTATAGTAATTTGTTGTTTTTAATCCAATTAAAAAGGGTTCTATGTAACTGTCAACAAAAAAAAATGCACTCATACGCATATAATCCAATTATTGGATGTCACTGATATTTTCAATTTTACTAGTAGCTTATTAAGACTAATTAAAACAGAATTGGACTTTCCTTGCAAAGTATTTCATTATATATAATTAACTAATGTAATCAAAATGTATTGATATTTAATAATATAATAATATAATTGTAATGTAATAAAAAAAATTGATATTTTAATAATTGAACTTAATGATATTGATAATATTTTAATTTGCCCCAAAAAACTAGGGCATGTAGATAGGAAGGATTTTTTGTGTGGAAAATCAACAGTGTTGTCAGTGTTAAATATTTGTAAAGCTTCTTCAACTTCAGTTTTACATTTTATGACCTGCAACATATTCTATCCTAGTTTATTTTACTATGGTAAGTCATTAAAGTGTTATTTATTTTTCAACTACATATTGTGCTAATCTCATATAATGAATTACTACCCCATTTAAAGATGACACCTAATCTAAATTCATTTATACAATAGTTATAATTGTTTTATTGTAACATACTATTCCACTAAAAATGACCATCATAGAACATCAATGCTGTGCTTTTACTAAATTTTTCATTGATCTCAATTATTTAAAGAAAAAAATCAGGCACTTATAAAAAATATATAATTAGGGTGTCAAAATGTAACAAACTGAACAAGTCAATTTGAACTTCTCTTTCAAATTAAATGGGGCCACTTGAAATATCAAATTGTTCCCATACTAGTCGGCAATATAGCTATGACATTGTGTCTATTCAGAACATGCATCAGACACACCTTCTGAAACTTTTTAGGCGGTTTTGAAAACGCTATTTCATTGCATACTTTCGTCAATAAAGGATACATGTTGTTATACAACCGAAAGTGAAAGTACAGTTTAAAAAAAGGAATAAAGAGCGAAATTGTTGAAAACTAACGAAAATTTTAATTGATACTAACATAAGACCGTAAGACTGAACAAAATAATACTTAACTTTTAAATAAAAACATGAATATTTACTTATAAAGCAAATTGTTCATACATCCGCGGACTTCTTTGTGTCGTAGTCATAAATGCCTCCAAATGGAGGTGTGTGATGCGTCTAAGTATAGAGGTGATAATAACGTAGTGACGTCACCATCTATGTATAGAATGTCGTATGCACGAATCTGCACTAAAACAAAATTTTGGTTCACATCGTACATGCATGATCAGTTGTCAAACGAAAGTACGGTTGATATTGAAATGCATTATTTTTTTCTTTCCGGGATATTGTTTTAGTATGTTGGTGCTGCATTAACAAATATTAGTGTATGTTAAGTGAAAACACCAAAAATAAACAACGGTTGCGATAGACACCTAAAAACTGTAAAGTACGTGAACATATATCTCACTTTGTTAGTATGATTTTCTTCGCTCTGTAATACTTTGATGGCAGTGTACAGCAAAGAAAAGTAATAAATAATGTATTCTTTATGAAAATAAGTTTTTACAACTTATTTTTGCGACCAATTCGTCTCAAACCCGTTCTTAATATATTAGAGTCATATAACAAGTAACAGACGCAACAAGTGATTTATAAAGTTGGACCATAAAAATAAGCTTACATTGAACAACACCAATATTACATACCATAAGACATATATATATGACGTAATTCAGAATCCCCTTTTCTATCAAAAGGATACGAAAGCAATCTAATTGGGAATTCTGAATGGTCTTTTATTAAATTGCTTTCGTATCCTATTGATACTTACAAAGCCAGTAAAATTATTCATCATACCACCACATTGATATCTGCTTGATATCCTGTTGCCTGATCTCTTTTTTTATATCACGGTCAACAGGAAGTTGATATATAAGTCATGTGTGGAGGCTACTAAGACTTGGGGTACAATGGTTTGTTTTATTGTAAAACTGCATCAGATTTATCAAAACAAACAATTTGATACCAATATGTATTACGTTTAATCCACAAACAACAAAAAAAAAAGAAAAAAGGTATTTTACAAATATTAACAAAAATGAATAAGTACATGCTGATGGCGTCATGTTACAAACGGACTACTTTTTTTGACACGCCTTCATATGCAAACATCAAAGGTCAAAGGTTATGTCAAAAGTTCAGCACTTAATATAAACAGACCAAACAAATAAAACAAACAATAAAAAAGCAGTAAAAATAGTAAAAAATAAAATAGTAACACACTTCACAATAAAACCCAAGGTAATATGCATTACATAATGAAATAATTTTAAATAATAAATTATTATTAAGGTTACATTTTTCGTCTTGTATAGTTTGCCAATTTTGCCACATGAATTGTGTTTGATAAGGCTCGCTATAAGCTCATTTCTTTTGAAAATAAGGACTTAAACATAAAAAACATATATAAATACAATGCATAAACATTACCATGTCTGACTTTGTGGATGGAGGTTAGTTTGACAATGTTTGAGACGGTTTAATGGAGGAAGTTGTTATGTCTGAGGAAGACTTTGTCTATCAGTTTGGAATAAATTCGAGTGTGTTTAATGAACCATTTGATGAAATCACGAATGCAAATGTCTATTTAAATAACAGTTATGTAGAATCCCTTATTGAAACAAAATAAAAAAAACTGAGAACAGTGAAAACATATCAGACGCCAAAGAAATAACAACCGAAGATGTACAAAAATTAATTGAAGCCGAAGATAACAAAAACACTATCCGGAAAACACTGGCAGATGTCAGTCGATTTCAAAAATATCTTGCCAAGAAAGGCGAAACGAAGGCAATCCAAAATTTATCAGTCGACCATCTAGATGAATATCTTGCCACATATCTGCTCTCCATTCGCAAGAATGATGATGATGAATACGAGCCTGTCACATTGCGTAGCATCGTGGGAAGCATTGACGGAAACTTCAAAGAGCAAAGTACCCATACTCAATCTTCCGGAGCAGTGGTCCAGATAATCCCTCACACGTGACTGCCTGAAAGCAAAGCAGAAAAATCTAAAAAAAAAAACACAAGGAAAATGTAATTTTAATCACTGTTGAATCACGGCAGAAACTTGGTGAAAAAAAATTGCCAAGATGTTGAAATCTATGGCAATCGAGGCCGGTTTTGAAAAAACAAAAAACATAAGTAATCATTCTGCTAGAAAACACCTTGTTCAAAAACTAAGGGATTCCAATATCGCACCCACCGAAATCATGCAAATAACAGGACACAAAAACGTACCGTCAATAACCAATTACAGTGAAATTTCCGAACAAACACAAACAAGATGTTCAAACCTTTTGGCAACATGTTCTACTGCAACTCCATATGTTTCATGCACTTCTGTCAACACTTCCGAAATGAACATTTCTCTCCCCACCCACACGGCAGTTTCACAAGCACAGTTTCTTGTGCCGAAATCCAATATATGTAATGTTTTTTGGAGCTGTACTTAACGTGCACAAACAACCACCACATGAAACCAAACGCGCAGTATATATTCTAAATTCTAATAAAAACACATTCAATTCTTTACACGTGTTGACACACTGCGAAGACGTGAGCGACTGCACTGGTCTTGACATGTTACAACGGTTATCAAGTTTTGCCTTTAAAATGTATAATAAATGCTTTCATTTTGTGTAATAAAGTATTGCTGCTTAAAGTTTTGTTGCAGAATTAAAGAAGAAAGAGAAAGAAACAGCGTTATTAAATTACATTAAATGGCGCTACTTTTCATGTTGAGGAACAATGCTATTTTTAGAAAGATTCATACGCGATAAACGAATGCCGCGGCTCCAGGGCGTAGCGATTATTTTTCATTATTTCTTGAAAAACGGGGTGAGTGGTGTCAGTGGTATGATAAACAGAAAAACAGGTTACTGCCTGATCGTTTTGTAATATATCAGGCTCGGCAAGCCTCGCTGTTATTTTATTCTAGGCCTCGCCTGATATATTACTAAACGATCAGACAGTAACCTGTTATTCTCTGTATAACCTAGGACTGCCTTTTAAACATGTTAATGTTGGCCATATCAAACATTATTTTAATGCTGATACTATGTTATGAAAATGCTTAATTAGCTCTTAATGTTTATTAAACTAAATGTTTTGCATATACGATGAGTTAACTATTGAACGTTTTTAAAAACACCATGGCATCAAGAATAGGCAGTCTGGTATGCACGTCATATGCACTACAACATCCCCCTTCCATAAGGACAACCGCAGTTTGAGTTATGAGAAAATAACATATACATATCATTTAGTGTAGTTTAAACCTATTTATTTTAGCTCGATTGCATCGAAAGCCTCAGGCTTATATAAACGCTCTCGAGTCCGTTTCCTGGGCCTAGAACCTGTACTTGGTGTCATTGGTATCATTTGACGTACGAACTAGTAAGACAGTTTATATCGGCCCGATGTCGGGCGATATAGATTTGTGTTTCTTCAAGGATGAGAATGATTCATTCGACATTCACGTTAATCAGTGAAAGACCTCAAAAAGCTACTGTCACAATACACATTTATTTCGGGACACAAAGGGAGAAAACCTAGCTAATGTATGAGTATATTAACCCTGACTATGTTTAGTCCAATCAAACCAACAAAACGTTATAAACATGTGTTTAATATATTTATATTAAAATAAATAATCGTTTCTTCACTTATTAAAATACAATACATATATAGTACATTATACTGCATTGTGTGTTCATAAATCAATATATCGGTCCTTTAATAGCATACATGTAACATTTAGTATTGTTATTGCAAGACATCGGGCTGATATCAGAATAATATTCGTATTAACGATTGAAATCTGTTGATTTTAAATAAGTTTTTGACATGTACTTACAGATTTCAATTAATCAAGCATGGTCTAAAAAATGATAATTTATAAGAAAGACTAAACTTAAAAATAGGACAGATATATGCCATTGATAGACGCGTTAGGTACTGCCCGCATAAAGCAGATATCGGGCTGATATAAGACTCTTCGTTATTGTTCTAATTTTAAAACAGCATCTTTTCCCACAATATTTTTCATAGAGCAGAAATGACAACATATTCATGCATAAAAGGAAATTTCATGTTTATTTCTTAAAACAAATCGGTATTGGTTCAAAAAGGTAGCATGATACATTGAAATTAGAAGGCATCTTTTTGCACTAATCGGGCTCTGTCTGTTACGTGATGTGAACATAATTTTAACAAAAATGTGTTTTGCATTTGAAAGAAAACATCATAATGATTCAAGACAATATTATTGTGTTTTGAATTAACGTGATCAATGTGTTAAGTTAAGAATGTTAAAAACAATAATTTTATGTTAACCATGGCAATGCAAAATCATGACATGAACGTCTTTAGAATAAATTCAATATGGATTTTATGAACATTATTAATGGCAAAACATAATCCACATTTCATAATGAATTGCTTCTAGTCGTTCTTTATTATGTAGGAAACAGCTGCATTGAGTAAGAGACATTATATAACCGCTTTTGTATTCAATAAATTGTGTTTATTGTCCCCGCAGGATATTACTTGTATTTAAGTTCCAAATACCCAGAGCTACCAAACAGCATGCCACAGAAAAACGGAGAACAAGTCAATACGTAGAACACATGAGAGACACACAATTCTCGCTACACACACCCAAATAGAACAACACAAACTAACACAAAATTTACACCCGAAATAATATCAGGAACTGAATTCAGTTCTGATATAATTATTGCAATGATACCATAGGATTTACATAAATATTATGTAACAAAATATGTATTTACAATAACCAACAAAATGAAAGCCTGATATAATTTTATGTTTGTGTTTAGTTCTTTGCTGTTTATAAGTACACTTAACATTTTGTCCAGTGTTTATTTTAGGATAAGTAGGTATCATGCTGAAATAAAAGAAAGTGTAAGTTTGATATGGTCAACGTCAAGAATAAATACGGAATATGACATGAATGTGGTGTTCCGTAGGGTTGCATCGCAAGAGTTGATTGTATCATAAATGCATTTCACGAACTCTCGTAATTTTAAAGAAATCGAAACAGTCCATCGCAATACCACAGTCACGAAATATTGCATTGAGTATTTACCTTTTTTAGACATTTAATAAAAAAACCAACGCCCGAAAGCATGTAGACAATCTGAAAAAAGACATCATTATATTGAACGCAAGTATTCAAGTTCTACCCTTATGCTGTGTCTGAGACTGAGAAGTTTTGCCCATCAGTTGTTTGTGTAAACTAATATAAATTAAATTAAACAAATGCAATACATATTTTTATCAATCAGGATGTTTGCAAATGCATAAACATATTATTGATTCATATCCAAAATTCCTGTCATATTTTTAAACGATTGTTAATAATCCGAAATGCGTTTCGATTTTTTTCTGGTACATGTTATCAATTCAAACACGTTTGAATTTACTTTTTAAGTGTGTCACATATTGTTTTACGTACGCATTCGTGAGTTACATTGTGTTTTCCTCAAGAAGAAGAATTATAAATACAAAATGCCACCAATAGCATTTTCCCATTTATAAAGTTTGGAAAAAACAAAAACCTGCCTTTGTATTTTTCACCAAGCACTTTTCTAAACAAATGTACACAAGTTTCATTGGCAAATTCGCCAAATGTAAATAGGTCGGCTGGACTGTTGCCGTAACTGCAGAAGATTTAAGCTTATAGCAATTCTAAGAACTACTAATCTTGCGATTTCATTAACCTTTAATATTAAGACGCAACTTCGATATATGGAAATTTAAGACAAATATAGAGCAAATACATTTCAAACGTTGAAACTAAGTCTGACAATATCGTTTTTTGGTTATGTTTTGCACTTTTAGAAAGATGCTGACGACAAAATTGTAGCTGTATTGAATGTACAGGAATAAATTAAAACTCTAAGCAGGATGAAATAACTTTTTATTGTGTAGTTTAAAGAGAGTTAGTCCACTGAGTATCGCAAGAAAAACAATCAAAGCTATAACAAAAATATGCTATTATGTATTTTAGTATATGCCGATGATAATGAAAATGAATACATTGTCTTGCTTCTAAAGGTTAGTTTTTCACAACATTTTTTAAATTTTAATATGAATAAATACTATGATATTTCTGGATGTCCAAATCGTCTATCGTATCATATTAAACAATATCATTATTATTAATGAATGCCAAACGTTTGTATTTGTCGGTTATGGGAAAACGTGCTCTGTCTAATACTAGCGAAAACCTGAATGTGTAGTATGACATTTACAACATCTCCCATACAAGTTAGATTTATTTACCTCACTTAAAATGATATCCTTTTTAAAAGCCAGATCTCGATATCACGTGCACATTTCAAATTGAATATACCTTCACATGCTTTCCGATGAGTTGTATGTCTCTTGGACGGGCTTAATCACCGCCGAAATGCATTTATATATTCGTCTCTACCAGATAACAGGTATTAAGCAGTCCAATTTATACGGATTCAATCTCCGTAGCTACATTGCGCATTGATATTTTCGATACGATTGCGAGAAAAAACAATAGCCGACGCCACTCCTAAATTCAGGTTCAACGAATACTTTGCTTAAAGACAATACTCATAATGAAATGTCAACGCGACCTTAAGTGCGCGTAATTCCGGTTGTATATTGAGTTATTTCGAGAGAAAAAACTTAGACCGATATCGTAACAGAAAATTTACAATAATCAACATGAGCGTCTATACGTTGAACGTGGATTATATGCAGGCTTAAATTAACTTAAATAAATAAATATATATATATATATATATATATATATATATATATATATATATATATATATATATATATATATATAGTCACATTTTACACAACGCACAGTCACATATTACACAACGCTGTCATGGCGATAATAATTAATATGGATTGCCAATTATATCAAACGTACTAGACTTTCACCGGTCAATTATGCAATGTATTTAGTGGTTTTGCTTAATCCAAAGAGCTCCAAGCCTCATTCTCCCTGAGTCACCAAGACAACATTCACAATAGACGTTAGTTCAAATAAACTTTCACCTCATAGCACCTCATAGCATCACAATTACACTCAAGTAGACATACATAGTATACATTTTAACCAAATAATCATAACTCAACTTGACGCCAGCACGAGAAACACAAATTTAACTTTCTGAGTGACGAAAGCAATAAATAACTATTTCCCGTCGTTTTTAATAAAAAAAGCTTTATCATCATTTCTTTAAATAATTATATTCAGATAATCTTCGTGAAACTTCACAAGCCACATATTGCTTTGTTGTGTTTGTATGTCAAAATTAAGTTGTATGAAGATAACATACCATATTTGTACAAAAATGAAACAATTCTATCAAACATCACCTTATATACAATAATTGTCGATTATACTATCTGAATGTACATACATATGTGATCTATTTAGAAGTCAATTACACATTTATCCCATTTTCACCGCGACATTGACGGTATAACACGTTGTGGGATATACTTGCTTGTATTCAACACTGTGGAATATACCTGTCGCGTGCACGGACTACTTTTTAAATGACGTCATGCGATATGCGCTAAAATTAGGTCGATATTGTTTGGTTCATTGATCGAATTTTAAGGTCACCCATTAGAAGAAAATGTGCATATTTTGCAGAAAAACATATATCTGACATATTCACCAAAAGAAATGTTGAAATAAAATATGAAATTACACGATTTTTGTTTTGTTATTTTTTTATTTATAACAAAGTCGACAAAACTTAAGCTTCAAAATTATACGACCTTCAACCTTTAAAACTAGTCATATGACATAATTTTTCGCCATCCGTATAATGAATCAGCTGATTGATGGCGTCATAAAATGACATACTTATTGCGTCATTTTCCCCATTTTTTTTGACGATTTATTATAAACGCGACTTATTTCACATTTTTTCTACATGTACTGTATGTCGACATATCTGAATTGTCAATTGATCACATTTTCCTTATTTCGTGTAATGTGCATTGTTTATAACCAAAGCATATACTTTTGACATTTAACTTATATATTAAGAATGTACAACAAGCCATACACATATCGCACAGTTCATGAATAATCTGCTATGTTTGCTTTCCTATTTAATTCACGTTAGACATAGAGCTGTGTAAAGTATAAGATGGTAAAAATAGCACCACACTGGAATTGGGAACGTCCCATTTTGTACACGGGTATTTTCTACTTATTTATCTGTTGTGTACTGGAATGTTTTCCATTCTTTGTGTATTTATATATTAAATTATTTTCTCGTACAATAAGGGCATTTACCACAGATAAATAAAACATTGTGCAAGTTTAAACATAATTATGTTTGTATGCAGAAATCTGCAAATGCAACCGAGTTTACCAACGGCTATTATTAGATGAACTGCTCCGGTTCATTTGAACAGCAGTAATGTAGAGTACATGACGTAGCGTGTGACGAAGAAGAAAGTTTATCGCGTTCATAAACTCATTTGAATAAAGTGATAGAATGGCATAAGGGTCTTTATTTAACTATGCTAAAATAATTATTAAAGACCCTAGATGCAAAATCGTCAATTATTTAGTTAAATGGATTATTAGATGGATTTTAAAGGATAATTAAAGGTAAGATACTAGTTCTTACGTTTTTTGATTTTTGTTTGTACTTTTGTCGTTCCCTGTTCTCGGGGAAATGATTTTAACATGGGCGCCATTGATGCATCGGATCACACACGGCATACCCATAACATTATATAAAAAACACGTTCTGCGCGCCCTTAAATCGGAAGTCGGAAAACGTATTGCCCTGTATATTTTGTCAAATAAAGTGTAAGTCGCTGCAATTGTCTGTTTACTCGTCAAAATTGTCAAGGTCTTCGATAGCTAAAGAAACTTCAGCGTACAGTTTATTTAGTATTGAAAGACCTGTACAAAGTCGCGCCAGTCAAAAATCATAAAAAGCGACATTAAAAGTTATGGTAGCCAGTACTAGGTCGTCGATGGTGTACATGTATGTTGACATCGACAGCATTTTGTCAGGAGCAATCGCCGCCATATTGGATTTGATCATTTTCTTTCGAAAATAAAATGAATTATAGTAAAGTAAAATCTTTTCGCGGTCGTAATGTGTTAAAATTCGCATACTGCGTAAAATTGAATGTAGGCATATGGTGATATTTTTTACTTGTTTTACAGTATGTGTGTGAATTTTTTAAAGACTATTTTGCGTACCAGAACAAATACATGTATATCACTACGCATGGTTACATTTGTTAGATTTTAAGCGCTTTTATGACTGAATTAAAATTATTGTTCAGGTTATTAGATCTTTTTATGTTAAGCGTCACGTTGAAAAAATCAAATGGGATAAATAGAATACTAGGATTAGCGTTGAATACAGAGAAGTTTATGTTGCTCGGCTCGAACACCGAAAGCGCTCGCCAAGGCTCGCGCTTCCGGCGTTCTAAGCCTCGCAACATAAACTTCTCTGTATTCAACGCTAACCTAGTATTCTCTATGTATTCAGCACGCAATAATATGCAAATTAAACATAATAAAATTCAATTTTATTAAAATTAAACTGATTAAAGCGGGTATATACGATCTTGTCAAATATTTATTTATTAATATAAAATGTGTAAAAACTTATTATACATATATTTCAATATAAACTAAAATAAAAGTTAAGAAGAACATGTGTCGAAAAATGCTAAATAAGCCAGATATTTAATTCTGAAATCGAAAAAGGCTGTACAGCCGAATTCGCCAGCATGTATATCATGCATGTACGATGTGAATCTAAATTTAGTTTAACGGTTCATTTGAAATTCCTGCAGCGATATCGATTCATACGACACACGAACACTTACTAAAAAGACGAATGCATCGGTTATTGTAGGAAAATAATTACGAATTATCTTCGTCACAATCGGCTCGGTGCGCTAATTTGTATTTGCTGTGCTTTATGAAATTCATCTTAAATGTATCATTTTTCTTGCATATTGTGTGTTATTATAACATATTTGTATCAATATTTTACAATTCAGCACATATAAAAATCGTATATACCCGCTTTAAGACCTTTGGTACCGACTCGATTTAGTTATGTTGGTATTGATTATTACATGAATATTCGAGATTAAGGTTTAATCATATATATACATGTATTTCACACGAAAGTGTTTTATTTACGATTAAGACATAGTCTTGAATCATATATTTCCTTCGCGCGACAAGTAGTCCGTATAAATAAATGGCATACTAAAAGTGCTTTGAGAGCAAATACGGTATTTGAATAAGCAATAGTGTAAGTATTTAAAGTGATATTATGGGCATCTAACAGTTTATAGGTGTCAATCGCAACCGTTGTTTATTTTTTGTGTTTTCACTTCATATACACTTATATTTGTTAATACAGCATCAACATACTGAAAAAATATCCCGGAAAGAGAAAAATAATGCATTTGAATATCAAGCGTACTTTCGTTTGACAACTGATCATGCATGTACGATGTGATGTTTTAGTGCAGATTCGTTCATACGACACAAAGACAAAATTTTGTTTTACGGATCATTTCGGCTTACAGGACTGGGTGAGTCACGTAAAATATCGAATATACAATATAGTTTTATAAACAACTGGTAGCAAGATGAGTTGCAGATAATTGGTCAGTAACCACATTTTAACTAACTCTTTCGACCTGTTAATTCTTTTCAGCTCAATTCATCAGTGAAAAATGCCCATAATCTCACTTTAAACACACACATAATTTTTACAGAAACGTTTGTGCTATTCACAATAGTGTACGGTTTCGTGTGAATAAAACAAATCCACATATTTCGTCGTTGTATTATGAATTTCAAATGGGATATTGTGTCAACCATGTTCTGAGGTCGACGCAACTACCATTTATGCTTAAAACAATTGTAAATAGGAAATTATAGCTGTTAACGATTTTCCCGAATACTTCGGATAAGACACCGCGATTTGGAATTCTGATTTGTTAAGAATAACTGATAAGAGCGTAAGACCAAAGTTTGTTATAACAATACCTATAGCCGTATTTGTATTAAACACACTCAGACATAAACATATGAACTAAAACACATAACGAATGAAATCAATCCACATGGCGGTATTTAAAATCTACGTATTCTACAACTAGTTATACTAATATAATTATAACCAAATGTGTTTGTTCACGACTTTATGGAGTTTCGAACCATTCATAATTTGTAAAAAGACATAAATGAAAGAGTCGCTATAGCAAGCTTTTGAAGAAAGTCACATTTGGATTAAATCTCGTTTTACAAATTAGCTTAAACACTAAGTGGTCTAAGTTCAGTCAGTTTTCTTTCAATATTTTGTTGAAACGAAATGGTCAACTGTATTGTTTATTTGTTACCATGTTTTTTTCATTGGTTAATTTTTTTGAAAAAATATTTTGATAAGCAATATCTCTACACATAAGCCTTTAACTTCCGTTTTCATACCGTTGCATTATTACTTATATCGTACTCTATCTTGTTATATATATATGCATGTATGTATAAATACATTATAAATATCATACATGCATAATGTGCATGATTATATAATTGCTTTATTGTTTAATGAAGAATGCTGAAATATCAAGCATACCTTGTTGCCAGGACATGATTAAACTTCAAAACTTTCATCATTTATGCTGATGCATAGTCATGCAATTAGAACATTAACATGTCACAATTCAACGTTGTCACAATTATGCAGAAAAATCAACGCCTTTAATGAAAGAAATTAATTAAAACCGCAATAAAATTCCACAAATGCTTTTATTGTATCGCAGAAGGTTGATTTTATCGTCAGCAACAACTGTTGAGCGTAATTGGACACGAACATGAAGCATGCTGCAGAGGAGCAACAACTTCAACGTCAGAAATAACAAAACGGTTTTATTAAACTGTCGAAGGTTGCGGCAATAACGTTTTTAATAACAATCACATGGATTTTATAATGCAGTCAACCAACAATATTGTTTATATCATGGTATACGTATTTCATGTACTTTTTTTACATTCCACGCGAAAGGTTAAATAATACTGGCAATTACTGTGACAAGCGTTTCTTAAGGATTATCAAAACTGTCGACATTGACACTGGTCTGTGAGCATTATAATGTTTCACAATAGTTTGATATCTCGAATTAAAACTCTAGCTGGTAAGTTATTTGTTATACTAGACGAATTTGATATTACATTACATGTAGGAAGGGTGTGGCCGTAGGTGATGTAAAGGACGACAGTATATACCAGTAAATGGATATTTGATTATCGAAATACTTGAAGATTTTGGATTGCAATTTAATTAATTCAATAATATTAAAAGTTCAAAACGAGAACAAGGACCCGCGCATAACGATGAAGAATGCCTTTATTGTTGTTGTTGTGTTATATGTATAGTTCTGTTTTGTATAGACAATTGGTCACTAGATAAAAAAACATGTGAACACGAGGATCTCTCTTTATAATGTCTCAGAAGTTGCATTTGTCATGAATATAATATTTATATTTTGTTTTAATGAAATTATTCAAATATATGTATTTCACAAGTTGGTCTTAGAGTAATACACTTACAATCCTGTAAATGTTCAACGGTGAAATAATAGGCTTTCTTTGCTTAATTTTAATACACATCAAATTGATTTTCACTAATTAAATTAACGTTTGAGGCGATATCAAAACCAACCATTATTTCCCCTTGGTGTATTTTTTGTTATATTAACCAGCCTCGTTGCTCCAAAAAATACATTTGCATTTTAGTTGGCATCATATTCAAATACGAATAAGTTGCATTAATATAGCGAAAACATATTAATACATTATATTGCTCTTCACAATTACATAATATGGATTAAGATAAAAAATTCCCTTGCGTAGTGTATATGGCATTTGTATTTAATTTTACTGTATCATAAGATATTTGTAATATAGCTGTTTTTTGAATACATTTCTCCGTACCAATTATCCGTTGCCATTGTTGGTATGTGTCATTGCAAAAATATGGTATAAGCATTGCTCTATTATTTAAGAACGATTATTGATAGTTTTTACACATCACTGCTTTGTCTTTCAACAAAAAACAACTATTTAAAACAAGCCCAGTACATTGCGATTATGAGTGAAAAAGCTCAGTATATTTTGAAAACGTACAATCTACCTGATATAAAAAGATCGCATCCAGATTCCGTTATTCATAACAAATGGGTTTTATGCCTCATTTATCATACTTTATCGATTATTTTCAAACAGTATCTGCAAAAAATTTGTTGGTCACATTTCAGAGGGCATTTAGCTAGAAGATATATGGAACGAAATGAAGTGTGTCAAAGACTGACATCGTCTCAATCAAAGTCTTCAGTACCGTAATAGTTTTTAACATGTTGTTAACCATTCATAGTTTCCAAACGCACATTTTTAACAGTAAACAATAAAATCGTAATAACACAAATATTACAGTTTAAACCGCATAAACAAGTTTTAAAAAATTAAATGGACTTATTTACAGAATTTACCTAGATACATGGTATTCAGTACATTCGATGATGATTATTAAAAGCAAATGTAGTCTTTTATTGTGCATCCGAGATCGCCATCATGATGCACTTTTGCATATCAATGATGTTCATCTACATGATAACTTTACCACTGTTAACTGCAGGTGGACGGACATTTCCCTCTATAAACGTTGATATATTCTGAACTGAAACCAAGTTTAGTAGCATATTCCCATGAAATGTAATACGGTTGATATAAATTATTTCTTTATTATTTGTTTGATTGAGCTAATCCGTACACACGATGAGATAGTGAGAAGAAATTCGTTTATGTAATGGCATTCATTTCCTGTGCATTTTATCAGACAAATGGGCTTCCAATAAATACGGTTGATAAACATGTTCTTAAAAGTCCGACAATTAAATTAAGATTTCTGGAATAACGCAAAACTTGTATTTGCAGTAACACATTTAAATATATATTCTATTTTATTACATGCACCAACTAACATATTTCAACTGCACCTGATGACGACTGCATTTTTTGATGATACTTGAATTGCATTAAGCACAAGAAGTACTCTTACACAGTGTTTTAATCCTTAGTATAAACATATGGTTTAAAGTAACATTACTACTCAAAATCAACGAAAATTTCGTACACTATTTCGTCAAATAAAGCTAAACAATTAAAAATCATTGTTCCTTATGGCAATTGCCGAAATTTCAATACCAGATGTGATCTGGTAAAATAGATGTTTGTGAATACAAAATGCTCGTTTTTATTATGGTTTTAACATGGTACCATTTTAGTGTTCGTGTGGCGTATGGATAAATATATTCGCAAGAAATGAGCACGGAATTTATTGCGGTCACAAATAAATAAAAACGATCATTTTGTTTCTACAAAAATCAATGTAATCATACCACATCTAGCGTTGAAATTGTGGCTATGGCAATACGGAACACGGATTGTTTAGGTGTAAACTTTATTTTACGAAATTCTTTACGAAATTTTCGTTGATTTTGAGCGTTATAGAGACTTTAATTTTGCTCCTGGTAGGAGGAGAAAAGTAATTGATTGATGTAGTTTTACAATGTCGGTCGAGATAACTAGTTTTGTTTAACTGCATGTGTTATGCAGTTAAACGAAATTAGGTATTTTCATCGCAATAATACTTGACGCGCATTACATTGTAATTTATTTTATATAATCTCGTTTGCTCAACCAAACATGATTTAACTTTTTTTAATAGAATGTCTATAAAGAAACACAAGATTTGGAACTTGGGAAAAGTTGGGAAAAAATCAAATTGACCACAAGTTAAAATGCCTTCAAATAAAAACTTCCAACACACGTTTTACCGGCAACACAACTTTATGACAAATCACAAAATTTATAGTTAAAGTAATTCATTGATTGTTTCATACCTTATTTCTTTTAAAGATTGCAATTAGTATGTTTAATGTTTGCTGTATCTTGCTAGAACAAATAATTTATGCGACTCGGTACGATTTAATTAACTTGAGTTTCCGTTTGATGGTGACAATAAAATTCAAATTTTTTAATAAGTTATAGCATGTGCAGATTTGGTTTCATGAATAAAATGTGTGATACTAGATCTTTATTATCGGGCTATAACCTCGCGAATTGCTTAATAATAGGATTGTGTCGGGATCCGGTTTAATGCGACAATCTGAGGTATTAATTTATGACTTCAGATTTAAAATAGCGATTTCGCATTTCAATTCATATCTTAATTTTCAAGCAAGGCTATCTTATTTACATGTACTATGAATGCGTTCATATACTTGATTCTTCATATTGCAATAGAACATATGTTATACCTTCTGAAGAATGACGCACAATTTTTAATAATGAAATTCCTAAGGCGATGATGCCTCATGATAATCGTCTTGAATGAGAACACAGACCAATTTCCTGTGCCTTGTGTCCAATCATGAGATTCCAGAACATGACATACAGTGTAACCTGTAATCGATCAATGCTCGCCACTTTGCAACGCGCTTTTCTTTGTTTAGATAATATCAAACTCAATCTTAAATATCGGAATAATAATCACATTCTCAATGTTAATTTGGGCAAGGAAAAGAACACATGTGGGCGTATTAAACACACTAGCAAATACATATAAATGACAGTGTTTAGAAAAACATTGTTATCTTCAAAATAAACAAGATAATAAACTCAATACATGCAAAATACACAGATATCGCAAGGAAACTGTCCTTACTAATGCAATTGTATTCTGAAACTTCCTTTAATACGTCAAATGTTTGCAATAACTATATTTATATTATGGTAAATGACAATGTTATGACCCAAATCGTGTGTTTTAAACAATAACACATACATCATTGATTCATCCTGTAGACAATGTCGAAATAAGAAAAATCCATGAATTATCTGGTTTTCAAACAATTCTCTCAATGAAATTCTTAGTCTTTCCGTTATATCAGTTAACCAAACTGGTTGCTTGGACTTTTATCCCTTTTTATGGCAAATGACGAAGTGCAAAATAGTTCGACACAGTACAACAGCGAACAATGAATACATTATTTATCGTTCCACTTATTTGTTTGGAATGCCGTAAAACTCCATATTGGTAATGATCTATTTCAATTGTGCTTTTTTATTTATCATTTATCCCAGTTTTATTGATATCTTGAACACATATAGACAAACTGTCACAATTGAATGTAATTTATTATCCACGGTTAAAGAAAAAAAAATCGATTTATACAAATACAAAATATTTTCAAAGTGGAAGACAATAAATGATGACTGAGTAAGCAATTATTTATTTTAAGTCATACGTCCTTGCTGGATAAGTCATGGTTTGTTGCTAGAATCAACTGTATACAGGTTACTGTCTATCGTTTTGTAATATATCAGGCGAGGCTTAGAATAATATAACGGCGAGGCTTGCCGAGAAAAAAAGTTGTTTGCACTACGAATGGGAAGAGTACAACCGCCTTAATTATAAACGTCTTGAATTGGTGATCAGGCAGGACTGCAGCGACAAATTTAATTGAACAACAAATTTCACCGAATAGTTTGGAGACGCCATTTTGGAGATGTGTATTGAAATTGACATTTTGACGATGGTGTCAATAATGGCATAAGCGTGTTAAATCGTTTGTTTAAATAGTTGAGGATTAGCAAACAGTTATCAGTTGTCTTGACTTTCTGTGCAACACTTACGAGTGCAATGACTATATCGATATTTAAGATTTATTGCCTAATTGATGACGTCATTTAACTTCTGCAGTGCGGTCTGTTGTGATTTTAAAAAAAAGTTGTTGTAATTTTTGACTTTAAACTAGAATAATTATGTACTTTCCTGGTATCAAATTGTTTGTTTTGTTTAACCTGATTCACGTTGATAGAAATGGTTGACTTTATTGCAAATCCTACGTAACTCCAAACATTGACTGATATAAGAACTTCATGTTGACCATGATATAAAAATATATCAGGCATCGTTATATCAGGCAGATATCAATGCGGTGGTATGATAAATAAAAACATTCAACCTTTATTTGATCTGATTAATTGAAAATAATGTACAATAGGAACATGCATTTTATAAATGACACAGGGGTGACAAGATAAATATATTTTTTTTAAATAAATTGCATATTTTGCCCTACTCAACATATTATCAAACCCTCTTCAATCCCATTATTACAACTTATAATTTGAAACAAAGAACATCCAACAGTTTGAGCAAAATGATGTACAAAAGGCAATATAATAATTAATAAAAAAGAATGGAATTGTATATTTGAGCTACTGTTTTTCACATTAATAGCCGATGGTGTTACGGTTCAGTAGTTCCAATGTAGATTAATTCCCATGATACTTGCACAAACATTATTTTGAATAAAATGAAAATTACTGATGATCCAGTATGTTTAGTTTGCAAAGAAAATTAGGAAATGTATATCATTTATTCTGGGAATGTCAGATTTTTAAAGCAATAATTGATTTAATGATAACAATACAATTTTATTGTTGTATTCGGTCTTTTATTATTAAGAAACATTGATTCTTATAGGCATTACCACCAGGATTGCATGTTTATCCGAACGTTCACACTGTTTAATAAATGTATGCAAATGCAAAATTAAGTTATATATTTAAACCTAAACCATTAGAAAACAAACAAGTCCACAGACATATGTTGTTATAGTCCTTTACACAACGATGCTTTGATGAGTGTTTAAAACAATAGAAACCATTAAATGCAATGAATGTTTGTTGTCTCTATTAACCAACTTACCCGCCTCAATGTCAATACTTATTGACCGGTTGAATGTTTGTTCCTCGACTGTCAGGTTTTACAACCTAACGTCTTTAATATTGGAAAGAATGGCCAGTTCGCGTTGGAAAAACAGCTTTATTACGAGTAAGGCCATACATGTCAAGAGTCACTTAATTCGGTAAACACACTCGAATTAGCAGGAACAAATAATGCACTTAGCGTTGCGTAAAATCTTTCAAGACGAGATTTGGTTTTAGTATCTTTATTCAGAACGCTAATGTGTCTAAGCAATTCTTGAACACACTATCGTAGTTTTATTTTATCGATCTCTAAAGGAAAAAAACAGTGACCGACACATTAATTCTTTTATAACTCTAAATCATACATCGTAAAATGAAACATGCATGTAACCGATAAAGTTTAGAAAACAATGGGAGCATCGAAATTCAAAAGCTTTATATCACGTTTTTTATTTTATTAAAAACTACGTGTTCTATTTCCCAAAGATAGTGTTTTATTTAATATGTAATATAACTTTGCATACATGGATTGTAAAAGGGCAGGTCAACACAAAATACACGATCTTGCTTTGGTCAGAAAGTAAGTCAGATTATAACGAAGCTTCGTACATATATCGGTATGTATGTTAATCTAAGTTTGGATAACTAATTGAATATAATGTTGCCTGCAGTATGGTCCTTTGTCTCCGTCATCCCACCGGTCTAAATAAAAGACAAATCCATTTCTACACATTACGTCAATGGAGCTCAAGAAAAGCGTATTATTCAAATAGCAACATAGGTCTAAACCGATCGTCCCAGATTAGCCTGTGCAGTCCGCACAGGCAAATCACGGATGACACTTTCCGCTTAAACTAGATTTTCGGTAAAAAGGGACCTTTAAACGAAAAATACCATGAAAGCGGAAAGTGTCGTCCCTGATTAGCCCGTGCGGACTGCACATGAT
Source organism: Dreissena polymorpha (assembly GCF_020536995.1). NCBI lineage: Eukaryota > Metazoa > Mollusca > Bivalvia > Myida > Dreissenidae > Dreissena > Dreissena polymorpha. Next base: position 33,762,826 of record NC_068356.1, read on the forward strand.
AATCTGGGATGACACTTTACGCACATGCATTAAGCCCAGTTTTCTCAGCACAAGGCTCAAATGATAAGTTCCTCGTATGTAATACCACACGGGCAATCATGGTTTTTACAATTACTAATTCGGTTTGTAAAGTCTCAAATCATTTATGAGCTACTGTAACAAAGACTCGTGGGGAATTCGAAATTATTTGTAATGTTTTTATTCGCTGCCTTGCCAAATAAGACATGTCATAAGAACATAGGTATTGCGACATTATTTCGCATTTTCATTTATCTGAAAATCGTATTTAGTGTATTATTTTGCATGCGTTTATCTTTCTATACAAAACAAATATTTTTCTATATCAAATAATTTTACATCGGCTCCAACACATAACACGTTGTTAATATAATACAAGATGAAATATACTACAATTACATATTTCCTCTTACATGATTTGTGTTGTATCTTTAAATTGTGTTTAGTAAAATGTAGTAGTGTGTTAAAGGCAAACGTGTAATCGTATTTTGTTGTCCTGCTTATGTCAATGTGTTAACACAAGTTCAACAGTCGCTACAGGTATTCTAGTTCATTCAGATAACCCACTGAATATAGTAAGGTCAATAACAAAGCTTATTAAAAAAAAAATCAAACATAGTTTTATCTCCTCATGCATTTAAAGTCTGAAAATGTTCACTCGCAAGGTGCTTAGCTTTCATACTAGAGTAATTGATATGATGCTTGTTGTCAAACCGACACGAGATACATCGTTAATACTTGCAATCACTCGTGCATGCGCAGGACATATGCATGTGATGTTTTCAGGTTCTTAAATAAGAATGAAAGCAAAATATGACTGCAGGATTAAGTTCCTTAATGAAAATGAACTCAAAATATGAATTCAGGACTGTATTATTTTACATAAATCTTTACGTTAAGTGGACAAATGGTGCCTTTTTCACTAGCAAATAGCTGTTATAATTTAAACGCATTTTTGACATTGTTTTAATAGTTATTTTAACTTTATAATAAGCCAGCTATGAAATAATATGCACTAAGTTTCCAAATCATAGCACTTGTATTAACACTATATTATACCAATTAAGTAAATAATCTCATATACTACTGAAATATCATTACTTTGCAACTATCTTTTCCCTAAAGTTAGATACCAAAGTGTTATACCGACTTTTTCATTTTGGCATACGTGTATTTCTACGTTTTAAATTAGTAATCAAATAATTAACCCATCCTGTGTTTAACTCTAAATTCGCTAAAATATGCATTCGTCGCTTACAATAAATATATACTGTGAATAATAAGAAACCCTAAACGTTATGTCAAACTTATGAGTGTTACTGGTGTTCTAACTCTTTCTGCCAAACTAAGGATTTTCACAAAAAATATATCAACGCATGAGAAAACGCTTTATTCAATAGAATATGTATTACGACGAACAGTTCTTATACAGTTCCGGTGACATGCACTCAAGTTTCAGAATAAACATATATATGAAAACATTTAAATGCATACTGTACTACTTATAGTAAAACAAACATATCGATGTTAAATGCTTGATACTTATATTGCAATTTATTTTAACTGAATTTGGATACGAATATATGTTTATAAGTTAATGAATGTTTGTTAGTTTATTTGAGATTTGTCAACGTTTTAAACAGTATGTCAGTCACATCACGTCGGTCAGATAACCTATATTATTTTCTTGTGTTAGTTTGTTTACCAGTATTATTAAGAGAATCGGAATATTCGAATTGTTGCACATTTAAGCTATTTCGAAAATATTTATTCTCCAAGCTATTAAACAAGTTATCGCCACTCGTCCGCGATATTGGCAAATACAGATTCACTGTCAATTTCAACAAAACTCGATGTCTTTTAGACTTATGACGCGCATACCATATTTTTAATGCACTGTCGCAGTACGCTAATATATGTTGCTATCATTTCAAGGGCATCTGACATTATCAGACATTTACAGTGCGCGTTTTAAACCATAAACTCATCAGCTACGCGATATCGTTGGGGGAAATGAAGATATAAATGCATTACGCACAAACCATATGTGTTTAACAAATCTGGATATCAAAGAAAAGAGACATTTATGTTGAACATATTTTTTTTGCGTACAGGAAAAATCCGTTCAGGTTTTAAGTCATATAAATTGTTGGAACGGGTTGAAAAGGTTGTATCTGTTTTACAAATATAATATGTACATGCTTTTTTATCTACACATAATATTGAAAATGCGACTGAAAAAAATATTTCATAACATAAGTCATTTATTGACATTTCAATAACAAGTATTCAAGATTATTTGGATGAAAGGTAAATCTGAATTAGAAATTAAATTTTTGTTTCATCACATAAAACGGTTATGCACGATCCGTCGTTGTAGCTTTGAATTTCGTGGTGAAAGAATTATCTTGAGAAAAATCTATAGATGTCGTGCTGATACGAATTGGTATAGGAATTTACGATTTACGAACCGTTTATTTGACAAACTGATAGGGGAAAAGCGATAAACAGCCAATTTTTTAAGTGAAGCATATTCAAAATTTATAGTTGATAACTAAAATCTCAATGCAATGAGGAAATGTCCGTCTTCTATGCGAGAAGTGATTTTGTATCTTAATTAGTTTCACAAATGATATTTTATTATATGTTTGACAACCACTTAAGTTTATTGCCATCTCCGGTCCTCAGTTGTATATGTAGGTAACCCATGTTGTTTGAGCACTGATATGCAAACTTTCAAGGCAAACATTTGTTAATATTATGGCTTTAAACTAATTTTATCACAAGATAGTTGTTACTCTCTCTAAAATACCTCTAAAATACCAATAAACTATAGGACAAGAATGAACATGGTAAAGTCCATAATTACCACGGGCTATCCCTTTTCAAGGTTAAAGCAATACCACACACAGTGTGTTTTTATACAATAAATTATCGCCAGTAGAAACGCACAGTTGGTAAAAACAGTAATAAGAACAGACACGCTGTGACATATTAACGATTTTCCCCAAAAACATCGCACATGTACACAAATTAATCAGCCATTGCATTCTTTCCGATCATGCACTTTGTGTCTTGAAATGCACCAGTTTTCAGTTCTGTCGAAATTCATTTGCACAATTATATATACCAGCCAATAAATTGCTGTGGATACTTACAAATTATTTAAAAAAAAGATATTGAAAAACTCTCCCGTGACTAATTGTAATACTATGGACTATGCAACATATCGTTAGCTGAAGAACCCCCCACCCACCGAAAAAGGTAAATCGACACAAATGGCAACGAAAACAACGAAACACTAACACACACCAACAATAAGTGATCAATACATTCAATCTTCCTTAAAAGTATAACAGTTATGCACATATGTGTCTCCAGTATTTCTTAATCTAAATGACATTGTAATGGCTAAGTGTAATAAAGTCTCGATCGACAGGAAATATGTGCAGACATATTAGTCTAGCATCCATATTATATTCAAATATGACCGGTATTGACAACATATTTTTTTAAACCATCCATTGATTGAGATGAATCAATGATACAATATACAAAGCAGCGGTGTTATAATGACCAATTTATTAGAGACAGGATGTCAATCGACCGCCTTCGTCTTTTTAAGTGTCTGTATTTAAATACTAAAAATAAGTATTATTTGCAAAATAAATATCGATCGTCAACATAATTTGATGATTTTTAATATGGTATTTTAAAGGAGATATTTGTTGTACGTACATGGTTAAAAAACAAAAATACGAGTAATATTTATACACATGCCATTTTGAAGCTTATACAAATAAAGACAAGAACATATGTAATCAGTTATAGCTGATACAGCATGTCTAAATGTAATCAGTTATAGCTGATACAGCATGTCTAAATGTAATCAGTTATAGCTGATACAGCATGTCTAAATGTAATCAGTTATAGCTGATACAGCATGTCTAAATGTAATCAGTTATAGCTGATACAGCATGTCTAAATGTAATCAGTTATAGCTGATACAGCATGTCTAAATGTAATCAGTTATAGCTGATACAGCATGTCTAAATGTAATCAGTTATAGCTGATACAGCATGTCTAAATGTAATCAGTTATAGCTGATACAGCATGTCTAAATGTAATCAGTTATAGCTGATACAGCATGTCTAAATGTAATCAGTTATAGCTGATACAGCATGTCTAAATGTAATCAGTTATAGCTGATACAGCATGTCTAAATGTAATCAGTTATAGCTGATACAGCATGTCTAAATGTAATCAGTTATAGCTGATACAGCATGTCTAAATGTAATCAGTTATAGCTGATACAGCATGTCTAAATGTAATCAGTTATAGCTGATACAGCATGTCTAAATGTAATCAGTTATAGCTGATACAGCATGTCTAAATGTAATCAGTTATAGCTGATACAGCATGTCTAAATGTAATCAGTTATAGCTGATACAGCATGTCTAAATGTAATCAGTTATAGCTGATACAGCATGTCTAAATGTAATCAGTTATAGCTGATACAGCATGTCTAAATGTAATCAGTTATAGCTGATACAGCATGTCTAAATGTAATCAGTTATAGCTGATACAGCATGTCTAAATGTAATCAGTTATAGCTGATACAGCATGTCTAAATGTAATCAGTTATAGCTGATACAGCATGTCTAAATGTAATCAGTTATAGCTGATACAGCATGTCTAAATGTAATCAGTTATAGCTGATACAGCATGTCTAAATGTAATCAGTTATAGCTGATACAGCATGTCTAAATGTAATCAGTTATAGCTGATACAGCATGTCTAAATGTAATCAGTTATAGCTGATACAGCATGTCTAAATGTAATCAGTTATAGCTGATACAGCATGTCTAAATGTAATCAGTTATAGCTGATACAGCATGTCTAAATGTAATCAGTTATAGCTGATACAGCATGTCTAAATGTAATCAGTTATAGCTGATACAGCATGTCTAAATGTAATCAGTTATAGCTGATACAGCATGTCTAAATGTAATCAGTTATAGCTGATACAGCATGTCTAAATGTAATCAGTTATAGCTGATACAGCATGTCTAAATGTAATCAGTTATAGCTGATACAGCATGTCTAAATGTTTACATGAATTACAATCGCAATTCACACAAACACTCCCGCGGGTAAAGATCCGACAATAAAGCTCAACATTATGTAAATGTTTGCATTTAAATATGCATAAGACAAGGGTTTACTTAAAGGGTATAATAAGAAGCTTTTAGCGCATCCACTTTACAGAACTGAAGAGCAAAGGAAATACATAGAAGGAAAACTTTTTTTTAATGTACAAAACAATGAGCATTTTGTCAGAAAAATATTTGACAAGTCTTGTTTTAAGGAAGTAATACAATTGTAGTGATTTTCGAATAAAACATAGATGACTGTCTGAATAAAATGATGAGCTTTACGGTAAATGTCAGCTTAATATGAAAACATAAGTAAGAGTTAATAGTTGAAATGATAAGTGCATTGACAAAATTGGACATCGTTCGTTTTGAATTGCATTTATTTTATGTAGGATTAAAACCGGAATACTTATAATTTTCAGATTATTTAAACAAAGTGTTTTATTGGTCTTTTTATTGTGTAAGCTAAATTAAACACAGGCGGAACATCTCGTTTAGCAATGCCCCTTTTGTGTGGTCATTTTTACCGGTCTATATTTCTGGAATTTTCTATTCAGAAATTCGTTGTTTTTAACTTGTTTGTGGTTTGAATGTTTGTTCTTTAGAATTCTTTTTTAGAATATTTTGATTTGTAATTGTTCAGTTTCCTGTTATTTATTTTCGTTTTCCATTTGATTTTTCTAAAAATAATTATGTAAATTCAGTTCAGTCAATTACTTGATGCACGGCTTCCGCAGTTGCTCATCAATAGCGAAAATTTCGCAATTTCGGCGGTTGAAATAATCGTTCAAACTGTTGTTGAACTGTTGAACTGAAAAAAATACTGCGCAGCGTGCATTGACACCGGTCAGGACTTAAAGTTAACGAGACAAAGATAAGGGCTGGTGTTATTTAACAAAACAAATATTTTACAATACAAACTATCGGCTTAGGAAAACAACGAACACATATCTTCAAAAATGTAATTGGATATAATTGGATATAGTGATGTTTCGGTTATATGAATCCCAGTCCGGTCCTATAGTTATAAAAGTCCACAGGACTTTGGGAATGTCTGTTACATTCTTGAACAAATAAATGTGCAATTATATCATTCAACGATCACTACAAGATAACCAAAATGAACATAGGTTGTGTAATTACAATATATTTTAGACGTGAGGCAACGTAATTATTTCCAAGAAATCCTAGCATAGATTTAGCATAGACCACCTAGTCAGTTTCTTGATTATCCCCACTATTTATTTAATTATTGAAAAATAGAAGTCAACAAGAGATCGTTGATTTGAAAACTCAGTTAAAATATTGGTATATAATTGCACATATTTACCTAGTATATATATATATATATATATATATATATATATATATATATATATATATATATATATATATATATATATATATATATATATATTACACTTTTTTAATATTCTATGTACTAGTCGTTAGCATACATGTTAATCACGTAACAATAGTTTGAGGACGCTTACACTTTGATAAGTTATCGTTTTAATGAGGTCGGATACACATTGGTAAGAATAAATATAGCTATTTAAAAACGCATAAAATTAAAACTTAATATTTCCTAACAATTAAACACTACGAATCATGCACTTGTTATTTTGACTAGCTATGACAAATAATAATATGCATATGCACCCAGTTTCAAATTCGAATTGATAACTTGTCAGGATTTTTTTTTACGATATGAACTTTGTTGGCATTGAAACTCTGAATTGTTTTTATTTTTATTTACAAACTCTTATTAAATTATTGACATGCACCGTCTTTGCAATACAGATTCGACATTCATACAATACGCGATTAAAATGTGTTTACTTGGCATTTCAAAATGAGTTGTAGCCTCGTAGAAAAACAATATTTTGAGACCTGACATTTTTGAAAATGCAATATCTAGCTAGAAATTATTGTAATCATCTCCTTGTCTTTATACCAAGGAAAGTTGCCTGTGGTTATTCAATTCATGGCAATACATACACAATAGCATAAAACATAATTGCAAACGATGAAATAATGTTGACGAGAAGCAGCTGTTAATAATATATCCAAACACATAAACAAAAGTGTACTGAAAATAAGTATAAGCTGCTATTTAACTTGATAGGAGATAAAGACCCAAGCAAATGATTATATTGTCTATAACAGAACGAATTACTGTAACGCTAGAAAAGAGTAATATCATATTGACTGACTGACTCGTAACCCGCAGAGAAAAGAACAAGTTTACATACGCGCGATTTCTTAACTATTTACGAAAACTTGTTCGCTTTCGCTTAATGTTCAAAATGATTTAACTTGGAGTTAGATAACTATAATTGATTACATGTTTACGGATCTAGCATAAACTCACATTAAGATTATTACACTTGATATCAATAAAACGGGATTTGGTAAATAATATTTAACCATGCGTGAATATGTTCTTATACATTACTTTTTACGAGCAATATTTGAATGACTTTTTTGTGAATTTCATTTTAAGAAGACATTTGTTAAGTCCTCGTCCTCCTTAAAAATAAATTCCAAATGGAAAAGAACCTAAATATTTGTCCTCACTAAAATAAATACATGTCAAAAATGTAACTATCGCTCTATATACTCAATGCAATACCTATAGACCTGCTCAAGCATGCTTGCTCACTTAGCGGAACAAAGCCTACTTTCTTCTTATTCAAGACTGGAACACTTATATATAGAAAAAAAGGTTAGTGTTGAGTATAGATCAGGTTTATCTTGCGAGGCTTAGAAAACAAAAAGCACGAGCCTTGGCGAGTGCTTTTTCGTTTTCGTGCCGAGCATTAACCGAATTCGCTGTAAAAGTGGGATAAAAGATGAATGTGTGTGGATATAAGCAAATACATGTATATCGACGTATTTTATACTCTGCAAAGTGTAACAGCGGTGTATTTGGTAAACAGTAATTTAGCGATTTCTTATGCCTTTCAATCATATAAACAAGGCCAGGGCAGATTAAGTGCGGGTTTTAACACTAATTAATGGGTTTGAAATTTAAGTTTATCCCACTTTTACATCGAATTCGGTTGATTAAAGCCCCGTTGATTAAATTTCTGCTATAAACCACGGCACGTGCTACCTTGTTAGGCTACGTTGTAAACAAATGTAATTCCTTGTATATAACAACTAAATGTTATATTGATGTTATAAAACGTTTAGTTTTTCAATTCAATATGAATAAAATTGTAATGAATAACGCACGAATCTTTGTCAAAAAAATGATTATTTGATCAGCGGTTATTTTGGGAACGCGGAGTAATACACTGACCTTGGTTACACTACAGTCATTATCAAAGTACGACAAACACTCATGAAAACTAATTTTATTTAAAGAAAAAGGTTTACTGAATAAAAAGTGGGATAAATAGAATAATAGATTAGTGTTGATTATAGATCATGTTTATCATGCTCGGCACGAAACAAAAAAGCACTCGCCAAGGCTCGTGCTTTTTGTTTTCTAAGCCTCGCATGATAAACCAAATCTATAATCAACACTAACCTATTATTCTCTATATAACTTATTTGATTTTATACGTTTCTAAATATCTTTAATGTTAACCGAGTATGCATTCAGCAATGAATGTATATTTAAATAATGTTTTGTTTCGCATCAACAAATTATTTAAAGTACATGAGAGTGTTTCCGAAAATGCTCGGTTGCATCTTTTGGTAACGAGCTATGTATGTTTTCTAAATTACGTATTAAATTGGTACGACAAGGTACTTGTAATTGCTTTACACATGTTGTACAAGGTTCGTCTGGAGGTTAGTTAATGGATTAAGTAAAAGTCTAATTGTTCAGTATTTTTGTGCCACCTATAGCCGATTTATTTGTATTATGCAATGATAGGAAGGTGTAAATCTACAAATTACAGCATCTGTATCAGTGTAGTCAGATAGGCGTTTATGGTTAGTCTAACTGAAGAAAAGCGCTACATTTAATTGAAAGCTTAAACAAGACAAGTATACATATTGATGGTGTTATAAATATACATAGCCCACATTTTGAATATACACTAACCAGATGTGGCCACAAAACGCACAATAAATATTTCTGATAGCACTGATACAGATGCTGCTTTTAAGATTTGCACATTCCCATTAACAATTAGTAACAAAAAAGTATAGATGTGATGATTTCGATGGTCAATTTTTATGAGACTTTTATATCAGCTATCTATTTGCAGTGCGATGGCTTGCTCCTGAATAAATAACCACAACAAACATATCCTATCCCTAGGTAATAAATCCGGTTACTTATTTGATGAACTACGACAAAGGTTTAAAACATGTAAACAAATACCATTGCTTGGATTGAAAATATACTGTTTCTAAGAAATTGTTATTTTTTTAAACGGAATTTCTCATCCTTCTTTTTATAGTGACGCTTTTGAACGTTGCGTATATGTTAAGTGAGCCAATTGTTTTAAGTGCTAAAACGCTGTTTTCAACTGATTAAGTATTATCGATCAAAGGATATTACTCGGTAACACCATATAAAGCGTGTTTATTAGTTTTTTATAATTAGTTTCTCTCATTAAGCAATAATGTATCTTTTAAAGCTATGTATTCTATTTGCATGAACAGCGTTAACAACTATCTTATTAGATCTATTATAACGTTAACTTGTACTATGCCTACTGTTTAATGACATAACACTGAGATACTGCGATTACTGGTATCAGAGAAGGTTTCTATTTCCGAAGAGTATCTTATCTTATAACAAAAACTTTAAGATATTCATTTAACTTGTCTAATTCTAATTGAGATTGCATTATATTAAGATTTGTTTTTATAGTTAATAAGTTAACTATTTTATCAACAGTATTGTCAGTTGGACACAATTAAACATTCTTTTTATAACTATTCACACAAATCCTAGATTTTTTGCTAACACGAACACATGCAGGCTTACTTAAAGTACATTTATAGCAAAACGTTTAGCCGCGTCAATTTTTTTTTCACATGAAGCAATTATTAATATAGATTGTATTGGCATATCCATCGATACTATGTAATCGGGCTTTTTCACACTAAATAGGTGTCTGTCTGGTATGCGTTTGGGTGTGTAGTCAGGCGATGGTCTGATAATTAATCATGTGATTATGTTTAATGTCGTCTGGCTTTTATTGTCCCGTATTGAATGTGAAATGCGTTGACTGCCATAAATAACAAACCAACAGTTAAATTCTTATGGATCTCATAAATTTAGTTTTACAACTCGATAATACTTATGTATTTCCAGGATGTCGGACACGATACTGTGTTTCTTGGCTCTATTAAACAACGACTTACAGATAATTTTATCCGAAATTGGAACGGTCGATTGGTTAACTCTAGTAGAGCTCTTTTTTATAGGAATATAGCATCCTTTCAACTTCAACCATATTTAGTATTATGTAATATTAAACAGTATAGATTTAGCCTTTTTAGGTTACGAGTATCCTCTCATAGATTAAGAAGAGAAAGTGGCAGATGGTCTAAGCCCAATCCTACACCTTTGGAGCAAAGGACATGTACTACTTGTAATCGTCTAGAAGACGAATATCATTTTGTGATTGAATGCAATTTATATACAGATGTAAGATGTAAATATATACCTTCATATTACAGAAACAGACCAAATATGCAAAAATCTAAAGAATAAATGTCTTCCGAAAGTGAATCTGTATTAAGATAACTAAGTACTTTTGTCCATGCCGCTTTGTTAGTTAGATCAACGAACATGTATGTGCCCATTTGATGTATGTTTACCTCATTAACTAGCTGAACAAATGAAAATTGCTGCTGTTTTCTGTTTTTGGATGTGATTAATATCCTGTAAAATGAGCATTTTTGTGTGAGTTCTTGTTTACGCCTTCTTAGTGTTTTGTTGTTGAGTAAATGTATATTTGAAATAATGCATTGTGTTATAGTAATTAGATTTACTCCTCGTAAATTAAACGTTTTTCATCAATGTATGCTGCCGACTATTTGCTTTAGCTGCATAATCGGTATTTTGTGTGAGTTTCTTGTTTTTACTATCTTTATGTTTTGTTTGTACAGTAAATGTACGTTAAAATGAATATAATATGTATTGATAAATATATGAGTGCGCCTCTTAAATATTATAATTACGGTAAATATATATTGCCTGCTGCAATGTATTTATTAACACTATTTATGTAATTATTATTTAAAGCGTTGTGTAACCTCGCTTGCTTATGATTCTCATATGTTTGTTTATTATAATTTTATATGTCTATTACTATTGTCATTATACATGTACTAAAATGAGTCCACATGGGCCATTGGCCTTCTTGAAATGCTATAAATAAAATCTTGAATCTTAAATAAAACTATGTGTTTTAAGAACAGTTATTGGTGCGAGGAAACGCCTTACAGGAACATGTTTTGAAATAGTTGTTACAGGTTCGTTTTAAGCCTTAGTGATCAGTGTCTTGAGAAAGCTTAAATGTGTTTGGTTAAGAGTTAAAGGTTGACGAAACACACCGCACATCGACATAGAACCAAGACGGAGTGACGACCATTTCTCAATTTTAGCGTTTTGAGTTCCTGCGAGTTCAAATACTGCCTTTTTATAAACACTATACACCTGTCATTTTGTGACGGAATTCGTATAAACGGATTTTTGCTGCAATTACATACACAGCTACCATTCAGTGGCATTCATTGATATTTCACGATAAAACCCGTTTGTTTGTCATTTAATGTAAATTATGGGGCCTCATTTGTACGGAGCTGTACATTTGTCAAGTTATGTAAGTTTTCAGAGTTTCCATTGTTTGTTTATAATACGGGTTTTAAGCAAGCTTTGTTGAGCAACTTATTCAGTGTGGTAGAAAATACATGTTTAAGCCATAACGCGATTAAATACGTTAAGTTTTAACAAACTACCATCTTTATATTTTCGATAATTGTGATGTTATTTCTGTAAAGGAATACTTTCGGGCCTAAGCAATTCACGCTTGTATTCGTACGATATAGTTGATGTGTACATGATCGATTCGTGTCTATTTGATTGGTAAGTTTGAAAATCTATTCAGTTCGAGTTCATGAAAAGCACGTTTCTCGCTTTTGCGGTTAACGCTGCCGGGCGATTAAATGTATAAACGGCAGACGATTTGACATACACTGTCAGTTACAGAATTGCGTCTAGCTAGGGAGTAAGTGTCCGCAACATACGGCATTTGGGTAAGTTATCTTCCATTAAATTTTTGATACTCAGTTTTGCTATGTTTGAAATAAATTGTGTTTTTTTAATATTGTAATTTATGCTATGCTTATATGGATAAAGTAACTTAATGTTTGCAAGAACTCAAAAAATAAAGTTTGCATTTGACAAGTAAACGCCGAAGTCGTGTTTTATTTTTAAAATATTTTTCACAGCGGAAATTTGCATAAAGCTGTGTTATTATTTGCTTTTGTACATAATCTTAGGTATGCTAGGCATGTATAATAATGACTTTGTAAATGTCCGTACATATTATCTTCTGTAGACGCTTTATGTATCAGTTTATTCAACAACCATAAGTTTGATTTAGATGAATAATATTACACATAACGGTGGAGTATTACATTTAATATTGAGATGTCAGTTGGTGAATTGAGTAATATATGTGCAACCCTTAGCACATTTTGCATTAACTATATGCATTCAAGCGAGTACCACTATTTGTTTAAGAATCGTGTTCATTTATGGAAATAAACCAAGTTTGTGATAGCCTTATAGGACAATGTACCATATATATTTATATTGTAGGACTATAAGTCAGTCGTTAATGACAATGTATTTACTAATGTCATATATTTTGGCCGCTTCAACGTGGTGAAACGTATGGCATGGTAGACGTTAGGTCGTCAACGCACCGATAGCTTTATGTCATTGTTACATGACCATCTGCAAGTCTATAGGGCGTCATACTCGTTGACAGGACCTACGACACCTCGTTAATAGGCGGCGATATTGGGAACAGTTTGCACCGATATATGGCCGGTCACTTGAAACGTCACCAATACGTTCTAATTCCGGGCACAATCTGCTTGGCGTTTGATAACATTCTATTTCCAGGCTTGATACAGCTCGGAGTTTGCTACATCGCAGATCACTACTTCCGGGGCTCACTTCCGGCTCGGGTCATTGACGGCTGGACGTAAGTTCGGGTCGCGACTCTCACTTCTACTTCACAACTACATCTACAAGTACCGTTCGACTACTACATCAACCGTTCGACTGCATCTACCGTTCGACTACTACATCAACCGTTCGACTACTACCTCTACCGTTCGACTTGTACATCTGCCGTTCGACTAATTCATGTACAGTTTGTCTTCCTTATCTACGGATAACTATGACATACATGTATATATTGGACTTTAACTGTTAAATGGCCATTAACTTTGATAATTTGTTGTTTCTTCTTTCATTGCCAAATAGTCATATCAAATTGAAAATAGTTGTTTATAATATGTTATTTATTGTTCAAGATTGTGCTGGGTTGTCTAAGCTTCTACCATCCTGACCGTAACATGATTATACAACTTGAATATTGTCCATTTTGCATTTTGAATACTTTGCATGGTGTGTTTAAAGTAACGATGCCTTTTCATAGTAATTGCCGTTGACATGTATCGCTCTTTCTACCTATTGAGTCCCTAAAAGGAAGAACCACAAACACGTCCTTGTGTAAACATTTAGCGGTGCCAGTACTACACGTGTTATTACAAAAGGAGAATCTTAACTCAAGCTCACTTTGTCTCAAATTGTTGTTAAAGGCCATATTACAGATTACTTCATTAACGCTTAAAATAGATTTTCAGTAGTTCATAAAAAGTCTGAATATCAATAATTATACAAGTATAAGCATATCAAAGACCAAACTGTTTTACTTGCTGAAGATGACGAAGATATTTGGTCCACGAGCGGGTTTGTAAACATAGTCGACTCTCGGAATTTGATAACTGCAGCTACAGATTTATGGGATAGCCTGTAAAAAGTATGCACATAAACGAAAATCGAATGAATCCGATCCTGAATCGATATCACTATCCGTAAAACAAAACAAGATGACATCGTGGAATGATTTGTAGATGCTAAAAAGTTGCAGAATGTTTTTATTTGAACGTTTTTTTTTACACCAATGTAACTTGTTCTAGGATTCTCCTGTTGTAAAAAACCTTCGTATTGCACGTTTTCTTGTTTGTAGTATTATATAGCATACTAGTATTGGGCATTGTTTACGGAACTTTAACATGTTTTCGAGTTCTAATTTGATACAAGCATTACTATTCATCAAAATTTATTTCATAATGGGAGCTTCTGTAATATAACTGGGTGTGCATTGAAATGCTGGAATTTGATATCAAAGAATCTTTTTGTGCAATCGCGATTAATGCAAGCAAACCACTTGGCGTTAATCGTAATTTAAAGAAAATATTTGTTAATAAATTCATAGGTAAGATCTTGCAGCCAGCGATTTATGATAATTATTTTTTAAACTTAGCTTTTACCTTAGGGAAAGTGTTATTTTAAAGAGATTATATACATTTCCAATAAACAACTTGAGAGCAAAGTGATACCCGTTTAAACATTGGTGATTAATTGCGGAGAAATATACACATTTGTTCGTTAAGTACATCTATCCATATCAAAGCCTAAGCTTTCATTGTTGTTATTGCTATTCATCGATTACTAAAAAATCCAAATGGTCGTTTTATTACACACATTTAGATGTTATTAATTTATTTATTGTTCATGATATAAATAACCAAAAATAACAGAGGATAAGTAGAACACATATATGTAAAATATTACATTTCAAGACTCCCTCTGTGTGTACCACACTTCGTCAATCATAAAATGTGCTTTCACAGTCATAGTTTCCATTCGTTGGGTGCACGAACTTAATTGTTTCGAAGCGTCTTTTGTTTAGTCTCAGTGTTAATTGTCCATTAGAATAGTCCACCGACATTAGCTTTGTGCTTGAAAAACGACTTTGTCTTCTTTGCAATTCAATGCTATCCGAGCAAGCGAACAATGCCACTGTTCTTGTACGAATGGTCTTACTATAGTAACAATATATAATAGGGTTCATGCAACTGTTGGATATCGCCAACCACTGCGCTATTGGCGTTAGAATATTCACCATAGCATCAGCAGTCGAACTTTTTTCAGGCGGAGGATTGAACGAAAATATTAAAAAGATTACATATAAAGGAAGCCAGGAAAATGCAAATAAGAATACAATAAGAACTAACATTTTGATGACTTTCACTTTAGATTTCTGAATGACGTTATTGTAACGGGATATTCCGGGTGCGTTTCTTGTTGATACTCTAATGGCTATCATGAAGTAGCAGATCATTATCAAAATTAATGGTACAACATAGCAGGCCATGAACACGACCAATAAGAACACGGACGCACCGTTATCAACAGGCCAGACTTGCTCACAAAAATGAAACAGTTGGGTTCTTATCGGTTCCGTCTTTAATTTGTAAAAAATAGCCCAAGGCAACATAATAAATAAGGAAAAAGTCCATATCAAGCAGGCGATTGTCTTCCCGATTCTCCATGTCATCTTGTGTTCCAGTGTGTAACATATGGCCAAAAACCTGGAAAATCAAATTAAGGAATACGTAGAAACTATCATTGTCTATACAAATAACATGTTACACTTTATTTTTAAATTTAAATTATTTAAACGCTTTTATCAAGCGAATGCCAGAAACTATAGCGTATAACAGTTGTGACAATCATCCAAAAAGCCATATAAAGAGCTAGTTCTTACATTCGCAAATGGACATTCTATAGCAATTTCATTTAATAAAATTTCGTATGCATAATTTCAAAGCATACAAACATTTCATGTACGTTGACATCTTGTAAACGGAAAAGTGAAGTTGTGAAACAGTTTCGTAGGAAAGGTTTGTTTAACATATGTGAAAGGAATTCTAAGTTGACACTGTGCATAATTTTATGTTACTATAATGCATTTTGTACATGTATAGTTTCTTATCATAAGGACCAACACATACTCGTTGAGTGGTGTACGTTAAACTATTGGCATGAGATTTACGTCGGACAATTTCTAAACGGTGCTAAACTGGAGCATTTGTTGTAAAGGATTGCAAAATTTGCACATATTCAACACATGACATGATAAATGCAAACTTGTATTTTATACGTATTATACATTGCAAAAATGAGTAGAGCTTTTTCGGACAGTTTTGTGTCTACGGACAGCCGCACTGACAGACGGACAGACACCCATGGGGATTTCCGCCAGGGTGATATAACGTAGCGGTGAATATTTAATTGGAGATAACAACCGAGACCATTATATTTCAAATTTCTGCATTAAAAATATTATTAAAACACCATTATTATGAATGTTTAAGAGATGCAACATCATTTGTTTTTTAGTATTTGAAACAAAACTCGCTACAACCTACTTTGCATATCTTCTTGCTACTTGTGGGTTTATTTCGTTACTAAAGAATTCTAAGCATACCTGTCTAGTGCAATGGCTGCCAGAAAGTTGACGGATGCGCACACGGACACCCCCTGGAGGTAGGGAGTAGCCTTGCATAGGAACGCTCCATAGCGCCAGCCTGAAACATGGGGGGGGGGATAATATTTATTCCAAGATCTGCAGAAATATGAGCCGATAAAAAATAAATATGTCAACATAAATTTGAGATTAAAAGAATATATTTTTATTTTATAGATCTATTAGTTTTATGCAATTATTTATAAAATAATTATTAAGTATACAACCGTAATACCCCATGATCGAAATGTAGAGAGGACAAACAAAATACCACATCATAAACCAAAATGTTATGACACAAAATCTGCTTTATTATTAATTAAATAAAGACGTGTAAACCTCGCAGCGCATTAAAATATTTGTCCATATTATAAAAAAAATATGAAAATATGTCGCTAACTTCGGCGAAATATCCTTAACATTGAGGTACACTCGTAACCAGAGGTGTGGAACATAAATTTATTTAGTAAAAAATAATTAAAACTCAGTACACATATGCTTTATATGTACATATGATTTTAATGAAAAATTTAACGCTGTCGATGTAAACGTGTTGTTTCAAGGGATAATTTGACATTTTTATGAAAGGTTGTTTGGCATTTGAAACATTTTTTGATAAAACGAATCAGCTATACAATATATATATTTCCACAACATAGTTTGACTATTCTGGTTATAGGTTTGTGATGAATTGTATTACGGAATATACAAACACTATAAGCAGAAAGAGAACTACGTTTTGGTGATTTTAATTTATACGTATTTTTATGTGTAAGCTTATTCTTTAAAGAGACCTTTTAACGTTTTGTTAAATTGACAAAATTAAAACAAATTGTTTCAGATTCGCACATTTTCGTTGTTGTTATGATATTTGAGAAGAAACACTAATACTGAACATTTACCATGCTATAAAATATCCATAATTTGCATCTTTTGACGATTTAAAAACCTTTAAATTATAAAGCGTTGCAACGCCATACGACTGAATAATTTGGAGATTTCATTTGTTGCCGTTATATTTTGTGCCACTGCGAGGATTGCTCATATTCAGCATAAAAACATCATGCATTTGATGAGCACGGATGGCCGATTTGTCTTAGAGTTAGTCTTTTAGTCCATGGATCAGTGATTCGAGCCCAGTTGCGTGTTACTTTTTTATAATTTTTTTATTGTATTCTTGTTTTTCTTTTACTGGAGATTTTAAGATCCAAGGTTTACATTTATCAATATTAAGCATCCAATCACAAACTTCAATAACACCAAAATCTCTGAAAAGGTTCTTTAGAGTGTAAATAATATCACTAAACAATTGGTAATGTAAACAATTTTTGTTGAGAATTTATCATTATGTTAAGCGTGACATACATGTTCTCGATATTCATCTTAAGACAAACATTGCTTTATTGTATTATTAAATGTGTTTTTAATTAAATTCAATATATGACACATGTGTGAAGAACCTATATATCATTACTTATGAGCTACATTTCTAAACTAAATATGAGTAAGTACATAATGTTATATTCACTTACCATTATATAAGCTATCCAAAAGAGTTATTGGCAGACAAAATACTGCTACGAGCATGTCGGCAAAGGCCAAGTTGACTATGAAGAAATTGATCAAAGTATGAAGCCGGCGTGTCCGACAAACGACCACGATCACCACAAGGTTTCCAAAAAGCGCGAATAAAAATATTAATCCATAAGCGATCGAATATAACAAGATCATGTACATCGGCTGACGAATATCCGGAATCAAACCGTTATCACTTATATATGTTGTATTTGCAAGAGAATCAGAATTCCTCGTGGTGTTTGAATGATTCAGCCACTTCGTATCAACTTCGAGATCCATTATTTAATTATCAAACTTATGAGTGTAAACATTTATATGTTCATTAAAACCATTGTCATCAATCAGAATCTTGAAATTGCGTTTTGTTCAAACTTATTAACAATGCTCACATTTGTATTGCAAACAAGGTCACATGTTAACGCTTTATTTTAAAAACACAAGCAATATCATTTAACTTAAATTTACAAATCTCTCCAATGGTATTTTAAAATGTAATATTGTACTATCAGTTATCCTTACTATTCCATTGATATCGCCGACGCGTGCTGCTTCAATGTTTCAGGCCTCACAGTAATGGCAAAACTCGGTTGTATTTAGCGGCGATCGGTCTCGGTATATTGTTCAAAACACTATCGGCTTTTACCATGCAAGTGAGCAGTTTATAAGGAGTCTTCTTTTGAACGGTGCTTTTTGCAAATTACATCATACACAATTTTATCATTTTCAATAACAGTCAACTAAAGGAATATAATGACTACGTAATGATTCAAACCGCAGCTCAGAATCATTTCAACAGCATCTAGTTACTTTACAATTTTGAATAAAGGGCAAACATTCTAATAAATACAAATATACGTACAAAATGTTTCGGTATACACAAAGCTTACGTGTTTTTATCAAAAAGGACACATCAAATACTCGTCTGATGTAATTATGCCTCATAGGTATTTTAAAACATATTTGTGAGTTTCAAACTTTACAATTTAAGTGTGTATTATATTCGTTTTTGACGTTTTTAAATAATGTCCATGCTAATCCGTTAATTTATGGGATTAAAATTGTGTAAGAAGCATTTATATATTTTTTTCGAATAATATTTATATTCGAATTTCACATATGTATGATCAAAATGTACATCGCAATGAAATTTTAAGTTCTATCGCTTGGTGAGAAATAATTAATCCAAAAATAAGTTTAGTTTCTGAGTGTATGTTTGTACCAAAAAAATGGTAAAAAACAACAAGCAGTTTTTTCGAAAGAGGCACATAATGTAAAAGTTTTTATTTAAAAAACATCAGTTCCTACGTTTTCTTTCATTTCTAGGAAAACTTATTGCGCGTGTATTGCTTTTCATTGTGACATGAACCTTGCATTATACCTTGGCATAAATGTCTACATTTACTTAAAATAAGAAATTAAATATAATAAAAAAGCTTCAAAAACTGATTATACGTCGTTCATGCTTTCCGCTTTATACGCCAGAGACATACACAAATGTTGAGATGGTTTTCGTGTTTTTGTAAACCATTTGAAGCTCCAAATAAATAATGTCTTCCGATGCATTACGTTGTATACTTGTATTGGATTATTCAATAATAAACATGTTTATACTCTGCTTAGACAAACTTAAAAAAAAACAACATATTATATATATATATATATATATATATATATATATATATATATATATATATATATATATATATATATATATATATATATTATGTATAATGTATATATAACGGCGTTCTAGTTAGTTCACAAGCACATATGTCATTCGTTGGTTTGATACATGTTTTCTTATTAGTTAAGTAAGGAAAACAGTTGCCTCTTTCTTTGTCGAAGCTTACTTGTTTGCTTATTTATCCCATCATCAGACGTGCATTGTCGAAATACATCACTGTGGAATAAATTTTCCTCTATTTCGGCAGTGCTGAAATATAGCTGTCACGCGCGGCGGAGAATGGTCATATTACTCGGAATCAACTATAAAGTAATCATTTTTAGTAAAATCGAATCAGATTCAACAAAACAAACAATTTGATACCAAGATGTAATATATTTTTAACACATAACGCAACTCAAAAAGCAAAAAACATTATTTACAAATATTAAGTGCGCGTACTCGTGACGTCTCTATTAACACGTCATACGACACAATCCATGTTATTTCACGCTAAAGCTGCAGTTGTTTAGTGTATTTTTTTCCATTTTTTCTTAAAAATCGGGGACGTAGAGGTATGATTAACAGAACAACAGGTTAGTTACTGATCTTTGTGTAATGTATTAGGCTCGGCACGAATAACTTTGGGATTTTCCGTGTAGTTCGATTTTCTATTCTATTTTTAAAGGAAAAAATTACGACTTAGAAAATTGATGGGATAAATCGAATACTAGGTCGGTGCCGAATAAAGCAAAGTTTATTTTACTCGGCTCAAAATCTGAACCACTCGCCAAGGCTGGTTCAGATTTTCTAAGCCTCGCAAAATATACTTTGCTTAATTCGGCACCGACCTAGTATTCTCTCTATATGTACCATTATGACAACTATAAAAGGTAAATGCCTCGCCCGCATGTGTAATTCTTAAAACCATAACAAACATGACGCTTTATTATTTTACGAAATAAAATTAATCTGGAGGACTAAGTTATCTTAACCAACAAAATATTTAAAAGCTTGCAATAATTGTATTTATCCAATAAGTGAACACTTGCTTTTCAATAATGTTTATAGCAGCGAACAACACTTGTCTTGCTCATTATTAAAGTCTCTATAACGCTCAAAATCAACGAACATTTCGTTAAGTATTTCGTAAAATAAAGTTTACACCTAAACACTCGGTGATCCTTATAGCAATAGCCACAATTTCAACGCTAGATGTGGTATGATTACATAGATATTGTAGAAACAAAATGCTCGTTTTTATTTATCTGTGACCACAAAATGTGGTGACTGACCAATTATTTGCAATCATCTTGCTACCAGTTGTGTATACAAATACATTTGATATTCGATATCTTACATGACTCACCCAGTCCTGTGAGCCGAAATGACCCGTAAAACAAAATTGTGTCTTTGTGTCGTATCTGCACTAAAACTAAATTTAGGTTTACATCGTACATGCATGATCAGTTGTCAAACGAAAGAACGGTTCATATTCAAATGCATTATTTTTCTCTTTCCGGGATATTGTTTTAGTATATTGAATCAGATGCTGCATTAACAAATATAAGTGTATATGAAGTGAAAATACCAAAAATAAACAACGGTTGCTATAGACAGCTATAAACAGTTAAATGCCCATAATATCACTTTAACTAATAAATTAACTACAAAAAGATCAAATACATCTTAAAAAAGAACATTAGTACCTTACATTAGCTAGCATGATTTAAATTAATTTTGATTTGTATTAATGATAATACTTACTGATCCGGACGACACTAGTACATTAAAATGATGTGTGTAGTTTACGATTTACGCATAACGTTTTTGGCATTAATTTTTCATTTTCTATCTGTAAAGATACACAAGGAGCAGAATCAACGGGGTTTTCAGGGATATACACACGGGCTGGACAGAATGTAATCACGCCGTTAAGAACTTTATTTTTGTAAATATCGCAAGTTATTGAAATACATTTGCAAACATCTATAGTGCATAAAAGACATGCTTTCTTGCAGTTTATGCCGATATCTTAAGTTATAAGAATAAATCCTTGAATATGTCTGAAATCGGTGACAAAATTTCACGTTGCGTGACACATAACCTTGTACAATAAATGCATGGAAGTTTTGAACAAAAACACACGCATATAAAGAAAAATGATTCTGATGTATTTCACATTGCCGTAAGCAGCATAAAACTCGTCTTTTATGCACTAGTTGAAATTCTTAAGAAAACATGTTTTAAAGTCTCTATTACGCTCAAAATGAACGAAAATTTCGTTAAGTATTTCGTAAAATAAAGTTTTTACACCTAAACAATCAGTTTTCCTTATAGCCATAGCCACAATTTCAAAGCTAGATGTGGTATGATAACATAGATTTTTGAAGATACAAAATGCTCATTTTTATTTATTTGTGACCACAATAAATTCCACGTTAATTTCCTGCGAATCTATCTATTAATAAGACACACGAACACTAAAATGGTACCATGTTAAAACCATAGCAAAAACGAGCATTTTGTATCCACAAACATCTATTTTACCAGACCATATCTGGCGTTGAAATTTCGACAATGGCCATAAGGAACACTGATTTTTAATTGTTTAGAGTTTATTTTACGAAATATTGTACGGACTTTTTGTTGATTTTCAATAGTAATGTTACTTTAAATAAATACGCTTCCAATTACAGATTCAAAATGAAAAGAAGAATCAATCATTCATTATATAAAATTAATTGTTTTGCAATCGCAACCAGACAACAGGCATTGTTTACTTTACACAAGTATCAATAATTCATATTTGGTATGAGAAGCATTCAATTATTAAACGTTTTGGGGTTCAATGAGTAAATAGAACCTTTATTTAATCTGAATCTCAATAAATTCATTTAATCGTGCATCATTTGTAACGTATATTAATAATATTTTTGAGTAAAAATGAGATTGAATTCTTGCCTGGGTCAGACGAGTACAAAAAGAGAGTTTGTATGAAAAGCAATTAATTCATTTATTTTATCACCCAGTCGATCGATTGATTCCGTCAAGTTCACGCCTATCCAAAGGACAGGCCGTTAACGTTTGGATTCTTTTCAAATATTTACGATATAAAGGTTAAATGACATGAGTACTCAAAACAAGTCGTTTGCTAAAGAATATGAAACGAATAAGAGCTCAAAAATCATTGGTTAAGTGTAACAGAATAGTGCAATACTTTTGTGAATGAGCTTCCAACAGTTTATTTCGACATTGCCCACTAAAAAGCCTTATTTGCGAATAAGAAAGACGAAGAAATCCTACAAACGAACACAAATCTATATATAACGCTTTATGCTCCGTCTGAGAAAAGCGGATTGGAAAAAGCACTTTGGAAAGTGTTTAAGCAGATCGTTTTCTTTACCAGAAGAAACATGACTAGTGTATGATCATGTCTTTACTGTAGCACTTACATACGAATTATTTTGCTGACGTCAAGAATTTATATTAAGATATCTAATTATTTGGGATTTTTTATGGCTCTTGTGTTTGTGTTGTGTTTTGTTTGCAAAATAAAGCTTATTTGTTAACCCTGTTAAGGTACTATTTCGCTGACGTCAAGAATATATATATTATTATATCTAAATCTTTTGAGATTTTTGATGGCTTGTGTTTTGTTTGCGAAATAAATCTTATTTGTTAACCCTGTTAAGGGACTTTTTCATGGCAATAATATTTTATATATCGTATAATGTCGATACAATCAATTCTGGACTTGAATTAGTTACATTAAGTCATGTGTGTGCATTTGTTCTTTGAGTATTGGCAACTTAACTCTTCCCCAATGTCACTAATGTACAATTACATATTGTGTCTTATTCAATCAAGGAATTTGATTAATCACAATTAAGTTTAAACTAAGCCAGCATGTGGTAATGCTTTGTTCCATCTATCACGAGTGCTGCCACGATAAATATCCTGGTCTTAATCATGAATGGATCGTGGTGAACCTATGCGACCTTAACAAATATTGTATTCAATCTTATCAATTGTTTTAATAATTAAACATGGTTAAATGGTAAAAAAATAACGATGAACACGATTATTCGCACTCATTTGTTAACCACGATCATCGTATCAAATCGTATAAAATCGTACTGTAACAACAAAGCGCAAATTCACTAATGTAACCGGACCTCCACATCGTGATGATCGCATTCGATTGTATTCTTTAGAAGATGCCACTTTCCGGTAAGCTTTGTTGCGATCTCAAGACTAAAATAACTGGTAACGATTCCAACCGAGCGTATTTAATTTTATCTGGACTGCTGAGTTTAAAGCAGCGTATCATAATGTAAGGCTTTAGTCTTTCCGATATACCGTCGGTCCTCGGATTTTTCCGATAATAATTTGGAAAATCCGGAAATGTTTCTTATATTGATGGACCTTCTGTCCGGTAATAAAATTATGGCGAACTTTGGAATTCCATAAGCTATTTTTAGAAAAGTTTCAAGGCAAAAGTCGGAATTTACCGAGTTATTTATGAATACTCAAATCATGTAGAACATTTTTTCATTTGTTGCATTTCTTGTATGACGTAAGTGCATATACAGTATCCGATGATTATTGCTGCGTCGCCAATGCAAATTACACACTACGTCATCACTATAAATTCGCAAAGGGAGACAATCGATACCATTTAAATTTGGTTTCCGTTATGACCGATTAATTCGTAAGCAAGCCGGGTATTAACACAGGTAATTGTGATCTTCCCGCGATCTGTCAACAGCTACACGGGAGTTCGGAGCGATCTGTCAATATCTATAATGGGGTTCGAAGGAAAACAGAGTATCCAGATATATAACTGGTGATTTCGTTTTCTTTTTATTTTTTAATAGCTTTAAATGTTTCCATTAAAATTTTGGTGAAGGAGCCAAACCAAACTCTCTTATGATGATCAAACTCAGCACGGCAGATGTTACAGCTTATGATGACCCTTCAGCAGCTGTAGACAAGTTGCTGGGAAGATTCGATGGTTTTATGTAAAATTAAATATTGAATGAGGTTGTTAAGTAACAAACTCAAACCTACATACAGGACCAACAAAGTTGTATCCCTTAATTAAAAAAAACATCCGATATTTTATCAAAAGCATAAGGATTGACTTTAAGACTGGTATAATATTATAAGGTATGCTAGCATACAACAGCTTAGCAAATGATTTGTATTTTAGGCTCATGATACAAGGTGATGGTCATTGACTAAATTATAATCAGCGTCCACCCAAGGCTATGTCTGATGGTTATCCAACGAAAGAAGATGTGTCTTCAGACGAGGATTCAGACATTCGGGATGAAGAGACACATGCTAAAGAAATCTTGGCAATACATAATTAATAAATGCATTATTTGTATATTAATATGATAATATTAAAATATTGTTAAAAATCTCATCATTTTTTTTTCTTCGTCATTTTTCCTTTTTGGGCCAGAAATGATCAGTCCGGGCCGGAAATGGAAGCATATATCAGGACCTCATGACCGGCAATAAATTATTATTTCGGAAGGACTTATGTAAGGACACACATCATACCGTATCTTAGCATGAAATTTAAGAGTAAGACCACGGATTGCTCCACGTGGCAAATCGTAGCGTGTTTAAAAACGTTGTGGAAACGTAGCATAAGGGTACGTACTCAATGCGGGGAATCACGTGGTCAGAATTGAGAAAACATGGCCGCCGATGCCTCGATAATATGGAAAATTTTAGAGTTTAAACAGGTACATCTTCCTTATTACTTACTTGTTTTTAATCGGATGACGCCTATCATAGGGCCAGCCGGACGCGGTTTCATCGAGTATCAACCGTTTCACTCTGGTTGGTCTGAGTGTAGAGATTACTCGTGGAATATTTTGCGAGTTCCTGAACCTTCAATTGCTGTTGTACACGGACTAACAATAATATAACAGTTTTCACACTAATTAGCACTGTTTAAGTACCAGTTGTTCATGCGGACGCATGGAAACTGGCAAAAAATGGATACATCGATTGCTAATGGCGTTATTTTCAAGTTAAAGTTGAGTTTCGATTGGTTTTGACGATTGCTGTTGAGCACGCACATGGCTGTTATACACGGACAACTTCTAGAACAACTGTTGTTGAGCACGAACGTGTCCGGGAATACCGTTTTCTCCGCCGAATAAGTCTAATACAACGTCGCATTGGCTTGTTCTGGTACATGTGGCGATACATATCTTATGTGTCCAGCAAAACACACATTTTGGTTGAAAATTGCCATGTTTCTTTTAATGGAAATATTATAATGACAAGTTTTTTTTCATAAACTGCAAAATAAAACGAAACTCACAAAACAGCTTTCATGTATGCTAAGCATATAATCAACGCATATAATTAAACTAAGCCAGCATGTGGTAAATAGATTTTCCTTGATTCTCTCAGTGCTAACACTTTTCCAATAAAATAGTTCAGTATTAAAATATATTTATAACCGTTTTCACAGAGTCAGAAGCTCAGGAAAAGTACAATACTGCTCACATAGGCACCAAACAGTATTGAAAGGGCCTTCGGGGTTTGGAAGCGAACCTTTCATGTCCTTCATGGTGAGGTATGTAAGGAAATTGTTTATATTATAAATGATAAAATTTATTGAAGATTATAAAATAAAATGTATTGTATCAACAAAGATTGTTAATCGAAATAGACAGCATCATATATTTCTAGGCATATCAAGTCTAAGAGTTGGAAAAAAGTTATAAATAACTTAACATTATTTTTGCATGCCATAGACACACTTCAGTTCTTAAATTCAAGTAATTAATAGACGAAAAATATGCTGAATATTCTGAATATTAATAAATGTAACTGATTTTGACATATTGAACAAGTCAATGTAACAGCATTATACACAACTTTCTCGTATTACTGTAAAGTACTGAATGCCAGATAAAACAATTAAAACATTTTTAGATATGTGTTTGTGTATCTGTTAGAGCTCATAAGGAATACATAAGATATCAGTAAATTGTAACACTCGGGAAAAAAATGTTGTTACAATTTACTCTCCATCAAGCATTGGGGACAAATTTGACAACATTTTTAACAATGACTTTTGATGTAACATTATTTTTCAATGTTATTCCTCCAATTTCTGTTTATAACAGATTAGAATGAAGCCTGCCAAGGTCAGCCGCATCATCATTGCCTGTGCTGTTCTTCATAATCTGCGGTTGATGTGGGGAAACCAGCAGTGGATCCGGAACCTTTAGGAGAGGTAGCCAAGGGAGATATGTTTCAGGCTGTATCGGATGGGAAGAGTTAGAGATACCATTGTCGCAAATTACTTTACTTAGGAAATTAACAGATTAAATGTAAGTTTTTTCATTATATTTGTGCTTGTATATCTCGGTGTCATACACTGATAGTTTGGTTCCTTGTTTGTTTATGTGGGTTTAACAGCATTGAAACAACAATTCAAAAAGTGAACAAAATATATTATTTCATTGCCGATATAATATTTTTGAAACAATATTTAGGTAATAACCTCATTTGTACTCACTCATTTTTGGATTTTTTTTAATGAGAATATCAGTCTGTACTGTTATTCTTTCATAGAACTTTTCGTGTTTGTCTGCCAAGCTATTCTGTTTGGCATAGTACACCATCTGTATCTTGCTCAGTGACCTGTATATGTTTAAATATTTTTGTTATTCTTGGTTTACTCTATTAACTACTTACAAAAATGATAAGCATTGTTCTGAATAATTTTGATTATTGATAGCCATCAGCTAATGTATTATGGTTATTGTTAAACAATGATCTGATTCTATTGGTTCAGTATGCCCGTTTCATTGTTAGCAAATAATTTCAATTTAAAGAATATGACATTGTCAATATATTGTTTTAATTTGAATGTTTAGCTTATATAAATGAAACAAGGTCCACGAATAGTTATATACATACATATATTACATACTTAGTCTGAGGCTCTTTCTTGTTACTGTTGCAACTTGGGTGTTCATCTGTATCTGCTGATGGACATCTTGCCTGATCTCTGATGAACATACATTATAGAACAATGTTATAGATCTATTATGTTAAGATCATATTTATTTGTTGTATTGAGTTAACTTTGTTAAAGCAAGAGGTATTTTGAAGTTTTTATTTGTTTTATACATGTTGTACAGTAGAGATATAATATTGGAAACTGATTCTTACACTGTTCAAATCGTCAATAATAAAAATTAATTTATATAAAAAAAAATCATTTTTTGAAATAGCGGATGATAATAATCCATGACGAAATAGATTTAATAGTGACCTTCTGACGTCACTCAGTGACTTTCTGACGTCACTCATAGGTATAAAAACCAGAGCACAATGCCTTCTCATTTTTTTCGAAATAGCTGTCGCTGAAACAATTTGTGTATACACATTCATATATCTACAATGTCGGGTAGAGGCAAAGGCGTGCGGAGACGGACTGGAAAGGCCATAGCGGGACGGGAACGAACAGGGGAACGGGCGATGCGAGCGGCGGTCAATCCGGCACCGGCGGTGGAACCAATGGCCAGACGGCGTAGAAGGGCTGCGGCGGAAACGGCGCCGGTACGAGATCCGGCACCAACCCCGGGCCAGAACCAGAGGCGGCACTCGCAGTGCAACCTGCAAAGCGTCTACGCGCAGACGAGAGCGCCGGAAATGGTAAGATAATTGATTTTTTCGACATTTTTAGCACAGCCGATGGTCAACCACGTGGTCACAACGTGGTTGAGCACGAGGCGACGTACAATGCAAACGATAATTTATGTCTGTCTCGAATGATTAACTATCAGAGCATTTCTATTGCCTAGACAAGCTAATGATGATGTTTCAATCCACGTGCCTGCGTCGCTTCAACAGCGCATTGGTCGTGGAGAATGCATAAATCTTGCATTATTGCTTAAGGGACCAGTTGAGTTAGCGGACTACACAAACGGGGGTTCTGTTTTCGTTTTGAATAATGGGTCGTTAGAAAGTCGTCCAAAGGAGTGCAAAGATGTTATTAGTTCAATCGAACGTTGGTCAGATGCATTTATAATTTTCATGGATATATATTTATCTGCTCAACCTCAGAGGCTTCACGAAATGTTACACTATTTCTATACAATACGAGAGTGTGCAGCACGGCAGGGGGGAATGTCTTGGAGGGAATATGACCACCAGTTTCGGTCTAGACAGGCGTTCATGCCTTCTTCATGGTCGGCGCTCAATCAGGATTTGTGGCTTAGATGCATGTCATGTAGAGAAACGGGTGTCGCACAAATGAAAACGGGACGGTACTTTTGTCGGGATTTTCTCAAAAGTTCATGTCGATTTGGTCATAGTTGTAAATTTGAACACGTGTGTGTCAACTGCGGTGGCAGTCACCCCTTCACTTCATGTTCTCTGGGCAATAGAGGGCATTCTGGTCTGTCAAATATATATCGCAAACCAAACGTTCAAGGTCTAGAGGTGAGTCGCTTTCGCGGTCAACCACGTGGTGCCCCAAGGTCAATGCCGTTTCATAGGCCCGGAAGGGGCGGCTTTGGTCGCTAATAGCCGGGCCTTTTCATTAGCTCCATCGCCAATCAAATTAGAAGTTTAAGAGTCATGGCTAAAGAATTATAATTCAGTTGATAAACATGTACATTTGTCAGGTTTCAAAGATGGCTTTAGGCTAAGCTATGAAGGCGAACGAAAGGCCAGATTTTCCAAAAACCTTAAATCTACGGCTCAATATTCATCAGTAGTACAACAAAAAATTGATAAGGAAATTCGGGCGGGTCGTGTCGCAGGTTCATTTAGTGAAGTGCCATTAAAATATCTTCAAGTTTCTCCAATAGGAATAGTACCGAAAAAATCAACGGGCGAGTACAGATTAAGCCATCATTTGTCATATCCATCTGGTAATTCAGTGAATGATAATATTGATCCCAAAACATGTTCAGTTAATTTTTTGAATTTTGACAGCAATTTATATGGTTCAGGATTTGGGTAAAAAAATTTTTTTTTTTTAAATGGACATAAAGAGTGCATTTATATTGTTGCCAATCCATCCTTGTGACTTTGAATTGCTTGGATTTTATTTTAATGAGAAATGCTATTTTGATAAATGTGCGGCTTTTGGTTGCAGTATTTCACCTAAACTGTTTGAAACGTTTTCGACATTTGTAGACTATGTTATCAAGGCCCGTTTAACAAACCAGAAGCTTTTGCATTATTTGGATGTCTTCCTTTCTGGGCACATATCAGAACAGGGTTGTTCTTCTTGTCAGCCACTTAAGGGTTATATGTTGCCTTTCTTTTACTAAATGCAAAATAATTCTACACTTTGAGACATTCATAAAATATTGTATGTCTTTACAACACCGACAGGCTAATAAATTTATATATCAAGTACTTCCATACTAACAGGTCCATTCTAGGCGGGAAACCTAGCAACCTTGATTTGTTCATATCTTCCTATCAATCTGTTATATGTGTTATGAATCATTTGTTCGGAGAACATTTAATGTTTGTTATAACTTTTAAATAATTCAATGTTCAAAGTGATATTGTTATTGACCGATAAACCAACAAACTGATTAAAAGGGAATATTTTATGTATTATTTGCATTTTATCTTACATGAGAAATATTTGCCTAAATGTTTTTCAAACTATAGAGAAATCTATATACAATTAATAATTGACGACGTTTATCAAAAAAACATTTATGAAATGGAAGTTGAAAGATAAAAATAAATAATGCAAGTTTTTGTCAGATATTCGTAAAAACTTCCATTATAATTGAGTGTCTGAGCAATGTGGATGAATGAATATTCGGATAAAACGAAAACTTGTCTACACTTGAATTATGATTTATTTTTCAATATTGTATGCACTTAAGTTTAGCCTTTATGCTTTTTTTAGCATTTATAGACAGTGTCCCTCCCCAAAATCAAGGAATTATTACTTGTCATTCATTTGTGTAATGGTATACAATAATTTTGTGGTAGAATATTTGAGAAAAACATTAGAAACGAAACTTGTCAGTAATGAAATTTTTCATATGGTTATGGCAATTACCGATCGTCGGTTTCTGAAAAACAATACGTCACGGAATTCCACGGTATACGTCTTCCAAAAATATGATGGTTGTGCCCAAAGATTTTGGTGTTAATGAACATTACTGGTTTATATTTTAATAATTTCGATTCTCATTTGATTAATAGGTAATTTCAAGGCTGATAAACTTGAAAGTGAAGCTATTCTTTCGTTTTGCATATGTCTGTCGATACATCTGTACAATCGGTAATTTCCGTAATCATTCGTTAAATTGTAGCAGACACAAGTTTAAATGAAAAAAATTAATATTCTACCTCTTTCTTGCTTAAAACTAATGCATGAATGATTTAAAAGTAATATTGCATCGTTTTCAGCCAGGAACACTGTCTATGACCGCGAAAAAAACATAACAAACTTTTTGATTTACGATATTTACTTTATAAATAGCTTCCATGCGGCATGACATTGCATGTTCCGCAAGATAAATAGCTCGACTTTATTTATTGGATGATTTCGGACTGTTTCATCCAATCAGAAAACAGCTTTTAAACGTAATTTAGACCCATGTTTAGCGAGATAATTAAGTACCACTTTTTGTACACTGCCAAATTGTTACATAACAAGTTGCCTCCCTTGTTGGTTCATTCTACTGTATTATTATGCCCCCCTTCGAAGAAGAGAGGGTATATTGTTTTGCACATGTCGGTCCGTATGTCCGTCCACCAGATGGTTTCCGGATGATAACTCAAGAATGCTGGATGCCACGTTTATATTCCAATCTTCATAAAATTTGGCCAGAATATAAGTCTCAATAATATCTTGGATCAGTTCGAAAATGGTAACAATTGGTTGAAAAACATGGCTGCCAGGTGGTGGGGCATTTTTCGTTATATTGCTATAGTAAAACATTGTTAACACCCAACAGGTCACATTTATTTTCTGATCTTCAAGAATTTTGGTTACAATATTTGTCCCAATAATATCTTGTTATCTCAGGTGAACGACTTTGGGCCTTTCAGGCCCTCTTGTTTGTTCATCTTACCATTTGAAGAAAAGATATCATTGCATAGATGTCTTTTACTTTTAGAATGTGTTATGCTGCATTTCTTATGTGGCTTGTTCGGGGTATATTGTTTAGCACATGTCGCTCAGTCCGTCAGTTGGTCCGTCCACCAGATGGTTTCCGGATGATAACTCAAGAACGCTTAGGCCTAGGATCATGAAACTTCATAGGTACATTGATCATGACTGGCAGATGAACCCTATTGATTTTCAGGTCACAAGATAAAAGGGTAAGGCCACAGTGACTATAATGCTTAGGCCTAGGATCATGAAACTACATAGGTACATTGATCATGACTGGCATATGACCCCTATTGATTTTCAGGTCACTAGCTCAAAGGTCAAGGTCACAGTGAGTCAAAACAGTTTAATGATTTCCAGATGATAACTCAAGAATGCTTACGTCTAGGATCATGAAACTTCATAGGTACATTGATCATGACTGGCAAATGAACCCTATTGATTTTCAGGTCACTAGATAAAAGGGTAAGTCACAGTGACTAGAATGCTTAGGCCTAGGATCATGAAACTACATAGGTACATTGATCATGACTGGCATATGACCCCTATTGATGTTCGGGTCATTAGGTCAAAGGTCAAGGTCACAGTGAGTCAAAACAGTTTAATGATTTCCGAATGATAACTCACGAATGCTTACGTCTAGGATCATGAAACTTCATAGGTACATTGATCATGACTTGCAGATTATCTCTATTGATGTTTAGGTCACTAGGTCAAAGGTCAAGGTCAAAGTGACTCAAAACAGTAAAATAGTATCCGGATGATAACTCAAAAATGCTTACGCCTAGGACCATTAAACTTCATAGGTACATTAATCATGACTTGTATATAACCCTTATTGATTTTCAGGTCACTTGGTCAAAGGTCAAGGTCACAGTGATTCATAACAGTAAAAAGGTTTCCTGATGATAACTCAAGAATAGTAAGGCCTAGGATCATGAAATTTCATAGGTACATTGATCATGACTGGCAGATGATCCCTATTGATTTTCAGGTCACTAGCAGAAAGGTCAAGGTCACAGTGACAAAAAATATATTCACACACTGGCTACCACTACAACTGACAGCCCATATGGGGGCGTGCATGTTTTACAAACAGTCATTGTTTGTCTTATGTTGGTTAATATTCATCTCGGTCAATTCTAGGTTAAGTTTGAAAGTAGGTCATATGTGGTTCAAACTAGGTCAACAAACCAAATCACAGAAAAGGTTAGTGAACACTCCAGAGGTCACATTTTCTTCCAGATCTTCATGAAAATTAGACAGACTGTTATCTCGATGAAATAAAGTTTCAGTTTGAAAGTTGGTAGTTTGTCGAAAACTAGGTCATTAGGTCAAAATATAGAAAACTTTCTTTATCTTTCTACAGGTCACATTTTCTTCCTGATTTTCATGAAAATTGCTTACAATGTTCATCTTAATCAAATCAAAAGCTGAATTTGCCAGTTGGTCATGTGCAGGCTAAAGCTAGGTTACAACTTAGTCAAATCATACACAAGTTTTTGACACTATAGAAGGAGTTTTGGGTGAGCGATACAGGGCTATCTTGTTTTAGAACAGCCTGCAGTAAGAAAGGGAAGGTATTGTATTTGTTTCAAAAGTAACATTTTATTGTTATTGGAAGTAACTGAGCAATTATATGATGTCATAGTTTTGGTTATTTTGCTCACTTTTTATGATGTGACAAAGTGAGCTTTTGTTATCACTCTTTGTCTGTTGTATTTTATCCAAAGTTTATTGTGAACACATGAGATATCATTTTATAATGTTTAAATTTGAGTGTCACCTCTTTGCCAGATTCTTATTAAACTAGTCACTTCTATGTCATTTTGGGTTTCATATTCTATCAACAATTAGGACACTAGGTCAAATATAAGAAAAGGTCTGTTAATACTTTAGTGGTCATATTCTGTCTCTGATCCACTTGTAAAGTGGTTAGAACATTATTTTAAATGATTTCAATTTCAAGCTTGAAAGTAGCATATTCAACATTTAGGTCACAAGGTCTAGTCTCAGTGATTAACAGGTCACGTTCCAAAGTGGGTCATGTGCTTCCAAGCATTTGATCAATAACTAAAATCATTAAAATCTATGTTAACACTTACATTTTTTACCTGATCTTCATGGCAGTTGATAAGAATGTTCAAATAAATAAAAGTAGGAACTCGGTAACAAGGCTCAACTAGACCGGATTGACGCAAATAGTTTGTTCATACTCACAATACCTTTTTTTCTAGATCTTCATGAAAAATTAGTTAACACCACTAGGAAACAATCAGTTTCAGGTGAGCCACATTGTGCTGTTAAAGCTATCTATGTATAGTATAGATTGTTACAAAACCTTGTTTATCAATAAAAAATAAATTTAAAAAATGGCTTTCTAAAAGTTGTAGTCTTGGATGATATATTCCTCAACTTGTAATCTACGAAAATCTTTTGAGAAGAAAAACAAAATTTGACTATTATTATACCCCAACATACTGTGATTGGGGGCTAGCATAAGGAATTCTCAATTATGTTCCTCGAAAAATAATGGGTTAGCATATTGTTGCTGTTTTATCCAGTTGTCTGTACCATTACTCCCAAAAGAATTGTAAGTTCAAATATGAGATATTTAGGTAAATAAATCTCATTGAAGGGAGTGCATTGTCCAAGAACGGAAACGATTGCACCTCAACCATTAACTATTGACCTGCGGATGAATGACAAGCAATAAAAATTACACAATTGCGGTGATGTAGATAAACTTAAATGGATGCTTATTTATTTTATGCTTTCCGGTGATTTATACAGAAATATCAGTGAAATAAACTCGTATTTCACTGTTTTAAAAATAACAGTGAAAATATCGATATTTTTCGCTGTTTTTCTGGGAAAATCGATATTTAGCCAAATCCAACAAATATCCTCTATATATCCATCCTCTTCAAAAGCATCGTCAAACCAGTACTTTCAGTGCTTTTATTAAAGCGGGTATATACGATTTAGTCAAATATTTATGAATTTATATAAACTGTGTAAAAAACTTATTATTTATATATTTCAATATAAATTAAAATAAAAGTTAAGAAGAACATGTGTCGAAAAATGCGAAATAAGCCAGATATTTAATTCTGAAATTGAAAACGGCTGTACAGCCGAATTCGCCAGCATGTATACCATACATGTACGATGTGCATCTAAACTTAGTTTAACGGTTTATTTGAAATTCTGCAACGATATCTATTCATACGACACACGAACACTATCTCCGATCCTAATACAAAGACGAATGCTTCGGTTATTGTAGGAAAATATGTACGTCACTATCGGCTCGGGGCGCTAATTTGTCTTTGCTGCATTTTATGAAATTCGGCTTTAATGTATAATTTTTCTTGCCTATGTTGTGTTATTGTAACATATTTTATCAATATATTACAATTAAACACATATAAAAAATCGTATATACTCGCTTTAATTGTTTATCTTTATTTTACGAAATATTGTACGGACTTTTTGTTGATTTTGAGTAGTAATGTTACTTTAAACGTTTACTGTTCATCCAGTTAATGATGTTTTCCGACTGAATTTTCTATTTTTGGGGCAAAAATCTGCCATTCTTCCGTGATTTTTTTTTCTTCCCAATAGAAAAGGACACACCATTTATGAACTCGATCATGTGCCTTGTCTAAATAAGTTATCTTTAGGACATAACTTAAATTTATACTTACATTTTGCCTTTAATAAT
The DNA here is from genome assembly GCF_020536995.1 of Dreissena polymorpha. Classification (NCBI taxonomy): domain Eukaryota; kingdom Metazoa; phylum Mollusca; class Bivalvia; order Myida; family Dreissenidae; genus Dreissena; species Dreissena polymorpha. The sequence goes on from NC_068356.1 coordinate 33,798,707, forward strand.
AAAGGGTACATAATTGTGTGGCTGATGCTGTTACGAGCATCTTTGTAGGAAAACTGGTCTTACTTCAAAGACGTAAACTGTCACCATGCATGAAGCCCAGTTGTCCCTATACGTGGGTCTTATCGTAATAAGCTCATATATACAGATGGTAAGTCATTAAATAAACTTGCACTCCTAAATCCAGGGTTACATTTATATCATACGTTAACAATTTATTAACGTTGTAAAATACCCGACAGGGAAACTCGGCATTTAGACATTTGCTATATTTACGCCATTGCTTTAATTGAAGGTAAAAATACCAACAAACGAATTCGAATTTGGATACTATATGTTCATTTTGAAAGTATCTTCATCACGACTTTCCGTTAAAGTCTGCACTACAAAACAAAATACCACACCGTTTCCGTTGTATTAGTTTGAAGAAAATCACCTTTCAAATTCTTTAAATTTAAGATAAAATTCAGCAATTTTAAAAGCTTGTGTGCAGACAGCAGACAAGATGAAAATGTTATCAGTTTTACAAGAGACTAATTACGCACGATGTGTTTTACATTTGAAAAATCTATTACTACTTTTTTTTTTTCATTGTCCAGCCCGTCTATAGCTGTGAGTGAAATCGATTTTTAATTATAATATTATCATTTAACAAACACATATTATAATCATTAAACTGAAAACTTAAACATTTTTGTTTCATACTTCTCTTAAATTTAAAAAAACTTTCAACAAATAATTGTACTGATTTCACTTACTCAAATAATCTACGGAATGTAGGATCATCATTTGTAATATGACTTGCAAAAGCACCTATCTTGCATTATTACACTTAGTGAAACAATCATTAGTTCCAATCTTCAACATTTTGTGTTGTAACTCCCAAATACTTCATAGTTCATTTTATTTACATTGGTTTCCATTTTTTACTGGTATCCGTGTGCAGTTTTCATTAATGGAACAGAACTGTAGGTTTTAAAAAATCTGCTCCATCTTGTAAGCGTAATTTCATATTTTTCTCAACTTCAAGGGGAGATGATTCTGAACGTATTCTTACGTTGCTCATTTACGATAGGGGTTGAGTACTCATTGATAGGAAAACACTGTAAAAGTTTGAAAAAAAATTAATGAAAACTGTAAATTGTATAAAGAAGCTGCATTTCACAATACTTTGAAATTCAGTAAAAGATCATAATAGATTTATTGCTCCGATATTCATTATTTTCAATAGGGTTCGAGTAATACTGATATAAAAACACTTAACTAGTTTGGAAAGATTCAGACGAAAGTTGTGAAATCTTTTAAACAAGTGGAAATTGTTTATTTTGGCAAATTTAATAGAAAAAAATCTGGACTTATTGTCCCGATGTTTCTCATTTTAAATGAGGTAAAAATGCTCATTGATATGAAGACACTGTAAGTTTAGAAAGAATCTGATGAAAAATGTTGACATAATCACCTAACCAAGCAGTTTTTCACTTTTATTTTTAAATTCAAAGAGACATAATTCTGGACTTATAGTCCGATATTGCTCATATAGAGTTTGGGTTGGGTCCTCATTGATTAAAAAAGCTGTGAATATTTGGGAACAATCGGATGAAAATTTTGGACTTCGAACAAGGATTTCAAAATTTCTCAAATTCTAAGGAAGATAACTAAGGACGTAATGGTCGGATAAAGCTAAAGGGCCCATACCACCTGGATAGTAATACGTGTTGCGCTTCGCGCTCTATATGTGGTTCTTACAAAAAAAACTCCGAGGAGTGCTTGACTCTAGGGAAACGGGTTGCTGGGACACAGCTCCTCCTTGATAAGCGGCTGCTTCCTTTATCGCAACTCATTGTTACAATCAATAATACGTGTCGCGCTTCGCGCTCTATATGTGGTAGGGATAGGCCTTTGATAGACAACCATTAAAATACATGGATAATAGATGTGTTGTTTGCATCTATTTGTTTATATAAAAACACGTGTATTTTTATAAGATATTTAAGTGATGTAAGAAATTTTAATTAACGTTGTCACAACGTTGCATCCATTAATTTTAATAAAAATGTCTAATTGTAGTAAATGGATTTTAAAATGTCTACATAAAATAAAGCTTTATTATATTTATTAACCTGACTGAAAAAATTGTCAGCCGCCGAACTGTTCCGTTCGTGCCGGAACCCGGGATTGAACCTGGGGCCTTTAGATGACTGTTGCGTTAACAACTTCAGTCTAACGCTCTCCCAACTGAGCTATTCCGGCTGACATTCACTTATGTACTGCTTGCTATTTGGTGAAGTTGTGTATAGCGATCGTTATTATATGCCTATTCATAAACTTATACATTGTACGTTTTCGTACAACTACGCCTTCCAATAAACTTGCTTGCGCGATAGGTCGTCAAATATCGTACTACATTGATTCTCCACTAAATAAGCAAATTAGAAAAACCACACAAAAAATATTCTTTGATTATGTTTTGTTTTTATACAAATCATCATTTGTTTTATACAAAACCAGAAAGATTCGCGTATTTGCCCAGTCCCTGTGATCTTTCCCCTGTGATCAGTTGTGGATCAGTTATTAATTAAAACAATTGGCTTTGCATTATTGGCAATAAATGTTGTAAGAAATGTTAAAGGCACAAATGCAGTACTTATTTACACTAATTTACACAAAAATCACCACTATGCAAGATATTCTTAAAACAAAAATATATACATTGATCCGTAAAAGAACTTCTCCTCCCATAAGCGAAAAAAAAATGCATTACATACTAGTCGCCGCCCTCCAGGGCGACGCCAATAACTATAAGTTAATCTGCTGTCTTAAAAAATATTTACCTTCCCCTTAGTGGTTTTAATGCGTTGCTATTTCCAATTATCAAACGTATTTAACAAAAATAGACAAAAATTAGCCTTATTAATTAGACAAACAATATTGAAAAAACGAAGCCCTCGAAAAACTGTTAACTTAAAATGTGACAGGATATAATGATTTTATTCATGATCAATATTACAAATATTTTGCATTGAAATACCTGTATGTCAGACGTATTTTGTAGAAACGTAACCCAAGACAACCGTCGTAGACATTACTAATGTTTTTAAAACTGCTTAAACATAATAAGAACCTTGTTTTTAATAAAAGTTATTATTAATGTTTTGATATTTATAACAAAGCATACGGACTTTACACGCGTTTTGCTGTCTAATTTTGTACAAGCTGTGACTCTTCATGCCGTAACAAAACAAGAATAAACTTTTACCAGGATTTTTGTAATGGCGATATTGAATGTCAATTTATTTAATAGACTCATGAAGTAACATCATTACTCACAATTATGGTTTTCCGTTGATGTAATATCTTTTGAATAATTATTTAAGATAATTGCTTAATTTGAAGCAAACATTCCTGCACGTTTCTCAACTAATTGCCGCTATAAATAGATGACCATTACCGAACAAGAGCTGTACGGCTTATAATTGTTCGTTGGCGCTTATCTTACAACTCAAGCTCGGGTAATATTGCGGATTTTTACTTGTATTTGTCTTTTATTTAGTTTTCATCGAAGTTCATTTTTTTACTTAGTCATTGGAATATATTTTTTGTTGAATACATTCCTCTTTGATAATATTTATAGCTAGGACTGAGTGATCTGCGCATCTGCAATGGAAATGCATACACCGCGATCCAGTACTGATCTGTACTTCTGCTTGAGATATACTGTTTTGATACAAATGCAGCGGTTACACACACTACTACCAGTAATATGAGAGCTTGAGCGCATTCCTCGCGTAAGCAGTATATATTTTGAACTGGTAACCCGAATGTATCTTGATTTCTCCGTCCATAATAACTTAATATTATCAAAAAATATATATATCCAGATTTTTTTTTCATTTTTTCATTCTTGAGCTGCTAATTTTATTTTGGTAGCAGTTTAACATCACAGTGTATAGACGGGACAAATGGTAATTTGAGTTTTTTAAATTGAAACAACTGTAAAACAAATCTTAATAAAAACATTGTTCTAACTAGTATACAAGCAGAATGAAGTAATCGTAGTATGAACATTAATTGTATGGTTTTTAACGTATGAACAATCAAAGGTATGAATATCAATTGAGATATAATCGCTATAATATATTAAAATATCATAACATAACATAACATAACGTTTATTCGGCATTAAATAGCATATTGCAAATTATAGCTTATACACAGTATGTGATTGAGATAGCAAAGACATGGTACATGTATTTGAAAAGTACAACACAAAATGATGTATACAAATAGTGGGTAAAACAAAAAAAGAAAAAAGTCATGTCCAAATCATTCAATTACCTTTAGAATATTCTAGTTGATAAAAAATATTAAAATATCAAGCAATACTTGTATCTTCATTGTATTATCTGATTTAGTTATCTTTTATTTTATTGATGAGTATATTAAATGTGGATTTCGCGTTGAATGGAAAAAAAGGTTCAGAAATAGTATAGATCTCACACAGGCTTGTTCCATGTAGCCCTTCGCCGTTTAAAGTGCCAAACCTTCTTATATAAACCGGAATAAAACAGTTTCATCTCCGGCCATTGGGTGTGGGCATTCATAACTACTTTACGCCACACCATTTTAGTTTGTCCCTTTTTGTAATTTAATCAATTGAATTCACCGACGACGAATAATTTATATGTATCACAACTTGTGTGCAGTCTATGGTATTTTTATTGGCTCGTTTGTTGTTATATTGTCTTACAAGTTTTCTGTATAATATATGAACGGCTCTTGCAAAAGAAATTGATAACAGAGGCTTCTTAATGTGGATGAATCCCTAGTAGTAATAATCAAGTTTATACTCTTTTCTTCACAAATAGAACTATTGAATTGTTGTTGCATGTTTTATTTTCTTGAGCAATGAACGTTTAACGGAAATACAGAAATTGTATAAATCAAACATTTTAAGACTTCAGTACAACGCTAAAATATAGTCATTTGTGTAAGTAACGCTACACGAAAATAATGAAAACCTCGGCATACGGGAACTGAATCTTGCTGTTTTGTATGCGGTCACGAACGAACGCAGTTTAGTGTTTTTACTCGAAATAAGTTTTACTTCATACTGCCCTGAGAAAATACGCCAATCATCATTTAATGTAAAATATAAACGTGTGTTAGTTGAATTTATTGTTGGTTATTTCAGCGCAATCAGCAGCTGCATAAATAATTTGAAACATGTTGAGCGATATGTAATATAATTGAAATTAAATAAAATTATATTATATAACATTATTATCAAATTGTGTTTTATACAGTTTCCAATTTTGTGTAGTAAAATGAATATGCAAACATCTCCGTATTGAGTTCACAAATCTTATGCTATCGTCTTCACAAACGATTTGTCATTGCCTTCTCCAATAACGCTCGAGCGTGTTTTAAAACAAAGAGATAAACATGCGTGCGATGTAATTGAAACATGTTAAAGAAGTTTATGGAAATAGTTCTTGAACCGTGATCTCTTGAATTATACCCACGTGTTCCATAAAATAGAGAATTGAAACAGGCGAATCGTGTTTGGTAAAAAAAACGTCAGAACGTTTTCATATAACATTTTAATTTTATTAATTGAGAACATGTTATCACATGCGTGTTAGTAATTTCGTTTGAAAGCAAGATTTCAAACGTTTAAGATAAAACACACAGAAGTATAATATAAATGTTCGACAAAAAAGTGTTTATTTTTGTTTTTGATACTTTAAGGATCGGTTCTTTGGCAAATTATTTGTAGCCTGAACAATGATAGAGCAATAAATTTTAATATCTTTGCACCTTCAATAATTGTTGCATGCAAGTACAGGATTAATAACCTACCAGAAATATTTATATTGAAGATTCATCATGATGAAAAAAGTAAATTATGCATAAAATAAATTTAATTGCTCCGCAATATAAATCTGGCATTAGGCATTCACGTTTAACTTTTATTATGTACATGTTCAAAATAACTATAAAATCTTGTGTTTAATATGAATTAAAGTCGTTGCATATTCGAGTTGATTTTGCTTAATAATAACAGGAACCCAAATCTAGTCACTTGTTTCAAGATAGGTATCGTGCCAATATAATTATGCCCCCAGGGGTGGACATATAGTGATCGCATGTCCATCGCACAAGCATCTCGACCCAGTCGGCCTGGTACATGACCAAAGAACAATTGACGATTTTTAATTATTTTGTATTATTCACAACACATTTGATTCGAGAAATTTATAATAGTTTTGGGTTATAAAGATCGACGGAGGCGATATAACCTTTATTCAATGACGACCTGACAATAGAGAATAATTAACTTGATGATGGCCGAATATAATAAGAAATTATGTTATGAATTTCATTTAATTTTTATTACACAAATATAATTATGCCCCCAGGGGTGGACATATAGTGATCGCATGTCCGTCCGCCACACTTTGCGTTTAGGTTTCGAAAAATGCTCATACCTTCTATGTCACTTCAGATGTAACCTTCATATTTGGTATGCATGTGTATATGGACAAGGCCTTTCCATTCGCACACACATTTTGACCCCTTTGATCTTGAACTTAGAGTCCGCTATTTAGGTTTCGAAATCTGCGTTTAGGTTTCGAAAAAGCATTTTCGGGGGCATATGTCATCCTATGGTGACAGCTCTTGTTTTTGTTTTGAACGTATACACACACTAAACTTAAAATGCAGAAAACGTCATAAGAATCTGCAATAATGCATTGGAACAGGGAACGTGTTTGCAACACAGTTGATCGTTTACTCTGTTCCACATAAGATAAAGTATTGCATTTAATTATGTGTGTGCTCTTGACAAGTTAAAGTTCTTTCGCATATGACGGACCGAAAATTGTAAAGTAGAGAAGGTCATTCCAATGCAAGTATTTACGGCATTATTTTGAAACACTCAGACATTATGTTTTGAAATGTTATTAAGTCGTTTTCATGTTCTTGTTGTTTATATTAAAATTGAAAAGATATGCCTCACCAACTTCAATTATGATCAGTAAATCAATCAAGTGCTCTCACTTCATTCAAAGAACACAATTATCTGCAATCTGTATTGCATTTTACACAAAGGGGCACGTGGTTACCACTGAACACTTTTGAAGAAAGCGATCTCTGTTCATGATGGGGAACGCTTACTAAAAGTGGCAAATTCATTAAAAGGTAACATACACTAAATGTAAATCCGTATACGCGACATTCTATCGAGATTTCAAAAGCATGCACCGCAGAATAAAAATTTTAACATGATGTTACATGATTTTAATTTCGTAATAATAAACGTCATGCAGTTCAAAAGTGGTTGACGTGTATCGCCCATTCTTTAACTGCTATAATAACCAAGATAAAACAGGATACTAAAGAAGACCTAGATACATGCACATTCCTGTAAAACACTACGAAACGGGGCTATTTTAATCGGTTGAGACCACTAATAAACCTAATTACGCGTAGGGAGCCATCCTCAACAGAATATGCCGTATCTTGTTTGGCTATGATAATTGTTTAAGCAGTAGAGTTTCATATCCAATGAGCGAATTATAAATAGATTAGCGTTACCTATAATGGAATATAATTGTCGAAGTCACATCTAATTACATTAATCCATTTATCACATTTTTACACCTTTTCAACGAGCGATATGTGTCAAACCTCCACATTGATAAGCTGTTTTTTTACGTAATTGAAGACATTCTTCTTCATTAATCAGCATTCGTCTTAGCTGGCATGTCGCTTATAACTTGAACAAGCTATTATGGCGGGTAAAATGTAGTTGCTGCTAAAATAAATTATTGAAAGACCGAGTGAACGCATTAGAAATGTTAACAAATGCAGTCTTTCAAGATACGGATACTACAAAACCAAAAAATTAGTTACATTTAAACACAGGTACTTAACAAATGAACTGACAAATAAAGTCAATATGATATATTCGCCTGTCAAAATGATTAAATCGCCATGTTAAATGTTTCTTTCACTACTTGCATTACTTCGAATTACTCGTTGATAAATAACTACCGAATTGTTTTCGTTGGTTTGGAAACATAGGATTACAATGGGAATGCGTTTTTTCGGAGATATACTTTACTTTCAACATATTTTATTTCCAAGTAATGACATTATACAAATATATACATTGGTCCATATCGGAGATATACTATATTGATTACTGTCCGTTAGGGTCAGCTTGATGTACAAAACCTATATGTCCCAGATTCGCCCCAGTATTTGTTTGAAGACAGTCATTTATCACAGAAATACTTAGATACACACTGACAACTTAGTAACACACGCTTTCTTGTTTATTTCTCGTAAATGTCCTCGGATAACGAGGAGTCTGTTTTCCAACGGTATTTTCTTAAGAACAGACATGATAAACCACATTGCTTGTTTACACATGTTTACAAGCTTGTTCGTAAATTGTGACAGAACTGTAAATTGTAAAATAAAAAATATTTTCACAAATTTATATAAAGAGTAATTGCATTCAAATAAAAGTTCACCATCGTTTAAAGCATATAATTGAATAGTACATATTATTCAATTATCATGTTATTAGTTTGGTCAATTATTAATATATGAAATTCTTATTTAAATAAATGTTTGCATAACAAAATAACCTCACATAAATGTCTTCCAAATCAGAATGGTAATTGATAATACAAATTGCAATCAAGCGCAATAATTGCATGATTGAATATTATTGCAAAAACGTTCTAGTACTTTCTTAACTATATTTTGCATTTCTTAAATGATTTTTTATGCACCTGCATCGAAATTATTTATGGTTTCATTCATAGTGCCCATATGAGTTTGAATACAGGTTTAAGAAAACATAACAAAACGCAATAAAAAATAAGCCAGTACAAACACACCAATATGATATTCCTCCGAATTATATGTATTACAATAGCTGTTTGGAGACTAACTATTGTACTAAGTAACGTGCCAAAATAGACGGAATATGCAAATAATATCTTAATACAAATGCTTGATTATATTGAGTTGTGTTATGTCTGTTTTGGTTATGCGTGAAAGCATTTATCGACTCATTACGATTGTATTTGCTGAACACTGTGACCGTACACTATGTTTTAAAATAGTCTTTAGTAACATCTTAACTCCTTTATCTGCAGATCAAAATTATACTGTTTCTTACCTTTTTGGCCCTATTCCACTACGAAAACAAGCCCACGATTCGCTACGATTTATCACATTTATTGATTCGGGAAGACTCGTGACAGTCTACGATTCAGTTACGACACTGGTACGATTGAGTTACGACGAATCGTGGGGTTCGGTTGAAGCCTTGCGAATAGGGTCGCGACTTCACTACGATGTGTAATAAAGAATCTACTGCGACTGTACTACGAACGATGCAGATCAGTCACGACTAAGCTAGGACCTCACTGAACGCACCCATGAATAATGCGCCAATATCTATTGAATTTGATCATTCTTTACAATGTGACCTACATTCTTCTGTGTACATGTACATGTGTAAGAAAGCCTCCGTTCCTTTTTTTGGCGCCAAATCAAAAATGGAAGTTCGACGAAGAACAGCTGAAGTATTTGCCTTTCTTGCCATTTTTGAGTATAAACAAATTACCTCTTATTCATACAAAGCCCCAACAACTTAATAACTGAACAAACCAAGAAGCTCTGTGTATATACCACACCCATTCTCCGAAAATCGTAACTGTTTTGTAACTTAATCGCGAGAATCTTAGCGGGCTCGCAACTCACTTGGGGTGAACTCGTGAGAGTCTTGACAAAGTTGTAGCTGATTCGTAGACAGATCACGTGATCACCAATTTCCTGATTGAGTCACGAATTACCTACGATTCCATTACGACGCCCAAGAACGCACTACGACGCTGTTACGAGTCAACTGCGCTTAAATTTAGTCTTTGAGATCCTGGACAAATTTTAAACACGTTTAAAATCTAGCCACGACTTTTCGGGAGCTCACGAGTTGCAGAACTCACTTACGGCCGGCCCACGAATAGCTACGAATGAGTAAGGACCTTCGCCGATTTAGCTACGAATGTCCCCGACCTCAAAATATTGGAAATCGGGACAAATCATGGGGAATCGGGTCGTAGTGGAATACCCCTATCAAGCAATAATTTATTTGCATTAACATATATAAGATCGATTTAAAATTGAAACATTTTTAAGTGACCCACTTAATTTTCCTTTTTAGAGCATCAGTACAAGATGTACTTATTTTGAAAACTGATCTTGAGGTCCATAAAACTGTTTATTTCCTTCATGCAGCTGTGCATTTCCAGTTACAATATACATATTTTGCATTGATACGTATTTGTGATGAAATTGCTGATTGTTCATTTCCATTATAACATCAAAACATAACTCAATAAATCCCCTTGGTTTATTTTATCTCGGGAATACATAAAGATGGTTTGTTGATCATTATCCGCATGAATGGGGATTGTTCATTTTATAACTTTGGATGTCTGATATGTTTGCTCTGACTAAACGTGGTTTCTTTTCAAATCACGTTTATTACAAATTTCACCAACAACACAGGATTTTTTTCCCAAATGTATAAAGCGTTAGCATATATACTTGCAACAGATCACACAATCTTATTTCATAACTTTGAAAAAAGTTTCTTATTGAAACTAATAAATAATGCGTATTAACATTACTTGTTGCATATATTAAAAATATTCAGTGTAGTTCTCATATGATTAAATAGCTGTGGAATTTGTGTTTAAATGACCAGTTTTTGTTTGTATTCATTACTTCTGCCATATTACATATAATTATTTGACGAACCGCTATTATAGAAGTATGCGATTGCGCTAGCAAAGCTGCTATGCCAACTTTATATTTCGTAAAGAATGAGATGCTTTAAATAATACACGTATTTAAGAAAACCCGTACTCAAAGAAACAACCGCTGCTATGTTAGGCGTATCTCTAGTAACTGACTATAACAATAACAAATTGGGTACACTATCCCAATAAAGGCCGATGGCGTATAATTTGTTCTTTGAAGCAGATGTGTGATAGCCGCTTGTTCATGCAACATTAAAGCTAAAAATTACGATTCGTGTACTTAACTGCGGCGGACTTGTCTTGTTTTTTTTTATGATGTAGTATATTTTCATGTTAGATTTGTATCGCAGTTTATGTGTACTATGCAGTCATTTGGATAGACTTTCAGTTCAATTAACCTTTCCATGATTAGTAATCATTGTCATGAAGTGTTAGTTAGGCGCATTTGACAAGAACGTGCAATCGCGTGCTCTTCTTTAAAATATTGAGTGTTTTGGCAGCTCAAAAGTGATTACAAGTCGTTTAAAGCCTCTGCTACAACAAGCAACTTCAATCAGACGTGTCATTGAGATTTTGAATTCATATAATCATACTTATCAGATTTTTTCTGATCTATAAACACGGCCATGTATCAGGTCTTAGTATCAATAATGAGAGCGTTTTATGGCAATGTGTTTTTTTTAAACTTCGAACTTCATTTAGATTACATTTGAATCTCCCATGGCAAAGTTTGGACATGTTAACATAATGTTGGCAGATATATGTTAAGAAATTAAATGTTCAACATTAATGACAATTATGCTAGATTATATAACTCATATAAAGTATACTGTTTATTTTCACAAGCATACACTTGCTTGAAGTCAAATTAGTATATATGCAGGGTAAAAGTACTGCATACACAGGAAAAAACATTCGGAAGTGGTGTTTGTTTAAAAACACATAAGCTAATATTATTGTTTTCTTTTTTAATTACGTGCTCACTTTAGTAGCTTAATTTAAAAAAAAAAATCTTCTGGAAGAAAATATAACTTAATATTAAACCTCAGTTAAGAAAAAATGATCAAATACATATTTTAATGGTATATATACATATTTGAATATAAGTCATATCGATTTTAAAACTGTTTGTAAAACATGTTTGCACTCCTCTGAGGTGTAGAAGTATTGTGATGACTATGCGATATTATATATTGGAATTCATATTTGAAATAATGGCCAATACAATTTTTTATTTCTATTGAAACTTAGATCTCGTAGAAGAAAATATGTTGGTACATTTAATTCTGACGTATCGGTTTAGGAAATACGATATACGGTTTATTAGCACTAAGCACTTGTTATCTCATCTGTAGCTAAATCTAGCCAATATATACCTTACTTTGTTTTTAGAATTAGATCATATGATATTTACGCACATTATATTGCCACAAAAATAAAAACTTATCAGTACTTGAATGGGTATATATATTGACTTTTACAAAAAACAATGTATGCCTCGGAATTTGGCTGCATGTATCACTTAATGATACACGATATTCAAAGCAACCATTTCATTTTCAGTTTTATTGTTATGATTGTTCTGGTCATAAATGATATAACAGTATTAAATTATATTATTATATTGTTATCTCGTCTCAAATAACATAGCATTATCAATTTATATTTTAATGAAATATTTTTTGTTCATCAATGAACATTAACTATTAAAACACCTATAATAAATTCATGGTTTTCTCCTATACATAATGCAAGCCAATTTAAATGCAAATACTTACTTAACGTTGTGTCACGGAAAGTTGCAGCGTTCATATCAGCCAAATTAATCAGGCATCGTTGTACTTCCTCATCTGTCGGAATACATTCAACTTAATTTACAAAAGACGATAGCATTTTGGGCAGTCTGATTTATTGATCGTTGAATGGTTAGTTTGCTGTTTAATTGCATGTCAATCTTTTCCGACCAGTTTTAAGTACAATGTCTCAGAGGCGTTTCCTAAATGTTGTTGATTACACGACGTCTTAAAGCGAGACTATACGATTTTGTCAAATATTTATCAATTTATATAAAATGTGTAAAAACATATTATTCATATATTTCAATATATTTTAAAATAAAAGTTAAGAAGAACATGTGTCGAATTTGCGAAATAAGCCAGATATATAATTCTGAAATCGAAAATGCCTGTACAGTCGAATTCGCCAGCATGTATATCATGCATGTACGATGTTAATCTAAATTTGGTTTAACGGTTAATTTCAAATTTCAGCAACAATATATATTCCTACGACACTCGAACACTAACTCCGATCCTAATAAAAAGACGAATGCTTCGGTTATTATTAGAAAATATGTACGAAATATCTTCGTAACAATCGGCACGGGGCACTAATGTGTCTTTTCTGAAATTTAAGAAATTCGTCTTCAATGTATATTTTTTTTTGTCTATTTTGTGTTATTGAAACATATTTTTATCAATATATTACAATTTAACACATATAAAAATAGTATAGTCTCGATTTACCAATATGGATTATTCGAATTCATTTAATAATCAAAGCGCTGAAGGCACTGAAATTGTTCGCTATTGCAAAATTTTAGACGCAATTCATTTTTTCAAAATTAATCGCAAGTTTGCAATGAACACGCGCTATTCAAATTTATCAAGAGTGTGTCATAACGCACGGGTCGAGCTTTGTGTGCACTTTTTGTCATCCTATGTATTTCATAGAGATAACTTACACAAAATAACAACAACATGGCTCTTTTTAAAGTTCTGTAATCACCATCATATTAAATGAATATTGTTGGAATATTGCATACCTATCTCACTAAGAATATAATTTCATGATGAAAATTCCATGTACAAAACTTTTGATTGTTGACACTATATACAAATGCAAAATAAACAATAAGATAATTGATGAAAATAAATAAAAAATAAATTTGTGAGCAATACTTTTTACTCACGAATTAGGTAGTCATAAAGAAAGCCCTGTTGACCCGTAAATTGTTGTTTATTCATTACTAGTTACCCGAGCAGTTCACACAATGTCAACAACTCTGACCTAAACATAGGTATAGAGCACTAATGCGCTTTTTCGGCACAGCTGTTTTACTCAGCTTTTCATATTACTGACTTTTTTTATAACGCCGACAGACACGCATGAATATTTTCGAATATTTCATAGGCTGATTCGAGATACAACCTCTGAACTTTGGCTGCATCACTGTGTCTGTGCTCAGTGCAAAGGATGTAGCACTGTTCAGTGTAAGGAATTCCGGACTAACAATACTCTCTGTATGTTAAAACGACATCAATTGTGGCCCAGTTACAATTACGCGTTAAAATCCATCTTGCAGAATTTCAGTTTTGCTTTCAAGATGAGAAAACAATCATTACCGAAATAGCATTATCACGATAAGAGGAAATCGTTTAATTATCCAACCACAATGTTTGCCGTATTCGGTCAGCACGTCTGAAAATCGTTCCTGAATGTCTGGATAGGCTGCCGTTATTAACAAGTTTTCCATTTTAAATTCAATTTTGTATCAAAAGGCATTGTGCTCATATGTGTCATTTACAATTCGCAATGAGATTTTTAATGACCCTCGTCATGCGAAAAAGGGTCTTATTCCATCTGCGCCCATCATATATATAGCCCACTCAGCCTGCGCATCTCTCAGTCTGGTCAGGAGATACATAATGATATCATAACATATTGAGTGATTTTAAAGCGAACAGCATCGCCTCTGACCTAACTACGCAAATGCACATGTTGGGTTAAACAAACGCTGGCCGAAACGCATAAGACCCATTTTCGAATGACGCGTCTATGAAGGTGTAATTTAAATGTGTCGAAAAACTGCGTTTAAATCAAATATTAACATACTTTTTTTCGATAGTGAAGAAATATACTCATAATAAGGCATGTGAGGACACATATGGTGTGCACTCCCGTATTATATTTTGTATCTACTTACACCAAAGACCTATAGATTACATTATATTCTATAGGTATTTGCTTACACTAATGTATGCTTTGACAATGCTTACACACATTTCATGCGTTGAATATGCAACTTACACGTGAAAAAAAACAACACAAAAGTTAAACTTTTGTTTTCTTTTTATTTATTCATTTAGAAAAGTAAATTGCAATTTATATTTCCAAGTCTGCGTATACGCCGACTACATTTTTAAAAGATATTTCTTGTTATATTTAGTTGTTTTCGGTTTTGGCGATTATAAAGCATGTTTGATGTTGTCTAAAGTATGCCTATAGTAATTGGTGAACTCGTGTCCAAAAGTTAATAAATTGAGAAATGTGAATATAAACAAGCTTAACCTTCTACTAACCTTCTACTTATGCGTTGCTAGCATCCGTAAATAAAAAACAGCACCGATATCTGTTGAGAACAAAAGAACGTTTCCCAGAATTCCCCGCTGTAGAAGCATGAACGAGTTTACGAAACAGACCATTCGTATTATTATTTTAATTAATTGTTTGTTATATTCGGTTTTAGCGATTATGAAGCATTTTTGTTGTTGTCTATCGTATCGCTAAAGTTATTGTTGAACTCATGGTCTACGTTTTATAAATTGAGAATATAAACATGCGTAACTATTTGCGTTGTTTTATTAGTAGCCTAAGATTATGAATTACCTGTACTGCGTCAATTAGGTGTAAGTGAGAGCAAGGAACGACAACTCTGCGTGGAGATTGCCGTACAATTGTACTCTCCCTTGTTTATCGGCAGCCGCATCTTTTAATAGCCTCAGATTTATGAATGAACTGAGCAAAAATACTACTTCACAAAGACGCAGCAGAAAGTGGACTATTTTATTCATTCATAAACAATCTTTTCCGCGACATGTATAATACAATCATTGTGTATTGATTCTTTTCTATGAATGAATATAGTTTGAGTACTCAAACCTGTAGCATAAAGTATACAACTTTTTCTCGCGCGGATACGGCGTGTGTTGCGTTAGAAGGCTCTCCGTAGATAAGGCGAACCGACTTGAATTTTGAGCAACGACATTAGCTGGTCGCTAGGCGACCAACTAAAAAATCGGACATTATGTTACTTCCATTTCGAGTAATAAGTGCAATTGACAGTGTATCGTTATTTCGTTTTTGACGTTTCGATTTATTTTTAGCAATTAGCACGTAACGGAAATTGAGAGTTTCCTTAATCACTTCATTTTAATTATGTTTAATTGGTCTTTTATATAGCCCAGCATTAAAACAAGGACTATCTTTACTTCACGTTATTATCTTCGTCATAAATTGTTAGATATTTCGTCTTTTATAGATGTTTGAACTGTTAGAAAAAATCTTAAAGTCTGTTCAGCAGGCGTTAAGGTTCATTATCTCTCAATTTGTGTGTCCAGTCAATGTCGCAAATAATTTAAAAGTAACTCAAAATCTATTCCGTTCATTATAAAGGAATTTTATTAATTATGGATGTTTGACATATTTACTCAAACTCAGTGATTAGGCCTTTTACGACCTTATTGCGGCTTCCCGATCTATTTCACAGCGATAATCTGAATGTTAACACTAGATGATTCCATGTCTCTGACGCTTTTTACTTAAGTGCTCTTGTATGTATATAACTATAATGTTGTTAAATAGCAACTAAATAATCTTTCTCTTTTATTGCAATTTAATTCTAATTGCGATGCTATGATGTTAATGGTAAGTACACTTTAATGCTTAATTAAATTATACTGGGCCAAAATAAGCTTCGAAGTTCCTCAAAACCGTTTAAAGCACTTTCTAAGGCGGTGAACCCAGTGTTGCTCATGTTACCGTGTTTAAACGCGTATGTCTTTTCTAGCTAACATGCTTATAAGGTTTCACTTCAATAAATCATTTTGTATCGCTCCGTCGTTCATTCGATGCTAGTGCCTGTTTATAAAAAGTTCCTTTTCTCTTAGGGTTTAAAATCAATTTAGCGATCGCAAGCATGCTTTCGGTGATTATTTCCTGCATCCTATGTGTGTCTGCAACATTTCGGTGCATTGCATTGGGGATTACTCCGAAATATGAATGTTTGGGTGGCCTTTATGTAAGTACGGGTTTTTTTTATCGAAATTTCACTTCCGAAACTCTGTTTTCCGATGTGCTTGCCTTTGGGCGAATTTGTTAGAAATTGCGAGACCATGTATGTTTCATAGCATTTATTGAAAGACGACATTTTTATCTTTACATTGACACCGGTCTTTAAAAAATTGATATATAGGAAAAACAAGAAAAATGCTTTGAAAAACGGCAGTTTTATAATGCGACCCTATGAGAAATGAAATAAGTGTAATTCAACCTTAAAATCAGTTACGAAAATTTCCGCCTAGACTGGATTTTCGTTTAGAAGTCACTTTCGTTAACCGGATTATTCCATTAACGTGGAAAGTTTCGTCACAGGCTAATCTGGGACGATACTTTGCACACATGCATGTATCCATGTCAAAAGTGTTCTAACCTTTATTGCAATAAATAAACATGATATAAAGTAGTCGTATATTTTAACAGTTGCGCATTACACATTAGTAAACACAAGTGAAAGATTGTATTATTTTTAACACCTATTGTCCGATTTAAAGTATAATTTATTTTGTCAGTTGAAACTGGTCAAAACCGGTTAATTGTGTTAAGATCATTTACATCAAATAATAATATGTAGATCGTTTGTATGATAATGCTTACAAGCATTTCGTTCGAAGTGCTACTCACTTTGTTTAATTATCTTCTTACTGGTATTGCACCTGTTTCTTTATAAATCGAAACGATGTCTTGATCCGTCTTTGTCTTATTATCAAATGTATTAATTCCGAGATTTCGATATTGTAATATTTTAAAGGATTTATGGCCACATAGTAATTGATAATAGGTGTCTGCTCAATAACACAAAATATTCTAAAGAAGACCAGCAATCCTTTTGTTATAATTTCTTTCTATAACATGTGCCTGTTCTATTTGCAGACAAATTATTTCAATTTTTATTTTTGAAAAAGCAACCAATCGAACAAAACACTACAACAAAACTGTGACGTTGAAGACTTGTTTTTCAGAAAAAAATCCTTAATGAAGTGTTATAGATAAAAGCATACTGTCCAGTTTTTTTATTATTTTTGTATTCCTGTATACACGTTTCTCTAAAACCAATGCCACAAAAACTCATAATACAAAACGTAAAGCTAGCTTTAAAATTATCCGAAAGAAATTGTATTAGCTAGGCTAATGACTGCGAATGTTGTAGTTTGAAGTTTTTTTTAAAATTATACCCAACACTTTTGTTTTAATTTTCTCGGCATAATGCAATAATTATACATCATAAATTAAAAAACAAATTGCAATTAATTAATTGGGAATACTATAAACAGAGACCAAATCATCAAATGGCTGTGTGAAAATATATCTTAGTGAAACACAGGATCAGCCGAACACTGTATTCCTACAGCAATGTTTGATACTTCTCATATCAATAAATATTTTTTTTTAATATAAAGGAATACATTTCAAATAAAGTAAGACGTTTTGATTAATAAAATAAGGAATTATTGCTTTAATAACAAACATATATGGATTGATTGCTATGTTTTGTTCCGAGGCTCCAGATTTAAACAATTATTAAAAGAAATACCGGTTGGTAGAATTATTATCACTTTCACACATTAAATACAAAAAACTGCATTGTCATATAAAATACTTAAAAAATATGTAATTATTATTTACTTATTTCACCATCTTCCTTCGGTTAATAATATACAAATTTATTTTCAACAATTTCTAAATTTGAAAATCATTTGCTGTCTGACATGAAAACCAGCCACACCCTGACAATATTTTACTATTTTAATTGTTGTTATTTCATTTGTGCGCAATAAAAAGAAACATGCGAGCAGCTTATAAACATTTACAACCATAATATCCGAATCCTATTTTGAATCTTGGAAAGGTTTAAAGGCTGCTGGGATGTTTTTACATCATTGCCTCTACAATACGACAAGGGATTGTGCATTTAATTATACAATTTCTACGGGTGCAGCCATATTTGCTCAGTCATATAATTAATGTACTTGCAAGAGAAATCGACATGAAAAGACATGAGTTATGAAACATTTTTGCAAATAGACACTATTATTCAAATGACACTTTAAATTTAAAGGAAACGTATCTGATAAGTGCGTCTGTTAAGTAAAATTTTGAGCTATACCACGATCAGACAGTCGTAATTAAAGCATAATATAAATAGCACCTTAATTCCTAATTAGGACAAAAGAACAAATGCAGACTTCATATTAGGCTTTTCTCATGACCAATGGCGTATTAATCTAAATGCAAATTTCAAATACGAAAAAGCATTTTATGGGAACAGCGTACATCATCATCTTTTATTTCTGATTATGCGTTAAATAAAAGTAACAGTGACGAATGAATACAATAACGAAAATACATATGACCACGAATGAATAAAATAACGAAAATGCAGATAACCGCCTTTAAAAGAAATCAAAATGTTTATATAGGTGAAGAATCATTTGTGTAATGATAAGTCATCAGAAAATAGGAATATCGTTAAATATAATGTATTGCAAGATTTTTGATGATATTTAATTTGTATGTATAGAACTATCGAACTCAGATACATCACAAGGGACGAAACTATTTTGTATAACGAAGTCCTTATTGCCGGGCAAATTATCAAATGTAAAAATCTAACACAATACAAATGCACGTATTATGGCATAAAAAAATCAACAATCACAAGCACATGATAAAACTAAAGGACAACGTCTTGGAACGGTGAATCATTCAATGTTATTGGTAAGTTAAGTTTTGTTATCATTCAATGTTATTGGTTAGTAATGTTTTGTTTAACCCATGTATACATAGCGTCTAGACAAAATGCCTTGGCAAACAGCGTAGACCCAGATGAGACGCCGCATGATGCGGCGTCTCATCAGGGTCTGCGCTGTTTGCTTACAGGAATTTTTGTAAGAAATATTCTAAAAATAGAAAAAACATACCACAAACCCCTTAAATAGGAAATTGACTCATCTAACTTTTAAGGTCAGAAGAGTCCACTAGACATAAATGGGTTAACTCAAAATCTCATACTTGAACAATATAATCTCACAAAATATTTATCTCATAGCATCAATATTCCAACCAATACCGCTACAACACACTTTTTAATCAAATGATTATTTAACACCTTAATTAATTCCTTAATGATTCTTAATGATTATGTTTAAAGTTATGATTTAGGTAACCGATTTCGTAAACAAAAAAACGTAAATACATTACAAATATGCTCGTTTATTAAAAAAAAAACAACCTACGGAACAAGAGTAAAAAAATACTCTTAAGTTTAACAAGTATTTGAAAAATGAACAATGGTATAGAGCAGCTCCAAAGGGTCGTTTACTTTTCTTGTTAACATGACAAGAAAATACGTATACGGAAAATATATTAAATATATACATGTACATTCCGAACAAAATAGTATAAATTATGATTGCGAACCAAGTACATATCCTCTGGACGAAAGTATTCAAAGTCCTATTTGCTCAGTGTTTTACCATTTAGAAATATTAAGCTTATTTAACTACTTCCAATCCTTTATTTTATTGATATTATTATGAAATCTACAAAAACTATACCGTATACGTTATTTGCGAAATCATTTACAGATGTGTATTGAGATATGTAAAACAAATAAGATTTGGTGCCGAGAAAAAGAATCATGATTGTCTTAACCGGATCCGCTGAATAGCTATGTCCCAGATATATCGCGGTATTTTCTGTACACAAAAGCTAAGACAAACCGAAATGTATAACGAACAAAATAATGTGTAAATCCATTCGTTTAAAGAGGTTTTTTTGCTGCACTTTTTACTTTAATACGTAAGTGCCAAAGTCGTAGTTTTGTTTTATAACCTCGAATAAAAACGTGTTTTGTACTTTCTTCATGCATGAAAAAAATTATGTATTGCTTGCAACTGTTATTCAGTTCCGATTGATGATGCTGATGAGTTCAATAACAATAAAGCACATGGATCGCATACTAAAATGTTTCTGAAACAAATATTATTTCGATTATTGTATGGGTTTGCAGCAAACAGCTGTTTTGTGAAACAAAAGAGTTTATTCAGAATGTGCATCCCGCAAATGCTCGTTATTGTCCCGAGGCAGTTTGAGTTTATTGCCAGTCTCAACTACCAAGCATATTTGAAAGCATCACTAGAGCAGAACACAATAATTGTGTCAGAAAAACAATGCTCAATGTGAGAAACAATAAATCAATTATCAACATACGATTAAATGATCAAATAAATATGTTGTTGATCCGAATATACGGGGATGTTATACAACTTCTAAGTCATTGTTTAATTTAGCCTGACAGCAATCTGTATTCTGTGTCCGTACTTCATGATATGATGTTTAATAATGCGTTAAGAGAATACATTTAGATTTACCTTGGAGTTTTGAGACCTTACAGTTCAGAGAACACATCTAGATTTACCTTGGAATTTTGAGACCTTACATTATGTAACTTACTGCAACAATGTGTATCATTATTTTTCATTTAAAAAATGAGATCTATATTTGGTTACATTAAAATAAATGATGGACATGTTCGATTTACAAAATACAGTGTGAAAAATATTGGGAACAACGACATCGAAATCAATCCGTTTGTTTGTACAATATTGATTATCGTTTTATACTTATTTGCCAGAGTGCACAAAGGTTAACATTTATAGACAGCAGCATTAAGACAAATTTAAAGTTTCTGCGTAGTGTATGATATTTGTCATGGAGCGGTTCGGTTGCTGTTTTATTTCATGTCAATCATTGTTGATTAGTTTACGGTACAATGTCGTAACGGCTCTCCTAAATTTTGTTGATGAGATGAACGTCTGAACTATATTGATTAATCCCATTCATGCGATTAAAAGCGTTATGCACTATGTCTCGGACATAAACAATGCAAAATTCAGAATTTAGCTGTTGATACATGACTGCAGTTGTGATGACTGTTCTTGGAGTGGTGCAGAGGGCTTGTGTGATTTCTTATGTCAGACCCTCACCGATGTCCGATGCGATGAGATAACATGTAGCCAACAATTCCGAAGTTACATGCTGAGTATTGTCTGATGCTAATTTCGTTATTTAAGACTAAACTTCAGACATATTCTTCAACCAGAATGTAACTCGGCCGTCGATAATGTATTTTTTTATATGCGTTTAAAAAAAGACATACGACTCGCAGTAAATGTGCATGATCTTTGTGTTCAAACGATTCATTATGTGTAGTTCCTACTATCACGATGAATGCATTTCATTTACATGGTCTTAGAGAAATGTATTCATGCATTCAATATTGCCAGACGTCCAGACGCGCACCGGTTCCCCGTCAAATGCAAAATATACACATTATGTTTTAACCTTTTTCAGAATACAGCTTTCTCAGACTTAATTTATTAAGAATACGTAAATCAAGTTACGCTAAGCCTAAAAAGGCTCAATAAGCATGTGTGGACGTATTCTAGAAACAACGAACGTCAGTGCTGTTTTTCGCATTAGACGGCCTAGAAAATATGTCCATCATATGTCGGTTACAATTCTTTGCAACTACATATTTGAACAATCTTACGGCTACATATCATTGTATGTAGCTGTTTAGAGCATAATAAATATTGTCAAAAGTCCTTATCATTTGTCTGTTTGTGACGATTGATAAAAGAAATACGTTTTGATTTAGTATGTTGTGAAGTAAGACTCATTTCGTCAGATTACAGAAGGAGGATATATGGTTCGCAACATTCCTTCCCATCTCATCCAAAAAGCTTTTCGTTAAGCATATACAAGAATATATATTTGAGAAAAATTCAACCCTATGGCCGCTGAAATGCTAATATGCGGATGCGTTGATGTGTCCATCCTTTTTTCAATGACATTCCGAATTGTGTTTTACCAATGCAGAAATATTTTGACCAGAATTGGATTTATGTCAACATATGATGTACAATCTTTATTATCAGCATTTCCGCTAAAATTATGACATGGAAAACAAACAAGATGGAAAACAATTTGATCCCGTACATAACCACTCTCACAATACTGTGGATACATATTTCAGAGTTTTAGGAATGTCGAGCTAGTAGTTGTTAAAATCTGTGTGTATACCTTTTAAAACTATGATTTGTATTCGAAACTTGTGTGCATTGATTTGCGATAGATTACATCATTAGTCAGCGGAATTGCATTATTTGATTTTTATTTATTTATTTTTTTGTTTCGTCAAAAATTGAAGTCGGCGGGTCCGAAAATCATTTCCTTAAAAAATTCTGGCCTAACACGTTAAACCAAACTTCTATACGTTCAATGTTTTAAATGACGCCGGAAACGCACACAATAATTTCTCTATCGCAGCCTATTTGCTGCGTTATTTCTAGGCATTTTTGTTATAGAAACCTTTAGGAAACAAATTCTCCGTTTGAAATGTTTGTCTTGTCTGTAATGATAAATGAAACAACATGTTTAACCGACCTTAATATCCGCTCAGACGAGTCCACGTTTCGTTTTATATAACCGACCCCGTTGCCTCCGGTTCGGTGTCAAGTCTTTTCTCCGTGCCCATGGCTTGAGACGACAACAAAGACATCTTTTGACCCGTGGTGGCAATATTAACCATAAAAAAATAGTTGTGTCAATACAATCGGATAAAGAACAATGATAAGACAATAACTTCAAATTAATGCAAACATAAAATATCTAAGAATAAAGCTTTGTCTAATAATTCACGGTAACCTAATATGATTTTTTTTATTTACAAAACACAATTTGAGAAGTATACCATAACGTGTTCTGTCTTTCTTTATTCTTAAAAAAAACACTTAATTTATATCTTTTCCCAGAATTTATAATGATTTTTATGTTAAACATATACATTTCACTAAATCATTAAAGTGATAAACTGTTCATAATTATACAAGTTCTCCATTTGAATTTATGAAACCACGTGGTCGGTCAAACTGAATTCTAAAAATGCAAAATATTTTATATCTTTCCCAAAATATATACTGAATGTTATATTCTAAATGTAAATACGCCTAACAAGATACAATTGTCTATAATTAAATAAGTTTTCCTTTGAAAGGAAAGAGTTAAAGACAAATTTATGAAACCACGTGATTTAAATTTTAAATTGTGTAAACCATAGATAGACCTACCCTGATATTCGTAAACGACCGACAGTTTGCACGGGGCAGTGGTTTTTTACTTAGTGGACGAGTCTTTGTGTTACAGTAGACTTGGTAGGATGGGTTATACCATTGGGGTTTTTGGTTTCGGCGTTCCCTTAGGAAAATAGCCCTTGCGTTGAATAAGACAGTTAATTCTTGAGCGAATAAACATTATTTAACGTTGTAAAATAACCGATAGGGAAACTCGGCATGTTGACATTTTCTTATAATTGAAGGTTAAAAATACCAACAAACGAATTCGAATTTGAATACTGTAGGTTCATTTTGAAAGTATCTTCATCACGACTTGCCATTACAGTCTGCACTACAAATCAAAATACCACACCGTTTCCCTTGTATTAGTTTGAACAAAATCACCTTTCAAATTCTTTAAATTTAAGATAAAATTCAGCAATTTTAAAAGCGTGTGTGCTGATGAAAATGTTATCAGTTTTACAAAAGACTAAATTCGCACGATGTGTTTTAATAAATAACACACATTATTATCATTAAACTGGAAGCTTAAACATTTTTTTCATCCTTCTTTTTAATTAAAAAGTATAAAAAATATAATTGTACTGATTTCACTTACTCAAATAATCTACGTAATGTAGGATCATCATTTTTAATATGAATTGCAAAAGCACTTATCTTGCATTATTACACTTAGTGAAACAATCATTAGTTCCAATCTTCAATAACTATAAGTCAAACAGCTGTCTTAAAAACAAATATTTACCTACCCCTTAGTGGTTTTATTGTGTTGCTATTTCCTATTATCAAACGTATTTAACACAAGATAGGCAACAATTAGCACTGAAGAAAAGAAGCCCTCGAAAAACTGTTGTCTTAAAATGTGACAGAATATAATGATTTTATTCATGATCAATACTACATATATTGCATTGAAATACCTGTATATCAGACGTATTTTGTAGAAACTTAACACAACACAAAAGTCGTAGACATTACTCATGTTTATAAAACTGCTAAAACATAATAAGAACATTGTTTTTAAAATAAGTTATTATTGATGTGTCGATATTAATAATAAAGCATACGGAATGTAATTTTACCAGGATTTTTGTAATGACGATATTGAATGTCAATTTCTTTGATAGACTCATGAAGTAAAATCATTATTCACAATTTTGGTTTTCCGTTGATGTAATATTTGTTTAATAATTATTACAGAGAATTGCTTAATTTGAAGCAAACGTTCCTGCACGTTTCTCAACTAATTGCTGCTATAAATAGATGGACATTACCAAAAAAGGAGTTGTACGGCGTATAATTGTTCTTTTGCGCTCATCTAACAACTCAATCTTGGATTATATTTCGGATTTTAACTTTTATTTGTCTTTTATTTAACTTTTATCGAATTTCATTTGTTTTATTCTGTCATTGGGATATACTTTTTGTTGAATGCACTTTCTTTGATCACTTGTCGCTGCGACTGAGTGATCTGCGCATCTGCAATGGAAATGCATACACCACGATCTAGCCAGTACTGAACATCGGCTGCTTGAGATAGTAAGAGTCGTGTTCTGAGAAAACTGGGCATAATACATGTGCGTAAAGTGTCGTCCCAGATTAGCCTGTGCAGTTCGCACAGGCTAATCTGGGACGACACTTTCCGCTTTTATGACATTTTTGGTTAAATTGAAGTATTTTCTTAGCAAAAATCTAATTTAGGCGGAAAGTGTCGTCCCTGATAAGCCTGTGCGGACTGCACAGGCTAATCTGGGACGACATTTTACGCACATGCATTATGCCCAGTTTTCTCAGAACAAGACTCATAATTTTTCGATACGAATGCCGCGGTTACACACTCTACTATCAGTACTATGAGAGCTTGAGCGCATTCCTAATGTAAGCAGTATATATTTTGAACTGGTAACATTACTGAATCTAGATTTCTCCGTTCATAATAACTTAATATTATCACAAAATACATATATCCAGATTTTATTTTGTTGCATTTTTTAATTCTTGAGCTGCAAATTTTATTTTGGTATCAGTTTAACATCACCGTGTATAGACTGGGCTAATGGAAATTTGAGTTACAAAAATTGAAACAACAACTGTAAAACAAAACTTTATACAACATTGTTGTCACTTGTATAGAAGCAGAATGAAGTAATCGTAGTATAAAAAATAATGGTTTCTAACGTATGAACAATCAAAGGTATGAATATCAATTGAGATATAATCGCTATAATATATTACAATATCAAGCAATAATTGTATTGTCATTGTATTATGTGATTTAGTTTTCTTTTATTTTATTGATGAGTAAATTGACTGTGGATTTCGCGTTGAATGGAAAAAAAGGTTCAGAAATAGTATAGATCTCACACAGGCTTGTTCCATGTAGCCCTTCGCCGTTTAAAGTGCGAAACCGTTTACTTGTGTCCTTTTAAATTATTGATAATGTTTATTAATTATCTAAATTTAGAATTATCAGCAAAAATAAACGTTGATCTCATCAATGTTGCCGAAGGATTTCTATGTTTAAATATCGGTCAGTTGTAAAACGTTACACTTTTGATGTATATAAATCCACAAAAAGCTTATTTTACTTTTCCAGTTTAATTTTTTTCCGCCATGTTCACGCATGCGCAAATCTATGTATCTAGTATGTAGTATATTTTTGTATTGGATTTGTATCGCAGTTCATTTGTATTCTGCAGCCATTTAAAAAGACTTTCAGTTCAATGAACCTCTCCATGATCATTAATCGTTGCCATTGAGTGCTAGGTGCATTTGCCAAGAACGCGCAATCGCGTGCTCTTCTCCGGAACATAGATAAGTGACAGCTTATGAGGTATTGCTGTTCATTAAAAACCACTGCTTCAACAAGCAACTTCAATCAGACATGTCATTGAAATTTTGAATTCATATAATCATAATTATCAGAATTTTTTTCTGATCTATAAACACGGCCATGTACCAGTTCTCATAATGCATAATGAAAGCGTTTTATATCAATTGCTTTTTGTAACTTCGAACTTTATTTAGATAACATTTGAATCTTGCAGGGAAATGTTAAGGCATATTTTTGGCAGATATATGTAACGAAATTAAATGTTCAACATATTTGACAATTATGCTATATTATGTAACTCATATAAAGTATTTTTTGTTCACAAGCATACACCTGCTTAAAGTCGAATTCGTATAAATGCAGGGTAAAAGTACTGAATATACAGGAAAAACATTCGGAAAGGGTGTTTGTTTTAAAATATATTCGCTTATATTATTGTGTGCTTTTATTCACGTGCTTACTTTAGTAGCTTTATTGAAAAAAATTATTCTGGGCAACAATTAAACTTAATACTGAAGCTCAGTTAAGAATACAATGATCAAATACAATTTTAATAGTGTATATATATTTAAATATAAGTCATATCGATGATAAAACTGTTGGTAAAAACATTTGTTTGCAATCCTCTGAGGTGTAGTCGAATTGTGATGACTATGCGATATTATATATTGGAATTTATTTTGAAATAAGGGCCAATACAAATATTCTATTTATGTTTAAACTTAGATCTTGTAGAAGTAAATATCTTGGTACATTATCTTATGAACTATATTGGTTTAGGAAATACGATTTACGGTTTTTTAGCACTTAGCTCTAAACACGTATTATCTCATCTGTAGCTTACTCTAGCAAATATATACATAACGTTGTATTATAGAGGATATCACATAATATTTACGCACATTATTATACACAAAACTAAAAACTTATCAGTACTTGATTGGTAATATATATTGAGTTTTTCAAATAACAATGCATGCCTCGGAATGTGGCTGCATGTATCACTTTATATAATAATGATACATGAAATTTTAAGCAACAAATTCATTTTAAGTTTTATTTTGTATGATTGTTTTGGTTGTAAATGATAAAAAGTATTATATTATAATATTGGTATCTCGTATCAGATAACATAGCATTATCAATTTATATTTTAAATGATTAATTTTTGTTCATTAACGAACATAAACTATTAAAAATACTTATTAAAAAGTAATGGTTTTCTCATATACATAATGCCATGCCATTGAAATGCAAATACTGACTGAATGTTGTGCCACTGAAGAGTGCAGCGTTTAAATTAGCCAAATTATTCAGGCGTCGTGGAAGTTCCTCATCTGTCGGAATACATTCAATTTAATTTTCTTTGCAGTGTTAGTAATTGATCGTTGAATGGATGGTTTGCTGATCAATTGCATGTTAATCATTTCCGACCAGTATTAGATACAATGTTTTAGCGGGGTTTCTTAAATGCTGTTTATTACACAACGTGGTTTATTATTGCTTTAATAACAACATATATGGATTGATTTTTATGTTTTGTTCCGAGTCTCCAGTGTTAAACACTTATGAAAAGTAATACAGTTCAGAAGAATTTATATCACTTTCACTCATTAAATACAAAAAATGCATTGTCATATAAAGTACTCGAAAACTATGTAAAAAAAATGTAGTTATTATTATTAACTTATGTCATCATCATCCTTCGGTTGATAATATACAAATCCATTTTTAACAATTTCTTTATTTGAACATCATTTACTCTCTGACATGAAGTCAAGACGAAACCCTGAAAATATAATACCATTTTAAATTTTATTTCATTTGTACTCAATGCAAAGTAACATGCGAGCAACATATAAACATTTACAACCATAGCATAATATCCGATGCCTATTTTGAATCTTGGAAAGGTGTCAATGCTGCAGTGATATTTTTGCATCATTGTTTCTACAATGCAACTTGGGATTGTGCATTTAATTATCCCATTTCTACGGATGCAGCCATATAATTAATGTACTTGCAAGAGAAATCGACATATCAAGCCTTTTTACAAAGACACGAGTTATCAAACTACTTTGCAAATAGACACAATTATTTAAATTACACGTTTAATTTAAAGGGAACGTATTTGATAAGTGCGTTTTGCGTATGTAAATTAAAACTTTGAGCTATAATACGATCAGACAGTCGTAATTAAAGCATACTATAAATAGCACCTTAATTCCAAATCGGGAAAAAAGAATGAATGCATGTTTCATATTAGGCTTTTCTAATGAACAATGGCGTATTAAATTTTAAATACGAAAAAGCATTTTATTGGAACAGCGTACATCATCATCTTTTATTTCTGAGTATGCGTTAATTAAATGGTTTATTCGATATATACAATAGACATACATCCCCCATAGTAACATATAAAAAGGCATGACATGTGATCAGTATTGAATTTCATAAGTTGTTAAATAAAGTATAAATAAATGAAAAGGACCAGAATGTTTTTTTAATTACAACATGAAGAATCAATTTAACAATTAATGCTATAACGATAACAAAAAAACAAAAAAAGCGAATCTAAAAGAGAGCGAGAAGTTAAGTTTGAGTAATTAATTTTATATACAATTAATCATAATAATATTTATACAGGTTTCTTTGACTAAATGCTTTATGTACATACATAGCTTCTGTTGGTACTTGTATCATCCGATTGCATTTATTCAATAAATGTTATCATGTTTGGTCTTTCCCAGTAATATGTATTCATATACAATTTCCTAATATCCTAGGAAATCCTATAATTTCCTAATAAAAGTAATAGGGACGAATGAATACAATAACAAACAGACAGTTTACCGCCTTTAAAATAAATCAACATGTATATAGAGGTGAATAATAATTTGTATAATGATAAGTCATCGAAAAATAGGATTATCGTTACATATAATGTACCGTAATTACTCTATGTTTTCGGACACTTAATTTTTTTTCGTGTCCGAAAACTTAGATACGAAAAATATTCACAAAATAAGGTGTCCGAAAACTTAGAGTCGAAAATTGAAGTGTCCGAAAATAGCGTCAATTGTATCAACGACTACCGGTAATAGCACGCGCTTGTAAAATACCATGCCGTGTAGTATACATAACAGTTATATATGTTTGAACTGCATTTTAAATAATTTTAAATGCTTAATTCCTTTGACAGAATGTTACTACAAGGTTGTACTTTGACCAACGAGTTCGAAGATGAGTATGTGATGTACCGATACTCGCTAGTATGAACCTGCAATTAACGCAATAAAAAAAGCAAACTATGAATTCTTTGTTCGTTCATTTCCAATAGTTGTTGTCTTACACCTTCCAGTGTTCGTAAAATTTCCAATAGGGTGCATCACACTTTGAAGCGTTTAGTATTTGTCACAGTTATTTTACTGAGAAAGGGTAGTACCATTGCGGTAGATAATTTAATTGTTAATTGGCACTACCCCTGGTAATTGTCATAACGCTTATGCTATCGGGCGAAACCATTGTTCAATTTACAAGATTATTTACCCAATAACGCAAATGTAATTGTCCGTTGCCCTCAGGCATGCATCTGCCATGTTTTATGAGGTTAATCTGGTTGTAAAACCCCATGATTGAAGTGTCATTAGATATCGAAAACAGGACCGAAATTTGGTAAAATAGCGCTGTAAAATATACTGTCCGAAAACTTAGAGAAATTAATTATGGACGAAAACTCGTGTGTCCGAAAATTAAGAGTCGAGAAAAAATATTATTTTTGCTGAAAAAGGGGTGTCCAAAAACTTAGAGTGTTCTTAAAACATAGAGTAATTACGGCATTGCAAGATATTTGATAATACTATATATATAGAAATTGTGAATCATTTAATATTATTGGTTAGCACTGTTTTGTTTAACTTAAAATCTCATACTTAACCCATGTACTATCACAAAATATTTATCTCATAGCATCAATATTCCAACCAATAACACTACAGCAAACTTTTCAATCTAATGATTGTTTAACACCTTACTTCTATTCTTAATGATTCTTAATGTTTAAAGTTATGATTAAGATTATCGATTTCGTATTAAAAAACACGTTAATACATAAATAATGCTCTTTTATTAAAAACCCACGGAACAAGAGTAAAACATACAGTTAAATAAAGTATTCGGAAAATGAAAAATGGTAGAGAGCAGCTCCAAAGGGTCGTTTACTTTTCTTGTTTACATGACATTAAATACGTATACGGAAAATATATTAAATACATACATGTACATTTCCAACAAAAAGTATAAATTGTCATTAAAAACACATCATCTAGACGAAAGTATTCAGATCATATTTACTTAGTGTTTTACCATTGAGAGATATTAAGCTTATTTAAAGTAAATGCAAAACTTAAATATTTATACAGACACAAAAATTGTTTAGATTTAAATTCTAGAAAACTTTTAAGTTCAGCTCTTTTACAATGTCATTTTGATTAATGTTGTTCATCTTGGTTCCATAGTTTAAATAAAGCTCAAACGAAAAAAATACAAATTATGCAAAATAAAATTATCAGATTTATTAAAGATTACGAACCAAGAACCTCCATTACCAATGATGATTTTGTACAATTAAAAATTTTAAATGTGGAAAACAGAGTGAAACAACTCAAATTAAATTATATGCATAAAATTTATTATGGAAAATGTCCTTCATATCTCAGCAAGAACATTGAAAAATCATCAAGATCTGGAAAAAGTAATTTCATAATACCAACTGTGACAAATGCTTATTTAAAAAAAAAAACGTTCAAATACTCTGGATCTACAGACTGGTATTCCCTTCCAGAGGACATCAAAAAAGTGGAAAATTTTGACAAATTTAAAAGAATGGTTAAAAAAACATCTTCAAAACAAACAAACTGAGATAAGCGAGGATATATATATGTTTAATTAATATAAGAATATGACTGTAATATACAAACAATTGGAATCTGTGACATATACTATTTGAATTGAAATGTATCCATATTTGCAATTATATGTATTTAGTTAAGCCTCATGTTTGGTAATGTTTTTATTTTTTGTTATAACATTGGTTTAGTTGTCGGATTGAGACAAAACGCTAGGTTATTCACATGTTTTCTCTCAATACCAAAGTATATGTGTGTAAGTTAGATCATATAACAACTTGATCTTTTTTTTCTCGTACTTTTAATGGGCCCCATTGGAAATAAGCTTTTAGCTTAATGGGTTATCCATAGGTCAAATATAACATTTCAATTGATAACTAATTTTTATAACTGTTATAATATATATAGATTTGAATTTATTTAAATATTTATATATTTTTTGATAAATACAGCTGTCAGAATAACATTGGTGTAACTATGTTTTTATGCTTGTATATATTGTGATATTGTTATATGCGTTTGACCTAGAATGTTAATAAATATAAATAAGTAATTCCAATCCTCTATTTCATTGATATTTATATGAAATCTACAAAAACTATACGTCATTTACGAAATCAATTACCGATATGTATTTGGACATGCATAACATTACGATTTGGTGCCGAGAAACAGAATCATGATTGCCTTAACCGGACGCGCTGAATAGCTATGTACCAGATCTATCGCGGTATTTTTCTGTACACAAAAAGCTCATACAAACCAAATGTATAACGAACAAAATATTGTGCAAATCCATTCGTTTAAAGCTTTTTGCTGCAACTTGTTATTTAAAAAGTAATGGCTAAAGCTGTTGTTTTGTTTTATTACTTCGAATAAAAACGTGTTTTAACATTTCTTATGATTTAATGCATTGCAAAAAGTATATGCATTGCTTGCAACTGTTATTCAGTTCCGATTGATGATGATAAGAAGCTCAATAACATTAAAGCACATGCATCGCGAACTAAAATGTTTCTGAAACAAA
Source organism: Dreissena polymorpha (assembly GCF_020536995.1). Classification (NCBI taxonomy): domain Eukaryota; kingdom Metazoa; phylum Mollusca; class Bivalvia; order Myida; family Dreissenidae; genus Dreissena; species Dreissena polymorpha. Next base: position 33,831,571 of record NC_068356.1, read on the forward strand.
CATAATTTCGATTTTTGTATTGGTTTGAAGCAAACAGATGTTTTTTTGATACAAAAGCGTTTATTCAGAATTTGCATCCCGCAAATGCGCGTTATTGTCCCGAGGCAGTTTGAGTTTATTGCCAGTCTCAACTACCAAGCATATTTGAAAGCAACTGTCTAGCATCACTAGAGCAGTACACAATAATTGTTTCAGCAAAACAATGCTGACTGTGAGAAACAATAAATCAATCGTCAACTTTCGATTAAATGATCAAATAAATATGTTGTTGGTCCGAATATACGGGGATGTTATACAACTTCCAAGTCCTTGTTTTAATTAGCCAGACAGCAATCTGTAATCTGTGTCCGTTCTTCATGATATGATGTTCAATAATGCGTTCAGAGAATACATCTAGAATTATCTTGAAATGTTGAGACCTTACATTATGTAACTTACTGCAACCATGTGTATCAATTCCTTTTTCATTTTAGAAATGAGAACTATATTTGGTTACATTTAACCAAAATGATGGACATATTCGTTTTGCAAAATACATTGTTAAATGTATTGGGAACTACGGCATAGAAATCAGTCCCTTTGTTTGTACAATATTGGATATCGTTTTATACTTATTTTCCAGATTACACAAAGGTCAAAATATATAGACAGCAGGATAACGAAAAATTTATAGTTCCTGCGAATTGTGTATGATATTTGTCATGGAGCGGTTCGGTTGCTGTTTTATTTCATTTCAATCATTTTCGACCAGTTTACGGTACAATGTCTAAACGGCTCTCCTTGATTTTGTTGATGAGGTAGACGTCCCAACAGTATTGATTAATCCCATATATGCGATTAAAAGCATTATGAAACATGTCTCACACACAACCAATGCGAAATACAGAATTTAGCTGTTGATGCATGACTGCAGTCTCGATGAATGTTCTTGGGGTGGTGGGGAGGGCTTTGTTGTTTCTAATGTCATACCCTCACCGATCTACGATGCAATTAGATTACATGTAGCCAACCATTCCGAAGTTACATGCCGAGTATTGTCTGATGCTAATTTTCTTATGTAAAAATTGTTTTCATCTTAATTTCAGACATATTCTTCAACCGGAATGTAACTCCGCCGTCGATAACGTATTGTTTTCATTTGCGTGGAAATTGAAAAAAAGACATACGACTCGCAGTAGATGTGCATTATTTTTGTGTACAAACGATTCACTATTTGTAAATCCTACTTTCACGATAAATGCATTTCAATAACATGGTCTTAGAGAAATGTGTTCATGCATTCAATAATGCCTGACGTCCAGACGTGCACCCGTACCCCGTCAAATGCAAAATAGGAGCATTCTGTTTTGTCCTTTTGCAGAATACAAACTTATTTGATTAATAATGCGTAAAACAAGTAACTCTTTACGTACAAAAGCTTAATCAGCAGTTGTGGACGTATTCTAGAAACAACGAACGTCATTGCTGTTATTCGCATAAGACGGCCCTATAAAATAGGCCCATCATCTGTCGGTTACAATTTTAGTAACTTCATATTTGCATAATCTTTTGGCTATTTATCATTGTATGCAGTTGCTTAGAGCAAAATAAGTCTTGTCAAAAGTCCTTTTCACTTTTCTGTTTGTGACGATTGATAAAAGAAATACGTTTTGATTAAGTATGTTTTGAAATAAGGCTCATTTTGTAAGATTACAGAAGGGCTGATATATGATTGGTCACTTTCCTTCCCATTTCATCCAAAAAGCTTTTTGTTAAGCATATACAAGAATATATATTTGAGAAAAAGTCAACCCTATCACAGCTGATATGCTAATATGCGGATGCGTTGATGTTTCCATACTTGTTTTCCATGACATTCCGAATTGTGTTTTACCAATGCAAAATTATTTCGACCGGAATTGGAGTTATGTCAACATATGATGTGTAATCTTTATCATCAGCATTTCCGCTAAAATTATGACATGGAAAACAAGCAAGATAGAAAACAATTTGATCACGTACTATGGAACGCAAAACTGCCTTTTGTTGTAAAGTTGACATTATGTTGGGTTAAGTTCGCATTATGTTGGGTTAAAATGACATCATGTTGGGTTAAGTTGTTATTATGTTGGGTTAAAGTGACATTATGTTGGGTTAAGTTGGCATTATGTTGGGTTAAGGTGACATTATGTTGGGTTATGTTGGCATTATGTTAGGTTGAGTTGGCATTATGTTTGGTTAAGATGACATTATGTTGGGTTAATTTCGAATTATGTTCGGTTAAGTTGGCATTATGTTGGGTTCAGTTGACATTATGTTAGGTTTAGTTTACATTATGTTTGGTTAAGTTCGCATTATGTTTGGTTAAGTTGACATCATGTTCGGTTGTCATTAAGTTATGTTCATTCGGATTTCTTCGGTACAGAAAGCATAAAATGGCGGATCGTTTCACACGTGCTCTGATATAATACGGCATAAATATTATATAACACGTGATACATGTTGAGTGGTTTTTACCTTTTGTCTTTTTTATGAGTGATGTAGTGTTTTTTCAAGATGCTTATAAAAATGTTGTTTTTTCTAGAACACCCATTATAATAAATAGGAGGTGAAAAAATATGGATATCATTTTGCTAAATAATGGATTACACAGATATGTTGATGCATTCAAAAGGGAAAAAATTACGCCGGATATCTGTCACTTGTCAATGTATGAGTTTAACTGTTAAGGAATCGAAAAAAGGCATGACGTTATGAAACTTAGGACTGCATGTGTGCAGTTTGGCAGCGCGAACCTCCAAAGTCGGATTCAAAAGCTGGACCACATTACTTAAATATTCCTAAGAAAATACTAAAGGACATGCTGGACATAGGTTTTACTATTAAAGACATTTCGGCTTTATTTGCCATTTCTGAGAGAACAGTTTATAGGCGAATGGCGGCTTATGGTTGAAGAAGTACAATTTCACTGATGTCAGCAACGAAGTGCTCATTGAAACTGTTATGAAGCATATACCAAGCAATACCCACGATGTGGAGAAAAACTTCTTAGAGAGATACTTCGACAGAAAGAATATTCATGTAAGTAATTTTATAGACAGTGATTAACATTGTTATACTATTGCCGCTTGTTGCCAGTGTAGTTTGCTTTAAAATCATCCAGTTAAGTTTAAATCTAAACAAAAGGATAAAGATGGTCCTAAATCGCTAAACTGAATACTAACATCGCGAGACATGCTGTTTAAAGATTTGCTGACATTAATTCTATTTTACTCTCGTGAACGCAAGTGGCCGGAATATATTGCTTTCTTTCAGTAGATACAAATCAAATAATAATCCATGCTGTATAAAATGTTCTTTTTGGTTCATAAACAAAGAGGATTTATTTTTTCCCTGAATTCTAAATGTAGCTTCCATTTTCGTATTATTCCACTGACCCGAAATATTGTTATTTATGTTCTTGTTTATTGCTGGTAGAGCACAGCCTAAAGACCATCTGGCCAGATTGGTAAAGGCAATATTGACCCCCCCCCCCCCACCCTAGACAAATTATTCAGAGAACTGACCCGAATTATATAACTAAAGTAGACTGGCATCCACAAAAATGTTTTATTGAAATGGGCCGAGTAGTAGTATTACTTTTAATCTACTTTAGCGGTCTTAACCTAACCCTGCAATCGACGGGAACAATTGGCAGAACACCACCAAAAGATTAATATCTTTATAAAGTTTCTTAAAATTGGCCAGCTCGTGTATTTATAATTATTCAATTACTATTTTATCACTTTTTCAAAAAGTGAAATTAGTTAACACTTCTAATTTATTAGTATTTAACAGTACTGAGCGTAAATATGTCCTTTAACCTAACCGTATACATAATCAAGAAGTCGTGTATTCGAATCATACTTCAGTTTCCTACCAGGTACGTTTAATTAACATATTCAAACAATGAAATACTACTTTTAAAATTGTAAGCTTGTTGTTGCAGATACAGAGATGGTGCCTTCGTGATATTCTTCAATCTCATGATAAAAATGGAATAAGTAGCAGAAAACGTAGACGCCTACATAGACACGTTTATCAAGTTCAAGGCCCAAATCATGTCTGGCACCTTGACACAAACCAAAAATTGAATCGATGGAATATTGTTATAGCAGCTGGTATTGATGGATTTAGTAGAATTATCATGTATAACAAGGCATTAGGTAATAACACGTCAGAGTCCTTACTACAACTTTTTACAGGGGCCATTCAAAAATTCGGCACACCTTTTCGAATAAGAACAGAAATGGGCATGGAAAATGTAAAAATTGCAGAATTTATGCTTCAAAAGAGGGGCATTGGCAGTGTGGTAACTTGAAAAAGCGTCCATAATCAAAGGAATGGAGACGTCTAAGACGGAGTGCTGGGATTTTAATCAGACTTGTATAATTTCATGAAGGATGAGGATGTCTTCGATATAATGGATCCTCTGCATATCTGCATGTTAACATGGGAAGAAAAAAAACAGAGTCTTGCCACGTGGTGTGAAGCTTGGAGTACACACAGGCTGCGAACTGTGCAATCATCCCCAATCCGGCTTTGGATAGCTTGCATGGCGAATAATCCAGTGTTCCAGCAGGCGCACAGGGCATTCTCGACGGAGAGAGCGAAACTGTTGTCCCAGAACACGACAGTCGACCAATATTTACCAGTCCCGTAGTTCACATCACTGATCATTGCAAAGAGCAACTCGAGACACATTGTCAAATAACTTGATCAGCAATAACCATGGAATCGATAAATATGAAAGGTCAATATATATCTTGAATTTTTCGAATAATTAAATATATGTTGTGGCATACAGCTGATAATGTAACTTATTTTGCCAACAAATTTTCTGAAACAACATGACTTGAGGAAAAACTAAAAATGAAATGATTGAACAAAATATTTGAAAAATTATGCTTAATAAATGAAAAAGTATACGCAAATTGTCTTAACTATATTGTTTGTTGTAAGTTTCTAGTTTACATTCAGAAAAAACAAACATAATGGAGACTTCAAATATACGATGCATGCTAATTACGCCTTGAATAAGGAACAATGCCACCAACCAAAGAGATATTATCTTAACTATCGTTCGACGCGCATTATTCAAGGCGTAATTTTTGCCATTCCTGCCCGCATACACTATGTAAAATCCATTATAATTCTGTTTCCGTGATCATGTTGTTATGATCATAAGTAATTTTTCATACATAATTTGCGTTTGGTTGGACCCTCATAATGCTTATTAATGCGCGTCGAATTTGCTATTTGAGAATAAGATACCTGTTACTAGTATTCATGTATTTTAACAGATTTTGTGTCTCTTCAAAAGCAAACAAGATGTGTTTGTAAAACATAAGCCCCTCGCCGCTTTTTGACATTAAACATAGGACAGTAACTTCAAAATTAAGATAAGGTTTTGTTACTTGAAATTGATTCAAAGATCTAAATGGTTAATAAATTATATCCGTTTTCATTTTTTTAAACAAATGGTAATGATTCTGATTTGCATTCAGTAGAGTTAACCATATTTTCATTTAAAAGAGCTCAACACAAAGAACATGTTCATCAATGATAAAGTTCCAAAGTAACTATCTTGAGTAATTTAAAAAAAATCATTGCCGATGTGAAAGGTTGGCTTCAGACCAACAACAAAAAGACAAATCCTGGTCGGAACAGAACAATGGCTCATCTGCAACACCCGTAGCAAAAGACAGAAAACTGTTTAGAGATATTCCTTCCGTCTTCCACTGGCAACTTCTCTTGCAGTCTTAACACATTTTCCATACACTCTCTTTTTTACAACAGCATTATTTGAGCCATTTTCACTGAACACAGGCTTCAGAATGGTTTTTATTTCTTCACTGTTAGCGTCACACTGGTTGCATGGGACAGGAACTCCATTGATGGCATTCGCTTAACGGTTTAACCATCTTTGGACATATTATATAAAACATGTTTGAAATCAGATATTTATATACATATACATATGAATGAAAAAATAAACACGAGTTTTTCAAGACCCCTACAATTGCGGTTAGAGTGAGTAAAGCTAAGAATTGAACAGATCATGTTCTTTGGTAGAATAAAATACAATGGACACCTCATTGTTCATGATGGAAATTTGATAAAATGATAAGTAACAAGAAATATCTTTAAAAAGATATACGGCGTTGATGTTGTAATGTTTCCGACCAGTAAAAGGAAATGGAATGAAGCGACCATGTATTTTTTATGAAGGTAGTGAGTGATAATTAGATAATATATTTTACTGTATTAACAAATAAGAAATGAAGAACAAGAAGAGGTGAAATTGTATGTTCTATTGTCAATAAGTATTGTAATGACAAGGTTTGCATAATTGAATGAGTAATACATTAGTTTCAATAGGAAAAAGCAACATATTCGCCACTGAAATACTATGAACATAATGTTGGATTGAATTAAAGATAATGTGTTATAATGTGTAAAGATGTAAGTAGAATGTAAACATAAAAGACTCAATATTGCAAGCATCATAGTGATATGAATTTTTGAAGAAAGACAGAACTTTATATAAAAAATGAACAAAACAAAGTACAAACAAACATATTTACACTAATAAACCAAATATGGATTGGAATAAATCAAAGACATATATATTTCCAACAACTATATATGTCCTTAGTATCGGGGGCTACCGCCCCCAAACTCCCGCTTTGTCGATAGTGGTAAACAACTTCGTACCGGTAAAGTTTCTCATGAGAAACCCAGTTTCTTGGGATTATGCGTCGAACCGCTTGCCATAATTAACCTCCAGTTGTCTCCGATTGCTTGGTACACGCTGGCGGCATATGTGTAAAATTATAAGAAATAGGCGTGAAACCGTGAATGTTACTCCCCAAGAACATTTTTGAACAATGTTCAGACAATGCTCAGTAATATTCTACGAAACTTGTAAGAAACTTTTTGAGGAATGAAATAAGTAAAGTAATCGGTCGACATTGGTCTGAACACGTTCATAAAAAATTTAACTGTTTATGAAATACATCTTTAATTGTAAATATTATTTTGAGACTAAAAATTGAAACAAATTCAGATCAATCGTTACATAATACATTGTTACAGCATTAAATGAGTTTTAGATATTCAGTTCCCTTGTTCGCGCCTCAAACGACTGTACGGTACAGTTTTCTATTTTAAGTATGTCTGTGATATAGTAAGCAATCATTATGGTATAAATAAAAGTTTTATCTCTATTGATAATGTGTAATAATGTATATTCAATCGTAAGATATCGGCATCACTGCAAGAAAAACTTATGCACTAAAGACTTTGCAAACATATTTCAATAACTTTAGATATCTGCAAAAATAAAGTTCTTAACGGCGTGTTTTCATTCTGTCCAGCCCGTGTGTAATCATATGTGAACCCCATTGATCCTGCGCCCTGAATAATGTGTGTCCCGTATTCCAAACGAGCAAGTTTACGCGTAATTCTGAAAACCTAGGTTCTCTGAGAACCTAGGTTCTCAGAGGACCTAGGTTTTCAGAGAACCTAGGTTCTCAGAGAACCTAGGTTTTCAGAGAACCTAGGTTTTCAAAGAACCTAGGTTCTCAGAGAACCTATGGTTCCCAAATGAAAACCACGGATATGGCAAGCAGTTCGACGCATAATCCCAAGAAACTAGGTTTTTCATGAGAACTTGGGTTCTCATGAGAACCTAGGTTTTCAAATCAGAACCTAGGTTCTCATGAAAACCTAGGTTCTCATTTGAAAACTTGGGTTCTTGAAGCCATGTGCAATCTTAAAGCGAGAACCTAGGTTCTCATTCTGAGAACCTAGGTTCTCATTCTGAGAACCTAGGTTCTCATGAGAAACCTAGTTTCTTGGGATTATGCGTCGAACCGCTTGCCATATTAACACGCATAGTGATATGCAGGAAATTGCTTCAGCACTGTCTTATTATGCGAGTAAAAGTTCAATCAACCCCGGTATTTTCGGAACTGAAATAAGTAGAAGATAAATTGTAATGAAATATATATAATATCCGTTGACCGACTTATCTGAACTATGTTGCTATTGTGTTATGTAGTTTGGGGGATTTTTATTTTACCAAATATACTTTTTTTTAAACTTGACTGCTAATAATACGGACCAATAATTTATGAAAATGATATAAAACGATAGAGTACCGACCTTGTTTTGAATTTGTTGCAATTACGCAGTATTCACTTTTGCATTAAAACAGATACAATTTTTCTTAACTCAAAACTTAATTCAATCTCTGATGCAAATATTTTAAGCTTGAGTGCACGCATTTATTCTGAAAGAAACAAACATTACAAGTATTATGCATTCACATATAAATGTTTACAAATATAGTTTTTATCTTTTTTTATACAAACGATAAAATCGATTAAAATGTGACTAAATGTTTACAAATAGTGTTTTTATCTTTATTTAGACAAACGATAACATCGATAAAAATCTGACTATAAGCAAAATATTCAAAATTTTGAATAACAGAATTTCTAACAAATCGATATTTATGTTCTCAACACAAAACATAATAAAACATAAGAGGTTACCGCACTATTTTTGGACCAAACGTTTATCATGTAGGACTTACACAAATATTACAAAATATAACAATTCCGCTGACTAATATGCAATATATCGCATAGTTTAACTCGGTAGTACACTATTTATAAGCTCGACATTCCTCGTAATAGTAGAAATTCAAATAATGAATCGGTTGTAAACAAAAATTATGCACATTTATTGCGAGTCGTATGTCTTTTTTCGATTTCATCACACATGCAAATAATACGTTATCGACGATGCAGTTACATTCTTTTTTGACGTTATGTTTGAAATTAAGATGATAACACCTCTAAAATAAATTGATGATGATCTTACAATAATAATCTTAGCAAGTGTTGGCTGCATGTAGTCTAAGTGGATCGGGCAGGGTTGAAGGTCTGAAATGGGAAAGCTCAAAAGCCCTCCTCAACTACCAAATAATAATGGACAAAACTGCTGTTATGCTCCAAAAGTATAATTTTTTCTTTTACTTTGGTTGTGTGTGAGGCATAGCGCATAATGTTTTTAATCGCAGAAATGTGAATAATCAATGTTGTTGCGACGTTCACCACCTCAACAAAATTTAGGAGAGCCGTTTTGAAATTTAATTGTAAACTGGTCGAAAAATGATTGACATGAAATAAAACAGCAACCTAACCGTTATATGACAAATAGTGCACATTGCGCATGTATTATTAATTCGTCGTATTACTACCGTATATGAATTAATCTAAGTGCATTGTAGCAGATGAAAATATACCGATCTCCAATACTGGATAAACAATTGGATTGACTTCGATGCAGTTATTCTCATTATATTACAAGAACGATTTTGTTACCCGAAACTGCCCACCCTTTGATGTTTATATCCTACAAACTATTGCACTTTAAGATTGAAAAAAAAAACGTATCGATGTACATTTGTGCATTTAGTTGAATAATGTGAGGTCTCAAAACGTCATGTTGAAATTAGATGTGTCCTCTAAACAGAAAGGATTTAAACGCGTAATTTAACATCATATCATTGAGAACGAAAACCGAGTACAAATATTGTGTCCGTCCAATTTGAAAACAACAACAAGAAGCTTGAATACATTTGCTTATCTTCGAATCACCAACAAATAATCATTTAAATAAACGAACACAAGTTGTATATTGTTTTCCACAGTTAGCTTTTCTTTCCTGAATTAAAGTTCAGTTACTTGTTCACAATGCTAAAAAATATTATTTTAACAATGTATTTGATCAAAATAAAAATGATTCATCATCCTTATGGAAAACTCTTAAAAATCTTGATTTGCCTTCCAAGAAAGGTTCAGCAACATCTGGCTCCAACATGTGTTTAAACATTGATAATAATATTTGTTTTGAAAAGAAACTTATTGCTGAAACATTTAATGAATTCTATACAACTATTGCATGTAAACCTTTTGCAAAATTACCTGAAAGTGTACACAAATTTGGTGTTAATTTTGTTAATTCTTTTATATGCAAATAAGGGTGTTTATGCTAATAGTTATTCTTTTTCCATTGTAACTGAGAGTAAAGTTCTTAAATATTTAACTTCACTTGGTACAAAGAAAGCTACTGGCTTAGATGGCATATCTTCGCGTTTTGTCAAAGACGGGTCATCTGTTATTGTTAGTCCCTTAACTCACATTATAAATTTGTCCCTCATACAAGGTCAAGTCCCTGATGATCTTAAGACGGCAAGAGTTGTTCCCCTCTAGAAAAAGGATGACAAATTGTCTGTAGGTAATTACCGGCCTGTGTCCATTTTAAATGTTATTTCTAAAATCCTTGAAAAGGTAGTTTATGACCAGGTTGAATCTTATTTTAAAGATAATAAATTATTGTATAAATTTCAGTCAGGTTTTAGAAGTGGCTTCTCCACGGATACTTGTTTAATTCACCTAACAGATTTTATCAGGTATGAAAATGATAAAGGCAATATTGTTGGCATGGTTATGTTAGATTTACAGAAGGCGTTTGATACAGTCGACCACTCAATTCTTCTCATGAAGCTTCGTGCATCCGGTCTTAGTGATAGCGTTTTAAACTGGTTCAAATCATACTTGTCGGATAGAAACCAGCTTGTTGATGTCTCCGGTACCTTTTCTTCTAAGGCCAGTATAACCTGTGGTGTACCCCAAGGCTCAATCCTTGGACCCCTTCTTTTTTTAATTTACGTGAATGATATGTCAGCTGTGGTTAAAAATAAATTGTTATTATATGCTGATGATTCTGGAATCCTTGTTTCTGGTAAAAGTGTACTTGATGTTGAAAAGGCACTAACAGATGATATGAACTTGGTTAGCCAATGGTTGATCGACAATAAGTTGTCATTGCACTTAGGTAAAACTGAGTCAATTGTGTTTGGGTCCAAGCAAAAACTTAGGTCACAATCTAGCATTGATATATCTTGTAATGGTACACCCATTGCTTCTACATCATCCGTTAAGTATCTTGGAATTACCCTTGACCAAAACCTTTCTTTCTGCTCAATGGCTGAGTCTCTTTTGAAAAAGGCCAATTCTAGGTTAAAATTCCTTTATCGTAAGAAAGATTTTCTTACTTTGCATACGAAGAAACTTCTTGTAATGTCACTGATTCAGTGTCATTATGATTATGCTTGTTCTGTTTGGTATAATAGTATAACTCAGTCTTTAAGAAATAAGTTACAAACCTGTCAAAATAAGTTAATTAGGTTTGTTCTTGACCTTGATTCTAGAGTTCATATTGACCAATCTCACTTTAAGTCCCTCAACTGGTTACCAGTTCACATGAGAGTAAATCAAATAATGTTATGTCATGTCTTCAAAATAAGAAATGGCCTTTTTCCAGATTACTTGAGTGAACACTTTGTTTCCCAAGATTCTATGCATAATTACAGCACTAGGCTTAGTAAAAAGGGTGGGTATTGTTTACCCAAGGTCAAATGTCATGGTTCCAAATCCTTTTCTTTTAACAGCATTAAACTCTGGAACTCTTTACCTGAGTCACTCACAGAGGTCAACAGGTTAGAAGGCTTTAACGTTGCCATTAAAAGTCATTTAATAATTAATATTTAATTTTTTTATATATGTGTATCTTTTCACTTTTAATAAGCAGATATTAACTTCGTCTTAGGTTTTTATTTTTAATAATTATTAGTTCATACTTCATAACATACATTTTAGCAATATATTTAATTTAGATAATTCATGATACCTCATATCATCAAATTACAACTGTCAAAATATCTATGTGTTGCAATAATTGATAACATTATCAATTGATCTTAGTTTCCAGCTCCTGTCATATTTTCTGAGCACTACTGTGATAATTAGTTTGATCTCTTTTGAACGGTGATATATATTTTTTATTTCATTAAATAAGTATTTTACTATGAACATAGTTATGTTTAATGTCAACATAGTTATGTTTAAGGCCTGCCTCTTTTTGTCATGCCACCAACAATAAGGACCACAATGGAAATAAGGGCTTGCTCTTTTTTGTGTTATCCTTGGTTTGGTGAGCATGTCATAGTTTTTTGTACATGATATAGTTTTTAATAATTGCTTATTATTTTATTCTATGTTATGTTGTGAACTGTGTATATGCTTCCTATGCCGAAATAAATCTATCTATCTATCTATCTAATTACTGCTCTAGTAATTCTAGAACGTTTCTCTAACATGGGCTGGTTATTAAGGCTGGGAATAAACTCCAACTGCTTCGGAACAATAACAAATATTTGCGGGATGCAAATTCTTAAGAATTTATTTGGTACCACAAAACAGCTGTTTGCTGCGAAATCAAAGAATAATCAAACAGATGTTTGTTTAACAACGTTTTATTATGGGATTGTTGTGTTTTATTATCATTCAAGTCATCATGATCAATCGGAAACGAAAGTCATTTACAAGTCATGCATAGCATATGTTTAAAAGCATTAAATCATTAGAAATATTTCAAATTGCTTAAATAATCAATTCGCTCTTACTCGAAGTTTTCAAACAAAACAGCGAATGTTGCGATTGCGTGCAAAAGAATATATCGCAGCAAAAATAAATGTACACATTATCTTGTCCGTAAACATGTCCGTATGTCCGAGGTTTTTGTGTAAATAAAAAGACCACAATAGGTCAGGGACATAGCTCATCTAGTGTATGTCCTGACACCCTTATTCATATACCCATACACAATAGTAAATCATTTGAAAATACCGTATACCTTTTTATAGATATCAAAGTATTATAAATGCAATAGCTCATTGGAAGTAGTTGCAAAATCTAAATATGTGCTGATTGTAAAACATGATAATGCGTTAAACGTACATCGAATATTCCGTTACAATCATATTCGAATTCCGCGAACAATAAGGGTAGAAGCTATGTTTTATTATTTCTGTTGAGATGGGAACGTATAGGTATGATAAACAGAAAAAACTGGTAACCGCCTGATCGTTTTGAAATATAGACTTTTATTGTTCCTACATTCGTGAAGAGCATAACATATAATACGGATTATAAACAATCAAATACAATCGAGTATATACACATACAAGAGATCAAAATTAAGCAACTCAATACAGCCATTAGATTATTTACAAAGATAAGTAACATAACTAGAGTATATTTATAAATAATTGTTAGGTCAATGACATAAATATAGTCAATGATAATGATTTTAGTTCTTTAATTCAATAATACACACACGCACGCACTCACACACGCACGCACGCACACACGCAAACACACACGCATACACCCACCATACGTACACACATACACACATAGCAAGAGAAAACAGATAAGAACAGCATATAAACATAGCAATTTAAATATACACTAATGATATAAGAATACCTAGCAGAATGCCGCATGATTAAACACCAATGCGCATGTTTATAGAGACCGAGTTTAAGTTTAAATACTATGAAATTATGTATTCGCCTAGAATTTGTCTGAAAGCAAAAGCGAAAGTATAGACATAATTAGCGAACATATGTGATTAGCAAATGTATGGAATTTTCACACACGACCAACTAGATACAAATCAGTAGTGTTGGCTTCCATTGAAGACTGATATAGTGAAACGTATACAGTCATAGAGAGGTCAAAGTAGTTCCTATATCACATGTGTCATACACTACATATAGTATTGGCTGTAGGTTTGCACAATAAGAATATTTATCATACCACCGCATTGATATCAGCCTGATATAACGTTGCCTGGTATATTTTTTTATATCATGGTCAACAGGAAGTTCTTATATCAGTCATGTGTGGAGGATGGCAATATTACTTTGAATCAACTATAAAGTTTCATTTTTAGCAAAATCGAATCAGATTCAACATAACAAACAATTTGATACCAAGATGTAATATATTTTAAACACAAAATGCAACACAAACAGCAAAAAACATTTTTTACAAATATTAAACGCGCGGGCTCATGACCTCATTATTAACACGTCAAACGACAAAATTCATATTCTTTCCCGCTTAAACCGCAGCTTTTCAGCGATTTTTTTTCATTATTTCTTTAAAATCGGGGACGTAGAGGTATGATATACAGAAAAACAGTTTCTGCCTGATCTTTTTGTAATATATCAGGCTCGGCACGAATAAAATAACATTTCGGCAAGCCTCGCCGTTATATTATTCTAAGCCTTGCCTGATGTATTACAAAAAGATCAGGCAGTAACCTGTAATTCTCTATATACGTATACATGTACATAAAGACACTAGAAGCCTGTTATAGTGAAACGTATACAATCATGAAGAGGTCAAAGTAATACCCCATGGCAATATCATATGTGCCAGACACTTCATATAATATTGGCTGTAGGTTTGAACAATAAGAATATATACGTATACATGTACATAAAGACAACCGCATACGTTATGGATAATCAAATACGCATACATATATTTGCTATATTTGCAATATAGTAAGAGATCACATTAAAAAACCATAAAACATCTGGACATGTTTCTAGTCATTGGCAGCATCATCGCCGTATTAATGTAGCAATTTGCAATTTGAGTTGGCAATGCCAAGAGGCAAATGCTTCTGAGATGTTTCAGAGCCCAACTTTAATATGTTTTCACATTGCTCAAAGGCACTGATCTGGATAAAGTCTTCAATCCCACAACTCTCAAGTATAAGTGTCCACAATTTCTCACGTTCGGCTTCAATAGCAGTACAAGAACACAACTTGTGGATAATCAGGCTTCCCGTTCTGAGGTTACAAAGTTTGCAGATCTGCATGAACTGATTTGATATTAAAGGGGCCTTTTCACAGATTTTGGCATGTTTTTAAGTTTGTCATTAAATGCTTTATATTGATAAATGTAAACATTAGATATAAAAAGCTTCAGTTAAAAATCAAGAACAAAATTTAAAAAAGAAAACAAATGTAACCCTCAGCAGGGCTCGAACCACTGATCCCTGAAGTCCTGGAGTAAAAAGTCTACCACTTAGACCACTAGGCCATCCTTCCGGATACAATACTAGATGTATTTTATACTCTATATAAGCAATCCTCGTAGTTTCACAGAATATAACGACAACAACAGAACTCTCCAAATTATTAATTCGTTTCGCGTTGCAACGCTTTATTATTTTCGGGGTTTTTTAATCGTCAAAAGATGCATATAATGGTTATTTTAGAGCTTGGTAAATGTTCAGTATTACTGTTTCCTCACAAATATCATAACTAAAACGAAAATTTGCGAATCTGAAACAACTTTTTTCAATTTTGTAAATTTACCCAAACGTGAAAAGGTCCCTTTAATAAGTCGATGACAATCATTAGGGTTTTGCACAAAACTAAAGAGTTTCATATTGTCCTTTGCGATTAACCATAAAGGAGATTAACCGTTCGTTTCTATTACATGCGCCGTTACGCCCCATGGATCTCTAGCTTTTAAACGTTAAACCATGTGTTTCTTGATACGCGTCACGATATTGCGTTCAATGATTTGCTTCCACTGTCCTTTTGAAGGGAATGTTCCGTGTTCAACATTTGAATGTAGATAGTTGGTAAGACTATGTCTTTGTAATATTTTGTACACATCAGGAATAAAGCCGAAACATTGACGGACTATATCAAGAAAAAGTCTGTTGTTGAATATATCTTTTGCAAGATACTATGGATTGAATCTGCAAATTTGTCCTAGTAATTTGAGTTTTTGACACTCGAGTATGTAAACTATTAGTATAGCATTTATTGTTATTAGACAGAAATCCGTTGAAAAGCATTTCTGGTATCCTTGCATGTATTTTAAACAGAAGTTTTGAGTAATTTGCAATTTCAAAAGGTCACTTGATGGATTGTTATTCCAAAGCTCACTGCCGTAGATAGCCTTAGGTAACACTGTTGAATTCGTTGAACTCATTGTAATAGGGCTTAGTCTCTCAGGTCCCATACCTTTTGCGCATACGCTTATATACGTCCCTCTGAGTTTCAAACATGCTTCTTGAATGCAGTTGCCTGTTGACAAGCATGAGTTGCATTCAATCAAAAGATTAATGTAACTGTCATTTACAGGAATAGTTTCTGTTCCGAGGTAAAATTCCTATTGAGTGATCAAATTCGTATTGTTATATATCACAACAGAACATTTGTTACCATTATATAAAATCGCCACTTATTGGTGTAACTGGTGCAAATTCGGAGCATATTGTCAAGTTCAGCTCGTAAGTATGACACCAGAACCATATCATCGGCAACAGTTGGTGCGGGCATGTTTATGGCATATAGGCACACTCCATTCCCACTTTCTTCCAGCTCTGAAATGAGACCGTTGATATATACGTGGTAGAATAACTGCGAGCTCTTTCCGCCTTGCGGGTACACTGGCGTACCGGAAGTTGCCCTGACAGCAGTCCCTGGTAACGCACGCGGCTTGTAATATTCTTGATACATTTCATGATGAAAAGCCACTAACGAGTTAGCGTCGACGGCTGGCGTATGGGCGTCATCACCAGAAGTGCGAGAGGACAACTTGTAACATAAGGCATCATGCAAAACCCTGTCAAACGCTTGGCGTGCATAAAAAAAAACACATGTACACAGGTGATGAGTGCTCCCTAGAGTAATTTAGGAATTCCCGTAGAGAAAAACTTGTCATGATGCATCAAAGTCCGTCTTGGAACCGTCCTTGCAACATCCTTAAGGAGGTCATTATATTGCCTTTACACCGGTCTTGAAAGCAAAACCATCTCGTACACGTTTAGCAAGGTCGAAGATAATGTTATGGCCCGATAGTTGCTCGGTACATCTCGCCTTTTTCGTCCACCTTTATGCAAAGTAATAATGTCACCTTCTTTCATTCTTTTGGGGATTAGTCCGGACCGTAACATAACAGTAAATAACTGAGATAAGTGGTAAGCGATTATGTCTTTTCCATATAGTTAGTGTTCGTGGGTGATATTATCGGGACCACATGCTTTCCCCTTCGGTAAAGTCTTAATACCCTCGGCCACCAATGCGGGAGATACGGTGACGTCTTGATCGGGAGACAAGCCACGAAAGGTTTCATCAACTTCCTGTTTGGCACAGTGCTCCAATTCAGCATCGAAGTCATGCAAGTTGGATGGAGTGTTTAAGTCTGTGAAATACTTGGCCCACTGGTCAACTATATCTTCGCGACTTCTATCCGTCGTTCCATTAAATTTTATACCGCCGCCAAGATTGGCTCCGGATCCATGTTTCATAGAATTAACCGTTTTCCAGAAACTCACAGTATCATGCACAGAATCGTGTTCTAGCCTATTGTCAAGTTCGGCCATGAAGCGATCCGCGCATTGTCGCATCATCCTCCTGAAGTTAGCCTTATCTTCCTTGTATTGACGATACGCGCTATGCTGAGCTCCTCTTGGTTTTCCAGCTCGTTGCCAGGCATCACGTTACCCTGCCATTTGACTGTGGAGGGCGGTAAGGGCATCCGTCCAGAACGGCTTCAAATGTCCTGTGAATCGTCTTGTTTGGAAGCAGTCGCTTGCACAAGTATTCATCACTTCACACAGCCTGTAGTATGACTGGTCGGCCGTAAGATTTTGAACTGTATCAATCTGTAAAACTTCATCCTGAGATTCAAAATACTTCATATCATGATCATTGTAAGCAGATTTCCAATCAATATATTTCTTACTAGCAACATGTTTATCAGTATGAATTATAAAATCAAAACAACATAGTATAAGTCTGTGTCTGTAAACATTAAGACATGCATCATCAGCAACTTCACAGTGACATACACAATCAGGTATCTCAAAAGGTTCATATACATAGTCAATCAACGACGTAAATTTATCATCATACGATGCATATGAATTATAAGGACCAATGCAGGAGTTATGCATATTCATAGCACACAGATTACAATCATTAATATATTTGTACAGTAATCTCTGCCTATAAGTGTGAATTTGAGATTGAACATCACCCAGAAATATAGTGTTACCTTGGTCGCTATATGTATTTAATACATCATACAAGTTATATATATTGTTATAATATTTCTCATTCGGATGGTTCAAACAGGGGAGGTAAATTTGAATAACAAATATGTATTTCCCTGGGGAGAGCATTTGTATACCCGCTATTCTATCGTCATCAGTAGTTAACGGTGAAATAATATTGTCATATTTCTTTTTCCACAAGATGGACACACCGCCTCTACCTATCACGCGTGAGGATGACGAATAATCAACATGACTACTGTGGTGACTTTAGTCTCTAAGAATAGTATCCATGAAATGTACATTACTAGGCAGTAACCAATGTTCAGATATACCGCATATATCAATGTTGCCTCCGGGCAGTATTTCTGACAGGTACACCGCGCTAGACATAATACCGGTAATGTTCCATGTCACTATATGAAGACCAAAAACAGCCATTGTTAGAAAGATAATTGTTTTAACACACATCATCGATATTAAGCTGTGTTTTCGTTCAGTCGATTTCACTAGATAAACTAACATGACGTTTGTCTGTCGGAATGTCATAATACAGACGGTAATCTTCGTACTTACATTGTCTGTCTGTCTGTCGCTGGGCCTTTCTACGGAGTCGTGGTGGAATCTCTGCGCTACGTTGCTTGTTTGTTCTCCATGTGTTTCCCGCCCATTTTTTAGGCCGCTCGTTTTGAAGCCGTTGATTCCGAGATCCATTCAACGGTACACGATGCTCTCTGCGTGTCTCGCGTGATCTTCTGGTAGACATCTGACGTACTCGGGCCAGAAATTGTCCGTCATAACGAGGCTGGCTTTATCGTTTGCAACCAGTGTCAATTTAACTAGCGTCCGTCCCGGATCCCGACGTATCGGAAACACGCGAATAGCTTTCACCTTCGGGCCCTGGTCCTCAACCTCTGTGGTCAGGGGTTTGGTATTACCAGTCGAACTCAGCGCTATCAAGCAATATCGTTCAACGCGACGGTTTTCTACTAACTGAAACTCGTCCTCGCACCATTATAACCGTCACTGGTGTCACGTGATCGGGTTGTGACCCTGACAGGGATAGATTGTCCTTTCACATCCGTTCCATGATCAACCGGAAGTTGAATTGTATTATCGCCTCTAGAATGGCCGTCGTTTCCGTCGATGTCATGTGATGGGTGCACATTTATCGTGGTGATATTTGTCTGTGTATTGCTATTTGCATTCAAAATGGGGGACCCTTGACTCCTCGGCATATGTGATGCGATAAGTGGAACGTTCGTATCTAGCCCTGTGAAGGGGACGTCAAATCCTGGAGGGTCAGGGACGTTATTTGGAGAAAGGGGACACATAATGTTCCTTATTTCTAGGCTCACTTTCACATGCCGAATTCAGTCTTAACACTCGGTTACTCGAGACATAACTTGAATCGAGATGTTGGAGAGAGACTGGAGGGTTGATGACGTCATGGAGTTTACATTGCTCGAACACTCCAAGATATCAGCCTTTATTGCGAGATTTGTCGTCATACGTTGGCTTTATTGTCGCGTTCTCAGATTCTCATTGGCAAGGATAGATTGTTTTAAAAGCAGCATACTCGCTTGTAGAGAATTAACTGTGTCTTTAAGAAGTGCCACCTTGTTAGCACACTGATATTTTACTGGCACATGTTTTCAACTGGATACTCTTTGATATTATTGTGTTAATACAGACGGTTTTCGGGATATGCCGGTACTAATAATATCTTTAAGCACAGAGTAATCTCCCACCTCAGTCACTTCATTAATATAGTAAAGATCCTGTGCCAGGCGCGTAGCTACAGGTTCCCCAGACCTCGTGAACATTCGTCGTTTAAGATTCAAATTCCGATCAAAGGGAAAATCGTGATCTTATTCTTTAAAATGTTCACAATTTTCACATCTCAGTCTATCTACATCATACTCATCATATGCGTATTTGTGCAAAAAGATGCTGGGCACGAATAAAATAATGTATCGCCTGATTTATTGAAAAACGAGCAGGAAGTGCCCTGTTATTCTCTTTATATACAATATCGTCAATTTTTTTGATATTTATGCATTTTACTGTGTTTTTGATATTGTCTTCATTCGGCATTTTGTTTTACAAATAATCAGACGAAAGATGATGATGTACGCTGATCCCCCAAAAATGCTTCATCTGAATTAAAATATGTATTCACATATATACACGATTGTCAATAAATAAGCCCAATATAAAGTTTGCATTTTACCTTCTGTCACAAAGTGGATGCAGGAGCCATTTTGTTTTAATGACGATTTTCTAATCATACCTCAGCTCCGAATAAACATTTTAATTAGCAGACACACGACGCACTTTTTAAACAAGTTTCATTTGAATTAAACTTGTAAATATGTCTATTTGCAAAAAAATCTGATAACGCACGTCTTTTCAAGGTACTACATATGTCGATTTTCCATGCACGTGCATTAATCATATGAGCGAATATTGCTGCATCCGTAGAAATTGGATTATTAACTGCGCAGTCCCTAGTTGTAATGTAGAGACAATAATGCATGTACATCACTGCTTCAATGAAACATTTTCAAGATACAAAATAAGCATCGGAAATTATGCTTTTCTTATGAATGTGTGTACGTTGCGCAAATGTTACCGTGCATTGCGTAAAAATCAAATATCAAAATTTAAAAATTGTAATATATTAATGTTTAAAAATCTCCATTTACAGTGAATCCAGGTTTGTGTCTGGATTTTATATCAGACAGGTTAAGCTTTGAAAATGCAGAAATTGTTCAAATTATTCGTGTGCATTATTATACGAGAGATGCTCAAGAGATAGCATATTATTTGAGTGTTTAATATAACAATACAATTTGCTTTTTGTCTTTCAATTTATTAAAGTGTGATCAATAAAACATGACTTGTATTACTTGTTATAAGTAATTAAAAAACACGATTCTCGGCACACATTTAAAGTCTACTAATATGTTGTTATCTAAGCGTTAAATTCCATCTTACATTATTTAAAAACAACTAGCTGCATGTGTCATGATCTCTGGATATTTAATAATTGATGAATTTATGTTAAAGACCACTTGTTCCGCCATGGCACGACCGAGGCTTATTATTGCAAGGCTATCAAATCTTTGCTCTCATTAATGAACGCTTTGGTGAACAAAAGCTTGTCTCTTTCGTATATGCACGGTATGCTGTCATGCCCTCATTCGCAGTTATCTCTTTATTTTGCTACATAACCTTTATAACTTAAAAAAAAGTTTCATTTATTTGACCCAGTTTGATTCATAGTTGTATATGATGCTATTTTTATGTGTAACATTATTGAGCATTGATTTATTCGCTATGAGTGACGGACCACGTCCTGTAATAAATTTTATCTGCTATTGGTGTGGTTAAAGTTACATATTGTTTATCTTTATGAATAGCAAATGATAACAATAAAAGTATATTGGCATTGTAGTGCATTTGCTTTAGTTTAATATTTTGAAAAATGCTTTTGAATATATAGGCATTCCCATTGATGCAGATGTGTGTGATTAAACAGGCAATTTTACGTCCATGTACTAATAGTTGCGGTTGTCTCAGATCCCACCCCCATGAAGGCGCCCATTAACACGGTCAGATCAATATCAGCTATAGCCAATCCTTGCACTGTCTAACTATAACTCTATGAATACTATACGTTTTATTTGCCAAAAAACACATAGGTAAGAGTCTCGGATTCGGTTTGATTTTTTCAATTGTATAAACAACGTTGCAAAGAAATAGAGCTTCTTCGTTACCACGACACGAGAGGCGAGATGCACATATTAAATGAGAAGTTGAAAACTGAGAACTACACCAAAAAACAACGCAAGCCAAACATAAAGAATAATGATAACTATCTCGTATAGATAGTATCACGGAAAATTGTGATATGTATTGACAATCTGTTTCCATTCTGCTGATGGCCATCAATAATCGTGTGTATAAACCTTCGTAATCATTTAAATGCAATGTATTGTTATCATCGTATTATAAATTCACAGGAATAGTTGGAATACGTCATTTTTAAAGTGATCAAATGTATGCCTTTTATTAAAACATTGTGCCTGAAAGACTGGCTTTTGCACAGGTGCAAATTCATAATGATACATAATGATTATATGTTTCAACGACTATAACGTTAATGTAGTACTGGAACTTTTACAATAACATTTATTTCATTCATACAACTGAAGTTGAAAAAAACTGCGTTGTTGTATTCAGTCGAAGATAAAAACATATTTAAAAACGTAGATTTTTATTTATAATGGTAACATTTGTAACGTTTGGTCAAATATGATAACTTCGTATGGTACACTGAGTGAAAAGTTAATTAAGAATGAAGAAGAGGATGATAAAATCATGCTAAACCGGATGTTAAAATCATGCTGAACACTCCTGATCTCCCCAATAGTTGTTAACATAAAATTGTGATACACAACTAGGACACGATAAACGCCTTAGAAGGACGTTTAGATGTAACACAGTCGGTCATCAGAAACATGGCCGATACGACATCCGCATTAAGTAACGCTTTGTTTTATGACGATCTGTAATGTCGAACGACCCTTTGTAAAGACCTTTAACAAGATATGCAATATCCGGAGAGCGGTTTTATGTCATTAATGTCAGTAAAACAGAGATTTGCAATTTTCCGCCTTGAAGAATAATGCTCTGCAAGATAATTTATTACATTCACCCTGTTTTGCACTGTAAAACAAAGTACACCGTAACCTGGACCAAAATTATCTTTGAGCTGACTTCGCGTGAGATTTCTGTAATATATCTGAGTTAATGATCTTTTCCGTCGATAAACGGGACATTGATTCCATTAAAAGCTCGCAAAAATCAACGTTGATGTGACTTACTTATGTTTAGGACAATCACCCTTTGATGATTTACTGTTATTTGTGTTTGGGAGAAACAAACATGTATGTCTGGAAAACGAAAGTAAAATATGTTCACTGACTATTCTGTTACACAACAAAAAAAATTAGAACTACTGTCTATCCGCACAGCTTTTCGAATCAGACAAGGTGGATAACCTGTAAATATCGGGGACCGTTATTTAAAGGGATAAGTTGCCAAAAGTGTCTATGAATATCACTATTTTCTCTTTTCTGGACAGCCCGCCAACTTTATCGCATTGCTGTTCCGAATATAACCTGATCATTATATATATCCAGGAAAAAGTCTTGGGTTAAATTTCTCATTGAATTATTAGACATATTAGGATTAAGTGAAGTATGTTTGTTCTTTAAAGGCTATGAGATATTAATATATGTTGTCAATAACTAAACAACGAATATCTGATATGTTTTGCAAACCTGGTCAAGTGAAATAAAAAACACAACCAGAGGTACAAGTTATAGCCTTTACAGTAGGTTTTAGTTCAAAACATATTTAAATGTAGTAAATGTTTTAAAATTTAGAATGGCGTTAACTCATTTTAGAGTTTCTGCCCACAGACTTGAAGTGGAAGCAGGTAGATCGCACAAGCCTGAAAAGATACAGATTCAATACAGAAAATCTGAACACTGTAACGTTCTTGAGGACAAATCTCATCTTTCACGTGAATGCTCACTGTTTATTTATTAACGTCACAAGTATATAGTATTACTGGAAGAGCACTAACATTATCACGTTTACTGACCTCTAACAGACTGACAATGAAAAACGTGTACGAAATCTATGTATTTTGTCAAGGCTTTTACATTGAGAGCTCACTTATATTACCAATAGTTTGTCTCCGTTTACTTATATGTTTTCATCTAATTAATATAAAAATATAAAATACGATAATGTGTATAAACATTTTTGTATTAAGACTTTCATCTAGGTTTAGGTTGTATAAATTTTTTTCAATTAACACTTTCATCTAGGTTCTGTTAAAAGTTATGTACGCTATTGACCATTTGTGTATATACTTCGTTGTAATATGTGTTTACGCAAGATGATAATGCCTAATGTATGTTGAAATAAACTCTATATTTCAAACTCTATAACTACATGTTAGATCGCACCTGACAAGACCTAGCAGTTTTCATAGACTTGATTTTGGTCCACAAAACAGAGATGGATTTTAGAAATACTCCGAATATTTTAAAGTATCTACAAGGCTAGTTCAAAGTGGAATCGATGTTCTGATGCAACAGTTGTATTTTTAATTTATATAATTATTAGAAAAAAAACACAGTAATATATAATAAACAATAAGGATGTTCATTTCTTTAACAAGCTTATTTATGTTTCAATACAACCCTGCTGGAACAGTGTACGTACATGATGCAAACTGAACATCGCTTATTTTATTCTATGAACGTTCGTTAAAAACCCATTACCGGTCTCTCATGTTTGTTGACATTTCAAATGTGTCCCTATAGCTGAACGTGTTATTCGCCCTGTGAACGCCGTATATTACGTATGATAATATTTATTTATACAAATTCGGGTTTTCCTGGTATCATGTTAAAACGTTTCATCATGCCGAGGAAGTGTTTGTTGCTGGAGTATTTTATTCTAAACTGATTGCGGTACCGTTACATCGTTTCGTTCCTTATCAATATACGCGTTCAATCATATCCATGTTAGTTGCATGAGACTGACTGATTATCTCCATTGAACTTACAATCGCCATTTTTGTTAATCGCACGAACATGGAGCAGGTTCAGATAATGGTACTTCCGTATTGTAGTAGTAATTGATACCACAGATCATAGTTTATTATCGGATTATTTGTCTACCTATATGCATACTACTTAGTTTAAGGGAATTTTTTCTGCAAAACTAAGAGTGTTTATTTTATTTTTTGAAATGTATTTATGATGTTGTTTTCAACCGCTCAGTCTGGGGCTCACTTATAATCAGATAACTTAAGTGTATTACCATGAAGATTACACGTTAGATAGATTACTATGTTAAAATGGGGGCGAAATACCGCTTTGACATACGTAAATTAATGGAATAAATATTCATTTAGACTGTTTAATATAATGGTTGTTTATTTATATAGACGGCTATATGGCAATAACATGTTGCATTGCCATCACGTAATTGATAGATATTAAAATGGTATACATGTCAACGTATATTATATTTGCTTCACTTGATACAATCATCTACTATAATGAATGAAATAAGTACTGGTATATATTTCATTCTCTTTCCTATAAATCACTCCCACATTTAAAAAACGACACTTCAGGTCACATCAGAAAAACTAACGTGTTGTCCTTGTAAGCATTCGTATCAAGTGTATTTTTTTTATGATACAACAAACTGGACACAAATAACAATGCACTTATATAATATGCACTAGAGTAAGCCAAATGTGTGCAAATCGATGACTCCCGGTTGTATTTTTTGCGAGATTATTCATAGGTTTGAATGATAAAAAAAAATAAGAAAAAAATCAATTCTACTTTTAGATCGCAACTAACAAATGAAATATATGCCTTTGAAATGGAAATATCATTATAATATCAATGTTCGGTTTACAACAAAAGCAACTGACGTTTTGTTTGCATGCTCAGTATGACAAACAAATGCCAAATGCCATTTTATTTACAATGGATATAATTATATTTTAATATCGCATTTCCATACTATGAGTTCGTGTTAAGTGTCACGAATGGCTTCAATTTTAATAGGTATAATGCTCTTTTTAAGTTCTTAGAATATTTTATTCAAAGCGACCAAGTCAAGAGTGTAAATTACCGCGAACCACGAAAAACGTCGAAATCAAAGTCTAGTGGAAATGTGTTGTCAGTTGATGCTAGTTCAGAACGATAAAGCGTTGGCGTTCACTAGAAAAATGAATGGGGTAGGTTTATTGTTCAACGAACGTGAATAACAACAAAATTAATGGAACGTGCTCTGTGATACTTTCCGCCTAAACTGGATTTTTTACCAACAGAACAATTATACATGAAGTTCAGTAATTTGAATGTTATCCTAGCCTTTACTGGTAGCCAGTGTAGTTCATACAAGGCATCTTTTAAACTGTCATATTTCTGTCACATGTTTTGGATACGTTGCATTTTGTTTATTTCGCATTGAGCTGTTCCATACAAGATGAGATTACAATAATCGAGATGGGATATTACCAAAGACAAAACGAGTATTTCTGTTGCTTCTTTTGTTAAGTATTTCCTTATGCTTTTGATTTTAAGGTAGTTGTACATGGCTGTACGGCACTTAATTTTAATGTGTTGTTTAAAATTTAGTGTTTCGTCTAAATATGCACCCAAATACCATATGCATTTTTCTGCTTCAACAGTGTCACCAGCAATATCTATTTCTTTAGATTGACATTTATTTAATTGGGGTCTACTACCGAACATGATGCGTTCATTTTCAGTTTATTCTCGTTCATCCAGTTGTTAATAACGAGTGCACAACTTTCAAGTTCTTGATTGGCAGTTCTTTCAACAGAAGAAGATGTAGGTTTGAATCGCTTGTTTGCGGTGTGGTCGTCTGCAAAACCGTAGAATGTGATGGAGGGAGGAACGACATCAAACAATATATACCTTACTTTGTTTTTAGAATTAGATCATATGATATTTACGCACATTATATTGCCACAAAAATAAAAACTTATCAGTACTTGAATGGGTATATATATTGACTTTTACAAAAAACAATGTATGCCTCGGAATTTGGCTGCATGTGTCACTTAATGATACACGATAGTCAAAGCAACCATTTCATTTTCAGTTTTATTGTTATGATTGTTCTGGTCATAAATGATATAACAGTATTATATTATATTATTATATTGTTATCTCGTCTCAAATAACAAAGCATTATCAATTTATATTTTTAATGATTATTTTTTGTTCATCAATGAACATTAACTATTAAAACACTTATAATAAATTCATGGTTTTCTCATATACATAATGCTAGCCAACTTAAAAGCAAATACTAACTAAACGTTGTGTCACGGAAAGTTGAAGCGTTCATATCAGCCAAATTAATCAGGCATCGTTGTACTTCCTCATCTGTCGGAATACACTCAACTTAATTTACAAAAGACGATAACATTTTGGGAAGTCTGATTTATTGATCGTTTAATGGTTAGTTGGCTGTTAAATTGCATGTCAATCATTTCCGACCAGTTTTCAGTACAATGTATCAGAGGCGTTTCCTAAATGTTGTTGACTACACGACGTCTTAAAGCGAGACTATACGATTTTGTCAAATATTTATCAATTTATATAAAATGTGTAAAAAACATATTTTACATATATTTCAATATATTTTAAAATAAAACTTAAGAAGAACATGTGTCGAATTTGCGAAATAAGCCAGATATTAAATTCTGAAATTGAAAATGCCTGTACAGTCGAATTCGCCAGCATGTATTTCATGCATGTACGATGTTAATCTAAATTTGGTTTAACGGTTAATTTCAAATTCCTGCAACGATATATATTCCTACGACACTCGAACACTAACTCCGATCCTAATAAAAAGACGAATGCTTCTGTTATTGTAAGAACATATGTACGAAATATCTTCGTCACAATCGGCTCGGGGCACTAATGTGTCTTTTCTGCATTTTAAGAAATTCGTCTTCAATGTATAATTTTTCTTGCCTATTTTGTGTTATTGTAACATATTTTTATCAATATATTATAATTTAACACATATAAAAATCGTATAGTCTCGCTTTAATAATTTGGATTATTCGAATTCATTTAATAATCAAAGCGCTGAACGCACTGAAATTGTTCGCTATTGCAAAATTTTAGACGCAATTCATTTTTTCAAAATTAATCGCAAGTTTGCAATGAACACACGCCATCTAAATTTATCAAGAGTGTGTCATAACGCACGGGTCGAGCTTTGTGTGCACTTTTTGTCATCCTATTTATTTCATAGAGATAACTTAGACAAAATAACAACTACATGACTCTTTTTGGACGTTCTGTAATCACCATCATATTAAAGAATATTGTTGGAATATCGCATACCTATCTCACTAAGAATATAATTTCATGATGAAAATTCCATGTAAAAAACTTTTGATTGTTGACACCATATACAAATTTAAAGCGGGTATATACGATTTTTTATATGTGTTTAATTGTAATATATTGATAAAATATGTTACAATAACACACAATAGGCAAGAAAAATTATACAGTAAAGCCGAATTTCATAAAATGAAGCAAAGACAAATTAGCGCCCCGATCCGATTGTGACGTACATATTTTCCTACAATAACCGAAGAATTCGTCTTTGTATTAGGATCGGAGTTAGTGTTCGTCTGTCGTATGAATAGATATCGTTGCAGAAATTCAAATAAACCGTTAAACTAAGTTTATATTCACATCGTACATGTATGGTATACATGCTGGCGAATTCGGCTGTACAGCCGTTTTCAATTTCAGAATTAAGTATCTGGCTTATTTCGCATTTTTCGACACATGTTCTTCTTAACTTTTATTTTAATTTATATTGAAATATATATATATATATAATAAGTTTTTTACACATTTTATATAAATTCATAAATATTTGACAAAATCGTATATACCCGCTTTAAAATAAACAATAAGATAATTGATGAAAATAAATATAAAAAAAAATCAGTGAGCAATACTTTTTACTCACGAATTAAGTAGTCATAAAGAAAGCCCTGTTGACCCGTACATTGTTGTTTATGCATTACTTGTAACCCGAGCAGTTCACACAATGTCAACAACTCTGACCTAAACATAGGTATAGATCACTAATGCGCTTTTTCGGCATAGCTGTTCTACTCAGCTTTTCATATTACTGACTTTTACATAACGCCGACAGACACGCGTGAATATTTTCGAATATTTCATAGGCTGATTCGAGATACAACCTCTGAACTTTGGCTGCATCACTGTGTCTGTGCTCAGTGCAAAGGATGTAGCACTGTTCAGTGTAAGGAATTCCGGACTACCAGTACTCTCTGTATGTTCAAACGACATAAATTGTGGCCCAGTTACAATAACGCGTTAAAATCCATCTCGCAGAATTTCAGTTTTGCTGTCAAGATGAGAAAACAATCATTACCGAAATAGTATTGTCACGATAAGAGGAAATCAGTTAATTATCCAACCACAATGTTTGCCGTATTCGGTCAGCACGTCTGGATATCGTTCCTGAACGTCTGGATAGGCTGCCGTTATTAACAAGTTTTCCATTTTGAATTCAATTTTGTATCAAAAAGCATTGTGCTCATATGTGCCATTTTTACAATTCGCAATGAGATTTTTAATTACCCTCGTCATGCGAAAAAGGGTCTTATTCCATATGCGCCCATTATATATATAGCCCACTCAGCCTGCGCGTCTCTCAGTCTTGTCAGGAGATACATAATGATATCATAACATATTGAGTGATTTTATAGCGAATAGCATCGCCTCTGACCTAACTGCGCAAATGCACATGTTGGGTTTAACAAACGCTGGCCGAAACGCATAAGACCCATTTTCGAATGACGCGGCTTTGAAGGTGTGATTTAAATGTGTCGAAAAACTGCGTTTAAATCAAATATTAACATACTTTTTTTCGATAGTGAAGGAATATACTCATAATAAGGCATGTGAGGACACATATGGTGTGCACTCACGTAGTATATTTTGTATCTACTTACACCAAAGACCTATAGATTACATCATATTCTATAGGTATTTGCTTACACTAATGTGTGCTTTGACAATGCTAACACACATTTCATGCGTTGAATATGCAACTTACACGTGATAAAAAAACACGATAGTGAGAACTGTGAATATAAACAAGCTTAACCTTCTACTAACCTACTACTAATGCGTTGCTAGCATCCGTAAATAAAAACAGCACCGATATCTGTTGTGAACAAAAGAACGTTTCCCAGAATGCCCCGCTGTAGAAGCATGAACGAGTTTACGAAACAGACCATTCGTATTATTATTTTAATAATTTGTTTGTTATATTCGGTTTTAGCGATTATGAAGCATTTTTGTTGTTGTCTATCATATCGCTGAAGTTATTGTTGAACTCATGTTCTACGTTTTATAAATTGAGAATATAAACAAGCGTAACTATTTGCGTTGTTTTATTAATAACCTAAGATTATGAATAACCTGTACTGCGTCATTGAGGTGTATGTGAGAGCAAGGAACGACAACTTTGCGTGGAGATTGCCGTACAATTGTACTCTCCCTTGTTTATCGGCAGCCGCATCTATTAATAGCCTTAGATTTATGAATGAACTGAGCAAAAATACTACGTCACAAAGACGAAGCAGAAAGTGGACTATTGTATTCATTCATAAACAATCTCTTCCGCGACACGTATAATACAATCATTGTTTATTGATTCTTTTCTATGAATGAATATAGTTTGAGTACTCAAACCTGTTGCATAAATTATACAACTCTTTTTCGCGCGGATACGGCGTGTGTGGCGTAAGAAGGCTCTCCGTAGAGGTTACAATAAACTAAATAAATTTTTCATGAAGGGCTGTACTCTCTAAAAACGTAAAAGTGCATCGATGAAAGATATGTTGTTATGGATTAAACATTTGTTGTTGTGTTCTTTCGCAGAATAACTTTTCTTCTCATTAGGTAAGGCATTGGTATGCACTAATAAATCAATGTGGTGTTTCAGATTTGAGACTACAGGAAGAAACAACACGGTTTGGCGGACACCTCTTTTCTGGAGAGTAGCCGGTAAAAAAAAGGTGAGAAAACAGTCCATTTTGATTAGCGAAAAGTTCTTTTTTGGTTTGAACATGACATACCTTTTTTATTTTTTAAATCAATTCAGCTAAGAATGCTTTTTCAGAAAAGGTATGGTTATGAGGGTCTCTATGCGCAAAATGTTTCCTTTATTTTGGCTTAAAATTGTCGCTTTTACATTGAACTATATAAGGAAACTATTTGGTATATTGTGACCCAAACTCACTTTGGCTTAAACAAGTGTGTCGTCTGTTAAATAAAAAAATGGAAGACAAACATGTTTTTGGGTACAATTGCAGGACAGACTAGTTGAACAATGCTTAAAAAGCCCAGATTCAGACTGTTTAGTGTGGACTGGGTGTACCACCAATGGTAACCAGTCCCATTATGGCAGAATATGGGTGAAAATGCCCTCTGATGAAAAGGGGCGGTCATACTTGGCACACAGAGTAGCCGTTATGTGTCACCTAAGGGTTGCACTGGACCGAAATGACTTGTTCAGTCACCTGTGTGGCCACAGCCTTTGTGTCAATGCGTGTCATTTGACTATTGAGCCTCTGTCGACAAATATTGATCGAAGGACATGCTACCAATTCAAAAAATGCAATGGCTCCTGACTGTTTATTCGGTAAAAACATATAACAAGCATTACAACAAGCATTATTATACACATAATTATTCAACGAGCCTCTTAGCACTAAGCACATGAATACATATGTATATATTTTTTCACTGTCTACAGGTTTTTATTATGTTTATTGCACAATCTTTCAGGCGCTGTGAGGACGGCATCCGTACGATCTGTCGTGGAACAGTCCGCAGTCAGTGAGCAGGTAAGATTTGAAAACAGAATTGTCTAGGCATCTTCTTTATGCATATTTATGATGCTGAAGGTGTGGCAGGCTGCTGTAATCTGGTTTAGGATCACTTATTCCTCTGCAATAGTGCATCTCTTCATGCAGTCTGTATTTTCTATCCCTTTTGCTTGCACGTAAAGCACGTGCTTTGGTGACTTTCGACGTCCGCTTTCGGTTTCAAATGCTGCGGTCCTCATAGGCTATCTGCCCGATGACCTTGGATCCCGGTGTTAAGGTTGCTTTAAGCTGACTTGTCTTTTCTAGTACTGAGTCCGCATAACCCTGGTTCAATTTGTGTACCTGCCCATGGATACGACCCACACAGTTACGGGAGAAAGTGACATTTTTGGGGACCACTGCTTGATAGGACCTATTCACGGCTTCACATTTCTGTGTTGTGGTCAGAAGTTTGGTGGCTTCCAGAGCCAAGGGACCTAGCACCATTTCGATACTCTTTTTCAGTACTTCTTGGTCACTGGCCACCATTTTCACCTTGACGTTTGCTGGCATAAAGTTTTTTGCTTGCCTTTTATTGCCCGAACAAACGTAACTGTTCTTGGCGCACTGGTTTCCGCAGTAACCCCGGAAGCATAATACAATAGTGGATATCACCTCTGGCATTACCCTCTTCAAAGTCTCAATTTTGCCCTGATGTGTCTTGTGAGCCGCTTTCTTCTCGGCCATACACCTGGATTTCACTGACAGCGCATACCGATTTCTAACACTTGACCTTGTATGGCCCCGCAGCATGTCCTTAGAGAATGGCGCTTTATTGATCTCTCTCTTCATGGGGTTGCCTAAATGCTTGAGGTCCTTCAAATGGCCTACTCTGTGGCTCTGAGAGCTGCTAACTCCTTGAAAAGCTCTGCTGTCCCCATCACATGTGAAGTTGGCTATTTTTATATCCTGGGATATCTGGGTACTTAACGCCCTGCTCCATTTCCCTTCATCCCCTATTTGTTCATGTTCAGAAACATTTGCCGAACAATGCCCCCTATGATTGGGGCACTCAACTTGTTTTCCCTTATTTCTGAGCACTGAGGCAGCTGTGCATAGTTTATTTGCTACATGTACTCTCAAGATTTGTTTGTTTTTTTGTGTTATTTTCACACATGGTGGTGATGGCTATGGTTCCGGCTTGAAACGGTGTCGCGTCAGAGTTGAAAATTGGGTTGTTGTAACACGTGTCCCCTTCAACGTTGACCATAGAGGCGTCTTTTTGTCCAATTTGTGCATTTTCATCAACTAAGTTTTTTCTTACAGCTGCCATGCTATTGTCATTCATGCGCTTCAGGGCAGCGCACACTTTGTTCGCTTGTTTCTACATCGAAGGAGGAGTAGGTGCAATGATGTTGCTAGCGTTCATTATTCTGCGCGAACTTGTGTTTCCAATGGAAGTACTGGCCACACCAATCTGAAAGCCAATATTGATCTGTGCTGATCTCCTTCCCTTGCCCTTGGTAGTGACTGCATTGAACAGCTTGTAGTGTTTGCCAACATATAGGCATCTGGTACATTTCAGCCTCTCTGTCCACCCAAAGCCCCACTTTATGGATGCAGCGCCATCAATGACCAAGTCTTCCCGACATTTGCTATTGCGCAACCTATGTTTTCTATTTTCAGTGGACATCATAGTTTGCAATAGAGCAGGAACATAGATCTTGTTTGTTCGCAAGTCGGGATGGACTTTCCATGAAGCTGGAAGTCTGAACCGGTCTACATAGCTGGCCCTATTCACTCGTTGACGCAACGGCTTAACAGGTGTTTCAGAACCGTCTACGTCACGAAAAGTAAGAATATTGTCACTTGTATGAATCCGAGCGTTAAAGGCAGATCTCTCTAACCTCTCATACCTATTGCTGGCACTTGTGTCCTTTCCATATTTGTTCTTTATCCATCTAATTCCACTAGTTTCTCACCTTTTGAACCCAATGTCCAGCAATTTTTGCTTTTTCTTACTAACAAACACCATTCTGACCACATATGCCCCTTTAAGGTCTTTAAAAGTCCCAGTTTTTGTTTGCACCAAAAGTACACAATTTGTATTTCCAAGCAATTTCAATGTGAATAGGCAGAGTAAATTGACTACTTTCTGCAGTTTTGAGGCTGAATGACCATTTTATACCTGCATCTTTAATGGGTGTTGTTTTCATTAAAGGGGCTGCTACAAACATTGTTTCTATACTAATTAGGCAATTAAGAGCACCAAAGGACCAATTACTGGAAGATTGTTAATGTTTACACTTCAAAGTTACTTTGATCTATCTAATTGCATTGACTGTTGCATGTTTATGGGTAAAATAACATTTTTTTTTATCAAAACATGCTTAAAATTTGACAAGTTTTGGTCAAAAAAAAAAGTAATAGAAAACACACCAGTAAAATATATTGGAGCCAAAACACTAACACAGATAACCTGTCCTCAGCCCACATAGCACCCCCATGCATGTTTCTGATGTTTTAGTTGTTACATTTATCTGAAAAGTTAAATAAAACAGCCCAAAAGGGCTACCGGGTAGCTCAGCCAGAAGAAGGCTTATCAGGCCGGCTTTGGTTGGAAAAGAGGTGTGTTAGGAAAAAGGATGTATGATTGCCAAATGAAAAGATATCATGGCCAAAATTGGTACGGTGATGGGGTAATCATAGTTATATACTTCTATGCAAGAAATTATGATTATATGCATTATATCTTGCTCTTATAGGTTACAATATACTAAATAAATTTTTCATGAAGGGCTGTACTCTCTAAAAAAGTAAAAGTGCATCGTCGAAAGATATGTTGTTATGGATTTAACATTTGTTGTTGTGTTCTTTCGCAGAATAACTTTTCTTCTCATTAGGTAAGACATTGGTATGCACTAATAAATCAATGTGGTGTTTCAGATTTGAGACTACAGGAGGAAACAACACGGTTTGGCGGACACCTCTTTTCTGGAGAGTAGCCGGTAAAAAAAAGGTGAGAAAACAGTCCATTTTGATTAGCGAAAAGTTCTTTTTTGGTTTGAACATGACATACCTTTTTTATTTTTTAAATCAATTCAGCTAAGAATGCTTTTTCAGAAAAGGTATGATTATGAGGGTCTCTATGCGCAAAATGTTGCCTTTATTTTGGCTTAAAGTTGTCGCTTTTACATTGAATTATATAAGGAAACTATTTGGTATATTGTGACCTAGATAAGGCGAACCGACTTGAATTTTGAGCAACGACATTAGCTGGTCGCTAAGCGACCAACTAAAAAATCGAACATTATGTTACTTCCATTTCGAGTAATAAGTGCAATTGACAGTGTATCGTTATTTCGTTTTTGACGTTTCGATTTATTTTTAGCAATTAGCACGTAACGGACATTGAGAGTTTCCTTAATCACATCATTTTAATTATGTTTAATTGGTCTTTTATATAGCCCAGCATTATAACAAGGACTATCTATACTTCACGTTATTATATTCGTCATAAATTGTTTGATATTTCGTCTTTTATAGATGTTTGAACTGTTAGAAAAAAATCTTAAAGTCTGTTCTGCAGGCGTTAACGTTCATCATCTCTTAATTTTTGTGTCCAGTCAATGTCGCCAATAATTTAAAAGTAACTCAAAATCTATTCCGTTCATTATAAAGGAATTTTATTAATTATGGATGTTTGACATATTTACTCAAATTCAGTGATTAGGCCTTTTACGACCTTATTGCGGCTTCCCGATCTATTTCAAATCGATAATCTGAATGTTAACACTAGATGATTTCAATGTCTCTGACGCTTTTTACTTAAGTACTCTTATATGTATATAACTATAATGTTGTTATATAGCAACTCAATAATGTTTCTCTTTTATTGCAATTTAATTTTAATTGCGATGCTATGATGTTAATGGTAAGTACACTTTAATGCTTAATTAAATTATACTGGGCCGAAATAAGCTTCTGAGCTCCTCAAACCGTTCTAAGGCGGTGAACCCAGTGTTGCTCATCTTACCGTGTTTAATCGCGTAATACTATGTCTTTTCTAGCGCACATGCTTATGGAGAATACTAGGTTAGCGTTGAATACAGGGAAGTTTATGTTGCGAGGCTTAGAACGCCGGAAGCGCGAGCCTTGGCGAGCGCTTTCGGTGTTCGAGCCGAGCAACATAAACTTCTCTGTATTCAACGCTAATCCTAGTATTCTATTTATCCCATTTGATTTTTTTCAACGTGAAATTTAACATAAATACAGCTAATAACCTTAACAATAATTTTAATTCAGTCATAAAAGCGCTTAAAATCTAACAAATGTAACCATGCGTAGTGATATACTGTATTTGTTCTGGTACGCAAAATAGTCTTTAAAAAATTCACACACAAACTGTAAAACAAGTAAAAATGTCACCATATGCCTACATTCAATTTTACGCAGTATGCGAATTTTAACACATTACGACCGCGAAAAGAAGATTTTACTTTACTATATTAAAATTCATTTTATTTTCGAAAGAAAATGATCAAAATCCAATATGGCGGCGAATGCTTCTGACAAAATGCTGTCGATGTCAACATACATGTACACCATCGACGACCTAGTTCTGGCTACCATAACTTTAAATGTCGCATTTTATGATTTTTGACTGGCGCGACTTTGTACAGGTCTGTCAATACTAAATAAACTGTACGCTGAAGTTTCTTTAGCTATCGAAGACCTTGACAATTTTGACGAGCAAACAGACAATTGCAGCGACTGACACTTTATTTGACAAAATATACAGGGCAATACGTTTTCCGACTTCGGACGACGAATTTAAGGACGCGCAGAACGTGTTTTTTATATAATGTTATGGGTATGCCGTGTGTGATCCGATGCATCAATGGCGCCCATGTTAAAATCATTTCGCCGAGAACAAGGAACGACAAAAGTACAAACAAAAAAAAACACGTAAGAACTAGTATCTTACCTTTAATTATCCTTTAAAATCCATCTAATAATCCATTTAACTCAATAATTGAAGATTTTGCATCTAGGGTTTTTAATAATTATTTTAGCATAGTTAAATAAAGACCCTTAGGCCCCTATGCCATTCTATCACTTTATTCAAATGAGTTTATGAACGCGATAATCTTTCTTCTTCGTCACACGCTACGTCATGTACTCGACATTACTGCTATTCAAATGAACCGGAGCAGTTTATCTAATAATAGCCGTTTGTAAACTCGGTTGCATTTGCAGATTTCTGCATACAAACATAATTATGTTTAAACTTGCACAATGTTTTATTTATCTATGGTAAATGCCCTTATTGTACGAGAAAATAATTTAATATATAAATACACAAATAATGGAAAACATTCCAGTACACAACAGATAAATGAGTAGAAAATACCCGTGTACAAAATGGGACGTTCCCAATTCCAGTGTGGTGCTATTTTTACCATCTTATACTTTACACAGCTCTATGCCTAACGTGAATTAAATAGGAAAGCAAACATAGCAGATTATTCATGAACTGTGCGATATGTGTATGGCTTGTTGTACATTCTTGATATTTAAGTTAAATGTCAAAAGTATATGCTTTGGTTATAAACAATGCACATTGCACGAAATAAGGAAAATGTGATCAATTGACAAGTCAGATATGTCGACATACAGTACATGTAGAAAACATGTGAAATAAGTCGCGTTTATAATAAATCGTCAAAAAAATAGGGGAAATGACGCAATAAGTATGTCATTTTATGACGCCATCAATCAGCTGATTCATTATACGGATGGCGAAAATTATGTCATATGACTAGATTTAAAGGTTGAACGTCGTATAATTTTGAAGCTTTTAAAGTTTTGTCGACTTTGTTTCTAAAAATCATTCAGTGGTAAAGTAAATATAAATAAAAAGATAACAAAACAAAAATCGTGTAATTTTATATTTTATTTTAACAGTTCTTTTGGTGAACATGTCATATATATTTTTTTTCTGCAAAATATGCACATTTTCTTCTTGTGGGTGACCTTAAAATTCGCTCAATGAACCAAACAATATCGACCTAATTTTAGCGCATATCGCATGACGTCATTTAAAAAGTAGTCCGTACACACGACAGGTATATTCCACAGTGTTGAATACAAGCAAGTATATTCCACAACGTGTTATACCGTCAATGTCGCGCTGAAAATGGGATAAATAAGGTTTCACTTCAATAAATCATTTTGTATCGCTCCGTCGTCCATTCGATGCTAGTGCCTGTTTATAAAGAGTTCCTTTTCTCTTAGGGTTTAAAATCAATTTAGCGATCGCAAGCATGCTTTCGATGATTATTTCCTGCATCATATGTGTGTCTGCAACATTTTGGTGCATTGCATTGGGGATTACTCCGAAATATGAATGTTTGGGGGCGTTTATTTAAGTACGTTTTTTTTTTATCGAAATCTCACTTCCGAAACTCTGTTTTGCGATGTGCTTGCCTTTTGGCGAATTTGTTAGAAATTGCGAGATCGTGTATGTTTCATAGCGTTTATTGAAAGACGACATATTTATCTTTACATTGACACCGGTCTTTAAAAAATTGATATATAGGAAAAACAAGAAAAATGCTTTGAAAAACGGCAGTTTTATAATGCGACCCTATGAGAAATGAAATAAGTGTAATTCAACCTTAAAATCAGTTACAAAAATTTCCGCCTAGACTGGATATAGAAGTGACTTTCGTTAACCGGATTATTCCATTAACGCGGAAAGTTTCGTCACAGGCTAATCTGTGACGATACTTTGCACACATGCATGTATCCATGTCAAAAGTGTTCTAACCTATATTACAATAAATAAACATGATACAAAGTAGTCGTATATTTTAACAATTGCGCATTACACATTAGTAAACACAAGTGAAAGATTGACTTATTTTTAACACCTATTGTCCGATTTAATGTATAATTTATTTTGTCAATTGAAACTGGTCAAAAACCGGTTAATTGTGTTAAGATCATTCACATCAAATAATAATCTGTAGATCGTTTGTATGATAATGTTTACAAGCATTTTGTATCACGCGTGCAGTATATACATTATAGATAGTAGAAGCACGAACGTTCGAAGTGCTTCTCACTTTGTGTAATTATCTTCTTACTGGTATCGCACCTGTTTCTTTATAAATCGAAACGATGTCTTGATCCGTCTTTGTGGGTTTATTCTTATTATCAAATGTACTAATTTCGAGATTTCGATATTATAATATTTTAAAGGATTTATGGCCACATAGTAATTGATAATAGGTGTCTGCTCAATAACACAAAATATTCTAAAGAAGACCAGCAATCCTTTTGTTATCATTTCTTAACACATGTGCCTGTTCTATTTGCAGTCAAATTATTTCAATTTTTATTTTTGAAAAAGCAACTAAACGCACAAAACACTACAACAAAACTTTGATGTTGAAGACTTGTTTTTTCAGAAAAAAATCCTTAATGAAGTGTTATAGATAAATGCATTCTGTCCAGTTTAAAAAAAATATTCCCGTATACACGTTTCTCTAAAACAACGAAACCAATGCCACAAAAACTCATAATACAAAATGTAAAGCTAGCTTTATAATAATCCTTAAGGAAATTGTGTTAGCTGGGCTAATGACTGCGAATGATGTAGTTTGAAGTTTTTTTTAATATACCCAACACTTTTGTTTTAATTTTCTCGGCATAATGCAATAATTATACATCATTTAAATTTAAAAACAAATTGCAATTAATTAATTGTAAATAATATAAACAGAGACCAAATCATCAAATGGCTATGCGAAAATATATCTTAGTGAAACACAGGATCAGCCGGATACTGTATTCCTACAGCAAAGTTGATATTTTTCATATCAATAAATATTTTTTAATATAAAGGAATATATTTCAAATAAAGTAAGACGTTTTAATTAATAAAATAAGGAAGTATTGCTTTAATAACAAACATATATGGATTGATTGCTATGTTTTGTTCCGAGGCTCCAGTGTTAAACAATTATTAAAAGAAATACCGGGCGGTAGAATTGATATCACTTTCACACATTAAATACAAAAAAACTGCATTTTCATATAAAATACTCAAAAATGTGTAATTATTATTAACTTATGTCATCATCTTCCTTCTGTTAATAATATACAAATTCATTTTCAACAATTTCTAAATTTGAAAATCATTTGCTGTCTGACATGAAAACCAAACACACCCTGACAATATTTTACCATTTTTAAATGTTGTTATTTCATTTGTACCCAATGAAAAGAAACATGCGAGCAACTTATAAACATTTACAACCATAATATCCGAAGCCTATTTTGAATCTTGGAAAGGTTTCAATGCTGCAGTGATGTTTTTGCATTATTGTCTCTACAATACGACAAGAAATTGTGCAATTAATTATCCAATTTCTACGGGTGCAGCCATATTTGCTCAGTCATATAATTCATGTACTTGCAAGGGAAATCGACATGAAAAGACATGAGTTATGAAACATTTTTGCAAATAGACACTATTATTCAAATGACACATTAAATTTAAAGGAAACGTATTTGATAAGTGCGTCTGTTAAGTAAAACTTTGAGCTATACCACGATCAGACAGTCGTAATGAAAGCATAATATAAATAGCACCTTAATTCCTAATCGGAACAAATGAACAAATGCAGACTTCATATTAGGCTTTTCTCATGAACAATGGCGTATCAATGTAAATGCTAATTTCAAATACGAAAAAGCATTTTTATGGAAACACCGTACATCATCATCTTTTATTTCTGATTATGCGTTAAATAAAAGAAACAGTGACGAATGAATACAATAACAAAAATACAGATAACCGCCTTTAAAAGAAATCAAAATGTTTATATAGGTGAAGAATCATTTGTGTAATGATTAGTCATCAGAAAATAGGAATATCGTTAAATATAATGTATTGCAAGATTTTTGATGATATTTAATTTGTATGTATAGAACTATCGAACTCAGATACATCACAAGGGATGAAACTATTTTGTATAACGTAGTCCTTATTGTGTGGCAAATTATCAAATGTAAAAACTAACACAGCACAAATGCACGTATTATGGCATACAAAAATCAAAAATCACAAACACATGATAAAACTAAAGGACAACGTCTTGGAACGGTGAATCATTTAATGTTATTGGTTAGTAATGTTTTGTTATCATTCAATGTTATTGGTTAGTAATGTTTTGTTTAACCCATGTATGCTTAGCG
Organism: Dreissena polymorpha; assembly: GCF_020536995.1. Classification (NCBI taxonomy): domain Eukaryota; kingdom Metazoa; phylum Mollusca; class Bivalvia; order Myida; family Dreissenidae; genus Dreissena; species Dreissena polymorpha. Next base: position 33,872,390 of record NC_068356.1, read on the forward strand.
TCTAGAAAAAAGGCCTTTGCAAACAGCGTAGACCCAGACAAGACGCCGCATAATGCGGCGTCTCATCAGGGTCTGCGCTGTTTGCTTACAGGAATTTCTGTAAGAAATATTCTAAAAATAGAAAAAAACATACCAGAAACTCCTTAAATAGGAAATTGACTCATCTAACTGTTAAGGTCAGAAGAGTCCACTAGGCATAAATAGGTCAACTCAAAATCTCATACTTAAACAATATAATCTCACAACATATTTATCTCCTAACATCAATATTCAAACCAATAACACTACAACACACTTTTTAATCAAATGATTATTTAACACCTTAATTAATTCCTTAATGATTCTTAATGATTATGTTTAAAGTTATGATTTAGGTAACCGATTTCGAAAACAAAAAAAACGTAAATACATTACAAATATGCTCGTTAAAAAAAGCACCTACGCAACAAGAGTAATACATACTCTTAAGTTTAACAAGTATTTGAAAAATGAACAATGGTATAGAGCAGCTCCAAAGGGTCGTTTACTTTTCTTGTTTACATGACAAGAAAATACGTATACGGAAAATATATTAAATATATACATGTACATTCCGAACAAAATAGTATAAATTATGATTGCGAACCAAGTACATATCCTCTGGACAAAAGTATTGAAAGTCCTATTTGCTCAGTGTTTTACCATTTAGAAATATTCAGCTTATTTAACTAATTCCAATCCTTTATTTCATTGATATTAATATGAAATCTACAAAAACTATACGTTATTTACGAAATCATTTACCGATGTGTATTGAGACATGTAAAACGGTTAAGATTTGGTGCCGAGAAACAGAATCATGATTGTCTTAACCGGACCCGCTGAATAGCTATGTCCCAGAACTATCGCGGTATTTTTTGTACACAAAAAAGCTTAGACAAACCGAAATGTAAAACGAACAAAATAATGTGTAAATCCATTCGTTTAAAGAGTTTTTTTTTCCTGCACTTTGTTCTTTAATACGTAAGTGCCAAAGTCGTAGTTTTGTTTTATAACCTCGAATAAAAACGTGTTTTGTACTTTCTTATGATTTAATGCATTGAAAAAAAAAAAATTGCTTGCAACTGTTATTCAGTTCCGAGTTATGTTGCTGATGAGTTCAATAACATTAAAGCACATGCACCGCGTACTAAAATGTTTCTGAAACAAACATGATTTCGATTATTGTATGGGTTTGCAGCAAACAGCTGTTTTGTGAAACAAAAGAGTTTATTCAGAATGTGAATCCCGCAAACGCTCGTTATTGCCCCAAGGCAGTTTGAGTTTATTGCCAGTCTCAACTACCAAGCATATTTGAAAGCAACTTTCACTAGAGCAGAACACAATTATTGTGTCAGAATAACAATGCTCACTGTGAGAAACAATAAATCAATTATCAACATACGATTAAATGATCAAATAAATATGTTGTTGATCCGAATATACTGGGATGTTATACAACTTCTAAGTCATTGTTTAAATGAGCCTGGCAGCAATCTGTAATCTGTGTCCGTACTTCATGATATGATGTTCAATAACGCGGTCAGACAATACATCTAGATTTACCTTGGAATTGTGAGACCTTACTATATGTAACTTACTGCAACAATGTGTATCATTGTTTTTCAATTTTACAAATAAGAACTATATTTGGTTTCATTAAAATAAAATGATAGGACATGTTCGTTTTACAACATACATTGTTAAATGTATTGGGAACTACGAAATCGAAATCAATCCGTTTGTTTGTACAATATTGGATATCGTTTTATACTTATTTGCCAGAGTGCACAAAGGTTAACATTTCTAGACAGCAGCATTAAGACAAATATATAGTTTCTGCGTAGTGTATGATATTTGTCATGGAGCGATTCGCTTGCTGTTTTATTTCATGTCAATCATTGTCGACTAGTTTACGGTACAATGTCTTAACGGCTCCCCTAAATTTTGTTGATGAGATAAACGTCTGAACTATATTGATTAATCCCATGTATGCGATTAAAAGCGTTATGCACTATGTCTCACACATAAACAATGCAAAATTCAGAATTAAGCTGTTGATGCATGACTGCAGTTGTGATAACTGTTCTTGGAGTGGTGCAGAGGGCTTGTGTGATTACTTATGTCAGACACTCACCGATGTCGATGCAATGAGATTAAATGAAGCCAACAATTCCGAAGTAACATGTTGAGTATTGTCTGATGCTAATTTCGTAATTATTTAAGACTAAATTTCAGGCATATTCTTCAACCAGAATGTAACTCCGCCGTCGATAACGTATTGTTTTCATTTGCGTTTGAAAAAAGACATTTGACTCGCAGTAAATGTGCATAATCGTTGTGTTTAAACGATTCATCATTTGTAATTCCTACTATCACGATAAATGCATTTCATGTACATGATCTTAAAGGTAATGTATTCATGCATTCAATATTGCCAGCAATCCAGACGCGCACCGGTTCCCCGTTAAATACAAAACATGAACATTCTGTTTTAATCTTTTTCAGAATACATCTTTTTCAAACTTAATTTATTAAGAATACGTTAATCAAGTTACGCTAAGCCTAAAAAAGCATGTGTGGACGTATTCTAGAAACAACAAACGTCAGTGCTGTTATTCGCATTAGACGGCCTAGAAAATATGTCCATCATGTGTCGGTTAAAATTCTTGGTAACTTCATATTTGAACACTCTTTCGGCTATTTATCATTGTATGCAGCTGTTTAGAGCAAAATAAATCTTATCAAAAGTCCTTATCATTTGTCTGTTTGTGACGATTGATAAAAATTACGTTTTGATTTAGTATGTTGTGTAGTAAGACTCATTTCGCCAGATTACAGAAGGGCTGATATTTGGTTCGCAACATTCCTTCCCATCTCATCCAAAAAGCGTTTCATTAAGCATATATAAGAATATATATTTGAGAATAATTCAACCCTATGACCGCTGAAATGCTAATATGCGGATGCGTTGATGTGTCCATCCGTGTTTTCAACGACATTCCGAATTGTGTTTTACCAATGCAGAATTATTTCAACCAGAACTGGATTCATGTCAACATATGATATATAACCTTTATAATCAGCATTTCCGCTAAAATTATGACATGGGAAACAAGCTAGATGGAAAACAATTTGTATTAACACTCTCACAATATTGTGGATACATATTTCAGAGTTGGAGGAATGTCGAGCTAGTAGTTGTTAAAATCTTTTGATACCTTTTAAGCTATGATATGTATTGGAAACATGCGTGAATTGATTTGCGATAGATTAGTCAGCGGCATTGAATTTATTTGTAGTCCTACATTATATAATTTTGGTCCAAAAATAGTGCGGTTCCTCTAATGTTTTATTATGTGTTATCATGAGCATATACATATACGATAAAACTTAAGATTTAATTAAAGAAATGTGTTAATTCATATTTTAAAAATATATTACGTATATAATAAGATTTTATCTATTTTATCGGCCGTATAAAAATGATATAAATATTATTTGTAAATAATTATAAGTTAATGCGTTATACTTGGAATGCTTGTTTCTTTCAAAATAAATGCGTGACCTCCATCTTAAAAACTACCGTAATTATTGCAGTTTTAACTTGTATCAAGTGATCGTATTAAGTTTTGAGTCAAGAAGAAAATTATCCGTTTAAATGCAAAGTGCATGTTACATAATTACAAAAAAATCAAAACAAGACCGATTTCCATATCTTTTTTTTTCACATATTAGTTTTCGGTATTATTAGCAGTCAAGTTTTAACAATTACGTTTAATTATTTGAAAAATATAAATAACCTAAACAAAATTCCACATAACGAACATAGTTCAGATAAGTCGGTCAACATAAATTGTATGTGTATATGATAACAATTTATATTCAACTTATTTCAGTTCCGTATTTACCAGGGTTCATTGATCGTAAACTCGCATAATAAATAAAAGTACGATGGGAACTTCCTGTCTATCACTATCCGGGTTAACATCTACCTTAAAAATAATTATTCAATATTGTTTCTTTTCCGGTATGGATAATGGCTTGGCCGCTCAAACGATTCTTTTCAAAGGTTTGTCATCGATTAGCGTTGCAAGCTCACTTTAATTATATATCAATATCAAATGAGGGCTACTGAGTACAAAATAGTATTACGTGAAGTATTTCTAATATTACTTCAAGTACCAACTGTTATTTAGAACATTTATTCAATTATACCATTTACTTTTGAAATTAAATACGTTATTTTGAAAGACTCCTGGTGTGTTATGGACAATCGGATACATTTGCTCATTTTAAAGACAAGATGTGTCAAACTCTTAACAGAGACCTTTCTCAGAACTTTAAATTCCGGCATCACTCTTTTTACTCTGTTTCGGAATATTTATTTATGTTTTTATCTTATGGAATTATTTTATAATGACTTGATATTTTAGGATAATTGTCAACTGTCCAAAGACCTGGCATACATTTTTAATCATCATCAGTGCATTATCTTGTCTCACACTATTATTATATTATTTTTTAAACGACCATTACAAGCAATATCTCAAAATCAAATGCAATTCCTTATACCAGAAGATTCATACCAGCGTATATGCAATACAAACAATAGAAACAACCTGTAATTGTAAGTGAAATACTTCTCTTTAAACATAACTATGTTCCACAAAAAAGGCGCAAGTTATATTTATAACGGCGCATTCCCTCTCCACAAACCAAGCGTTGATCATATAAGTCATAACTGTGCGTGAAACAAAGGGGACACGGAGTTGTAACTGTTGTAACAACAGTTGTGAAACGTACTTTGCTCTATGGTAAGCGCAAAAGAAAGAGCTGTGTCCCTTTGATAATATTGATGCTGTTAAACGATAATATTGCTTTGCTCAGCTCAAAATTGTTTACATTTTTTTCTTTCCCTTGCCACATTTGCATTCAGAAGTCCAAGCCTGACCACAGGAGACGGCGTTACTAAAATCCGCCGTGGAATGTGATGCCATAGTGGTGTTGTGATATACTTAGTGCCCAAGTGAGGTTTTGATGACGGTCAAGCGAGTGGACATGGGTTATCTTTGCGGTATAAACACCCAGTGTGACATACTGTGGAAAGTGATCAGACCCGAAGTTGTCAATGACTGTTCAAACAGAAGCACATGCAACAGAGTGAATTTTGATTCTGACACATATTTACAAATATATAACGTCAATAAATATTTTAAGCATGGTTTAAAAAATATCACGCCTTCGTCGCGGTATTTTTAACTTCAGACGATTTCTTTGGTCACTTACAGACTGAAGCTGTGGGATATTGAAATGTATACCATTTATCTATCAATGAAATTATAGAAATGCAACATTTAATTTCACATTTACCCGTCTATATTAATAAACGACCGTTATAATTTACATGGATTAAACGAATATTAATTCCATTGATTTGCATATGTCAAAACGGATTTTCTCCCGCATTTCAACATAAAAATCTACACGTTTGTTATCTGATTTTTAGTAAACTCCCGACTTCGCTTGTGAAAAGAACACCATAAATACGTTGCCAAAAATAAAATGAACAATCTTAGTTTTGCCAAAAAATCCATCAAGACAAAAAGTATGCATACAGGTAGACATATTATCCGATGACAAACAATTAGTCTCTATAACGCTCAAAATCCACGAAAATTTCGTAAAGTATTTCGTAAAATAAAGTTTACACCTAAACAATCAGTGTGCCGTATAGTAATAGCCACAATTTTAACGCTAGATGTGGTATCATTACATAGATTTTTGTAGATACAAAATGCTCGTTTTTATTAATTTGTGACCACAATAAATCCCATGCTAATTTCCTGCGAATATATCTACATACGAACACTAAAAAATGGTACCTTGTTTAAACCAAAATAAAAACGAGCATTTTGTATCCACAAACATCTATTTTACCAGATCACATCTGGTGTTGAAATTTCGGCAATTGCCATAACGAACAATGATGTTTAATTGTTAAGCTTTATTTTACAAAATATTGTACACAATTTTCGTTGATTTTGAGTAGTAATGTTACTCTGAATGTGGCATGCGTTACTACTCCAATAAGGCAGTACCTTAATCTGACGAATGCACCTATTCCATATTCATGCGATTAACTAAAATGGCGACTGTTAGTTCAATGGAGATAATCAGTCGGTCTCATGAAACTGACATGGATATGATTGAACTCGTATATTGATAATGCACGAAACGATGTCACGGTACCGTATTCAGTTAAACAATACTCCAGCAACAACAAAAAAATACGGCATAATGAAACGTTTTATAACACAAACTTTTATAAAAACTATATTAACATTAGAAAAACACGGCGTACAAAGGACGAATAAGAAGTTAAGCTATAGTGATAAACGAGTTTCAGGTTAATATATGCAATTAAAACGACAACACAAACTGCATACCTCACATTCTAAATTCGATGTTATCCCATGTGTCACACTTAAAATAAGCAAGGCAATAATCTGGTATGCAAAATAACACAGCAGCAAATTAATATTTGTTCCCATTTTGAAAACTTGTCATCTCAATCAATATTCATTTAATTAAGTACCGGCAACACAAATTATGCTCTATTTATGTTTCGGTCGAGGAAATTTGTGATTCAAAAACATGCTTCGTAAGAAGTACACATCGATAATAAATTAATAATTACAGCAAACATCCGAGTTGATGCAGAGTACATTTTAAAAGAAATATATTTTTACAAGTTATGCACATTTAAAAGGTCAACAAACATGAGTTATTTCAAACCCGATAATGTGTTTTATACCAAATATCCACAGAATAAAATAAATGATGTTAAGTAAAAATAAATAAGCTTGTTTAAGAAAGGCACATCCCTATTTGTATATGTATGAAAAATAGGACATTTATATATATATATATATATATATTTATTTATTTATATATTTATTTATATTTTTCATAACTGCCTTTTCCCAAAAAATTATATAAATTTAAAAACAAAACAACTGTTGCATCAAAAGATTCTTGTAACAAGTCATGTGCATATTTTAAAACACTTATATTTCTGAAATCCATATCTTTTTTGGACCAAAATCAAGTCTTTGAAAGCTGCCAGGTCTAATCAGCTGCGAACATACATTTAAGTTATTTGCGGAACACCATTGCGATACAGGTGGATGGGCTGTCCAGTAAAGAGAAAATAGTGATATTCATATACACTATTGACAACTTACCCATTTTCATAACGGTCCCCAGACATGTACTTTTTTGATCAAAGATGCCTGACACAAACTACACTTAGATACTAATAGGCTGTGTAATTTACAGGTTATCCACCGTTCGATTCGAAAAGCTGTATGGATAGACATTAGTTCGAATTTTATATTTTGTAACAATTGTCACTGAGCAGATTTTACTTTCGGTTTCCAGACATACGTCTTTATTCTCCCAAACACAATTAACGGTATGTCATCAAAAGGTATTGTCCTTAAAGTAGGAATGTGCAATCAATGTTAATTTTGTCGAGCTTTTACTCGGATCAATGTCCCGTTTGTCGACGGAATAGATCAGATATATTTCAGAAATATCACGCGAAATCAGCTCAAGGATAGTTTTGGTCCAGATTACGGTGTACTTTGCTATACAGCGCAATACGCGGTGAATGTAATAAACTTGATGAGCACCATTCTTCAACGAGGCAAATTTAAAGTCTCTGTTTTACTGACAAGAATGAGATAAAACCGCTCTCCGGGTATTGCATATCTGGGTAAAGGTCTTAACAAAGGTTCGTTCGGCATTTCAAATCGCCATCAAACAAAGCGGTGCATAATGCGGATGTCGTGTCGGCCATGTTTCTGATGACCAACTGTATTACATCTAAACGCCCTTCTAAGGCGTTTATCATGTTCTAGTTTTGTTTCACAATGTCATCTTATGTTAACAACTCTGGGCCATTTCAGGGGTGTTTTCAGCGTCATTTTATCACCCTCCGCTTCTCTCTTAAGTAAATATTCACTCACTGTACCAATACGAAGTTATCATATGTTACCAAACGTTACAAATGATAACGTTATATATTTTTTTAAATATTATCTTCCACTGAATACAACAACGCAGTTCTTTGGACATAATTTATATGAATGAAATACATGTCATTGCGAAGGTGCGTGTCCTATATTTACTTCATAGTAGTTGAAACATAAAATGACTTTGAATACACTTTTTAAATGAAAGGCAAACGTTTGATCACTTAAAATATGACGCATTCCAACTATTCTTGTGAATTTGTAATACGATAATAACAATACATTGCATTTAAAAGAAGTCCAAGGTTTATCCACACGATTATTAATGACCATCAGCAAAATGGAAACATATAATCAATACATATCACATTTTTCGGTTAAATTGCCTATACGAGATAGTTATCATTATTCTTTATGTTTGACTTGCGTTGTTCTAGTATACTTCTCTGTTGAGAGGCTCTCAAGTAGTATGTGCTTCTCGTCTCGCGTGTCGTGGTAACATGAAACTGCGTCGTCGGTAAACGACGTAGCTCTATTTCTTTGCAATGTTGTTGAATGTATCAAACCGAATCTTAGAGTTTGTTTGGCGAATAAACCGTATAGTATTCATAGAGTTATTGCTGGGCAGTGCAAGCATTGGCTGTTGCTGATATTGCATCCTGTTAATGGGCGACTTCATGTGGTGGGTGGGATCTGCGACAGCCGCAACAATAAGTACATGGACGTTATTTTGCCTGTTCAATCACATTTGCATCAATGGGAATGCTTATATATTCAAAATATTTTTCAACATATTAAACTTAAGCAAATTCACTACAATGCCAATACAATTTATTGTTATCTTGTGTTATCCATAAAGATAAATAATATGTAACTTTAAACGAAGCAATAGCAGATAAATTTTATTACAGCACGTGGTTCGTCACTCATAGCGAATAAATAAATGCTCAATAGTTTTACACATAAAAATAACATCATATACAACGAACATAAAACGCACCAAGCACAGAACTATGCATCAAACTGGGTCAAATAAATGAAACGTTTTTTAAATATAAAGGTTATGTAGCTGAACAAAGAGAGAACTGTAAATGAGGGTCATGACAGCATACCGTGCATATACGAAAGAGGCAAACTTGCGTTCAACAAAGCGTTCATCAATGAGCCAAAGAGTTGATTAGCTTCGCTCGAGCCATGGCAGAACAAGTGGACCTTAACATAAATAAATACATTATTAAATATCAAGAGATCATGATAAATGCAGCTAGTTGTTTTTAAATAATTCAAAATGGAATTTATCGACTGGATAACAACATATGAGTAGTCTTGTAGAATTGATAACACAATTGATAAATTGATATTGATAAATTGAAAGACAAAAAATAAGTTGTATTGTCATTTTAAACACCCAAATAATATGCTTTATCTTGAGCATCTCTCGTATAATAATGCACACGAACAATTCGAACAATTTTAAAACATAACCTGCCTGGTATAAAATCCAGACACAAACCTGGATTTACTGTAAATGGAGATTCTTTAACGTAAATACATTAAAGAAAATAATTTTTCTATTTGATTTTTGACGATGCTGCGAAGCAGCTCTTCTAAGTTATCATACCATGAAAAAATTCCTCAAAATGGCGACCTTTGTAAAAGACCGAGCCAGTCCGATTGAGATAGCTCGATTTTCTAATCGGCATACCTCGCTGATTATCATTGATAAAGGTATAGGATTCTCAGCTTTACATAGGACAGCATATTCTGGGAAAAAGATCTAATAATAGTTTGACAACGTTAATTTTAAATCAGTTATATTCAATCCATTATATGTTTAGAGATCAAATTTACAACTATGCATTTTCTGTATTGTATTTGACATTAGTCGTGATTCAGTAAATAAATTGCGAATTAAAACGTGTATAATTAACTTTCAACGCGATCATGCGTGTAAAGAAAACGAATTATTTCGAACCTGCCATTTGTAAACTTTGTAGCGACTATGGTATATAAACAGCATAATAGCCGTGTGACATCTGTGAAACTCGCTCTTGTGCGTGCTTTCTCAATTTGCATATTTAATAAACTTTTCAAACAGAAATTACAGAGCCGCATCAGTGCACATACTATGTTTGATAATTCATTCGTTTGTTGGATATTGTTTGCTGTTTTAAACACATATTAAGTCATATCGCGCTGAGTTAGTTAACCTTACCATGTGCTCATTGGCGAACTTACGTATTCAAGTGCTCTTACGCCTATGTGCTCATACCTACTTTCGAGAATCATCATGAAAGTATTGCCGTACTTAACAAACAAACATGCCTAAGCTTATTGAATTAGAGAAAAAAAACAATAATCAAAAGAGAAAAAATATATGTTCATGCACATGGGCATGTAAAATCACGTCCGTACACAAAGCATCATTAACTTAGGAAAGGAAACAACGTAATATAAAGTTTGGTGTGATATACATGTGCAATTAAAGAGAAAGGTGTAATTAAACAGCATGTCAAGTTTTGAATTTATATGCTGAAACGTAATGTTATATCCTACAAACGTTTTACTGTAACAAAACGTTTTTTTAAGATAAGTGGTACAAAAAAATACACATCGAATATCTTTTTAAAGATTTTAGTTGTTATATTTGATCGAGAATGTAATCCGCCTCCCAGTTTCGCTGAATGGATCAAGTTCCCCACGGTAACTACTTCCCCGTACCCCCATTTTTTGTTTCGTATCCTACCTTTTTCGTACCCAATTTTTTTTTCGTACTCATTTTTTTGAACCCAAATTTTTGCTCGAACCCAAATTTTGTTCGTACCCAATCAGTTTTCCTACCCAAATTTGTTTTCGTAACCAAATCTTTTTTCGTACCCAATTTTTGTACCCAACATTTTCGTACCCATTTTTTTCCCTATCCAAAATGTTCGTACCCACATACACAATTGTGGTGATTTAGATAAACTTAAATATATGCTTTTATATCAATTCTCTTCATTAGCATCGTCACACCAGTACTTTCACTACTTTGATTACTCAATGCACGATTACATGCGCGTATCGTACAAACATTCATAGAAAAAGCATAATTTCCGATGCTTACATAGTATCTTGAAAAGATATCATTGATGCAGAGATGTACACGCATTATTGTCTCTATATTACGACTATGGACTGCGCAGCTAATGATAAAATTTCTACGGATGCAGCAAGATTCGCTCATATAATTAATGCACGTGCATGGTAAACGACATATGAAGTCTCTTGAAAAGACATGCGTTATCAAAATATTTTTCAAAAAGACATAATAACAAGTGTAATTCAAAGGAAACTTATTTAATAAGTGCGTCGTGTGCCTGCTATTTAAAATGTTTATTTGGAGCTAAGACACGATTAGAAAATTGTCATTAAAACAAAATGGCTCCTTCATCCATGTCCGTGACAGAAAGTAAAATGCAAACTTAATATTAGGCTTTTTGACAATTGTGTATTTATGTGAATATATATTTCAAATCAGATGAAGCACATTTTTGGAAACAGCGTTCATCTTCATCTTTTGTCTGATTATTCGTAAAACAAAATGCCGAATGACGACAATATCAAAAACACAGTTAAATGTATACATATCAAAATAATGGACGATATTGTAAATACAGAGAATAACAGGTGACCTCCTGCTAGTTTTTAAATAGATCAGGCGAGGCTTTGCCGATAAGTTATTTTGGTCGTGCCAAGCTTGATATCTTTCAAAACGATCAGGCGGTTACCGGTTTTTAGCCAATTTGCAACGCAAATAGGCTTTTGTTATACCACATTTCGAAATCACACGGGGAAATGGTTGACTTTTTTTAAGCCTTACTTGATTTGGGGCAGACGAAATAGATATTTAATAAAGTATTTGGTAATTCTTACAATTTTTCATTTAGAATCTTTTTTCTAACATTTTCTTCCAAGAATATTGCTTACACCGTTTTCAGTGATTTTTTCTAAGATCGTTTTACGTGAAAAAACGTTCTTAAAAACTTTCGTCCGTAAAAATGTTCTTGTTGATGGTGACCTCACAACTACTTTCAATTTACAGTGTTTATGTATCGGAGAGGTCAAATCTTTACATAACTGAATTCATTAGGCCCTGGTTTATGGATATGTAAAATTTCATTGGTTAATTATAAATATAAATTTAAATATGCATAACAGGAAGGCGGGCAAAAAACACTTTCATTCTTTGAAAATGTGTAAGAAAAATTGCGGAGTACGATGAATGTTTTCTGATTATTCTGACATGAATTCTGACCTGCCTTTCTATAGATTTGATGAAGTAGAGTTTGCAAGTAATAGAGATGTGTTAATTCAAATAAAAATGATTTACTTTGAGCCAGAAATTTACGGATTTAAAGCAATTTGATGAAGAGAATTGGTGGACATATGTGTCCCCCATTAACAGGTCGTTCACAATTGAACGTTGAAAACGAGAGGCAGGATCCATTAAACTTCTTGAAACTATTAATTGATGATGCCTTAATTAATTACCATGTGCTATTTAACTATGCTTCTTCAAAGTAAAATGGCACATTAAAACAACACTGAAGAATATATGAGAAAATGGGAAGAGGTAACATTTGCTGGAAAATGGAATGCTTACAATGGCAATATACATATAGGGATGTTATACAGGTCAGATTTTTGAATCTCTGCTAATTGTTAGATTTTAAATGATTCTTTTTTCTTTGAAACTAAAAATTGTAACAAAATGTAAATTTATTCAATATTAAATTGCTTTAAAATGCACTGAAACTAAAGGTTACTGAACATTAGTTTACTTGTTCTCTTACAAGCTTTATTACATAATACGCATTTCAGGTAAAAAACCAACACAACATCAAAATTTTAAAACTACCATCTTAATTTACAATCAATGATAAATAAGAAAAATATAGGTTTTATAAACGTATGTATTATAATAAATGAAATGCATCCTTTTGAAATAGACCACCCATATCAGCCCCAAACTTTTAACGCCATCGGTGCTCTCGTTCATTTAATCAACAGTCCGATCCTTTAACTTTTACTTCAGCAGCAACTTCCCTGTATCTTGCAAATAGGCTTTCAACGCCATCGAGGCTCTCGTTCTGTTTATCATACCTCTACGTTCCCATCTAAAAGGAACTAATAAAAAATAGCCTCTACTATTATTGTTTGAGGAATTGTAGAAGTTTATCCTGTTAAAAATGATGCCATGAGCACCTGGTCTTAATATTTGTAAACAATGTTCTTTTTGCTGTTTTGTGCTTGCTGTGCATAACGTAAATAAAGTACTTGATAAGCTATGTCCAAGACCTATTGTGGTCTATTTATTTACACAAATACCTCGGACCTACTGACGGATAAGATAATGTGAATATCTATGTGTAATACAATATATTCGTTTGCACGCAATGGCAACAGTCGGTGTTTTGTTTGAAAACTTCGAATACGAGATATGTTTTATTTAAGCAATGTCATATTTCAGATGATTTAATGCATTGAAACATATGCTAGGCATCGCTTGTAAATCTCTTTCGTTTCCGATTGATCATGATGACTTGAATGGTAATAAAACACAACAATCTCATAATAAAACGTTGTTGAAACAAACGTTTGTTCGATTATTCATGGCTTTTGCAGGAAACAGCGTTTTGTGGTGCCAAATAAATTCTTAAGAATTTGCATCCCGCAATATTTGTTATTGTTCCGACGCAGATTTATGTTATTACCAGCCCTAATAACCAGCACATTTGAAAGAAATGTTCTATAATTAATAGAGCAGTAAATCCTTTTATTTAGGAAAGCAAAGCTAACTTTGGAAAACAATATGCAACTTTATTTAAATGTTTATTTTTTGGATGATTCAAAGATACGCAAATGTATTAAAGGTTCTTGTTTTGTGTTTGTTTTTTTCAAATTGGACGGATATAATATTTGTACTCGATTTTCGTTCTTTATGATATGATGTTAAATTACGCGTTTAAATCCTTTCTGTTTAGAGGACGCATATTATTTCAACATAACATTTTGAGACCTCACATGATGCAGCTAACTGCATAAATGTACATCGATATGTTTTTAAATCTTAAAGTGCAATTGTTTGTAAGATTAAAAACTCAAAGTGTGGGCAGTTTCGGGTCACAAAATCGTGGTTGAAATTTAATGAGAATAACTGCATCGAAATCAATCCAATTATTGTTCCAGTATTGGACATCGGTATATTTTTACCTGCTACAAAGCACTCAGGCCCAGACGGTAGTATAATGACGAATTAATAATCCATGCGCAATGTGCACTATTTATCATAGAGCGGTTAGATGGCTGTTTTATGTCATGTAAATCATTTTCGACCAGTTTACAATTCAATTTCAAAACGGCTGTCCTAATTTTTTTTGAGGTGGTAAACATTGCAACAGTATAGATTATTCACATTTTTGCGATTAAAAGCAATATGCACTATGCCTCACACACAACATAAGTAAAAGAAAATATTAAACTTTTGAAGCATGATAGCAGTTTTGCCGATTGTTATTTGTTTGTTGGGGAGGGCTTTTGTGTTTTTCCCATTTCAGGCATTTAACCCTGCCCGATCCACGGAGATTACATGTAGCCGACATTTGCTAAGATCGTCATCGCCTTATTTTAGAGGTGTTATCATCTTAATTTCAAACAGAACGTCAAAACAAGAATGTAACTGCATCGCCGATAACGTATTATTAACAAGTGTGTGGAATTCGAAAAAATACATAGGACTCGCAATCAATGTGCATAATCTTTGTGTACAACCGATTTATGTTTTGACTGTCTACTATTACGAAGAATGTCGAGCTTATAAATCGTGTAATACCGTTTAAACTAGGGTATCTGGTGCGTTATAAACGCCCAGTGTAACACACTGTGGAAAGTGATCAAACCTGAAGTTGCCATTGAGTGTCTTAAAACTATCACGCGTTCATCGCCGTATCTTTAACTTGAGACGATTACTTAGGTTACTAACAGACTGAATCTGTCGAAGGTTGAAATGTTTACCACTGATCTATCAATCAAATCATAGCAATGCAACATGCTATTCCCATATAACGGTCTATACAAATAAACAACCATTATGTTTATTAGTCGTACAGAATATTTGTTTCGTTGATTTACATATGCCAAAGCGGTATCCCTCCCTCATTTTAACATAGTTATCTACTTAACGAGTAATCTACATGGTTATACACTTGCGTTATCTGATTATTAGTGAACACTAGACTGCGTGATTAAAAAGAACACCACAAATACATTGCAAAAAATAAAATGAACACTCGTAATTTTGCCAAAAAGTCCCTTAAAACAAATAGTATGCATTATCCGATGACAAACTATGAGCTGTGGCATGAATTACTTCTCCAATACAAAAGTAACATAATTTGAATCTGCTTAATTTTCATGCGATTAACTTAAATGGCGACTGTAAGTTCAATGGAGATAATCAGTCGGTTTCATGCAATTGACATGGATATGAATGAACTCGTATATTGACAATACACGAAACGATGTAGCGGTGCCGTATTCAGTTAAAAAATACTCCAGCAACAAAAACTTCTACAACATAATGAAAAGTTTTAACACGATACCAAGAAAACCCGATTGTTTATAAATAAATATTAACATACGTAATAAAAAATATACGGCGTTCACAGGGCGAATAACACGTTAAGCTATAGGGAGACACGAATTTGAGGTTAATCTGTGAAAATAAAACGACAACACAACCTGCATACATCACGTTGTAAATTCGATTACCTCATGTGCTACACATAAAACAAACAAGGAAATAATCTGTCACGCAAAATATCGATAACAGGAAATTTTGTAATTCTTCGGTTCAAGGTTTCAAGATAAAGCTTATTATTAAAACTTGACAGGTTTTGAGTCAAAAAATGTTTTACCTCGTATGGTCACGTGAAGTATGCATCCAATGTTTATACCATTTTTTTAAGTACTACCGAAGAAACATATTTGCGAAGCTCGATACAAGTTTCATTTAGCGGTTTAAAAGGAGATTGCGAGTATTGTTTTCAGTTTCAAAAACATTATTTTACCATAATTGACATACATATCGGAACCATTAATATAGCGTTTGTACCACCCAATGATCTTCGTTTGAAATGTAAAGATTGACAGGTTGACCAAATATAAGTCGTTTTAAGCAGTAGTACACGTACGATGGACGAATGAAGACGATTAAAAATCAGTGACAAAAGCTCACCCCGACTTTAAGTTTTGTTAAACAACCACATATGTACACATAGTTACTATACATAGTTACTATACATGTGTTCGGGATCATTGTGTGAATTCACTTACCAGTTTCCATAATTCTCATAAACTAACCCCGACTTTAACTTTTGTAAAACAACAAATAACGTATGTACAAATAGTTACCACACATGTGTTCGGGATAATTTTGTGATGTCATTTACCAGTTTTTATTATTCTGATATGATATGCATATTAGCAAACTTATGTCCCTTGTTGTATTTGAAAATTGTTTCCACTACATTTGTTAAGGGTAAACGTGTAAGGTCATGTATATAATTCTATAAATCTGACCTGCAATTAAGATTAATAACGCCCCTTTTTAATGCAAAATTTGGTTCAATATCTCCATTTACTGTTTCTATCCCAGTGATTTTATTCGACCTCACACACAAGTTTCGTTTCAAAACTATGACCTACAATCAAGCATAATTTAGCAGGTTTATGTCCCGTTTTCTTCGAAAAATATGGCTATCGTTTGCTTATAATTACTCCATACCTCTCTTTAGTGACTACAGATTTTGTAATTAAACGTACACATGTGTTCAGGATCTTTATGACTATTAACTGACCAATCGTTATGCCCCCTTGTGTTTTTAGACATTTCCGTTTAAGAAGTGCGTGTAAGTTGAAATTCAGATGAACAGATTACATGCTTTAAGTATATATACGTACATATTTTTGTAACCAAAGGTATTAATTTTAAAATTCACTTATGACGTCAGGCTTACCGTGAAATTACACAGATTAAAACAATAACTTTTACTTTCAATATGGCATAATTATACCCCTTATAGCAATGTTGGTTATAAGGAAATTCATGTAAATGTTTGCCTTCATCAACTCCTATTTCTGGCTGACATCCAGATATAGCATAGGATTGCTTTGGTGCCGATTGGGTTTTCAAATTACAGTAGATAAAACGACTTGCCGCATTGTGTATTTTACTATTTTGAATAAATACAAATACTTTATAACGCACATGGTAATAGAAAGAATGCAACGCAATGGTTTTCAATGAATTCCATGCAAAGTATTGTTAGGGCAAGCTTCAAATTCATGGCTTGCTTTTCTAACGTAGTGTGCACGACGCGGAAATAGTAACAATTGTAGAGCTTATTAAACAAGTTATAATGTTGAGCTCTGTCTCTTGATTATTGCCTTTACTGTGATTAATAGACGGTTATCGTTGTATGCTCAAGCGTTTGCTGAAAAGCATGAAACTCCACCCGTATTATGAGCTTGTTATTCGACAATAGATAACGCCTTCATATTGATAACTCTCATTTCCAAAATATTGTCCAAACACGCGGAAAACTTAACGTATGCTTCATAGATTTTAAAACTGCATTTGACCCAGTAGATCGCATTATTCTATAGCTAATCTTACAAGAAGCTAACATACAAGGTGAACTTTTTAATATACTTAAGACTATGTGCACAAATGGCAAGGCTCGTGTTTGATGCAGAAACGGGTACACTGAATACATTTAATGCAAAATCGGTCTAGAACAATGCTGTTTTATCGCACAGCAATTATTTTTCTTTTTCATTATTAAATAACGGCATTAGGCGGATGCCAATTTAAAAAAAAATGATGCTGACAGTTTACTACTTATGTTTGAGGTTGCTTTTCTAGCTCATACAATTTTTTGGTAAACAGCGCCAACTCGGTGCATTGCACCAATTCTGTACGAGAACAGGACTACATGTGAACACATCGAAAACAAACATGATGGTCATCAGAAAGTGGGTAAACCAGCAAAAAATAAACGCCAGTGTTGCGTGGATTTTAATTGAATTTCATTCCTTCAACTACGTTGGTGTCTTCTTCTTTAAATCTTTTTCATTAATTATAGTGGCTAATGCAAATGCAATAAAGGGGCACCGTGCCCTGCATGACATATTATCGTCCTAGTATACATACTAAGTCCTTGTCAACTATCTGAATCAATATCCTGTAAACTGATTGGCAGCTTAATAAGTAATGTTTTATTACATGGCAGCGAAATTTGGGATTTTAAAGAAATTGCATATTTCGAATCGGTCTACCGACATGCCTGCAAATTGTACCTTTGTGTTGGTGAAGAAACATCAAATATCACGAGCCTCGGAGATTGTGGTCACTAATTTTTTATGTCCCCCACCACTATAGTCGGGGACATATTGTTTTTGCCCTGTCTGTGGGTTTGTTGCTTTGTTTGTTTGTGTGTTTGTTTTCCCTAACTTTAACATTTGCCATAACTTTTGCAATATTAAAGATAGCAACTTCATATTTGGCATGCATGTGTATCTCATGCAGCTGCACAATTTGAGTGGTGAAAGGTTAAGGTCAAGATCGTCCTTCAAGGTCAAAGGTCAAATATTATGGGTCAAAATCGCTCATTTAATGTACGCTTTTCCAATATTGAAGCTAGCAACTTGATATTTGGCATGCATGTGTATCTCATGGAGCTAAAGATTTTGAGTGGTGAAAGGTCAAGGTCATCCTTCAAGGTCAAAGGTCATATATATGGGAACATAATATTTCACAAACACATTGCTTGTTGTTATAGCTTTACATACATTTTGTCATAAATATTAGCTGACAATAATTATTAGGATGCAATCTATTATTTTTTTATTGAACACAAACTGAAATCTGTATTTTAATTGGACCAATGAAATAAAGAACTTTCTAAGCAAAAATGGATTTCAGTCTCAAACTCACAAACAATTAAATATAGAGAAAGGGATAATTCCCAATACGTACAGAACTGATTGAGAATAATGAATAGATCTCCCGAATTGAAACTATACAAACATATCAAGTCACAATACGAACACGACTGATGCTTAAACGTCCTATTTGTGTTAGGCGCAGTTTTGCATAAACCCGTTCCAGAAACTTTTCTCTAGCAATTGAAACATGTCGATATCGCGATATAAATAGGGAACAACGTTGTATTGAAGCTTGTCATTAAATGCTTTATATTGATAAATTTAAAAATTTGAACTAAAAATCTCCAGTAAAAAAAAAACAAGAATACAATTTAAAAAAAAGGAAAAAAGTAACCCTGAAAAGGGCTCGAACCACTGACCCCTGGATACTTAGAGTCCTGGAGTAAAAAGCCTCCCGCCTAGACCACCCGACTATCCACGCTCATGTCGAGAGCGGATGTATTTTTAGCTATATAAGCAATCCTCGTAGTTTCCCAAAATATCGTTTCGCGTCGATACGACGCTTTATCTGTTGGACGGCTCCTTTAAAAGGCAATTTTGGGTGTGCAAGGCCTTTGTTGGTGGGGCCCGGGTTGATAATGTGGACATGGATGGTCAAGATAGACCGTGTTGTCATAAGAGATAGTCAGTA
The DNA here is from genome assembly GCF_020536995.1 of Dreissena polymorpha. NCBI lineage: Eukaryota > Metazoa > Mollusca > Bivalvia > Myida > Dreissenidae > Dreissena > Dreissena polymorpha. Next base: position 33,892,127 of record NC_068356.1, read on the forward strand.
TTAATTTGAATTCAATTGGTGAATAAATGAAGAAGTTATGTTAAAACAAAATTTTGGTGGGCGTGGCCTATGTGGGCGTTGCGCCCCAAGGTTGGTAATGGGACCATGCATAGTTGAGATTGACCGTATTGTCATAAAAGAAGTTCAGTATCAATAAGAAGTGAATCGGTGTAGAAAAGAACAAGTTAATGTAAAATAACCTAAAAAAATGAGTGAAAATCTCTGAGCCGGCCCCATCTCAACCCCCATAACTTTTTACCCAGGGGTCAGATCAAAATTCCAAATAGTGCACTGTCGCACATATGCTCATAGCTACCATGTGTGTAAGTTTCAAGGTTCTAGTGCTAATAGTGTAGGAGGAGATGGTGGCCAGGACGGACGGCGGGGATAATAAGTTGACGTCTGTTTAAAGCTTACAATCATTCTATTGAAATAATTGAAAAATTGGTTACGATGTATATGATGGATTTGACTCGATACAAATAGCCGTACGTTATGTTATTGATTTACATTTTGAAAATTGGTTACGATGTATATGATGGATTTGACTCGATACAAATAGCCGTACGATTTGTTATTGATTTTCATTTTGAGTTCCCTTATACAGTTAGAAATATGTTTTTAATACTTAACACCTATTGAGTCAATCATTTAAACAGTAAATATTAAATTATTACACATTTTACTACTGTAACGCCGATATCGTATAACGCAGATAAACAGTATTGATAACAATTATGGTGTGCCTGTGTACACATCCTTTGTCCGATAAAAGCAACACGGAAGAATTCGAAAGATAACATTTATTTTCATATTCATTTGAACGTAGGGCATATATCAGCGATATACTCACATAGACAGTTGCACACACGGACAGATATTGTAAATCTTGATTCTCTTGGCTTCTCATGTGTTGACTTGCTGTTAACATAAGATTTCCATAACTTTAAAATGTAAATTTAAACATAAACCTTATAATGACGAATGAAATACCATTAGCAAATGTGTATGTTCTTAATGGTTTAGACTCGGTGCTTTAGGATATGTTAAATAAATATTATTGCATAAAAAGTTGACTATTGATAGTGACACTTCAGGCCAAAATGTATGTATAGAATTTTGCTGAAGACAATTACTGTCAATTGGGTATACAAAGACTCATATGAAAGTAGCATAATTATCTGATTTTAATTTAAACTCACGCTACGTTAAAACCCGAAATATCGTACAATTAGGACGAGTGATAACGAATAAATATGCTACCTTCTTTCAAATTAGCACAGCCAAAAATGTCAAAGGTTACGTGGCCTTGGAATCAGCATCGTAGAAATTACAATGAGTTGTAAGAATCTATAAAGAACACATTGACATACATATATCCATAATATAGCCCTAATATTAGGTAAGATAAACAGTGTCCGTCTAGAACATGCTAAATTGTTTTATTGGTTAATCAACACATCATCGTTTCTCATTGTTTTCTCAGCGAATTAAGATGCGGCGATGTAAATCAAAGGCCTGTGGAAGGACGTTGACGTTTTCCCCTTTAAATGTTGTAGATAGCATTATGCAGCGTAAGATTTGTTAATTGTGGTGAAACGTTTGGCTCTTGTTTAGAAAATATGGTATTTCCAAATTGAACAGTATTAGGTTTTGAAAGACATTTTACATTCGCTTTTATACGATTTTCAAAATCATTAAATGTTTGGACATTCTGTAAAGAAGCTTCTACAGGTCATTAAAATAGTTCAAGCGCCTATTTTTGCCTATTGGCGATTCGATAAAACGTTCATTAGACATTTTTTTCCATCAATGTTGTTTAAGATACACCGAATCCGTAAACAATTTTGCTAATCGTCCAATAACATATCTTAGCACTTGGTTTATCTTGCTAACTCATCAGGTATTTTCGATATCATAGTTGACAATAGATAAAGTGGACTTCGATAGTAACATTCAGATAGCAAATAGCGGAGTGTAACGACACAAAGTTGATTTCTTCGTGTGGTTTGGCTGAATTGTGTTACTCATCTGTTTAAAATTATCTATGGATTTATAATACTATAAAGGTAATGTGATATATATGTTTAGGATATTTATGGCTATAACCTTACACATGTTATATTTGCATTACAGTTAAGTGTATATTTAACAAAGTGGTAAGATTGTATTGGGTTTTATTTAACCACATGTTAAAATGTGTAAATGAGTTCGATCTTCTGTCAATTCTTTGTCATGGCAATGTGTATGTATGTCGGTATAAACGCAGAGACCACTGATCCGTAAAACTTTAACGTGATTGAGGTCGTTGAGACGCTGATTGAAAGTGATGTTATTCGTTATAAATGTTTGTAAATTGTCATTTTTAGTGGTGAATCGTGATGTGTTTAAGCGGTGAACCATATGGCGTGTGCTGTGTTGATTAGCTTGTTTATCATCATAAGCATTAATATCACCTTCATAATGACCGTTATTAGTAATGGCAGCAGCATGTTCACTAATATGCGAATGATGATAACGGTATGTATGATGATGGTAATCATTATATGGAAGGTAATGATTACAGGGAAACAGATGATTATGGTGATGGTGAGGATTATGATGATATTAATGAGTATGATGATGGATGAGTGTGATGACTTTAAGGATGATTATGAATAATCATGACAGTGGTAATGATTATGATGAAAGTTATGTTGATGGTGAGGATTATGATGATAGTTATGTTGATGGTGAGGATTATAGTGATTGTTCTAATTATGATAAGGGCGATGATTACCATGAAGGTTATGGTTATAAAAAAGGTGATGATAATGATGATGGGAATAATTATGATTATGTATGTGATTCTGAAGATTGTGATGTTAACTCGGGATATTATGATAAGAGATAAAGTTGTTATTATACGGATGTTCATGATTATGATGGCAGTGATGATTATAGATATGGATATGATTATGATGATGATGAGTATGATGTCGGTGATGATTATGATGATTGTGATTTTTTTTTTGATGACTTTGTTATTTTTGTTATATAGGAAATCGTGGATCGGAAGAAGGATGAATTGAACTTATAGTTATTGTTTTACTTTTCTACGCAGGAAAATGAGAATAGAAACGATGCTTGTTCATTATTTCGTATTTGCTGCCATCTTCTCTGCATGTAATGCTGTCTTTCCGGACGGTAAGTCGATTTTGTTTCTGTAAGACATAATTACTACATTGGATTAAATTATATCATATACAAAGCTGTTTTTTAAATTTGTATTTAATAAAAGTATTAAAGGGGCCTTTTCACAGATTTTGGCTTTTTTTTTAACTTATTCATTAAATGCTTTATATTGATAATTGTAAACATTGGATCGTAAAAGCTCCAGTAAAAAATCAAGAATAAAATTAAAAAAAAGGAAAAGAACATTGCCCGGAGCAGGTTTCGAACCAGTGACCCCTGGAGTCCTGCCAGAGTCCTGAAGTAAAAACGCTTTAGCCTACCGAGCTATTCCGCCGAGTACACATACTTGACGTATTTTATACCTTGTATAAGCAATCTTCGTAGTTTCACAAAATTTAACGACAAAAACAGAACTCTCCAAATTATTCAATCGTTTCGCGTTGCAACGCTTTATAATTTTTAGGTTTTAAAATCGTCAAAAGATGCACATAATGGCTATATTAGACCATGGTAAATGTTCAGTATTACTGTTTCCTCACAAATATCATAACTAAAACGAAAATTTGCGAATCTGAAACAACTTTTTTCAATTTTGTCAATTTACCAAAGCGTGAAAAGATCCCTTTAAGTAAACTCCTATCAATCCTTTTTATTTTTATTTTTCAGTAATACAGTTGAATATTTTTTCCAACACAACCAGAGGTAAATAAATTTATGTTTTTAAGCTTTTAGGATTGTGAAATTATTTTTTAACAAAGCAAGTTACATAAATAATTTATTTTAAATCGGGTAAATTGATTAAGAAGATAATCATTTCATTAGTATAATGGCATGATTTTAAATTTGTGATACAAATTTAAATCATTCATGTGGACGCATTAAATAATTTTGCGGCAAAGATCAATCATTGGCTCACTTCTGCTTCCGACAGAAGATGGTGTGAATTACAACCTCGTAAGTAAGGACGAATAACATTGTTCATTGATGTTTGCAGTTTCAACGTTTCCAAATCAAAATGTCACACCAGTCATTTCAACGGAAGACTGCAACAATCCGACCATACAAACAACGAATCTAAAGAGTCCTGTTATCGAGTTTAGAAAAAATAATGGATGGGAAATCCGTGTGAACAACAATTTAACCTACACTGACATTGTACAGGAAGTGACAACCACAACAGATTGCATAACGGTAAAAGCAACCTATTTATCAGCTATTTACTACATGCGAATTTTATAATTTTGCAAAATGAAACACGACGCGGGCTATCCGCAAATATAGTATTGTAACTTCGACACTATATGAGCACTATAAATAAATATCTTATTACATACAATGCTCTTAACAAAATCCGACGTGCAATGAAATGTTAATTACATAATCAAAGCAACATAAGATCGTAATATACGGAGCACTTTGACATTTAATAATCGTTGAATGTTTAAAAAATAATTCAATAATCGCTTATCGGTATGACGCTGTCTTACAATTCATATTGCCAAATTATCAGAGTAATTTGTTCTAAAGTCATTTTTGTTTTTTTTAAAGTGATATTATGGGCATCTAACAGTTTATAGGTGTCTATCGCAACCGTTGTTTATTTTTGGTGTTTTCACTTCATATTCACTTGTATTTGTTAATGCAGCATCAACATACTAAAACATTATCCCGAAAAGAGAAAAATAATGCATTTGAATATCAACCGTACTTTCGTTTGACAACTGATCACGCATGTTCAATGTGAATCTGAATTTAGTTTTAGCGCAGATTCGTTTATACGACACAAAGACGCCATTTTGTTTTACGGATCATTTCGGCTTACAGGACTGGGTGGGTCACGTAAAATATATAATATAAAATATATTTTTTATAAACAACTGGTAGCAAGATAAGTTGCAGATAATTGGTCAGTAACCACAGTTTAACTTACTCTTTTGACCTGTTAATTCTTTTCAGCTTAACTCAACAGTGAAACATGCCCATATTATCACTTTAAAAAGACATGTTGCTTGTCAAAAAAAATGACGTCGTCCGAATATACGGAGCAAATAGGTTACTTATGTATTTTGTTAACACATGTGTTACTACAGTTTTATCATTTGTTATAAGTTCATTAATACCGAAGTGTATCGTTATGCTTTCCGAGGAATATAGGTTTTAGTGTTAGATCTTGTTTACAATTATTTACTGCTCAATTATCTTTGCATATAGACATGCCCTAATCATTGGTTTCTTCTTTGAAACATATTTTGCACAACAAAAATCAACACAAAACAACAGAACATGGAATAACATAACATAAAATAACATAACATAATAAAACATAAGATAATATAATATTGTGAACACATTTCCGGAAAACCCTCGTCATTGACATACGATACATGTTTTGTTAATTTACTTATCTGTAAACACATTGCTACAGTCGATAAACATATCATACACTGAAAAGCACAATGCTTTTTGCAGACGAAAAGCGAGGGGTACACAATTCCAGTCACATGTGCAGGTTCTAAGCAGGTAAATAATATCATTTGTATATTTCGTTATGGAAAGAAAAAGCGAAATGTACGTTTGTATTTAATTACAAGCATTTTACCGCTTGTATTAGGTCATATCGGCATGCACACTGTCTTTGGCAACACAAAGATTATAAAAACACGTAGCTATCACGTGGTATATATACACTTACCTTTTAAGCATACAAAACACAAAACTACGCATTCATGCTACAAGCTATGCATTTGACGTATACAATTATGTTTTATGCGTTTGTTAACATTTGCCTGTTCTAATAGAGTTGTATAATAAATATGTTTATCGTTATCAATAATATCAGTAATGTTCATATTTTTGTAATACTCAAATTTACAGAATCGGAATTAGGCTAAATATATTTGTCATGAATCAATTGTCTTGGCAAACGAAAGCAATCAACATTAATTTGAAATGTAAATCTTACCAATGTAGAGTAGAAAGCTAAAAATAATTATCGAGTACACATGTCGTTATGCTTTTGTCCATTTTGTTTGATTTGATTTAATTACACACACAAAGAATCTTTTCCTTTCATAAATACAGTTTTAGTGTGATGTGTGTTTTCCAGTCTCTGCTCTTAGTAATCGTTTCGAGAATTGAAGACCCTGGAGCATTTTTCTGCAACGAGAAATGTGAAGCCATGCCTTATTTAACCGTGAATGTAGCAGAGGTGGGAAGAAATTTTAAATCAAATAACTAGAGCACGACGTGCTTATTGTAAGCTTTGTGATTGTCTATTGAAACTGTGTCTTTTACTCTTTTAACTGACTAACCGATCTTCATTAGTAAATGAAACACAGTTAATCATCATTAACTATCAATTGTTCGACACATGCTCTTCTGAACCGTTATTTTATATTGAAATATATATATATATATATATATATATATATATATATATATATATATATATATATATATATATATATATATAATAAGTTTTCTACACATGTTATATAAATTAATTAATATTTGACAAAATCGTATAATCTCGCTTTAAAGTTCTTATAAAAACATACGAGTCGTCGATATGTACTTTAAATTTCCGTGAATATGCTCTGTTAAAACAATGCTGTAGCCTCTTAGATGCGCTACTTTACACTCGTGATTTTAAATGACATGTTAACTTTATAAACTGAATAGTATAATATTGCAGGACAAGCCACTGTCTCAATCAATACGGCTGTGTATGAAGAATATTTACACAGATCCAAAATTCGATTACAAGGTTTGTATGCATCGTTACATTATAGCAATGTTCAAGATATTCTACGTGCTCGAAAGGTATCAAAACTATTTGCTATGTCTAACAAGATTCACGTGTATTTGTTGTTTTGTATGTATTTAAATATGTCCATTATTATAAAATCATTTAATGTAGCGATTGGTGTTTCGAAATAAGCTATTGTGCTTACAAGCAACATGCAGCCTTTCAAATTATGGAGCAATTGGAAGGGTTTTAATGCATTACAACTATTCATACTCAATCTACGATTAGAATCCAAAATATATCCTATCATAAGAGCTTCCAAGTGCCCTTATTGTGTCGCTATCACAGTTCCGTCTTATTTGTCTGATAAATGTTACTAGTCATTTAATTGATCTTTACTGATTGTCTCCTTCAAAGCTCTGCTCAACAATACGACTGACAAGTAATTTACATGAATATGTTGTATCTGAAATGCATAACCATGACAGCTGGGTAGGAGACGACTCTAAGACGTTAAATGAGCCAACTTGAGCATATTACAGTACATGGATGTAGTTTCATACATGACAATATTTCATCATTAAATGTTAATAATAGGTCAGCGTATACCAAACTAATTTTGAAGACATTCGACTACATAATAAGCACGTTGTGAATGAGTTAATTAAAGAATCAACTTTTAGAACAAAAAACTGATCACTTTTAGAACAAAAAACTGATCACATATGCAGAGTATCATTTTTTCAGTTTTTTAACCTGTATCGGTAAATGCGGTGTGAGCGATTGGTTATAAATGCATTTCAAGGGTACGCATTTTAAAGTGATATTATGGACATTTTTCACTGTTGAATGGAGCTGAAAAGAATGAACAGGTCAAAAGAGTAAGTTTAAATGTAGTTACTGACCAATTATCTGCAACCCATCTTGCTACCAGTTGTTTATAAAAAAATATATTTTATATTATATATTTTACGTGACCCATCCAGTCCTGTAAGCCGAAACGATCCGTTAAACAAAATGGCGTCTTTGTGTCGTATAAACGAATCTGCACTAAAACTAAATTTAGTTTCACATTGTACATGCGTGACCAGTTGTCAAACGAAAGTACGGTTGATATTCAAATGCAATATTTTTCCCTTTTCGGGATAATATTTAAGTATGTTGATGCTGCATTAACAAATGCAAGTGTATATGAAGTGAAAACTCCTAAAATAAACAACGGTTGCGAAAGAAACCTTTAAACTGTTAGATGCCCATAATATCACTTTAAAATAGAGTTTTAACATTCATAAATTGCTTTTACATGCAATGAAATCATTTTATGCCGTGTAATATCGTGTTTGTTTTTATTAGCTAGTGTACATGGCATTGCGATCTATTTTACTGAACAGTGTTGACTAATATGCTTATATTTTAGAAGCCTGGCGACCGTTGTTTTGTTTAAGTTATTTTATACCTAAATTGATTAAGTAGTTTACGCATTTTTATGATTATGTCATTTGTTTTTATCGTTGAATATAACAATATAAAATGCAAATATTGTTATTTGTCGTTTGTGTTAACCAGATGTTGAACATTGCGTTTTTTCACATTTTAGCAAATAGAGATGAATGTAATCAGGCATTAAAAATTATCAGTGGGATGATTTCGCATGACAATAACCCATATATATTAACTAAGTAGCGTATTTATGGATAAAGCCAAATTATTTGAAAATAATTTGCGGACAAGTCCAAACTTACAATTGATAAACCTCAAACTGAGAGAGAAATAGATATGTTATGCAACTGAAGGTTGTTTTTGTGGATGTGTTATATAATTGTATTGTTTGAACAAACTTCATTTGCTTGTATATATTGCTATGTAAATAGTTGTAGAATAACATTGATAAAATTATTTGCAAAGTTAGAAACTAACACAAACATTTCTATATTCGTTTATTCCGTTAATCAAATGTGAATAAAGCAAGTGCATAGACTCTATAAAATAACTATTTTTAAATAGAATGGCTTCATAGTTCATGCATCTTTTGATTATCGACATACATGGGTTGTACTTTTGTGAATCAGTATAATATATTAAATATTTGTTCAACGGTTTCCGTTGATAATGCGCATACCTCTTAATCAAAAAGTTCGAAAATAAAACACCAGAAATGCAACCTGTTTGCAATGTATTTACATGTTGAGAATGTTTTCTTATAATAAATTAAGCATTTAAACATGAAGCCTTAGAGTAAGACTTTGGATATTTTACAATGTCAAGTATCAATTATTATTTTTTATTACAGATTATCAGTAGCAGCTTCAAGCTTGTAACTACTCAGAACCCCAACATCATTTCATTACGAAACAATACATCACTTGACTATGACAACAATCCAGACTATAATTTTCAAATAACAGCTGAAGGGTATAGTTCCACACATTTAAACGTTACCGTTAAGGTAACTGATGTAGATGATCTTGGAGTAGAATTCAACCAAACTGTGTATCAGTGCTCCATGACTGAGAACAAATTGGTAAGTCACTGTATTCTTTTAAAACACCAAATGTATACCCGTCTGAAAACATATCTAAATTTTACTGTTACTTTATTTTAGGTGGTCCTATGCATTGAATCCTTACACCTAGAGTTTTTTTCTGGAGATTTTTTCATTCAGCAAATACGAGTATCATTTTAAACATTATGCAAAGTCAAATAAGCAACAATAAATACTCGCTACATTGACTGTGGTTATAGTATTCTCCTTGTATGAGTATATTAAGGGCTATATTTAAATCACAATTTCCTGTATGTATTTCCGTCTGTCTGCTCCGAAAAAGTATGTTATCTTGATTCCCTATAAATAAAAGGATTTCGAAATGACTTTGCACAAACTTTCACTTATAAAAGACGGTGGGTCGCGCGCAAAAAGTGACTACTGTCAAAGTAAATGTCAACATTTGAGTTTAAATGTCAAAAAACAAAATGTTTATGGCAGGATTGGTCTACGCTACACCGTTGAATTATTTTAAAATGACTTAGCACACATGTTCAACTTTTCGATTCGGTGTGCCGGGCGCAAGAACAATGTAGATGCCTTCAAGGATAAGGTTTGATGTCAAATGACAAACTTTAGCATTTTATTGTCAATTTAACGCGGGTCCGCTCTTTTTCTTGACTTTGCATTTAAAAAAAAATTAAGTAACGTGGCAACCATGTGCACCTACATGAGCGATGTGTTGTGCTGAGCCAAAAAATGGCCCATTGTATAAACCCAAGATCAGTTAAAAAAATTCAGTAATCAGTGTGCATATTCTTGAAATATTAAAGCGGGTATATACGATCTTGTCAAATATTTATTAATTAATATAAAATGTGTAAAAAACTTATTATACATATATATCAATATAAACTAAAATAAAAGTTAAGAAGAACATGTGTCGAAAAATGCTGAATAAGTCAGATATTCAATTCTGAAATCGAAAAAGGCTGTACAGCCGAATTCGCCAGCATGTATATTATGCATGTACGATGTGAATCTAAATTTAGTTTAACGGTTCATTTGAAATTCCTGCAGCGATATCGATTCATACGACACACGAACACTTACTAAAAAGACGAATGCATCGGTTATTGTAGGAAAATAATTACGAATTATCTTCGTCACAATCGGCTCGGGGTGCTAATTTGTATTTGCTGTATTTTATGAAATTCGTCTTAAATGTATCATTTTTCTTGCATATTGTGTGTTATTATAACATATTTGTATCAATATTTTACAATTCAGCACAAATAAAAATCGTATATACCCGCTTTAATTGACAAATTATAACAATCCTACATTTGCTTTTTGTAGTGTGATAGAATGTGACTGCTCTAAAATAGATCATGTTAATGCTCTTTACATATTTTCAAACAACATAGGGTTATGCTTCACAATTTAATAGATTATGCTGTTCATAGATGTGTTTTGTAGACTAAATAATATTAAAAAGCATAAATATTATTGCAACGCATATGTTATTGTAAGCTACTTCGATGTTTTGTTGTATAGTTGTTAAAGCATTCGGATATTGATTGTTCCTATTCGTACAATTGCTATAAATAGTGACGATCAGGGGTCAGGTTAACCTTAGGTAGTTTGTTCATGCTTAATTCTTGATTAAACTATCTATGTCTTTAATCATCAGTATGTGTTAACATTATTCTGAAATAACGTACGAAGAAACGCATACAAACACCTTTTGTTTACATTCCATTGTTTTTAATTACTTCATAGGTATTGCTATCGGACGTATTTTATCGTCCACATAATTAGAGTCTTTTAAGGGAATTTTGAAATTAAAAAGCAACGTATGACTATTATCGTGGAAATGTTGAAATTCAGCAAAATACCATTTATATAGATAGTTATTGTACGTTTTAAGCAACAGAAGATGTAATAAATTAATTATAATAATGAATGTTTAAACGTTTAACGATAGGTTATGCGTTTTCATATTCAACATACATAGGTCAAAAGTTTTAAAATGGGAGTGTGTATTTATTGATAAATACTTAAAACAAATACAAAAATATCATTATATGTGTACTCTTGTAACACTTGTGTTTATTGACATATCACCTTGTCTCTTAAAAAAAAAATAATAACGAAATGTGTTCGTTCATGTTGCGTATCTTTTTGGCCAACTTTGTAAGAAATCATTAAATTATCAACGTGATTTTGTCTTTTGAAATTTACGATTATAAATAATAAATGTATAAAGATTCGAATATACATGTATACGAGAAGAAAATCATTGTGATGTAAAATAAATGTTTTATTCGTATATAACCGTTGTATATATTTTGTGTTGACATAAATTAAACGAACAGAGATATAAAACCTACATGACAAAAATGTATAATTATATACACCTTCTCCGCATATTTACGTTTTGTCCGATAACCCCCCTTTTTGCCTCTGCTCGTATTATTAATCGGCATCTTTGTTATATTTAATTATTTAGGTACTTGATTTATTTCAACACAACTTTTTTTCATTTTCATTGTGTAGCGTGACTTGCTATTACTGTTCATGTACATATCTGTATGTTCACATTGGCCTATGGCCTACTGATTCTGAAATAATCTCTTCTTTTATTTTCAATCGCTGGAAATCGTTCTTTTCCTCATGCGGAACATAATGAATTTATCGTTAACAATAAAGGATAACATAATTATTATGATAGTTATCACAAAAGTCAGGATACTGTTCTTTCTCATTTTAATATATTTGTGAACAAAATTGTATTGCAATACTTTTTTAACAGTTATAAAAACAATGTACGTGCACTCTCTGAAACTCAAAATAAATTCGATTTCGAATGTATGCACACATTGTATTAACATATGCGCAGAAGTATTTGATAATATTTTGAAACAGATTCTGCGGGACACATTTTTTTCAATCGGTTCATGTTAAGTTTAAATGAATAAGTGCAAGTACAATTCGATAGCCAAATTTATACTGTCGTAAATGTGTATTTGTTCACAGTCTTAAAAAGCCGTAATCGCATGCATTCAATTACGAAATTCTACCCGTATGATTTAACCGTTATAATCGCTTTCTCATGGTTTAAATAGATGCTTACACTGCTGTTTACTGTTTTGCTTTTCAGAATGAAACCTGTAAAGTCACAGCCCATGATATGGACAAGGGCATTAACGCACTGATTCGTTATAGCATACAATCAGGTTTGGCATGCACATCTTATTTAATTGTTGTGATATTATCTGCTTTTGAAAAAAGTACTTGTAATGCTCATTATGTACCGGTATCTTATATGTATCTGTACATGCAACTATAAATAGAATTCTTTTATCAGCGTAATTGATAATATTTAAACTATATGCTTTCATTCCCATATTAATATTGATCAATTTATGGTGTCTATATCTTGTAAGATATTATTTTATTTTGTCAATAACTTTAGTTCCCGTTTTATAACTTGTGTCCCATTTCAGTGTGGCCGACATGGAATTCTTTTAGCATTTCTACCGATGGAACAATCACTACTTCTAAAACGTTGGACCGAGAAAATCAGTCATCGTATACACTAAGTATTGCTGTAAGTTGTATTTATTCAGAAAACATCACTCACAAAAAGTAAGACAAGTATGGAAGAAACCCTCCATGTATATTTACAAGCAATACTGAAAAAAAATTCACAACTATTGCTTATGAGGAATACTCATTCATTTCGTAAATGACGTGATACTTAAAGAAATGCTATAAAGACGATATATTTTTGTTACGTTACATATTTTTTCTTTGTTATTCGTGTCACACACCTATGAGCCCTCTGCCTAAACGAATTTCGGTGTATTGACCCAACCCTTAAAATGTAAATGAAAGCTTGGGTTTATAGGTTACACAATGTTTTTGTTCTATGTTTTTTTATTTGTTGGATTTACCGCCGTTTCCAACTGTAATTCTTTAATGTCACGGCGGTTAGTTAACTTCCTCAGTTTTTTTCATGGGTTTATGGGGTACCAAGTCTGACTACACATACCTATGCCAGTAACTAACAATTGCTCTACTGGAATAAGAGGTAATGGAAAATGGCCGTACAAAGGATGTCGTAACTGATATCCACACACCAAATGTTGTTTCCGGGCTGGTGATCGAACCCGCAATCCTCGAATTTTCAGTTTTGCGCTATACCATATGAACAACAAGACCCGGTGTAGAAAGCATGTTATTGTAGATCTCTTTTTTCAATTGTATTCATTACAATTCTATGAGTTTTTTAATATCATAATCACATTGTACCAGAATTTTATTGTACCAGTAAGTGTCGAATTGACATTTTATCTCTTTGTGTGACGTTAATCTTTGAGGTAAGGGAATTACATGCGGCACGTTTCGTTCGTTGTAGGTAATTTGCGAGAAGCTATTCTCAAATTGCATCACAAATAACAAAGGTACACTCCGAACAAATTCGGACGCCCGCACACGCTCTTGACCATTGTGATTTTTTTATATGAAGCATTTCGAAAGCGGGCTCGACAAAAATATTTTTAAAATCATTATTTTTTTACTTTGTTTAGTTTTATGGGAGTACACTTTAAACATATCACGGCATTGGTATATTTGGAAAAATGCGCATTGACTACTCATATATATGTGAAAACCAACTTCAAGTGCGGAAGCACATTATATTGATTACATGTGTATATAAACACACATTTATCTTCAAATGTATCTATTTCGTATACTATTTAGTGCCGGGCTTTATCTGGTGACATTATTATTTGGTTTCCCCCGTTATTCCCGTTGTCTCATATGTTAGCAATCGCTATTTATTTCCAACTACGTTTCTATGAATATGAATGATTCTTGCAACATTTTAAAGTATGAGTCGTATATTTTGCTATGTTAAGTAATAAAAAAAAACATTATTTAATGACTATGTTACAGCTGTGGTTCATTTGTTATCATCGTTCTAATAAAATATTTTACTTCCATATCGAATTTGGAGAAACCATAATAAGCCGTGAACAACAATATTTGGCTTACGTACGTTCACATTTTCACCTTGATTTCTCATTTTCTCAAGCATTTTGAAATCTTAAAGTTTCGGTATTTATGTTGCCGTATCGCATATTAGCCGGTTACGCACTACCGTATGAGATAGGCGCCGTAAAATTGAACATATCGACAATATACCGACAAAATCACCACATAATTGGAATTGTAAGTCGGAGTCGAGTAAAGATCGAATACTAGTACATGGCTGTTTGTTGGGTATTTTTATTATGGCGAATATCAAGCAAGCAAAGAATTACAATCCTGTATTGATTATACGCTCAAAACACAAACGAACATGTCAAAGCAGCCTCCTATATCCAATTGTTCATTCCTTGGCTCGTACTTGCCTGTTACGTTTGGGCTTCGGAGGCAACCTGGGCTTTTTGCTATGATATCGTACGCGAAAACCTTATATTTGGCTAGGTATAGACCCCTGGGTTAATGTATGCTACTTTTCGAATTGGATATTACAGGTTTGCGATATATTTGCTATCAATTTTACGCAAATAATCAACATACCGCTTGGTATATATCCATAACTTGATATTCACTGTACTTTTGAATATCTTCATTGTACATTGGGAGCTTGCTTATCTGCACTAAGATTAATTATCGAGTATACATCGAGTATACATTACCTATCTGGATTCCATTGTTGACTCCGTAATCGCTTTTTATTTTGTAAACTCCTTCCAGAGCCTGGTATTTGCGTCCGTCTGCCTCAATCATAATGTGTGTATTCATCCATGATTCGATTGTTTATAAATTGTGAATACCAATTTTTTGCTGGGTATTTGGGTTCCAAACTCCCATTACCTTGCCAGACATACGGACCTGAATAAAGATGTATCAGTTACATGGTTTAAGTGAACATTTTAATGTTATCTTTGCTAATTTGGAATGCAAATTTTAAAAGACTGAATTGTCCATATAATCTAGAGGAAAGCATAAAATAAACATGCATTAAAAATTTAATATATATTTTTCTTAAACACATATTAACAATTTAGTTTTATACATGCCGTACTAAATTGTATTTGAAGATCATTTAGTATATGTTTTGTGATTGGTCAGTTCAACTAGTCTAAGTATTCAAGTTGTGTCTTTGCAGTTGAAAAGCTAGGTATAAATATTATTTATTTTATATATTTTATGGAGTGAAAACACTGTACAATAGACAATAATTATGTAATTTAGTTTTAGTTAAAATGCCTTCAGTTTAATTTCAAACAAAATTTCCGCTTGTACCTCTTAAATACATGTACTTTTTCAGGGATATCAAGCAAACAGGCCACTGGATCGTGTTAACTTCACCACTGTTGTAATAAACGTTGTTGATGTAGATGACAATCCTCCTATTATGAAAAATGCAAGTATCAACGTAAATCTGCAAGAAAACGCACCAATGGACACTTTTGTCATACAAGTGTTTGCTACCGATGCAGACGAGGTAAGTGGTATAAAACAAAAATAATTATTTAAGAACGCGCAATAAAATGTTCCCAGTCAATTTAGCAATTGCAGTTTTCACTATAGATGCAATTTAACACGAATGTGACAGACAGATGTAATTAGAACGTATTTGCATGAGCTTTTTATTTTTGAAAAAAGTGTGCTATTAATATACAGTACATTGCTAAAATTGGTCATTACTTTTTTGTTCTCATACTTTTAAATGAAGAAATTAAGTTACTAATTATCTTTTTTTACAATTAACAGTAGCACTCCATTTGTTTAAAACGTAATTCTGTCAACAAAACACACACAGAAGTTCTTATATAAATTTAAATACACATCACACATCAAGATGGTAATTGAGAAATATGTATTTCAGGGATTAAATGCGAACTTTACTTTTAATTTTTCCAATAAATCCGAAGCTTCAAATTTCACAATTGAGAGCTCGACAGGGATTTTGAGAGTTGGTCGGTCCCCACCT
Organism: Dreissena polymorpha; assembly: GCF_020536995.1. Classification (NCBI taxonomy): domain Eukaryota; kingdom Metazoa; phylum Mollusca; class Bivalvia; order Myida; family Dreissenidae; genus Dreissena; species Dreissena polymorpha. The sequence goes on from NC_068356.1 coordinate 33,908,546, forward strand.
GACAGAGAGACATTACAGAAACAAAACTACATCATATCCCTGAAGGTAGTATTGTAAGAAAGCTGCAGACAGCAATTGACTGCCGTTAGTCACTGTTAGTCATTTGCTGTGTCGCTTTAATAACGATATCTAACTAAACATACAACGCTAACATACTTCAGAGTATGTCGACTGTCTAGATACATCGCTATAGAAACACAAAAACGCTACGCGTCGCATATTATTCCATAATAACAACATAACGGTTGTACATTTTTATGTGATGCATTGAAGTTATTATTTCGATATAGATTTTAGTGTGACACCTTCAATGCCATGTGTCAATGTTTCACTGCCGTTTAACGCGCTAAATGCAATGTGTCATAGTTCACGGCTGTCTAATGCCCAAAATGCCACGTGTCGATGTTACACTGCCGTTTAATGTGCTAAATTCAATGTGTTATAGTCCACGGCCGTCTGACGCGCTAAATACCATGTGTCAATGTTACACATCCGTTTAAAGCGGATATATACGATTTTTATATGTGCTGAATTGTAAAATATTGATACAAAAATGTTATAATAACACACAATATGCAAGAAAAATGATACATTTAAGACGAATTTCATAAAATACAGCAAATACAAATTAGGGCCCTGAGCCGATTGTGACGAAGATAATTCGTAATTATTTTCCTACAATAACCGATGCATTCGTCTTCTTAGTAAGTGTTTGTGTGTCGTATGAATCGATATCGCTGCAGGAATTTCAAATGAACCGTTAAACTAAATTTAGATTCACATCGTACATGCATGATATACATGCTAGCGAATTCGGCTGTACAGCCTTTTTCGATTTCAGAATTAAATATCTGGCTTATATAGCAAATTTCGACACATGTTCTTCTTAACTTTTATTTTAGTTCATATTGAAATATATGTATAATAAGTTTTTACACATTTTATATTAATAAATAAATATTTGACAAGATCGTATATACCCGCTTTAACGCGCTAAATGCAATGTACCATAGTTAATTGCCATGTGACGCGTTAAACTTCATTTGTTCGAGTGTCATAATACATTGTAGTGTAACACGCTAAATGTCACGTGTCTTTGAACATTGTCGTGTGACGTGCTGAATATCTTGTTTAATTGAAAATTGCCATGCAACGCATCTTGTAATTTTTTAATGACATTTGTTATTGGACATAATCGTGTAACTTGCCAAATCCCATGTGTACTTTTACAATGTCGTGTGACGGGTTTAATGTGGAGTGTTGTTGTACATTGTCGTGTAAAGCGTTGAATGTTATGTGCTATCGTTAGTTTTAGTGAATCGCATTGAATGTCGAAGTATATTGTTGCGTGACGCAATGAATGTCGGGTGTCGTTTTACGTTGACCTGTAACACGTTGAATGCTTAAAGTCGTTATTCAATCGTTTGAACGTCGAGTGAAAAATTATCTTATGTGGCTAAAATGGCGAAAATCGTTGTTCATTGTCGCGTGATACGTTGAGTATAGTGTCATAATTTATTGTCATATGGAGAGTTCACTGTCAAGAATCGGTGTGCACTGTCTCAAGATGCGTTGAATATCGTGTTAAATCTCTACTGTCGATTGCATTGTCGTGTGACGCTATGCATTTCGTGTGTCGTTGAACAGTGCCATGTGTCGCTTTGAAAAAATATAGTGTCGTTTTACACTGTTGGCGTATTGACTATTGTTGAATGTTGGATTGAATTGTCCTAAAAAACTGAATGTCGATCTTAATGTCCATGTAAAGCATTGAACGTCGAGTGGTGTTGTACTTTGTCGTTTGATGAGTTTAATGTCGAGTGCACATATGATTGTAACGAGTTGACTGTCGGTTGTTAGTGCACATTACCATGTTTTCCGTTGGATGTGATGATAATTTGGAGTGCGCGTGTCAATCTTTAGTCATGTCGTGTAAGGGCTCGCATATCCTGAGCAATCTTAGGCTCAAGTATCCAAAAGCGTATATTCAATGTCGTATGTCACATCCTCGAACAGGTCTTGTGTAAGTTAGACATATATAAAACCTCATACTGACACAATGATACTTATATTTATTTTATTTTATAAAAATATATTTATTTAAGTATCAGCTTTTCTTTGTAACCATGTAATATGTGTTATAGACAACTTGTGTCGCTATATACATTTTGCAGGTGTTCGCAAAATCAGTCATGAATGAGTCGCAGGCTAGCAACGAAACGACAATCGTAATAAAAATTCTGGATGTTAATGACAATTCGCCACAATTCCACGGAACCCAGATATTTAATATTAGCAAAACGCAGACATTGGAAACATGTATCACAAAGGTATGACGTAACACGCAATCGTTCAAATTGTTCGTACATATTAATGGATTTTTTTCACAGTGTTGCTATTTTTGTGGGTTGTAATTATATATGTCATCCTATATATTGGACGGAATTAAGGAGTTAAGTACAACAACATGTAAATAAGTTTAAACAGTGAATTAAGAACATGTTTGCTCCAACCAGCTGTCGAACCGGGGAAGATATAATTATACTGATATCTAAAAACAGCATGCGTATTTTAGTATGAGTCGGTGATCCACGTGTTTTAACTAGGTGTAACGTCAATAGCAGAACACTCCAAATGATTCTACCGTTTCTATCGATGTTTTTTGTTCGAGTCTATTTACAACAATCATGTGAATGAAATTAATAAAAAGACAGTTGTATTTCAAAACTCATTATCATGTACTTGAAGACTTTGTTCAACAATGACACCTATCATCTGCCGTGCATTCCAATAAAACAATGAGATGATATTTATTTTACTTATCGTTTCATAAGCTACACTTAATTGTATATACACAATTAAATGAATGTTGCATGTTTGCTTATTTTCCAGCTAAATGTTACGGACGCCGATGATGGGCTCAATGGAAATTTTACCGTGTCTATGAAGGATACGTCGACGTTTAACGTCACTTCAGACGGAGAGCTGTGGCTGGTGCACAGTCTGAACAAGACGTGTCAGAAGACGTACGTCCTCACCGTCACAGCCACTGACCTTGCACAGCCTCCCAGTGATAGGTGGTACACACGCATTGTTTAAGAATATATAACGAATTATGGTTAATTTTGTATTTATAATGTGACATAAATATTTGTTTTCATAACATTTTAATTGTTAACTAAAAAGGTAATGCAAAGCCTTGCCTTGATTAGCAATCTGCACTTAAAATAAAGGTCGTTCCGCTAACAAACATCTTAAGTATTTGATTTGCATAATTTATCGACCGTTTTTTTAAATTAATGAGCAAAGGAGGCTCGCGGGATTGACCGTACGCTTTTTCTCAGTTTATGAGTTTAACTCCTTTTATAATATTATAGTTTTAATTGTAGATCTTATAATTGCTTTCAAATGAACCTCTATCTAAACTACGTGAATGTGTATCATGTTTGCAGTGGAAACAAATATCACTGCATTAAGATATGGAAACAAACTATTGTATTTTAGAACCACCACCATCGACGTCACGGTTAACGTGAAAGACGTGAACATCCACACCCCAAAATTAACAATCACTCGACATTTTAACATTTCCGAAGACGCGCCTGTAGGCACCGTGGTCGCAGACTCCATGGTAGGAAACGCATCATTTGAGACGAAATTATATTGTGAAGCGCACACTTTCTAAACAAACGTTTACCTTCTAGTTACCTTTGGGTTCCTTTCGTTAGTATCTTATATAATCACGTAAACCAACGTCGAATTATAATAAATAGGGATATTCTTCATAATTGTTATGTTTAACAATGCAGTTGTATTTGCAATGTTCGCTCTGCTAGTTGCATATACAATTGAAGCATAATATAGATATTTGACGAGCCCACAGGGGACAGTAGTTTTCGATTGAATGTGTTTAGTTTCACATTAAGTGTACGCAATACTGAAATTTGTTCAATAACTGACATTCATTCGAACGATACTTTATTAAAACATATTTTGCATGAGGTATTTTAAAATGTATATGCCCGCTAGATATCGCACGGTTTGGCTCAATCTAACAGTGATATCAAAATTATTGAAAACTGTTAAACTAAAACACCTTGAAGAAGTTCATGTCATTACATACACGACATTGCATAATTTAAAGTAACGTCCGTCTACAGTACAGTGCATTTTCTTTTGTGTTTATTAGGCAACAGATGCTGATCCGGATGACCACCTAGTGTGTTATCTTAACACATTTTCTGATACGTTCGAGATTCTCAATTATACGTAAGTCTTATGAAATAAATCCTTTCTCATTATGTTAGCATAAGTAGGAATATACATTGCGGGTTATAAATAGTTTCAAAACATGACTTAAGCTTAAGAGCGTACAAACCACTTTTCCAAGTATAACAGATTTGTTTATTCTAAAACGTCGCAATTTACAAATCCAAACACAAACCATGAGCGATATATATTGTAGTATTGATTTAATTCATTTCCTTGGTTATTTTAAATAGGCGTACAACAAAAACACTCTTCTAGATGAGCCGATTATTCAAATATCTCTCTCACACACACACGCTCGCACACACACGCAAACACACACACACACACACACACAGGACACCATTATCCGATTTAAGTATATTGATCGAGTGCAACGGCTTGATTAAATTTCCAATTGAGTTTTTGTCGACCCCGTTTGCGGCATATTCGATTTAGTTCTCAAGATGGCGATTCTGTGTATATGATAGTTCTTCAAGCAAGGCAGACATTAGTCATACCTTGCGTATTGTATATCGTTGGCCATAAGTTCGAGTTTATGTGATTTTTACAAATACAAAATAAGGGTATAACGCGGCTTGGCAGTACGATCTTTCGTTATGTATCAATCAATGTTGTAAAGCTTATCAATTATGTTCAACATATGTAACAAGAATATTGCTCGCAAAACCTGCTCAGGAGGCACTTTAAGATTATGCTCAAAAAGTGGCGCCGTGTAGCTATGGGAAAATGTAACTTAATCATTAATGGGACATTAAAAATACTATTAACTCCTTAAAGGTTTGTAACGAAGGACAGCATTCATTTTATTGTCCCAACCAAAAATAGCAATATCTTACTCATTTTCTATACGAAAAAATTGTCTTCAATGACAAGTAAGGCATACTGTAACACCATCATTCATCTGATTTTTAAAATGACATTTCTCACATGTAAACCATGTTTAAAGGACATGTTCTGACTGTGTATTAAAAATGTGAGGATCACAATGTTATACTTTAATACTGAAACATTTATGACATTTTTGACAGTGAGGTCGACATGCATCTAGCACAGGATTGTGTAACTGTTAATGCTAGAATAACGACGAAGAAGATGCTTAACAGGGAGGAGACAAGCAACTACACACTAACATTGGTCTGCAATGATACAGTACACGTAAGAAACTGACCATTATTTATATAGTGTTTTTGTAAGGGGAATATTAAAAAAAATATACCCGGTACTTAAAATCACAAAAATGTAACAACAATGCTTTTTCAGGTTATATCTAAGAGTCAATTTAGCATTTGGTATGACAAACCCAAATTACTTATACATTGATGTAAAATTTTGAAAAACGTAAGTCTACATATTAGAACGCACGTTGAATTCATATCAAAGATTAAAGCATAAGCTGCTTCCCAGATGACTGGTAATACTTTCACTATTCTGGTTGACATTTCCTGAGACAAAGAAAATACTTAACGGTGTAAAACTACCAAAATTAGCAACGGCAATAGTACACCCAACGTTAAGCACAAGATAGTAAAATATAGTTCTCAATCAAACAGCAATATTATTGTTATAATTATCTTATTGAAGTTGAACTAGTGTACGAAAAAGTTTTTTTTTACTAATGAACGCATCAATGTTGTGCTGTTGAGTTATGAAAACCTTCGTGGCGGAACGCTTACGTTCCAGAACTCAAAGCAATGGGTGTTTATTAAAAGAAATGCAATAAGATCACGTAGCGTATTTATTTTTTGTCTTCAGTGAATCATTTTACTGTTGATTTTACGTATCATCGTATGTCATTATTTTCGATAATTGCATTATAATGCAGAATACAAACAAATCGTTTACCATTAATCTTCTGGACGTCAATGACAACGAACCGCAGTTTGAAAATGGTCCATACAATTTCTCCGTCGATGAGAATAATAAGTCGGCATTAGTTGGGAAAATAAAGGTGAGTTCAATTTGATTTTACTATTTGGAATTTTCGCGTTCGATTCTGGTACCCTTATTAAAACAAAATATGCACTCTGAAAAATATGTTTTTCATAAAAAAACTTAAGTTCAAAACGTAGTAGGAACAACTCAATAATTGGAACTAGCTTTATTGCGAACGGTTCGTTTAGTATCTTTTTAATTTTGCAGGCTACCGACGCAGACAAAGAGGACAATGGGAGACTGTCATTCTGGATAGACAAAGATTGTTTATGGTACTTAAACTGTAAATTGTTATTTTTAAAACATTTTTAAAATTTCATAATTTATTTCATTTAATAAAAATTTTTATTTAACGTTAAGTGTTTAAACGGGTAATACTATAAAATACCACACAAGTCTAATAGACTAAAATATAAATTGACGAGTAAAATGTATACATTTTATTTAATTAAGTATGCGTATACATTTTCCAAAATAGCGTGGATGCAACAGTTTACAAAAACACTAACATTTTACTGTAACCAGTTACAGGCCGGTAAGCTTTACAACCTAAACAAGTAAAAATGTTTAAGTATACTTTAATAAATGTCATATTGCTCGTACATGTATTGTCTATAGAAAAAAAGAAATCGCCTGCGTTTATTACATAAGCGGTCATATCAGTTTCGTAATAAAAATGTATAATAACATTCCTTTAAATAGTTTTGTAAACGTATTTTAGATTTTGTATTTATTTTCTGGCGTAAAGCATAGTAAGAATGTTATAATAGCTACACATTTTTTTCATTTTACGTGTCATTATTAAATTTTTGGTGTGGTCGCTTTTTATAACGATTTTGTGATTAAGCTATAACATAAATACTAAATTTAATGATTTTATTTTTTATATCTTTTTGATTGTTGTTATGTAATACAACATGTAAACTAGTTTTGTATTTATCTTATTTGATTCAAACTGTTTTCAGACTGTTGTGGTGGCATCGTTGATGACGTGAATTACTAATAATTATTTTATATTAAGCAAACAATACGACGTTCAATGGTCAAGGTTTAAAACCCGAATGCTAATATTGATAACATTGCTACTTATAAACTCTTTTTTCGCTAACAACCTGTGTTGGATATTGGTTAACAAAACGTCAAATAAGCTATACAAAGTCTCAACTGATTGTTATCGCGAGTTATAGAAATGCGTCAAATACGTATATACTAATAGCCCCACTCCCCGCAGTTCGCAAGTTATATATATAATTATGATAATAATAACTTTATTTCACGAAGATAACGCATTAAGAAATAATATTTCATTTTTACAATGTGGTCTTCAAAAATACAGTATATGTAAATATCAATCAACTACGTTTAGTATACTGCAGTCATCCTTAAAATAATTACAAAAGCACTATATAATAAAAATACTAATACAAATAATACTAATTAAAAACAATAAGTTAAATTTTTGCGAATAAAAAAGATACTGCATATTATCAATCATTATGTTTGTAAGTACAAAGGTACGGGTATATTACTTCATTACTGTGTTGACACGTTATTTTGTACCGTCGTTGGTGTGGCTTGTTGTTCCAACTAGACGCCAGTGTAAGTTGTCAGTATGTCGCGCGCAATAAGTAAAATCTTACGATTTATGCCATGAAAAAGCATAATATAAAAATTAATACGGTTAACCTTTTCGAAAAAATGTACCCGGCAAACTTATCGTTTTGGTAGGTTAACCGGTTAACCCATCTTGCATCCCTAACAAATAGTAAAATACATCGATGATTTGCTAAACTTGTAAATGCATAAATTTGATATGTTTTAAGGGCTAAAAACATCACCATAAACAACTCTACGGGTGAAATACATACTATTGACGTCCTTGATCGTGAGGTAGCGGACCAGCTGCCGTTCACGGTGTTTGTTTCGGACAATGGCCAGCCAAGCCTTATGAGCGAAACTCGGGTCACAGTCCACGTACTGGACGTGGACGACAATCCGCCTGTATTTGTCACCCGTTCTCAAAAAGTTAATATCTCAGAAAATACGGCAAAACAATATTTACACAATATTTCCCAAGTCAAGGTGGGTGCTGCCGTATTTTATACAGCAAAATAAGTGGTGCGAAAACTAATAATTACATTTGGTTTGGTTCAACAAATCACGTTTATTTTGTATTGAATAATATTAAAACATTAATGAACGTTGGTGCGTTTTTTTACTGTTTGCAGAAACCTATGGCTTTAAAGGGGAATAAATTATACAACATATATTTTGAGAACTACATTTCTGTGCATGCAACTTGTCAGTAGATATGCACAAGAAAGACTTTATCGGTAGCAAATAATTATTCTTATAATTGTATGTTTATTAAACTTTGGCATGTTATGCCAACACACTTCGTTTGAATTAAGCATTTCTTAAACGGCACCAAAATAGTTTTAGAGATACTAAACCTTTCCACAAATTTGAATGATTTATAAATTTAAATGTCCTTTTATTCCTTCATTGCGCTAAGTTATTAAGGGGTTTTCGCATTTTCGGAATTGATATTACACTTAAGGTAGCTGTTGTCTTAATTTGCGATGTGATGTAAAAATAGTGTAGATGGGGACGAATTCATTCATCTTACAAATTCTTGATTGCATTGACGTTATTATTTGTATAAGCATTTTATTAATTAATATTTACATGTGATCACCATTGAACGTTTTTTATAGCTGTTATTGTTTTCTTATGTTTTATGACAATATATTGTTCTTTTTTTTTACAGGCGACTGATGCGGACACTGAAGCAAATAGGGACATTTCATATTTCTTTTTCCCAAATACCACTAGTATGGACATATTCAATGCGACTCTTATGATCGACCAAAAAAGTGGAGTTATTTCTTTGTCACAATCACCAAAGCTTGACAAAATGTGCGTGACAAATGTTTCCATCCAACTTGCTGCATACGGAAGAAACACAACGATGCATGATAACATGACACTCATTTTATATGTAATTGTAAGTACATATACCCGTACGTATTCCCATACATTAAAACTATCATATCAATGTATATGGAGGGGACGGAAAGTATTGTACACGTGATTTTCCCGAAACAAATGTTAGTGGTATCGGTGTTGTGCCATATATGTAGAAAAAAAAGTTAAGCAAAATTTTATTTATTATTATTGTTTTTTAATTATAGTAGTTATTTCATTACTGAATAAAACATTTTACGCATCAACAATTTTTTAACGCCATGCATCATGTCGATTACACAAATAATAAACCCAGGGATCGTCATAAAGGTAGAATAAGGAAAATATACTTAACACGTGTTTTCGTTCATTATAATACTTCTAGCACAAATTACGGATAGAGAATACAAACTTTCGATGACATCTCAAGATTATGTGGTGTACACGTTTTATACACCATGTTCTATAAACGCGACAACTCTTGCGTGATTTTCCCCGGGAAAGAGTCGTATTTTATTTTATGATGCTCATGCTTTAGGTATTACAACCATTAATGATTAAGCACTTTTTTTCATAAAGTGATTGCTAAATCAATGGGTAGCGATTGTTAAACATAAGGAGAGCTTAACCTTTTGTGTACAAATAAGTGAGATATTGGGTTAAACGATGCCATACTCATAAGTTTAACGCCGCAGGTGACGCATACAGTGACTGCCTCAAATTAATGGTGACGCCGAAATGCGATATAAAATTCAAATACATGCATAGCTAATTTAACTGTTCGAACTCATTAATGTATACATTTGAAATTCAGAAATTTGACATATAAGCTCATTAAATCTATTTGTACAAGACAGTGTTTATAAATCTTTAAACAATTTGTACAGCCGGTGAAACAACAACAATGCATATAATAGAATTACTTCCCCAGGAAAAAAATTAACTAGTTGTTTCCTTAAGATTTGTTTTTTTTTTATTCGAGACTTTGACGACAATTATATAGATATAGAAAGGTACAAAAAATCGAATGAAATAATTCGTATAAATGGATATGTTTATAAAAGCAAATGTACGAACTCCTGTCCACGGAAAAAGCATTCCATTGGTACCGCAGAAATGAAGCCGCGACGCGTAGGCTGAACAGGAACAGGTGTGAACAAAGTCCTTGACCGAATTATTTAACAATTAAATTTCATTATTTTAATCTTATTGAATGCCCTCCGAGGGTTTTATAGATGATTGATTAATGTTCTTTTAAATTAACCTCCAATTCCATATAACTCATCACTTATACGTGCGACGTTTATATCGCGGTTGTTTTTAAGTAAAATTATTGCTACGAAATTGTAACTATTTAAAATGCTTCATCTCTCTACTTTTACGACAAGAGCCCGGATTCACTCCACCAAAATTATAAAAAAGTAATTGTTAGTTTCATTTAATATTTATATCTAATGGACGTGTGTCTAGAATGCTTATTAAAGATCCGATATTACATATACCTAACGCAAAACAGATGTGTAAATATTACTGTTTTTGTAATAACTCCTAGTAGTTGAATCATCGTATAAACTGAACGATGAAACTGATAGGTTAACATTACAAACATGTATTCTGATGTATATGTATCGTATGTGTCTTTTCTTTATTGAATGGTACTTCAAAATGTAATACGTTTGTTTGCATCTTATTATTAAGTTATTATCGGAACGCTTTGCATATCATCCTTCGTTCAAAGGCGATGACCCAGTTTTCGTTTGCGTTTGTTTCTGTTCTTTTGTACTGTATCGACTTTATTCGATTGCTTCAAGTAAATTTCTCCACATAAATAGGATCACCAAAATGTAATTTAAGTTTGTTCCTGTCTGTTCGATTACCATTTGTGACGTTGCAGCTTTAAATGAGACTTGATATATTTTTATGTGGCAATCAAGAGGTTAAAGGAATGTTTAATATACCACAATGTAGTCATTAGAGACTTGTCACTGAGCTGTTTTAACGTATTTAGTTAATGTTAATTTTTCAGCAAAACATATAGAACTACAGAGGCGTAATCATCAATAAATATTCAGAAAACTTTTTACAATCTTCTTAGCACGTAACAAAAGACGAACGTTCACTTAATTTGAAATATGCAGCCGCTTTCTTTAACATGACATGTATCTGGAAAATTAAATAATTTATAAGTTACTGGTATATTGTTATGTGTTTTAAGAGTAATTTATCCAAAATTAACATATATGTGATTGCTGTAATGCACCCGGATGGTAGCTGCACAATTGTGTAGGATGTTAGATGGTTTTCCATTCACATGGAACACTATAACGGTTTATCGATAAAACGTTTCTTTTCACAGGATGTGAATGACCATCCCCCTTTATTTCCTCAAGATCTAGAAATTGTTAAACAGCAAGAAGAAGGTGTTCCAGACAAAACATTTGTTTTTTCGTCTAACAACAGGTACACACCTTCATAACAGTTCATAGTTTCGTATCGCCTCTTAGTCATGTATGATTATTTTATTATTTATAATAAGAAAATATTTGGGACTTCTTTGGGGAGGAGGGATGGTTTAGTGGTTCTAATTTATTGTGTCGAATTACGATGAATATTATACATCATTAGTTAATACAGTAATAATGTAACAGTAAAAAACATACTTAAAGGTTTAACCTCTTCAAGACAAACTGTTCCAACAAGTTATTTATAAGTGTTTTCTTATCAGTTTATTATCATATCATGTCTACAATTAAAGTATGGTTGGAATTAATACATTTTTTTTCCGAAAGCGAAATACAATACCAACTCGCCAGTGATGACGACTGTGATAAAGCCTATAAAACACTTCACTACTGGATGGACAATACTGATGATCGGTTCCAAATCAATTCCTCTAACGGCTTTATATCGTTGCGACAAAACAGAATGCTAGACTACGACCCGCCAGTTAATGACAGGAATTTAAACTTCACTGTGAGTAATGCTTAACGTGTTTAAACAGGCTACATGAAAAATACTAGATTTCAAAATTAGTTTAGTGCGTTTCCAACCGAAAATGTTTTGTCAATTGATACGACTTATTTCCTATGTTGTTTCGCTGTTGGGGCCTACTTTAACTACAAACACCAAGAATTTAGACCGTTTTATTCGAGGAAAAGTACACAAGTGAATTCTGTCACAATGTTTAGATCGATATGTGACCACTTCCGACTTTCTTCCGATTTCCACCATTTCCACACCCTGCAAAATATCTTGATCATTGTTCTCAGAATATCCGATGCTTCCTGGATTTGATAAATTGTGCATAAAATCTGTTTGTTGAAGCTAGATGTAGAACCGTTTTTATTTTGCCGTGTCTTTTGGTTCGATTTTGTTTTATGGTCAACTTAACGTAAATATTAAGCTGCATTAGTAATTTGATGGCATGTTTTCTGAGAAAATATTTTATGTATGCATTATTGAACAAATATGTAGTTATTCGCGTGTTTTAAATGCACGATATATGTTTTAGTAAAATATTAATGCACTTCGTCAACTGGCATGAACAAATGTATATATTACGAAGACACTTAGCTGGTACTTTTCGCACTAAGTTTGTTTAATCTACAAACGTTATCATTATGTTTGACATACTAATGCGTCATCTAGAAAGACAAATTGAATACAAGTGTGCTAAAATGGCGAAATTATAAAGCTAAAGTATATTCGTTGAGTTTTTATTCTATTAATATACTAATTGAAATATTATGAATGCTAAGATTATTTCACATGTATTAATATTTGCTTTATATAATCACGCGTCCCAGATATTTGTGACTGACGGGGTGTACGTGAGCAGCAAGACCGTTAGCATGACAGTCATCAATGCCATAGACTCCCAACCAAAATTTTCCCAAGGTAGGAGTAGGCTTCCGACATATTAATCTCAGACTTACATTTTTGAAATCACATATCGTTTACAATGCATCTAGAACAGTATACGTATTAAATCATGATATCTTACCTTATTGATTGTACAGTAGAGATTTCAAAACCCCTAAAAACGTACATTATTCTCGAGAAAACTGTTAAAACATATAAAAAATAAACAATTTTAACTTTAAGATTTGTGACAGGTACGAGTTGATATAATTATAGTTTTGCTTATGTGTGATCGAAACTTCTAGCACGATAACATCCCGACATGGTTACCCATGTTCAAATATATTCCTTCTTAGATTCATATGTTGGATTTACAGTTTCCCACGACCAAGATACTTAACAATACATTGTAAGAAAAATGAAACCATAAAAATGTAACGAAACAAGCATGTACATATTCTTTGTGTTGTTAGTCAAAGTATTCACTTAGAAATAACAAATCGGTAATAAATGGCATGGGTTCTGCCATTGTGAGCATGAAAAAACAGGCCACATGGTGTGAAGCTAGAAATCCATTTAACAAAAAGTGGATATAATGGTGTGCGTTCAATATTTTCCCTAAATAAACCTGCAAATGAACATGTACAGAAAATGTATCATTCGAACTGTAATTTATATTGTTTATTCATTAATAACTCATCCATGTGTGCTTATTATCAAACTGAGAGAATGTAACCATGCTATCAGGACTTCCAATTGACGCAAATGTAACATAGCCCTGGCACTCAAGAATAGTGTGTTCGTTTCCTTAACAAGCGATCACTCGTAATGGCTGAATACACGAAATAATGTCTTCAGAATCGTCTACAGCTTAAAGCAGCGATGCATCAATCGCCTGGCTGAGGGCTAAAATCCATTTTCTGTCTTAACATTGTTTTTAAATTCAAATTAAATAATACATAGTTCTATTTTGTTCAATTAGCTAATGGCTGTTTTGCATATATGGTCAATTGAACAGTTACAAATCTTGATATTAGCTGTACTATTTATCGAAAGGTTTTGTTTTACTACAGTGATTAATACCTCCGTGTATTTGTTTCTACTACATGTATTAAAGTGTGATTATATGACGTCGCTGATGAAGGTCCACGTTGGTGATCTGAAATTTAACATAACGTTGACCCTTTTTATACTCCGAACATTCAATTTTGCCATCAAAATAAACAAAGACTGGTGTATTAATGGACTTTCGTAACATTCATGGATCAAGAGCATTAATTTTAACTAAATCATGAGAAGAAGTGTGTCCCTATTTACACTAACCATAGTCAGGTTATGTGTTAAAGCAAGATTATACGATTTTGTCAAAAATGCACGAATTTATATATATTTATACAAACTTAGTATACATATATTTCAATATAAATTAAAATAAAAGTTAAGAAGAAGATGCATCGAACAATGCGAAATAAGCCAGATATTGAATTTTGAAATCGAAAAAGGCTGTACAGTCGATTTCGCCAGCATGTATATCATGCATGTACGATGTGAATCTAAATTTAGTTTAACGGTTTATTTTAAATTTCTGCAACGATATATATATTCATACGACACACGAACACTAACTCCGATCCTAATAAAAAGACGAATGCTTCGGTTATTGTAGGAAAATATGTACGAAATATCTTCGCATTAATCGGCTCGCGGCGCTAATTTGTCTTTGCTGCATCTTATGAAATTCGTCTTCAATGTATAATTTTTATTGCCTATTTTTGTTATTGTAACATACTTTTATCAATATATTACAATTTCATTTTTATAAAAATCGTATTATCTCGCTTTAAGTTTGTTTTTTGCTTAAAACAAGACTATATCTTTATAAATACTAGATATATTCAATTGAAGCATGTGTATTTTGCCATTATATGGGGTCACTAAGCATTAAGCAGAATTACAATCTTAAATCTTGTTAGAAGATGTTGTTCGCTGTTCACATTAACTTTTCTTGTCAGGGAACTACAATATGAACTTCCACATCTTCTATATCATTATTTCAAGTCACGTACAAGGAGTAGTATAATGTCAAGTTTGGAAAAGGCCGTATAATACTTTTTATAAATTGCAGTTTACACATACAAAAAACTTGAAATAGACGGGTCAGTTTCTATAGTATATGTTATGAATGATTACATTATCAGCAATACGTACACTACAACTTATTTTTTTATATTTGAAACTGAACTTTTTAACCACCGAAAAGAATCACACGACCATCGTTCTTGGTGACAAAGTTTAAATTGAATAGTTACACAATTTATTCTAACCCTGTTTTCCGAGACTTCTTTTTATTCTGATTTTACCTGCAGACTCTTTTTAAGGAAATGTTGCACCAAATTTATATATCGATGATCATTGAATCTTATATTCTATTATAATAATGTCCTATACAACATACTACTGCACGAGTGTTATTATGTGTAACTACTTGTTTGAATTTAAATTTAGGAACTGTTGTGTATATACTCGCTTTCTTTCGTTTAAATTATATAATGTATTGCTTTTTTAGTGTGTTATGTAATCAATCGATGTTAAGTGTTGTTCTGAAGCGTACAAAGAACCTAAATTGTGCATGTTTTAAATGTCATCGGTTTCTATAGGTAGCTGTTCCACAAGTTAAAATCTAAAGCTTTGAGTACAAAAGTTGATGTTACATTATTGTTAATTAAAACACGGCCGTCGGGCTATTTTAATAATTACTTTCATAATGATATTACATGTGCTTTCGTTGTATATCTTTGTTTGCGGTAGACAGAGGATTGCATTGAAAAAAACGACAACAACAATATTTATTTTCGCTTTGGTTACACACAAACTAAAATCTAGATCATTCGACTACTGAGACGTACTTAACTATGTTTATGAAACTTGGTGTATTGATAGAAGTCATGTTGGAAATATGGACGTTCTTAGTGTTTTCCGTCAGTGCGTCTGCCCGTCCCCAAAATCTGGATCCTGTGATAACTCAATTAGTACTTAAGCAACGTTGATGAAACTCGGTATGCGTATAGAGGACCGTATGGGAAATATGCAAATTAGTTATGTTCTTCATGTTGGACAATATTGTAGCTGCTCTATTATTATTGCTATTGTTACAGAAATAGTCGATACGGTATGTGACTAAAGGGTCATATGGCAAATATACTAACTATTTCAGTCGTTTTCGCCAGGACAAAAGTATTTATTGAATTTCTGAAAGAAATAAGTACTAAACATTAAAATCTGGATCAACCAGATCAAATCAAATTCATTGTTCGCAAACACGACCATTTTATGCAATTGTGCGTTATTATGTTGTTGTTTTTTGTCTGACCAATATTATGGTAGCTATAGTTTAAGATATTATTGAACACCACAATACTTTTCATGCCATAACTAAGGTGTAGATAGGTTAGTAAAATTATGAGGATAAAGTTCTAACAGGAATGGGTCCCTGATATGTATGCTACAAAGCTCTAATGATAAACATTACACATATGCAATACGATCGCATTCCTACAACTTCGAATAGTTGACCAATTCGTGTGGAGTTTTATATTACCGCTGAATGAATTATCGAAAGAAATGTAGATCAACCGTTATAGTAGTCAGAACAATATAACATTATACATATTTACTAAACATCTTATTAGTTTTATATTTGTAGAATAACTCTATCGTTCACTTATTGGCAAATGCAAGACGTTAGATTGTGCAGTACATATACATCTTGATCATCAAAGCGTACATTCAATTTATAGAATTTCGTCCAACCAATGCAGCCTATCAAAAACGTACATGAAACGTATTATTGTGTAGGTTAATTATTGACTTAATTAATTATGTAGCACTTTCGCAATATAACGCTTACAATAATCCACTTACATTTTAATAAGCTGTTTAAATCCATGGTTTATTCAAATATTTTCTTCAGATGTATATCGGTGTGAAGTGGATGAAAATTTCAAGGGGGAAACTGAATGCAGTGTGACAATAAATTATCCAGAAAATAATGACACGATAGCAAATAAATTTTCATTACAAACGAACAACGAATCAGTAAGTACGTTGTGTGAAATTGTATTTGTTATTACTATACTTTGAGTATTAAAATACGATCAGTCGCGTTTTCATTTAAAAAATGAATTTGTTTATTCCTCAGGTCGATTTCCGTGGACAAAGTCTAGTGCGACAGTTGAATATACTCAAGTCATTTGACTTCGAACAACAACAAGAAATAGCTGTAGCTGTTAACGTAACAAATCAATTGCTGTCAAATATCATTGTGAGGTAATATTTTCTTACTAAAAACATATCAGGGTTCTATATGAGAAATTTAATATTTTAAAGACAATGAAAAAACACTTGCAACAATATGAAGCATTCGTGTTGTACTTAAAATAGTAACAGCAATCGCAGCAACTTGAGCATATAAAGAGTGACTGCAACATCTTTCTGTTTACAGTTCGCTTTTCACTGGTTTTATAGACTCTCGGGAATTTCTTGACAACCATTAAGTGACCGCATATTTGAATAATTTTATTTAATTTGCCGGAAAAAAACACGCAGAACATATTACAATAAGTTACGTAGCAGTATAATGGTTTACATTTAAAGTTCCAAAACCGTCATCCCAAAAATAAATAAATAAATAGTTAATAATTCTAATGATCTTGAGAGCTCAATGAGATGTAGGATCGAACACGCGAAGGGTCGCTAAGCGTTCAACGGATCTCTTACCCCACCACAGTCCTGTTAAAGTATAACAAAACGTCATAAAAGGACATCTTATTCGAAAGCAAAATTTAGCAAACCATAAGACTGCGTAAATATATCCCTAGGTAATGGCGGATTTGATTATTTTAAAATGTGCACTTTTAATGCCCCCCCCCCCAATTCGAAGAAGAGGGGGTATATTGTTTTGTTGGATGTCGTTAGGTCTGTTGGTCTGTTTGTCGGTAGACCAGTTCGTTTCCGATCAATAACTCGTCAACAAATTGACCGATTGGCTTAATACTTTACATGCGCATTGGCCTTTGGTCTTAAATAACCAATATTGAAATTGGGGTCACTAGGTCAAAGGTCAAGGTCACTGTCAAAATTAGTATTAAAATCGTTTCCGATAAATAACTCGTCAAAGAATTGACCGACTGGCTTAATACTTCATATGTGCATTGGCGTTGGACAGTAGATGAACCCTATTGAAATTTGGGTCACTAGGTCAAAGGTTAAGGTCACTGTCACAATAAGTGTGAAAATCTTTGTCGATTAAGAACTCGTCAACCAATTGGCCGATTGGCTTGACACTTCACATGGGCATTTACCTTAGACAGTAGACGACCCCTATGGAAATAAGAGTCACTAGCTCAAAAGTCAAGGTCAATGTCAGAATTATTGTGAAAATTGTTTCTGATCCATAACTCGTCAATCAATTGACGAAATGGTTCGCTTCTTCCCATTGGCATGGGACTTGGACAGTAGAAAGTGACCCTTATTGAAATTGGGGTCACTAGCTCAGAGGTCAAGGTTAAATTGAGCACACAAAGAAACACTATAAATACTGTTTAGAAATGTTACGTGAAAATGTTGTTGGTTTTTTTCAAGAATATACGTATGATTTTATCGTACACGATAACCCTAAATGAATCAGTAGTAGTCGAAGCCTGACCGTCTGCAAAATTTCATGACCAACATTATTATAAACTTTTTATTTCAGTAACTGTACAGTGATCATACGTGTGTTGCCTGTAAATGACGAGCCTCCAGAGTTCCACAATAGTACAAACCAATACGACTTTCGTTTTAAAGAGAGCAGTCAAGCTGATCTTACCATAGGCTTCATCAATGTCACCGATAAGGACAGCCCATTTACTATGGAATTAAAATGCAACGGATCAGCTCGTAAAGTTTTCTACCCGACATGTCTTTAGAAATATGAAGATAACAATTGCTAACCCTAATTATTGATATTACATTAGTAATAATTCATATCGGACGCAGATAAAAAAAACTCTTAATGGCAAACATTGTACGAATGTATTGCTTTTACGTAAATGCCTTTAAATGTAAGTATTAAAAATTGAAATTTGTTTAATATGTTTGCAGAGTATTTTGACGTCCGGGCCAACGGTGATGTATTCACTACATATGTGTTTGACTACGAAAACGAAACAGATGCACACAGCTTTGTTTGCATAATAACAGCAAATGATACCGTTCATAGTGAGAACAGAAGTGTCACTATTATGGTGGAAAACATAAATGACAACTATCCTCAGTTCGGAGAATCGCGTTACACCCTTCCTATCAACGAAACGCATGAGAAGGGAAAATACATATTACAAGTAATGACGTTAATAATATATACTGTGATAGGGTAAATAAATCGAAACTTTACTACACGAACATTCTTTATTCATTTTGACGATGCTTATAATACAGAATCACCAAGGAACATTTGCAATCATATAGATATAGGGTTGAAAATTAATATTACATAGTCGTTGTTACAACACTTGACTACACACGTTGAACGAAATGCAACACAATGAAATCGTTCTGTGTGGCCTTATGTCATGTCTGTCGCAAATGAACAACGATGCCTTTGGTAACGATTCCAATATATATGAGAGCTAGAATACCGTAGAGAATAGCTTATAGAAAAAGATATATCCATTTTAAAACAATAAATACGTTTGCGAATTTTCGGGGGGGGGGGGGGAACACAACAATAAGAGAACGATTTTAATCAGATTCAGATTGCAACAAACGGCGCACGCCAATTTCCTGGGGTGGATGAAATCACGTATAACGGTGTGATTCTTATTCTACTGTTGTGACATTTTTTTTAATTATTGACATCAAATGTTTAATCCGTATGCCATAAGTAGTGATTTTCCTTATGAGCAATCGCAACCAATTGTCGATGCTTACAACTACGCGCCCATTAGTTTTTGAGCGGCCGACTTTGGTCTGTTTTTGTCGGTTCACACTTCTGTTAATCGTGTAGGTAACTAATTATAGTGCTATTTCAACAGGAACATTTTTTATATTTCCTTTTTATGTGAGTATTTGTGAACATATTAACACTACCAAAGTTAAATGATGTTCATTGACGCAAACTATTTTGTTGTCGAAGCCAAAGTTACATTTTTCGACAGTTACAGTTATGTGATCAAGTCGTGTTTTAACTCGCTTTTATGCAACGCGCTTTTGTAAATTGACGTCACACTATATGACGTAGCCGTTTGTGATGTAATGTTAATTGCTAAATTAGCAAATAGCATATTTAATAAATACTGAATTTCATTTAACATTTTTTGGTGCGCCGGTCAATTCTACCCAATGGCATGTCGATTACTAACCAAATATTTCGTATTTTACTCGTTATTTGAAGTATTATTTTTTGCTCCGAAATAATTTATTTTACCCCAGTTTCAATATTTGTACCATGCGCACTTGAACTGAGTTGCTTGTAGTCTGAACAACTAGTAATGGTTTTGTTGTGTTTTCATGTTCTTGTTTTTATTTGTCTTACAGATCAGCGCTTCTGACAAAGACGTTGATGATACAATTTCATACAATATTGCGGGCGGGAATTCCAGTGGCCTTGTTCTTAATAAGACAACGGGCGACCTAAGCTCCAATGCCAATTTCAGTGGACCGGTGAAGTTGAATTTCGTTGTGGAAGCATGCGACAGTCAGTATACATATATCAAGACATTTACATGTTATACATATTAATTATTATATGTTTATCAAATAGGTAAAATTATGTTAAAACACTCATATCAAAAACACATATTGTGCACATGTTATACGTGTATGTGGTATCGTATTTAGTATAAACCCACAGATACACACAACTGCACTGCTCTCTCAAATAAATTGGTAAGTGTATCTTTACGATGGTTAACAGATTGTGTTTTCATTATTCTTACTCACCATCTCACGTTCTCAAAATGCTAAGGCACTTTTCCACATGAATGCCTCAACTTCCTAACTTTCCTTGTTCGAAAAGATGGCGCTCCACAACTGTGCAACTACACTGACGTGGCTATTGATGTGCTGAATGTTAACAACCACTCACCAGTGTTCTCAAAACGACATCCGGTTGTGCAAATATATGAAAACACCCAAGTTTTCGTTGCCCAGGTAACTTAGCCATACATATGCAACTTCTTAATCAATAATTTAATGGGCTAAATATTCATTCGGTTGGCATGGCTAAAGTAACATTACTACTCAAAATCAACGAAAATTTCGAACAATATGTCGTAAAATTAAGCTAAACAATTAAAAATCATTGTTCCTTATGGCAATTGCCGAAATTTCAACACCAGATGTGGTCTGGTAAAATAGATGTTTGTGGATAGAAAATGCACTTTTTATTATGGTTTTAACATGGTACCATTTTAGTGTTAGTGTGTTTTACACATTTTATATAAATTCATATATATTTGACAAAATCGTATAGTTTCGTTTTAATAGTAATAAAGTATGCACGATGACTTGATTAAAATTTAGGCTCGATTGGTCATTGTCGGCTCGGGTACTGCTTACATGTACCCTTGGTACTCTTAAGTATAGCTACATGTACCCCGGGTACGATAAATATACTTAAACGTTCCCGGTCGATATTAGACTGTACCCGAGTTGTATTCCCGCCCAAAATCCGATGTCGTAATACGCGCTACCGATTACCGTAAAACGATATTGCTTATCTTAAACAAATTCTCTTTAAAAAAAACTGCATCAATATGCTTTTTAGTATGAGTTTCGATAATATAGAGGCCATTTAACAGAAACTTTGACATAAATTTGAACATAATTAATTTAAAAAAAGAGCCGACAACGAACGATTTAGCGTTAAAATTCCCGGATACGTTTTAGTATATTTACCGTACCCGAGGTACATGCACGTATACTTAAGAGTACCCGGGGTACATGTGAGTAGTACCCGAGCCGGCAATGACCAATCGAGCGTCACTTATACTTAAAATATTAAATATTTAAATAATCGCCGTATCCATGCAAATAAAATGTCAGAGTAGTTTATTTACTCATCTATATTTACCAGACATTTTTATTGTAGATTTTTCAAGAGTTTATTATTACCCTATGTTCAATGAATCTCTGGTCAATAATTGTTTTACTATATGGCTTACTAAATACTATTTATATTAAACAGGCGTTATGCGCTTATTTTGCGTATAATCGATGATATGTGCACCAACGATGTTATTTGTGAATCGTTCCATTGAGGTGACATAAATATATGTGTTTTTGGGATCGTTTGTTCATACATTAGTTTAAGGGTCTGGAAACGATTGTCTACGCATGCTTTTTGAGACCAAAATTATAACGCTGGGAAAAATTAAATTTCGAGAATGTAATATATATTGTCGTGTGACGACCACTGTCTTAACCAATAAATTTGCGTTTACTTATAAAAGGTCGTATTATATTTTCGATATTTCTATCAAGATACAATGCACATGCATTTACATTTTCAATGACATTTGTTTCTGTACTGAAATTAAAATGATTTCAGCATTGAGGTTAGTGCGACCTCAAAACCGAATTGTATTTAGTATTATAGATAATACATTCAATTGAGTGTGTTAACTGTATGGTAAACAAAACGTGATTAAAAGAAAACCGTTTTGCAATTATTTGAATTGAAATTTAAATTATTTCTAAATTTATCTATTTAGACTTTGCTATTTCAGAAAATAGATCGGTTGTCAGATCTTTGAGATGATTGCTACAATCTGTATTATTATCATATAATTATTTGCTTTAAAGTGATATTATGGGCATTTGTTACTGTTCAATTGAGCTGAAAAGAATTAACAGGTCAAAAGAGTTAGTTAAAATGTGGTTACTGACCAATTATATGCAACTCATCTTGCTACCAGTTGTTTATAAAAATATAAAATTCTTACGTGACTCACCCAGTCCCCTACGCCGAAATGATCCGTAAAACAAAATTGTGTCTTTGTGTCGTATGAACGAATTTGCACTTAAACTAAATTTAGGTTCACATCGTACATGCATGACCAGTTGTCAAACGAAAGTACGGTTGATATTCAACTGCATTATTTTTCTCTTTCCGGGATATTGTGTTGATTCTGCATTAACAAATATAAGTGTATATGAAGTGAAAAAAACAAAAATAAACAACGGTTGCGATAGACACCTATAAACTGTTATATGCCCATAATATCACTTTAAGTTTGATATTTATCAAATTTGTCTTCAAATCACGATGATTAAACATACTTATGAACTTGAATGTCCACGAATAGTGTGTGTTGTTTAATGTGTTTGTACGTTACTTATTTTTCAGTTGGAGGCCACGGATATTGACGGTGACAAGCTCAATTACACCATAGAAAATGGCACTTTGGGATTTTATATGAACGGATCTTCTCTGTATGCGAATAATATCAATGCAGAAGATTACAGGGCATCCAGTGGAACATGTGAGCTGTCCATTATCGTGTCAGATGGCCTGTTCACTGACTCCACGCTGCTTAATATTACGATACTTGATATCAACGAATCTCCACCAAGATTCGTCAGTATACAGAACAATACAGAAATTATTAATGAAACATTATCTATTGGCAGCCATGTTTTAGACATAAAGGCAACCGACGAGGATTTGAGTAATACGGGATTCGTTTTTGTTTTGTATAACAGTGAAGGTATTTTTTCAATAAATGATACGACCGGTGAGATAACGCTTGCCAAGTCAGTTCAGCACGCGGTAGGCTATTACAACATCACTGTAGTAGTACATGACAATGGGCATCCCTCGAAGTCAAACAGCACGAAGGTGACTGTGATCGTGAAAGACGTTAACGAATCGCCCTCCGTGAATCTTTATCCATCTACTGTCTTCCTGTCATCCGATTCGCCGAATGGCAAACATGTTGCCACCATAAACGCTTCCGACCCAGATTCGGTTGACATATTCAAAATATTGAACTTGACCATAAGTGTCAACTCAACTAAAACTGAACAGTCGATGTTTGTCAAACAGAATATGACCATTTGCACCGATAAGAAACCTCTATTACCTGGAAACCATTCTTTGAATTTGACCGTGATGGACGGAGGAGGACTTACTGCATGGACTAATATGCATGTTGTGGTGTACGACACGAAGTATTATAACGAAGACATTCCCGTAAACGAAAATGATAAATTAAACTCTAGTCTTGTCAACGCATCGTCGGCCTTGGAGTCGCGGTTTAGCATAGAGCCATCCGTGGACATGGGGAAATTCATTATTATCAATGTAAATGCCACTTTTTTAGTAAATAAATACGCATGTTTTAGCAATCGCAATAAATAATAATAATTATATATATTGCGTGATATATAAACAAAGATCCAATGTTAAACATTTACAAATCAGAACAATTATAGCACCACAAAAAACAAGAATCACAACAATTATAATAATGATAGATTATAATAATGGTGCCTTAGATAAAGACAGGAATGCGTCAAATATGTTTCGCTAAATATTGCTTATACTGTTTGTTTTATCCATAGAATACCCTTGTGATGACGGATTCATTTGACCGAGAAGAAACAGAGAATGTGACGTTGATACTTCATGGATTTGATGTCCACGACATTCTGGTTTCAATAATTACAGTAGGTGTTGTGTTCCGTATTAGTGCATTAAATTAGTATTCAATTCATAACGAATTTATCTTACATATAACAATTGTTGAACATAGATAAGAGATAATTTTTAAAATATTTTTTAAATCAAATAGTAATGTATTGTTAATATTATCCGTCGTTTAACAGATACAAATCAAAGTCCTCGACATTAACGACTGTGTGCCGGAACTGGATGAAAGATACGAATTCTCAATCAATGACGATACAGAAAATAATACAGTAGTGACACAGATTATTGCTCGAGATAGAGACGTCATGCCTCAAAATAGGAACGTATCATACAGTTTACGTGGCCCTGGAAATGGTCTGTACAACGTTTAGTAAAAACGACTGCTAATTCTATTTTTTACGTTAACTACTATTACTACTTATACGGCTACATCTACTACTATTGCCACTACTAATGATTATGCTTTCGATAATAATGATAATGATTATATAATAGTATTACTGTAATTACATCTACTACAGCAACAAAAACAACTAGTTCTTATTCTTCAACTACTACTACTACTTCTACTACTGCTACTACTCCTACTAATTTTACTACTTCTACTTCTACTACTGCTGCTGCTACTGCTACTGCTGCTACTACTACTACTACTACTACTACTACTACTACTACTACTACTACTACTACTACTACTACTACTACTACTACTACAACTACTACTACTACTAATTATAATAATAATAATTATTATTATTATTATAATTATTACTGTTATTATTATTATTATTAATTTTCTGTAAATGTTTTAACATGAACATGACAACTTCTTTACTTACAAATTGCAGCTTTTGACCAAAACAATGTGTCATGATTAGAATTAATCAACGAATAAGCCTAGAAATTTAAGTTGTTTCCAATTATATTGTATGTTTGTAGACACTTTCAGCATGTCAGCGGATGGCAGTTTGCGGGTAGAAAGTCTCCAACTGTATGGTTTCAATGAATATCATCTAACCCTCGAGGCAACCGATGGTCTCCATAAGAAAACGGTATAAATATGTAGCAATGCTCTTGTATGATGAAGAAGTTATTAGTAATTACTAAAATAATTACCTCATTTAAAAACCAAATATGTATTAGTGTGAAATATTTAATAAAAATCAAACAACCTTCATGTTTTGTTTACAAGAATATTATACGTTTTAAGTAGTCGCCATTGCTAATTGCAATATGTTTCGTGTAACAGGCAAAACTCAACATCACGGTTGTTGATACAAACGACCATTCGCCCATATTCACCGACAATTGTTTCGGACCGTTTGAAATATCTGAAAATGTAACCGCTGGCACGACTGTAGGAAAATTACTTACATCAGATTTAGACGTTGGTCGAAATGGAAATGTGACCTTTTCCATAAACGCGGGGAACGAGAACCAGACATTCAGTATTGAGGTTTGGGGAAAGCAATTCTCAGAGTTTTAAAAGCTTGGTTTGTTAACATTTAACCGACAAGACGCTTATTATCCCCCGCCATAGGCGGAGGGATATTGTTTTGGCGTTGTCCGTCCGTCCTTCCGTCTTTCCGTCCATCAGTCTTTTCGTCCTTTTGTGTCCGGAGCTTGGTATGGGTATATATATAGATAAAAACATGATGCATGCCAAATGGCAGTGTACACTATCTGTTAATAACGGAGTTATGGCCCTTTGTATCTTTAAAAAATGTTTGTTAATGTCAAATTTAACATTTTTGTGTCCAGAAGCATATTGGCGTGGGGTATAAATTCAATGAATGTGCTTGTTATTAACAAGTCTTAACCACAGTGCTTCTGAAATTGATAACCCTTTAGTTACTTTTACTGTTAACATATTTTTCACAAGCTTTCAATATTGATAATATATATTATATTTCCAGACACGCAACATGACTGGTATCATAAAGACAAACAGATCACTGGACAGGGAGACTCGTCCCGGCTATGTATTAACCATCGTTGCAACTGATCATGCCCCACTAAATCCAAGAATGGTACGTAGAAAATTCTATATAAATATTGCATGTCAACGAGTATATGTAATATTCACTTCGATATCTTACTCATCATTAATACCATCTTTATAATTCCTATCTTAACTGTACTTGTTATTATGTAAAAACAAACATGCATACGATAATAATTGAAATTATCGTCATCCATAAGTATTCAGTGGACGCTATCACCATAACTTTCATCAAAATTGCAAGATGAAAATGATGATGCAATTCGCTTTTGGTTTATAATGTAATGTCTTTAAATAACGATATTTTACTTTTAAGGCCGTGTGCTCGGTGGTTATAACAGTTCTGGATGTGAATGATAACGCCCCAACATTCATGAATCCTGACGGATACAAAGGATCCATCGCAGAAAATGCCAGTTTAACAACAATTGTAGAAATGGTATAATCTTGATAATGGACATAATACATGTTGAACGTTCAGCACATATTACTTAAGTGATCAATATTATTAATACCAAATAAATGAACGCAACAAAAGGGATATTCCTGGTTAAAATACACATTTGAAATTTAAGCGAATAATTGTTTAACATGTATCTTTTTACAAGTTCTGCGTATCAAGTTTATGCGGATCAAATAATGTTATGAGGCGTAACCGAGAGATGTATTGTTTCGGCCAGTCTACGACTCGAACCCGCGACGCCTCGTTATCCCGACTCCGCTTACAGACCGCCACATAATCACTCTACATTAATGGCCATGAGACGCGTAGTAAACATTATGTATATGGAATGAATATAAAGACGATTATGCATTGATTCACCCACAATCGGCCTTGATCAATATAATTTGCGATTACTATCTTTTTGTACCGACAGCACGGAGCTTTGATTGCCACGGACCCCGACGAAGATTGGAGTGGGACTGATGGAATCGTATACATAATTGATGAAAACAATGTGTTTTTAATCAATCCAACCAATGGAACGATTTCATTGAACGGCTCATTGGACAGAGAAAAACATTCACAAATTAATTTAACGGTATGACCGCTGTATTGATTGATGCATTAGAAAACAGTTTGATATTTAAATCTTTAACTTCCAATGAATTTAAGTACTTGATTTAGAACATGCGTTCTATTTAGATAAGAATTATATTTTGTTTAAATGATATGTTTTAAGGTAACGGCAGCTGACTCAAATGGGACCAGTAATTGTAGAGAGGCGAACACAACCGTTGTCATTGATGTAATCGACGTCAACGACAACGCACCTTCTTTTAACCAGAAAAACTATACTTTCAACGTAACTGAAAATGCAAATTCATCTGTGGTTGTGGGTGTAGTAAATGCAAGTGACATCGATGGGCCTGGAAATAACAACATACGGTACAGCATTGTCAGCGGAGATTTCGGACGATTCTACATTGACAGCTTGCTAGGTAAAGAATTCCCAATAACCTTAGGATTATGCAATATTCGTTAAACGCCTTTTTGACAAGATTGCAAATTAAACGTTAACGCAATACTAGTAAAACGTTTTGCCGAATTCACATAATTCATTCGTAAAAAATATTAACACGACTGCATAATTGTGCTACATTGCAGGAACACTGTACGCCGCTGGAAATATTGACAGGGAAGACAAGGCGTTATTCCAATTAAATGTTTCGGCATCTGACGGAACATTTTCTAATTGTACGTCCGTAACGATCTATGTGAATGACGTAAATGACAATGCCCCTATGTTTGAGAACGTTTCTGATGCCCAACGTATCTACATCAGCATCAATGAGAATACGACTACACCGGTGAATATATACCAGGTCCGAGCAACAGACCATGATGATTCAAACACATCTAATAGTCAAGTTCAATATGAATTGGTGAATAACACGGGTATGTTTAAACAGTTGACTAATAATAAATATTTCATTACTCAATGGTAATTTGTTACGCGTAAATTAACAATTATTTTAAATTAAGCAAATACAGTTTGGCGTGTATTTTGTTATTTGCTAAGTTACGTGTTTTTTTTAAATTTTGATTAACGCCAAAAGAAAGATGGTCCAATAATGTAAGCCATATCTACACGTTGATTATTGTCACTATAATACTTCTTTTCGGTTCATCTTTCTTGAAATCAGTAGTATCAGTTTCTTTATAAAATGAATAGGCAATAACCTCTAACTGAAAACCCTTAAAAATAATCATGACAGTGATTATATATATTTAAAAAAAAGAATGCTTGAGCTACATTTCTTTATCAAACATATTTTATGCATTTATTGGTCATTTACATATATTAGAAAACGCGCATAACTTTGTTTCAGCCAGCAACATAACAATTAACGAAACAACTGGAGAAATAACCATAAATGGCCCCGTTGACAGGGAAAAACAAGATGCGTACACGTTGTATGTGAAGGCCAGCGACCGCGGTCTTCCTGTGTTGTCCAGCATTCTAATCGTTGAAATACAGATTCTCGACATAAATGATAACGCTCCTATATTTTACAATAGCAACGGTGAGACAATTTCATCAGTCAATGCCAGTATCATCGAGGAGTCACCAGTCGGATCTGTCATTGCGCTAATCAATGCAACGGATTCGGACGCTGGCAAAAACGGCCTAGTCGACTACTCATTCAACTCGTCTTCTGTTTCCAACTTATTTAAAATAAACAAAAACGGTATCGTGCAATTGAAGGAACCGATGATTATCAACAGCCTTTATCAACGAAAAATAATTGATACAAATGATACAAACAACGTGGTTCTCATGATGACCATCATCGCCTTTGATTATGGGACCCCGAACAAGAGTTCGCAGTTAAACTTTTTCGTACACATCGAGCCTATCAATGACAACGCACCGGTGTTTCCCCAGTTCCTGTTCCACTATGTAGTAAATGAAAATAGTAATACAGGTAGTTTTCGATTATTATTTTTTACAAGCAATCTGCAAGAGCATTTATAATAATTTGAAATGTATAAAACTTGTGGAACCACTTAAAATTGTATTTTATAGCAAAACATAGACGATACATGTGACATGTTTTGTGTTTGGTTTTAATTACCAAACGTTTAAAACAAGTCATATCACAGTATACGTTATTAAAGTTTTAACATTTACCACGGCATGTATCATATCGTGCATATATTTGATCGTTTTCAGGTACTTTCGTTGGCCAATGTGAAGCTTCTATCAGAAATGAATCCATCAGTCACATGACTTACAGTTTGATGGAGAATTTTGATTCATTTGCAATCGATAATAATCATGTAAGTACATCATATGGCGCTGATAATTGAGTCTCTAAAGAATCATTTCACGGTCAGACAACATTATTTATTATGTAAATTTAATGTGTTTATTTAACTCAAAACATGTAAACTTTTTAAATCGCGTATTAAATACAAAGATATTTTCACAAGTATTGCATTTGTGTCGAACAAAATGTTAAAATTCATTTATTAAGAAGCACTTATAACATTAACATAGTATTTAAGAGTCGTTCATCTACACTTGTTCACGAAACACATCACAGGTGATTTTATCTATTATAGTGAGGGAATTAACCGTCTCAGTATTCAGTTTTTAAGCTTAACCATATTTAGGTGCAGCACATTCAAAACAAAGCATATATTAACGGTGTTTATTTAAAAGAAACACATAATATATCGATTCTTAATTTCGCAGGGCAATATTACAACAACCCGTTTATTGGACAGGGAATCCCAAGACATGTATATGCTCACAGTGCGGGTAACCGACGGTAGAATCCCGGAGAGAACAGCATTTGCTGCCGTAAGTATTCGTTCTCATTGAGGACACTCCATCTCTCTTTGAGGACACACCCTCTCACACCGGTCTGATGTTTTGCTCTTTTCAATTTCTATTTCGAAATACAAAATTGATGGTCTTTTACTTTTGCAACTGTTTTAAACTCGTTAAATATAGATTGTGAAACAAACAAACGTTCGATAGGGTATGAACACTGTGCAGACCTGGCAAAGTTGTACTGTTCTATATATTTATATATATATTGTCCGTGAATAATAAATATATACAGCCACATTTATTTGTCAGGAAGTAAAATGGTAAATGGACAGAAAGTTTAGTCAAAGAACATTTTAACTTTCTCATTTTATACACGGTACCAAGGAATAGTTCACCATTTACCATTATATATCATGGTATTTCAGGTTAACGTGACAATTCAGGATGTGAACGATAATATACCGCAGTTTAACCAGACGATAACGGAAATAACAGTGCTCGAAGAAACAATTATTTCTCGCAACATCAGCGTCGGTGCATTCGACAGGGATCTCGGAAATAATGCAACCCTTTCATATTATCTGGAAGAAAATAACGGTTAGATAGCAAATTTCTATTCTAGTTGGTATTATTGTATCACAGGTACATGTCCGAGCGTCCTATTGTGTAATACTTTTTTAGCACTCTACTGTGTTTATGAAAACAAAAACTACTTGAATTTTAAGTTGTGTTTAAAATTTTCAATTAAGTTTTTTATAGTGATTATTTTTGTATTTTCGATACGCCTTCCTGAGATGAATGACGATGATCTGGATTATTTTCTTTATGATTTTTGGTTTTGAAATTTTGTTAACAAAAATGGATATAGCTGATACCTATATTTATGTTATTGTATTTCCTCGTTTTTGTTTTTTTTGTTGCTCTTGTGTATACTTTAGTCATTCATTTTAAATAGAAATCTAGCTTTTTAACAGCTTATTAATTTGAATTGAATTGCGATGGGTGTTTATTTGCACGTGTGATGCTAGGCTAGGTGTTTGTATCCTACAAATTTTACCACTGACAGTATCACGGTGGTTACACAATTTTTAAATCCTTAACTTTCTTTAAATGTTTACAAGTATGCACTGTCCTGTACAAGTCGTGTTAAGGCGCCCTGTACAAGTCGTGAACAGGCGATAAATACGTCCGGACGCTAACAATAATTAGTTTCTTGATAATATATCTGATGCTTAAACTTTGCTATATCTTATACATTGAGTTAAGAAAAGGTTTATTCAAATTTCGTCCAATATTCATCAATTCTTCAGACGAAACTCGAAAGTGGAATTATCAATCATTGTTAACGAACAATTTACGGTTCTCCGTAATAGGTTAATTTTTTAATTACAGATACAAGATTCGCTGTTGAAAACACATCTGGTATGCTATTTCTGAATGGCACATTCGACTACGAGCAACAGACAGCGTACAATTTAACAGTTGTAGTAAGTATACCAGACAACATCGACATATTATTATTCTAAGTTAAATTATTCTTTGTTTAATTGTCTAGAAAATGTTACTGCACAAACACACTTTCTGGGAGTGTGGGGCTCGTTGTAAGGCGAATTGTTATCCTATGCACACTCTATCAGCAAAACTTTCTGCATCAAATGCAGTAAAATTGTTACTGAATCTCGGAATAGCATTTTAGTGTCTTCTAAAATACTTTTCTTGTTCCTTTAAGGTACAAGACAATGGTAATCCACGATTCAACAATTCGATGACTATAGTGCTACTCATTTCGGATGTCAACGACAACAATCCCATATTTACCTATCAATCAGCAAATTGTTCACTGATGGAGAATGTGACGATCGGAACAAAAGTAACCCAACGCAGTTTTACCATAAAATATGTATTTAATTGTTTAACCCATGTATGCCTAGTTTACTCTCCCATCATTCTAAATTGGATCAATTTATTTCCCAAATTAGGGATGCCTAGTATATTTATTTATATATTTAGAATATTTCTTACAGAAATTCCTTTAAGCAAACAGCGCAGACCCTGATGAGACGCGGCATCATGCGGCGTCTCATCTGGGTCTACGCTGTTTGCCAAGGCCTTTTTCTAGACGCTAGGCATACATGGGTTAATATGTAATGCATACAAGATTTGATAAACAGCCAAGCACACTTTACAAATGACAACAATTAAACAAATCAATCATTCATTTATTCCAGCAAGTAATTTAGTCAGTTGCTGACATAGACCTTACTTTATTCATAAATGGGCCGTGCTATGTGAAAAGGGGGTTTAATGGATGTGCGTAAAGTGTCGTCCCAAATTAGCCTGTGCAGTCCGCACATGCTTATCAGGGACGACACTTTCCGCTTTTATGATATTTTTAGTTTAAAGGAAGTCTCTTCTCAGCAAAAATCAAGTTAAGGCGGAAAGTGTCGTCCCTGTGCGGACTGCACAGGTTAATCTAGGACAACACTTTACGCACATGCATTCAACCACCTTTTCACAGAGCACGGCCCAAATCATGTATTCAGTGATTAATTCATTTCAGGTCATATCCGTGAACGCAAATGATTCTGATTCTGGATGGAACGGACAGGTCGTCTACCGAATAATTGATGACAATAATTGTCCTTTTTCAATCAATTTCTTGAGTAAGTTATACAAGAAATAGTTTTTATTGCTACTGTTATTATATGTTGACAGTCTATATTGCCCGCAAACCAATCCGTGTTTTATCTCAGAAATGTGTGGTTCAAGATCATAACTCGTCTTCGCGCTTTAGTACTCTTTTTGCAGCGTTGAAAATACAATGTTTCCATCTGGAATTACTAATTAATTGCGCGAGAAATAATGCAAAATATATGTATCTAAACGAAAATTATGGTTACAATAAATATAGCAATATATAATAATATTTGTTTAGGCATGCGTGTGTCAATATACAAAATAATACAGCCCGTTACATATAATTCCCAAAAGACTAATCAACCATGAAATACGACCCCAAAATTAGTTTCAGACTGTAACAGATACATGTTTTGAATTGTTAATTTATGCTGTAACATATATTTAGGGTCGATTAAAAGCCTGGTTCATAAAAATGTCAACCATGTGTTATATTAAAAAATACATGTTATATACTTTGTATAAAAATCGACATGAAAAACGGCACCAATTATAGTTTTTGACTGTAAGAGATGAAGGTTGTGAAATGTTAATTTGTCCCGAGTTTAATTTTTTTTAAAGATGCATGAGTACCCACATATTACAACACAATAAATTCACAGATTGTCAATGACGTTAAGAATTGTCAACACAACCAAAATCAAAATCTGTTCACTATGTTGTAATAATATAACACATTTCTACACACTTACCGGTAATCGTTTTGTATATGTTTAGAAAAAAAATTGTATGGATAAATAAATGAAAGTACATGGAGAGAAATTATTGATAACTTACGTCAGCTCTCAATTTAAAAACAAAAATGGATAGATTTCTTAAGTCTGTAGCAGGCCCATTCACTTGATCTCGTGTGTTGTCTTCCAATAATATTTTTGTATACAGTGCCTTATATACACATGTATTTAAAGTGATATTATGGGCATCTAACAGTTTATAGGTGTCTATCGCAACCGTTGTTTATTTTTGGTCTTTTCACTTCATATACACTTATATTTGTTAATGCAGCATCAACATACTAAAACAATATCCCAAAAAGAGAAAATTAGTGCATTTGAATATCAACCGTACTTTCTTTTGACAACTGATCACGCATGTACAATGTGAACCTAAATTTAGTTTTAGTGCAGATTCGTTTATACGACACAAAGACACCATTTTGTTTTACGGATCATTTCGGCTTACAGGACTGGGTGGGTCACGTAAAATACATAATATAAAATATATTTTTATAAACAACTGGTAGCAAGATGAGTTGCAGATAATTGGTCAGTAACCACATTTTAACTTACTCTTTTGACCTGTTATTTCTTTTTAGCTCAATTCAACACTGAAAAATGTCCATAATATCACTTTAAGTGTCAATGAAAGACGTACCGGTAGTTCGTATAAAAATGTAAACATGTATTATTTGTAAAAAACACTGTTTTATATACTTTCTATGAAATAGATATATAATGATTCACTATAGTAGTGTTACGTAAATAACCATCTCTCAGACAAATCTTGAATACTTTTCTGCATGTTTATAAATATTTGTACATACCATGCATATGCATATGTATTGTTCTGAAAATACACATATTGTGTATACAGTCCTTTACTTTTTCTGTTGTGAGCTAACCGTACTTTGTTTCTTTTTTAATTAGCGGGTGAGATCCAAACCGATGGTCCGCTTGATTATGAGAGACAAAATATCTGCACCCTAATAATAATGGCCAGTGACCTTGGGACCCCACCTTTGACCGCAAACATGACCTCGACCGTCAATATTCTGGACATATACGATGTCATCCCTCGGTTTGAACGCCCCTTCTACCAGGTGACACTAAACTCAAGCAACACCAATGGAACACACTTGGTAACAGTGAACTCAACAGGCTCGGGATTACACTATTCACTTAAAGGTACGAATTTCTTGAAAAACTGTGTTTGATATGTTGTAATTTATTGGTGTTATATAAAAACATTATCGTTTTCTAGTTTGGTGACAGCAGTTTTATGTACAATCTAGTTCGGTATATTTATGAATGTTTAAGTGAATGTGCACATTTTGGAATTTTAAAACTCAATTGGACAGGCTCAAAGGTTGGTTAATATTGAAGTATGTGAAATTCATTGTCATAACTTTAAATATGTATGTTGATTCAAATGTTCATGTATTGAATTTTGCAAATAAATTGTGGGCCATTCCAACATATGCTTATATGGCTGATATGGTTACTTCACTTTTTTCAAATATTATATTAATATTATATATATATTAATATATAC
Organism: Dreissena polymorpha; assembly: GCF_020536995.1. Taxonomy (NCBI): domain Eukaryota; kingdom Metazoa; phylum Mollusca; class Bivalvia; order Myida; family Dreissenidae; genus Dreissena; species Dreissena polymorpha. The sequence goes on from NC_068356.1 coordinate 33,944,025, forward strand.
AATAATATTATATGTATATTATAACGAAAACAATAGAACAGTTAATACTATATTATCGTTTCGTGTTATAAACGACAGTTTATAATATAGCTTCAACGAATAGTTATTAATTAACAAAACGGCATTTTAAGTTAAGTTCAATGTCCGTTACCATTTTGTCTGTTTATCTATGTCCGACATTTTGAAAATGCCAAGAAATGTCAAGAGTTTCTTCTTCATAAATATTGTGAAACACTGCACTTTATATTCTCTTAAAGTGAACAATAAATGAAGCAAAGTCCAACCAAGATAAATTGACAGGCCTTAAATTAGTAAAAATATCGGACTACGAGGTTTGTAACGAAAAAAAAAATGTTTCATATGTCGCAACTTCGATTTCAGCCACCGTATATTAATTTATTATTATTTACAAATTTGACATTTTTTTATGGTGACTCTAAATGCCTATAATAACCTAAGTAAACTAATTCAGCCGAGGCAACAGACGACGACGACAAGGCTAAGTATGCTAATGCCAATAATAGGCATGTTAGGCGTTGGGGCGAATCAGCGAACAAAAATCAATTACGGATTCGAACTCGCGCCTAATGAACAAAATAAGTATATAATCATACCGGCATCCATATTACTAACTGAACTACCCACTACGGCATTTCGGTCATAAATGGCCATAATTTATGTCCTTGACCCTAACTGCACTTATTGTTGTTGATGCGTTCAATTCTATGTTAGGCCGGCCAAATTATCTCGAACTTATTTGAACTGTATTACAAAGCATTATTCTCATTTAAGATGACTTCGATAGACTGTATCAAATCGCTGACGATGGCATGTTGTCTCTGGCTAAGGACATTTCAGAGGCCTCCGTGTATCGGTCGCCTTTTGTTGTGGCTGTCTCAGTAACCGACCAACTGAATACGTCAGCATCTTGCTTGGTATGCGTCTATCAAGAGGCCCGAACCTATGAAATAATTATGAAGGAATTGCTCATAAAATGTTCAATGTAGTTAAGGAATTTGAATTGTATGGTGACGATGAGGTTGTCGAAACATAAAACACTAACATACTCGGTAAAGTTTATCTATTGTACACTGTATTTGTGTTTGTATTCGTTTTCCTCTAGGTAATTGTTCGCATTGTAAAAGAACAGCTGGCTGTGGTTGCTGGTTCAGTCATCACTAGCGATGTCTCGGAGGCCACTGCTATCGGTGGACTCATCACAGACATCGATACTACCGCGGAGATCGCTGGAGAAAATGTGCAATACTCAATCATAAACGTGGAACCAAAAGGTACATATTCTCTTATCTATTTTAATTTCAATTACATAAGCGTAATGACAAGTTTTTATACATTTTGTTTGCACTTTCTTCCACGATGTTTGTTTGGTTATATGAATGCGCAAATATCCAATATTGTAGTGACAAAATGGGCGTCAAAGGAGTTTTTTAACATGCCCGTTACAATTGTTCGTAATATGTCATTTCTATCTAAAGATGCGACCGGTATGTTCAACATAACACGCAGCGATGGGAAGGTCTATTTCTATCGTGGGTTGGACCGAGAAACACATGACCAGTATATCCTCAAAATATCAGTTCAACATGGAGACCAGACACGCACGCGCCGATCAATTCTAGGTAGGGAAAATTCTCTGTGCAAGCATTTTATCTTAAAACACGGGTATATGGATATGTTTTGAAAATGTCGAGATGAATAATTATTCCATTTTGCATTTCGATCAGATTCAGGGTCAATATTAAAACTGGTTATCAACATTCTCGATGAAAAAGACAACACACCCGAGTTCGTGGACGTACCGCAATCAATTGAGATACCATTAGACATGGGTGCAAACCAGGCTGTTACAACAGTAAAGGTATGAATCTTCGTCATGGCAATATTAAAATCCCTCTTAGTTGAAAGAAAATAGCATAAGGTTTATTTTAATTAGTTTAAAGTTTTATTCTGAACCTTTATCAAAATCCGTTAAGTAGCTTCTATGTACGGTGTATTCGTATTGATTCTCTTATTTGTATCTGCAGGCAATCGATCGAGACATAAAGGCTGACACAGAAATTACTTACTCCATAAGCGGGGGTGATAATGACACGTTTAGCATTAATAACGTGTCTGGTGTCATAGAGACACGCGTCCCAATTGCCATGCGCAACAGTAATACTTTCCGTCTCACAGTATTGGCTAGAAATGGGCCATACGAAAATGACTCTGCACAAGTAAACGTCAGCGTAAGTTTCAGGTTGACACCGTAAATATTATGCTTTACAGTTTGACATTGTTAACAAATATATGGTCTGCATTGAGAAAGTCATAACAATATCCTTCGTGACCTTTTCGTTTTGAGCTTGTGCTAAGTAACACTATTCAAACGATGACTATTATTGTATATGCAACTTTAGTGAAATGACCATTATAGAAATGGCGTGATGAATTTGTCTTAAGAATAATAATTTTACATAATTATTTAAAATTGTCTTATATCACCAAACCTCTTCTTTCCGGTATAAACTCATAACAGTTCTCACTTGCTCATATGTTTATCTGTTGTACGTAGGGAATTTCTATATTACTGGTATATGGGTAGAAATTCTGTACATGAATTATATAATCTGATGAGCACAACAGATAATAATACGCTATTTAAATTCTGTATGCATGTGTATACGTACATCTTATGAATAACATTTTACACGTATTTATATTTAAGATGTAAGATCATGTGTTCGAAACTATAAATATGTGTTAAGTTTTGTGCAACATACTGCGTTTGTTTGGCCTAAGGCCTTTATTTACTGAATAAATTGAGTTGGGTTAGGTTGAGTTAGTCATCATGTAAGCAATACATCTTTTCAAATATTTGTGTTTCCGTATGCATACCGACATGGTCTCCATCCGTTTTAGTTTCTTTTCAGATTCAAGTAAAACCAACCGATCAAGTCGTGGTGTTAACTGTTCAGCAGAACGTCAGTAGCGTTGCAAAAAACGTAGAATCTATTCTTTGGTACGTTTCATGCGATACAAATGTTATTATGGTAGAAACATACTGTTACAATTACGTTGTTTTAAGGGCCTATTTAGTTGATACATCATTGGTACATTACTTAAAAACGTTAATGATTCATCTGTCATGTTCCACTTCCTGAATACAGCAAAGACTATTTACTTTTGTAAATATTAAAAAACCAAATTTAAGGTAAATTAATTGTTGCGGTTTTTCCACAATTGCAGGAATATGTCCAGTGTTTTGCCTGATATTGAAGTGAAACTTCAAAGACTCCAGCAGCACATAGAGACATTAGAACCGCCGCTGAACTCAAATAAAACTGAAGCAGCACGGTAATGTTCAAGTGTCTAACCACAGTTACCTCCTCTCAAGTATATGAATCTACGATAGTGTATTTAAATAACTGGAATCACGTAATGTAATGTAACAAAGCTATCATCTTAAAACATTAATTCTAACACTGAAATTAAAATTCAATACATATTCAACAAAAGCCGTTCCCCACTTTTCAGTAATGCTTTGTGGTCTTCATATATTTACTTAATAATGCCATATTATCACACTAGTTTTTATGTTAAACAGGTCTGATCTGTTTATTTACGGTGTGAACAAAACTAGCCGGGAAATAGTGTCCAGAGAACAAATGGTTTCGTAAGTTACATCTTATTTAAAATAGCATGTGCTTTAAAAGGCGCTGAGAAAAAAAGTATTTAAAATATTATATTTAATATCGTTAATATTATTTAAGTAAGCCAACAGATATATAATTTACTTGCTGATGACAAAAAAGAATGCATTATTTTTAAATAATAGCTGTTAACATCTGAACATCACTATCATTCAACGAAATGACCTTGCCGGTACAACACCAAATGTTGTTTTATCAAATGTGACATAAATTATTCAACTACTTTTTGTCTTTGCTGTGTATAAATTAAAATATACCAGTGATGTATGACATTTTATTTCAGGATCATTCAAAGCCACATTAAAGAACTTACAGAACAAAAACCGGTGTCCCTTAAGCGATACGATCCATCAGCCATCAACAATTCTCAGTTAGTCATCATCGCCTTCGCCATTGCGATATTCTTTGGAGCACTTATTGCGATCGTGTTCGCTCTCTTTGGTTGGTCAAGGTACTACGAGAATTTTGTGTCGATGAGCATTTTAATTTCTTTAAATTGTTGTGAAAGGAATATCTCTGTCAATATATTTGTGTTAGTTGATTGTTACTTTGAACGGATATTCGTGATTGACTTTTGTTCACGTGGTCTCGATTTATTGAAGCATTGTTGTTTTGTGTGTGGTATTGCTTGTTTTGTCAATGCTCGTTATGCCTTTCCGAGTTAAGTTTGTTGTATGTGGTAAATAATGCACACCAATGTAAATAATGCGCGCGCACCTTAACACGCCTAATAGTACATGTACCATACACAAACGAATTAAATGGATAAAATTTGTCGATTTACATTAAACGCCAGAAATATTATGATCCAAAAATATATAATCTTACTAGCGTAAATTGTAATAATTGTCAACAGATACGAGGAAGAAGTCCTTAAGCTCGAGCAATTCCGCGAGCACCATGATCACGAGGATTATGAGTTGAGCACTCTTGGCAGCCGACAGGCCAGCCAGCTGTCGTCTGCACTCGCGGCGGCATCGGCAGTTAACACTGCGTACGCAGAAACAATGCTGTCGGACAGGTAGTTTGTTCATGTTACCCTTTGCTTTTCGCTTCTATTAGTACATGCTAATAGATTGCATTCAGTAAGATTAAATAAAAGTATTCAGTGAAAGACAGAGTAATGTTCGTACCTATTAGTTACTATAAATGGTCTTAAAACTTATTTGAACAGATATTCAGTTTCAGCCAGGTGTCTCCTAAGAAGAAAAAAGAAACAGTTTATGAAACACAAGAGGTCACGATGGAATTCCGCGATGAGCATCTTGATAGTCCGCCTTCTCTTCTCGGAGATTCCGCGCGAAGCATAGTGGACAGCGGCGTGGGAACCACGTCTGTAGAATTGGACGCCATCCCTGCACAGTCTGCGGTAATCGATCGTGAAACACCTGGGGCATTGGATGGTACGGTCACGGGTATGGATGAAACAGATGACGGCATAACCGGCACCTTTCTTACACAGGAAGATGTGAGCCATACAGTAGCTGACGTTAAGAAGAATGGCCCTGTAATGACGTCAAGTCCAAGAGCAAGTAGACCGCTAGAGTTTAAAGATACAGGCTTTGCGTTCCGGAACGGGCAAGATTTGGAAAACAGTCGGGATGAAAAAGCAGAGTCAAAAGATGATTCAATAATGGAAAAAAAAACGGTCAGGATCGCTGAAGACAAGGCGAAGTACGAAAGAAGGCGGCAAGTTTGTATCTTTTGCAGATATCGGCGAAACTGCAACAGATGACGAATTCGATAACGATGAAGAAACCGTTGGAGAACCTGTGAGCGAGAAAGAAACTGAAAAGTCGCTTCGAGCAGATAATACCAATAATGCCCGAGAAGAAGATAACGAGCAACCGAAGGAAGATTCTGCGGCTCAATCTTCCAATATAAATCAAAGTTCCCACTTTTTACAAGGGAATGCAGAAGCTCTGGCTCCGACCACAGGAGTCGACGTTGAACAAAATAGCGAACGTCGACAACATGAAAATGCCACTGGGATTCATGCAAGGTTCAATAATATTCAATCGACGTCAGAAGATATCGTTGACGATGATGACGACGCTGATTATAAAATGACTTCTTTGTAAGTTGCTCTCGTCGGATTCTTCCAGAACTTCTAGATACTCAGAAAATTGACTTTATTCTAAATATTTTCATAAAACGAATATTAATTCCTGAATTACAGTACTATATTTAATTCGAAAATGATTCAATGCCTTGTCATGTGAATGTGATTGTTTTGGTTTCCTGATTCGCGTAAGGAGTAAAATCATTATAAATGAGGTTCTTATTTCATGAATAAGCTTCACATATTTAGCCTAATTGAATGATTGTTCATTATCATTTTAAATTAAAATGGGCGTATAAGGAATATTTTTAACATGCCCGTTACAATTGTTCGTTTATGTCATTTCTATCTAAAGATGCGACCGGTATGTTCAACATAACACGCAGCGATGGGAAGGTCTATTTCTATCGTGGGTTGGACCGAGAAACACATGACCAGTATATCCTCAAAATATCAGTTCAACATGGAGACCAGACACGCACGCGCCGATCAATTCTAGGTAGGGAAAATTCTCTGTGCAAGCATTTATCTTATGAACACGGGTATATGGATACGTTTTGAAAATGTCGAGATGAATAATTATTCCATTTTGCATTTCGATCAGATTCAGGGTCAATATTAAAACTGGTTATCAACATTCTCGATGAAAAAGACAACACACCCGAGTTCGTGGACGTACCGCAATCAATTGAGATACCATTAGACATGGGTGCAAACCAGGCTGTTACAACAGTAAAGGTATGAATCTTCGTCATGGCAATATTAAAATCCCTCTTAGTTGAAAGAAAATAGCATAAGGTTTATTTTAATTAGTTTAAAGTTTTATTCTGAACCTTTATCAAAATCCGTTAAGTAGCTTCTATGTACGGTGTATTCGTATTGATTCTCTTATTTGTATCTGCAGGCAATCGATCGAGACATAAAGGCTGACACAGAAATTACTTACTCCATAAGCGGGGGTGATAATGACACGTTTAGCATTAATAACGTGTCTGGTGTCATAGAGACACGCGTCCCAATTGCCATGCGCAACAGTAATACTTTCCGTCTCACAGTATTGGCTAGAAATGGGCCATACGAAAATGACTCTGCACAAGTAAACGTCAGCGTAAGTTTCAGGTTGACACCGTAAATATTATGCTTTACAGTTTGACATTGTTAACAAATATATGGTCTGCATTGAGAAAGTCATAACAATATCCTTCGTGACCTTTTCGTTTTGAGCTTGTGCTAAGTAACACTATTCAAACGATGACTATTATTGTATATGCAACTTTAGTGAAATGACCATTATAGAAATGGCGTGATGAATTTGTCTTAAGAATAATAATTTTACATAATTATTTAAAATTGTCTTATATCACCAAACCTCTTCTTTCCGGTATAAACTCATAACAGTTCTCACTTGCTCATATGTTTATCTGTTGTACGTAGGGAATTTCTATATTACTGGTATATGGGTAGAAATTCTGTACATGAATTATATAATCTGATGAGCACAACAGATAATAATACGCTATTTAAATTCTGTATGCATGTGTATACGTACATCTTATGAATAACATTTTACACGTATTTATATTTAAGATGTAAGATCATGTGTTCGAAACTATAAATATGTGTTAAGTTTTGTGCAACATACTGCGTTTGTTTGGCCTAAGGCCTTTATTTACTGAATAAATTGAGTTGGGTTAGGTTGAGTTAGTCATCATGTAAGCAATACATCTTTTCAAATATTTGTGTTTCCGTATGCATACCGACATGGTCTCCATCCGTTTTAGTTTCTTTTCAGATTCAAGTAAAACCAACCGATCAAGTCGTGGTGTTAACTGTTCAGCAGAACGTCAGTAGCGTTACAAAAAACGTAGAATCTATTCTTTGGTACGTTTCATGCGATACAAATGTTATTATGGTAGAAACATACTGTTACAATTACGTTGTTTTAAGGGCCTATTTAGTTGATACATCATTGGTACATTACTTAAAAACGTTAATGATTCATCTGTCATGTTCCACTTCCTGAATACAGCAAAGACTATTTACTTTTGTAAATATTAAAAAACCAAATTTAAGGTAAATTAATTGTTGCGGTTTTTCCACAATTGCAGGAATATGTCCAGTGTTTTGCCTGATATTGAAGTGAAACTTCAAAGACTCCAGCAGCACATAGAGACATTAGAACCGCCGCTGAACTCAAATAAAACTGAAGCAGCACGGTAATGTTCAAGTGTCTAACCACAGTTACCTCCTCTCAAGTATATGAATCTACGATAGTGTATTTAAATAACTGGAATCACGTAATGTAATGTAACAAAGCTATCATCTTAAAACATTAATTCTAACACTGAAATTAAAATTCAATACATATTCAACAAAAGCCGTTCCCCACTTTTCAGTAATGCTTTGTGGTCTTCATATATTTACTTAATAATGCCATATTATCACACTAGTTTTTATGTTAAACAGGTCTGATCTGTTTATTTACGGTGTGAACAAAACTAGCCGGGAAATAGTGTCCAGAGAACAAATGGTTTCGTAAGTTACATCTTATTTAAAATAGCATGTGCTTTAAAAGGCGCTGAGAAAAAAATTATTTAAAATATTATATTTAATATCGTTAATATTATTTAAGTAAGCCAACAGATATATAATTTACTTGCTGATGACAAAAAAGAATGCATTATTTTTAAATAATAGCTGTTAACATCTGAACATCACTATCATTCAACGAAATGACCTTGCCGGTACAACACCAAATGTTGTTTTATCAAATGTGACATAAATTATTCAACTACTTTTTGTCTTTGCTGTGTATAAATTAAAATATACCAGTGATGTATGACATTTTATTTCAGGATCATTCAAAGCCACATTAAAGAACTTACAGAACAAAAACCGGTGTCCCTTAAGCGATACGATCCATCAGCCATCAACAATTCTCAGTTAGTCATCATCGCCTTCGCCATTGCGATATTCTTTGGAGCACTTATTGCGATCGTGTTCGCTCTCTTTGGTTGGTCAAGGTACTACGAGAATTTTGTGTCGATGAGCATTTTAATTTCTTTAAATTGTTGTGAAAGGAATATCTCTGTCAATATATTTGTGTTAGTTGATTGTTACTTTGAACGGATATTCGTGATTGACTTTTGTTCACGTGGTCTCGATTTATTGAAGCATTGTTGTTTTGTGTGTGGTATTGCTTGTTTTGTCAATGCTCGTTATGCCTTTCCGAGTTAAGTTTGTTGTATGTGGTAAATAATGCACACCAATGTAAATAATGCGCGCGCACCTTAACACGCCTAATAGTACATGTACCATACACAAACGAATTAAATGGATAAAATTTGTCGATTTACATTAAACGCCAGAAATATTATGATCCAAAAATATATAATCTTACTAGCGTAAATTGTAATAATTGTCAACAGATACGAGGAAGAAGTCCTTAAGCTCGAGCAATTCCGCGAGCACCATGATCACGAGGATTATGAGTTGAGCACTCTTGGCAGCCGACAGGCCAGCCAGCTGTCGTCTGCACTCGCGGCGGCATCGGCAGTTAACACTGCGTACGCAGAAACAATGCTGTCGGACAGGTAGTTTGTTCATGTTACCCTTTGCTTTTCGCTTCTATTAGTACATGCTAATAGATTGCATTCAGTAAGATTAAATAAAAGTATTCAGTGAAAGACAGAGTAATGTTCGTACCTATTAGTTACTATAAATGGTCTTAAAACTTATTTGAACAGATATTCAGTTTCAGCCAGGTGTCTCCTAAGAAGAAAAAAGAAACAGTTTATGAAACACAAGAGGTCACGATGGAATTCCGCGATGAGCATCTTGATAGTCCGCCTTCTCTTCTCGGAGATTCCGCGCGAAGCATAGTGGACAGCGGCGTGGGAACCACGTCTGTAGAATTGGACGCCATCCCTGCACAGTCTGCGGTAATCGATCGTGAAACACCTGGGGCATTGGATGGTACGGTCACGGGTATGGATGAAACAGATGACGGCATAACCGGCACCTTTCTTACACAGGAAGATGTGAGCCATACAGTAGCTGACGTTAAGAAGAATGGCCCTGTAATGACGTCAAGTCCAAGAGCAAGTAGACCGCTAGAGTTTAAAGATACAGGCTTTGCGTTCCGGAACGGGCAAGATTTGGAAAACAGTCGGGATGAAAAAGCAGAGTCAAAAGATGATTCAATAATGGAAAAAAAACGGTCAGGATCGCTGAAGACAAGGCGAAGTACGAAAGAAGGCGGCAAGTTTGTATCTTTTGCAGATATCGGCGAAACTGCAACAGATGACGAATTCGATAACGATGAAGAAAACGTTGGAGAACCTGTGAGCGAGAAAGAAACTGAAAAGTCGCTTCGAGCAGATAATACCAATAATGCCCGAGAAGAAGATAACGAGCAACCGAAGGAAGATTCTGCGGCTCAATCTTCCAATATAAATCAAAGTTCCCACTTTTTACAAGGGAATGCAGAAGCTCTGGCTCCGACCACAGGAGTCGACGTTGAACAAAATAGCGAACGTCGACAACATGAAAATGCCACTGGGATTCATGCAAGGTTCAATAATATTCAATCGACGTCAGAAGATATCGTTGACGATGATGACGACGCTGATTATAAAATGACTTCTTTGTAAGTTGCTCTCGTCGGATTCTTCCAGAACTTCTAGATACTCAGAAAATTGACTTCATTCTAAATATTTTCATAAAACGAATATTAATTCCTGAATTACAGTACTATATTTAATTCGAAAATGATTCAATGCCTTGTCATGTGAATGTGATTGTTTTGGTTTCCTGAATCGCGTAAGGAGTAAAATCATTATAAATGAGGTTCTTATTTCATGAATAAGCTTCACATATTTAGCCTAATTGAATGATTGTTCATTATCATTTTAAATTAAAATGACGTATACACGAATATATATATAACAATGTGTTGTTGTTTATTGTTCTTTTTAGTCACAATGTTAGACGTGAACTTAGCCCACGCATACAATCTCAATAGTGTGTATGAAGCAGACCACGTGGGCGATACATTTGAACAAAAGTACGGTGACACAGTATGACTGAACACAAAATATACAATTGTAATTAATAAATAGAGGATATTTGTTCATGTCAATGTAAGATCGTTTGTTATTTCACGAGTGATCATAGAAAATATTATTTTCCTATGATCACGAGTGAAATAACAAACGATCTTACATTGACATGAACACATTTTCTGTTTTTTTATGCCCCTTTTTCAAGAAAATAATTAACAGCTGTTTCCTTTTCGCTGAAAATTTACCCTTATTACCGTGGCTTGCCTCAATATATTTCAATACACAAAATGACATCATTATACCAGCGAAATTCTCCGGTTAAACTCTTACAATGTAAATAAACGGTGAAAAAAAGTATAAAATAAAAAGAAAATTTGTTGAATTCGATGGAATATCGTTTTTTATTCACTCGTGATCATAAAAAATATATATCAATCTTGAAGTAAATCTTAATATGATAATCTAAAAATAGAAAAGTAGTTCTAAAAATTTGTTATTTTCACCGGTGAAAATAACAATTTGTATATTTTCACTGCTGTTATTTCACTGCAGAAATGTCATATTTTATCATTAGGTATAAAATTAACAGGCTTATTCGATTTATATGATTAATGAATCGTTGAATGAATGTCAGATAATTATACTGACACAAGTTTAACTAAAAAGTACAGCATAACACAAACACTGGTATTTACAATTTTAGTTGAAGCGTTAACAGACAAATACACAAGAGTACCTTAGTGTGACATAGTGTCAAAATAAAGGAAAGTAAAGCTGCAATAAAGTCATTGGTAATTTAGATAATTTGATGTTTAAGAGTTTTATTTAGGTTAAGTGTTAAACTGAAGCCTGGTTGATGGATTGGTTTATAATAGTTCAATGATCTTCACAAATATTTCGAAATACGTAGGCAGTTAATACACATGCACTTGATATCGGAACGAGTGATATCTTATGTCCATCACTATTTCGAGGCCAAATGCCTACTTAGGATCACAAAACACAATCTTAGTCTGACATATTTGGCAAACGAAGAACGATAAAAAAATAGCAAAGTATTCACACAGGGAAAATGTTATAGTAGAAACAAAACAATAATTACAAGAATTTTCTTAGTCGACGTAAGTTTAGTTGGCTAAATTTTGACACACATGGGACGCCATACACGAACGGTACGCAACCGCTCTTATCACATCAATTAAGAAGTCGATAAAGTAGTTCTTAATAATGTCATAACAAATTGACATAACCACGTGATCAACTACGTGGATGGGATTAACATGCTTTGTTACCGCGATGTTCGCTGTGGATCTACGCACGTGAACAGTGGTATTTGCAATTGATAAGATAAACAAAATAATGATATTAATGGATTTCGAAAGTGGGTCTATGGATGTGGTGTATAGTTAAACTGAAGACCATGATATTAGACGGATAAAATAAATAAAACATTTTCTTCTGCAATGGGAGAATGCGTCTTGAAAATACAAATGCAAAAAATGAGAATTCAACAAGTGTAAGTACCAACTCTCGATCCCTCGGCGATGGTTTAACAGGTATGGTCGCTTGACTTTATAATTGTTTTTAAATGTTTTCGTTAATATAATGCATTTGCGCATACAAAAGTTGTTTTACAAAAGGATATTCTGCAAAATCTAAATTTAAACTACAAGTATAAAACATTTCAATATAACTACAAATGTGACTGAATAATCGCGATATATTATAAAAATAATCAAAGACATTAAAAATGAAATTGAAGTAAAATGAATGGTTTTAAAGCTAATGTAATTTGACCAAAATTACGCATGGTTATATAAATTTACACATAACTACTAACTCATCAAATCAATCAACTAATAAATAATATTTTAGGCAACATGACATTGGTGGTTGGCGTCGCAACGGTGGTAGCCATCTTTATGATCCTGCTGGTCTGCCTCCTCGTGATGCTTATTAAGGGCAAAAAGAAAGACAAGCGTCTGCAGGATATGTTCCGCCTCGAGTTACCCACGGACCCGTCTACCGTCAAGTCGGCACCGATATCCCGGTGAGAATGGCATTATGGGTATACTATAAGGGTTGTTCTGCTTCATAAATATTGTCATATTTATCAGAGCTCTGTTGATTATCCCTGCAATAGTGTCTCTAAAATGTGGTTTTCGAAAGAAAACATATATTCTTAAAAAATTTAATTTTATAAAGACAATTATTTCATTACTTACCACTTAAGACTGATATATATGGTTGCCATTTCGGTCTCCATATTACCAACTAGGCGGGGGGGGGGATTTGTTACCCATGAGTGTAGGTACTAAATAATCAAATAAAAACTATTTATTTATTTTTTATAATGTTGTTTAGCAACCGTAGTACTTAAGAAAATACTATTTGCACTTGATATTGATTTGAAGCGGCTTTCAGCTGACGCAATTCTTATGACAAAACGACATATCCTTTATTGCGCCTTAACGACATAAAAACGTGCATGCAAATACCAGCAGTTTTATGTACAATCTAGTTCGGTATATTTATGAATGTTTAAGTGAATGTGCACATTTTGGAATTTTAAAACTCAATTGGACAGGCTCAAAGGTTGGTTAATATTGAAGTATGTGAAATTCATTGTCATAACTTTAAATATGTATGTTGATTCAAATGTTCATGTATTGAATTTTGCAAATAAATTGTGGGCCATTCCAACATATGCTTATATGGCTGATATGGTTACTTCACTTTTTTCAAATATTATATTAATATTATATATATATTAATATATACAATAATATTATATGTATATTATAACGAAAACAATAGAACAGTTAATACTATATTATCGTTTCGTGTTATAAACGACAGTTTATAATATAGCTTCAACGAATAGTTATTAATTAACAAAACGGCATTTTAAGTTAAGTTCAATGTCCGTTACCATTTTGTCTGTTTATCTATGTCCGACATTTTGAAAATGCCAAGAAATGTCAAGAGTTTCTTCTTCATAAATATTGTGAAACACTGCACTTTATATTCTCTTAAAGTGAACAATAAATGAAGCAAAGTCCAACCAAGATAAATTGACAGGCCTTAAATTAGTAAAAATATCGGACTACGAGGTTTGTAACGAAAAAAAAAATGTTTCATATGTCGCAACTTCGATTTCAGCCACCGTATATTAATTTATTATTATTTACAAATTTGACATTTTTTTATGGTGACTCTAAATGCCTATAATAACCTAAGTAAACTAATTCAGCCGAGGCAACAGACGACGACGACAAGGCTAAGTATGCTAATGCCAATAATAGGCATGTTAGGCGTTGGGGCGAATCAGCGAACAAAAATCAATTACGGATTCGAACTCGCGCCTAATGAACAAAATAAGTATATAATCATACCGGCATCCATATTACTAACTGAACTACCCACTACGGCATTTCGGTCATAAATGGCCATAATTTATGTCCTTGACCCTAACTGCACTTATTGTTGTTGATGCGTTCAATTCTATGTTAGGCCGGCCAAATTATCTCGAACTTATTTGAACTGTATTACAAAGCATTATTCTCATTGACTTCGATAGACTGTATCAAATCGCTGACGATGGCATGTTGTCTCTGGCTAAGGACATTTCAGAGGCCTCCGTGTATCGGTCGCCTTTTGTTGTGGCTGTCTCAGTAACCGACCAACTGAATACGTCAGCATCTTGCTTGGTATGCGTCTATCAAGAGGCCCGAACCTATGAAATAATTATGAAGGAATTGCTCATAAAATGTTCAATGTAGTTAAGGAATTTGAATTGTATGGTGACGATGAGGTTGTCGAAACATAAAACACTAACATACTCGGTAAAGTTTATCTATTGTACACTGTATTTGTGTTTGTATTCGTTTTCCTCTAGGTAATTGTTCGCATTGTAAAAGAACAGCTGGCTGTGGTTGCTGGTTCAGTCATCACTAGCGATGTCTCGGAGGCCACTGCTATCGGTGGACTCATCACAGACATCGATACTACCGCGGAGATCGCTGGAGAAAATGTGCAATACTCAATCATAAACGTGGAACCAAAAGGTACATATTCTCTTATCTATTTTAATTTCAATTACATAAGCGTAATGACAAGTTTTTATACATTTTGTTTGCACTTTCTTCCACGATGTTTGTTTGGTTATATGAATGCGCAAATATCCAATATTGTAGTGACAAAATGGGCGTCAAAGGAGTTTTTTAACATGCCCGTTACAATTGTTCGTAATATGTCATTTCTATCTAAAGATGCGACCGGTATGTTCAACATAACACGCAGCGATGGGAAGGTCTATTTCTATCGTGGGTTGGACCGAGAAACACATGACCAGTATATCCTCAAAATATCAGTTCAACATGGAGACCAGACACGCACGCGCCGATCAATTCTAGGTAGGGAAAATTCTCTGTGCAAGCATTTTATCTTAAAACACGGGTATATGGATATGTTTTGAAAATGTCGAGATGAATAATTATTCCATTTTGCATTTCGATCAGATTCAGGGTCAATATTAAAACTGGTTATCAACATTCTCGATGAAAAAGACAACACACCCGAGTTCGTGGACGTACCGCAATCAATTGAGATACCATTAGACATGGGTGCAAACCAGGCTGTTACAACAGTAAAGGTATGAATCTTCGTCATGGCAATATTAAAATCCCTCTTAGTTGAAAGAAAATAGCATAAGGTTTATTTTAATTAGTTTAAAGTTTTATTCTGAACCTTTATCAAAATCCGTTAAGTAGCTTCTATGTACGGTGTATTCGTATTGATTCTCTTATTTGTATCTGCAGGCAATCGATCGAGACATAAAGGCTGACACAGAAATTACTTACTCCATAAGCGGGGGTGATAATGACACGTTTAGCATTAATAACGTGTCTGGTGTCATAGAGACACGCGTCCCAATTGCCATGCGCAACAGTAATACTTTCCGTCTCACAGTATTGGCTAGAAATGGGCCATACGAAAATGACTCTGCACAAGTAAACGTCAGCGTAAGTTTCAGGTTGACACCGTAAATATTATGCTTTACAGTTTGACATTGTTAACAAATATATGGTCTGCATTGAAAAAGTCATAACAATATCCTTCGTGACCTTTTCGTTTTGAGCTTGTGCTAAGTAACACTATTCAAACGATGACTATTATTGTATATGCAACTTTAGTGAAATGACCATTATAGAAATGGCGTGATGAATTTGTCTTAAGAATAATAATTTTACATAATTATTTAAAATTGTCTTATATCACCAAACCTCTTCTTTCCGGTATAAACTCATAACAGTTCTCACTTGCTCATATGTTTATCTGTTGTACGTAGGGAATTTCTATATTACTGGTATATGGGTAGAAATTCTGTACATGAATTATATAATCTGATGAGCACAACAGATAATAATACGCTATTTAAATTCTGTATGCATGTGTATACGTACATCTTATGAATAACATTTTACACGTATTTATATTTAAGATGTAAGATCATGTGTTCGAAACTATAAATATGTGTTAAGTTTTGTGCAACATACTGCGTTTGTTTGGCCTAAGGCCTTTATTTACTGAATAAATTGAGTTGGGTTAGGTTGAGTTAGTCATCATGTAAGCAATACATCTTTTCAAATATTTGTGTTTCCGTATGCATACCGACATGGTCTCCATCCGTTTTAGTTTCTTTTCAGATTCAAGTAAAACCAACCGATCAAGTCGTGGTGTTAACTGTTCAGCAGAACGTCAGTAGCGTTACAAAAAACGTAGAATCTATTCTTTGGTACGTTTCATGCGATACAAATGTTATTATGGTAGAAACATACTGTTACAATTACGTTGTTTTAAGGGCCTATTTAGTTGATACATCATTGGTACATTACTTAAAAACGTTAATGATTCATCTGTCATGTTCCACTTCCTGAATACAGCAAAGACTATTTACTTTTGTAAATATTAAAAAACCAAATTTAAGGTAAATTAATTGTTGCGGTTTTTCCACAATTGCAGGAATATGTCCAGTGTTTTGCCTGATATTGAAGTGAAACTTCAAAGACTCCAGCAGCACATAGAGACATTAGAACCGCCGCTGAACTCAAATAAAACTGAAGCAGCACGGTAATGTTCAAGTGTCTAACCACAGTTACCTCCTCTCAAGTATATGAATCTACGATAGTGTATTTAAATAACTGGAATCACGTAATGTAATGTAACAAAGCTATCATCTTAAAACATTAA
The DNA here is from genome assembly GCF_020536995.1 of Dreissena polymorpha. Classification (NCBI taxonomy): domain Eukaryota; kingdom Metazoa; phylum Mollusca; class Bivalvia; order Myida; family Dreissenidae; genus Dreissena; species Dreissena polymorpha. The sequence goes on from NC_068356.1 coordinate 33,961,115, forward strand.
TTCTAACACTGAAATTAAAATTCAATACATATTCAACAAAAGCCGTTCCCCACTTTTCAGTAATGCTTTGTGGTCTTCATATATTTACTTAATAATGCCATATTATCACACTAGTTTTTATGTTAAACAGGTCTGATCTGTTTATTTACGGTGTGAACAAAACTAGCCGGGAAATAGTGTCCAGAGAACAAATGGTTTCGTAAGTTACATCTTATTTAAAATAGCATGTGCTTTAAAAGGCGCTGAGAAAAAAAGTATTTAAAATATTATATTTAATATCGTTAATATTATTTAAGTAAGCCAACAGATATATAATTTACTTGCTGATGACAAAAAAGAATGCATTATTTTTAAATAATAGCTGTTAACATCTGAACATCACTATCATTCAACGAAATGACCTTGCCGGTACAACACCAAATGTTGTTTTATCAAATGTGACATAAATTATTCAACTACTTTTTGTCTTTGCTGTGTATAAATTAAAATATACCAGTGATGTATGACATTTTATTTCAGGATCATTCAAAGCCACATTAAAGAACTTACAGAACAAAAACCGGTGTCCCTTAAGCGATACGATCCATCAGCCATCAACAATTCTCAGTTAGTCATCATCGCCTTCGCCATTGCGATATTCTTTGGAGCACTTATTGCGATCGTGTTCGCTCTCTTTGGTTGGTCAAGGTACTACGAGAATTTTGTGTCGATGAGCATTTTAATTTCTTTAAATTGTTGTGAAAGGAATATCTCTGTCAATATATTTGTGTTAGTTGATTGTTACTTTGAACGGATATTCGTGATTGACTTTTGTTCACGTGGTCTCGATTTATTGAAGCATTGTTGTTTTGTGTGTGGTATTGCTTGTTTTGTCAATGCTCGTTATGCCTTTCCGAGTTAAGTTTGTTGTATGTGGTAAATAATGCACACCAATGTAAATAATGCGCGCGCACCTTAACACGCCTAATAGTACATGTACCATACACAAACGAATTAAATGGATAAAATTTGTCGATTTACATTAAACGCCAGAAATATTATGATCCAAAAATATATAATCTTACTAGCGTAAATTGTAATAATTGTCAACAGATACGAGGAAGAAGTCCTTAAGCTCGAGCAATTCCGCGAGCACCATGATCACGAGGATTATGAGTTGAGCACTCTTGGCAGCCGACAGGCCAGCCAGCTGTCGTCTGCACTCGCGGCGGCATCGGCAGTTAACACTGCGTACGCAGAAACAATGCTGTCGGACAGGTAGTTTGTTCATGTTACCCTTTGCTTTTCGCTTCTATTAGTACATGCTAATAGATTGCATTCAGTAAGATTAAATAAAAGTATTCAGTGAAAGACAGAGTAATGTTCGTACCTATTAGTTACTATAAATGGTCTTAAAACTTATTTGAACAGATATTCAGTTTCAGCCAGGTGTCTCCTAAGAAGAAAAAAGAAACAGTTTATGAAACACAAGAGGTCACGATGGAATTCCGCGATGAGCATCTTGATAGTCCGCCTTCTCTTCTCGGAGATTCCGCGCGAAGCATAGTGGACAGCGGCGTGGGAACCACGTCTGTAGAATTGGACGCCATCCCTGCACAGTCTGCGGTAATCGATCGTGAAACACCTGGGGCATTGGATGGTACGGTCACGGGTATGGATGAAACAGATGACGGCATAACCGGCACCTTTCTTACACAGGAAGATGTGAGCCATACAGTAGCTGACGTTAAGAAGAATGGCCCTGTAATGACGTCAAGTCCAAGAGCAAGTAGACCGCTAGAGTTTAAAGATACAGGCTTTGCGTTCCGGAACGGGCAAGATTTGGAAAACAGTCGGGATGAAAAAGCAGAGTCAAAAGATGATTCAATAATGGAAAAAAAACGGTCAGGATCGCTGAAGACAAGGCGAAGTACGAAAGAAGGCGGCAAGTTTGTATCTTTTGCAGATATCGGCGAAACTGCAACAGATGACGAATTCGATAACGATGAAGAAAACGTTGGAGAACCTGTGAGCGAGAAAGAAACTGAAAAGTCGCTTCGAGCAGATAATACCAATAATGCCCGAGAAGAAGATAACGAGCAACCGAAGGAAGATTCTGCGGCTCAATCTTCCAATATAAATCAAAGTTCCCACTTTTTACAAGGGAATGCAGAAGCTCTGGCTCCGACCACAGGAGTCGACGTTGAACAAAATAGCGAACGTCGACAACATGAAAATGCCACTGGGATTCATGCAAGGTTCAATAATATTCAATCGACGTCAGAAGATATCGTTGACGATGATGACGACGCTGATTATAAAATGACTTCTTTGTAAGTTGCTCTCGTCGGATTCTTCCAGAACTTCTAGATACTCAGAAAATTGACTTTATTCTAAATATTTTCATAAAACGAATATTAATTCCTGAATTACAGTACTATATTTAATTCGAAAATGATTCAATGCCTTGTCATGTGAATGTGATTGTTTTGGTTTCCTGATTCGCGTAAGGAGTAAAATCATTATAAATGAGGTTCTTATTTCATGAATAAGCTTCACATATTTAGCCTAATTGAATGATTGTTCATTATCATTTTAAATTAAAATGACGTATACACGAATATATATATAACAATGTGTTGTTGTTTATTGTTCTTTTTAGTCACAATGTTAGACGTGAACTTAGCCCACGCATACAATCTCAATAGTGTGTATGAAGCAGACCACGTGGGCGATACATTTGAACAAAAGTACGGTGACACAGTATGACTGAACACAAAATATACAATTGTAATTAATAAATAGAGGATATTTGTTCATGTCAATGTAAGATCGTTTGTTATTTCACGAGTGATCATAGAAAATATTATTTTCCTATGATCACGAGTGAAATAACAAACGATCTTACATTGACATGAACACATTTTCTGTTTTTTTATGCCCCTTTTTCAAGAAAATAATTAACAGCTGTTTCCTTTTCGCTGAAAATTTACCCTTATTACCGTGGCTTGCCTCAATATATTTCAATACACAAAATGACATCATTATACCAGCGAAATTCTCCGGTTAAACTCTTACAATGTAAATAAACGGTGAAAAAAAGTATAAAATAAAAAGAAAATTTGTTGAATTCGATGGAATATCGTTTTTTATTCACTCGTGATCATAAAAAATATATATCAATCTTGAAGTAAATCTTAATATGATAATCTAAAAATAGAAAAGTAGTTCTAAAAATTTGTTATTTTCACCGGTGAAAATAACAATTTGTATATTTTCACTGCTGTTATTTCACTGCAGAAATGTCATATTTTATCATTAGGTATAAAATTAACAGGCTTATTCGATTTATATGATTAATGAATCGTTGAATGAATGTCAGATAATTATACTGACACAAGTTTAACTAAAAAGTACAGCATAACACAAACACTGGTATTTACAATTTTAGTTGAAGCGTTAACAGACAAATACACAAGAGTACCTTAGTGTGACATAGTGTCAAAATAAAGGAAAGTAAAGCTGCAATAAAGTCATTGGTAATTTAGATAATTTAATGTTTAAGAGTTTTATTTAGGTTAAGTGTTAAACTGAAGCCTGGTTGATGGATTGGTTTATAATAGTTCAATGATCTTCACAAATATTTCGAAATACGTAGGCAGTTAATACACATGCACTTGATATCGGAACGAGTGATATCTTATGTCCATCACTATTTCGAGGCCAAATGCCTACTTAGGATCACAAAACACAATCTTAGTCTGACATATTTGGCAAACGAAGAACGATAAAAAAATAGCAAAGTATTCACACAGGGAAAATGTTATAGTAGAAACAAAACAATAATTACAAGAATTTTCTTAGTCGACGTAAGTTTAGTTGGCTAAATTTTGACACACATGGGACGCCATACACGAACGGTACGCAACCGCTCTTATCACATCAATTAAGAAGTCGATAAAGTAGTTCTTAATAATGTCATAACAAATTGACATAACCACGTGATCAACTACGTGGATGGGATTAACATGCTTTGTTACCGCGATGTTCGCTGTGGATCTACGCACGTGAACAGTGGTATTTGCAATTGATAAGATAAACAAAATAATGATATTAATGGATTTCGAAAGTGGGTCTATGGATGTGGTGTATAGTTAAACTGAAGACCATGATATTAGACGGATAAAATAAATAAAACATTTTCTTCTGCAATGGGAGAATGCGTCTTGAAAATACAAATGCAAAAAATGAGAATTCAACAAGTGTAAGTACCAACTCTCGATCCCTCGGCGATGGTTTAACAGGTATGGTCGCTTGACTTTATAATTGTTTTTAAATGTTTTCGTTAATATAATGCATTTGCGCATACAAAAGTTGTTTTACAAAAGGATATTCTGCAAAATCTAAATTTAAACTACAAGTATAAAACATTTCAATATAACTACAAATGTGACTGAATAATCGCGATATATTATAAAAATAATCAAAGACATTAAAAATGAAATTGAAGTAAAATGAATGGTTTTAAAGCTAATGTAATTTGACCAAAATTACGCATGGTTATATAAATTTACACATAACTACTAACTCATCAAATCAATCAACTAATAAATAATATTTTAGGCAACATGACATTGGTGGTTGGCGTCGCAACGGTGGTAGCCATCTTTATGATCCTGCTGGTCTGCCTCCTCGTGATGCTTATTAAGGGCAAAAAGAAAGACAAGCGTCTGCAGGATATGTTCCGCCTCGAGTTACCCACGGACCCGTCTACCGTCAAGTCGGCACCGATATCCCGGTGAGAATGGCATTATGGGTATACTATAAGGGTTGTTCTGCTTCATAAATATTGTCATATTTATCAGAGCTCTGTTGATTATCCCTGCAATAGTGTCTCTAAAATGTGGTTTTCGAAAGAAAACATATATTCTTAAAAAATTTAATTTTATAAAGACAATTATTTCATTACTTACCACTTAAGACTGATATATATGGTTGCCATTTCGGTCTCCATATTACCAACTAGGCGGGGGGGGGGATTTGTTACCCATGAGTGTAGGTACTAAATAATCAAATAAAAACTATTTATTTATTTTTTATAATGTTGTTTAGCAACCGTAGTACTTAAGAAAATACTATTTGCACTTGATATTGATTTGAAGCGGCTTTCAGCTGACGCAATTCTTATGACAAAACGACATATCCTTTATTGCGCCTTAACGACATAAAAACGTGCATGCAAATACCAGCTGTTCCAAAAAGAACCAATAAAAGGGCGTTACACGTGTAAAGAAACAGCCGCTTATGATTGATCAAATGCAGTGATGTATATATCATTCTCTTTAAGTTAAAGATATCTGCTTCTCATCTGGGACCATTTTCAACATCTGAACCAATGTTCTTTGTTAAACCGTCCGATAAGGAGAACTTTATTATGTACATTTACAGTATATGCACTATTTGTTTGTAACTTACATTGGCTTCACCGTCAGCAGCTGTTGTATTTCTTAAACTGATTATTGTTTGTTTACTAATATTTTTTGTTTCTATGTCAATATTTGGAAGAAACAACGCAAGGGCGATGTTAAAGTGATATTATGGGCATTTTTCACTGTTGAATTGAGCTGAAAAGAACTAACAGGTCAAAAGAGTAAGTTAAAATGTGGTTACTGACTAATTACCTGCAACTCATCTTGCTACCAGTTGTTTATAAAAATATATTGTATATTATATATTTTACGTGACCCACCCAGTCCTGTAAGCCGAAATGATCCGTAAAACAAAATGGTGTCTTTGTGTCGTATAAACGAATCTGCACTTAAACTTAATTCAGGTTCACGTTGTACATGCGTGATAAGTTGTCAAACGAAAGTACGGTTGATATTTAAATGCATTAATTTTCTCTCTTTCGGGATATTGTTTTAGTATGTTTATGCTGCATTTACAAATATAAGTGTATATGAAGTGAAAACACTCAAAATAAACAACGGTTGCGATAGACACCTATAAACTGTTAGATGCCCATAATATCACTTTAATCCTGCGTTTGCTGGTTGTTATTTTTCGAGCAAAAGCACAAGCTCGGTCGGACAGTCAGCTTAGATTTTTTCATTAGCCCAAATCAGTTTAAACTAGCGCAAGCTAAACGAATATGTTGCTTACACAAATCACTGTTCATGCATCGATATGTCATTGATAAATATTCATTAATATATGCTTATTCACGGCGATTCATATCTGACAACTCAAAGAGAAAACTAGATCTTTAGACATTTTATACTTAGCTATGTCGATGTTATTATCACACAGGTCTGGCATGATTTTAAAAGCCGTCCTGAACAATAATAATGAAATATCATTCAGGAGTATCTTATAAAATCAAATTGTTAACATACTTATATTAAAGGGGCCTTTTCACAGATTTTGGCATTTTTTTAACTTATTCATTAAATGCTTTATATTGATAAATGTAAACATTGGATCGCAAAAGCTCCAGTAAAAAATCAAGAAAAAAATTAAAAAAAGGAAAAGAACATTGCCCGGAGCAGGTTTCGAACCAGTGACCCCTGGAGTCCTGCCAGAGTCCTGAAGTAAAAACGCTTTAGCCTACTGAGCTAATCCGCCGAGTACACATTCATGACGTATTTTATACCTTATATAAGCAATCTTCGTAGTTTCACAAAATTTCACGACAAAAACAGAACTCTCCAAATTATTCAATCGTTTCGCGTTGCAACGCTTTATAATTTTTAGGTTTTAAAATCGTCAAAAGATGCATATAATGGCTATATTAGAGAATGGTTAATGTTCAGTATTACTGTTTCCTCACAAATATCATAACTAAAACGAAAACTTACGAATCTGAAACAACTTTTTTCAATTTTGTCAATTAACCAAAGCGTGAAAAGATCCCTTTAATCCAGTAAACAGACTGTCGGACTAATAATAGTACCATTGAAACAGAAGGATACAGTTTGTCTTTCTTGTCAGAGTTTTGTAGCAAAACCTGTTATCGCCGTGCTACCCGATGCCTTCCATCTTAATAATAATACGATTTACTCTCAAAATATAACAAAAATAATTGTAATTTGTCAATGCTCAAACTACAACAATAAAATAAACAAACTTTGCAGTAGATTAGCCCAGATTCGGAATGAAAACTTCATTACGTGTCCCAATATTTCATTCGCTATTTATAATTCGTTTGAACCAAACGTCAAGAGTGTAAAATACATGCTTGTGTACAAAATATTAAATATTACGTAATATGTAATCGGCGCTGCTTTGTTTGAGTAATTTATAACATTATATACGCGATAATGACTTAAGATATTGTCTCCTTCAACTGCATTTCCCTTTAAATTTAGGTGTATTCTATTCCGATACAGAAATCCGTCTCCAAAGAGGGAGAAGCGCCTCTCCTGTCCGTCCGAATATGGTGCGATCACCAACGCCATGTCGGGCCGCCGCACTTCCACGTTCGACAGTCTCCCAGGTTACGAGGCCGAGCACGTGCAGCCGCCGATGTGTGACGTTACTGGAAAGCCTCACTTTCAGTACCAGACCTATTTTTATGGGTCGCACCCTCAGCTGGCAGTGCGGGACGCTTCGTGAGTGGTTCAGGATGTTGATAAAAAAATAATGATATTAATGTGATGCCAGATGAAACGGTTTTTAATCCGTATAGTAACATATAACTGATGTTAAGTTTTATATTAGTGTGATTGTTTATTTCTCATCATGTCACACACGCGTTTGTACATACGTCTTCATTGATACTAAATGTTATATCATGCACGATGCAGTTCTAAGACATTCAGCAGACATGAGACAACATTAAGCTATGATGCCACTTCCGTTCCAGAACGGCGTCCTCCAGCCAGAGTATCACGCCTCCCCCGGTTCCCAGCCTGCACGGCCGGGTATGGTTCACGGCTCTGCACGACCAGGCCGCCAACCGCCTCATTGTCACTCTCATTAAAGTCAAGGAGCTCCGGGGTAGGTCGTGACTGAATTGATTTGAAAGGATTGCAAGAAATCCTTCGATTCTTAAACTCTGACGGTTACTTGAAAAAAACAACACTGTTTAATGTCTTTATTGATGTAACGTATTTTTAAATAAGTCGGTTATCGATGCATGGAAGCATATTTGTTTTACAATTATTGAACATGGAAAAAATCAACATGTGCACAAAGAAGAATATTATTCAGTGCATATAATTTGTTTATGTCTACCGTTGTCAGAAAGGTTACGTCCTACCTACACAACTCTAACGTTATCAGGACGCACTGTTATGCATTTATTAAGCCAATCCTGCCTTTTAGTGTCAATATATTGCAAGCTCATTACATCGTCAATACGATAACAATTATGTCTATGAAAGGTTGGGGAAATTACGATGTATTTCATTTTGTATTAAATGTCCATTCACCGATCTTAACAATACTGTGGCTGTGTCAGGTCGGGCGGAAGAGGAACCCTCTCGGGATCCGTTCGTGCGCGTGTTCCTGCTGCCAGAGGAGCAGACGTATCACACAACCAGAATACATAAGAAGACGCTAAACCCCATCTTCAACGAGACGTTTGCATTTAACGTAAGTCTTCCTAGGTAAATGACATAGCAGAGCTGCGTCATCTAAAATTGCCAATAGGACATGTGTCCGCACAGTATAGCTATATATGTGCCAATGCATCCGTATACCCTGATGAGGAGTTAATATGTTTCCTAGTAAAACAACGAAACCTTGCATGACTTCCTAGCGGACATGGTAGCTATTGACCAGACACCGCGAATGCGCACGTTAAAACGCAGCTCATGTACTGGTGCGTTTCGGTTAAGATACATGGATACAAACGTACATACATTGTAGTACATATTCAGTGCAGTTTACAATAATTCAGTCAATGATAATTGTACAAATTAAATGTATATTGTGTTTCTTATTAGTGAGTATTTTACATTTATAATGATAACATGGGTCATAGTACCATATTTAAGTTGATTTTATTTTGTGTTGACAGGTGGATACGCATAGTCTGGTCGCTCGTAGCTTACGTTTCTCAGTGTATGACGTAGATAGACGACGCATACGTCATACTCTTGGTCACGTTGTCGTATCTCTGGAAGATATTGATCTCAAGTCGTCTGCAATCGTGTGTCGTGATCTCGAACCAGGGATGCTTGTGAGTAACGTTATTGTTTTTTTCTGACACGACCAATTCAATCAAATAATACGTCAAGTGTTGGTGTTAATTAATGCACTTATCTGAGTTACTAATTTTCTCATAAATGCTAATTCTGATTTTCTAATGTAAGTAATTTAAAAAGGCAATATTTACACACTTATGATGTTATTAGTTTGTGCTTAACATAAAAAGGTATAATGTGTTAAAGAGCCGTGATAAAATTTGCGAATGCTTACATAAACATTATTTCGCCCACGCACCCTCTTAAGAGTGCAAGTAAATGACAATAATATAATAAAACCAGGTCTGATAATCATACGTTCTTTAATGAGTCAATTTTTACCTACAGGCAGCGCCCTCTATCGGAGAGGTATGTTTAGCGCTTACGTATCTTCCCAACTTGGAAAGAATGAAACTGGTTGTCCTCCAGGCGCGAAATACACGGCTTTCTTCCGACCCGGAAGCAGGTCAGTGTAACATAGCTGGTTGTTGCTGTGCAAATGTGAAAATTGTTTTCAAGCAAACTGTACAGGGATCGGAGCAGAGGCCTCGTTATCGCGAAACGCTTTCAATTCATCTAAATATTAATCACTTAATTTCAATATATTGCAATAGATATGTTATAGATTGATTACACATGGTTTAGTACATTTCCGATAATCTATTAATGTTTAATGTAATGTTATTAAAGAGCTCAAATGCTCACACAATTTCATTACCGTACAACATGTGAATGTTACAGGATTTTTCATCCGCATCCACGTGCACTACGGCAAAAAGCTGCTTAAGATCAAACAGACGCTTGTCCAGGGCGTTGGACCGGAAGTCCACTTCAACGAGTCATTCTCGTTCTGTACATCAAACAAAAGTATTGACAATTTCAACTTCGTATTGACTTTATTTCAAACTGCGCATGCGTCAAAGGAACCGGAAATTGAGATCGGTCACGTGACACTCGGCTCTTTCATGTACGCGCGCGGAGATGGACTCCTGCATTGGCAGGAAATGACGTCTAAGACGAGACAATTGATTACAAGATGGCATCAAATGAATGGACCATCGTGCTGAGTTGACCCAGTCTCAAACATATAAATACGTTACAGATTGGAAACGTTAATGTTCATTGAAATATGCTTGTACTTTTTGATTCGCTCATGAATGTTTCTGCCATATGCAACGTATGATTCGAATCTCATCCAAACATACTGATTTGCATCATCATTGTGATTTGCAATATTGCTTGCTTGTAAATAAGGCGTTTAACTGAGAAACAGTCCCTAAAATATGATAGTTGTGTCCGCCTAAAGTGGATTACATGAAAGTAATCGGTTTTGCTTTTAACCTAACACATACGACGTTTTATGCCAATAATTTTCTTTAGACTTTAACGGTGAAATGCGATTCTACTCTTCATACACATAGGAGAAATGTGATTTGTGGAAATATAATCCACTTAGCTTTAAGCCACATGAGGCCAAGTGGCCATGACATCGAGTCGCATTGAAATGCTGACACAGAACCTTAATCATACCACTGATCCGGGATGGCGAGCACAGCTGGCAGTGCACATGTATATTCTTTGGACGTGCCACAATAACACATGTGTGCAAGAAATCATTCTACATAGCGCTCGCTCCTTGTATTGACCAAATAGAATTTCTGTCAATGTACATTTATTACTGCGCCGTGTTTCGCGTGACAGCTTGGTAGATAATATCGTTATCAATCAACTGAGGATTTTGTATAATGATCTTTTTATTCTATGGTAAACATCATTATTGTTGTCTTGATCATACCCAGAATAATAGCTTTCTTATCTCGTTAGAAAGACATCAATTGTTCACGAATAATATGAAAACATTGAATAAAACTCAGAAATTCAATCGTGTTGCTGGAGAAAGGATGCGACAAATTTTAAGGTTATTTATCATTCACGTATCCGCTCGAAAGAAATATGAAACTTGTTTTATTAACCTTGGTTTTTAAATTTGTCGCTTCCAATGCTATTTGCTTGGGGTAATGTTTATACCGAATGGACTAATTCATCGGAAATAATCAAAATATCAATTTATTTATTTCGCATGTTCGTTCTTGCAATCCTTCATTCTGTTCCTCATGCGTCTCTATTGATTTTGTGATTGTGAAATCTTCATCCAATTCATAAAATACGTAGAATTATTCATATCCAAACATACTAAGCGCTAAGTTGTCTTTTCTGTTCTGCACAATTATATATATACATCATTAAAGCACGAAGTTAACACCAAATCCGTCGCATACAATCAATGTCATAAAACACGATTCGTTTGAGATTTATTTTGATTATTGTGTTATTGCAGGTTCTTTTTTTATGCTGCAATGTATATACTATTGCATACATATACACAACTGGTCGTATTTGTCTCACCCACCATTCACAAATGTCGGTTATTATTATCTGCATTTTAGTTCTACCATTGTATATATTGCTAAATCTTCTTGTGGTAAAACATACGTCTTTAATAAATGAATACAAAACCAGGTTGGTGTGTAGTTGCTCTTTTATTCGTTGAAATTACAATAATAAAAATTCAAAAAATAAATTTGAGTTCTTTGTTTATTATACAATTCAAAAGGTCGAATTGCGTTTTCATCTTCAGTTTTACTTTTCTCATATCCTTCACCTGTGATGGTATTTGCTCTTTTGTACCAGCAGTATAACATCGAACTGTCTTACAATGCATTCGCAGACTTCAAAATATGTTGTTAATGATAATCTTTATCAATGGTACCCCATACGTTTATATGGTATTGTAATTAGGGGCAAGTTCATTGTTTTCGATTATTTTTGTTTCCATACAAAAGGCATCTTTCCGTTTTTTTTAACTTACCACGCGCATCCTGTAAACAGGATTTGTTCAATCTGTTAAGTGCAAAGTGCAAATATTTCTTCATAAAACTTTATCATGTCATAATGTGTAATTTTGCTAACTTATGTTTTGCTTAAACAGGTATAGCAAAAATATCAGGTTGGCAAATCTTTATTAATTTCAAACAGATCATGAGCCAATGTTACGATTGAGTACTTATATATTATGTCCTTTTATGTTTATCTACAAACAATTGATTTATTGAATCAATGTATATTAAATGTTCTGTGCATACTGTGTCATGTGATACAACAATGCCTAAGTGACTGCAGAAACTATTGACATAAATATACCTAACCTTAGTGTCGTCTTGTATCTTAACAGTTGATTTTGTCACAATTCAAAAGATGTGTCTTATGACAAGAATCAGATGTAGCATCTTGCATTTCACATTGTAGTTTTCTCCTTAATTTATTTCGTATGTTCAGCGTGTTTCAGTGGTTTTTTTAGATATCACACAGAAGCAAGTAATAAAAGAATATATTGTGTTAATATTCTTATTAATGTTTCAATAAAAAATATTACTTCAGATCTCTGGTTGATTTTGGTAACACGTTTGAATTGGTTGGAATATTGATTATGTGCCGTTTTGCAAGCAGCAGTGTTTGGATTTTATGCTTAAAAATGATTAACATTATATCCTTAGCATGTAGTACGAATCTATGTGAATAAATACCAATCAGCTATTACTGAAAAAAGATAATAAACCACAAATATGCGTGTTTATTCGCTGTTCTGAAACGTGTTCTTCTATATTTCGTCTATGAAGGTCTGAAAAATAAAGACAATATGCTCACGTCAAAAAAGGACCAAACTAAATCGTATGTGAATACATTAAGTTGAATCATTGGTGTATTATTCGAAAGTCTAATTTCGTGCCAATGAGAAAAATGTCCGGCGATTATAGATAGCGAGACACGATTGTATGTGCCATTCTTTACAATTTGAAATCTATATTAACAATCATTTGACATAAAACAACTGGGTAAAAGTTAATCACTATTGTATTCCTTGAATTTTGACCCAAACGAGCAAACTATTTAAAAATTTGTTGACGAATTTTTCAAACGGGTTTTGTAAAATCGATTAACATATTTATCTTTATTGTAAGTAGACTAAACGGACTAGTTAAAAATTATCAATAATTAGCCATTTAAATGAATGAGCAACTTGACTTCTACGGACATACCGTGTTTCTGACGGACCTAGCCGACGAGGGCCTGCTGTCGGCTGCACGTTTTGGGAGCGGGGAGACGCTTCGACTCACGGGCTGCTGTGCCGACAAGCTAATCACCGACACCGACGATTCTCCGCTGTCCCATTTCTCGAGCCTCTGTCGCACTAAGTCCTCCACCATATCTGAGTGGGGTGTTCCAGTGTTTTTCTCTGACTAGCGAGTAAATAATAAATTGGCTATGACTGGGGCGTTTACATTTTGCATGCAAGACATAATGCGAACATCGTTTATCTAGCACTTAGTAACGGTCTAAATTCAAGGCTATCAAAGGATTGGTGATAACAAGTTAGTAAATGTTGATGGTTGTTACTGTATTTTATTCAACGAAATTTGCTGTCAACCATAATTAAAATTCAATGAATTAAGAGTGCATTGTATCAGCATTTTAATATTTTACGCATATTTTCAAAAAGGTTATAATAACTAGCATATATTTTATTATATATAGTCCTTATTCCAATGCTCGGCACAACTTTCAATGTCGTTTGGAGATTAATCGTAACAGTTTAATGCACAGGGTTCGTACAAGCTATATGTGAAGTTTGTTTACTATGAGACCTGACCTGATTCCATGTACATGTAAATAGTATGTGTGCATACCAATGCCTCTGGTTAACATATATAATATAATATTTACCCGACACATTAAATGATGGTAGAAATCATTTATTTATTTGTCATGTTAAAGACCCGAAAGGAATTGATAGGGCCGGTCACACATTGTGCCAATAATAGTCATGTTATGGTTTTCACACATTTAATTATTTAAATTAACTTGTATATACAGATAGTGCATATTACCAGCGTCATGCAAACAGATATCGAGCTTCCCTGTCCGCTAATGAGACGACGAAACCTTAAATGCCTTGATAGCGAATATGTTACCTCCTTAACAGACTATGCGCATGCGCATTCTGGTCTTGAGCTACCGCTTTCGGCTTAAGACCCTTTTCGCATGACGCGGCTAAGATAGTACATATAATAAAGGTCTATTACAATGTTCGCGTAATGCCAGGAGTATATTACATCAATCTATAACTTTCTCTTTCGTATTCGTCTGAAAGACTGAAAGGACAAATTTTTTATTAACTGTATTACGATTTCGCATGAACTGAATTCTAAAATGATAAGCGCATTTTGCTCACCTCTGATGTTTTGTCGAGTACCTTAGGCGTGGTTTTTGTTTGCTTTGTTTTCGATTTCTCGAATGTCTCGAATTTTAGCAGCACGGCGTCTATCTTGGAGACGATGCTGCCAATCGCATGCTCCATCCGGTCCACGCGCCGGGACAGCACAGTGAACTCCTCATACGATACACCGGAAACCACGCCTACAAAAGGGCGGATAAATCGTTCTGAATTCGGACTGAATAAGTCTTAAGAATACAAGAGTATTTGATTACTGGCAGATTAACAATTAATAATAGACATCGATCTGATAAAAAAATGCATGCAATTACAGTTGGTAAACCAATTAATCATAATGTTTGAATAGTGAAAAGGATCATGTATATTGATATCTTCTATTCACGGATGTACGCACCTGACCGCGTAGATCTCGCAGACTTTGAGAGTTCGTCCTGTTCCTCGCCCTCGCCCTCGCTGTCGTCGTTGAAGCTCACCCTGCTCGTGGAGCGCCGACCGCTTTCCGGACGCTGCAGATCATTGTACTCCTTCGAAAGAGCCGCCTACATGGAAGGAAGACGCAATTTATGTATAAAATATTTTAACATTACAATGTCCAGTACCTCTACGTAAAAAACGAGGCAAAAGCAAACCATAGCCTCACAAAAATATCTGAACTGAAGTAAACAAAATGAGCCTCGCTTTGTGAAAACGGGCTTGATACATGTGCGTAAACTATCATCCAATATTAGCCTTTGAAATCCGCAAAGGCTAATCAGGGACGAAACTTTTTGTGTGTATGAAATATTTCGTTGAAGGAGATATCTTATAATCGAAAATCCAGTATAGGCGGAAAGACTCGTCCCTGCTTAGCCTGTGCATACTTTCAAGGTTTGTAATGCATTAAAATGTAAATGTGTTACGTCCGCGGTACCTTCTGGTCGTTGAGGTCCAAATTCATGTTGCCTATTTCCGTCTCGTTAAGTACCCGGTCTCCGTCTCCGTCGTACTTGGCGAACAGGGCCTCAATCTCGCCGTCCGCGTAGCCTCGCCTGCAGCAGACATACGGACAATACAACGCTGAATTGAATTGCGGGTCAAACGATAACTTGTTAATTCACGTAATAGACTGTTAAAACGCGATTTCAAGCAAATCAATGCGACATTTTTTCATATTCCGTTTCATTTAAAGTTTAAAAAAACTATATTGGCGATAGATTTTCGATTTGGTTTTTAAACCGATAAAGAAATTGTAATTCTTTTTTGACGACTAATTATTATTCTTTATTTGTAAATTATGTCAAGACAACAAACACAATTAATCGTAAATGACATGTTTATACATTCAAATGTACTAATTGTTTTTGCATTTTCGAATAAGTGGACTACACTTATCTGCATAATAATAAATTATTCTCTTCGTACCAGGATATTCGCTCACACTGTCAAGTAATTTAATGGTAAACCATAAAAAACATATCAGGTTTGTTTATAATTACAATAACTCAAATGCAGCTCCCCCGCACAATGCAAAATGTCAATCATCATAAGAGTCGCGCACTGGTAAACCTGGACTTAATGCATGACACAAAGTGTCCTCAAAAAAGAGCCAGTGCAGTCCGCACAAGCTAATCAGCAACGCAACTTTCCGCTTTGTAGGAATTTTTCGTTGTAATGCGGTCTCTTTTAAACGGGAATCCAGTTTTGTGAAATGTGTTGTCCATGAATAATCTGTGTGGACTGTAGAGGTTTATTTGGAACGACACTTTAAGCATATGAATTAAGCATAGTGTACCAAAACGCTATTCATAGCATGCCATGCACTCACATTTTGAGGTCCTGTCTCCACTCGCCAAAGTCGACCTTCTTGTCGTTGTTCAGGTCGGCATTGTTGAGGGCCGTTTGGATGTCCGCGATCTTTTCTTGCTTCAGGTTCAGCTTGGTCAGCATTTTCTCGTAGCTCTACAACAGTAATAAGTTCATACATTAGCTCGGCAAGTGGCACACACGTGGCATATAAAAATTATATATTAAATATTTTTTCAGTTAATACGAGTTGGTACTATGGTTATGTGTAACCATACACAGGGTGTTGTATAGTCCTTGTAACCGACTACAAAGGCAACTAAATTAATTTAAAACAATGAAATAATCATCAATCCATTGTTGTATGTGATATATCATGTTAACAGGTAAAATGAACATCAGCACACATGTTTATGAAATAGAAACGCAATCGAGAATGGTTTGATGTACTTAAAGGGGCCTGTTCATAAAGTGCAAGATTTTTACAACGGAACTGTAGAGCTCCAGTATAACGAAAATAATAGATATTAAGAAATTAAAAAAAATATATATGTTTGTCCCCAGCGGGGCTTGAAACAGTGTCCTTTGGATTAAAATGCTGTGACTCGAAATTCCGTAGTGCTATATGGCCTTCCAACTGTAGGAGAAAACGTTAACGAAAGAACCATCATCTTTCCAAATTACTCGATCGTTTCGCGTTTTAAACCTTTGGAATTTTATGAATTTCCAATAATGATAATTCATACAAAAAGTTGTATTATCAGCATGAGTCTACGTCATCAGTGGTCTACGTCATCAGTGGTATTGAGTTTCCTGATTTACATAGTTATTTTATTACTTTTTTAGTATGTTTCAAACGGTTAGAAAAAATGTAATGTCAATTATTTATAAACAAGTCCCTTTAAAAATTATTGTTTGATAAATGTTTGGAATATGTTTATGCGTACAAGGGGAAATATTCACAGCTTTTTTGTAATGGAATTTACACTTTTACTTTTAGTGTAGCACGCTTACAACTTCGTTGAAGTTTCGCAAAACTAGGATTAATAATGTTCAGTAGTAATAATGAAACGGTACAAGTGCACACGTTCTTCACTGGTTAACTCTGACGACTGCCTGACAACATCTTTATTACCTTCTTGAAGTAGTCTCCCATCTCCAGCTCGTTCGGTTGGTTCTCGAGATCTCCCTTCACCTCGGAGTAGGTGTCGTTGATGATGGCCAGGAACATGTTAATGAGAACGAAGAACACGAAGAACACATATAGGATGAAGAACATCGGTCCGAGCACGCGGTTGGCTTGCTCCAGGGCGTTGAAGTCAAAGTCGCCCAGTATGATACGAAAAAGCGTGAAGCTGAAATTTAACATAAAATATTCAAACCTTAAGCAATATATTTTGGAAAATATTGATGGAATTTAAACAATAAACAACCAAACATTTCTAAAGATCACGGAATCACACCGTTGTTGGCGATTATTTCTTTAATATACGAAAGGAATACTGTAAAAAAATCACAATAAACCACTCAGTGGCGTTACGCTTGCCTTTGCAATTTTAAATATATTGTAAAAAATAGCTTACAATTATCTGATGCCTTATGGTTCATATTCTCGACGCTCACATCTCTAAACATATAGCCACAAATATCATGAGAGTTTAAGAGTGGTGAGTGTTTGTGAATTGTGAACGTTTGATATAGGTTAGTGGCACATTTACAATTACATTTATTAATAGCCGACGGTGAAAACATTAAAAACGTATCGAACATATGACGCCTTAACATTTATTTTATACGAATATTTTGAATATAGATAGGAGCACGTACAATGCAGTCATGAAGTTTGAGAATTCCTTGATCTGCGCGCCGAACAGTAGGTAGCCGAGCTGGCAGAACGCAATGAAGATGATGAAGAACATCACCGCGAAGCCCGCCAGATCCTTGGCACAAGAGCCCAGAGTGGATGAGAGCTGTGTCATCGTTTTGTTGAAGCTGATGTACTTGAAGATCTGCAAAACGGGTTATACGCTAAATATGCGTATACGAGCCTCACTGTGTGAACACGATCTTTTATGCATGTGCGTAAAGTGTCGTCCAATATTAGCCAGTGCAATCGGAATAGGCTTATCCGGAAAGACACTTTTCGTATGTACGGTATTATGCGTTGAAATGAATCTCTGTATAGCAAAAAGGTCAAGTTTAAACGGAAGGCGCCGTCCCTGATTAGCCTGTGCGGACTGCACATGCAAATTTGGGACGGCACTTTACGCACATGCAGTAAGCCTCATTTTCGCACACCGCGGCTCATGTAATAATTGGTGAAATGTTGATATATTCACTCTAAGGTATGCGTTTAAAAATATTGTTAGGAAATAAATAAATGTGTGAACCGCCTATCCTACAGTTTGGGATTATATATTTTGAAATGAATTTGGAAAATAAGATAAACTAGTTAATTATATGTCCTAATGTATAAACCATTAAATTATATGTATCACCATAATCAACATCACCATTTTCATCGTCATCATTATCTTATAACACGTTTGACATATTCGATCAAATAAATCGTGTTATATATTCGAATCGTAAAGAATAAGGTTCAACCAACCACCGACACTATAGTACGTTTTATTCTGAAAGTTTACATAGCAAGCTTGTTTTTCAAACCCAGAGTTACATTCAATGTCATTTACTTCAATGAAGCAATTTAGTTTATGTCATACCTTGATCCACGCCAGGAAGACGTCAATGGCGATGGCGTTGTCGAACTGCGTCTGTCCGTACGCGAGGAATTCAAAGTTGGCGTATTCCTCGGGCTTGGCGAGCAGCTCCTTTAGGAGGCTGTCTACGGCGATGGTCCGGTACACGTTGAACGCCACGCAGATGACCGTGATCAGGATCACCAGGAGGTCCAGGATGTTCCAGACGCTCTTGAAATACTCGCATCTGTGCTTTCGGATCTGAAATTCAGGCAAGTAG
Organism: Dreissena polymorpha; assembly: GCF_020536995.1. Lineage (NCBI taxonomy): Eukaryota > Metazoa > Mollusca > Bivalvia > Myida > Dreissenidae > Dreissena > Dreissena polymorpha. The sequence continues at coordinate 33,980,339 of NC_068356.1, forward strand.
TAAATATAGACAGTGTCACGTGAAATGAAAAGCGTCCACTGGCCAATATTCGGACGACTTAAGCGGTAATCATATCTGCATCTTGAACACATGAAAACGTAAACGATAAAATTGCTGCTAAACTGTATTGATTACATTTTTTGAAAATTTAAAGAGAATTGCTCGATTGTTAGAAGTCTTGGAAAACTATGCCACGTAGTTTTCGAATCGCTACTGATTATAAGATTATTCTGATAATCAACAGTATAGTACACGTATTTACTAATTTAAAATATAAAGTGTTGTCATTCATCAAATGAAACCTCGATGGCCTCCTCAATGGAGTAGTAGAGGATGAAGACGACCATTATGAACTCGCATGCCATCACAAAGTAGTCCATCACCGATACGTAGCGTAGGAGTTTCACGGTGCGCAGTGAGTAGTGTGGTATGGCCCCGCCAGTCGGCGGAAACTCCACCGTCAGTCTGAAATGATGAACGGAGCACGGAATTAACACTTAGGGTGGAAAGACAATAGGCTTTTCTTGAAACCGCATAGTGGTGTTAATGTGTATGAGGATGTGGGATTCGGCCTTTCATGTTGCGACGGTAGCCGTGATTGTTAAAAAAGTTAATATCTTCGATGCAACTTAGTAAATAACTATAATTAAGAATATATACACAACACAAATAAATACGATATATTAAATTTATTTTACTTTCTAATAACATTATTATCGTTTTTCAGGAAATGTCAAGTTTAATGTATGTGCACATTGTAATGAACTCCACTTTGTGTAGTATCTGTATTTATCTCAATTGCGAAACATACGCAGGGGTGCGCGCGGATTACGTAAGATATTTACGTGTTTCTTGCCTGCTTAAATTCTGTCTGTGGTAATGTAAACATTTCACATTATTATTCGTTAGGTTCTTAAATACGTTGATCTGTATACCCACGAAAATCAACGCACTTGAATGTCCCACGCATAATAATGATTTCACAGCATGTGACCGGGACTCACCTGACGACGCAGAACAGGTTGATGTTGGCGTTGTAGAGCGTGAAGTCAATGAGGACAATGCGTGTGGCACGCTGCACCCACAGGTTGTCATACAGGTACTGAATGGTGTCGGTGGCCTGGGTGAGGTTCGTACCGAGGTTCTGCACGTACCCGGCCCCGCTGTAGGTGGCAAGGAGGCCCCAGTGGCTCGAGCCTTCCAGCTCGTCTTCTGATCGGTAGTACCACCTTTGGAAAAAGGAGAAAGGTTTAAGTGGCTGGTTGGTAATGCCTGTGTTTATTAGCATCGCTCTGTGAATAGGGTGTTGAATGCATGGGCGTAAAATTTCGTTCCAAATCAACCTGTGCAATCTGCACAGTCTAATAAGGGACGACACTTTCCCCTTTTATTGTATTTTTGTTTAAAGGAAGACTTTTCTTGACGAAGATCCAGTTGGGGAGAAAAGAGTCATCCCTGCGCCCGTGAGGACACATGCATTGAACCCCGTTTTCACAAAACACTCCACATAAGTATTTCTATTGAAAAATTCACTCCCTTCAGGCGTTACACCATATGCCATTGGGCTTATACTTGTGCCGAATTTGTGAACCATGTTTTATTATTACATGTAAAAGTGACTGCAATTGTTACAACAAAGATTGCAATTTTAAAACAAACTATTGTTATCATAATTTTGGTTGATCTTATTAATCGCATTTTTCAGATATAATTATAATTGATAAAGCTCGCTTCACAGTATGTACATGCTCAGTGGGAAAAAGAGGCCAGCTCAATCGAATAAGAGCTAACTCGCTTTCACGTTGATGTCCGGACTATCAGTACAGTTAATCTCTATACTCACGCCGTCATGTTATCCTGGACGCCAAACGGCCGCTTGTTCTCGATCGAGTCAGCGTACTTGTCGTAACACTCCCTGATTACGTCCTTAAAATCGTCGTGCACGACGCAAGAGTTGCTGTGCACCTGCAGCTGGCGCATGCGCGGTACTCCGAGCAGCTTGCTCTCGTAGTAAACGTAGCCCAACTGCTCCTCCGGGACCGGCTGGCCGTTGTACCATGTCTCCCAGTAGGCACCTTGAAGGAGGGGACCTTGGGCGTACTGCAAAGACAACCAGAGAATGAGGTATGTTGATATGGGACTGAATTAATGTTCATTTGCATATTACTGTTTCCCATTCGTCGTACAAGCTTTTGCGTCAGTATGCAATCGTTTATATGAGCCTTGCTCTGCTAAAAAGAGGTATAATGAATGTGCGTAAAGTGTCGTCCCAGATTAGCCTGTGCAGTCCGCACAGGCTAATCAGGGACGAAACTTTCCGCCTTAACTGGATTTTTGCCAAGAGGAGACTTTCTGTAAACGAAAAATATCATGCAAGCGGAAAGTGTAGTTCCTGATTAGCCTGTGCGGACTGCACAGGCTAATCTGGGACTACACTTTACGCACATGCATTAAACCACCTTTCGCGCAGAGCAGGGCTGAATCATATATTCTTAAAAATTGTTAACCCTATGTGCAAGCTTTCGTGTCAATATAAATAACTTAAAGCGGGTATATACGATCTTGTCAAATACTTATTAATTAATATAAAATGTGTGAAAAACTTATTATACATATATTTCAATATAAACTAAAATAAAAGTTAAGAAGAACATGTGTCGAAAAATGCTAAATAAGCCAGATATTTAATTCTAAAATCGAAATGGACTGTACAGCCAAATTCGCCAGCATGTATATCATGCATGTACGATGTGAATCTAAATTTAGTTGAACGGTTCATTTGAAATTCCTGCAGTGATATCGATTCATACGACAGACGAACACTTACTTAAACACTTTACGCAAATGCATTATACCCAGTTTTCTCAGAACGCGGTTCATATAAAGAAGAACCATGTGAATACCGTCCAGAAGTCGTCGACGCTTGTTATGTCTCGAAAAGTGCCGTCGCCGTCGCCCGCAGAGTCTAGGAACACGTCACTGACCACCTTCGAGTAGTAGAACATATCAGGCCCAGTCATCCCGAACGCCACTGACGTAAGTAGAAATAGTCACCTATCAACCTTGTGCCAACGTAATATACAATATACAATGAAGAATCAATTCATGTAATACATACGCATTTTCCAGAATCCTGTAGAGAAATTTATTCTTTAATAAGCCTGGAAACTACGATTACTATTGATGAACGACATTAATGATGTGGTGATAACGCTTATAAGTCAACAAATACTAAACAAAAGGCGTCTTTGCCACAACCTTATATACGAGTAGTTACAAAGGATATGTATTCAATATAAGTTTGCATCAATAATAAAAATAACCGTGTCCTTGGATAATTTAAAGATAAAGATTAACGCATTTGCTTAAAGTGTCGTCCAGGATTAGCCAGTGCATTTCGCACAGGCTGATCTGTATTTTCGTTTAGATTCATTTAAAAGAAAAACTCCCTTAAAGCGGAAAGTGACGTCCGTGATAATCTGGAATGACACTTTACACACATGTGTTAAGCAAAGTTTACTTCTCGTACCGGTTGTGAGTATTGCGAGGAAGACGCAGTACACGATGAGCTCGCGCAGCGTTGTTTTCACGTGCAGTTCCTTGTCCTCCGCTACGTTCTCCGTGTCTTTCGTCATCCAGATGGCTGCACGTGCAAATCACGCATCCGGTAAATGTGAATGCATGCAGATAGTTGTATTAAATATATATTCAAGAGCCTTAGAAAGACAGTCGAAATTACACTTATTTTTTCTTTTGACCATTGACCATTGAAAAAAGACCACCACGTAGATTACAATAACCGTAATTATGTAATTAGCGTTGATTTAATGTTTTATTGGCAGAAAACATTGGCTTAAAAATAAGTCAAATGTATTGAACGTATTTGGTGCCGCACTGAAGTTTTGCGGTCTCAATTTCATTATATTTTATTTTGCCATTGGTAGGAGTTATTATTGTATTTATGTATTTTTACAATGTTGGTTCAAATAGCGTTTTTCGTTTGACAACATAAAATAATAAATTTTATGTTTTTTTACGTTGCATCATTCTTTATTACGATTTCGTTTGCTTAAACACAACGTTTAACAACTTATTATTATCTCGATTATGGTAGGCTAAGAAAACTAGAAAACCGGATACAAGTTAAATTTGCATCCAAAAAGTTTACACTGGCCACATACACAAGTGTAACCGGTAAAAGACCCTACGGGCAATGTTTACACTTGATGGTGTATGTAATGTGTTTTATAATTGTGTTGATAGTTAAAAAACTTACAAAGGTTTATAATGTTTAGACGTGTGTTTGACAGCTTTCCTATGGAACATAAAAAAGCACGATGCACTTTATGGCAGGTTGATTTCTGTTCGCGTGTAACACATTTCGTTATTGTAAGATGCACATATTATATCACCAACACAGACCGTATAATGTAGGGAGACAATGATCACTTCATATAATTGGGCCGTGCTCTGTGAAAAGGAAGTTTAATGCATGTGCGTAAAGTGCAGACTGCACAGGCTAATCTGGGAAGACACTTTACGCACATGCATTAAACATCTTTTTCACAGAGAACGGCCCAATTATCTAACTTATGGCGCAATATGAACTATTATATCGCACCACCATTCCTCCTCGTATGACGATTCTTGCTGGATGGTGGATTGCTGAGTCAGACAACTTTGAGCGCGTGATTCTCGCTGGATGGTGGATTGCTGAGTCAGACAACTTTGAGCGTGTGATTCTCGCTGGATGGTGGATTGCTGAGTCAGACAACTTTGAGCGCGTGATTCTCGCTGGATGGTGGATTGCTGAGTCAGACAACTTTGAGCGCGTGATTCTCGCTGGATGGTGGATTGCTGAGTCAGACAACTTTGAGCGCGTGATTCTCGCTGGATGGTGGATTGCTGAGTCAGACAACTTTGAGCGCGTGATTCTCGCTGGATGGTGGATTGCTGAGTCAGACAACTTTGAGCGCGTGTGATGACTAGTGTAATGTGTATAAGTTGTATTGAAAACCATTGTTTACAAGAATTTGTTTTAAATAAGCCATTACAAACATTATTAAATGATGTCAAACATATATATTTATATTCTAATTATTATATAAAAAGTTTAATACACCCTGTCTTAATTAAAAAACAAACTGTGTACTGTTCATTTTTTTGTTGCATACTTTTATAGTGTATGTAGCTTGTTTGTTTAGCTTACATTTACTTTTTTGCAATGTGTTGATCTTTCTTCCTCTATTTTTCTTTACATGTACTCTAAATTCTTAGATTGTTCGAGCAAGATATAGGAATTTTATTTCATTACAACTCTTTGAATGACGGTTTCATACGGTGAAGTTAGACATTTCTAGATTTGATCAGCCCGTAACCCCCTTTTTTTCTTTTTATTATTTGCGTGATTGTTGCACGCTACCTTTGTCGGACGATAATGTAATTATCTGGTCCAGATTTAACGTCCAAGAAATGACTTAATCAAATATTTACCCATACCGGTAATTAAAAAACAGGATGCGTGCTAAATTATTCATGAATAAGGCTTCGGGTCTTTCTTACCGCGGGTATCGAAGGAAACGTTAATGAATATTTTATGGTGTTTTCTCCGAAACACAAGATTGAATAACCTATTGACGTAGGACGTAAACAAGATAGACCATATTTTATGCTAATTAATTTTCGATTCTTTCGTCTTAGCACAGATAATGCAAGAATTAAGAACAATGTGCACTGAGAACATGTTTTGCTTAAGACGCTTCTTTTCGACTATTTGTTTAAGTGTGAAATTGATTTATCAAGTTCATCCAGCTATTAATTTCTTAAATGTATCCTTATTAACGATTCCGAAGATTTGTATTATGTAAAAACACATGATTAGTTTTCGTTCTCGGAAAATGTAATGACATGAAAGCATGGTTTAGTTCGGTTATTGAGGTCTTTACAATATGTTATATGCTTTAGTCTGACTAGAAAATAGCTAAATGTATTTAACATTTTGTATTTTCAAAACTTCTTGGTCAAACAAAATAGTGTTCAGACAACAACAAACCCTGTTCACCGAACATATTTTGATGTGTGCTTATATTGCATCTGATCACCAATTCTAATGAAATAAAATAACGTTTATTTCACTGAAAGTTAATTTGTACGTAATAAATGGATTACATTATGTTTATGCTCGAACGCCCTTTGTCCAAAGGTAATGTAGACTTTTTTGCACGCTTGGTGAACGCACTCGATTACTCTAGAGGCTTAATTACTTCCAAACTGTCATGACTTGACCGCTTTTACGTATATGTTTGTAGTCGCTGTCCTTTTTTTAACGATTTTTTTCCTTTTTTCTAGTGTGGACGCAGTCTTAAAACCACAATGCGGTAGACAACTTCAGATTAATCAAACTGCATGTTCATTTTTGTGTGTGTTTAATAATTGCATATTAACAAAAACTGTAAATCGAAAAAAATTCTATTAAAATAGTGTGGCATATAAGTGAATATGTAAGTGTCTGAGTGTTTCGTACTCTTCCAAATCATACAAGCGTGACTTAACAAAAACCACACTTACATCGGATTCCTCGAGCGATTTTCCCAAGGATCGTCGTCGGTTCCTCTTTGGCAGGAGAGGCATTGGCGCTGAGCGGCCGCTGCTTCTCTGGGCTAACGAGCTCATCGTCCGGCGTGATCAGATCGGGATCGTCCCGGATTTTGTCCTTATTAAAGTCGAACTGGGAGCCGGGGTTCGATCCTCCGCCGTAGTCTCCCCATGCCGTCTTAGATTGTGCGCTAATGGGTCGTTTGGACATTGCCGGTGTCGAGATCGAAATCCTTTATAACTTATATTATGTCCTTTGTGCTTCAATCTCTACTTACTTTGTTCAGCCCTTAATTGTTGACCTTAAAACTTATTTGTAAAATGTAATACTACGCTGCTGTAATTTAGTTACCTTATAATTTAAAACAGACTGTAAAAGATGCGATTTTGGTTGTAGTCTGTTTACCGATGGCTAAGGCCGTGTCTTATATAGTCAGTGCTCCGGAAATCGATTTAATTAGGCAGGTAGATTATGTTATTGATTGCCAATAGAATTCTGGCGTTGCCGAATAACGTAATGTTCCTTTTCTTACAGGGTCTTGTGACGCACAGTTAAACACTTGGTACCTCTACACGAAATGTGGTGGCAGCAGTCCAAAACTTAATTGCGTTAACGTTTATTTGCGTAATATATACAAAAATATAATTATATATAAAGTCTTGATAGAAGTTCTAAGTATACGTTATATATGATATATGAAAACTTCCGTATATCAACACATTCTTCAATTCAATTAAAATAACATAAATTCGAGTTTCTATTATTTATTCTAGTTCATAAAATTAAAGTCTGACTTATACCTTTCATCGTTTATTATCAATATTTTGCATTGTTTAATAATGAAGAACATATAATTCAATAATTTAGTATAAAAGTGTCCATGTAAAGGTCAATAAATGGCGTTTCAAATGTATAACTGCAATTCTAACGTGAGTTTATTTTTTATATAAATGTTTTTTTTGTATTTTAAACAAAAAAAAAACAAGTATCAAGCAGAATCATATTGACGTAATATTTTGAAAAAAAATAGTCGAATTGTTTTTTCAGTTATGCGATCTCCTATGAAAATCCATAAGTTTTCTCGTATTCAATATGTGGCTGCTAAAAATCATTAACATGTATTTATTAAAATTAAAAATGTACTATGTTCAGGTATAATATAAATGTTGCATAATAATATATATAATGTTTATTCGTTTTATTGTACACACTAAATGCTACAGGTTAAAAATGAGGCAATTCAACGTCATGAACTATAAGGAAAACTACTTTTGAAACGTGTCTTCATCAAGTAACTTCGAAAACTGCTTTTGAAACAGTGTCCTCATCATCTTACTTGAATCGTTGCAATGTACGATTGTTATGATAATGAAGTTTCTTTTGAAAATGAGCGTTTCATCGATTTCCATGTCGATCGCGTCCGGACATGTGCACTAGATGGACGTCGAGATGTGGTACAAGGAAGCGCGCATGAGGAAATCCTGCCAGGTATCGAGACTTTCTGCAGTTAAAGGGAAATCATAGGCTGCGCTCTGCGCGACCGTTTGGGGGTATTTTATGGGGAAGGTGATGGTGTCTGAAGTTCACTATTTTTTATCGATTAAAGTCGATTCCTCCGGCGCCGTATGGAGTGAAGGCTCTTCAATGAGTTTGATAGTGTTCGGTGTGGGTTCATCCATAAATTCAAATAATCACGTGGTCGTCTTTGTCATGTTGACCTGGATCTGAATGCATGCGTTGGAGGGCATTTCGTCATAAGCGCACGCGAGAGAGGCTGAATAAATTTTAATTTGACTTTAGAACAAATGATCTAAAGCCGCCAATAACGGAATCAGGATAGTGCCACCTATAATCTTGCCCTTCTTTTATCAAGGGCGACACTAGACACACGAAGCGATACACGATATTTTTCGCGACAGTCGCGGCGACGCACGATATTTTTCGCGACAGTCGCAGCAACGCACGATATATTTTACACGATATATCGCCCTTGTGTAGGTAACCCGAAAGGCGATATATCGTGTTAAATATATCGTGCGTCGCCGCGACTGTCGCGCAAACTATAGTGCGTCGCCGCGATATTTTGCGCGATAGTCGCGGCGACGCACGATATTTTATTATTCAAATATCGCCCATATTATCCGAATCTCGTGTATCGCGGTCTAATTTCAGACCGCGACACTAGACACACGAAGCGATACTCGATATTTTGCGATTTTACAATCGCGGCGACGCACGATATTTGTACTATTCAAATATCGCTGAAATAATATCGCATGTCGACTGTGGCGTTTTCGAAAAAATCAGGGGAGACATAAAGGGGATATTCTGATCAGCTATTAAAATGTATATGATTGATATAGCTTGCTATTCGCTTCTTTTACTTCAATCTGGCCATGAATTAATATTTAATATTACATAAATATTTTATATAAACGTACATATGATGATAGGAAAATCGCTTGGAATAACGATTTTGAATATAACACTGAGTTCCTTAGTTCCTTAGATTGAGTTATTAGTTGTTCGATTCTACGGTTCAGCGTGCATTACATGCTTTTTGTTTGAATCACAATAGACATGCACAAAAGTGTGAACTTTATCTTAATATAATTATATAATAGTCATTTATATTATATCCGGAATCCTGTTAAGCAATATGAAACAAACGTTTTGCGCCCATCAAAAGCGTTTTTTGTTAGCCAATATAAATATTATAAAAATTTTGTTTGCACTGTATGCAGTTTTATATATGCCGATAATTTAAAATGTAAACAATACCAGCAACAAAAATACCGTCTAATTAATGTATCAATAGACTGGACAATAATGTTGCTCATCAATAATCTTGATAACCTATAAATGATGATTACACATGTACTGACAAGAAATCTTCTGGTTTCATATTGATGTCTTACTTGAAGTTAAACGTTATCTACAAATCTGCAATCCTATTGGAAGTGATACAGATTATAATGATATATTATCTGAAAATTGATAGAAATTTTACTCCATCCGCGCAAACAACACACATCTACAAGTTTATTGAAGAGTAACTTCCCATGTCATCTTATAAACAGTATATTTTTTTCTAACGTCATAACTTGCTATTTTGTTATGAAAGGGATTTCTGAAAACTAAATATTACATTAAAACATTTTATTGACATTAACACAATTATATTTAACAGAAGTCTTATTAATTATTTGATTTAATATTTATGAATGAAATAATTAAATATCAATAATAAAAAGACCAATAACCCAACTTATGTCTCAATATGAATATATAGAGTATATAATCCGCTGCTACCTTTAGCTACTGTGCCTGAATGACCTTCGGTGGTCCGGAGTGCAGGCTTCAAACCTGTAGGTGATTAGCGTCACAGTGGTTCGATTCCACCTTTCAGGCGCTAAAAAGGAACAACATACAATGCCTTATTAGAGGCATTTTTAGTATATTTCGCCTTAGATTTTATTAATTATTACATATTATAATCATAAAGATATTAGACCTTGCATCACTAAGAAATATCTGCAATATTTAGAAAAAGAAAGATCAGGTTGTTTTTTTAATTGTTCAGTATCTTTTGAGTTATTTATTTATTGACTGCACTTTTGGAAGTCCTGGAACTAATTCAAAAGAAGGTTCCGGAAATTTGTAAGAGATTGTGCGAATAAACAGAAGAGATTATGTTAACATTAACCGTATGTTTGAACATTTGAACCAAACGCAACGCTTGTTCAAGTATAACCTCGTCAACAACACGAGGATGGTTTGTGTGCGTTCTGCGTGTTGGCAAAAGTGAGTTGATGGCTTGCAGCGATTTCAAAGAGATGCATTCCTCTGTCATTGGTCTGTCCCATTCCTAATCAACCTGCTGTTGCCATGATACGCTATAACTCATACAACTTCTCGATCTCCTCGTCGTCGTAGTCAGATGTTGGTGCATAAACCTGGATGCTGCTGATGTTGTGAGGTCTTGATGAACTATGGATTGAGAAACGCCTGCTGGAGACTGAGAAGCAACTTTCGAAGTCCCAAAACCAGACGTAAGGGTTGAGATTCAGATGATAACTTGGTGTTCGCGTCCTCCCGATGGAGCTCGTGTCAGGAGCGCCGTTTAACGTCATGTCCAGCGTAGTTCTCGCGATTGCTTTGCACCGTGGCTAACATAAGCTATAAACCATGAGGGGCGACCGCAGCCCCTACACCCATCACAATGTCAACACGCATGGCTCTGGAAAATACTGCTCTATGTAATATCGGTCTTTAGTTGTCATCGATTAAAATGATATTCTGGGCATTTTTCACTGGTAAATTGAGCTGAAAAGAATTAACAGGTCAAAAGAGTTAGTTAAAATGTGGTTACTGACCAATTATCTGCAACTCATCTTGCTACCAGTTGTTTATAAAAATATATTTTATATTCGATATTCGAAGCCGAAATGATCCGTAAAACAAAAAATGTGGCTTTGTGTCGTATGAACAAATCTGCACTTAAACTAAATTTAGGTGCACATCGTACATGCATGATCAGTTGTCAAACGAAAATACGGTTGATATTCAAATGCATTATTTGTCTCTTTCCTGGATATTGTTTTAGTATATTGATGCTTCATTAACAAATAAAAGTGTATATGAAGTGAAAACACCAAAAATAAACAACGGTTGCGATAGACACCTATAAACTGTTAGATGCCCATAATATCAATTAAAGCAGTTACAAGCGCAAAACAGCAGCACATATTTATCGCGTACCTTTCAATATTTATAATGTGTTTGAACTGTCTTTACTCTGCGCACTCCGGTGAAAATATCACTTTTAAAACAACTTAAATTAAATAACGTGCATGCTAATGATTGCACGGTAAGCTTGTATATTAGTCCACGCTTTCGGAACAAGTCTGGGATTACAATCAAGGTATGTCGCAAAACAATAACACACGTCTGAAATATGCTGCACGTGTGTACATGTATACATGTATATGCCAAAATGTGTGAACAAGCCTAATATAGCCATAACTAGCCAGTACACGTACACGTTTGTTGTATACGAGTCGCGTTCTGAGAAAACTGGGCTTAATGCATGTGCGTATAGTGTCGTCCCAGATTAGCCTGTGCAGTCCGCACAGGCTAATCAGGGACGACACTTTCCGCTTTTATGATATTTTTCGTTTACATGAAGTCTCTTCTTAGCAAAAATCCAATTTAGGCGGAAAGTGTCGTCCCTGATTGGTCTGTATGGATTGCACAGGCTAATCTAGGACGACACTTTACGCACATGCATGATGCCCAGTTTCTCAGAACACGACTTATATAGTTTCACGTTTGTTGTAAAAAAGTTACATTTCTAATTGGTGTAGTTTTTTATATTTGAATAGAAATAACATTTAAATATAAAACATGTCGTATGCTAGCTATATTCGTTATTCATCATGTTCGCATGAAATTTTGTTAGCCTTTTCGCAGTAAGTTGATGCTACAAATGTCAGCTACTCACACCGAAGAGAGTTTCTATTTTCAAACTTAAATTATTATTTTTCCTTTAAAAAGTATATATGCTGTTCAGACTTGGTAGAAGGCTTAATTTAAATGTTAAAAACACCAATTAATTCATCGCAAAATGTTTCATTTAGAGCGACGATGTGCGTATATAGATTGTCAGTATTTGAGATCTGTTTGTCCAACGTCCTGGTACGGTTGAATAGTATTGTCCGTTTTGACTTGGCTGCTTTTGAGAACGGTCGCTATGGTTAAGACGTTCTTCTCGGAAGTGACCGTGTCATCGAGCTCTTTGCCGCTCGTGTCCGGAAACATGCAGCAGACGACAGTGGAGAAGAGAAGTAAGGCGGCACACATGAAATACATCACGCCAGGCACCGAGTCGTTCTGAATGTGAATAAAATAAGTAATAAATGGCTTGCAGCATTCTTCTTTCGGTTTTCGTGGCGAATTTTTAGTACTTCTAAGACTTTCAGCGACAAAGCAATTCATAATGTGGTCGATATGCATTTGTGTGGAAGAAATGAATACATATACATATATTACAAATAAAATAAACTTTCAAAGCTTGTCTGATCTTTAACGCGAGACGTTGCTTTGCAATAGCGTACTAGTGTCTAACATATACTTGATGTCGAATAAACGATCATAAGAACCGCGTCAGGGGAAATGTGTCTTGTACAATATGGTCACAATATACTAAATAGTTTCCCTATATAATTCAATGTAAAAGCGACAACTTTAAGCAAAAATAAATGCAACATTTTGCACATAGAGACCCTCATAACCATACCTTTTCCTAAAGGCCATTTTAAGGCCGAATTAATTTATGCAATAAAAAAAATATGTCATGTTCAATGCAAGAAAGAACTTGACACAAATCAAAATCGACTGTTTTTGCAACATTTTTTTTCCGCCGTTTCTTAGTGGAATGGAACCTTTTTCAGTGCAATGGTTTACTATAGTCGTCAAGTTTATCATATTTCAGGGATTCAGTAGTGAACACCTATTCATGCCCTACCATTATCTCTGAAAGATAACACCCGAATAATAGTTAAAAGTGTAAAACATGCCCTCCTGTCAACTATGATATTTTTTTAGAGAGTACAGCCCTACATCAAACGGTTATTTAGTATATTGTAACCATATGCGCGCAGAGCTACCGTGATCGCTAATAAAACCAAGAAAGATTGCGTACCTAAACAGCAAACGTAGCTCCCGACAAGACTGTGCGATTGTGCAGGCTGGTCTGGAGGTACACTGGCCGCATGTGCCATAAGGCACATTTTTGTATGACGCGGCTCATAACGTAATAAATGGCAAGGTCGTGATTTTGTTTTGATAATTTTGCTCATAATTTTCATGTGATAATTTAATTCACATCATAGCATTATGAACAATATATGTCCGATCAAACCCTCGTACCAAGAACACAATCTGTGGAGCCACCATACCACCGACACCTGCCGCCGTGTTGCCTATACCATACGCTATCGTTCTGGAAATAATTGTAAATGGTATTTTTTATGACAATATACAATTTTATGCAAACATAAAAAAAACATGCTTAATAAAAGGAATTTGTTTAAATATTCAGTAAACATTATTTTCATTGAGATGCATATGGGCAAGTTTTAAGATAATAAATAAATATGAGGCTTCCATTATATACTAATAACACTATTCCTTAAAGCTTTCGAAACAAGTATATTCGTTGCGCTTACCTGACTTTAGTGGGATAGAGCTCTGTTGTATATAAAATGAGGCAACTCCATCCGACAGCTATGCCAAGCTTGGAAGCTAGAGCAAACACGTTTGTGACAAGGCCGCGATGCGGTATGTCTGCAGATAATAATGCACACATCTTTGGCCAATGGTATACAGGGAACAACGCTACGAACCACAACAATATTGTCATAGTTCGGATCCAAATTTACTCAATCTTTTTTATGATTAAACAAAACAGAATAATTTTGACGCTGTTTATATGAAATCTTTAGTAAATGTTTCGCATATCCTAAGGATATTTATTATTTAAAACGATGAATGGACACACTTGTACATGACACTTATACCCAGCATGTTTGAGGTTTGCAAACATCATTTCTGTTGTTGTTGTGTTGAAGTCTACTTTATGAATAACCGGGTAGTACCTTGAAGCAAGGGAACCGGTTTTGTAAAAATTGTAAAAAAACGTTCATAATAAGTAAATGAGAAAACTAAATATCCTTCTGTAATAAGCACATACTTACCTATATACTGCAAGATGCCGACAGTTACCCCACATAAAGTCGTTAACAGGAACGTCGCCATCAGACACTTCTTTCGGCCGAATCTGAAAAACGGTATGTTTTGTTAACAAGAAAACCACGTTCGAGAAAAACAAAATACAATGATTGAACATTCTAGGATTACTACCTGACAACGAATTGTGGACAATAACATAATCTTTTGGGAACGTTTGATACAGCACATATCCTATGTCATAAAACGCGTAACGGAATGCGAAACAAAATTCTCTTTGAACAAAACCTGCCTCAATATTCTTTTTTAAGTATGAGTTTCGATAATAAAGAGTAAATGTTATAAAAATATTGACACAAAAATGAACATAATTAATTTTGAAAACAAACAAACACATTTTGACAAGGACCAATTTAGCCTTAAGAATTTCCGGGTACGTTTGAGTATATTTTCCGTACGCGGGGTAAATTTAAGTATACTTAAGAGTGCCCCCGGGTACATTGTAGAAGTTCCCGAACCAACAATGACCAATCGAGCGTAAGTTTGCAACAAACCGAACATTTTCAATTGATTGCTTTTCAAATTAATGATAAAATATATTGCTGCTGATGTAAGACTTGATTTAAAAAACAACCGAAAATTAAATCATTATTTCAAAGTCTTAATTGTCAAAACCTGTAAATATTGTGTACTCATGGGTACCTGTTAACGCAGTACATGATGATGAAGGCAGCTGGCGTCTCAATAATGTTTAGGAGGAACAAGTTCATGTAAAGGTTTCCGGCCAGGCTGCCCACCCCGAACGTGAGGCCGCAGTAAGAGAAGCCGATGGTCATCCTGACAGTCCAGTGAAGAGTTCATATTAAAGTGCATGATTTGTAATTACTGTTTTGTAAATGGCGGCTGTTTTCAGTTACTAATGGTAGAATCATGAAGGTGATTTCAATGTAAATTGTAGCGGAAACCAATATAACACTTTACATGCATTTCAAACGATAGTTTGATACTGAACATGTTATCAAACACTAACTTTAACGTATACTAGTATTCATGATATTTTTCTCTTATAATGCAAATATAAACAAAATAAAACTCCAGTCGAAGATAGTTATTCTTAACACTATAGTACTTATTTAAAGACAGTGACAAATTGCCTTAAAATTAGAGACATGACAAAAGACAGATACCCCTATGTATAAAACTGATGACACCGCCAAGGAACCGTCAACATCAAAGAATAACATTTATGGATCGAACCAGTTTTATGGGCGCTAAACCTCACTCTTAGTAAAACGCTATTCAGGCAAGTAAGATTACCATATGAAGAGGAGACCTAAAGTAATCTGCCCCATTCTTCTTTCTCTAAACAAGTCAATTACGGAGTGGGTATCCTTCGAGTTGTCGCTGTGTGAGTGCAGTGTAGCCACTTCTATGAGTTTGCGCGTGTTCGGGTTCGGCTTCTTGTTCATCCGGGCAATTCGTTTGATCACGTGGTCGGCAGCGAAATAACGACCTTTTGTTATAAGCCATCGCACACTTTCGTGCATGAATCTGTTAAATAAAAAAACAGCATGTTTCTTAATTATTTAGAATCAGTCTTTTCTGAAAGTGGTATTTATGATATAAATTAAGATCATGTTAAACTAAATCTTGTGTTTTATAAAAATGATATCATTATTGTTTCAAATAGCGCTGAGGAATTGCTACATGATTTAATTGTATTTGATGAATATTATAAACTCTTAACCAGGGTGCAAGATCACGTGACTTTGATGGGTTCCCAATTAAACGTTAATGGAAATAAACACACCGGTAAGTGTTGTTTTTTTCCAAATAACTGTTAAAAACAATTTTTCTTAAAGCGAGATTATACGATTTTTATATGATTTTGTTAAATGTAATATATTGATAAAATATGTTACAATAACACGAAATGGGCAAGAAAAATTATACATTAAAGACAAATTTCATAAAATGCAGCATAGACAAATTAGCGCCCCGAGCCGATTGTGACGAACATATTTTCCTACAATAACCGAAGCATTCGTCATTTTATTAGGACCAGAGTTAGTATTCGTGTGTCGTATGAATATATATCGTTGCAGAAATTTAAAATGAACCGTTAAACTAAGTTAAGATTCACATCGTACATGCATGATATACATGCTGGCGAATTCGGCTGTACAGCCGTTTTCCATTTCAGAATTAAATATCTGGCTTATTTCGCATTTTTCGACACATGTTCTTCTGAACTTTTATTTTATATTGAGATATATATATATAATAAGTTTTTTACACATGCTATATACATTTATTAATATTTTAAAAAATCGTATAATCTCGCTTTAAGAATTTCAACTAGTGCTTAAAAGACAGATTAAGCTGCTTATGGAAATGTGAAATACATCAGAATTACTTCATTTAATAAGCATGTGTTCTTGTTGAAAAATTCCATGTATACTGCACGATTTTGCTTCACGCAACGTGAACGTTTGTCACCAATTTCAAACGTATGCTAGGAATTATTCGTATACCTTAAGATATCGGCACAAACTGGAAGAAAAACTGTATTTTATGCCCTAGAGACTTTTGCAAATGTATTTCAATGACTTGAGATATTTGCAAAAATAAAGTTCATAACGTTGTGTTTACATTCTGTCCAGCCCGTGTTTAAATCCATGAAAACCCCGTTGATTCTGCACCGTAGTAACGTTAGTAGTCCAAGTGATATTATGGGCATCTAACATTTTATAGGTGTCTATCGCAACCGTTGTTTATTTTTGGTGTTGTCACTTCACATACACTTATATTTGTTAATGCAGCATCAATATACTAAAACAATATCCCGGAAAGAGAAAAATAACGCATTTGAATATCAACCGTACTTTCGTTTGACAACTGATAATGCATGTACGATGTGCACCTAAATTTAGTTTAAGTGCAGATTCGCTCATACGACACAAAGCCACATTTTTGTTTTACGGATCATTTCGGCTTAGAGGACTGGGTGGGTCACGTAGGAATATCGAATATAAAATTAAAAAAAATATAAACAACTGGTAGCAAGATGAGTTGCAGATAATTGGTCAGTAACCACATTTTAACAAACTCTTTTGACCTGTTAAAGCGGGTATATACGATTTTTTCTATGTGTTTAATTGTAATATATTGATAAAATATGTTACAATAACACAAAATAGGCAAGAAAAATTATACATTAAAGCCGAATTTCATAAAATGCAGCAAAGACAAATACGCGCCCCGAGCCGATTGTGACGTACATTTTTTCCTACAATAACCGAAGCATTCGTCTTTGTATTAGGATCGGAATTAGTGTTCGTGTGTCGTATGAATAGATATCGTTTCCGGAATTCAAATAAACCGTTAAACTAAGTTTAGATTCACATCGTACATGTATGATATACATGCTGGCGAATTCGGCTGTACAGCCGTTTTCAATTTCAGAACTAAATATCTGGCTTATTTCGCATTTTTCGACACATGTTCTTCTTAACTTTTATTTTAATTTATATTGAAATATATATATAATAAGTTTTTTTACACAATTTATATAAATTCATAAATATTTGACAAAATCGTATATACCCGCTTTAATTCTTTTCAGCTCAATTCACCAGTCAAAAATACCCAGAATATCACTTTAACACTGATAAGTCATTATATTCAGGAAAGGGTGCGGTTTTCTGTATTGCAGTTCTTTTGTGCTAATTCTTATTATCGCATCATGATGGTTTTATGCGACGAGTAAATGCATGTAGTGATTAATTAAACATGAATGTATATGTAAGACAAGTCCTCTATTTTGCAGGTTTCATATTTATAATTATATATTATTAGCAACCTCGCGTACTTACAATTTAAGTACTTGTAATCACTATGAATATATGTTTGTCAATGTTGTTATACGTGTGTATGTAATTTAATGTCTCCACATTGACCATTTGCTTTCTAGGATTGTTGTAAATGAATATTGAATTCATAATCTATGTAGATGATCTTATTAAATATCGCGTTAAAAAGCAGTCAAATGTTTTCTGTGCTATTCTTCTTCCGAGTCTTTAAAAATTAAAACGAACAATATTGATAACAGTTACAAATTAAAAAGTATCGCTAAAAAACTAATAGCTACAATGGCCATATAATTTTATTTCTGAAATGTAGTTTATAAATATTCATAACTTACAAAAACGAGACTAGAAATGGGGCCACAATGCCTGCAGATGCTAGATGGATGTGTTTCCAGTCCTGAAAAAGCCAAGCAACAAGAGCAAACATGGAACATGCAATCGCCCAGGCTGGGAGGGCGATGATGCGAATCCGCCAGACCGACGGAACCATCTCTGTGATCATGTTGATATGCACCGCTTGGTAAAATCCGATTCCTGAAAAAAGTTGGAACCAAATTCACTACGCAATATGACTTGGCTTGATTGTTTACAGATACGTTCAAATGATATTAATACATACCTATTCCGAGTGCAAATCGATTTACAGCATACATCTGCCAGTTCACTGAGAAATAGGCAACGATGTTGAAAACGAACAGGATCAATAGCGAAATATAGAATGTAGGTTTCCGGCCTATAAGGTCGCCGAGATGACCGGAAATTAAGGATCCAACTAGCCGACCGGCCATTTGTATAGTTGTTATGATTGCGACTATCCAACTGCGTTCACAAACAAGATCCCACTGCAAAAAAAGTAATATATTGGTACGTACGCGCAGATTTATCAACACGTTTCTAAACATTTTAAATTGTTCAAACATCAAACTTGCAAATTAACTTTGTTCATTAAAAGTTAGTTACCTCGTCTACAACAGTTTTGATATTGTCTTCGAAAACAAAATTATCACATGGACTACTGGTCATGTACGTAATTCCGGCCACTTTTGGGACTATTTAAGAAAAATCTTTAGTGTTAGGCAACTGGTTGAAACTAAACTTCACATATATAATCCTGGGTTCAAAACTCACCTAGCATGAAAATTTAAATAGAATTAGATCAGTGAATGTTACTTTATGAACAGAAAATGATGACATGTAAACTATCCATTTTCGTAGGTTAAATGTACCTAAAAAATCGGCCACTTTTCAGTTTGATCTGCAGATAAAATTACAAAGCAATATCTTTTGACAAATGTCTTCAATTTCAGAGTATTAATCAATGTTTATACTATTAATATTTTTGACTTGAAATTTAAAAAAAATGCGAAATTATTATACCATTTACTCCCCCTACCTATTTTAATAAATATAAACAATGGGGAAACTGCTATTTCATTAAAAAATATTTGTTTTTAATGTGTTTAATAAATTTTTTCAAACATAGCTAAAAAAGTAAACACATTTTGTTTGAAAAGTTGACTTCAGTGTTGATTATTAGTAAACGCTTATATATAATATTTAAACATGTAATCTAGCAATATTCTTATAAAGGGAGGTAATTCATATATTAAAAATTTATATTTAGGTTCTGATTTGTATGTTTTGAATATAAGTTTTTGTACAATAAATTGGTAAAACTTTGATAAAAGTTTATTAGATAAAATAAAAATTATTTTATCAAATATATTTGTTTCTTATATGATTATAATTGTTGCAACATATGATGACATCACTTTCCCCATGAGCCAAATATTTCCTGCTATATTTGTGACATTTTAACGCAAAAGTCTACGGTGATATGGTTCTTACATTTGCAAAATATTGCGAGTGGGGATGGTTTTCATGTTGATTTTTCTAAATAAAAACAAAATATATGCGTAAAGATCATGAAAATGATTTTACACAGGTGGCCGATTTTTTACGTACAGGCCGGAATTACGTACATGACCAGTAGTGTCGTTTTCAATGTGGCATTTGTTGTCAAAAAGCAATGTCGTATTTAATTGCATGATGTGCGAGTATTCGCAACGGAAATCCGACCGTTGACCGTTAAATGTCATGTGCAGCATGCTCCAGGCGGCCCCAATCTTTGCGCCCAATCCCACAAAAGCTGTGATCCGTTGGGAGCGGCCGCAGCCACCTAAATCCGTCACCAGGTCAACAAGCAAAGCGCTGTATGACATCCTTGTCCAAGGCTACAAAACATAAGTTGTGTTAATTAGAGCTCTCCTTAAAAATAACGTTCAATACGTTTGTCGACGTTTTATTTAACCATATTACGTTGGTAAAAAATATAAATACATTGGAAACTACATTTGATACAGACATAACGGGTGAAAAGCATCTTAAGATATTTGTAGTAAGATTCACAATTGTTTCTCCCGTTTCTCTACTGATCAACTATTAAAAACGGCACGAAATCAAACAGGCAAACAAGTCTCTGCATTGTTCTGTGTAATGGCATGGTGTTTATATTGCGCTGTATTGTATGAGCAATTGGTCATCTTATTAACCCATTTAAGCCTAGTGGAATCTCCCATCCTTCTAAATTAAATCAATTTATTTCCAAAATTAGGGATGTCTAGTATATTCATTTCTATGTTTAGAATATTTTTTACAGAAATTCCTTTCAGCAAACAGCGCAGACCCAGATGAGACGCCGAATTATGCGGCGTCTCATCTGGGTATACGCTGTTTGCCAAGGCCTTTTTTCTAGATGCTAGGCATAAATGGGTTAATAAAGCTTGCTCGTATAAAATCAATATTGAATTTATTCGCATCACCATCGGTATCATAAATGGCACTTTTATAAATATTTAATATAAGCGGTAATGGATTTCTCTAAGTAATTAATTAAAAGAAAATACTTGCAGGTTACTTATGATTGTCAAAAATTATTTTTTAAAAATATGTAAATTGTACAGATTTTAAAAGACCTAAACTCATGGCTTTGCATCTGCAAATATTCCCATTAAATGTTTCTTGCGTGAACGGATATGAAAAAAAAGATCGGTAATCAGTTAACTTGTATGCAGTTACGGATACCAATAAATAAAATCGCTGATCCATCCACTGTAATTGTTTATGCGTTTACGGATACCAATAAAACATATTGATCAGTGATTCTACCAACAATAAACTTGTTTTGCGGTTCGATGCACTACATCTTTTAGATGCATTACCCGATGCAAGAATACGTTTTCAAGGGTTGGTATGGATCGCAAAAATTGTCAAGATTTTATTTTGAACATATTCATAGAATGCTTTAATTTATATGATATTTTTACACGTATAACTTTTTTTTAATTCTTATATCAAATTTAATTTTAACTACGTAAATGATAATATACCGACATTATTCATGGACAATATGTTGCTCAACGAAAACCAGACCGGATTTCGCCCAGCATTTTCAACAAATGATCACATATTTGCACTAAATATATTAATTCAAAAATGAAGGTCCGAAAAAAAGGTAAACTTTGTTGTTTTTTGTTGAGTTTTCTTTTGCATTCGACTCAATTCGGAAATCATTTCTTTGGTAAAAATATTCAAATTAGGAATAAGATGAAAATTATCTGAAAGAGATCTGTATTAAAACATAAAATCGCGCGTCTGATCAAATGGCAATAAATTCCCAATATCACCTATCCGATAAAGCAATGTTACATCTATTGCCCCGAATTAATAAATTAGATCTCCTCATCGATTTACAAATTAAGTTCCTAGATCAAACAATTTTGAAACTCTTAACATATGGCTAAGAAATTTGGGGGTTTGAAAACCTAGATAGTTTTTTAATTAAAAAATTCAATGCAATTTTCTTCGCAGGAAAACCAACAAAATGTTCAACCACACAATACTGTCTTTATGCTGATTTGTGTCAATATCCGCTTGATATCGTAATTAAAACGTTGGAAAACCTGATACAATATCCCACCTCATTTACAAATATTGACTTACCTAACAATTAAACTTTAAAAAAAACGGACAGAAATTATCAACACTATTTTACATTCCACCGGTCTTTCGCATTACTGGTTTCAAAAAAAAAACATGACCCTTAAAACCATCGATTGTAATATTAGGAAAGTATAATTTGATAAATCATACTAAACAGGCGGTCAGAGTAACCACCAAATTTAAATGTATGCTTACTTGAAAGATATCACACAGATTTAAAATATATGTGTATTTTACGTTTACACTTAGCAAGATGCACTTCCGAACGTGGGATCACCTACTCCCAGTAGAGACCGGTCGCTTCGATTAATCATTTATCCCTCATGATAACCGCCAAGGTTACAGTATACTAAATACTTTTGGTGTCCAATGCTCTCTACCCTCTTAAAAATGGAACGTCATTTATTTGAAGACACAATTCTCTGTATGGACACTTGCCATGAATTTATTTTGTAATGTTTCTGTGTGCATGTGGTAGGGAAAACATTGTTGTATGCTACAAAATCCGCGTTTTGCTTTTAGATTGGAGACTACATGAGACTCTGACAGATGGCGGGAAACTCTCATCAACTGGACATAATACGGTAAAAAGATGGCCTTCAAAAGTGACCGTTGATTCGCGTCGAGTTCTTTCTTACATACTGCATGACCTATCTTTTTTATTGTTTAAATCAATTCGGTTTGGAATGCTCTTTAAGAAAAGGTATGGTTATGAGGGTGTCTACGCGCAAAAGTTTGACTTTATTTTTCGTTGAGGTTGTTGGTTTTACATTGAATTTGTTAAGGAAATATTTTGTAAATTGTGACCTTAATGTACTCTCTGCAACAAAAGTGATAATGGTGACGAGATGCATTTTCTTCTTGAATATCCATTTTTCCAAGCCAAGAGTGAAATAAATCCACCGTAGATTGAAATGTGATCAAATTTTAAGATCTAATATATATGCTAGCTGCCATGGTGTAAATATGACATCATTTATGAAAACCAAAATAACATTGTTGAAGCGTTAATAATTATATACTACTTTCGGTGTAACAAACCAACAACGCACGACCATTCACGGCTATCAGACATTTTAAGGGACCTTTTCACGTTTTGGTAAATTGACAAAATTGAAAAAATGTTTCAGATTCGCAAATTTTCGTTATAGTTATGATATTTGTGAGGAAAACGTTACCAAGCGCTAAAATATCCATTATATGCATCTTTGACGATTAAAAAACCTGAAAATTATAAAACGTTGCAACACGAAACGATTGAATAATTTTGAGAGTTCTGTTTTTGTCGTTATAATTTGTGACACTACGATGATTGCTTATATAAAGTATAAAATACTTCACTCACTGTATGAGCTTTTTAGATCCAATATTTACATTTATCAATATAAAGCATTTAATGACAAACATCCATACATGCCGACATTTGTGAAAAGGTCCCTTTAAAATTTAGTTAGAATTTGAATATTTAAAGCTTACATAACTTGTCTTTGTATTACATCTAACATACTTTGCTAACAAGGACAAGTAATTACATATTCAAAAATAAAAATTATTGTATTATCAACATATGAGAAAATTATAATCATGCACTTACTTTTGATTTAATTATGGTAAAGCTATGCTATCCATTTCAGAATTGTATACACGCTCCTAGTAAAAAACAATCCAGTCATACTGTCTATGAAATTTTTCACTGGCTACTGACCAACTAGAAGTAAACATCTTTTATCATATGCTGGCCAAATACATACATTTGTAAACACCATCCCTGTCGTATCATTTTACTGAGTAAACGAACCATAAGCTACATCAAAGAGCTTTAATACTTTCCAGTATAGTATCAGTATGAACTCTTACTTTCAGAATTGAAGACTATAAAAAAGTGTATAATTAAACATTTTAGCAACCAAGACGTGGGGTGAGCTGTTCTTAAAAATACTCCCACGCAGTATATGGCACAAAATAATAAAGGCCTGATGTTACGTCGCTCATAAAATGCTTTACATGTACATCTTATACCTCATCATTGGTCTCTCACTAGTTATATACGCGCGGTTGAAATGGATATATAATTATAGAATATTCGATGTCATTGTTCTATATAACAAGTGCCCCATGTAATAACCATAAATTATACTAAAGCTTATTAATGAAATTGACATTTTATACTGATACACTGATGGTTGTTAACCGTTCTCGATGTTTTATTTCCGAATCGATGTAAATAATGTGATACGTTTTTTTTCCATTGTCTATATAATATGTATTATGTAGACAATTACTTAATGTAACTGATATGCAATTTATTTTAATATATAGCATTGAAACGATTCAGCACGGATCTTTCTATTGTAGTTCCTTTACACACGCTATTCATTTAATGATGTTGCCTTTCTTAATTGTTATTTTTCTCGTTGTTGTTTTGTCTTTGTTGATGTGTGTCTTCACAATAACAAAATATTTCTGATATGTTACTGCTTAAAATGTAGCTTACTTGAATGGGTCGAACACGGATAGTCCTTCTTTACTGTAATTTAACTGCTAATTATTATTAACCACAATGGCTTTTTATATGTTGTTGTCGTTGTATTTTAAGATAAATGTTGATTCTTTGTTTTCTTGTCTCAACAAAATAAGTTTATAGTTTCACAAAACAATAAATAATAAGGAACGCCCTGATATTTTTCTGTAATTTCTTAAATATAAGAATCACATTCGTTCCCATTAAAATGATATCCTTCTAAGATGGTTTGTAACAGCTCAGTAGCTGATTAAACTCCAAAGATCGCCGCCGCTCCTCCCCATATACTCCATATATTTCTTCACTGACGAATTTTCCAATATTTTAATGAAATTGTGTAATTATATAATTTATATGCGCTCACTTGTTGTCACAAATCACGCATGTCCATTGTATTGTGTGACATGTGAAACATAATACAGACTTGTTCTTCTGTCGGCCACAGTGTGGCAAACAATATTTTTGCAAAACAAACAAATTCGCAAAAAAGGAATCCGTACGATATTTGGGATTGTTTAGGATAGAATACACTTCACTTGCGGTCTTCCCGATTGAAGCATTTACCGGTCAACCGTTGATTTATAGTATGGTATTTAACGTATATTTGCCTGAAAGAGACTTTGTGATTTGTTGTTGAACGCCTGTTCTGTAAAAACGCCTTACTGCATATAAACCATCGCATCCGGCATTATTGTGGTTGGTGTCTGGCATTCTATCTTAGTGCGAGCCGGTGCTGAAGTTTGCTTAGTATTGTATGTTTGCTGGTACTGAAAGGCGAGGCAAGTTATGTGATATATACCCGACAGAATATGTTAACGCCTCACAACTTGGCAATGCGGGCAAAAAAACTGAATAAGCTCCTTTGATGCGTTATCATCCATAAGCTAATTAGTGTTATTACTTATTAATTGCCATAGTCATAATAACATTGATTTCTTCACTAAAAAAACTTAGATGTTGAAACTGTGAGTATAAATGTATGTCGTTTCCACAAATGTGTTACTAAGACCTTGTGTATTATGATGAATTGATTCTGTAGTTACCAGGCTATAGTATCTAGTTATAAATGAAATGGACTAAATAGCCGTAACCACAAGTCGGTTCGGTTATCTCACCTACATTAATTCCGCAATTTTGTTGCCGAATTGCGAAAAATACCGGTACCAGCCAAATTGCGAAAAAATAGCGCGAAAACAACTAGAATTATTATATTATGTCTTGAAAACTACAAGTTGGTAATTGGAGTTATTTTTAATTGGTACTTAATTTCTCAAACACCTTTAAAATATTCTTGTTGATGCTTGTTAGGAGAAATGTTTAGTTTCAGTGCTCCTTTGATTGATTCTCTTCATCGTATACATGTTATCATTCAATCAACCGAGGGCTTGACTGCACTTATATGGTCTAGTTTCACATTTACTCAGGACTGCCATCATCGACAGTTTAAGTTGTCTCAATGCTTTTCTTTGAAGATTCTAATCCTTGATTCCAGGCGCTTGGTAGAAAGGTAATCGGAACCCTGCATCAGGGGAGCCAACCGGCCATTTCAGAACGTGTCTCGAGTGAGGGTCGCTCCTTCGACATCCAAACCCGTAAGCGAACGCGAACTAAAGCACGGAGACGGTCAATATCATCTGTCGTTACCTTTTCGACGTAGCTTTTCACCTTAAAAGACCTTTACATAACGGCAGCAGAAAGGAATGAATACCTTTTAATTTCATTTGCTGAACTGAGAGAAATCACATAGAACGTTGGCTGTCGGTCACATAAATT
The DNA here is from genome assembly GCF_020536995.1 of Dreissena polymorpha. NCBI lineage: Eukaryota > Metazoa > Mollusca > Bivalvia > Myida > Dreissenidae > Dreissena > Dreissena polymorpha. Next base: position 34,006,848 of record NC_068356.1, read on the forward strand.
CGCTGGTGTAAGGAATTCCGGAATAATCTCTATTATGTTTAAACGACACATTACGGCCCAGTTACAATTACGCGTTAAATCGATCTCGCATAATTTAAGGATCGGCGCTCGGTCACCCGTCAAGGAAAGACTTAATGGACTATCGATACACGTTTTTTTTGTAAACATTATTGCTTTCACGATGAGCGATCACCGCTACCGAAATATAATGGTGTCATTAAAACAGGCAAACTGTTTTATTATCTAACAACAAATGTTTGCAGCAGTTTGCAGTCCAAATGCCAGTCAGTCTGTAAACCGTTCCTGAAAGCCTGAATAGGCTGCCAAAATTGTGTGCTATGTGTGTGATAGTATAAACGCCTTTAGACCCATTTTCGCATGATGCGGATCTGAAAGTGTGATTTGAATGTATAAAAAAAACTGCTTGTTTATCGAATATTAACATACCATATATTTCGATGGGGAAGGATTAAACGTATAATAATCATTGTGAATATCACTTTTTTCTTACATGTCCGTTTTATTTGGAATATAGATCCAAATACATATCAAAACACATTTCAATAAGACCTAGTATGCATACATTTTTAAACATTTAATTACTTCCAATTAAGTGACCCGTAGGAAGTTATGCATTACGTGCTTTAAGAAAAGCGATAATTGTTTGTTTTTTCTTTGACTCAACGTTTTTCCACTGACTTTTGTTAACACGTGGTTTATATACTGAATTTATTGTTTATAAGAACAAACAACACTCTCGCGCATTATGTACTCTTATCTTAATTACTCATGTTTTGACGTATGTATGAAGGTCGAATCGAGGACACTCTGCCAGAGGGGTAATCACGTGAAAAACAAGATGGCGTCAACCATGCTGAGTTTTTTTCTCCGTTTTATACCCTTTAATGGCGCAAACTTTCCAGCCATATCGACAAAAAAGTGATTCGCGTTTATATCGTATTAATATTTATTGAACGGTATTTAGGTAAAAATTACATCAATCTGTATGACTGTGTCATGATTCTTGATGGTACTTTAAATTTGTATGAATACACCTGTTCATGCTTCATGACACTTACTTACATCGTGCCTGATGTCGAATGCCTTTTACATTCGTCTTAATGGTATCATTCATGCGTACAGATGCAACATTCTTGTTCGTAAATTGCATACTGGTTATGCGTACGTTGGTTTAACGAGATGGCAAGCTGTGAGTTTCGTCGAAGCACAAAGCGTCATACAATCATGCATGATACAATGATTTCAATTGACAGTCGTTCCGAAATGCTACGGTCGAATACGGAAATTTACGGCATATAACGGATTTTTTTGTTATGGCAGAAAGTTGCGCCCCTTTAGACATAATTAGATGGTCCTAATTTTGAGAGGTTAAGTAGATTATCTATTAAGTAAGGAAACATTTCAGCAGCATCGTCTGGATATGTATTTTATAAATTACAATGTTTTGTATTATTTTACATTTTGATTTACCCTATAATCATTTATTTTCATCTACATGTTCCTACATATCTATTTAAAAAAAAATGTTTTCCCTGCCGAAGACGGAGAGATATTGTTTTGACGTGCCCCATCCGTCCGCAATTCGTCCCTCTTTTCGTGTTTTCCAGTAACTTGCATGGGATATTATTTAATTTAAAAATGAACGCGTATTATCGCCCCTTCGAGTCGCCCATGATGCGACTGTGTTTTCGCACGTGAGCCTGGTCGCGGCAACCGCGCTCGTTATGCCGAAGGTATGCGCCCTCAGCCGGCCGGCCGACCGACCAACTCACCCAACCATAAGGAAGGTGCGCTATAAGAGAGGCGGCCGAATCCCGCTTCCGCTACGCGAACTCCCTCATTAGTTCGACTGGTCGCCGCTCGGCTTCGGTTGAAAGACCGCGACAAGTTGGCAGGACACGTCAAGGCTGTCTCTATCGAAGTCACGTCAGCCGTGTCCGACTGAGCGTATCGGGACTGGCTAGTTCTAGTCCCGTTTGCACCGCCGATGGCAGGCCTGTGGTTTCTTCCCGCTGGCCGGGTAATTATGCGACTGGGACCACGGCAAGCCGCTTCGGCGTCCGATTACATTGAATAATTTGAAGAGTTCTCTTGCTGGCGTCATATGTTGTGATACTACGAGGGTTGCTTTTATAAAGCATAAAATACTCCTCTCATTATGCGAGCACGATTGGCCGAGTGGTCTCGGCGATATCCTATTACTCCAGGGGTTAGTGGTTCGAGCCCAGATGAGGGTTATTTACGGTTCACGGGAGGGATAAAAATCATTAAAACTTTGATTTGGTTTTTCTTCATTCAATGTGGTACAATATGGTCGAACTATATATCATTTTAAAGGTAAAGACGGATAGAATAACATAAACACATTTTTGACATTCAATGTTTTTTTGCTTTATTCATATTTTTGTTTAAAACCAATACATTTTTACACTAATTTACAAAATCTTAAGTTAGGAAGGATATGCACTACCGTAAGTTGAATAAATACAAAGCTATATACATACACAAGGTCAAGTTAGCAACATTTCACAGAATATTATTGTCAGAAAACAACAAATGAGTTATTATTCAACTGCATTTTTTGGATACTTTTCCTAAACAAAGCTCTAAAAATAACTAAAATGAACTACTTTTAAAAATCCAGGTATGGTGGATAATAAGAGTCACCATTCTATTTCAAGGGCTTATCGATATTGCTATAACCAAATGGAAAATTTTAAACCATCTCAAATTGAAAGAAATTGCAGACGACATATAAAATTTTAAATAAATATAAAGAAATAGGTTTGGCTGGGTAGAAATCATTGTGATAAAAGGAGATATTGCTCATCAATAACAAGATTTTATGAGTTTTGTGCAGACGACTCTAGAAATCATAGTTTTACATAGAAATACACACCTAGGTATCATGGTTTTTTCTTTCTTCCTTCCTGAACAACTACTGTCCTTGTACCGTTTTGAATAATGTGTTCCTTTTGGCAAACCGAATCTTTTTATACATTTGTATATCGATTCCTTCTACCCATTTTGAAAGCGTGGCACTCGCTGTGCTCCGTAGAAAAAAATGTGCATTACACATCGGTCGAAATCACGTGAAGTAGTAAGAAAACCTGGTATGTGTATTCACATACCTGAGAAAACACATCATTATTTTGACAGTTGGGTGGCGACTAGTAAAACAACTGTTAACATTAATCAGGAAGAGATCGCGATTAATAACAGAAATGATCACACAGAGATATAATCACTTACCCCATTTCAAAAATTTTCCCCCACACGTCTTTTTTTAGTGTATTTGTATTGTTTTTTCTGGAGCCGAAGTGCATCTCACATAATATCCATCCGACTTCCGTTGTTTTCACTTTCGTTATTAAAAACTCCGTTTAAAAGAATTATTTTTACATTTAGGTTGTTGAAGCGAATTATTATTATATATTATCAATAAAATAGTATACCGTGATGATTTGAACGGAGTTTCGTATCGATCTTTCTGTCAGTCTGTAAGCGTACTATTTTGTGCGCAATAATACAAGTACATGTGATTCGACAACAATTGTAAACATTGGTGAAATGCTTCTTACAAAGTTATTTTTTTGGAGTATTTATGAGGTCTGATCATGCAGTTTGCACACATCAACGGAAAGATTACAATCCAATGCATTTGTCATTGTCAACCGTTTGGACTGTGAATTAGGCGATGAGTGAGTTTTAAGCATGTTTCTTTCAATTTTATTAATTTAAAAATGGCTGCCCCCATCGTCATGAAATGACATGTGTTCGAGTTTTGATATTTCTAGATATGTAAAAAAAAAATACTATTTAAGCGTCACTTGCCCTCATCAATGTCGATATTAATAACTAGTTATATAATTTTCCGCCAAAATACGTTGAATAAACATCATTCAGATTTTTGAAAATAATGTATATTTTTGTGTTAAAATCGCTTTGTATTTTGATTGATTTTGTCGATGGTGTGAGACTTTGCTGCACAAAATTGGTAGCAGTTTGAAGGCAAACTACCTTTTAAGCAAATATGTAAACATTTTCCATGTGGCACTCTTCGTTTAGGCAAATTTGAGTTCAATGCTAGGGGTCCCACATTTTTCAAACTGAAGCCTGCACATGAACCGTAAAGCGGGTATATACGATTTTGTCAAATATTTATGAATTTATATAAACTGTGTAAAAATGAAATTATTCTCGGTTTGAGAAATACGGTATAGTATGGTTTAATACGTGTTATTTAGAAGAGAGATTATGGTAATGGTTTAGCACGTATAATGCACGGGTTTTGTGTGCATGTTTTAGCGCGAAAGCGCACGAGTTTTTCGTTTTGGGGTATATATGATTTGCACATTTAGTGAGACGCCATTCGAGGGTTGTTTTTGACAGGCAAAGTTATGGAGCAAGAAAACGAAAGGGTGATAAAGTAGTTTAGGCGTTCATTTGCGAAATACATAGTATTCGGAAGGAGATTTTCGATGAGAGGACTGATTCTCTGCTAGAAGCGGAATGGTGAGCTGGAACTTCGAACAAAGGTCAGACTTGTTGGTTCTGTTTATTGTAATAACACTGGCAACAACATTCCGATTGAAATTAACACAGGTTGTGTTCCTTGTTAACTTTAATGATAAGTATATTCAATAACATTCTCCATATCATTATTTGTGCTGTTGTTTTTGTTTAGTTCCAACTATTCAGATACATCAATTGATTTGATTATTGGGTAAAAATGAAACTATTTAAGTTCAAAAAGATGTCGCAAATGTAATGGTCTGGTAGGATTATATATAGGTAAGGCCACATAGTGTGTCACTCCAGGTTGTTTTTATAGCAGAGTTAGATCACTCTCCCTCATGTTTTTACAAACACCTTGCTTTATTTTTATTGTTTTTAAGATATAAAACCTTATATGGTAATACATGTGTTACAAGTTTGTGTATTAGTTCCAAGCGTATAATTCAACAAACGATTAATAACAATTAACTGCCGTTTTCCTTATAATTCAGCTAGATGGTTGTGTGCGATATATGACGTGGTATGATAATGAGCGGATGAAAATTTATGCAAACATATCTTTAAACTATTTAGGTATTCCAATTGTGAATTAAGAATGAAACATAAAAAATCGATACATTACTGAAATATATATTATATTCATCTATGAAACAGCTATAGAGACTTGTCTTGTACACTTTTTTCGAAACATGTTTGTGTTGTGCATATATTACATCTCGTTCACTGGATATTGAATAAACAGTTTATACGTTATTGTTGTATACAATTAAAAATTTCTCTAAATTGAATTAAAACATTAAGAGTTATTATATTTTTCATAATAATTTAAGACGTTAAGTTTTCCCTGCAAGGTTGGTGTCAATAATGGTGCATGCATATGTGCTAATTAATTTACGATATTTTGGATAAACTGTGGTATAAATTTGGTTTAAAAAGAGCGTTGACAATAAGACTGTTGTTTTAAACTTAGATGAAAGGCATTTATCGGTTTTGTTAAATTTAGTTTCGTCATAGTTAAATGCATTTTTAAAGATTAGGTACTGTAATGATAACAAAAGTAGACCGGATTTATTTGCAATATAAGTCATTTTGTTTTCGTGATAGTTTTTGTTCTTGTTTGGTGGCCTGTTGGCTTGATGTGTAAAGACATTTTGCTTTTATGGTGTTTGGCCTTTTTTTGAATGCCAGTTAACATGTGTAATTTGCTTATCGTTTTGGTGAAAGCCAGTTGACCAGATGTGGATAAACCCAGTTAGCGCGTGTAGTTTGTTAACCAAATTTGTTAAAACGTGCGTTTACATTTACATTTTTGTTTTTATTTAATGTTAAGATTGTACTGTTCGAAGGATATTATATATATTGGAGAACATTAAATGTATGTTATTAAGGGCCAGATTGGCTTATGTAAATTAACCGGTTGGCTCGGGTTGTCCGTTGACAGTTTGTTGAAAGCAGATTTTTTCAGATGCGTATAAGCCAGTTTGCTTGCGTGTCAATTCACTAAAATGTCTCAAAACACATGTTGAAATTGCATTTACACATGTTTGCGAAGTTTATTTTTTCAGAAGCTGGACAGTTCGAAGAATAATGAATAGTGTAACATTATAGTAAGAGGGCAGCTCGAAAGGTATAAAAAAAAATGATGATGCTAACGTTATTGATGAGGAGGAGGAATAGTTGACAGTAATTTGTGAATGGATAATACTACATTAACGAATTTTGAGTGAATGAAATTATTTTAGGTTTGATAAATACCGAATGATGTTGGTCTATACATATTATTTAGAAGAGAAAATTAGTATGGTCATTGTTTAGCACGTAAAAATGAATGAGTTTCTAGGTTTTGCGTTTAATTGAACAAAAACAAGTAACGGCTCAGCAACAGGGATTATTCTCAGATGGTACATGTATTCCTTTTAGAGTCACAGAAATTCAACTTTGCATCAATACCGGTGTTCTTTGAGATTTGTTTGATGGGTTAAAATTCCAAAAATTTACGAGTTTTGCAGCCGACCAAGTACCTATAGCTTTGTATTTGAGTGTGTTAAGCATTTTGTTGTTTTCAAATTAGTAAATCAAAATTAATACGGTGTTCTAGTATATCAATTGAGCTTATGCTATTGCCATGGAAATTTGAGCCAGGGTTCGATCAGTAGCTTAAAGTATGTCTGTGTTGGTGAATTGAACCTAAAAACAAATGTCAAGTCGGTAGTTTTAATTTTAAGAGCAGAACATACGTATTGATTGTGAGAACATTAGTAAAATGTGTTTGGTATTTGTGCATGTCTTTTGCGGTCATTGGACCAAGTTGTTTAAGGCCAATTGGCCTGATTTTGAAAGCCAGTTGGCTTGTATGGTCAGTTGACCGTTTTTAAAGCCATTCTATATGGTGTGTGAAAGCATGTTGGCTTGTGTTGTCAGGTTACCGAACTTTCTTGGAACGAAAGTCTCATAGAATTTACAATATTTGCAAGATTATTGTTTGCAATGCAGTAACTAGACAGTTCGAATAGTATATTAAGTATTGAAGAACATAAAGGTATGGTTTATGTAGTATGTTATTATTATTACTAGGATTATTATGATGTATTTTATTTGGGTGCATTCGGAGAATTGCAAAGCCGGTAGTTAAAAAAGAGCCTATTACATCAGATATATTAAAGAAATTTTATCACACTTTTGTTTCTGAGAGCGATTGTTCTTTGGGGTATTTAAGAGGCGTTACAATCTTTTTCTTATTTTATGCTGGTTTTTTAGGATAAGTGAAATTTTGTCTGTTAAAAGATCAGATGTTGTATTTTTAGATACGCATTGTGATATTAAAGTTGAAAAGTCAAAAACGGACATTTTAAGAGAGGGTTATACTGTTCTGATTGCAAAAACTAATACAGACACATGACCTGTGAAATTGTTTGAAAAGTATTTGTGTGTTGCAGATATTGCATGTTCATCTACTGATTATGTGTTTAGACCAGTTTATTTGTGTAATGTTAAACACTGTTTCAAATTGATTTCTAATAATAAGCATATAAGTTATTCTACTATAAATGATAGTTTTAAGAAGAAGTTAAGTCTATTGGGTTATGTTTCTTCTAAATATGGACTTCATTCTTTTCGTGCTGGTGGAGCATCTATAAGTGCCAATAATAAGACTGTGGATAGACTTTGGCAAAGGCATGGTAGATGAAAAAGTGTTTCCACTAAGGACGGATATGTAAAAGATTCTTTGAAAGACAGATTATCGGTGTCGCTAAATTTAGATTTGTGAAAAGTCATTATTAATGTATGTGTGATTTGAAATGTATGATGTGTTGTTCGTAGCACATTTAAAGACACTATAATATATTATTATATAAATGGTTTGGAAATGCTTTTGAGTATTATTAAGTTCTGTGTTTGTGTTGTGTGTATGTTCCTTGTGGTCATTGGAACAATTTGTTTACGGCCATTTGGCCTGATTTGGTAAGCCAGTTGGCTTGTATGGTCAGTTGACCGTTTTTTAAAGCAAGTTGATCTGATGTGTGAAAGCCGGTTGGCTTTTGTGAGTTGAACTTATTTTCTTAAAAAGCATGTTCACATGGAATTAACAATCTTTGCAAGTTTATTTTTTGCAGTGCAGTAACTGGACAGTACGAATGGTATATTAAGTATTGGAGAACATAAAGGTATGGTTTATGTAGTATGTTATTATTATTATAAGGATTATGATTATGATATATTTTTTTCCATTTTAATGTTTATCATTAATTTTGAAAATATTGTTTTATTATATCTGTTTAATTCTCTTGTGCATTATTCCATTGGTCATTTGACCGTTTGTGAAGGCCAGAGTGTGCCTGATGTTGATTAGCCGTTTGGCTTGTGTGGTCATGTGACCGTTTGTGAAGGCCAGAGTGTGCCTGATGTTGATTAGCCGTTTGGCTTGTGTGGTCATTTGACCGTTTGTGAAGGCCAGAGTGTGCCTGATGTTGATAAGCCAGTTGGCTTGTGTGGTCAGTTGACCGTTGTTGAAGGCCATAGTGTGCCTATTTTGATTGAATTAATTTTATTGCTTTTACAAATGTTTGTAATTGTATCTTTTCAGTTAAAACACAGTTCGAGAGGTATATAACGTGGTGGAGAATATTTAGGTATTCATTTTATGTTTTATATTATTTGTATTCTCTCTTTGTTTTATTCGAAAGTCCTGTCAAATACAAGCACTCACTCCTATTTTGTCTTTGGTTTATTATTTGTTTGATAATGATAATGATGATGATATGGGTTATAAAGATGATGAGATTTTAATAGTATTTTGAGAATAGAGAATAATAAATTTACTCATAACTATGAGTAAATGAAATTATTCTCGGTTTGAGAAATACGGTATAGTATGGTTTAATACGTGTTATTTAGAAGAGAGATTATGGTAATGGTTTAGCGCGTATAATGCACGGGTTTTGTGTGCATGTTTTAGCGCGAAAGCGCACGAGTTTTTCGTTTTGGGGTATATATGATTTGCACATTTAGTGAGACGCCATTCGAGGGTTGTTTTTGACAGGCAAAGTTATGGAGCAAGAAAACGAAAGGGTGATAACCCCACCCGCCCGCCCTTAATGAACATATGTATGGTTAAATAATTGGTTACATTGCTTTTATGTTTATAATTTTGCTATTATAAAGTCTATATTTAGTATATTTTCAGTTCGGTTTTAGTCCATGTGAGATGGGATCTCAACACGAACCGATTCTTTACTAGGAAAGACGATGGGTGTATTTTCATTTAAGTCTGAAGCAGCTAAGTTTTCTTGATTATTTTGACTCATTTGTTACTTAATATTGTGTTTGAATGAGGTCTTTAAGTTATGGGTGTCATGTTTTTCGAAACTCTCACTTCCTGGAGATAGTACCTCCAGCATACTTATTGAAATATTGGTATGTTTAAATGTCAAGTGTTATTATTTTTTGTTGTCGTTCGTAATGAACGTTTAATTTTAAAGACATTTTTATTGTACGATTACTTACTATTTTCATTTTGGTGTGACTGGTTAGATGTTGAAGTCGGTTTAATATAGCTGTTAAATTCGTCATATGCATTTATATATTTCTCGGAATATTTATGATTTATCAACATTCTTTATAGATGCTTTATGGATTTTATGGTTTGAGTGATTTGTGTGTTTCTTGCTGATCTCCGGGGTGTGTGCAGGATGCTTTTGATGTTTGTTTGTTATGTTAACTTGCGCAATGAATTGATAATGTTTTAATTACATTTTTTACTATAAAATACTTAATGTTACAGTATCTTAATAGCTGCTTATTTATAGATTTCTCTAAATTAGAGGTTTCGGGAGGTGATGAAGGCACCTAGACACCGGTCTCGAGCCATGGGTCCTCATACGTCCCCCTGCCATTAAAAGAAAAAATAAGAAAACAAAAATGGCAGTAGGGTTGCGTATCCCGCTCGCGGTTTTACCTGAATCGTTTATTACTACTGAGTATTGTATGGGGTGTACGTGAAGTCATGTACACTTCTCTTGATTGGTGGTGGTAGATGAATCTTGCAGATATTAGCAGCTTCTTTGAACAAATTAATGTTTCACATTTGTTAATTTATAATATTCAAGCAAGTTAGCGTGATTGATGGGCATTGGGGGCGTCCTGTGTGCACTGTGGGCATCGGCGGGGATCAGTTTATTCAAACAGTAACTCTTTTTTGAGATATATACTTGACGTCTAATTGTTATGAATACATTTGCACTTTTTCACATGACACACATGTGTATGTGAAGTATTCATAATTACATGCCCTACAGCATTTAAATAGTATCGTTTCAGTTCTTTATACACCTGAACAAAGATGTTACACCGTTTCCAGTCGTCTCGAGATTCCTCAACTGAGCGGTGCCGTTGAGGTCTATATCCATTGCGCATACAACATATACGGGCTTCAGAAGAATTGTTTTTTGCATTTATTTGTTGAAAGTCCTGTCAAATACAAGCACTCACTCCTATTTTGTCTTTGGTTTATTATTTGTTTGATAATGATAATGATGATGATATGGGTTATAAAGATGATGAGATTTTAATAGTATTTTGAGAATAGAGAATAATAAATTTACTCATAACTATGAGTAAAACGTATTATATATATAGTTCAATATAAATTAAAATAAAAGATAAGAAGAACATGTGTCGAAAAATGCGAAATAAGCCTGATTTTTAATTCTGAAATTGAAAACGGCTGTACAGCCGAATTCGCCAGCATGTATACCATACATGTACGATTTGAATCGAAACTTAGTTTAACGGTTTATTTGAATTCCTGCAACGATATCTACTCCTACGACACACAAACACTAACTCCGATCCTAATACAAAGACGAATGCTTCGGTTATTGTAGGAAAATATGTACGTCACTATCGGCTCATGGCGCTAATTTGTCTTTGCTGCATTTTATGAAATTCGGCTTTAATGTATAATTTTTCTTGCTTATTTTGTGTTATTGTAACATATTTTATCAATATATTACAATAAAACACATATAAAAAATCGTATATACCCGCTTAAAAAAATATTTTATTATTTTTTCTTTACTTGCGCTTTTTAGATCCAGTGTTTATATTTATCATATAAAGCATTAAATGACAAACTTAAATACATGCCAAAATCTGTGAAAAGGTCCCTTGAAATGTTGTGGGAAGAAAGATAAATATCTTCTTGGTTGAGTATCGTGTACACAAGATTATCTCCCTCTGCGCTTTTTAATACCAATGATGTATTATGTATACGGTTGGCAAAGATGGCTGTTGTCGCTGACGGGAAGTTGTTTGGTGTTATAGTGAGAATCGGTCAATGTATTGGCCATTTTTCAGCTTTTCACATTGTTAATTGGTATATTGTGGTCAGTCATGCGTAAATATATTTCTTGTGCGTTTTATTTATTACACGGCCTTCATGACACGTGTTGCATAGTTTACATTTTTAACGAAATATAGTTCATACTTTTAACGAAATAAATTATTTATTTATTTATTGTTACAAATCATATGTGTATGGACTTGGACATATTATTGTCCTGGAAACGGTATTTGCTATTTGGTAATCAATTGATTGTTTGTCCAATCACTTAGTTATCAGGTCAAAGCTTAGAAAAAAACTGTCACCACTCTAAAGGCCACATGTACGACTCAATATTGATAAAACCTAGTCAGAATGATGATTTTTATAGCCAAAAGATGTGGTCTAGTAACACAGATTTAACAAGATAGAAAATGCTCTTTTTTTGTGGGACAATATGTTCAATACATGTTCATGAACCATTTTAGTGTTCGTGTGTATGAATATATATTTTTGCTTGAAATTAAAATGAAATATATTGTACCACAACACAATAAAAACGAGCATTTTGTATCTCGTTAAATCTATGTTACCGTACAACATCTAGCGTTGAAATTTTTGCATTTGATGTAATGAACAATGATTTTGTATGTTTTTTTACTTTATTTAACAAAATATTCGTAGATTTTGAGTATTTATGTTACTTTAAATGCAGATCCGTTTCATATGTTCACTTTCTTAAACTTCTTCATCTTCATGCTGTGCAAATGAAAAAGTTTTAACAGTCTGTTGTTCGTTGTGCGACGACAACATCATTTCATTTAATATGCTTTATTACATATGTACATGTCCGATTTAAAACGGTCATGGGTCATGTAAACCTGCTGCAGGCAACTTACATTACGCATGTAACTGTTTACAATAACTGTAGCTTTAAACCCTAGTATCACTACACATACAGCTACAATGTTTACAACATCACATAAGTCATGACTTTATATTACTCCATGCAGAAGCATGGTATCAATTAATGTATTAAGATATATATGTACATATGCTCCAGCATATGAAGATGCCGGGAGGCCTATAGATATTGGTGTGGCCGTTCCTCCGGCCGTAGGAGGTTAATCCAAAATGACGTCACACATCAATAATACTTCCTTCAAAGGTTTGATAATTGCATAGATGTTGCCTTTTAGCAATATCAATACAACCAAATCCCTTTACTTTTTTTACTTTAAAATCGACATATTTAGGATTTTGACTGATTCCGAAGACGTGTTGCGAAAGTATGACATATAGTTTAATAACAGCATGATGTTTGGTGTTTATATATATTTCCATATAAATGTAAAAGCCTCAAGTTATGCAGCCAATTGCATATGATGAATCCTTCAAATTTCATGCGTACACCGAATTCTTTAAGACAATGGACGTGGGTTATGAAAATTAAAGCAATTACTAATTTATATCTCATATCAGATTTACTCTTACTACATACTGTGCTGTTATAAAGCAAGCCATCATACATGTATGAACGTGCTTGTGATCAATAAGTGGTTTAGCTGTAGTCGATCGTAAACTCAAAGCCGACTAATACATAATTAAATTTCATACAACAGCGACCGCAACTGTTTATTTCAGCCAACGTGACACACAATTTCGCCGACTGCTTATGTTTTAGATTAAGCAATTAATCTAATATCGCTCTATCTTGAGCGTCAAGCAGCAGTTGCTGCAGTACGCATTTTGAACATATAACTGAGAGTGCACGTACCAACGTGCGGTTGCATGCAGTGTTTTGAATTGTAAACATGTGGTTGGCCCAGTAAAATTTGCACTTATCTATATATCGACGCCAATCTTATCTGCATTACCAGCAATTCAGTATTCGCATGAATTGGAGTTTCTTTGGATATTACATTGAGTACATCTGTGTAGCAATCCGTTATATCGTATTCGCGTTAGGCAGTACAGACATATTTCTGTCGTATATTTGTTACATTATGGTAGGAAACAAAGTGCAGATATGTACAAATAAGGTTATCGATGAGGGAGAGATTTTAGAATAGTATAGTTGACACAAGGCCGGGTATGTTTGTATTGGTCAAGCAAAAGTGTTTATACAGAAAAATCTCTCATCAAAAGGTTTGATAAAGCTTGTAAATATTTGGGTGGTCTGTTTATCCCGTTCCCAGGGCTTCATTGATTCAGTATCTTTAGTAATCTAGCCAACCAGCAATAAGCACTATAGAACACTGACCAATGGAATTCATAACTGAGTTTCACGGGGCAAATGTTGGAGGAAAATAATCAGTTAGCATTTAGCTCTAGAGGTGAACAGATGGAAAAAGACACAATCATGTAGCAATCACAACGTATTTGTATAATTGAAAATATTAGTTATGTCAGACATTAAATTGGACTAGAACTTGATATATGGTATTGTTGAATATTTAACCCACATTATGCAGAGAAATTAACATTAATAGAGAGGGACGGACTTGTCCCATGCGCGACACCGTCATCATGACAATATGCGCATGACGAGAAATCAAATGGTAGGCTACATACTAGTAATTTAAGAGAAATGAACATTGCTAGTAACTATGTGTCGTCCATGAACTATGAACGATTACGTGACATATTCTCTGGCCCGAGTTCACGGCTAAACATATGATAAATGCTTTTGCTGTGAACAAACCGTACCCGAATGTTTATTTTCCATTATACAAAATGCAATGGAAAAAATTACACTAAATACCGATATGCTAAAAAGGTCTTATGAAATGTGCGATAAGCGTAGCTCCAGACCCGCCTGGGCAATCGCGGATTCATGTCAGGAGCTACCTTGTCTGAAAATAAGACAACGAAACCTTGGTTTCACAAGAGACTTCACAATAATTTTTCAATTGATTTCAATGAGTAACACATTGAGTGTATGAGCACTTAGTTAACAAATGCAAACATGTTCATGGCTTAATTCTGTTCGTATAAAGCTAACGAAAGCAGAGTGAAACTCGTTTACCGAAAACGGGTTATGAGTGAAACTGTATCAGACCATATTGTTCGTTTTGGATCGATCGACCACTGATTTTACGATATTTTTTATTCAATCCACCTTCGTCTGTAGACATTCACATTTTGAGAGTTTCTTTGTATGTATTACAATTTCCCTGCGATCGTTCAAAAACGTGATGACAATGTCTCCATGCTAAATGTAGAAATACCGCTTTGAAAGAAAGCCTTTGATTGTATTTGAGTCATCGATCATTTGTGTATGCAACCGCATTAATGTGAGATGTATTTTGCTTTTTCTAACGATGTCAAGTTTTTTACTCGTTCTTTTGTTAATTTTCGCTGAATTAATCTGTCGACAAGGTCGGAAAGAAAACATATATCTTGGATAACATTTCAATATCATATCGTCATCTTTAATGATCAAATAGCAGTTTAACATGCATGCATCGGTATTGTCATATGATAATTTGCTTCACAAACAAACGATAAAACTCGAGATATGCAATGCCGTTTGTCGTATTGTAAATATTGTCAAGCGTCAATTTGAAAGGCAGTCTAATTTTAAAATGCTAATAATATGTTTGAATTGCACGATTTGTGTTCGTATTATATTTCGTAAACAGATTCTTATAATCCAGAACAGTCTGGTGGCGTTCTTTAATAGGTAACCTCGTACGAAACCTTGATGATGTAAAAGCACGCATACTTAAGTTGGGAACTATAAAATCGCACTGAAATAGTACAATGAAATAAACGTAAGTTTGGAAACACTGCAGACATAACTTGGTAAAAGTATTACAATGAGTTATTTGAAAAAAAAAGAACTTTGTTAATACTTGCATGTAAATATTAATTGTTAGAACAGGTTTATTGGTCATCTTTTACAGTTGGTTACAATTGTGTTTTTGTTTACTTGACCGTGCAGTTGTGTTTGCAGACTTTAGGCTAATTGTACCACTGAAAATGCAACGACGTTCTTTGAGGGGAATTTGGCAACAACTACAAGATGAAGGTTTGAACTGCTTATTTGAAATACAAGACAACACTGAAGGAAAGTTCTTTAATACGTGTTACCGTATTTTCATGAACATTTTAATATCAATAAAAAATGCATACACATCAATATAGAGAAACATTTCTTTAGATAACGAAATTAATGTATTGCCACGTGTCGATTAGCTATTTTATTAAATCACGACTTTTAACAACAACTTTCAGAACACATTTCAGTGAGTAAACATTGAATGTACGTCAGTATATTGTAACGGCTATGCAGCTCACACAAGTGAAACAGTAATCAACGTATCCATGTACATGTACGGTCGACAACATCGGACTCAACTGTCAACGTCATTAATTAAGGTAGCGCACCTCTAATGGGCACATATCCAAATATAATTTAATAAATTATTTTCCTAATCAGCATCATTTCACTGAACTACATGCAAATTTGTAGGTAGGCTTTCCATGCCTTTAAAAAAAATATACCGATTTTTTTTCAAAACCACCCTCACGCTCGGCTTTTGTCCAGTTTATTTTCACCCCTGGGGTATATAAAAGTTCCGTAATTCATTCAAATTTCCAAATATGGGCATGCAGTTGGTGTGAACAGATGCAGTAAATGTGTTTAAAGTTTAAACAAGATAAAATAAGTATTATTTTACAGACATTTAATTTTTACAAATTTTATTCTATGGAATAGCGCCATGAAATGTAAGTGATTTCAGCCAAGTAAAAATTGGGTCGGTTAAAAACAAAGTGTCATAAAATTCAAAATAGTATCATTTAAGTTATATTTTAAACTTAGTATTTATAGAAACACTATATACAGCAAAAATACCAAAAAATACACAGATTTACCGTTTACTTTTTGAAATAAAAATAAAAATGCAACATGCATCATTCGTATTTTCAGCATTGAATTAATCAATTTAGCCATAACGTTGTTTTAATTTTAAAATTGAAGGATGTGCATACAATTTTCAACATATTTTTTTAACAATAAACATAGCTTATGTGCTATATTAAATCAAATTACGTTAGAAAAGAAATAAAACGCGTCGCAAAAAGTATGCGATGTCGGCAGGAATCGAACCTGCGCGGGAAGATCCCAAAGGATTTCTAGTCCATCGCCTTAACCACTCGGCCACGACAACTTCATATCATTGTAACCTTAAATTAGATATCCATAAATAATCAGGTAAAAAGGCTCGCTCGATCTTTGAAGAAATCGCGAAATCGTATTTTTCAGATGATGATTGGTTCAAAGTCAATATTTATAGTGAAAATAATGTATTCTAAATGAATAAGTTAAACATATATTAAAATTCGAAGTTTGAAAAAAATATAATGCATCTCTCGGAAATAAGCGATCATTGAAGATCGGCAATGATCGTAAAATAAATCGCGGGAAATCATTAGAGGTGCGCTACCTTAAAGCGCTGAAGGTATTGCAGTTGTTCGCTCTTTGAAAAAGATGAAGCTTAGTTTTTAATAAATAGTACAGCCATATACAACTTTATTCAACTATATTGCAACTGAAAGAAAGGGAATCTTAATAGACATGAAACAACACAACCGTGTTTAATCAGGTGGGTCAATAATGTCTTATTAGAGTAAATAAAAAAGAAACCAATTAATATGAAACTATTTATTACACTTAACCTATTTATGGTTAAAGCTTTCATAAAGGAACGTGCGTTTATCAACAAAAAATAGGCCTGAATTGCACGTTGTTAAAACCAATTAATTTAAAAAAGAGAAGAAAATGTCTCTGACAATAAACATAAAATATGATAGCAACATATTATTTGTGACGATAATTAAACTCGCACATTTGTATGGCCGTACTGCTATTATTTCATTTCATTCTTAACGTTTACTTCTTTTACCAATGCTTCCTTACTGCCAATGAAATGTCCTTAATGTAATTGAGTAACACGTTTCGAGAGAAATGAGCTGAGACATTAATGCAACTCTCTAATGTGATCATTGAAAATATTGTTATAATACAAGCGTTTTTTATACCTGATGGAACAAATAAAAAGGAAGCAAAGAGACTCCACTTTATGCATATTCATATTTAAAAAGATTAAATCAATCTTAATTCTTTATAGTAAATGCAACTTTTCCATTTTGCTTAACACATAAACTATGTGTGACAATTAACATAAATACTGCTCTCAAAGAAAATACTAACTAGTAAGTAAAAAAAATGAAACGCAAGAATTGTAATGTATTTCTTACATAATAAAGTACATTTGCTATACATGACTATGTAATCCTTATGCAATCATGTGATTTATTTGGACTATAAAGTCAGTCAGTTAAAAACAAATATTATATGTCCAACATTTATTAGGCTCGTTATTCATAAAAATACTGTTTGTTTTTCCAAAGTTTAGTTATCAAAATTATTGATTAAAATGCTTAGAAAATATCAATAATTTTGTGCTACATCTACAATACTTTTAAAGCTCAAGACTTAAGCAATTTATATTGTTTGATGAAGAAGGAAAATCATAATGGACAAGTACTTTCTTAAAATCCTCCTGAGACTTAAATCCTCCTCTAAATGTGACTTCTTTAGTGTTAAAAAAATTTATATATATATTTCACCTAGTTATCTACTTTTTTATCCTACATGACCCAGTTCCGAACTAAGGCAAGATATCATTGGGAAAAATGTTCCGATTAATTTTCATAAAGAAACATGTGGTCAATAAATGGGGCCTCTAGAGGTTTAACAATGTGGATTTTGACGCACGACAGAAAAAAGACGACCTAACGCAGAACAGGAAGATGATCTAACGCAGAACAGGAAGACGATCTATCGCAGAACAGGACTTGCATCTTTCGAAATGTATGCCTCATATGAACGCACAATAACAGACACTTGGCGTATTTTGAAACATTTTGCGTTCTTGACGCAGAAAAAAAATCACTGATAGGGACATATTGTTCTCAACATTACAGTTTATGATTTATAATTGCCGGATTGTTAAAAATTCTACAAGGTTTGGAATAAGCGTCAACTTCTTTAATAGCATTTCCGTCCAGACAGCGCTGCCACTGAAAAGATGACACCATTTTTCGTTGAAGTTGCTTTTTGATTAAAAAAATAAATTCCGAGGTGTAAATAAGTACTTCAAAAAGTTTAAGTAAAAAAAATATGCAAAATAACCATCGTTAATAAATAAATAAAGATTTTAACATAACATTCATTATTCAAAACATAGGTCCTACATAAAAAGTACATAATTTATTGAAATACCTACTTCATTTCAATCTGATTAGCCTGTCTGGCAGCATGTGCTTATAACATTTTAAATATATATTTTAAAAGTTCTTCCCATGCATTTTTCCAAATTCTTTGAGTCGGGGTTACTCTGGACCGCCAAAGGGGTGTCGATTATTGCTGAAAAGATAATACATGAAATGTATGAATTTTTATATGGATAACTTCAATACAACAGATTCCGACATTGATCTAAAACACTATTTCTCATTAATGTTCAGAGCCTACTTCCCAAGCTGGATATCCTTTATACTGAATTGAACGATTTCGACATTCTTGCCTTCACTGAAACGTGGATTAATGATGATATTCCGAGTACAGAACTTCTGATGAACTCTTTCAAAGTTCCCGAACGCAAAGACCGTCAGGATAGACATGGGGGTGTAGCGGTTTATATCAAAGAAAACCTTTTTCATAGGCGGCGAGATGACTTAGAAATAATTGGTGTTGAATGTATTTGGATTGAAATTACTGTCTCGAACCGGCCTCTGCTGTTTGGAGCTTTTTAAAGACCCCCAAATACCACACCCCAACAACATTCTGCTCTCACAGACTCAATACATCTAGCTTTCGATACTGGTATCCAAGACATTATTATAACTGGCGATTTTAACCTGAATGCCAATGCCACGACATCAGTATCTAAGCTTAAGTCTATATGTGATCAGTTCTCACTTACACAAGTAATTTCTGAAAACACGCACTTTACAGAATCTTCTGCAAGCTTAATAGATCTAATATTAACATCAAACCCAAACATCATTCTTTCTAGTGGTGTTGCTGACCCATTTCTAAGTCAAACAACAAGATATCATTGTCCTATTTATTTTCTTTTAAAACTTCATAAAAATCGACAACGTACTTACTCAAGACACGTCTGGCTCTTTGACAAGGGCGATTTTTCTTAACTGCGTCATGATATTTCCAATTTTGATTGGGACTCATTACAAAACGAAAATATTGACATCTATGCAAAAAACATAAGTGACAACATAATTAAATTATCCAGTCAATGTATACCTAACAGAGATGTCCTCATTCGTAATAATTACCCACCTTGGCTAGACAATAATATACGGCGTTATATTCGGAAAAAAAAACGTGCTTATCGTAAAGCAAAAAATATTAACACACCATTTTTGTGGCAAAATTTTAGAACAATTAGAAACAAAACGACAGAATTTATAAAAAGCTCGAAAGGAAATTATTTTAACAAACTTACCGAAACATTAAAATCAAGCAGCAAAAGTTCCAAAAATTGGTGGGCAACATTGAAATTTTTTATTAAATCCTCGGGAAACTCCGAAAAACCACCAATCCAATATGGCAACAAAATAATTGATGATGCATTCGACAAAGCAAATATTTTAAACAATGTTTTTACATCCCAGTCAAATATTGACCACTGCCAAATACCAACATTACCGAGAGTCACAAACAGAACCCAATCAAGCCTCAGTCAACTTATTCTTGAACCATATGAAGTAGACCTAGTTCTAAAGGGATTGCCTCTAGGAAAAGCTTCTGGTCCTGATGGACTAAATAATCGATTGCTCCTTGAATTGTCCTTAGAATTGTCTAGTCCTTTGAGTACGCTCTTCAACTATTCCCTTCGCACGGGATCCTTCCCGTCAATTTGGTAAGACGCAAATGTTTGTCCAATTTTTAAATCCGGCGACCCGAGTCTTGTAAATAACAACCGTCCAATATCATTACTAAATACAATTGGAAAAGCCTTCGAAAAAATATTTTTCAAGCATACGTTCAATTACTTGCATGACTACAATATCCTAACGCCGTACCAAACGGGTATTTAACCTGGCGATTCCAAAACAAACCAATTAACGTATCTTTACAATATGTTTGCCAAAGCTGTTGATTCGGGGAAAGAGGTCAGAGTAGTATTTTGCGACTTATCAAAAGTGTGGCATGACGGCCTAATTTTTAAATTTAACGAAATTGGAATATCTAACATTATGCTTACTTGGTGTAAATCGTATCTTTCCAACCGTAGACAACGAGTTGTCGTACCAGGTTCATGTTCTCAGTGGAATGTCGTACCTGTCGGTGTCCCCCAGGGCTCTATACTAGGTCCCTTGTTATTCCTTATCTACATCAATGACATTGTTAATGACATTTGTGCAAACATTAGATTATTTGCTGATGATACCTCACTCTCAATCATTGTCGAAAATCCAACTCTTGCCGCAAACACTCTGAACGATTATCTACAAAAATATCCGTCTGGGCGTCTAAATGGCTTGTAAATTTCATTTCGAACAAAACAGAATCTTTACTTATATCTAGAAGCACACATGACCATGCTCACCCTACACTCATTATAAATAACACTCCAATTAAAGAAGTTTCTTCTCACAAACACTTGGGTGTAATTCTGACAGAAAATTTAAATTGGTCAACCCATATAAATTATATAAAAGAAAAGTGTTGGAAACGAATTAACGTAATGAGAAAACTTAAATTCAAACTCGATAGACAATCCCTTGAAACTAGATACATCTCGTTTATTTGTCCAATTCTCTAATACGGTGACATCCTATTCGACAATTGCACACAGGCCGAAATATATGAGCTCGAAAAAATTCAACACGAAGCAGCAAGAATTGCTACTGGCACAACACAACTAGTATCTATTGAAATGCTTCAATCAGAAATCGGTTGGAAATCTTTAGAATCTAGGCGAAATAAACACAAACTCATTATGATTTACAAAATGAAAAATTCGCATGTTCCTGATTACCTTGCTAACCTTGTCCCGCTTACAGTAGGTCAGTCTGCCCCGTACTCTTTAAGAAATAGAAGCGACATTCAAAACGTCAACTTCCGAACATCATTCTATAAGAACACATTTCTACCCTCAACCATCGCCAGTTTCATTTCCTTGCCAAGTCAAATTCAAAATGCACCATCTATTGCCGCATTTAAAAATATGTTGAATACTAACACTGAACCTACCAGTAGTCCAAAACATTTTTACCATGGGCCGCGAAATCTTCAAATTTTATATACACGTCTTCGCACCAATTGTAGTTCTCTTGCTGCCCATCTTTTTAGAAAAAAATAATGACTCGCCTAACTGCATTTCTTGTGACGAAATTGAAGACTGCAACCACTTTTTCTTTCATTGTGCTTAGTTCAGTATAGAACGAGCTCAGCTTATAAATAGTGTATCGCAGATATGTTCTCCATCACTATATGTTTTTTTTTGGTGATCCTTCGCTTTCTGTCGATGAAAATTGTATCATATTTGACCATGTTAAGTGCTTTATAAAATAAACGAACAGATTCTAGCCGCCATCCATTTTCTTCTCTCAGCCACTCTTCTTCTCCATAAATTTCTACATGACCTTTTACAACCTCGAAATCAATACTATTTTTCTGTTTATGTTTCCTCCCCCCCCCCTCAATTTCTATTTCTTTACCCTGTAAAATTGCTTGTGTTTCTTTCCATCAATGTTAGTGGACTTGTACATACGTTGCATTCTGTATTATGTTTTTTGGACTTGTAAGTTGCATTTTGCAGCTTTTATTGTCAATTTATTACGACGTCATGACATAATGTCATGCGTAAATATATTATTTATCGGGAGAGGGCTCCAATAAGGTTCGCCTTTCAGCCCAATCCTATGTCAATGTCATGTAACTTGTGAATATATTACTATGTCGTAATAAATAAGTTTAAACCAATACAACAGTTGTGGGATTGCACATCATTTTCTGAATAGTTATTGGGAATTTAGATACGATGTTTTTATTTGTTATATAGGAAAATAGTAACACTTAGTTATAAAATATATAGCATGTTGTTATTGATTCCCACGCAGTTACACTTTCTCCTTTCATTGTAACTTGTCATGTAAAATATGTCAGAAAATATTTTTTTCAAAGCCTACTTCACTCAAGTTCGAATGTTGAAATTATGTTATAGATGCCAAAATACTGCAGTGGCCAAGATATTCTCGCGAACCTTAAGGAATAATCATCCGCGTGTAAACACGGTATTTATTTATCGGATAAACTATTGAATTGACAATCATATATGAGTACTTCATTTCATTATTATTATTCGATGAAAATCCATAGATTTTAACTGTAGTCGCAACAAGAACAACACTATTCGTTGTTCTTATTTATTATTACGTCTGGTATTTCCGCGGTAAATATGTCAGACAGTACTAAAATTAAACCAAACATGAATAAATCAAAGATCTGACTTACAATAAAAAGCAACAATCAATTAAATTTATGTCATTTTAAATTATTTAACTAAGTCAAGAAACACAACTAAATAAATATCACATTTATTTTCAGGCACTGTCCATTTTTTTATTTCAACATGGATTTTAACTAGATTTGTGCTTCGAATTATATTTTCAATCCTTATAAGACAATTAATTACTAAGAATCGATTGATATTAACAGAGAGAGAGAGAGATGTTTTCTCTCAAATTTAATAAGTAGGTCACACAGGTCTGTTTGTGAACCAAAGCCAGGGGGCATAAACGATATACAGCGTGAATAGCCTACCCGCGAGAATACCGGGTTTGATTAGACTTTCCTGTTCCGAGCTTTGGTTCGATATCAAAACGAGGCAGCCCTCTCTTATTTACGTGATGAGTTTTTTCCCTATGATTCCTGGTTCACCTGGATACTGTAAATGTACCAGAAGTCTAACGGCTCCAGACTGTCCATTTCAGTCTTCAACTTTGAAAGGCATGTAAATGTGGAAACAAATGACGCAATTGCAGACTCATTCGACTAGCAATTAACCATATCTAATTCCTTTTGATTCGCCAATGCCTGGCTCAAAGTAAATAACAGGTATTTAAATTAACACATCTCCTTTTATTTTAAATTTTACTTCATGCCAAACTTAGTATGATATAAAAATCGATGTATATTTATTATTGTGTGTAAATACTTTTTGTAATACGAATCGTGTTGGCTTCTGTGACAGAGTAAAATCGTATTATGCAATCCTTATGCAATCGTATGCGAACGGCCTCATTTACATGTCATTGAGCCTGCCTTTTATTTATAAGCGCTTCTCTTCGATAAGATAACATTGTACGATGGTTATTAATTTTATCTCAATAAACTGCGGTTAGTATTATTCTAATATATAATTACCGTCTTTCACGCCAAAATGTAAATACACAGTTTCAAAAATGTTTTTCATTAATGATGATATTAATATGATATTAATGCTGTTTGAAAGCGATCTCATAACTATCTCGACCCAACCTTCAGAACTGTCACCTACATTTATGAAGGCTTATCAAATAGTTTCTGGACAATCCCTTATTGATATCTAACTGCTTTCAACACGTGAATAGTGTGTAAAAACGTCAACTTAAACAATATCTTTTGTATTTATCTTGTTTTTTACTGTCTAAAAGTAGGCTATGAATAATTGAATGCTTAACCGCGGTCGTTAAAACGATACAACGAGAAAAACACAATACGGTCAACTTTATTTCACTGGTAACTTGAAGTTAGCATATTAATCATAAAATGTATTCCAACTACTGTACAGAAGAACATGGCACCTCATATATAACAGACTCATTGCATTTTAATGCACTTTGTACATGTACATTCGTAAAGTTGGAAATTAATGTTATAAGTTCCATGATTCAAAAACAACACTCATCCTTTTCGAGATTTTATAGAATATTTTCATGTAAATAATTATTTTACTTTGCTTGTTGCACGAAACTAAATTGCACTCGATTCGTGTGAAACAAACTTGAACTGAGAAAGTTTAATGAACCGTTTGTACCAATTTGGTCGCTATTGGAAACAGTTAAATGAATTCCCTGCGTTTGTATTAAACTTTAAATGCGACAAAAACAATATACCGTGTCATCACTCAAATGCAAAGATTTGCGCGAATATCAGAACATTTGAATTCACGGAATTTTCACGATAATTAGTAAGACATATTTACTGCTTAGAAATGATTGCATTTTCTGCGATAAGTAATGTGTCATATGATGATACCGTAAGACAAGTAAGATTCGTCCATGGAATTCGGTTAACGAGCGCAACAGCGTATCAGATCGACTTGTTAATTTTCAGCACATCGATTACCCTCCTTCGTCCAAAAATTAATTAAGTGAAGAATATTACATCGATAGCGTTTATATATCGATTTTTTAACTAACCGCGAACTGACCTTGATACCTTGCAGCATGGAATGACATGCATTTAAAGTAGGGTCACGATTCTACTGCTGGAACGAAGGCTTGTTTAAAACTAAAAACTTAAACATGTTTAAAGGTCGATTTTGAAAACAAATTTAAGAATTTCGGTCAATAAGAATATCATGATAGGGAACAAAAAAACACATATAGGATATAAATTAGACAGAAGGCAATATGGTAGCAATAACTAAACATGAGAACATAGCCTTCAGCTACAAACGCTTTGCCGCTAACAGTCTGCCAACTAAAATAGTGCACTCACAACTGTATTTATGTCGAGATTGTAGTTTAAAACTGTTGTATCCCTTAAGTACCGTATTAAAGATGATTTTTGTCACGCTAAACACACAGTCAACATCGTTGTAAAATGCATTGCTGTATCCCTTATCATAAAAACCCAGGCATGATTGGAATTTTGTTTACCAATATACTTCACAAAATCAAAAGTCAATTTAATTACATGTTAATGTAAATGGGTTAGCTTTTTGTAAGATTGCACGTTTTCTATTTCGAACAGTTTTGGTATGTTAACAAAAAATAAAAACAACAGCTGTCACCATAGGATGACTTATGCCCCCTATAAACGCTTGATAGAAGTTATGAGCTTTTTTCGAAACCTAAACGCATATTTCGAAACCTAAACGCGGACCCTAAGTTCAAGGTCACAGGGGTCAAAATGTATGTGCGTATGGAAAGGCCTTGTCCATATACACTAGTGCTGCAGCAAATCCAAAATTTGAATCGGATCCGAATTCGAATCCAAAGGCCCGGATATCGAATATCGGTTCGAATCCTAATTTCAAAGTAAAAATACGCAAAATGAATTATAATTTATATTGCTATAACCAAAATTATGTTTTGAAACACCAGAACTTATATATTTCTTATGAAAAAAAGTAATTAACTTTTATTATTATTATAAACTGTATTACTCCAAACAGAGAACAATAATCGAGTTACAGTTTAAGAAGCCTCAAAAACCTTTTAAATAAACAAAAAATCTGCAATATGACTAGATTAAAGTTGCTTCACAAATCAAAAGTCTTTTCAAGTTACACGTGTCTTAAAGTACCTCAAAAATACTGAAAAAAATAAGTTCCTGTGTCTCAAAAAATCTCAAAAAAATTAACAAGTTTTTGAATTTCAAAAACACTTAGTTCTTATCATAACATAATACTTAATACATAATACTATAGGTTGGAGGTTGTTTCGGTTCTGTATACAAGGGGAACCTTACATACTTTGCAAATGGCATTTGCCTTGTCAAGTTCTGTTGAATTAGTATGCTGATAAAACCCAAAATGCTTCCACGCCGAGGATTTTAATTATTTAAGTGCATCTTGAATTTTCTTCTGCGCCATTTTGCACCATCGAAAACAAAAGTAGACTGTGTAGTACCATGTTTTTGTCGAAAAGTAGCGATAATCGTAACAAACTAAATGCCAGTCAGCCTTCCAAACAGAAAGAAACAATTTAACGAAATGTATTAGGGCGAAAGAAACAATTACCGCAAAAGAAAGGTTAAACTCAATTAAGATCCGGATTCGAAACCGATTTTACCAATCACGGTTAGATCCGCGAATCCTCCTTGGTATATCACGACCGGCGGATAACATTAGATAAACTGTCTGCACAAATAGAACTGTTCGTGGTTATGTTTCTTTAGAGTTGATAGGAATGTACTCACTATCAAGGAATGTATTTACTAACAACACGTTCGTGCCTTGATCTCTAAGCTATGTTATACAACTACAATATAAAAACAAGCAAGTTGTATGCATTCAAGGAGTTCAGATTGAAAACTGGGTATTTTCTTGAATCATTTAACCTAACGACTCAACTCGTGTATTTGTAATTGTAATAAATTTAATAAAAGATCGTTGGATTAATAAGTAAAAAAGATGACACGAACATTAAAGTGTTCTTAAATTGCCAATTACTGTAGTTAATTAAGTTACATTTTCGTACGACCTATGACCTACATATGAACAGATTAAACCTCTGATATTCAAGGTCGTTTGTTGAGTAATGTTTGCAAGGCGTCGTTTTGAAAGGCGGTTGAATTTTACTTAGCTATAATGTTTTGCTTTTATTTAAAATATTTTCTAGTTTAAAAAATATATAGTTTTTAAGTATTTTATTCTTTGTATAAACATCATGTGAAATAGCCGTCTAATGCTAATAATTGATGTCAAAATTGTATCAAAAGACTTATTGATCAAAATCGAGTTTAAAAAATAATATCATTCGTAGTTTAAGTACGAAAAAAGTCTATTTGAACTTTTTTCTTATCTTTTATCATTTATATAATATATTCTATTCTTGATGTTTTCTAAATAAATATTGATAACAAATTATTGCAAAAAAAACTTATTTATAATTTTTCTTAAAATTTAATTCCTGCATACGAAAGAGTTCTTATACTCATTTTACTGCACATTGAATCTTTTATCACTCGAAAATAATTTTTCACTCACAACTTCTGAACAAATTTCAATTATATTTTTAACTATTTCCAATGAAATTAATTTGTTTTGTAAGAAGCACTGCGTTATCACACCTCAACATCGTCCAACATAAATACGGGAATCAATTAATCGCGCGCTTTGCATTCTCTTACTCGAGCCGCTGTAAGGGGCCCGTCTGTAAAATTCCACATTGCGTGTCTGCGAAGAAATGTATGCGAAACTCCTTTAAGTGGTTAAATAATAAGAGAGGTATTGATATTTTATAGCTGATACTTTGTGTTCTCACGTTTATCGTGAATAATGATAGGAGTCGTTTTATTGAAAAAACCGTTATACAAGAAGAACCTTATTGATGATCAATACATTTATACAGGCACGAGGCTCAGTGAACGCGATCGTAAACATGAGACCGGTTGATGCATGTTAAATATCGTACAACTACGGGTGTATCTGCTTAATAATGGTGGTATGAAGCGTCGCTGCATGATCATGATGTAAAGAACAAGTATGTTCATGTAGTGTTTGCCCTACTTTAGGGTTCGTCGCACACTTGTTAAAATTTAAACTGGTGGTGAATGTAGAATTGTGTTGTGTATCTCGGAAGCACGCTGGTCCCGCAATTTATTGTTCGTAATGTAGACATCGATGCATGTTTTGTAGGTACTCTCATATTGGTAGTGGGTGAAGTATTGTTCATGAGCACTTTAAACAATGAGTATGAACATTTAAATTTACATTAACACAAAACGTTTCCGCGTCGAATAAATATTTGATATTCTGAGTGTCGTGTATCATTCAAATAAGATGTGTTTTGATGTTTTATTTGGTGTGTGTTTTTTGTGTGTGTTTTTTGTTTTGTTAAATTTGGAATTGCTTTGCGAGAGGATCAAGTTTTCCACACAATGGAAACATAATGGAATGTTAAATGCGACGACATGTAATTATTGGTTTAGTACAACAATATGTATTTAGTTCTTCTTTAACACGTGTACACCTTTGTTTCGTGAATGATTTACTGAAATACCTCAAAATGTGTGTCTTTAATTTCAGGACAAAGCCAAGATGTGAAATCCCACGCACATGAACAAACACTGATCCTCTTGTACATTGTACGCTTATTAGCATTTTCGTCGATCAGATAGAATTAAGTTGTTTTAGAGAATTAACGTACTGTTAAAGAACTGCATTTTTAATAATATATGACGTATTATATTTTGTCGCGTTCAGGGAAAACTGGCCATAATGCATGTGCGTACAGTGCCATCCCAGATTAGCCTGTGCAGTATTCAGGGACAGCACTTTCCGACTACTCTGGACTTTTGTATAGAAGAGACCCTCTTTAACGGGAAATTCCATAAAAGCGGAAAGTGCCTCCCCGATCAGACCGGGTGTAAAATGAACATTGAAATCAAACTAACACACGGCTGTAAATGATCAGTTGTAGGTCGAACATGCTTTGAAAACACGACAACAAACAGACGTATGAATCTGGAATTTCTCTTGTATTACAATTTAAAAATCAGTTTGCTAAGCGTATATAGTTTGGTTGTAGTTAGAGCCAAACTTTCGAATCGGTTGCATTAAGTACATGGGATTGTATCCCTTGGACTGTTGAATCGTCCTTCGTACACGTATTGAGTTGTATGGAATGGCCGTGTACAAATACTCCATGCGTCACATGAACTGTGATAATGAAGTATGATTAATGGCATACGCGAAGCGTTTATTCTCAATTAATACCGACCGTTCATGGTTCAGAAAATCCAAAAGTAAAACTAACCAATAAGCATTTTCGAGCGTAAACGTAAAAGGTCAAACACAACTACACATGTAGTTAATAGTATGCTATTCCATTGTAAGTGTGCTTTCAACACCCGCATGTAATCGACTTGTTTAACAAAACTGTCAATCGAGACGAGTTGTTCCGTGTTTCGTTTTATAATGCACGCATAGACACGAACAGCCTTTTATAGAGTATATTATATCCATTAGCGCGAGAAATTCATTGAAATATTCGTGTACCGGTAAACTAATCTCCGCTTTAGTCCGGACAACCTGGCGATGAAACCTAGTTTATGGGTGGGGCACAGACACAAATTTATCGCACAAAACAACGTGCTGTGGGGGGTTACGATGAAAAAACAACGTGTGTTCGAATATACTTAAGTAAAAGCTCATTAATCAGCCATTCATTAACATGCCAGATAATAAACTTGATAAGAGTTGATAGACGTCGACCGAATTAATGTGTTCTGGTCCTTGTTTTTTAATTCCTTCTCATTGACTGCAAACGATAATATCGACCTACTAAAGCATCGGTTGATTAACGTTTCGCATCATGAATGGTAGTGGTATATTCCGTTATATTCGATACTTTGTAGCAATTTTAGCGTATAAGGTGTAATAAGGTTATGTTTCATACTTTAAATAACACCAGCATGATATGAATACATAAATATCACATGCAATTGAATGTATACATATGATGATAATATATATTGCAACTTAAATGCATGTCATTAAAATGTTTATTGACATAAATATTTTGGTAAAATGTTCTTATTTTTTTTATTTCACAACACATCAACAGTTAACTTGTTTGTTTTCAGATCATCAAAAAATTGACTTCATGGATCAGACAACTGGAGCCGTATCTTGCTAAAATGTCCTTAGTAATTGTATTTCGATTAATTATAATCCATTAAAGAATTAACAGGTCTCCCGTTGCACATATGCTTCGTTTTATAGCATTTTAACTATGCAAGCACGTATAAAGCATATTGTGATTGTACATGAACGTTGTTTTGACAAAATGTTTTACTGTAAATATACATGTACCATTATGTCCGACATTATTGTCCTTTGTGTAAGGTACGAGCCGTGTACCAAGCTATTTTCCGCTAAGGCGATTGGAAACTAAGCAATCAATATCTTATGAGTTATTTCATTCATGGACATGTACAATTCCTATAACAACGGCGATAAATCGACTACGCGACAAAAAATGCAAGACAGCACATGTTTACCGTTGGTACGCAGATTCAAGATACCAGCTGATTGTGACGGTTACTACAAGGCGCTTAAGTGCAAATTATACGATATCGTATGTATGTTTTGCTTACACTTTTGTTTTAATATGTGACAATTTGTCTAAACTCCGCTGAGATAAAGCAATTGCGATATCGGTTATCTGTCATCAAATATGTATCAGTCTCTCTTCAATTGACGAACAACTACGTAACGGCGGAGATTGTGCGTAAAACCACATATTGATCACGAATTATTTACAACATTGATAATGGCCTCCCATAAAACAAAGTAGTGATGTTGATCGCGAGAAGAAATATTTCCAGCTATAAAATATCCATCACTTTGTATTGATCACCCAAGTTGACTCTCCTAAAGCATCCGCGTATATTTGTTAGAACAATACAATTCGTTGGTGATTTTGCAAAGTTTCTCCAGTAACATTTGTGTAAGAATGTGCAACATGCGCTATAAATTGACGAAAATTTTATATATATATATATATATATATATATATATATATATATATATATATATATTAAAATAACATTACTACTCAAAATCAACGAAAATTTCGTACAATATTTCGTAAAATAAAGCTTAACAATTAAAAATCATTGTTCCTTATGGCAATTGCCGAAATTTCAACACCAGATGTGTTCTGGTAAAATAGATGTTTGTGGATACAAAATGCTCGTTTTTATTATGGTTTTATCATGGTACCATTTTAGTGTTCGTGTGTCGTATGAATAGATATATTCGCAGGAAATTAGCATGGAATTTATTGTGGTCACAAATAAATAAACGAGCATTTTGTATCTACAAAAATCCATGTAATCATACCACATCTAGCGTTGAAATTGTGTCTATTACTATAAGGAACACTGATTGTTTAGGTGTTAACTTTATTTTACGAAATACTTTACGAAATTTTCGTTGATTTTGAGCGTTATAGAGACTATTATGCAAATTCACATTAGTTATTTTTATTTAATATATATTCAATCCAATAGATGCGTCATTCCCACTTTCGCAACAAGGCTATGATCGAAATGCACAAAAAATAACAGTATACTTAGATTCGTATAAAAAAGATTATTATGGATGGTGTGCACACGTGCTTTAGGTAGAATTAACGTAAGCTTTAAACTGTGTTTATATATATGCAGAACGAGTTGGGCAATGAACCAGGGCCGCTGTGATGAGATGTACCTCCTGCTCAACAGACTGAATATATCCGGGTTAATATGACTCAATATTAGACCTTAAACATGCGACATTTGTTATAAAATCGTAATAGATCTACATATATGACTTAAATTACATATTGATCAGTACCTTTTCACCTTAACATCCCTCTCACTAAACGGGTTAGATTTCTAATCATACACTGCTTTCATGGAGCAAAAGAAACACATAAGAAAATATTTTTATGTAGGGCACTTTGTTATGGTATATATATTTTTATTCTCAAAAAGAGAGAAAAAAAGAATCTTAATTATAAACGTGTTTTTGAGAAGAATAACAAGTTTGTATCATTTTTTGCTATTGTTACGCAGGTATGTTTTTTACGATGAGCTGTATATGCTTCAGTCATAAACAAACTTTATGTTTCTGTTTCTGTATTGCTAAAATAAATTATTTATCTTAGACCCGTGAACATGTATTTGCGTCATCGGACTAGTGCGTCATACACATTTAAAATCATCTCTGTAAATGAGTGCGTCTTGATATAGATATAGATAAACCTCCGCTGAGTTAGTAAACATTATATTTGTATGCACCTTTACTACGGATATAAAGACTTTTTGTTATACGAATATTGTTATTATTTTGTAAAGAGCTAAAGTATGGTGAATCCCTATGTATTTAACTTTCTAAAAGTGTTCGATGATTAAATAAATGCTAAACCGCAGTCGTTAAAAATTACGAGATTAGACACAATACGGTGAACTTTTGTCTGGTAATTTTGAATTTAGCATATAAATAATACAATTCAACTCAACTAATGTTGAGGAAAGCAGAGCAGTACAGTGCACGCCATTTCATTGCAACATGTATGCAAATTCAAAAAGTTGGAAATGAAAGTTCTATCATTCAAACGCAAATCTCGCTCTTTTTTATTACAATATTTTTTCTGAAAATCATTTTTTCACTTGGTATGTTGCATAAAACAAAATGTCAATCGTATCGTGCGAAACAAACATGAAGTAGACATGAACCATTATCGCAAATTTAGTTGCTTTTTGAAAAGGTTAAATCTATTTCCTGCGGTAGCATGAACATTTTAAAGCGACATGAACCAATATACCGTGTTCTAACTCAAACGCAAAGATTTGCATGAATAACAGCACGAGCGCATTTGAGAATTTTTTACCAAAAACTACTTAGAACGATTTACGGCTTAGAAATGATTTCAATTCCTCGACAAATCGTGTCATATAATGATAACGATGACAGGCAAGATTCATCCACGGAATATGGGTTTACGAACATTACAGTGTATCAGACCGCACTTTTCATTTTCTTCAGATCGATTACAGTGTTTACAATAATAATATATCCACCCACGTATGTTTAATAAAAACATGCGTTCACATTACTTCTGTGCATGTTAAAGTTCATGATGACAATGTATCGATGATAAATGTCGAAATACCGCTTGAAAGAATTCATCTGAGTGTATTTGCGTTTTCGATCAATGATGTTCCTGCAACAATATTCGTAAGCATGTCAGAGTTGTGTCTAATATATGTAAGTGTTTGCGTTTGTCAACTGATTCACATTTTGTATTCAGTTAAATAGATAATAAGCGCGGAATATATACGTACATACGTTCGCAAAAAAAACTTAAATGACAATCTATATTTACATTGTTATATCAACTAATCTTTAAAAAAAAAATCAGTTTAACATAAATGTAGTGGTATATTCATATTAGACGCGATAAAACTTAGATATTCATGTGATTTCATGTGTAATTTTGGCAAAGCGGCGTTTTAAAAGGCGATCTTATTTGCATCGTTATTGTTATGTTTGCTTTATCAGTATTTTAGTTTTATTTTTTAAATTATGAAACATCGAAACTAATAAGTAGCATCATGTTAAACTGAATGTAAACTTAAATGGAAATTATACTCGTCTGAATGAAATGAAACTATTAAATACGCATACGTTTGGGAACAAAGATTCAGTTCTATTTTGTTTAATTTATTTTGTTTGGTAATAAACATTAATAACATTTTTTCTTCAATTTAATGCACATAAAAATACATCTGCATATTCACTTTTCAATGTAAGTGATCGAATACTCTGATATCCATAACATGCCCCTCGAAATGTCAATTTACTTTTATCCCTAGTGGATAAGAATGTGAGTAATTGTTTTTATGTTATGTAATAGATCTAATTAATACACTTATATAATATATTTGTGCATAATATATTTTAATATCATAAGTTAAATGGCCAAAATGCAAATTGTTCGATAGCCAATTGCCCACAGTTACGTCTGAAAGTTAAATTTGGCGCCAAATTTACTCCGTACAAAGTTCGTGGGCTATGTATTTCTAGTATAATTTAAGCATAATTATTACACATGGCATACGTAAGATAATTTTGCTTACTGTTCATTTATTTTCCATAAATGTTCACGGCTTATTAGGTGACCGCAACTAAGTCACATAAATACTTTGTGAAAATTGAAAATGCGATTTTTTTCCTCACTTCCTTTTATTGTGTCTACCCACCACTGTCATGTATTATGCTAGATAGTATGTACTATTCTTATAACTGTATAATCATTTTCTTTTCACATGACCTTTTGTTGTGTTTATTATTACATGGGTAAGACTTACGTTGTACTATGTACAAGTCGTAATAAGTCTGTTCTGTTCTATTCGGTTCTTAATGGTTAGCGACTGATTTAAAATTCACCAACACATATACTAACGAATTTAAGCACATCATACCGAAATGGTTACTCACGGATTAACCGTTATGAATCAAATCACATCACACCAGAATGATTCCTACTAATTAACAATTCAACAGCACAGTTACCAACCAAATCAGATTACACCGGAAATGGTAAGTTACTGATTTACCTCTATCGGCAGAGTTACCAACCAAATAACATGACGTCAGAATGGTTGTCTACTTATTCATATTTTAGTAACAAATTAACTAACCAAACCACATCACATCAGAATGGCTGCATACTTATTAACATTTAACAAGCACATGCAGTTACCAACCAAATTACGACTCACCATATTGTTACCAACCAAACCACAAAGCACAAAAATCTTCTAATAAACAATTTATCTGCCGAGTTTTTCAAAGAATGGACAACAAATTCACATCAAGCATTAATAGCAAATTAATACCTGCAAATCCCACAATAACGTATGGACCATGCTCTGTGAAAAAGGGGTTTAATACATATGCGTAAAGTGTCGTTCCAGATTAGCCTGTGCAATCCGCACATGCTAATCAGGGACGACACTTTCCGCTTTTATGATATTTTTCCTTTCAAGAAAGTCTCTTCTTAGCAAATATCAAGTTTAGGCGGAAGGTGTCGTCCCTGACTAGCCTCTGCGGACTGCAGAGGCTAATCTAGGACGACACTGTGCGCACATGCATTAAACCACCTTTTCACAGAGCCCGGCTCGTATAAAATACCCTCATGTGGGTTACTAATTATTATTTATAATTTGTTATTGTTCATTTTCAATGTATGATGACAAATCAGGTAAATAGGTTTTCAAAATACGTCATTTTACATCAGAAAGCAAGAACGAAATATCTATGATGGTAGCTGCAATTAGATCAATACACAATAAATCATTCTGATCGTAACAAAATTGAATTAGACCAGTCTTAATGGTTTCTCACAAAACAAACAATTGAATTTTTCTAACTTTTCAGCGGTTGAAAAGAGGAAAAATGTTCCTCAAATGCATTTAACATCCAATATGTGTTCTGCTTAGGTTTTTAATTTTCTATAAAGCCGTATAGTTTATAAACATATCAGTGCATGTACAATCATCCTGTGAATCAACCGTCAAATTCTAATTTATGAAAAAAAATTAAAGGATGTAGATACAAATCAAATAAAAAATAATAACATACATAGGTCAGTACGTAAAAGGCCTACGGGGACATTTTTTCTTAGCTTTTATCAGTTACATTATATAATCTGTTTTCGAGATTTTTCAAATAAAAGTATATTGAAATTATAAAAATATTTCTCAATTATTGCACAAAGAGTCATTTATAACATTTCTTCGTTTCAATCTATTTTATGCGAAAAAGCTCTCAGTAGCACTTTACTGCACATTAAAATATGCAGGGATGTTGCGATGCAAAATATTTGTCATTTACAAAGAACACTTTCGTATTCTCACCTCATTATAATCTCACATAAATACGGGATTACATGAATCGCTCACGTGCGCTGTTTAATTCGAGCTGCTGCAATGGGGCCCGCCCACCAGTTGTACTTCGCCTTGCATTTCTACAACGAATTAAGCAAATTCCACGTGGAGGGTTTACTATTAATGAGAGAATGATTGATATTTTATAGCTGATACTATTTCTTCACACGTTCACCAGAATACTGTAGAGGTCGTTTTTATAGAAAAAGCCATTATACAAGAAAAACCTTATTGATGATCAATATCAATTGACGCACGAAGCTCGCTTAGCTCGATCGTAAACTTGAGACCGGCAGATACATGTTTACTATCGCTGTTTGATAATGGCGGAGATATGATAACTTGTCGCTGCCTGATCATACTGTCAAGTACAAGTACATACATTAAAGCTACGCTGTGGGTAAACGGGGCTTAATGCATTCGCGTAGAGTGTCGTCCCAGATTAGCCTTAGCAGTCCACAAAGTCTGATCAGGAACGAAACCTTCCGCTTTCATGTTGTTGTACTTTCGTTTACAGGAAGTCTCTTGTTGACGAAAATCCAGTAGAGGCGGAAAGTGTCGTCCCTGATTAGCATGCGCGGACATCATAGGCTAATATGGGACGACACTTTACGCACATGCATGAAGCCTCGTTTTCCCAGAGTGCTTCCAGTTTTTTTTCGTCCCGCTTGAGCGTTCATCGCAAACATGTTTGAATCAAAAACCACAAGTGAATGTGTAAAACTGGTGTTTTTCTTGAAAGCAATTTGATCGCGCACTAGAACGTGTATTTCTACTGAAATGTAAGCATCGGTGCATGTTTCGTATATGTTATCATAATTTTTGTACGTGTTATGATATTGTCGATCACATTAAAATACGAGTATGAACAAAATAAATTACAAAAATCGTTTCCTGGTTGAATAAATACTGTAATGGGCATTTTAAGAGTCAAACGTCATATGCCTAAAGTGTCATCCAAGATACGCTTGTGCGGATAGCATAGGCTTTTATGGGACGACATTTACGCAGATGCATAAAGCCCAGTTTTCCCATTATGAGACTTGTATTCACGAGTTAGTAAATAGACATTGAAATTAAATTTAGACACGGCCGTACATTTCCAGTTGAAGGTAGAAAAGGGTTTGAATTTACGACATCAAACGGACAGGTTGAATGTGGAATTTCTCCCATGTAATTTTATTTCTATTTAAAATCAGTTTGCGAAATGAATATCGCTCGGTTGTAGTAGGAGCCAAAGTCGGTTGCATTAAGTACAATTGGATTGTATCCCTTGGACTGTTGAATCGTCCTTCTTACACGTATTGAGTTTCCTG
This sequence comes from Dreissena polymorpha, assembly GCF_020536995.1. Taxonomy (NCBI): domain Eukaryota; kingdom Metazoa; phylum Mollusca; class Bivalvia; order Myida; family Dreissenidae; genus Dreissena; species Dreissena polymorpha. The sequence goes on from NC_068356.1 coordinate 34,044,001, forward strand.
GAATGGCCGTTAAAAATACATAATGCACTACATGCACTGATAAAGTATGATCAAGATAATACGCAAAACTTTAATTTAATTTCGTCGGTTCAGTGTTCAGAAAATAAAACAATACAGCTGGCCGATGAGAACGTTTGGGCGTTAACGTAAAACGTCGAACACTACCACATCTGTCCTTTGCAAATGTGTTGTAAGTTTGCTAACAACATCCCGGACGTGCAAGACCAAGTAGATTATGTTTACAAACAAGGCCATCGACACGAGAATTTTCGTTATATGATTTAAGCATAAATATGAACAGTATTTCTAATAAGTGCAAAAATCTATTGTGTGAAACAGTGATTGAACCGTAAGATTAAAGTCATCTCCGTTGTCGTCTGGACTATTCTCGCCCAGACACTAATTGGATGGGTATTGAACAGAAGAAGATTAACCAAATAGAAACAATATGTGATTTTAGGCGATGTAAATATACGTGTGTATATAAATCTTAGTAAACGCTCATTAATCGGCCATTTAAATACATACAAGACATAAAATGAGTTTGATAGACGTTAATTTGGTCTGATCCCTTTTTTATCGAGTGTCCCAACTGAAGCACCGCTCCATTCAATACCTTAAATGATAGTGGTAAGCATCCATTATATTTGATATTTGAAGTAGTTTTCGCGTTAATGGAAAATTAAGATGATTAATCATAGTTCTAAATAACATTAAAATGATATTAAAACATAAATAGCATGTACCTTTGAATGTACACATACATAATTATGAAGATAATATTTATTGCATCTTAAAAGCAAGTCATCAAAATGTTGTGTGACATAATTATTTTTGTATAATCTTCTCAATTATGATTGTAAATAATAATGAATAATAATTATAATAATAATTATAATAATAATACTACTACTGAAAATAATAATTATTATTTTTATTTTAAAACGCATTATTTTCTTGCAATGTTTATTTTATATCAACAAAAATTACTTCATTGGTCAAACGCCATAAACCGTCTCTTGCTGAAATATTCTTAGTAATTGTACGTCAAATAAATAATTATCGATTAAAGAATAAACGATCGCCCGTGGCACATATGCTTCGTTTTTTAGCTTTTTTTTAAATATTTGCTTGCATGAGGCTTGTGATTTGTTGATGCACGATGTTTTGTCATAATGCCTTACTGCAAAAAAAACATCGCTGAGATATTATTATCTCATAAGAGTTATTTCAATCCGACATTGTTAAATTCATTTAATGTCAAAATAACAACGATAATCAATTTACGCGACAAAATTACGAGACAACACATGGTAACCTTTGTTGCACATGTTTTAAATGTGTACTGATTGCGACGCAAAAACGATAGTATATTATGTGTGTTTTGCTAACACATTGTTCTGATATAGGACGAACATGTTTCTAACCTCCGCTGAGATAAAGCAATTGCGGCATCGTTTATATGTTATCAAATTTGTATAAGTCTCTCTTAAGTTGACGATCTACTACGGCGGAGATTGTGCGTGAAACCACATATTGATCACGAATTATTTACAACATTGATAATGGCCTCCTATAAAACAGAGTATTGATGGTGATCGTGAGAAGAAATATTCTCAGCTATAAAATATCCATCACTTTGTATTGATCACCCAAGTTGTCTTGCCTTAAGCATTCGCGAACATTTTGTTGAAGTTGCACACGACAGGATTGTCCTCGCGGTGTTTCGCCTGTAACAATTTGTTTTAATGTGCAATATGCGTCAGATATTTACGAATGTTGTATTATAGATGATTCAAATCTAATAAGTAGTTTTCGTATATATCCAATAAGTACATCTGCCCCGCTGTCAAAACATGGCAATTAATGGAACTTTATGCAAAACTAACTGTAGACTGTGAGTCGCATCGCTTTCTTATTATTATGGATGTTGTGCACACGTGTTTAAAGTTTAATTAATGTATTCATATTAAATACCGGGAGGTGTAAATGCACTTTAAATGTAACAAACTTGCTCGGGCACTGTGATCGTAAGTACTTAACATAATGTATACTGAAATTTCATTTTCTTAACTTGAATACTTCTGTGTATTATGTTTTTATCAAACTTGCCGCAATACGATATGAGTACGTGAACAGTTAACAGAAGTAATTATAGAATTGCGTGTATTTGTTGATCAGCATTGGTTTGAGATAACATGTGGATGTGCGTTAAGCGTATTCACTCATTCCTTGATATACTGGTGTACTATGATATTTTATGTTTAATGAGTATACCACATGCATAATGTTTTCTGTTTCTTCGACCTCTAAGACATGTTTTTTCTTTAGCAATATCAATTAACTTTAATGGCATGCCTATAAATACTTATTCAAATATCCATGTATGTGAATATAAGTTTAATCTGTTTATAATGGCAATATTAACTGTGTTGATCTCTGACAAAGTGTAAGATATCGTACTATATATACATGCTTTTTGTAAACTGTTGCCAGATTATTTGTTTAGCTCATCCTGTATTTGGAGGAAAACAGTTTTAGAAATAAGTATGCATTTTTATGCACTGGTAATAGATTTAGTACTTTTTCATAATTATGCACAGTTTTTCAATACGAATGTTCCATTTACGCATTACTTGTTTTACCCGCGTGATCAGATCATTCCCTCTACAGCAGTCTTCACGATATCTATTTTGCCATTTTTCAAAGTCGTTTGAGAGTTTGCATTGTTTTGCATTTGTCACGTCAAATATGCTATTCGTGTTTTGCAAAACAATATGTAGTGAAACTCCGGAATGCTAGACTGTGATGCAACTATCGCCGATTGTGACATTCTTAGAAGCGTACATATACGTGAGGTGTCGAAATGTGAAAGAAAAAGGTATAATATAGGTTCAATTGTTGTTGCTTTTTCGTAGAAATATTACACACCGCTTTAAAACATGTTATACTTAAAGTGATACATTTTGAACTCTGGTCTCAGTACGATGCCCATGACGCATTGACTATAAACACATTTCCAACTCAAAATTAAAAAAGGCCATGAAAGCACAATACAGGGCTGAAAATTGTATGTCCCTAAGCCCCATGAAGGAAATGACCCCAAACAAAATCTCAGTATAATTATGTATGACACTAAATATTGACAAATCAAAATGTGTTTTCTCTTCAAACCGTAATTAATAACAGTGTAAAACAATAGAAATGATTTATGGAAAAATACGAATGATTTATGTAAAAATACGAATGATTTATGGAATTATGTGTACTAGTTGTAACAAGAATAGTGTTTACTAAAACAAATTTTTATTGCTTATAAGTGCCATTATGACACAATATTAATGCCAGGACAATGTAATAACACAAACATATCAATTCTATTTTTCAAAACAAAACACGGATGTTTCCTAAACAAAACACGGATGTTTCCTTTAACATTTGTTCGCGGCATCTAACAATAAGCTTATCAGATGTCACACGATTTATTTACGATTGCATATTGCTCCTTGAACTCCAATATTAATAATATTGTGTATGGTTATGTTATATTTACGTCAATATAACACAACCAGCGTTTCTACATGATGAACAATAAAGGACTGATCACATTACCGATGTTGCATGCATGGTAGATAATCGAAACATATTTATTCTTAGCGATAATTGCTTCAATTCAATCTCGGCGTGTATGTCATTACAAGTTTGTTATAAATTGACAATATAATTAGTCGACGACCATTGTTTTTCATACTTTAATATCTAACTGGTGACAGATGTATGTTTTGTTTAATATGTATCAGCCCGTCGCGCATTACCGATCGACTTTGGCGGAGCTTTTGCGTTAAATCACATATTGATCACCAGCTTGTAGCTTTATTTGTTTTGCATAGACAAAATGAGTAACATCAGCAACTCACAATCAATATACGAGTATATACACGCACCCGTGTATACGAACGCGTAAATAACATTTTAAATGATCCTGAACGCACAGTTTGCATGCTGGATGCAATTCTACATTTGGTATATAAGTCCGCTAGCAAATTCGGAACTGTCGTCGTGGATGTATTTGCCCCAGCACCTGTACGACAAAACTTCCAAATCAGTGTATTTTAAATCTTTGGGTGGGATCTTACTTTACTGTTCAAGATTACCAACAAATGTAAACCTTAAAGTTGTTTTGTAATTAAGAATTAGTTGTAAGTACAATGTAAACTTGGAGTAACAATTAATTTAATCAGTAAAACATACGTTATCTTTTATAACAGTGTCTTCATATAACTCTTTAAGCAGCGAATTTGAGACTTGAAACATCATAATACAATGGGATTCATCTTCAATATCTCGAACGTGACGTTTGGTGCGGAAGGCTGATTTCTTTTTAGATTTTTCTTTTAGATGGTTAGTTCTACCTGTTTCTATTGCTTATACGTGGGTCGCTATATAAGTAAGTAAGTAAGTAAATAAGTAAGTAAGTTGTTTATTATCGTGACATATGCAATATAACAAAACATCAAATTAATATATATACAAATATGCTTTGCACCCGACCCGATGGGCCTATAAATCACCAAAACAGAATAGTAAGTAAGAATATTTCAACATATGTACAATAGCACCACATACACTGGTGCATATGAATAATATATAACGAATATGAATATGAAAGAAAGATTGTGTACAGGAATTAATGTCGATGGTATACTCATTACGGACTATGCATAGATAGCAGTTCGTCGTTTTAAATATGCTTTTACAATAAATTTAGCCAATTTTCGCGGACATAAAGACATATGTTTACCAATAGAATTGTGGTTCGTCGGCTCAGGTAATATATCTGCCAAGTGTATGTGCCGTAAATCATTGTACGTATCACATTCAAACAAAAGGTGTACTTCATCTTCGATACTATCAGCGTGTCACAATCTACAAGGCCTTTGTTCTAAAGGTTCTCCTACAAATCGACCAGTTTCAACTCGTAATGGCAGTATACCCATTCTTAATTGGCACAACATTGATCGTTTATTCTTTTTTAAGTTATGTATTCCTCTGTCTTGAATGTGCTCTTAAAAAGTCGGTAAGTCCTTAATTTAGGATCATGATGAATATCCTGGCTCCATTTATTGGCATAATAAAGATGAGTCTGATCTTTTGCTTGTGAGAGATTTACCACTGTTTTATTTTCGAAATTGTTTGCAAGACCGATCGTACTGAGTACCATTTTCAAGTCTTTTGTCCAGTTATTATTCTCCGTGTGACTATTATAGTCAGCAATAAACACTTTCTTGGTGATTCTGTGATCGTCCATTTGTACGAGCTTGTTCCAGTACCGTAGCATGGAAAGCCAGCGTCGGTATACACTTGGAATCCATCCTGTGTCTCCGATCATTCCGAGATTTGGCGTGAAACGGTGAACGCCGAGAAAATACCGCATGGCTCTGTGTTGGACGTTGTCAATTGGTTGATACTGTTGATATCCCCATACTGAAGAGCAGTAATCCATTATCGGTATGACACACGAGCTGTATAGTTTATCAAACGTTTTGAAACCCAAGTCCTTTAGATGATGCACTTTATTAATAATTCCACCTAATGCGCGTCCAGCTGCTTTACCTAAGGTGTCACAGTTATGGGTATTGTCATTTTTCTCGTGGAACAGTATACCAAGGTATCTGTATTTGTCGACTGTTTCAATAATTGTGTCTCCTATTTTGAAGGTAAACGTAGTTCTTTGTGTCCTACCTTGACGAAAATGCATGCATTTGGATTTGTTGCTGTTTATTAACACTCTCCAACGCTCAATTATGCACTGTGTCAAGCATAGTTTGAAGTTTTTCTTCCGAGTCACTCATCAGCACTATATCATCTGCATACATCAGAATTGACAGTTGAAGTTCTTCAACCTTCATACCAATGTCAAGGTCATTTACCTCTTTCACAAGGTCGTTCGCGAAAATTGCAAACAAGGTCGGCGACAGGTTGCAGCCTTGTTTTACGCCAGTTGCACAATCAAACCAGTCGGTAAGTTTATTGTTGATGCCTATAGTTGATACGGTGCTTGAGTATATATTCTTTAAAGAGTTGTATAGCTTTCCGTCGATTTTATTTAAAAGAAGTTTATAAAGTAACATATCCCGATCTATGTAATCAAAACAACGGCGGAGATCTATATAGGCTGTGAACACGTGTTTATTGTTCTTTATTATGCTGTTCAAGGTAAACACATGATCCTCACATGACCGTTTTTTTACGGAAGCCGTTTTTCTCATCAGCATGCATGTCATTTTGTTCAAGGTATGATGTCAGTCTCATGTTCATAAACGACGTATACAGTTTGCTAACACACGATAGCAAGCTTATTCAACGATAGTTCATTGGGATTCGAGGGTCTGTAGTAGAGTCTTTAAAGATAGGGCATATAATAGCTTTCCGCCACACGCTCGGTATAATACTTGTATAAAAAATTAATTGAAATAGATGTTGAAGGGCCTGGTGAATGAGTGGGTTTTTCATCACATCGTACGGTATTTCGTCAAATCCCACCGCCGATCCGGATTTTGCTTTTTTAACGATAACGGTTATTTCCTCAAGCGTAATATTGGAGTTCAATACAGGGTTTGGCTCGTATAAAGGATCCTCCATATTATTTTCAATTAGCAGTTTATGTGCTTTTGCACGGTCATACACAATTTCATCGAAATCAGAAGTGTCATCACAGATATACAAAGTATGAAAGTCCCTTTTCCACTTTTCAAATACTAAGTTTTCGTCTCGCACAGTTGACCCACTCTCATTTACAATTGCAATAGGAATCGTCTTTGAATTCCGCAGTCCTAACTTTTTTATTTTCCGCAAAAAAGTATCACCGTTCTAACGGTCCTTGCTGAGGGTGGTCTCTTTCGTAGGGCTGTAATCATTATAGCCCGTCGCATATTCCGTTATCAAAGCAGAGTGATCAGGGAGCCGTGACCCATCGCAATTGAAATAAATCAACCACTAATTGCACAGTCAGCACTTTAAATGTTTTGCAAGAGTCATTTATATCATGTGGAACACAAATATAATCAACCACCGCCTTTCCTTTCCTGGAAATCGATGTGAAATTATCAAGTTCGGTATTAAGTCTTCCATTTAAACAACAAAATTTAGCTTCATTCAAAAAGTCAATAAATTCATGACCATGCTAGTTAATAGACTTATCAATAATGGTGCGTGTGGGTATCATATCACATTCATACAAAATATCTGAAAAGTTTAAAATTCTAGCATTAAAATCAGCGGCAATGAACATAGCATCACAATTACTGAGACTATATATTTCTGTGAGTAAATGAGCATAGAAAGATTGAGCATCACGGCCTCTGTTTGAGTTTTCTGGAGGCAAATAATACGTAAATACAATACAATCCGAACCTGTAATTTTGTGACAGAATTTTACACATAGAATACCATCAAAAGACTTATCAACAATATGGATATCATAAAAGTCGCACAGTTTTTGATTTTACAATTAAGCCAACTCCACCGAAGCCTTTGGAGCATTCATGTGGATATATACCACGACGTTATTATACGTTCGTACGAATCTGTTTATGTAAAGTAAATACCTACTTGTTATCTCATAGTCTCCCAAGATGGTGCTGGACGATTTGATACCACAGGGCAGTTCAAAAATGTTCAGACCGTGTCCAACCTTGTCGAACACCCATGTTTAGTATAAGTATTTTAGGGTCGCAATAACGAAAGCATCCGAATGGTAATGAAATACTGGTTTTAATATCTAGATTTATTAATATTATTTGTAAACATATGTATGGCTTTAAGATTTTATTCAGCAAGAGATTCAGTGTTAGTGAAAAGGAACACGTGTAATAAAATACTGTTCCTAAATAATTTAAGTGAACTTTATCTAAATGTTCACCTTTTAATATCCACTTTCAATTTTAAAAAGACTGTCCGTCTCTTCTAAACACCCTGACCTTACTTTTTCTGATATTAACTGCAAGCTCCCCAAGATCGCACCATTAACATCAATTGTTAATTTTGATGAATGTCAATTGCAGACTTGTCGAATATTACCATATCATCAGCAAAACATAAACAGAAGAGCCATCACACGACAGTCCAGAAAAGATGTCTTTTAATCAGCCGTAAATCACACGAGCATCAGATGTATAACCGCAATTTCAACTCCAAAATATTCTCGCTGAAGAAAATGACATTAATTGTTGCAAACAGAAAACGGCTTTTTGCTTATCGTCAAAAATATGTATAACTATATTATTGAACATTACCTTGCGCAGCGGACCGAGAATACGATTCACCGTTATAATGCTTGAGTGAATACTAAATTTATATCATGCTCAATGATGCTAACCAACTCATAAGCTTGCCAATTGCTAGCGATGTAAAATGCATCGACGTCAATATAAGGATGTAAGGTTGTGCGACAAGCATTTACAAGAGAGCAACTTCAGGGAAACACACGGCTAGTGTTGTTACAAACTAGTTTACTCGCAATTGTAGGTTGAAACATGTATGCTATATTAAATATGTATCAGCTTGTCTCAAGTTTACGATTGACTACGACAGACCTTGAGCGTGGAACCAAATATTGACCACCGCGCTGTGCCTGCATTAATAATTCTTCTCATAACACATAACGCACACGATTGTCATGGTGATCATTAGGATAAATACTATCAGTTAAACAATACATATACTTTTGTCATTGATTGCTTTGAGCATTATCGTACACGTTGTTGCAGTCACACAAGTCGGGATAATCCTCGTGGGCCTTCTCTGGTAACATATAGTGGGCAACATGCGACAGAACTTCCAGATTAGTCCATATATATGCATTTATGACGAACAACATTAACTATATACTTAAGTTGAAAAAAGATATTCTTGAAACAATAGACATTGTGCACACGTGGTAAAATTGAACTTTGCTAAAATGTGTTTAAACTTTTGATTACGACAGGTTGTGATATTCTGCAAACCTATAAGTTTAGATGCACAAGTTTTATGATTAATCATCGGAATTACACCGCCGAAGGTGTGCCAATAAGGGCAAATTGCACATATTTGCCATGTATTAAAGCGGGTATATACGATTTTTATATGTGCTAAATTGTAAAATATTGATACAAATATGTTATAATAACACACAATTTGCAAGAAAAATGATACATTTAAGACGAATTTCATAAAATACAGCAAATACAAATTAGCGCCCCGAGCCGATTGTGACGAAGATAATTCGTAATTATTTTCCTACAATAACCGATGCATTCGTCTTTTTTGTAAGTGTTCATGTGTCGTATGAATCGATATCGCTGCAGGAATTTCAAATGAACCGTTAAACTTAATTTAGATTCACATCGTACATGCATGATATACATGCTGGCGAATTCGGCTGTACAGCCTTTTTCGATTTGAGAATTAAATATCTGGCTTATTTAGCATTTTTCGACACATGTTCTTCTTAACTTTTATTTTAGTTTATATTGAAATATATGTATAATCAGTTTTTTACACATTTTATATTTATTACTAAATATTTGACAAGATCGTATATACCCGCTTTAACATATACAAACCATCCAACCTGACCACGCAAAGTTCACATATTCGACGCAATTGTGTTCAATTTTTAATGAACATACAGGCTTTAATCAAACGATGATGCACGAGTATAGTTCAATTGTATCCTTCATGAATAATCAATATAATATCTTTTTGGTGTATATCTGCAAAAATTATTGCTCAATAAGACATATAACATACAGTTTATTATACTAAAAATTGTCCATATACGATTATGCTGATACATTTTGCCGAAAATGTCAAATAATAATTTTGATTTATACCTCAGTAGCGCTAATACTATAGTAGACAATTGTAATAAAAGTGAGATCGTTTCTGTCTGATCTTTGACGATTTAAGACAATCATCCTGATAAGCATCTATTTGAAGTAGTATATCAATATTATCAAACACATGCAATTATATAAGTGTACATTCTTAATAATGTGTTTGTTGTTCGTGTAAATATACTTAGATACAGAGCGTATCTTATATTAAACATTCGTGCACATATACGTGTCCTAAAACTGGTTTTTAATCCCATTTGTATACGTTGAACATTCCGTAGCGATTAAGCCAGTGCCATTTTCTTTGTTTAAATACAATTAATAGTGTGTTTGATCCTGAATAATACAGGCGATGGGCCATTTAAAATACATAAAAGAATAGCGGATTATAGAAATAACTTCTGTTCTTAAGATGTTTTCCGAGTATTTTTATGCCCTCGGTTGCAGTCGCTAAGTCCGTCCTTCCGTAAGTTCGTTATTCCGTCATTCCGTCAGTTCGTCCGACATTTCGTTTTTCGGGATTTTTTGAGCAACGCTTTCAGATATTGAACTGATTTGTGGTATGTTAGTATACCTACATGACCAACAGATGAAGTGTCAGTTTTGTTTCGTTAATTGAGTTTTTGCGAAGTGATGGGCTTTGAACTTCGATTTTTTCAGTTTTCCGGAGGTTTTTACTTAACGCTTTTAGATATGTGGCCAGTTTTGGTATGTGAGTCAACCTACATGACTTACAAACGAAGAGAGAGTTTCGTTCCGGTAGATTGGTATTTGGCAAAGGGGCCTTGGACTTCGAAAACATCCGTTGTTAGGATGTTTTTTACATAATGCTTTCTTATATTTAGCTGATTTTTGGTGTGCGAGTAAACTTACATCACCAACAGATGAAGTGTGAGTTTCGTTTTGGTACATTGATCTTTAGCGAAGTTATAACCTTGTTCTTCGAAATTTTCTGTTATCCGGATTTTTTTAATTATTACAAACTTTTAAATTAAAGTAGCATTACTACTCAAAATCAACGAACATTTCGTACAATTGTTCGTAAAATAAACTTAACCAATTAAAAATCAGTGTTCCTTATGGCAATTGCCGAAATTTCAACGCCTGATGTGGTCTGGTGAAATAGATGTTTGTAGATACAAAATGCTCGTTTTTATTATTGTTTTGCATATCTATTCATACGACACATGAACACTGTTCGTGTGTCGTATGAATAGATATATTCGCGGGAATTAATTGTGGCCACAAATAAATAAAAACGAGCATTTTGTATCTACAAAAATCTATGTAATCACACCACATCTAGCGTTGAAATTTTGGCTATTGCTATAAGGAACACTGATTGTTAAGGTGTTTACTTTATTTTACGAAATACTTAACGAAATTTTCGTTGATTTTGAGCGTAATAGAGACTTTAATAATTTCACCAGCCATTTTGCATATTTGTTATAACTGGTTTTAGAATAATACAATGATAATTTTTTCCACGTGAGCCGAAAACAAAAAACATGTGGTGTATAAATTATTAGTATTTTAACGAAAAAGTACGTATATATTAAGCTCGTAAAACCATTCGGTACTTCGTTTGTACAGTTATAAAGTATTCTAATACTATTACTATATTCATGTCTGGCAGGAAATTCATACTTGCGCTTATTTCATTTTATTGTAGTAAAATTCGCAATTTGAACATGCCCGCACATTAAACACCGAGGCTTGCATGAGGCCTGTCTGACCTGGGTTAAAATAATATGTTGTTTGGTATTAAATGATGGTGAAATCAGCAAAATAAAAAACAGCATGATCAAATTAGATCGCCTTCTTGAACGACTTTTGCCTCGAATATGTAAAGTAGTATTATAATAGTAGAGAAAGGTTTATATAAGTAAACGTTTTCATCGTCTGTAATATGTTTAAATACGCTACTAAAGGAAAGTAGATATAGTGGTTTAACTTGTGTGCTACATGCATATTAATACTATATATATTATAACCATCTCATCAATTAACTAATGGTTTTTGCGTAGTTATATGTGAGTGGACCAATAATGTTATTACGGCAGGAGATAACTTCATAGTTTTCAATGGCAATCAAATGGAGATCTTAATAAAGGTCAAACCATGACGGTGGGTCCCTGAATCGAGATCAATCTTATCGATGTCCATATACATGTATTATATTTCCCTCTCATATATTTAATCTACGTGATGTCCGTACTATTCAGGTTTACATAGGACAAAGTCATAAGACAGAACTGCCCTCCTGATGAGGATAAGGCAGAGGTAAGTCATAACTGATGGAGTAGACTGAATTGTTATGACGGCGAGCTTGTGACCGTTCAGCGAATTTTTCTTTGACGAATTATCCATGACCACAGTGCCCGATGGTGATGCACATAAGTGGATATAGAATAATGCAATCAATCAAATGTTACAAGTGTGAATCAATAGTAGCATAAATGAAACATTGTTATTATGTTGTAATCTATAGCGGGCAATAGTGTGTAATGCCTTTCTATCAATTTATAGAGAAATGTCATAATATGTTACGCAATTACATTGCTAGCAATGTAGATTACATTTAAGTGTAAATATTACGATGATAACAAGTTTTGTTTCACCACCATTATGTAAGCAAAAGAAAACATTACTACATAGAACACTGTCGATGTTGCATGCACGTACACTATATGTTCAAAACATGGGTACTTAACTCTACCATTATGTAAGCAAGAGAAAACATTACTACATAGAACACTGCCGATGTTGCATGCACCTACATTTTATGTTCAAAACATGGGTACTTAACTCTTTGCAGTTCTACGATGTTAATTATTATCAACGGTCTTGATTTTACGAAAATACTAGCCTATACAATGATAAGTTTGCAGTGTTACTCAAAACAGACTTCCACCAGTTCTTCGTGTGTCTATTAAAACTGTTCAGGAGAGTCTGCATTGCTTTATGTAATTAGGAATTTGCAACAATTACGTCTAACATGACTCTTGACATTGAAACGATAATTGAGAAATCGATTCTCAAGTTGTTTATTTATCTAGTTGATTAATGTGTGCATTTAAATATTAGGTAAAGTTCTTCTTGGTAAAGACATAAATCATGAACAAAAAAATACCAGAGTCAGAATATACTACCATACTTTATTCATGAAATAAACCATAAAAAAATCGTTTACAATATGTTTAGCAATGTGCTCACAAAATCTCCAAACAACTTATACACCAATACATTCAAAGATGATTTCTAATCGCAGACTAAATAATTGAAAAGAAAATGCAACGTTACACTAAATGTGTATTCTCTCCCAGCAACAACACAGAAGAAGAAAATTATGAAAACGGTATGTATATATGGCGGCAAGTTAAGACAATTTTGTTTTCATTTTAAGTATTAAAAAAACATTAAAATAAAAAAAGTAAAAACAACACACATTGGAAATGACGTGTATGATGTAGTAAGTTAGTAGAATACACACATGGATGCCTTTGGACGGGAGATAATAGAACAAAATGACAGTTTCAATAAACAGTTTAATTCGCCACTATGGAACTTACCTTAGTGTTACCGGAGATGGTTTATTTGTCATATTTATTTATTTGTATTTCTGACAAATGACCGATTCATACGTTTCCCTGAGAATAATAATGTCTCTGATCACTGATAAGATTTACCAGAGCACTTGTGTGCATACTTTTATAAGTATTCTTATATAAGTATAAATCGAATACCACCTACTAATGTCGTTACCAATCCTGGAACAAGATACGTAAATGTTATAGGGAGTGTTAACACGAACAAAGCCAGATTTGTAAGTTCAAAAATTACGACATAGTGCACTGAACATAACATGAGCAAATATTGTATTCCGTATCAGGGTTCTAAATGTAAATTTATAGACAAGCATCAACATAACATCAACAATGATTGCGGCAATTAACTTTATGTTTGTGCAATTAAATTCAAAACATCGCAACCTATTGTGTGCGATGTATTAAATATTTATTGTACGCTATTCCACTGGTACTATTACATCCCTACAGGTGAAGAAACGAGGGCAACAAGAACGTGTATTATCAGGATGCGTACGGCCCCTGTTTGAACATATACAGATAAAATACAATATATAAACCAAAGATAAACATCCCGTTTTTCAGAGGATTACCTTTACGTGTTTCCAATGAAATGTAAACAAACTATCGTACACCGACTCAAGTGCATGTGAATTTTGCCAATACATTTAACAACCCGAAACGTTAGCAGACTGCGCGCTTTTTCTGGTGCTTTTTCTAACATATACGCTAAAAAGTAGTTCATCGAACTACATATGGTCAGATAGTATAAGCATTAGCGAAATGCGCGTAAATTTTAAATAGTATTCTAATTTAAATTTTGCTATTTCCATAGTTTAAATAATATATATATATCAAGTAAATTATTCCATGTTAAATGTATATTTTGACTTAAAGTACAGATTTGGCTCATAGTCGGTATTTTTTTATTTTCTTAATTTAGGGACAACATACGTTGTCAAATACCTTATGTAACATTATAGTTTTCATCAAAATGATCTTGAAAAATTAAAAAGTGTGGATACTTTGAAGTTGTTAACAGTAATAACAACTGTTAGCTGTTACTTACAAGAATTGAAAACAAATAAAACGTGTAATGTAGTATATTTTAATTGAAGAATTTTTTTCGTCTCTTCCTTATTTACAGCATTTCTTTAACATTTGGTGTGATAACAAAATAAAATAAAATTAGGGTGTTCTTAAAAAATTAAAAACGTTAAGATCTCTGAGACAATTATCGACATTTCGCGTCCGTTTTACTAAAATTATGAGAAGTCAATCATATGATGACACATTTATTAAGTGAAGTATATATGCATATTAGGCATTATATTATGTCAGCTACATTATCCCAACAGATACATTTGTCGTCATATGCATGTAAACACTTAAGTTTAAACAACATTTTCATACAATAAATACCAGTTGTGCAACATTTGACCGCATATGAATTCAAACGTGGTGCTGCTAAAGGGCCAAACGTTAACATACATTTTAACCATTTGAAAATGTGCATCTCCATGGTATGGATATATTTGAAAGTAGCCATGTGAATAAAATAAAAACATGTTTCAACTTTTTTATGCTTGACTAAATTTATATTTGGATAAAACTACATTGACAAACATATTAATATAGAGATAAGAATACATTTACAAAACATATTGATAAAGAGATACGACTGCATTTACAAACATATTGATATAGGGATAAGACTACATTTACAAACATATTGATATAGAGATAAGACTACATTCACAAACATATTGATATAGGGATAAGACTACATTTACAAACATATTGATATAGGGATAAGACTACATTTATAATCATATTGATGTAGAGATAAGACTACATTTACAAACATATTGATATAGGGACAAAACTACGTTTACAAACATATTGATATAGGGATAAGACTACATTTACAAACATATTGATATAGGGATAAGACTACATTTACAAAATATTGATATAGGGATAAGACTACATTTAAAACGACTACATTTACTTACATATTAAGCAGCATGTGAAATTGCAAACCGTCATAATTTGGTTCAAAGTTGTTGCACACTACCATAGTTATGGCCCAATTTAGCAGATACAAAAAAAATAACAAATTGTTTTATTAAGTCGTTCGTATATGACCAAGTATTAAACGGACAGTGATATTACGATGATAACAAGTTTAAGTCCGCCAACAGCCTATTTACAGCCTATGTTCATGGGACATTACCCGACTAGCGTTGTTCCATTCATCTTGAACAAAGCGATGGTTATTTGACACTCAAACTGGACGATATATCATATATCGTCTCTAGTTTCCGATTGACTACGGCGGAGTTTTTGCCTAAACCCAAATATTGATAACCAATTATTTCCTACATTTGGTAAAAGTGTAACGTGTCGTCGACCGAGCGTCGGTCTTCATAGTATGGTTCAGACGTGTCTTTAAAAATACCATTAAATATAAGATTATTTTCCTTCAGCTACCTTGCTTTATGATTCACTACTAAATACATAATTGGTTTGAAACAGTAAATCAATAATAATCACAATGCTATATATACCTGACCTCGAGAACTTCTATATTAAAACCTATGCCTTCGGGTCTGCTTCTATGTTCATATAGACCTCAAACTATTTTATTAAATACACGACTCCGGGTAAAAACCTCGGGTCACGTTGAAATGACTCCGGGTCTGTATCGACTTCGTACCCTAGGTATGGAACCTTATGTGTGTATGAATGTACGGGATTTATAAATCATTACCTATTAGCGACCAGAGCTGCTAAGGGGTAGGAATCTAACTTCAAGGCTCTACCAACGTTTGAAGTGGATAGCCAGTCTCTATGTGCTCAATGTCTCTAATATTTTGTAAATAATATACTTTAAATGCTTATTTTACGATGTTAAATCGACGAAGTCGGGAGCAGAACTGCCTGTTAAGAGAGAAAACGTGCGCTTTTATACTGTCTTCTCATGCGGTGTTACTCGGACATTTCCATAGTCATCCTGTAGACATTTACGTAATAGTGGTTTGACTTAATTATGCAACAAAATAATAAGGTCCGATCTTTATCAACGCAATGAACATGTATTGTACAAAGGGATATGTTTTTGTTTTTGCATGGAGTTATCCTTATTTCGTATAATTTGCTATATTTGTTTAAACTATGTTGCCTTTTTGTGACATGTATGATGTGATGTTTTTTTTTTGTTTTGTTTTGTTTTGTTCTATGGTGTTAAAGCTGCTGATCAGTTCCCTTCAAATCTGATTTGAGGTGATAAGTTCTTTATACTTATTTTAAGTGCCGCACTTTTATGTTCTTTTTTCTATGTCAGTTTTTTACCCTTTCTCCCTTTAAGGCAGTTTTTAGACCCCGTTAGAGTCAAGACCAGCAGCTTTCACACCACTTTTTAATAAACTAATTTATTACTCCATTTTAGGCTTCAATTGACTTGAGGTTATGCCATTACCATCTGGGAGCTTTGTCCGAACCATAGAAGGCGATGATCTCCCCTCTCTAATCTTAGGATTAAAGAGCGAGTGGAGGTGCTGTTGGTTGACTCCTTCGGCCTTTGCGGGATTGGACGCGACTTCTCTGTGTCGGACTCCTCCCAGATATGGCATCAGATTTTTTAGTATAATCTTTTATGTATGTTTCTCACTGTGATTCTACAATGTGATTCATAAGCTAACTTATAAATTGCATTTCCATGTAATTTCTTAACTTTGTGTTCCTATGCTTATTTGTTTTATTGCTATGATTGTGTTTGTTAATTAAGTCGGTCAAAAGCTATTCATAGCTCATGTTTTATAACGTTTGTATATCATAGCGACAATAAATACATATTGATTTGATTTGATTTGAAAACAACACACAACGATACTTTTCTATGTATATTTTCAATAATGAATAAAACCTGGGCCATGCTTACCGGGAATCTAAGGACGCTAATAATATATAAACTAAAAGGAACAATATACCCAAAGAAAAATGAACGTGAGTAAAAATAGTGTTAGAGTAAAAATAGCCACAAAAGCTTCCTACGATACGATACACACAATATTTTGCATGATCTTGATTAGAAATATTCTCAACTTAACAAATCATAAATTACCGTTAAATTGCTTACCGGCTGGGTATTTTCTTAAATATTCACATTCATTTTGTTGTAAAAACTTCCGGCGGAACCCCCTTGTAGTACGGAGCGTTAGTCAACCTGCGTCATCAATCAACGTTTCTGCGATAAAACATGAATATGTGAAGTCATCACAAATTTATTGAATGATACTAAATATGCAAACAGAGATTCATTTATGCACAACAAAAACAACTTAATGAAATATTTAATAAACCTAAAAGTGTAACTACATAGCTTAAACAATAACAAAATATTCATAAGTGTTATTCTTCATTATTGTGTACATTTGTACAAATATATGTTAGTATGGTGTGAATATGTAGATTTTAAAAATATCTTGGTCTAAGACAAAATTATGCAAATACATATTACAAAAGCGTCAAAGGAGACATTTGTCTGAAGGCACGGCAGATTATCGGTATTGTTTCTACTTAGACTTCGTGGACTGCGGTAATGATGGGTATAAATTAGCGAGGACTACATGGAAGACATCAGTAGCCTTGTTTGTCACCAAACTGTAAGTGTGGACTGGGTAAATACACTTCTATGTATGTCCTGGAAAATATACAAATACTTAATAAAGGCATGCAAGCTATAAAAAAATAACACAACATAAAATGACGTGATAAAATACAAAAAAAATAAACATACAAGAAACATAATCAATGACGATAAGTTAGATTCATCAGCTTAAAGAATGTGAACCAAAATACATTTGTTTTAACCAGTTACGTGCATGTTCTGTAATAAACAAGTATACGATATTTATTCAACGTTTTTTTTTGTTTTTTAGAATAGTGTGCTGTAATATTGCATGTGAATTTCGTTGCCTCACCAATGCGTCTAAGCATGTGCAAATAAGATTAAAACAGACGAGAAAATACTAATATAATTGTAACTATTTCACGCCAATTCTGAATGAAAATAATGATGACAATTGAGCAATACACGGCTACTAGACCGTTCTTCCCCTAAACCTGCACTTGGATTTTAAATTGTCTGGTTATTTCTTCCAACCGTATCGTTTAGAACCTAACGAATATATTACTGCTATACTGGAAACTTGCGGTGACACAGAAGTGACTTGTGCTTGCTTTATATATTTTCTTTACATCGGTTAAGAAACGTGTTCCAATGAATTCCTAAATAGTTCATACGAACTCATAAGTCATTGAAAACGATAATCATGTCTTGTTTGTACGAGTAAGCAAGTGTTGGCAACGAGTTACTAGTTGTGGTAACGACATAGAGTATTCTTGGAAACGACTAAGTAACACTTAAGAATCAGATATCATTTATGGTAAAACATAATCAACGAATCCCAATACATATACACAGTTCGTAAAGCATTTTAAAGCGCGTGTCTTCCGTGCATGAGCCATTTAGAAACATTCGAGAATAAAGGTGTATTTTAATTGGTAGATTATGTCGTTAGCTATGTCCGTGACTGAACAATTCGTTACCACGAGTCCCACTGATATATTAAGGTATAATAATAATGCTTATCGTGATCATCGTGAACAAATAGAGCAGAATATATTATAGCCTTTATGAAATAATGGTTCTCTCCGTAGCGACATCTATAAGCGGTTGTCGGCTCTTTCGGCCCCAAGCTCTTTCGGCCCCGGTTTTTTCAGGCTCATTCGGCCCCAATTTCAGGCTCATTCGGCCCAGGTACCAGGCCTTTTCGGCCCCATTTTTTATTTGAATTAATAGTTGCAAATATGTTGGTCGAAACTCGTTGTTAATTATAGTAATATATTATCTTTATTGAGGATTAATGCATTTGAAAAAATATTCTTTGTCTTTTGCTTCAGGTATATCGTCGTTGCAATGAGAAGAATAGATACAAGAATATGAGACGGCTTTGTAGTTCAGTCAATCTAGCTCAAAAATAGGCTTAACCTCAAACAAATTGCAACAGAAAGTATGATGACTGATTTTGATACTTCAACCCTCACTCTTAAACATATCAAAAGTCTAGAAGAATCTAAGGAGGGGAAAAAAAATCAGTTGTAGTTATTGTCTGTACGGGAGAAAATTACCAAAAATATACTCCATCACATAGTTGATGATTGTGCTTGGTCTGTTTTTTCTTTTTCAAATCTGCAATTGTAGGCGTCCTATGTTTTGAATTAATAAACTAAACAATAATTATGCATTTTTAAGTTTATTAAGCAAACTTAAAATTGTCAAATTATTAGTTATTGACCAAACAATAGTTAAAAAGTGGGTGGGGTATTTCAGTATCTACAAATTAGGCAATGCCCGGTGAACGTTAACAGAAATGACTTTTTTCATTAAATAAGTTTTATTTTTCGAAATGAATCTATATGGTGTTGACAAGTAATCGTATGCTTTTACTATATTTTGCTTATTATGCCCCCCCCCCCTTCGAAGAAAAGGGGGTATATTGTTTTGCACATGTCGGTCGGTCTGTTGGTCCGTCTGTCGGTTCGTCCACCAAATGGTTTCCGGATGATAACTCAAGAACGCTTAATTTATAACAATACTTTGATTGTCTGCTTTAAGTCATTATTGTCTTCAAAGACGTATAAGATAAAGCGAGTGACAAAAATAAAAATGTACTTAAAACAAGACTTTGTAATTTAAGATCATTCGTTTTAAAGTTTACCTTATTTGGGGTGGATAGAAATGAGATACCCAATTACCCAAAATAAAACCTCAGTCTGTTTAATTTACAAGTCAGTGCAGTTTATGCAGTGTAACTTGGAATATTGTTACATTCCTGGATGTATTATCCGTTTGAAAGGTATCATACTATTTTATAGTGTACAACTCTAAATATTACCCGTAATGACCAAAAATAATACAAGAACACATGCACATAATACATTATTTAATAATTCAAATTTAACATATTTTGCTGTTTTTAAAAAAAAATCATGGCAACAGATAATTTAATTATGCAATATGTTATATTTTCTACACTGGATCAGGTTAACTTATGTATTTAAAGTTTAATAAAAAAAAAAAAAATTTAGGAGAAAAAATGAAGTCTGGGGGAAAATTTACCTGCTGAGGGAAAAAAGAAATCCGATGGGAAAGGGCCGTTTTTCGGCGGGTCCCAAAGAAGGAAAAGAGCCCTGGCTACAAACTGTATATACATGTCCGTTATGAAACTGTTCATTAGCATTTGCAGCAATTGCTTCAAACTTCTGAGTAAGAAAAACAGAAGCACGCACTATTCAAAATATCAATTACCGGTAGATACTTTGAAGCATAGTGATAGAACAACTGAACACTTAGTCCTAATTGCAAAGGGCAAAGAACCGACCTTTGACGGGCTGCCTGCACGATAGCTTGTCCTATTGAACATACTTTTATATAACAATCCTTTGCGCTAAATAAATCTTGTAAAAATTGCACAATTCCTTGTGGCATAAACTTTGTCTGTGTATTCATACCAACAGATTAAGTCACATCTGGATTTGGATAAACAAAATAGTTTTGTCTGTATAAGCAGTCTTTAAATTATTACTGAAAAGCTTTGCTGCTGCTTTCAAAATGTTTTTTTATGTCCCCCACTATAGTAGTGGGGGACATATTGTTTTTGCCCTGTCTGTCTGTTGGTCTGTTGGTCTGTCTGTTTGCGCCAACTTTAACATTTTGCAATAACTTTTGCTATATTGAAGATAGCAACTTCATATTTGGCATGGATGTGTATCTCATGAAGCTGCACATTTTGAGTGGTGAAAGGTCAAGGTCAAGGTCATCCTTCAAGGTCAGAGGTCAAATATATGTGGCAAAAATCGCTCATTTTATGAATACTTTTGCTATATTGAAGATAGCAACTTGATATTTGGCATGCATGTGTATCTCATGAAGCTGCACATTTTGAGTGGTGAAAGTTCAAGGTCAAGGTCAGAGGTCAATTATTTGTGGCCAAAATCGCTCATTTTATTAATACTTTTGCAATATTGAAGATAGCAACTTGATATTTGGCATGCATGTGCATCTCATGGAGCTGCACATTTTGAGTGGTGAAAGGTCAAGGTCATCCTTCAAGGTCAGAGGTCAAATATATGTGGCCCAAATCGCTTATTTTATGAATACTTTTGCAATATTGAAGATAGCAACTTGATATTTGGCATGCATGTGTATCTCATGGAGCTGCACATTTTGAGTGGTGAAAGGTCAAGGTCATCCTTCAAGGTCAGAGGTCAAATATATGTGGCCCAAATCGCTTATTTTATGAATACTTTTGCAATATTGAAGATAGCAACTTGATATTTGGCATGCATGTGTATCTCATGGAGCTGCACATTTTGAGTGGTGAAAGGTCAAGGTCATCTTTCACAAGGTCAAGGTCATCCTTCACAAGGTCAAGGTCATATATAGGGGACATTGTGTTTCTCAAACACATCTTGTTTCTTTATAAGGATCGTCATATCTCTTTGCACAATACAAATCATGAAGTATTAATGCTGCAGTATTTTCCGATGTTTTGTTTGCCATTTATCTCTGTTATAATCGCAGATTTCTCAAAATATTCGTCCAATCTATGTTCATTGTATTGAGCTCTATAAGCTTTATCACCACACATTTTCTTCATTTTGTCTGTAAAGTCATAAATAGTTATTTGTATATCCCCATTTCCATTTAAAAAGTCAACTGTTTTCATGCGTCTCCTGCATAAGCGTCTCTTGGTCTTCCTGAGGATGACTTGCTTTTTTCAGGTTTTCTTGTTTGAAGTAGACAGGAATTGCCTTATTGGTTCTGAAATTGATATTGCACATTTGACGGTACACAGCATCTGCAGCTGCTGCTGGCAAGTCGGATACAATTTCCAAACGTGAACGAAAGGCAGCAGCCCAATAATCTTTGTTTGTTTCACATATGTCTTGAAATGTCCTCTGAAAGTCCAGAGTCCGAACAGCCAATACAGCATGACCGCTTTTTTTCTTAATACATTTTGCCGGCTTAACAAAACAAGCAGGGTTCTTTAAAAAATAAATGAATCAAGTTGGGATCTTGATGCCCTACATTCAGAGTGTTGGTTCTTCTGTTATTCATCCTGTGAAATTATATTTTGATTACAATACTATTTTCTACATTCCACATAAACGAACTGACCGGGTCTGTTCTTGCTCCGTTTATCGAACTGCACCATTTCTCTGTAAGCTTTGCTGGTTTTTTGCATCGTCTATACAGATGTTGCAAATTATGCACAGTTCCTTGTTAAGGGCCCCATACACCAAGCACGTTCTTAGACAGTTCGACCACGTTTTGAAGAAAATGCAGAACGGGATGTGAACTTGCTTGAACGTATAGTTTTGGTCAGAAAAAAATCTGCAATATGACTAAATGACGTTCATACACAGTTCGCGCTACGTGCAGCTCGTTCCTATCCCGTCCTATCCCGTTGCCAGTCCGTCTTTATCCAGTTCAACTCGGGTCAATTTCCCAATTGTCCCCGTTGGTATACCGTTTCCAGTCAGACCGAGCCCGTCCTCAGCAAGTTCGATTACGTTCGTACGCAGTTCTTCTTTATTCGTTGTGCAGTGGTAACTCGTTCAAAGGCAGTTCTCACTCCGTCCTACTACGTTCTTAGTACGTTTAGGACGTAGTTGCAGCCATTTTCTGCACGGCGATTATAAAACCAACTACGTTCCTGCCAGTTCTCATTTATGTTTCACGCTTTGAGCCGACCAGACGTACATTTGTAATGCCTCCAAGAAATAATTCCGCCAAATTTCTCACCCAACAAGTTCTGTGTCGTCTCCGCCTTCTTTCTCGGCCCAACAAAACAGTATATTGCTGCTCTGCTTCTAGCATAAATTGCACGAAGCCAACATTTACAAAATTAAGAGCTCCAAGATTGTCCATGTTTCAACTTAATATCACAAATGATGAATTTTGAGCCAACGACCTCTATTTATATGCACATTGTCTGAACGACCTCTATTTATATGCACATTGTCTGAACGTATTGTATTTACGGTTTGAACGTTGTAACAACTGCATTAAACGAGTACAACGTACTTGGAACCTACTGCGAACTCCTTAAAACGAGTACAACGTACTAAGAACGTACTGAGAACTCGTAGAACGTGTTGCAAACGTTGTAAGAACTTATCTTTTAGTTTCTATGTATTTTCACGAAACAAGATCGTACTTGTGACGTAGTGCGAACGGGGTCGGTCTGTCTGAGAACGGATTGGACGGACCAGAAACGGACTCGATCTGTGTGGCATCGTACAGGTAAGTTCGGTCCGATCGCACTACGTTCTGGCACGTTCCTAACTCGACCTTAATACGACCTATCCGTTCTTAGTACGTCCATTCCGTTTCCAGTACGTTGTTACTACGTTTAATTGTAGAACGGGATGATCGAAAGAAAATGTTGAGTAGGCTCAAAGTTCTGAAACCCGTTCAAGGGCATCCACAACGTTCGAAGACAGTTCGTAACACGTTGCTACTACGATCACTCCGTTCTCACACAGTTCGAGCCCGTTTAGTCACATTTTTCAGAACGTACTTCGAACGGAGTCGGTGTATTAGGGTATTACTGGACAATCTGAAAAGAGACAAAACGTGTATACATATAATACAAAAACCCTCAAGCTTTTAATTATAATAATTCAGAGCCAGTTTTGTCAATTCTGTTCTTGTTAAATAACAAAAGATTTTATGGCTGGATTAGGCTTCCGTAGTTTTTTTGTTTTTCTCGCCACCGCTATAAATCGATTTTTCAGTAGAGGAAAATAGCTTTATCAATCAAAAACATAATATAATGACACGTGAAGAAGAAATATGACACAAAACACAAAAGGAATGATTGAAGCTTCTTTTTTGAAACAATACATTATTTTTATTATTTTTAGATCAATGTGAAAACTCGAAAACACATTACATTTTTCATTTACGGACATTCTGCACCGTTAAAAACTGTATGCGCTAAAAAATATAAATGTTTAATAAAATATATTGATTGACTTACCTTTCGCATTCGAATTAGTCCATTATATACAATTTTCCGGCTCTTAAGAAATTATCGAAACCCACGGCGCATCGATCAAATGCAGACAATGCTATTTGTGTGTAGATCTACGGTAGTCGAGACGGTTCACAAAATATCTTTTAAAATTATTAAAATAAAATCATACATTTAACAACTTTCCCCCACATGGATTTTTCTAGACTTTTTATATGATTAATATAATGCTTTAATCAACATATTTAGGCACTCAGAAATTCTGTTGCAATTAGTTTGTGGTCAAAGTGTAGATTGACTGGACTATACGTAATATAAACACGCTGACTATTTGTTTGTACACTATGTATTGCTTATAATCCGATAACAAAGTGCAATCACTTATCTAATTGGTCACCGATCACTTGCGGTAATGTCGATTGTAAACAGTAACAGCGTATTTTAATCATCCAATCAGAATCAACATTTGTCGTCTGCTAATAATATAATTAGAGCCGGTTGGATAGTTTGCGCACAACAGGTCGGGCTACCGTAACCTCGTGAAGAGGCCAGTAGGACCTGTAAATAAACTCTGAAACACGCACAGTTTGCGCACATGATGCAACGTCATTTCGCAATTTGGAATTCTTTGTTAACCGCAACTTTGAGTAATATCGACAACGTTTTTGTTGTCGTTTAATATCCAACTACGCCGAACATTAAATAAATCAAAACAAGAGTGGATTCTTCAAAACGGTAACGAAACCGAAAATGAATATTAATTACAACGATGTGAACGCGGTTAACACTTGCTAATTAGTTTGCATTGTAAATTAATTATTGGATTAAAGGAGCTACTTTTAATCGATAATCCCATATGCCCGATTTATATTTTGTTATGGGTGGGTAATTTAGATGATAAGAGTCATAAATACAAACTTTGAACTTTTCGAAAGTGTCTAATGAATTTCGGCATATGGTTGTATTTAAAGATTATGATGAAATAAGCTCTCAATTAGGACCGTTGTATCGCAACATGCGTAAATCACCTGACACGGTTTGCATGCGTCGTGTACAGCTATTTTAGGTTACAAATTCTATATTAAATAAATGAATTTCTTTGTCCAGTTTAAAAGCTCGCGAAAATTGACGTGGGTGTATTTATTTGTCAATAAAAATTTCGTAGCGGGTACAACATTGAGATCATGTTATTTTCATGAAAAGTTTCGTTGTGAATTTTAACTAAAGTACCGGGGTATCTCGCGATAATTTGGCATTGACATTTCCTCTTAATAAAATATAATGTAAACACGCTGTATCTTAACCACACAAGTGTCGTTACATACGGATGATATACGTACGTTCGGACAGTACTTAAAGTCGGACACAAGTAAATAAATGAATAAATACACTCTTGATTTCTTCGAAACTCGGTATTTGTTGTTAAACCGGGCTATTGCATTGCTTAACACCATAAGAGTCAATAGTATTGATCATCTAAACGCTTTTTTTACGTTTCCGACTTAACGTACTACATTAACATTAAAAATGCATACATGTGCACATACATGTAATATCTACATGAAGTATATGATTTTCTTTTGTACATTTACATTTAAAACGCGTGAATGACTCTCGCAGACAGGTGTTTACGGTGGCTGCGCAGCATCGCGGTGATCACGAGTGTTCCCGATAACGATAGCGTGCAATCGCGGCGATTTCGGGTGTTCGCCGAACACCGCTGTCAGTAGCGTGTCCGCCCCCCCGCGAAATGTCACCCATCGCGAAAAGTGAACACCGCGGATATGCGTTTTTAGATGGTCGCTTTAGCGACCGTCTAAAGTGCTTAGTGTAAAATTCAGGTCGGTACGGCCTAGGTATGATTAGCCCAATTACTACGCGTATCCGCGCAAGAAAGAGTTGTATAATTTATGCAAGAGGTTTGAGTTCTCCAATTACGTTAATTCACAAATGGAAACATTATATTAATATCGTGTTAAATGCAATAGTTTCGAATGGTGTTTTATAGAAAATAATTAAAAAAAACAAAGATCGTATTGTACGTGTCGCGGAGGAGATTGTTTAATAATGATTAAAATAGTCAAATTTCTGCTGCGTCTGGGTGACGTAGTATTTTCGCTCATCTCATTCATAAATCTGAGGCTGGCGATAAACAAAGGGGAGTCCGGGTGAGAATAGCGCACTAGTATAAGGTTACGCTTGTTTATATTCACAGGTCTCAATTAATAATACGTTGACCACGAGTTCAACAATTATTACAGGGATACGATAGACAACATAAAAAATGTTTCATTATCGCTGAAACTGTTAAAAAACATTTAAATATAACAAGAATATTTCCAAAAAAATGTAGTCTTGCTGTATTGAAATAAGGTTTGGAATTTTGGTTTCTAAATAACTTAATTCAAAACAAAAGTTTAATTATAGTGTTTTTTACTTGTTAGTCGCATATTTACCGCATTATAATGTGTGTTATAATAGGCAAACCATACATTAGTAAAATTCAATCTGCCTTCGCACATAGAAGGAATGGGTCAATTAGGTGCTGCGTTTCCTTTGCTTACTTCAGTTAGAGGTCAATTATTTACGTAAAAGCCATCACAAGGCCCCGGCTTCAAAGGAATTGCGGAGCGTTCTTACATAATAAAAGTCGTAGTCGCATGGTATTTGCGTTTAGCGTCCTATTTGGTCACGTGGTTCTTTTTCGCGGGTGTTTTGGCATTCATGATATGAGGCTATTAATAGATGCGCCTGTCGATAAACAAAGGAAAGTTTACGGGCGATAAAAACGCAATAGGTTACGCTCTCACATACAACTCATTGACGTAGTACAGGTCGTAAATTGAGAGAATCGGGAAAAAGTTGACGCTTATTTATATTCTCAATTAATAAAACGTTGACCATAAGTTCAACAATAACTTCAGCGATACGATAGACAAAAACAAAAAAATGTTTCATAATCGCTAAACCCGAATATAACAAACAATTTATAATAATAATACGAATGATCTGTTTCATAACCTCGTTCATGCTACTACAGCGGGTATTTCTGGAAAACGTTCTTTGGTTCTCAACCGATAGCGGCGATCTTTTGTATTTACGGGTGCTAGCAACGCAATAGTAGAAGGTTAGTAGAAGGTTTAGCTTGTTTATATTCACAGTTCTCAATACATAGACAGTTGGATATGAGTTCATCAATTACTACAGGCAAACTAAAGGCAACCTCTAAAATGCTTTATAATCGCTTAAACCGAAAACAACTAAATATATTATATTACATATATTTATTACAATAAATGTGTTTTTTTATATGTAGTCGGCGTATACGCTGACTTTGAAATAAAGTTAGCAATTTACTTTTCTAAATAATTAAATACAATTAAACAAAAGTTAAACTATTGTGTTGTGTTTTTCACGTGTAAGCTGCATATTCACCGCATGAAATGTGTGTTAGCATAGTCAAACCACACATTAGTGTGAGTAAATAAAAAATATACTACGGGAGAGCACTTCATATGTGTCTTCATATGCCTTGTTATGAGTATTTTTCTTCACTATCCAAATATATCGTATGTTTATATTTGATTTAAACGCAGTTTTCTTTCGACACAATTAAATCACACGTCAATAGCGCCGTCATGCGGAAATGGGTCTTATGCGTTTCGGCAAGCGTTTGTTAAACCCAACATGTGCTTTTGCGCAGTCAGGCCATAGGCGATGTTGTTTGTTTTAAAATCACTCAATATGTTATGTTTCTCCTTACCAGAAGGAGGGATAGCTGAGCGGGCTATTTATATGATGGGCGCATATGGAATAAGACCCATTTTCGCATGACGAGGGTCATTACAAATCTCATTGCGAATTGAAAATGCCACATTTAAGAACAATGCTTTTTGATACAAAATTGAATACAAAATAGCAAAATTGTTAATAATGGCAGCCTATCCACACATTAAGGAATGATTTCCAGACGTGCTGACCAAGTACGGCAAACATTGTGGTATGATAATTAAACGATTTTCTCTTATCGTGACACTATACTATTTCGCTAATGATTGTTTTCTCATCTTGGAGGCGAAAGTGAAATTCTGAGAGATGGATTGTAACGCGTAATTGTTACAGGGCCACAATTTGTGTCGTTTGAGCATTCAGAGAGTAGTCCGGAATTCCTTACACTGAACAGTGCTACATCCTTTGAATTGAGCATAAACGCAGTGATGTTGCAAAAATTCAGAGGTTGTATCTCGAATCAGCTTATTAAATATTCGAAAGTATTCATGCGTGTCTGTTGGCGTTATGTAAAAGTCACTAAGATGAAAACTGAAACAGCTACGCCTTTTTTTTTAATCAGAGTTTATTTACAGGTCCTACCGGCCTCTTCACTAGGTCTTTTAGGTCCGACCTGAAAAATTAACAGCTATGCCTAAAAGCGCATTAGTGCTTTATACCTATGTTTATGTTAGCGTTGTTGACACCGTGTGAACTGCTCGGGTAACAAGTAAAGCATAAACAGCAATGTTTATACACTTTTATTCCTACATATACAAGATACGAAGATAATTGTATATTTTGAATTTGTATATGGTGTCAAAAATCAAAAGTTTTGTACACGGAACTTTCATTATGAATTTATATTCTTGGTGAGATAGTCATTTGATATTAGAAAAAATATTCCTTTAATATGATGGTGACTGCAAATTTTCTTTATATTAAGTTCTCATTACCATTTTCATCATACTTTCTATGCTTTCAGAACTTCCAAAAAGCATGTCATCGATTCAGATTTTATTTATACTACTACATTCTAAATTATTGTAAAGAAAAAAATAAGATAAACATCCGTATTCAACCGTCCGCTGCGTATTCTGATAAGCCACACCTGCTAGTTTTTTATACGTCCGTATTTAGTTTATCACGCAATGACACTAATGTTAATAAAATAAGCAAAAAAGCTCTATGGACGCAATTACCCAATCGTAATTTAAATCGGCTCCAGGCAGCGTTTCCCCAGGTATTTAGAAGATCCGTTTTCAATTATTTGTACGGCGACGCAAACGGAAAGAAAAACTGCCTTTGAAATCACACACCCGTATGTACATCAACGTTTTGTTTTCTGCGATGCTTTTTTACGAGTATGCGATCGATGTAGATATCATGGAAAACGGTTATTTTGTTAAAACGATACAATAATCTATTTACTTCATACCTGACGGAAAATACGAGTCTTATTTTGATTTTATGTGTACATGCGTTGGCATATATCCATGCGAGTTATAAATTGTGATATCTTCGTCAGTAAATACTCAGAAGATAAGTTTGCAAACCAATATATACGTATATTTCCCTTTTCACGTTTTCCCATGATATCTACATCGAACGCACAATCGTGAAAAAGGCCTAGCAGAAAACAAAACGTATATATTATATATATGTATATATGGATGTATAGCTAATAAAAAAAATACGTACTTATTTACGAATTACTTTTTTAATCACATTACCACCGTTGAAGTATCTATAAAATGATGTTGGTGAACATATTCATGGCCTCGAAATCACAGACGAGCGATTCATGTTTTCTTAGCACATGCGAAGCGTGTCGATGCACCCACTCTTACACAAAAGGAAGCGGAAAACCAGCTGTCTAGTCCGATCGCGGTAGCGGCGCTTGTAACCGTGTGTGGTCAGTGACGGAGGCTTTTGAATGTTGACACGGAAATGCCAGATATCCAGAAGGACGCTGTCGTAAGTCCGCCGTTCGACATTGCGGCATTACCGTTAAGCTGGACGCGTTAAACGCCATCATGACTTCGCCGCCACCATGCGACCGTATGGAACAAAAAGTTAAATGCTCTCGAAAACGTTAAATTAGTTGAGACATTTAAAGCAACGGAGGCTTCGCCTATCAACAGACTCAAACTTAAAATGTATAGAGAAAACATCAAGAAAGAGACATCCTTTGATGTAAAGGTGAAAATACAAACACATGTCATTGCTTTGCACACCATACCCGTAGCCAGGGGGGGTGTGCATTGAGTGCGTTCGCACCCAATCTTTTTTGACGATTAAAAAAAAATTGTACTATAAGTTGCACCCAACTGTATTTGACGCAAAAACGGTTATTTATTTTTCGTGGAACCCAGTGAGTCTTCGTATTTTAACGTTAAAATAATGTATTCAATATGCAACCGACAGGTCACCATATAATTCATATCTCGATTAAGTCATTTCCAAGATAGCGCATGATTTGTATATACAATTTTTAACCGTAGAATTGTTGAAATCAACAGAGGTTTTGACAGCAAAATTTGAGAAGATCTAAGAAGACGGTCCCCGCAAAATGGAATTGGAATCTTTGTTATAAATGGATATTTGTTTTCTGTATAATAAAAATTTATTAACCTGGCACTATAATCCGTATAAAATCGATACTTATTTATGGATATTTGATACTGAATGATTGTTTTGTAACTTTTGTCATCGTTATTTATGTCTACTAAAGCTATAACTTTAATAGATATCATAACAAAATGATGAATCCTACTTATTGTGGGTTGAAATCCCAGTCCATTAACCTTTTTCGACAATTATCTAAATGGCTTGAAAAACAAGTTGATTTATTTGAATGAATGATCTTATGCAAATAAAATACATTTAAGATGATTATTAACGGAATGTCATGTCAGCTTCCGAAAATGACTGAAATCAAAGGACACCCTTCGACTATTGCCGAAGACTAATGGGTCACTGGTTAATAACTTTGCATTATACCACGATTTATAACAATTACACATTGTGCACAGCATTTCCGACATACTGCATTGTATTTTTGTTATATCCCCGTACAACCATTTTCGGATCCCCTAAAGGGTTTTCCAGCAACAAAAATTTCAGCTATGGTCAAGACAGGATATTTTTTTTGTTGGATGACAAGAAAACAATTCAATTCTACAAAGCAATGTTGCTTTTTTGTAGTTTACCAACACTTAATGGCGTCTGTTTTGCTCAACATACATAACTTTCCACAATGTTTTAATTATGTCAAACTTGACACTAGGAATGTCCTACTCTTAAACATTTGTTATAATGAATTTAAAACCTTAAAACATATGATCAGGTGGACGTCAACGTTAAATGTTCATCAACTGTTACGGATCTTAAGCATATAATGGGCAAATAAGTTAATCATTTTTCTTCAACATCCTGGCATACATTGTTAAGGACTTTGCGACCATAGGGCAAGTAGGTTGTGGTTATAGGGTCTTAAGGAAGCCTTCAGTGTTATATGTTTCTGAAATTCGTTTAGAAAAATATAACTTATTTGTTAAAAATAGTTTTAATTTATTTTTAAAGTAACCAGTTGTACCATTTTGATTTCTTTTTAGTATTGATGCAGATTAGAGAAGACCAGTTTTATTAATTAGTGTTTGTTGTACACTTCATTATAAGCACGTTTAGAGTAATGCTCTGCCTCTGGTACTATCCATAGTAGCAAACAAACAATTGTTTTGACAAGAAAGTCAAATATTTCCATTTAAATTTGCTGGATTTATGAACGGTAGAATGTTGGAATGGTAAAACACACCAGTTTTGTCTTAGATTCAAAGATTCCAATAAAAAATGATATTTTATACCGTTCTTATTGTTGATTTAACATTTTATAAATTGGTTGTTGCATATGTAAACAAAGTGTGTGCGCGCATACTAGTGTCGGGTTAAACACCGTATAAAATGATGTATATCCGTGACTGATCAAACAAAATTGTTATTGAAAAACGTGGTGGGGAATACGTGTATGTTATATCATATTCATGTCAATCGTTCACTGAGTATGGTCAATGAAAGTGAAATTTCATATACAAATACTCTATAATTTTAGTCTCTAAATAAAGTCAAAAAGTGACCAGAATGCAGGAGTTTACGTTTCATTATCGAAATTTTCTAGGGGGAGGACCTCCAAAGCCCCCGATTGCAGGAGGGGGACATCCCCTCCCGCACACCCCCTTCGCCTGCAAAAATTCGCACCCCCTTTTCAAAACCCTGGCTACGGGCCTGCACACCGTGGCTGACGTTGCGAAAGGCGCAATAATCACATCCGTTAGTGCTCGCGCAGTGAACGTTGAACACAATATCCACTCGTTTTTGTTACAAAATTCTCTGCAGTCGGCAAAGAAATATACAGGGCAAGTGCAACAAAAACGGCAATCGTCCCCGGTGAAAACAACAACAAACTGTGTGATGCCGGCGCCGATAGTGAGCGTCAAACCAAACGGGAGTGTTCCGTCCCCGGCAACCGTGTCATCGAAAAAAGAGCAACATCGACGCCGATTCCCGTCTTAACGGCGTAAAAACATTGAATAATTGGATGGCCGGGAAACAGGACAACCGGAAGTTGCGCCTTTTCCACCGATTATGATGGGGATCGTTGAAATGCTTTGTCACGCACGATCTAGACAAGCTTGACAAGTCGATATTAGTAGTTAGTTCATCATTTGCGTTTACGGTATAATCGTGCGCAGTATCATAGTTGTTTTATGGTGTCCTTCCGGTAAGTCTCCGATTTTGCTTGCGATAAATCAAGGCTTAATATAACTTAGCGTGGATTTATATTCAACATATATTATGGATTTTTTCCAACAGACCCATAAAATTTAGCGCGATAAATTGGTTGTAAATCTGCTACATGTATTCAATTCAATAAATATTTACCCCTAGCATGCCAATATTAGATTTATACTTATACTAGTACACGATATTCTACCACCCGCTTTAATTGCGGGCTAACTTGTAAATCGCTTTTCGCCGTCGTGTACTTGATGGCTTATAGTTTTCATTACCGCTTTGTAATTAGTCCCGATATGGCACAGGTGCCGTAAACCAGTCGATATCATATCATTCATTGCATCATTGATTATTACATCACCGCCAACATGTATCTTTACACGTGCTCGTACTTACTTTTCGCACTACCACACGTGCATTTTTCGTAAGATGAATATGGATCAAGATTTATGTCGCATCGCGCTAGAATGAATGTTAATTAAGATAAATGGATTCCCGTAATTAGGTTACATTTATTGACACATTTCCTAGCAAACGCTGATAATCGAAACAGGTCTAAATGAAACATACGATAAAGATTACAAATTTTTTTATAAAGTTAGTTTTTAACTGTTCCGAATGTAACAACAACTGACAAAAAAACAATTACAAATAAACGGCGCTATGTACGTTTATTCGCGCTATTCTGGTCTTCTCCATAGATTTTTTTATTAGCGTTTTATTTATATATTGTATGCTACAAATCTCAAGTATTAAACCGCTAACGCGCTGTCACGTACTTCAACTTATAGTACATTGTAAAGCTCAATCGATCATATATATTACAGCGGATTATTGCATAAAGTAAAAAGGCATGCATATCTGATTTCTTAATGCAAATTCACTTATAGTGGATCTTGGCGTAGAAAGATCTAACAAATTGGAATAAAAAGCAACTTAGCAACGATTTGCCAGATCTAACTATTCGAGTGATTGGATTTTGACATCACGTTACGTGATGCCAGTAATTATCCACGTGGCGACCGCCATGTATGCGTCTCCCATGTATGCGAGAAAAAATGGCCATAATTAGCTTTGAATCAAGCGTTCCGTGTGCGTGAATCGCGAACACTCATTAAATCTTTGTGTAACGTCGCGTAAATCAATTTACAAAAGCCATTGTCCATAATATCAAACGCTTGCAGTTGTTTAACATTGCTACATAACGATATCCTGATGAGGCGAGTTTCTACCGGATGTACTTCTTCCGTTACTGTACTCCTACACCGTGCCGATTTTGTTCTTGTGTGGTTATTTGCAATCGCTCAATATTTGTTTCGGTGCACCCTCCTGAATCGTAGCAACGACTCGCAAAATGCGTCTTGACACCCAATACGACTCGAGATATACTGTAAATCAGGCCTATCCGATTTGCCCGCCATTGATCGCGCGGAGTAACAAAACAGAAAGAAAAGCTCATTTTGAATGCGTACATGTACCTGCGCTTAAAGATATCGCCAATGAACTGATACGAATGCATAGACACAAATTATATATTATTACACGATTTAGCGAATCGTTTCTAAAACACGGAAATGTTACAGCAGTACTTCAGGCTACCCAATCAGATCTAGGCGATAGCACATGTCCCACATATTCTACTGATAGAGACTCATCTCAAGATGATGCCGTGATGCTGCAATTTTAAACCACTTAATGTGTGTTATAATATGTGTGATGGCTAACATAAACTAACTATAAAAAATACGTTCACGAAGATATAAAGAGTGTTCGTAATGCACGCACACGGAATAAAACGCTCATTTTGACCAGTCTTCATCGGCTTTTTGACGAAAACACGGCGGTCGCCACAAGGATAATTACTGGGATCGCGTGACGGGATGGAACATACCAATCTCTCAAAAACTTAGGCCTGGCAAATCGTTGCTAAGCGGCTTTTGTTGCCAATATCTTAGGCCTGTCGACGCTAGCTTCCTCTTGTAATAAATTTGTATTAAGAAATCAGCTATGTAGTGCGATGTATTTACCTTTCGTTGTATACGATTGAACATTACATCATATTGTAACTTGTTAACACAATTGTGTACAACGCTTTTACGGTTGTATAAGTGAGCTCTGTTAAATACATGATTATATTATTTGCTAATACATGAATCTGTGGAAAAGATCAGAATTCTGCAAAAATAAACAAAGAATTGTCTTTCTATTTCTAATTCTATTTCTAGTTGTTTTGGATATTCGTGTATTTTTTCATTCAGAATCGCTCATCAACAAATTGATGCAAAACGGCCACGAATTCTTTAAACGAGCTCGATGACAGCTTCTGCATATTTTCCAATGACGGTATATGATTGCCCTATCATCGTTGGCGAAATCAGCGATACATGGCGTTGTTTAAGCCATTTTATTTACTTTTTTATTTTTTATTTATATAGAATGTTTCAGTTTGATGCTTATTGACTTTGGACAGCATTACATATTTCCACCAACTGTCAAGGATATCGCAGGGTAACATCTTGTTCCGACGTATTTACATGAAAAAAATTCATAATACACGTACATCCATGCAGAATGTTTTTCGATCATTTGCGTAAATTGCAATACCGCGCGCTAAATTCTTCTGCCGCTGCCGATGTGATACTATGCGCAAGCAACACTTCACAATACAGTTTACATTTCAGTGATGACGTACACATTATAGGAGTTCTGCAACGCTCATCATCTGCAAAGGTATGCAAGAATGTACTTTTTCAAGCTAAAATAAACGGATTATTTGAAATAAACATGTTTACATCAATCCTATACGCTCTACTAACTTTATAACAATGATAACGATAATAATATTGTATACTTATCTTATCTTCACATTGACATTCGCCGAGTTGTTTTATATTAACTTACATGTACTTAGGTTAAAGACTTTTTAACGGTACGATAAACAAGATATGAAAAACAGAATAAAAATAAAAAATTGAATGTAAACGTCAATATTATCAGTTAATTGAAAAAACAACTTTCTGCACTTTATTTGCTACTCACAATAGCTCGAGCGTGGACGTAATGTTTGTACGTTATCATGTTATACAATTTCTATAAATCGGGTTTTGTATATACTAGCCAATAATAAACCATTCTTCAAACTTATCTTCAAACTTATATTGTCTCATGTATCAATGTATCATATAATTTAGAACATTAACGTCACCATTGCAACAAAAACGCAACAGTAAAAAAATCATTAAAACGAAATAAATCATAATGCATCCATGTAAACAGAATCGCGTTTAGTACGATGAACGTCGTTGACAATTAAATCCCACTTTTGCATGAAGGTTGGTTTTATTGATTTACAGAAAAATAAATCATTTAAGTAAATCTGGACAATGAGCAATAATATCCACGAAGTTTGTTTCGTCAATATATCTATATGAACTAATTTTTGATAAAAGCTATTAAAATGTTTTATGGACAAATTGCTTATATTCTTTATTTTAAACGTTGCTATTGAAGTAATTACTCACACTCTGCCGTCCATCTGGCCCAAGTGTAGACTAACATGTGTTTGCTATATCAAATGTTATCAAATGGTGTGTACTTTATCAATAAAATAACATCTGAACATGTTAAAAACTTTAATTGTCTCATAATATGAGATATTATCTCGACAAATCTTATAGCTTACGCACAGCATATTAATGTCACCATGACGACACAAACGTAGGATACACAAAGTGATAAAATGATATAAAACATAATACAAGTGAACATCAATGTTACCAGTACGAATATGTTATGTAGAATAACATCTCCAACAATAACAGCACACTTAAGCACGCTAGAGTTCCATTGCATTTGTTTATGGCAATATAAATTATAGAATGATTTCAAGAGCCAATATGACGCTCTCTCTTCAACGAACAATCACAATAGATATGAATAACTTACGGGTATGAGGAATTACAGTTTGCGTGAACACAATTGCAGATGATATGATCCATACAACAATTTTGAAACGATAATTAATGCTTTTGAATACCTGAATACGACAGTTTTTTCACCTGACTTAGATATGAATGGAATTCATCAGATCGTTATTTCTTTATGCTTAACTGATTATATGTTGTTGTTTTTTTAACCGTTTTGGCGCAAACGTCATATAATACGCTGCTGAACAATTTTAGTATGAATTCCATCCACATGTGTGATCAGAATGCACATTTATAACAAAGATACTGTTTAACACCAATCAATGTACAAAATACATTTAACACACTGATAAATAAGAACACTTAGTTGTATTTCAAGTAAAAACATCGACTGAAAATAGCTAAGAACGGATTTTCTGGTCATCGGGCAATATTTCAGGTTTCTTCGTATAAATCCTAGGGTACAATTGACTATTTTGTTGATGTGGATGTCCCAATTTAGATTGGCAGAGATGGTAACGCCTAGGTATGGATGTTCTTGTACTTGTTGGAGGATGTGTTTATCTAGTTCATAGCAGTGTGATGATCGGTTGTTCACGCGAAAAATATAACATTTTGCATTAAAAGTAAAGACGCATTCCCCATTAAGATCCCTGATTTCCATCGCTTTCAGGTCGTCTTGGAGGGTTATGTGGTGCTGAATGTTTCGTATGGGCCTGTGCAGGGGGCAATCGTCTGCGAAGAGTCGTACTTGTGACTTGACTGTATCAGGGAGGTCATGTATGTGGCACAGGAACAAGAGTGGGCCGAGAACGGTTCCTTGAGGTACTCCTGAGTCAACATGGGCGGATGTAGAATTCTCTCCGTCTAGAACAACTTGCATGTGGCGGTTTGTGAAAAAGTCTCGGAGCCATGTATTCAGAGGTCCATCGATACCGTAACTGGCAAGTTTACTTAGGAGCTTTTCGTATGGGACAGTGTTGATTCCTTTCGAGGAGTGTATTTGGCTTCCTTTGTCGTAGTTTGTTAGGTCATGGATGGTTGTTATTAGTTGTGTTTCACAGGAGTAGCCAGATCTAAATCCGTGGTTGAGTGAAGTGTGTATATTGTTCTGTTACAGATGGTTAAGAATGTGTTTGCAGATAATGTGGTCTAGAAGTTTACATGATATCGATGGTAAAGATACGGGATAATAGTTCTCTGCAATGTGGACATCTCCTTTCTTGAAGACAGGGGAAATGTGTGCAATCCGCCAGTCAGCTGGTAGTGTCCCTTGGTCCAGTGATTTCTGGAAAATGTATTGAATAGCTGAGGCGAATTCAGCTGCGCAGTTCTTGAG
Organism: Dreissena polymorpha; assembly: GCF_020536995.1. Classification (NCBI taxonomy): domain Eukaryota; kingdom Metazoa; phylum Mollusca; class Bivalvia; order Myida; family Dreissenidae; genus Dreissena; species Dreissena polymorpha. Next base: position 34,082,401 of record NC_068356.1, read on the forward strand.
TACCATATTTGGGATACCGTCTGGGCCTTTAGCTTTAGAAACGTTCAGACAGGTTTCTACCGGAGTAGTTTCTTTACGCCCTTCCTCTGGTATGTGCAATAGGGATAAAGATCTTGTTTAATTACTCAGGTTAGGTAAGGGCGTGTCTTTATCTTTTTTGGTGAACACAGAACTAAATTCCTCTATTAATATATTGGCCTTTATTTTGCTATCATTCACAAGCTGACACATTTTTAAGAGGTGCTTTGCCTGTGTTGTCTTGGCAGCGTGACTTAACGTACTCTTAGTATCTCCAGAAAGGCTTTGTGTTGTTTTCCTCAAGTCCACTTTGGATAGTGTTGTTTATACATTCACATTTCTGCTTTTCTGAATGCTTTCTTGAAGTGTTTTTGGTAGCGCTAGTAGTTTTCCCATTGATTGGTTAGCTTTGCTCTCTTGTGGAGCCTTGCTTTGCGCCTTATCATCCTGTGTATATCTTTCTTGAGCCAGGATAGGGATTTCCGGTGTTAACATATTTTGGAGGAAGCATGTTCGTCTACAATCTTATGTGGTTTAGATGCTTATATGGTGGCTGATAGTTCCTTTGTGGCTCCAGATATGGTAGGCCTACTCGATTTAGAATATTGGTATATTTTCCGATGATGTTGCTTGATTACATGAGGAATAATATAAATTTCTGAGACAATCATGGCATGGTTACTAATACCTGGCAATATCGTAATGGCGCAATGTTAAATCACTGCAAGCGTTTGTTATTATATTATGGGCGATGACATGTATATACTGATTTAAGCCAAAAACGTTTCACGAATTTTAAAAGTGCTCGGAATTTACCCTCACGGAACGCTTGATAAAAAGCTTATTATGACCATTTTTATTGGTATCTTTCTCGGGAGACGGATACACAATAGTCGCCTCATGGATAATTACTGGCATCTCGTGACGGGATGTACAAAACATCACTAGAATACGTCAGTCCTGATACATCTTTGTTAAGCGGCTTTTGTAACAAATGGTTGAGGCCTGTCGACGGAAGTTTATGTTTTAGTGTATTTGTATTACGATATCAGCTGCCCATTGTTTTGTATTGTGACCCGCCTTTTTATAATTGTTTTGACATTCTCGCATTTTTTATTTGGAGCTATTTCTCACACAGAAGTAAAACGTGCAGTTTTAGAATGGTTAAATATATCATTTATTAAGTTAAAGGATTAATTCACCACATGCAGCATTCGGAGTTGTCGATACAGACGACAAATGACGTAGTTAACAAACAGATTTGGGTAAGAAATGCTGTGCGCCGCAAACTAGGACAATCAATATTGGTCAATAAAGAATAATGTATCAGCATTAGCGAAATATTACCACAAACGGACATAATACTGTAATAATTCAATATAATAATACATATTTAAGTGGTAATTTATTACGATATTGCAATATTATCAAGAACGCCACGCCGCATTGTTTTATTAAAACATATAAACGAAATTCTAAATGTTTGAACGACTTTGGAGTTCTTTTTAAGGCTTCAGTCATTCAAAAATTAATATAGCTTTGTAATTCAAAGGTGGAACATTTTGTTCTTCTAATCTGGATATCGCAAACAACGGTTATACATGTAGTTAAATCATGATTTGGCCTCGGTAAAAGAATATTTGAATGGCTAAAATCAATCAAGCGTTTTCAAATTACAGAATGCACGCAGCGCATATCAATTCATAACGCAGCGACAATCAAGATCAATAGATTCGGTTATGAATCTCAAGTTAACAGTTTGCCAACAGAAGTACACATATTCTCGTTGTCATCAGAAAGCGTTACCGAATCGTGTCGAATTTGTGATTTTAGCTCGTTACACCCGCATGTAAACTGAAACACGTCGAGTGTACACGTGTATCACGGCCATTTGTTGAAACAGACAACAGGTCTCCTGGTTTAATCAGAATCGTAAACGTAGACAGCGACCAGGCAAGAGTTGTCAAAGCGCCGAATGTTGCCGTCATTAATTAAGTAAATTAAACAAGAAATATCTTCTTTTTTTTTAAAGATATACGGCGTTGATTGTGGTTGGAGTTGGTGAAAGGTAAAGAGTTCAAAGAATGAGATCAAAGATAGCAAATGTCTTTTTCTGTGCAGTTCTTTGCTGCATCACACGCAGTACGGGATGTTACGCAGAGATTTCGCGGCTTATTTTACATTATTACATATTGCTGGTCATAAACCATACAAAACAGAAAAACAAAAGAAGAATGGAAGTGAAATTAAAACATATGAGTCAACCGGCCACACGCGAAGTATCCGTACATATTTTTAATATTTATACGCGCGTTCTTCGAACAAACCTGTTTTAGTGGTTTGTCGGGCATTGCTATTTGATTCGATTATTAACAGTATCGAGAATCATCGCGCTCATGCTTAATACATTAGTCAATATGGTGGAATAATTCTTGTTAAATTAATCAAAAATAATAATTATCATGGTATTGTTGAAAACACATTAAGAATCTATTATTGACATACCATAATTATATCGCTGAATATCTTCATTTAACATATTTCTGTTCTCAAGAAAATTCCAGTTCACCTAGTTCACGCGATAGCGTCTATATTATATAACGATTATTTTACTGGCCGCGAACTGACCATGATACCTTGCGGGTTGGAATGCAATGCATTAAAGTGAGGCCACGCTTCCACTGCTGGAAAGACGGCTTGTTCAAAACTTTATACTTTTACATGTTAAATGTTCAATTTCGAAAACAATTTAAAATGGTTTGGCCAAAACGAATATCAGGACAGGGAAAAACGATACTTTTATGAACTTAAATATGCTAGTACTCAAACAGGGATATGGAAGTAATTACTAAATATGAGAACATAGCCTTTAAGTACAAACGCTCTGACACTGGCAATCCTCTGAACATAAAAGGTGTACGCGCAAACTGTATTGATGTCGAGATTTGAGTGTAAAACTGTTCTATCTACCAAGCCTTTTCATTAGAGATAAAATTGTTTCATGCTGAACACGCAGTAAAACAGTGTTACAAAGACGCGGTAATGTTTCCAATGTTCTGGTGGTATGCTCAAATCAACCAATGGAATAATTGAAGTGTATTCATTCGTGTCTAGCCGCGGGAAATTGTATTTGAATTGTATTGGACACTTACAAAGGTCAGATAAGATCAAAAGTGATGTTAAACAGCTACGCCGAATAATTATTATATATAATAGTTATATGATATGCCCACCATGGATCGAGCGGTGTAACAAAACATCCAGATGAGCTAAATTGTTAATGCATACATGTAACTAGAATATAATATTGTTGAGAGTGGAAACTCAAATATGCCGACAGTGAAAAACCCAAACAAGCATTATTAAATTTAACATTATCAAAATCACTTACCTTGTATTGACTTGAGCTGAAACTCTGTTGTTGAGTCTTTTATACTTACTTCTATTGGTTTGCACTGGCTGAACCACAAGAATTATGTACTCGTTTCTTCATAGTCACGAAACAACCTACTTAATGCATATGTTTGTCAGTTATATATAGGTTCGCCTGTTGTATTTCCACTACCATATAACTTTAAGCTATGTAATGAATCTTCGTATCCATGCAATTTTTCTTGAACTATGTTACGCTCGATTCCAAACTCATGGACGATTTTGTTGTTAAATGTTAGTGTTTTTCAACGCAATGTTTACTTATCTACATAACAGCGCAGTAGGGTTCATTTTAAATACTGTGTGATGATGTAATTTGTTGATATTGTCTTAGCGTTCTTTCCAACATTTTCGTGTCAGCCATCTTGTTTTAACTGTCACTATCGGCTAAGTAGCGAAAGTATGTTTTTCTCCCGAAAACGAGTTGAGGTTCGTCTTCAAAACGCTAAATTAACTTATCATGTGTAATTTGAACCCATTTATTTGTAAACATGCTGTTTTTTGCGCGAAAATAATACATTGGCCTTTGAAATGCTATTGTAAACGACGCGCACCTAGCTGCCGCAGTAGTATCGATTTGCTTCGTCATGCCACAGGAGCTGTGGCGTTCCACAAAAATTGTGGCGCGACACAATGTGGTGCCACATTGGGGTGTGTGGCATGTGGCATGCCACAATGTGGCACCGTGACGAGTATAAATAGCCCGAGCGCGTTCATTCGGGACCCCAACATTTCTAAAAGAGCCTGAACTCCATCTCGGTTTTTTTTAAAGCTAGAACTTCTAAATTAAAACTTAGCAAAATTGTGGTCGTCTTTCAAACTTATTATTTAATTGGTAACTTATAGATAATAATATAAACAATATTAAGTAAAGAATATATTATAATATACTTAAATGAATTAAATATATTTGATCATAATTTTTGTAACGCACTTTGAGCCAGTTAGTCTCTTTTCGATAATAGTACTTTTTGATAGGCTACACTTCACCAAACTGTGTATACGTTTTATTATATTATTATTGCCATATCTTAACGAGTTTTTTTCAATAAAAATCTTAACTGTTTTCAAACTCTTTGTCGTCTTTAATCCTTTAAATTGGAGTCATTAACAACAGCAATCACTCACTCGCTCATAATTACATAAAAAACAATTCACAATCACTAGCAAAAAGTACTAACGGATGACGAAAGCCAGTCACCACTGAAGGCGAAGGCCAAGCCTGACAAAGACCAGTCACCCCTGAAGGCGAAGGTCAAGGCTGACTTGCAACAATATATAAAAGCGCATTCGCCAAAACCTGTCGCTAAAGGACTGATACGAAAACAATTTATAGTTAAGCATAGACACACATTCCTATAAGTGACATTTAGAGCGAGAGTATACGATTTTGTAACATATTGATAAAAAATATGTTACAATAACACAAAAAGGCAAGAAAAATGATACATTGAAGACGAATTTTATAAAATTAAGCAAAGACAAATTAGCGCCCCGAGCCGATTGTGTTCAAGATATTTCGCACATATTTTCCTACAATAACCGAAGTATTCGTCTTTTTATTAGGATCGGAGTTAGTGTTCGTGTGTCGTGTGAATAGATATCGTTGCAGGAAATTGAAATGATCCGTAAAACAAAATTGTGTCTTCGTGTCGTACGAACGAATTTGCACTAAAACTAAATTTAGATTCACATCGTACATGCATGATATACATGTTTTCGACTGTACAGACATTTTCGATTTCAGAATGTAATATCTGGCTTATTTCGCATTTTTCGACACATGTTCTTTTTAACTTTTATTTTAATTTATATTGAAATATATGAATAATAAGTTTTTGCACATTTTATATGAATTCATAAATATTTGACAAAATCGTATAATCTCGCTTTAACGTTTCTAAAATACTGAAAGGGTTCAAGAATACTTAAAGTATCCCAAACAGATCTTAAGCGATTGAGAAAGCCCCGCATGCTCTTGTGTTAGAAACTCGCCAAAACAGGTGATGTCACAATATTAAATCACTTCAAGCGTTTGATATTATGCTTTGCTTATGGCTTGTATATACTGATTAAAGCAAACTACATGATTCGAAGATATGAAGAGTGTTTGCAATGTACGCTCAGCGTCGATATGCCTAAGATATTTGCAACAAGGCCGCTTAGTAACGATTTTCCAGGACTAAAGTATTCCAGTGATTGGTTCTTAACATCCCGTCACGCGATGCCTGTCATTATCCACGTGGCGACGTTATGTATGCGTCTCCCGAGATTCAAATGAGTAATTGTCATAAAAGGCTTTTTATCAAAATCTATGCTAAGCGGCCTTTTGTCAATATCTTAGGAATATCGACGCTAAATTGTCTTGTCGCGCATTTGTAGTACGATTGTAATCAGATATGCATATGTAATACGGTTGTATATGTAATACGATATGTCGTGCATATGTAATACGATTGTAATCAGATAAACAGCGCAAAGTATGAACTGCAATAACCATTTGTCGTATGCATTACATCATGCCACAGCTTAACACATGTAAGCGACAACGCGGTTAAGGTTGTGTAAGTGAGCTACGTTACATGCTTATAAAATTTGCTATTACATGTATCTACGGGAAAGACCAGAATCCTGCGAATTTAATTAAACTTTTTCCGTCTGTTTTGTAATTGTTTGGCTATTCGTGTGTTGGATCATTCAGCATCGTTCACCCATTAATTGGTGTCAAAACGGCCTCGAATATTTAAAACGAGGTCGATGAATGCCTCTGCATATTTTTCAATGACAGAATATGATTCCAGAGTCATCTTCGACGGAATCAGCGATACATAGCATAGCATCTTTTATGAAATAACGACTAGATTTTGAATTTTTAGTTCACGTCATGGCTACAAATCAACGTTGTTGATGACGTTTTTACGCAATTGTATTATGTTATCTATAATTGTCTAAGTTCTACGCTGGGAGACGCCAGCGTTAAATGTTTTCACGAAATGTCAAGGATATCTCATGATCACATCTTTTACGGCGTCTTTTCGGAATCGTTTCGATGGTGTGCGTTAACTCACGTTATTAGCAATACGACGCGATTAATTCATCTGCTGCTGCCGGTGTGGTAATATCGGAATGAACCTCATTGTCAACAAAACTAGAATGAAAGCAAGCGAAGTCATACCGTTAATGTCAGACCAATTTATTAACTTACGCGTAATGTCTTAAGTGTGGAATCTTAAATGCTGACTACATAGGAGCAAAGTTATTAAAGATCGTAATTTATTTATTTAATACACAACGAAGTAATATCCATAAATATTAGCTTACCTTCACATACACCGAGCATCCGTCGATGGATTTCAGAAGTCGGCACACTTGGTCGTCGCAGGGTAATGTTATCTCTTCCGCTTAACTCGCACGCGCAAACGAGAGATGTCACCGGCTTGGCAAAAGCGTTACTTGGATAAAAATCGCATATGGTTGTATATGCTTTGCGTACATCGCCTGAGTGCGTAATGTGCTGATTTGAGAGTAGCAGTATTAGGCATTGAACGATAGGTCACAATATATTTAATATTTTCCCTATGCAGTTCAATGTAAAAGCGAGGTCAAGCGAAAATAAACGCAACATTTTGCTCATAGAGACCCCTATAATCATACCTTTTCTTAAAGGGCATTCTAAGTTCAATCGATTTAAGCAATAAAAAATATATGTCGTCTTCAAACCAAGAAAAAACTTGACACAAATCAAAATCGACTGTATTTTTTCACACTCGGCCGTTTTCTAGTGGAAAAGTAACATTTTTTAGTGCATTTTTTATTGTAGTCTCTAGTTCATCATATTTCAGGGATTTAGTACTTAACACCTATTCTTACCCTATCAATATCTTCAAGAAATTAAACCAAAACACCAGTTTAAAGTGCAAAACATGCCTTCGAGTAGAATATGACTATTTTTTTAGAGAGTACAGCCCTACATGACTCGATTAGGTAGTGTTATGTAACCTTTATTGCGCATGCGCATGTGGTCGCTCATTGGCACCACCATTCATGATACATCGGCTATCTCAGGACTCCTCCGTAAGATAGACAGATTGAAGCAATAAATCGTCTGCTGATCAACAGTGTGGCACCATGTTTTGTTGCATATGTCCTACACTGTTTGTTTTCTACAGAATCCGAATAGTACCATCTATATTCTCGCCCTTCTTTCATCAAGGGCGACACTAGACAAACGAAGCGGTGCACGATATTATCTATGCACGTTATGCGCAAAATTTCGTGCGTCGCTGCGACTGTCGCGCAAAATATCGTGCGTGGCCGCGACTGTCACGAAAAATATCGTGTATCGCTTCGTGTGTCGTGTCTCGCGTTCAAAGGGCGACACTAGACACACGAAGCGATACTCGATATTTTGCGCGGCGATGCACGATATTTTTCGCGACAGTCGCGGCGACGCATGATATTTTACGCGACAGTCGCGGCGACGCACGATAGCTTGCGCGACAGTCGCGACAACGGACAATATATTTAACACGATATATCGCCTTTTGGGCTACAGTGTACCTACACAAAGGCGATATATCGTATTAAATATATCGTGCGTCGCCGCGACTGTCGGCTCAAAATATCGTGTATCGCTTCGTGTGTCTAATGTCGCCCTTGATGAAAAAAGGGCGAGATTATAGATGGCACTATCCGGATTCCGTAGTTTTCCATCGTTCCGCTCTTACGACGAATTTCGGATTTCTGCACGTGTGTGTGAGTCTTTCTATTGAGCGACATGGAATTTCTACCGGTGGACACGCCTTGACAACTGTCCATGCTTTAAATTTGCTGTGTAATGAGACGCAGAAAGTCGTACTTCTGCTGAAGATCCTTCAGTGCGGCAAACGCGGCGTCATTGTGTCGAATGAGCTCGGAAGTGCTCTGAAAAACTCTTAATTCACAATGATCAAATCAACAGGATATAAATGAACAGTATTGTATACAGCCTACAACGTTTTATACAATCTGTGTTCTCTATCCAATCTTCACTAGGTTTCTTTACTACATCAAGTATTCGTCGCCTGCACATCAATCTGGATGTCCTTGACCTATTGAAAGACCTATACAGGTCTTTGATCTATTGCAAGCGTTTGATATTATGCCTGGGTGATGACTTGTATATACTGATTTAAGCAAACGACATGATTCGAAGATATAAAGAGTGTTCGAAATGTACGCTCAGCGTCGATAGGCCTAAGATATTGGCAACAAGGATCTATTGCAAGTTAATACTAGTAATTTAAGACTGCAAAAGAAATTTCCATTATTTTGAAATAACTGTTTTGTGTTATTTACACGGAAAACGCGATTGTGTGTGTGGTACGTGTTGTAAATATTAATATGTATATTTTCTTGTATAAATATATCTCTGATACATTAACTGGAGAAAGACAACCTTTGTGGGACTTATATACACTGTACATGTACATATTAACCGTATCTTTGAGGTTTGGTTTCATAAACGAAGTAATCATAGCGTTAACAAATATATATATAACGCGTTCTGTATTTATTTTGAAAAAAAGAGCTTTTAAACATCTGCATTATTTTGTATTAAAGAGATTCCTAGTTACAGAACGCAAGCGGCACGAACCTGTCCATAACGCTCCGACGATGAAAATAAATAAAATAGGTAATGGATAAGGCGTGGATAAGGCGTTACGTTCGCAAACATTACCATCGTTATCGCGATTCAGTATTCATAAATGTGTTTGGAAGTCGTTAATTCTGCACGTTCACTGTCCTATGTCGAGTGTGCGCTCGATACACGCTTTTGTTTATTCAAGACACAGGGCACGTGATATAATCTGATTCGTTATCGTTGTCAGCTAGCGCCGAATGTTGTCGTATTTAATAGAGGAAATGAATGCTTCCATGGCGTGCATAGCTTTACCATGTAATTATTACATATATTCTATCTACCGGCCCACATTGCATCAAATTCAGATGATCCGGCTTTAAATTGTTAAATGTATATATTCAAACGAGCATATCCGATTACGCGTTTAAACGATACGGAAATAAATGATATTTATACATCGAGAAAATTCACCGAATTTAGCGAGTCACGCTACAATGCACGGGGTACAACAACACTTAAAGAAACCACAAACGAATCTTGAGCGATTGCAAATAACCACACTTGTAGCAATGTTAAACCACTGCAAGCGTTTGATATTATAGCCGATGACTAGTTTAAACTGATTGAAGAGAGATATACGAATTGTTCGAAATGTACGCACACGGAACGCTTGATCAAGCTAATAATGACAATTTTTCTCGTGAGACGCATACATGGCGGTCGCCACGTGGATTATTAATAGCATCACGTGACGGGATGTTAAGAACCAATCTCTATAATACTTACGTGTGGCAAATCGTTGCTAAGCCGCTTTTCTTGCCGATATCTAGGCTTGTCTACGCCAACATCCGCTAAAATTGAATTTTAATTACGATATAAGATATGCATGACTTTGTATTTAATACACTAACCCGTTGTACATGTAATATATTATCGAGCATTATTATGCAACTCAAAGATCAAGTAGAGCTACGTGACAGCGCGTTAGCGGTTTAATATATCTGTATCATATGATGTATAAACGTATACAAATCCCTTAAAACAATTCTACAAAGAAAACCAGAATAACACGAATATTCGAACTGCACGGCGTCTAGTTATAATTGTTTTTGACTATATGTCAAATATTACATTCTGAACCTTTAATAACTAACATTATACATAATTTGTTATCTGCTTCGCAAGTTTATGTCAGATTTGTTGCGGTTGAGTTTGCCAACGTTTAATATGATGCGAGTCATTAAATCTGACCTTATTGCGGGAAAACACGTATCTTAATAAACGTTAATTTTAGGGCGATGCAACGGAATCGATCCTCATTCATCTTACGATATATGCACGTTCGAAAGTGCGAACAGTTCAAGCACGTTTAAAAATATATGTTGGCGGTGATGTAAATAAGCAATGATGCAATTAATTGATATGATATCGACTCGTTTACGACACTTATGTGGAAAGTCGGAACTTATTACTAAACGGAATGCAAAATAGATTGAAGCAGATATACGACGGCGAAAAACGATTTGTTAGTAAGCCCACGATTAAATCGGATGGTAGAACATCGTCTTAAATTATAAATCTAATAGGGCATGCTGACGGCAAATATTTAGTGAACTGCATACATGTAGCATATATACAATCAATGTAACGCGCTCCATTTGGCGAGGCAGTTGGCAAAACAGCTATATTGAATATTTGTCCACGCTAAGACGTTATATTCCGCCTTTAGTTCTTTATCGCAAGCAAAATTGCAGTCTCACCGGAAGGACATGAAACTATAATACTGTGCACGATTATACCGTAAATGCAAATTATCAAGTAGCGCATAATACCGACTTCTCAAACAATCTAGCTCGTGGCGTGCCCAAACATTTTAAAGATCGCTGTATAATGCGCTGCCATTATGTGTCGCATCATTATTTCAGTAATTTAATCAGGCAGTGCTCTGTCGGACCGTATTTGGTACAAAAACGAATATGGTACATTTGTACCATATTCGGCCGAATATGGTACAAATGTACCATACTCGGACCGAAGATGGTACAATTTTCGACCGAATATGGTACAAACATTGTACCATATTCGGTTGGAATAAGTTTTTCTATGCTCGCCAAAACGTATTTGGTACATACCAAAAAAACTCATAAAAATTAAAATGGCCTACGTATATGGTACATAAATTATGTATTTCTTAATAAATGAAATAGTCTGCCGATGTGTAAACTTTTTTTCAAACTCAAATACATTGTATTAACCTAATATTGGAAGTGACAAAAGTATCATCATCATCATCATCATCATCATCATCGTCGTCGTCGTTGTCGTCGTCGTCGTCGTCGTCGTAACTAGCAGTAACAGAAACAGCTAACCTAACCACATGGATTTTGCTGGTTGTGTAACTGTTTCGCCGGCTAGCTCAGTCGGTTGCGCGTCAGATTGGCACGCAGGCGGCCTGGGTTCGATTCCCGGGCGGGCCAGATACTTTCGTGGAGATCGTTAATAGCAATTTTCAAATTTTTAAAACTTTTTTTTTCGAAAGTGTATTTTCACCAAAATCCGATTTAAGAGATTTTGAGCTCTTTTAAATGAATATATCTCTCCAAAAATAAGGATGTTTGACTGGCTGCTTTAGACAGGTGTGACTGTATTCCTAAACATTACTTTGTAAAGTTGATTTGTCGTTCCGACGTCATATTGCTGAGAAGCCGACAAAGCTTTGAAGTTTCCGATTTTTTCTTTGATAACGTGCCGCTTTAAAAAGGCGGGAATTTTGCACACGAGTCTTACTCAGAAGTCAGTAACCATATTTGACTTGGCGGTCGGCAAGAAAAGTTGTGATTTTCGACTAGAAAGAATTGAAATCCAAACTTTCTTCAAACTTCAAAAGAATTCTTGACAGTAAGTACTGTACATAATTTTAATTTTCAGTTGTCTTAATATGCATTGATGTTTTAACATGCATTGATTTTTATGTTTTATGCCCCCCCCCCCCCTCAGAGTGCATTTGCAGTTGTCCGTCCGTCTATCCAATTGTCCGTGGCATTCCTTCCGGGTGCGTAACTCCTAAACTGCTAAAATATTTAAGCTAGAGTCATTTTTTCGAAAGTGTATTTTCCACCAAAATCAGATCGAGCTCCTGTAATCTGTAGATTTGAACATTTTAAATTTTATGGAGTTTATAGGTCTTTGACCTTCGAACCCTGCCTAGTCGTGACTTCTGGTGAGCGACCTAGGCCCCCAGGGCCCCTTCTTTATATCCCTTCCATCCACGTAGCATTGGTTTCTACAGACCGTTTGTCCGTTGACCGCCATAAGTTTGCCCGCTATTTTTCCCCTGAATTTGAATTCGGTTGGATTTCAATGAAACTTTACATGAAGTACTTGCTACTTTCATTGCGCATATTGCCCGGAAGTTCGGATTGTAAATTTTAGCGGAGCTATCAGACGAGTGATTTTAGCTCAGCTCATGTCGTGAGACATTCGTTTTCGACACGCGGTGTTCAATACAAGCTCTATTAACTAATGAAGTATAAATGTATAATAACTTATTATATTATTTCAGATGAAGGAAGCAATTAGGAGAAAAAGGAAGCAATTAGGGTGCTTGCCCAGGTCGAAGTACGACATTATTGTCAGATGTTTAAACGGATCGTTCGATGTCCCTGTGAAGAAACGGACACCTGAAGAGAATAATTGTTTGGCCATGATTAGAAAACGTAAGGACTTCGAGCTTGGTGACCGGGGTTCTTTATTGTGTGGCGGAAAGCAAGTCCTTGTGAAAGAAGATCTTCCTAGATTTGTTGAGAAGATGTTCATGGAAAACAAAGGATGTGGAGCAAGGGTTATTTACAACAAACTGAAAGTAAATTACACGGGGTTCTCGGAACAAGCTATCCTTGAAATACTGTACAATAGCAAGTATTACCATGAGAAGTATCCGAGATTTACAAACAAGCCAAAGCCAAAGACAATTACAGAAGAGGAACCAGGCAAAAGATGGCAGATTGACATAATTAACATGAAAAATCAAAGTGTTAGCTACAAGGGGTCCACATACAGTTATATTCTACAAGTCGTGGACGTTTATTCTAGGTACGTTATGCCAAAACCCCTGAAAACGAAGAGTTCGCGTGAAGTTGCAAAGGCATTAGAGGACGTGTTGATGGTTAACCTTGCCCCTGACATCATCCAATGTGACAACGGACTGGAATTTAAAGGCCCTAGTATGAAACTTTTGTTGAACAAGTACAACATCAAAATGATCAATAGTAGGCCGTATCATCCTCAATCACAGGGCAAGTGTGAAAGGTAAAACAGTGTTATAAAGGCCAAGATTCTATTTGCAACAAAAAGTAAACGTGGATTTAACTGGGTCGAAGGGCTTCAAGATTTAGCCTATGCCATAAACACAAGTTTCAAACGAGTTCTTGGGGGTCTCACGCCCTTTGAAGCCTACTACGGAAGAAGTCATGTTTTTACCAAAGAACGTCATAGTTCTCGTGAAATAAAGAAAACCATACGGCGAGCAAATAAAAAGGCTTACAGGTCGCTGTTGAAAAACGCAACTTCCCCAAGCAAGTACAAAGTAGGAGAGACAGTATTAATTCGCTATCCCTTTCGAAAATCCAGGGTGCCAACCAAAAGATATGTTATCGAAGGCAAGGTAGAAAAAGTAAAACGAAATGGTGTTTATATCGTGTCATTTCAAGTACCGAACAAACCCGAACTTGGATTCGTAAGCAAATCGGTTGGGGTCGAAAACATGACTAGCCTAACTGTTGCGTTAGAGAAACAACGAAAAATTAAAAAACATTCATTAAAACAGAACCGCTCAGAGAAACAAAATCACAGAACTAAGTACTATCATGTTTTAACACACCATGAAAATCTGCAGTTGTTGGATGGGGTGAATATTGCCATGGACCCAAATCCGGATGGAAATTGTCAATTTGCTGCTATATCGCATCAACTTGGTAAAATTGGTATATACAAAGACGTAGATGCTTTACGTAAGGAAGCAGTCCATCACATTGTAGAAAACAGATATTTCTATGAAACTTTTGTCTATGATGAAACATTTGATGAATGCGTTAAGAATATGTCTAAGAATGGGACATACGGCGACAACCTCACGCTCATTGCACTTATGAGAGAATATAATTTGCAGTGCCTGGTAGTTTCTACCCGAGGACTAGAACACTCATCAATTGTGTCAGCAGATGGAAAGTTCGATGGTGATGTTGGAACAATTGCATTGGGGTATTTCCCAGAAGGATTTGGCATGCATTACGTTAGTATCCGTATCAATCAACGCGTGTACAAGGACATAATATCACGCTTAGAACAGTCGTATGACAACGGTGACTCTGGCGACAGCGCTGCGTCTGGCGACAACGCTGCGTCAGGCGACAACGCTGCGTCTGGCGACAACGGTGACTCTGGCGACAACGGTGACTCCGGCGACACCGCTGCGTCTGGCGACAACACTGCATCTGGCGACAACGCTGCGTCTGGCGACAACGGTGACTCTTGCGACAACGGTGACTCCGGCGACAACGGTGACTCCAGCGACAACGGTGACTCCGGCGACAACGGTGACTCCGGCGACAACGCTGCGTCTGGCGACAACGGTGACTCCGGCGACAACGCTGCGTCTGGCGACAACACTGCATCTGGCGACAACGCTGCGTCTGGCGACAACGGTGACTCTTGCGACAACGGTGACTCCGGCGACAACGGTGACTCCAGCGACAACGGTGACTCCGGCGACAACGGTGACTCCGGCGACAACGCTGCGTCTGGCGACAACGGTGACTCCGGCGACAACGGTGACTCCAGCGACAACGGTGACTCCGGCGACAACGGTGACTCCGGCGACAACGCTGCGTCTGGCGACAACGGTGACTCCGGCGACAACGGTGACTCTGGCGACAACGGTGACGTCTCTGTGTGTTCAGCCCTGAAAGAGCTTCAAGATATGATTAACAATAGGAGGGCACAGAAGCGAACGACTTTTCCATTTCTGATGTTACCACTTCACATTCAAGTTGAAAATTTTAAGTTCTGCATACAATCAAACCCGTCAATCCAGTTTGTGTTGGCGAAGGTCGGCAAACCCTTTAGAGATTTAATAAGGTCAATGAGTTTGCAAACACCTAGAATTTACATTCGGCCGGATATTGGACTAGATACTAGTAACAGAAATCCTGTTAGCGTTCGTTTCCTATTAACAAGAGCGGGCAGAAACAGCGGTCTTATTTCGGCAATAAAAGAAATCATCAAGGGGCCAAAATGGGCAAACGCATGGCTGCGTTTGCGTGTTAGTGGAATCGGTTGGTATGATATCATAGATGTCATGTACAGACATTACAGGTGAAATATACATGTATATCGGTGTTTGGAAACCTGTTATGTTATTTTTGTGATTGATGATTATGTTCTTCTACCGGAAATTTGTTGTCATTTGCTCATTTACTGGTAACTTTTTACGAAGCACATTTGGGATATTTTGGCTGCTACTAAAATGAATGTATATATGTATATTATGTCTTGTCAAAATGCTACAGTTGGATTAAAATTTAAATGCTGTTCTATGTTCTTTAATATTACTTTGAAAAATCCTGTCAGTATACCAATAAATGAAAAAAGTACAAGTTTGTTGAATCTCTTGAATGAAACAAATTATAAAATACAAAATGTAAAATGAATATGTGATGATGATGATGACAAAACATTTGTGATGATGATGATGGTAAAAAAATTGTGATGATGATGGTGGTGGTGATGATGATGACAGTGGTTATGATGATTGGGGTTTGATGATTGTGGTGATGATGATGATGATGATGATAATGATGATGATGATGATGATAACAAACGTTTTGGGATGATGATGACAGCGATGTTTATCGGACGATGATGATGGTTATAATGATGATGATAAGTTTTTAGATGATGATGACGGCGATGTTTATCGGCCGACGATGATGATAATGATGATGATGATAACAAAATATTTGTGATGATGATGATGGCGATGTTTATTGGCCGATGATGATGATGATATTCTCATCGTCGTCATCATCATCACAACATCCTCATTATCGACCGAAAACATCGCTGTCATTATCATCACAAAAAAAACTTTTGTGATCACCATTACGATCATGATAATGGATATGATGATGTTGGTTTTGATGGTGATGATGATGGTGGTGTTGGTAAAGATAACAACGATGATGATCATTGGGGTGTTGATAATTGATGTGATGATGATGATGATGATGATGATGATGATGATGATGATGATGAGATAACGATGATGATGATGATGATGATGATGATGAGATAACGATGATGATGATGATGATGATTACGATGATGAGTGTGTATCATATTCGGAACGAATGTGGTACATTTTTCATCCGAATATGGTACAAGTTTGTACCATATTCGGTCAGGCATTTTACCCCAAAACTGCAGATACGTATATGGTACAATTAGACAGTTGTACCATATTCGGCCGAATATGGTACAAACTTGTACCATATTCGTTTTTGTACCAAATACGGTCCGACAGAGCACGATTATATCATACGCGCACTTTATCAAAAAGCGTCTAATATCGACCAAAGATCTATCAAGACACTTTTATTTATGTTTTTATAGATCTTTGTCAAGCAATCTACACGATGCCTATACCACGTGACTTTTTAAGATCTGTGTGGGGAGTAAAATATCAACAAAAGCGCGACACAGGTAAGATTTTTAAGGATTACTTTTTTTAATATTTTACCATTTTAAATGGGATAAAGTGAAGAGCCCGCTCATTCATGGTGTGACCCGGCATGTGTAGAAATATAACAAGATATATACATTTCCAGAAAGGAAATTCATTTCTGCGTTGAATAAGACCGGGTTCATGAAAACCGCTGCAAAATTGATGAAGTAATGGCTGTTCAAAGCGATGCACCCCCGTTTTCGGGTGATTTCGAGTTGGATACCTTGTTATATATAATATTTGATAGTGAAATTTTGTTTTTTCAGAAAAGTTGATTTTTCGTTATAATATGATAAGTTTTCATTCAAAATGATGTTTTCACTATTTAATATCATATCCTCACGCTAACCACCTGTGGTTGAAACGTTTTGTTCTTCTATCCGTGATATCGCAAACAACGGCCATACACGATCGTGTCTTTCAAACCAACAACAAAGTAATATCGCTAAATGTTTCCTCACGCACATTTACTCAAGCCGAGTCCCCGAGTATGGCTTTCAGAAGGTGTCGGGTGTCACGCTTCAGCATATAGCACTTATGGTTCTCAAACCAGACTTCAACTGATCTTGTTAACAAACAGCGAATATTTTAGTTCGAAACGCGCCGCGGTGCACACTCCTGATAACAATCGATATTGGCCAATTAAGAACAATGTATCAACATCAGCGAAACACTAAAACAAACTGACATAACCCTGTAATTTGTAATCTATAATTAAGTTGTAAGTCATAAATCCAAGTACGCCTTTCTGAATTGTTTTGCTAAAACTTCAAAACAAAATTCTTAACTTATGAATATCTTTGGTGTTCTATTTAAGGCTTAAGTCAATCAATAGCTTTGTAAAATGAAGTTGAAACGTTTTGTTCTTTTATCCGTGATATTGCAAACAACGTCCATAATGTTGCCATTTCCGTTCAGTATGCATGTACACACGAGGGATGCCTCCGGCTTACCAAAACCAGTAAATTAATAAAATGCAGAGTTTGGAAAAGGTTATGTTTTCGAACGCTGATGTCGAACGAGATCACAAATTGTTTGAAGATCACACAAAAAGAAATCTGAAGTTTTGCGTTATTCATACCGATCAAAATTTGTATTGTTAATAAACAGTTGTTGAGTATTTATGCAACGTTCGATGTTACATACGATAGCTGCTCTCTTTCCGAAAAGCAATATTACTTTATTACATCAAGTATTTGCTCCTTGTATCTTGTAATCTATCGCGACATTGTAATGCCGTAGATATACTGCAAATATGTATCTTTGTTAATGCTGTTATTTGGACAAGCCTGGAAAAATTTCTAGTCAAAGGTTTAACATCGTTCAAATCATTCTGCAATATTACATTATCATCTTTTTGTGTGTTTTGTTTTTTTGTTGACCCGATAAGCGAAAACAAAAAATGTTGTTCCCGTGCTCGCTGTCAAGATTTATATGCGCAGATGCTGAACAACACTATTATTATACCAGGTCAGAAGACAGCGACGCGCTTTATGAGTTAAACAAACACGTAAAGACGCGAGGATTGTTTTTTAAACATAATGGGCGTTCCGCGCAAACAACTAAAAAGCTAGTGTAATAACCTATTGTTAACATTTTGTTCAATTCTAATTTAGGCTCGGCAATATAAGTATAGCAAACATTCCGCTTACAATATGTTGCACAGAACGTACGCAGCACGAATCCATTTATAACGCGCCGACGATCAATATCTATAAACTAGGTTATGGATATCACCTTACGTTCACAAACAGAACTACAAATATTAGCATCAACATCAAACAATGTCACCGTATCGCGATAAGTTATTTTGGGATTTGAAATCGTTAAATGTACGAGAACCGCGCCGCATGTCGCGCGTACACGTGTATCACGCCCCTATAACAGTATTCTTGGCAAAATGAAACGTCGACAGCGAGCGGGACGCTGAGGAAAGGCAAGAGTTCGCAGAGCGCCAAATGGTTCCGTCAATAATATGGGGATTAATAATTCAATGGATGTGGCGCGCATTGCATGAACGTGTAATGATCCTATTATGTTACACACCATTAATCGCACATTGTAACAAAACACCCAGACCAGCTCATTTTGAACTTAGAATATAATAAGTATACATACAAGAATATGCGTTGAAACATGTCGCCAAAGGCCTGATACAAAAAACATTGATATTTATGCATAGAGGCACATTGCTGTAAGTGACATTTAAATAGTCGTAGATTAAATTCGGGAATGTTGCATCAATACTTCAAGAATCTCCGGCAAATCATAAGAAACTCGCCTAAACAGGATGTCGTAAAGTCACAATGTTAAAACACCGCATGCTTGTTATATTATGGACGAATGCTTGTATAATTGATCTCGGCCAACGATTTGACGAGGTTTATAAATGCATGCCCACGAACCGCTTTATAAAAAGCTCACTTTGACCATTCGTCGTCGTCATGTATCTTAGGAGACGCACACATCACGGTCGCCATGGGGATACTTACGGACAAGTATGTCGCATGATTACGATGACTTCAGAATTGCGATGATGATATGCGTTAATTCACCTAAATCGCAATACCACGCACCTTATTCATCTGTAGGTGTGGTGATATGCACATACCCCTCAACACATTACAGTTGACGACGTAATAACGTTCACATTAGGAGTTCAATAACACGTCTGCTTAAGTAGGCAATATGTATTTTTCAAGCTAAAATAAACGGATAATTTGAATAAGGTTTAAGTTTGCATACGAACATTAACCATTATATGCTTGACTTACTTAAAATTCATAACGTAAATGGGTGTACGCGTAGGTGCGCAAAAATATAATAATTAATTTCATTTTAATATCCGCAAAGTTGTTTAATGTGATTCATATCATGTTGTTTGAAAAGAGATTATTAGTCGGTATGATAAAGAATATGAATAAAATCAATTCTAAATTTAAACATTTTGACATGATATTTAAATTGAAAAAAACTTTCCGCTGTTTATTGGCGACTCGCAATTCTAAAAAGCGGATTGGTTTATATACTATTCAACAATTGAAAATTTTTAAGAATGTATTTTTTATCCCGATATACCATTAAGTTAACGCACAGAATATCAAATTCGCAATGAAATTAAAAACGCGGCATTGCACATAATTATCAATCGAACTAAATAATAATGCATCGACGTTAACAGAAACCCGTTAGAACGAAATGTTTGTTGACAGTTACAGCTCAATTTCGCATGTAGGTTAAAGGCCTTGATTTACATAAAAGTAGATTAAAGCGTAGTAGATCTGAACAGTGAGCATTAATATCGACTGCGTGCATTAAAGGGATCTTTTCACGGTTTGGTAAATTGACAAAATTGAGAAAAGTTGTTTCAGATTTGCAAATTTTCGGTTTAGTTATGATATTTGTGAGGAAACAGTTTTACTGAACATTTGCCATGGTCTAATATAGCCATTATATGCATCTTTTGACGATTTAAAACCCTAAAAATTATAAAGCGTTGCAACGCGAAACGATTGAATAATTTGAAGAGTTCTGTTGTTTTCGTTTACATGTGTGAAACTACGAAGATTGCGTATATAACGTATAAAATACGCATCTTATGTATGCTTGGCAGGATACCGTAGTTCAGTTGGCATATGCGTTTTTTACTTCAGGATTCCGGGGGTCACTGGTTCGAGTCCTGCTGCGGGCTACTTTTTTTCCTTTTTTAAATTTTATTTTTGATTTTTTACTGGAGCTTGTAAAATTTAATGTTTACATTTATCAATATAAAGCATTTAATGACAAACTTCAAAACATGCCAAAATCTGTGAAGAGGTCCCTTTAAAGGGGCCTTTTCATAGATTTTGGCATGTATTAGTTTGTAATGTAACCATTGGATATAAAAAGATCCAGTAAAAACAAACAAAAACAGAATTAAAAAAGAGAAAAGAAACCTCAACTGGGCTCAAACCACTGATCCCTGGAGAAAAAATCTATCGCTTAGACCACTCGGCCTTCCGTGCTTATAAAATGAGTGATGAATTTTATACTGTATCTAAGCAATCGTCGTAGTATCAGAAAATAAAACAACAAAACATAACTCTCCAAAAACAGAACTCGGAAAGTTTCATTCCTTTTTTCTGTGCAGTCCGCTAATCTGAGACGAGACTTCACGCACATTATTTCAAGTATTCACAGAGCGCTGTCGGACCGTATTTGGTACAAAAACGAATATGGTACAAGTTTGTACCATATTCGGCCGAATATGGTACAACTGTCTAATTGTACCATATACGTATCTGCAGTTTTGGGGTAAAATGCCTGACCGAATATGGTACAAACTTGTACCATATTCGGATGAAAAATGTACCACATTCGTTCCGAATATGATACACACTCATCATCGTAATCATCATCATCATCATCATCGTTATCTCATCATCATCATCATCATCGTTATCTCATCATCATCATCATCATCATCATCATCACATCAATTATCAACACCCCAATGATCATCATCGTTGTTATCTTTACCAACACCACCATCATCATCACCATCAAAACCAACATCATCATATCCATTATCATGATCGTAATGGTGATCACAAAAGTTTTTTTTGTGATGATAATGACAGCGATGTTTTCGGTCGATAATGAGGATGTTGTGATGATGATGACGACGATGAGAATATCATCATCATCATCGGCCAATAAACATCGCCATCATCATCATCACAAATATTTTGTTATCATCATCATCATTATCATCATCGTCGGCCGATAAACATCGCCGTCATCATCATCTAAAAACTTATCATCATCATTATAACCATCATCATCGTCCGATAAACATCGCTGTCATCATCATCCCAAAACGTTTGTTATCATCATCATCATCATCATTATCATCATCATCATCATCATCACCACAATCATCAAACCCCAATCATCATAACCACTGTCATCATCATCACCACCACCATCATCATCACAATTTTTTTACCATCATCATCATCACAAATGTTTTGTCATCATCATCATCACATATTCATTATACATTTTGTATTTTATAATTTGTTTCATTCAAGAGATTCAACAAACTTGTACTTTTTTCATTTATTGGTATACTGACAGGATTTTTCAAAGTAATATTGAAGAACATAGAACAGCATTTAAATTTTAATCCAACTGTAGCATTTTGACAAGACATAATATACATATATACATTCATTTTAGTAGCAGCCAAAATATCCCAAATGTGCTTCGTAAAAAGTTACCAGTAAATGAGCAAATGACAACAAATTTCCGGTAGAAGAACATAATCATCAATCACAAAAATAACATAACAGGTTTCCAAACACCGATATACATGTATATTTCACCTGTAATGTCTGTACATGACATCTATGATATCATACCAACCGATTCCACTAACACGCAAACGCAGCCATGCGTTTGCCCATTTTGGCCCCTTGATGATTTCTTTTATTGCCGAAATAAGACCGCTGTTTCTGCCCGCTCTTGTTAATAGGAAACGAACGCTAACAGGATTTCTGTTACTAGTATCTAGTCCAATATCCGGCCGAATGTAAATTCTAGGTGTTTGCAAACTCATTGACCTTATTAAATCTCTAAAGGGTTTGCCGACCTTCGCCAACACAAACTGGATTGACGGGTTTGATTGTATGCAGAACTTAAAATTTTCAACTTGAATGTGAAGTGGTAACATCAGAAATGGAAAAGTCGTTCGCTTCTGTGCCCTCCTATTGTTTATCATATCTTGAAGCTCTTTCAGGGCTGAACACACAGAGACGTCATCGTTGTCGCCAGAGTCACCGTTGTCGCCGGAGTCACCGTTGTCGCAAGAGTCACCGTTGTCGCCAGACGCAGCGTTGTCGCCAGATGCAGTGTTGTCGCCAGACGCAGCGTTGTCGCCGGAGTCACCGTTGTCGCCAGACGCAGCGTTGTCGCCGGAGTCACCGTTGTCGCCGGAGTCACCGTTGTCGCTGGAGTCACCGTTGTCGCCGGAGTCACCGTTGTCGCAAGAGTCACCGTTGTCGCCAGACGCAGCGTTGTCGCCAGATGCAGTGTTGTCGCCAGACGCAGCGGTGTCGCCGGAGTCACCGTTGTCGCCAGAGTCACCGTTGTCGCCAGACGCAGCGTTGTCGCCTGACGCAGCGTTGTCGCCAGACGCAGCGCTGTCGCCAGAGTCACCGTTGTCATACGACTGTTCTAAGCGTGATATTATGTCCTTGTACACGCGTTGATTGATACGGATACTAACGTAATGCATGCCAAATCCTTCTGGGAAATACCCCAATGCAATTGTTCCAACATCACCATCGAACTTTCCATCTGCTGACACAATTGATGAGTGTTCTAGTCCTCGGGTAGAAACTACCAGGCACTGCAAATTATATTCTCTCATAAGTGCAATGAGCGTGAGGTTGTCGCCGTATGTCCCATTCTTAGACATATTCTTAACGCATTCATCAAATGTTTCATCATAGACAAAAGTTTCATAGAAATATCTGTTTTCTACAATGTGATGGACTGCTTCCTTACGTAAAGCATCTACGTCTTTGTATATACCAATTTTACCAAGTTGATGCGATATAGCAGCAAATTGACAATTTCCATCCGGATTTGGGTCCATGGCAATATTCACCCCATCCAACAACTGCAGATTTTCATGGTGTGTTAAAACATGATAGTACTTAGTTCTGTGATTTTGTTTCTCTGAGCGGTTCTGTTTTAATGAATGTTTTTTAATTTTTCGTTGTTTCTCTAACGCAACAGTTAGGCTAGTCATGTTTTCGACCCCAACCGATTTGCTTACGAATCCAAGTTCGGGTTTGTTCGGTACTTGAAATGACACGATATAAACACCATTTCGTTTTACTTTTTCTACCTTGCCTTCGATAACATATCTTTTGGTTGGCACCCTGGATTTTCGAAAGGGATAGCGAATTAATACTGTCTCTCCTACTTTGTACTTGCTTGGGGAAGTTGCGTTTTTCAACAGCGACCTGTAAGCCTTTTTATTTGCTCGCCGTATGGTTTTCTTTATTTCACGAGAACTATGACGTTCTTTGGTAAAAACATGACTTCTTCCGTAGTAGGCTTCAAAGGGCGTGAGACCCCCAAGAACTCGTTTGAAACTTGTGTTTATGGCATAGGCTAAATCTTGAAGCCCTTCGACCCAGTTAAATCCACGTTTACTTTTTGTTGCAAATAGAATCTTGGCCTTTATAACACTGTTTGACCTTTCACACTTGCCCTGTGATTGAGGATGATACGGCCTACTATTGATCATTTTGATGTTGTACTTGTTCAACAAAAGTTTCATACTAGGGCCTTTAAATTCCAGTCCGTTGTCACATTGGATGATGTCAGGGGCAAGGTTAACCATCAACACGTCCTCTCATGCCTTTGCAACTTCACGCGAACTCTTCGTTTTCAGGGGTTTTGGCATAACGTACCTAGAATAAACGTCCACGACTTGTAGAATATAACTGTATGTGGACCCCTTGTAGCTAACACTTTGATTTTTCATGTTAATTATGTCAATCTGCCATCTTTTGCCTGGTTCCTCTTCTGTAATTGTCTTTGGCTTTGGCTTGTTTGTAAATCTCGGATACTTCTCATGGTAATACTTGCTATTGTACAGTATTTCAAGGATAGCTTGTTCCGAGAACCCCGTGTAATTTACTTTCAGTTTGTTGTAAATAACCCTTGCTCCACATCCTTTGTTTTCCATGAACATCTTCTCAACAAATCTAGGAAGATCTTCTTTCACAAGGACTTGCTTTCCGCCACACAATAAAGAACCCCGGTCACCAAGCTCGAAGTCCTTACGTTTTCTAATCATGGCCAAACAATTATTCTCTTCAGGTGTCCGTTTCTTCACAGGGACATCGAACGATCCGTTTAAACATCTGACAATAATGTCGTACTTCGAC
Organism: Dreissena polymorpha; assembly: GCF_020536995.1. NCBI lineage: Eukaryota > Metazoa > Mollusca > Bivalvia > Myida > Dreissenidae > Dreissena > Dreissena polymorpha. The sequence continues at coordinate 34,107,200 of NC_068356.1, forward strand.
CTGGGCAAGCACCCTAATTGCTTCCTTTTTCTCCTAATTGCTTCCTTCATCTGAAATAATATAATAAGTTATTATACATTTATACTTCATTAGTTAATAGAGCTTGTATTGAACACCGCGTGTCGAAAACGAATGTCTCACGACATGAGCTGAGCTAAAATCACTCGTCTGATAGCTCCGCTAAAATTTACAATCCGAACTTCCGGGCAATATGCGCAATGAAAGTAGCAAGTACTTCATGTAAAGTTTCATTGAAATCCAACCGAATTCAAATTCAGGGGAAAAATTGCGGGCAAACTTATGGCGGTCAACGGACAAACGGTCTGTAGAAACCAATGCTACGTGGATGGAAGGGATATAAAGAAGGGGCCCTGGGGGCCTAGGTCGCTCACCAGAAGTCACGACTAGGCAGGGTTCGAAGGTCAAAGACCTATAAACTCCATAAAATTTAAAATGTTCAAATCTACAGATTACAGGAGCTCGATCTGATTTTGGTGGAAAATACACTTTCGAAAAAATGACTGTAGCTTAAATATTTTAGCAGTTTAGGAGTTACGCACCCGGAAGGAATGCCACGGACAATTGGATAGACGGACGGACAACTGCAAATGCACTCTGAGGGGGGGGGGCATAAAACATAAAAATCAATGCATGTTAAAACATCAATGCATATTAAGACAACTGAAAATTAAAATTATGTACAGTACTTACTGTCAAGAATTCTTTTGAAGTTTGAAGAAAGTTTGGATTTCAATTCTTTCTAGTCGAAAATCACAACTTTTCTTGCCGACCGCCAAGTCAAATATGGTTACTGACTTCTGAGTAAGACTCGTGTGCAAAATTCCCGCCTTTTTAAAGCGGCACGTTATCAAAGAAAAAATCGGAAACTTCAAAGCTTTGTCGGCTTCTCAGCAATATGACGTCGGAACGACAAATCAACTTTACAAAGTAATGTTTAGGAATACAGTCACACCTGTCTAAAGCAGCCAGTCAAACATCCTTATTTTTGGAGAGATATATTCATTTAAAAGAGCTCAAAATCTCTTAAATCGGATTTTGGTGAAAAAACACTTTCGAAAAAAAAAGTTTTAAAAATTTGAAAATTGCTATTATTGATCTCCACGAAAGTATCTGGCCCGCCCGGGAATCGAACCCAGGCCGCCTGCGTGCCAATCTGACGCGCAACCGACTGAGCTAGCCGGCGAAACAGTTACACAACCAGCAAAATCCATGTAAAGTGTGGTTAGGTTAGCTGTTTCTGTTACTGCTAGTTACGACGACGACGACGACGACGACGACGACGATGATGATGATGATGATGATGATGATGATGATGATGATGATACTTTTGTCACTTCCAATATTAGGTTAATACAATGTATTTGAGTTTGAAAAAAAGTTTACACATCGGCAGACTATTTCATTTATTAAGAAATACATAATTTATGTACCATATACGTAGGCCATTTTCATTTTTATGAGTTTTTTTGGTATGTACCAAATACGTTTTGGCGAGCATAGAAAAACTTATTCCAACCGAATATGGTACAATGTTTGTACCATATTCGGTCGAAAATTGTACCATCTTCGGTCCGAGTATGGTACATTTGTACCATATTCGGCCGAATATGGTACAAATGTACCATATTCGTTTTTGTACCAAATACGGTCCGACAGAGCGCGACTAAAATGCTAACACGTGGAGTGTAATTTATCTACAAAAAAATCTTTTAAAATTGTATTGTCTCATATCTCGACAGATCATATACTTTACGCACAGCATATTAATGTCACCATGACGAAACAAACGTAGGATACACAAAACGATTAAATGATATAAAACATAATACATGTGAACATCAATGTTACCAGTACGCATATGTGAAGATGAAACACATCGCCAACAATAACATCACACTTAAGCATGCTGGCGTTCGATTGCATTTGTTTATGGCAATATAAATTATAGTATGATATCAACAGCCAATATGACGCTCTCTTTTCAATGAACAATCACAATAGTTATGAATAACTTACGGGTATGAGGAATAACAGTTTGCGTGAACACAATTACAGATGATATGATCCAGTCAACGATTTCGAAACGAAATTAATGCGTTTTGATAGCTCAATAAGACAGTTTTTTCACCTAACATTAATATCAATGTGAATTCATCAGCGCACAATTTCTCTATTCTAACCTGATGTATTTCACCGCTTTAGCACAAACGACATGAAACACGTTGCTTCACAATAGTACAATAGTCGTTACATCTTAATAGGAAAGGTGATACATTATATACATGTACATTATATACACTTATAAATAAGTACACTGATTTGTATTTCAAGTCAAAACACGACTGAAAATAGCTAAGAACGGTTTTGCGTCTGAATGTGCGAACTGTACCGGCAGGCGACAAACGGATTTGACGTCGACGTCAGTTGACGTTGGTCCATTTTGTGTTTGACGGCATGAGGAAGATAAAATGCTGACCCGATTCGCATGCTGAGGTTTCGCGTGAGGTGCTGTGACGTCAGAAAGGGCAGCATTCGACCATTGAAACATTGTTCTTGGAATGTCTAAAAAGGATAAGCCGAGAAATTATATCGGTAGACACAACTATGCAAATCGGTATATCTATTTACAACGAATAAAAAATTATAACAAGATGCTGAAAAAAGCTATTAAAACTGGATCAAGGCAACCGAAATGTAATCGTCAATTTCAAAGCAATTAATATAAATATGTGTTAAGTGCACATTTTAAAGTTTTGTAAATTTTTTTCATTTGAATTGTGCATTTGAAATGCTGACTGTATGGAAACCGCGTCATGCGAAAATGGATCATATGCCATATTCGGCCAGCTTAGCTCCAGACAAGCCTGTGCAATCGCGAAGTCTATTCGGGAGCTTTCATTACCGCTACAAAGTCATTCATATAAGATTTCGTGGTCTCAATAGCGGAAAGGATGGCTCCAGACTTTGGGATTGCGTAGGCTGATCTGGAGCGAGGCTCATTTATTCATAAAGCGTACCCGGTCACGCACTTAAGGCGGCCAACCGATGCGGAAACAAAGGATATTAATACGAAGAGAAAAAATCACTATAAATATAAGTGCATTTCGCGAGAAGTTGCTACGAGGCAGGCGAGGACAAACAAAACTCAAAAATGAATCTTGAGCAAATTGAAAATAACATCAGATGTATATCTCAACAAGCTATCGTGATGGCGCAATGTAAAACCACTGCAAGCGTTTGATATTATTGACGATGGCTTGTATACAATGATTTACACAATCGACTTTACACGAAGATTTAGTGAGTGTTCGCGATGCATGCACACGGAACGCTTGATAAAAAGCTCATTCTGATAATTCTTCGAGAGAGACTCATGCATGGCTGCGCCACGTTGGTATTTAGAGCATCGCGTGACGGGATATTTAAAACATTTTATGCCAACATAATTTTTTTGATGTCATTGACCTCCTCACTCTTCATCTTATACGTAAGTGTCACGGTTAATTAAGTACGGGTATTAGCCGGGTACATAAATATTATATTCAACAAATCAATACTCTTACTTTTAGCACGTTACGTGTTTAAACCAATCAACTAGCCTGGAACTTTCGAGAAGTCAGTCTTTGTTTATTTCTCTGGGCGGCGGTTCCCTTTTTGCGTTTTTTGCCTCCCTGTTATGTACATTAGGGAAAACATTTATAATATGTTTGCTTTGATTATGTATAACGTAATCATTTGTTTATGTCAGTTTATGGAATTTATAATAAATGCCCAGTGTTCATTCAAACATAGTTTTCTGTTTTCCCTTTTTCCCATAATCGAGTTCGTCCTAGACTTTTATCTCTCCCCCGACCTTGGGAAATACATAAATAACATTTTATGTCAACATAAATTTGTTTATGTCATTGACCTCCTCACTCTTCATCTTGTACGTAAGTGTAACGGTTTACTACGGGTATTAGGTACATAAATATTATATTCAACCAATCAATACTCTTACTTTTAGCACGTGACGTGTTTGCACCAGCACCAGCACCTGGTTTAGTCGCACGCTATTTTGCGGGAGGCGGAAAACTACAACGGGCGAGGCATGGTCAGGGGTGATAACCCCAAAAAAGGGTTAGGGTAAGGGTTAGGGTTAGGGGTCGGGTTAGGGTAAGGGTTGGGTTTAGGCTAACCCAAACCCTAACCCGACCCTTACACTAACCCAAACCCTAACCCTTACGCTCTAACCCCCCCCCCCCCCTTGCGCAATACCATACCATTCCTCGCCCGTTGTCGTTTTCCGCCTCCCCTATTTTGCACATAGACGTAACGTCGTTTTAATGACGTTCTGATGCATATCTACGCATTTGGCGGACGCCAAAAGATCAACAACTTGTTGGATATGATATTATTATTTTGTTTGTTTTTAGACTGTACATTTTACAGTTTGATGCATCATAAGCAATTTCATTGTTAATTATAAAATGAATCAAATAAAAATCTATTAACAGTAAAACAACCTCGGTTTTATCAGTAAGTAATTGGCCAAGAGTACTCGCTACTATTCCGTATATTTATACAAGTTATTTTTTTCGGCGATGTAAACAGCATGTAAGATTCATCAATAAATAAAACAAATTATTATTATTATTATTATTATTATTATTATTATATTGTGCACCGCGATAGCTGTGGGGAAATACATGGGATTGAACTAAGTTGCGAGTTTTCATTTTTTATGCAGCTCGGTTTCATTTAAATATTTAAGTTAAAATGGTAGTTTTCCATCTTCATTCAATCATTGATACACGTCAGTAAATCGTACAACGCGTCTATGAAACAATATTTAAAGTTTTTTTAAACAGGATCTTCAGAAAGACAAATATTTACTGCGTTCATTTCCAAAACGGATGTATAATACATTTTTTTCACGCCGTGTTTCCAAGTATTTCCGAGTTTAGTTAAAACAATGGAATACACTAGAAGTACTTCATTTCAAAATACAAAATCTTAAAGCGGGTATATACGATTTTTTATATGTGTTTAATTGTAATATATTGATAAAATATGTCGAAATAATACAAAATAGGCAAGAAAAATTATACATTAAAGCCGAATTTCATAAAATGCAGCAAAGACAAATTAGCGCCCCGAGCCGATAGTGACGTACATATTTTCCTACAATAACAGAAGCATTCGTCTTTGTATTAGGATCGGAGATAGTGTTCGTGTGTCGTATGAATAGATATCGTTGCAGGAATTCAAATAAACCGTTAAACTAAGTTTAGATGCACATCGTACATGTATGGTATACATGCTGGCGAATTCGGCTGTACAGCCGTTTTCAATTTCAGAATTAAATATCTGGCTTATTTCGCATTTTTCGACACATGTTCTTCTTAACTTTTATTTTAATTTATATTGAAATATATATATAATAAGTTTTTTACACAGTTTATATAAATTCATAAATATTTGACAAAATCGTATATACCCGCTTTAAGAATGACTGATAAAAAAAAACAGTTCCCTATGTATAGTGACAGCATGTACACATCTAATTATAGACCGGCGACCTGGCGCATGCGTAAATATTGACACGCCATCAAATTTGACAGCTTCGCGGGAGTTCGAGGGAGGTAACTATTGGGTCAAAAAATAAAGATGGGGAAATTAATGGTGTTTATCTTGTTTTTGTTAATTACACGTGGGTATAATTGTTAAGCTAAGTAAGTAACATACTCATTAATTAGATTAATTAGATACTGACGATAGCACTAATTTAGAAAAGTGCGCAATTTTCACAAACGAACACCGGATCTGCAAATATCTTTCCAGTTTAAATATACAACATTATCATGGGCATATGATATACATAAAAATTTATAGAACTAGGTTAGAGTCTGCCACGCCTCCGTCACAAAGTTCAGTTAATAAAAATAGGTACGATTATTTGAGTCGTGTTCTGAGAAAACTGGGCTGAATGCATGTGCGTTAAGTATCGTCCCAGATTAGCCTGTACAGTCCGCCTAAACTTTATTTTCGGAAAGGAGGGACCTCCTTGAAACTTAAAATACCATAAAAGCGGAAAGTGTCGTCCGTTATAAGCCTGTGCGGAATGCACATGCTAATCTGGGATGACACTTTACGCACATGAATTAAACCCAGTTTTCTCAGAACGCGACTCATTTAATTAACCGACTGTACAGCTTGTTATCTCATACACGAATTTACTGACGTGGCAGTGCAGAAAATATGCACAATGTTACAATGTATATGAAACTCTTGTAATATATCCTTGAAATATGACCAGAATTCAAAGCGAGTGGTATTGACGGACATCATTCTTAGTTTCTTAATTTCTCTACCCTGCCTGTCATTTCTACGTGCACATATGCTTTCATATTTTTTGCCATGTTAAAGTGTCAGTGTCGCTCAATTCTGCAGCATATAATTTCAGCAAATGCACTCCACATGTTACACAATTTCTATTTAAACACTCACTTTTGTGCAAATGTTCCTCGTGGTCTCTTAAACCGATAGTAGGACACAATGTCTCTTGTAATAAATCATCCAGTGTATTCCAAACTGTGTATTCTTCTGCTAAATTGTATTCTTCAATAATTCTTTTTCGCATCAATTTTGCGCTTTTAAACAAACTGTACACTTCTACATGTTTACGACAAAGACATGTAATGCGATCTTTTTTCGTGGCTGATTTAATAAAATACGGCTTACATGACTCGAAACTCCTCTGGCGTATTTTGACATGCGGGTTCTTTTTCATGAACTGCTTTTAAACATTGAATTGAGTCGTAGTAAGAACATGTTTGACATTTTCTGCATATTTATTTTTCGATATTCACTGCCTAACAACGTTCTTCTTATCGTTTACTGGCTGGCTGTTTTCAATCCAAAACTGTCTTGCCTTCTCTTTAAAGCGGGTATATACGATCTTGTCAAATATTTATTTATTAATATAAAATGTGTAAAAATTTATTATACATATATTTCAATATGAACTAAAATAAAAGTTAAGAAGAACATGTGTCGAAAAATGCTAAATAAGCCAGATATTTAATTCTGAAATCGAAAAAGGCTGTTCAGCCGAATTCGCCAGCATGTATATCATGCATGTACGATGTGAATCTAAATTTAGTTTAACGGTTCATTTGAAATTCCTGCAGCGATATCGATTCATACGACACACAAACACATACTAAAAAGACGAATGCATCGGTTATTGTAGGAAAATAATTACGAATTATCTTCGTCACAATCGGCTCAGGGCCCTAATTTGTATTTGCTGTATTTTATGAAATTCGTCTTAAATGTATCATTTTTCTTGCATATTGTGTGTTATTATAACATATTTGTATCAATATTTAACAATTCAGCACATATATAAATCGTATATACCCGCTTTAAAGCGGGTATATACGATTTTTTATATGTGTTTAATTGTAATATATTGATAAAATATGTTACAATTACACAAAATAGACAAGAAAAATTATACATTAAAGCCGTCTTTCATAAAATGCAGCAAAGACAAATTAGCGGACCGAGCCGATTGTGACGAACATATTTTCCTACAATAACCGAAGCATTCGTCTGTGTATTAGGATTGGAGTTAGTGTTCGTGTGTCGTATGAATAGATATCGTTGCAGAAATTCAAATAAACCGTTAAACTAAGTTTAGATTCACATCGTACATGTATGATATACATGCTGGCGAATTCGGCAGTACAGCCGTTTTCAATTTCAGAATTAAAAATCTGGCTTATTTCGCATTTTTCGACACATGTTCTTCTTAACTTTTAGTTTAATTTATATTGATATATATATAATAAGTTTTTTACACATTTTATATAAATTCATAAATATTTGACAAAATCGTATATACTCGCTTTAAGTTCTTCGGAGAGTTTATCCTTTCTTGGTTTTCGTGTTATCCATTTTGTATTCATGTCATGTTCATGTACAATTTGTTTGTTTCTGTTTAGGCACTTATTTATTGTCCTCCTATCCAATTTAGTGTATTTAGAGAGGGCAGATTTTAAGTTTTTACTTACAATTGTATTTCCTACAATGAAACTCGCCGCCTGTTTAGCGCTGACCCTTTTCTCGGTGGGCGATGTTTTATCAATTGAGACGAAATTGACGACGATACATCTGCTAAAAGAGCGCATGCCACTTTATTTCTTGTTTTGTTTTCGCTTGGTTGTACAACTTGTTTGAATTCCAGACATCTTGTTGTTTTAGAAACCGGACTTGATGAATCAATTAGTGATTGCAAGATTGCTGCACGCCTTTGTGGTGAGAAGAGGGTTATTGAATCTTTTAAGTGTTTTTAAAGCCCTACATTTCTGCATCCGGTTTTAAAATGGAGTTTTATTTGTTAGAGATTCACTAGAAATGTTTGTGTCGGCATTTATTTCTCTCTTTCTCTGTCTGTAGCGTTTCATACGTTCTTTTGCGAGAAACCTATCGCGTTCACGTTTTTTTTCATTTGATATGTTTCTATGTTTCTGAAATCTTAACCTACTAATAGCCCTTTTCTTTTCGCGATACCATTCCCGCCGTTCTGAACTACTTAGCGATGGAGGAGGTTTTTCCGATACCTGGAAATAAAACCGCATACTTAAATATTCTATTTATTACGGAATTCGGATAGTGTCATCTATAATCTCGTCCTTCTTTCATCAAGGGCGACACTCGAAGCGATACACGATATTTCGCGCGACATTCACGGCGACGCACGATATTTTGCGCGACAGTCGCGGCGATGCACCATATTTTGCGCGACGCACGATATATTTAACCCTTTATATCGCCCTTGTGTAGGTAGCCCAAAAGGCGATATATCGTGTTAATTATATCGTGCGTCGCCGCGACCGTCGCACAAAATATCGTGCGTCACCGCGACTGTCGCGCAAAATATCGTGCGTCGCCGCGACTGTCGCTAACAATATTCTGCGTCGCCGGGACTGTCGCGCAAAATATCGTGTATCGCTCCATGTGTCGTGTTTCGAGTTTAAAGGGCGACGCACGAAACACGAAGGGACGCACGATATTTTGCGCGACAGTCGCGGCGACGCACGATATTTTATTATTCAAATATCGCCTATATTATCCGAATCTCGTGTATTGCGGTCTTATTTCACGCGATATTTGTACTGTTCAAATATCGCTGTAATAATATCGCCTGTCGACTGTCGGGTTTTCAAAAAGTTGGAATGCGACAGTCGCCCTTTTATATGCGATATATCGTCCTTTGAACACGACCGTCGCACTTTACGAGCGCGACCGTCGCCATTTATGAACGCGACCGTCGCCCTTTTATATGCGAGATAGTTCCTATAACTCAGGTGAATCGTTTGAGAGCAAATAGAGAGAGATCTCATTTCGATTATTGAGTACACATAAATTTTTGTTAATGTCAAAATTTCTGCATCAATTATAACAAAATAGCTTGAACATTTTCAACTGTGTAACATTTTTTAAATGTGTACTCCATCTGAGTTTCGCATGATTTTTTTTTAAATATTTATTTTAATGCCGGACAAAGCTTTCTGCTGAAACATGGCGGACATACGCGTGTGCTTCGCCCATATTCGAACCAGGGTCTCTACATTTGACGGCGCTAAGTGCGCTAACCACTGATCTGCGGAAGCATACTAAAGCTATAGTTACATGTGCTCTATGTCAGGAATTCACTTGATTAAGGCCCTAGTACATTTGTTTGACCTTTTATACTAATTACTATGCAGAACAATGTACAATTCCTTGCTTGGATAAGGTAAATTAACTTTATGAAATAAAGAACTAGTCTTAAGTCTACATTAAACGCACATAAAAAAAGTTTTAACCTTTAGTGCTCGAGGACCGAATAGCATTGAACGCATGTACGTGTATTATGCAATCAATTAGTGATAGGCTGCATATAACAAGGAACTTACCAGCGATGAACTATTCATATTCGACTTTCGATCTTCTACCGCTTCATTGATTTGTACTCGGGGGAAAATGTGTTAACTTGTACCCATGTGCCTGTAAATTAATTAAAATGCTTTTTTCTAGATAACGTCTTTTTATTTTACCGTTCAATCGCACATTTTACGCCGTCATGGCCGTGTATGTAATTTTTCTAAAGTATGCTGCTTCCGCATAATTATATTTAAAGAATATAAAATTGGTGTCTCCAGGAAACAGACCTAATGCACTATTAGTTAATTGTAAACATGAAAAATGAAATTTAATTATTAATAAAATATAATGGAGAAACGGTGCTATGAAACACACACTTTACGTCACTTTTTTCTGTTTGTAATTTTTTTAAATTCTGCTGTGCGCGTTAATTTCAAGTATTGATTATAACGAAATACATGTTTGCATTTGTTATTCCATGCACTTTTACATTGTATAAGATTTGCTAATTATTTCAGTTTAAACAAAAATGACAGGGAAAACACTTACCCAGGATGATGAACGTAACATCGGTATCAGCGTTTATTTTGTTGTTGTTTACGCTGCATGAAAACGGAAATGACGTCAAAAAAAGGCCCGTTAAAATTTTAACTTTGTCTGTTTTTTTTGCGATGAAATAACGTCAAAATTGACAAAATTATCGTCGAAAACACAAGGGCTACCGGAGTATTTTGTTTCGCGGAACGTTGCATTTGTTTCATATTTTGACATAAGAATATGGTTTAATTATATCATTTGTAGGATAAAAATAACATGGAAACATCTAAAAATGTTCACAATTGAAATGTTAGGACAATAAAATTGGTTTCTGCTGGTTACCGATAATTTCCAGGAGTTTTATTTTAGCAAGTACACCAAAAGTCGCGATTGTGCAAAATAGCGTGCAACGTTTGGTCAATCAACTAGCCTGGAACTTTCGAGAAGCCAGTCTTTGTTTATTTTTTGACGTGAGAAGTTTCACGTCAATTTTCACTGATTTAAAATCAACCTCCTCCCATGCCTCCCTCTCTTAGTCAGACTAGGTTTGGGGTTTTGTTACATTGTATATATCTCAGTTGCTTATATTATAGTTATTTCAGATATATATGTTTAGCACTTAAGGAAGATTATAGTCTTAAAAGTTGCAAAATGGTTTTATGTTTTAGTTCTATTTTATTTGTTCTGCAATTAAAATGCCATTCTAGTCTTCAAAATTGCCAATTTTGACTACCAGTGCTTTACATCTGTAACAACTTGCCAGTTAGTTATTGTTATATTTAATACATGTATGATTCTAGTCTTTGGGTCGGCGTTTTTTTGCCTCCCAGTTATGTCCATTAGGAGAAACATTTATAATATGTTTGCTTTGATTATGTATTACGTAATCATTTGTTTGTGTCAGTTTATGGCATTTGTAATAAATGCCCAGTTTTCATTCAAACACAGTTTTCTGTTTTCCCTTTTTCCCATAATCGAGTTCGACCTAGACTGTTATTTCTCCCCCGACCTTGGGCAAAACATAAAAAACCTATCGCTCGAATACATGTAATCTGATAAATCGTTGTTAAGCGGCTTTTGAGGGCAGTGATTTAGGCCTGTCGACGCCAGCATCCGCATGAAGAAAATTTTAATAACGATATCAACTATGCAATGCTTTGTATATAATGCTCTGACGCGCTGTAATGAAACCAATAGATGATCGAGCATTGCTCTCCACTATAAGGTCAAATACGTGACAGCGATTTAGCGGTTGTATACGTGATATCTTTATTATATAACATGAATACGTATCGCTTATGATGTTTCCACGCAGATTACCAGAATAAACGCGAGTACAGCCATCTATTACCGTAATATGTTTTTTTGATTAAAATGCATTGTATGGCTTTCGGATATGTTCATTTCACAAATTTTATTACAGATTTATCTTAAAGTAACATAACTACTCAAAATCAACGAAAATTTCGAACAATATTTCTTAAAATAAAGCTAAACAATTAAAAATCATTGTTACTTATGGCAATTGCCGAAATTTCAACACCAGATGTGGTCTGGTAAAATAGATGTTTATGGTTTTAACATGGTACCATTTTAGTGTTCGTGTGTCGTATGAATAGATATATTCGCAGGAAATTAGCATGGAATTTATTGTGGTCACAAATGAATAAAAACGAGCATTTTGTATCTACAAAAATCTGTGTAATCATACCACATCTAGCGTTGGAATTGTGGCTATTGCTATAAGGAACACTGATTGTTTAGGTGTAAACTTTATTTTTCGAAATACTTTACGAAATTTTCGTTGATTTTGAGCGTTATAGAGACTTTAAAGTAACATTACCATTCAAAATCAACGAAAATTTCGTACAATATTTCGTTAAATAAAGCTAAACAATTAAAAATCATTGCTCATTATGGCATTTGCCGAAATTTCAACACCAGATGTGGTAAAATAGATGTTTGTGGATACAAAATGCTCGTTTTTATTATGGTTTTAACATGGTACCATTTTAGTGTTCGTGTGTCGTATGAAAAGATATATTCGCAGGAAATTAGCCTGGAATTTATTGTGGTCACAAATAAATAAAAACGAGCATTTTACAAAAATCTATGTAATCATACCACATCTAGCGTTGAAATTGTGGCTATTGCTATAAGGAACACTGATTGTTTAGGTGTAAACTTTATTTTACGAAATACTTTACGAAATTTTCGTTGATTTTGAGCGTTATAGAGACTTTAAGTTTCAGTCAGACTTGTTTCGGTTACCAACGTTAAATAGGTTGTGAGTCAATAATTCTGACCATTGCCCAATTGATGTTTCATTATTAAGATTAATACTGAAGAAAACTTGATCACGATTAATATAACGATAAATGCACGTGTTGGAGTGCGAGCAGTGTAAGAAACATATTGGCGGCAGTGTAAACATGCATTTATTGGTGCGATGAATGATATTATATCGCCTGGTTTACGGTACTTAAGTGGAAAGTCGGAACTAAGTACAAAACGGAATGCAAAAATAGGAGAAAACTGATATATGACAGTGAAAAGCGATTTGCTAGTTAGCCAACGATTACATATGGACGTGGAATATCGTGTTGAATTATATGGCTAACATTCGCCTGCCAATGGCAAATATTCATTGAACTGCATAGATGTAGCAGATTTACAATGTAACGCGCTACATTTATTGAGTCAGCTAGAAATAATCTATAAAGTACTTTGTATATTTGTCTACGCTAAAAAGTAACATTCCGCCTGGAGTTCTTTATCGCAAGCAACATTGCAGACTGACCGGAATTAAATACTAGTAAACTACGATAATGAGCACGATTATATCATACACGCAAATTATCAACTAGCGTCTAATACCGACCAAAGATCTATCAAGACATTTATTTATGTGTTTTTTTATAGATCTTTGTATCGACTTGTCAAGCAATCTAGCTTGTCGTGACCAAGCATTTCAACATCTCTTGAATAATGCGATGCCATTTTGCGACGCCTCATTATTTCAGCAATTAAATATGGCATTGTTCTATTGATTTGTGAATACGCTTACACATAAATTGATGTCATAACTGACATTATTCCTTGAAAGACATCGCCGACAACATCCGCAGGTCTTCCAAGAACGGTAGCTGCCCTCATCATCGGCGGAATAAGCGTAACTTGCGCTTGGCCTTGTTTTCTCGTCATCCAATGATTTACGCTGTTAAGACCGAAACCAGCTTCGTTGTAGCTTTTTGTCGATGATGCCGGCGACAGAAAACGTTTGATTTGAAAATCTGTTGTTGTTTTTTCTTTACGGGGACGATTGTCGGTTTTGTTGCAGTTGCTCTTTATATTGCACTGCAGACTGCTGAGCATCGAGTAACATTAACGACTGTGTTTTACGTTTGATTCGCGAGCACTTGCGGGTGTGATTAGGCGTCTTTTTGCAACGTCAGTCACTTTGTTCTTATAAATTTCATAAGTTTTATTGCCGCCTTTAAATCATAGGATGTCATTTTATCGATTGTTATCTCTATTAATTTAAGTTTGAGTGCAAACCCAGCGTTGCTTTAAATGTTTCTATTAACTTAACTTCTTTCATGACAGTTAACTTTTGTTCTATACGGTCGCTTTGAGGCGTCGGCGGCGGAGTCATGGTGGCGTTTAACACGTCCACGTTTACGATATGTCGTTTTTCGCGGCATCGAACGGCGGACTAACGACATTTTCCTTCTGGATAATTGTCATTTTCGGATCCACATCCGTAAGCTCCCTGCCTTGACTGCATGCGGTACAAAGCGCCGTTGCCGCGATAGGATTCGACAGCTGGATTTCCGCTTCATTTTCTGTCAGAGTGGGTGCATCGTCACGCTATGCCTGTACCGAAAGCAACGAAGAGAACTTGAAACTCTCATACTGTGATTTCGCGGCCATCAATATGATCAACAGCATGATTGTATAGCTGCTTCTAGGCGAATAAGAAATAAATGCGTATATGTATATATTCCCTTTCAATAGCTATGCATGTATATATATATATATATATATATATATATATATATATATATATATATATATATATATATATATATATATATATTTCATTGTGATTCAAACAAATCTTTTTGGCATTAACTAGCGAAGATACGCGTCGATAGAATAATAATTATAAAAAAGGACATTTAAGGAAATGGGTATTGCTAAAACAATTTCGTGACGTTTGCGTAATAAATAAGCATTTATAAAACGTTTGAAAATGCAATAACGCAACTACATAGAGGACATATGTTGGATTCGGTGGATTATCGATTTTAATTCACGAGTGGTCATAGAAAATATATTTTTTCTATGATCAATAGTGAATTAATAACGATATTCCACCGAATTCAACTAATTTTCTTTTTATTTTATGCTTTTTTTCACAGTTTATATACTTTATTAAAGAGTTAAACGCAAGAAATTCGCTGGGATAATGACGTTATTTCGTCAAAAAATAATGTCATTTCACAGTAAACAGTTGAAATTATCGATAATTTTCACTGTTAATTTTCACTGTTTGAAACAGTGAAATTATCAGTTTTAATTCACTGATATTTCTCTATAAACCACCGGAAAGCATAACATAAATGTATTTATCACATGCCATACCCTGTTTCCCGTGTAATATAACCATTACGAATATTTTTATCTTACACGTGTGTAATATACTTTTAAGCGTTTTTATTGGCTTAGTTTTCGTTCGATTGACCAATCGCATTTTGTTATTTTGCTGAAATGACGTTGCAACGTCAAATTACGTCACTAAATGTAATTTTAACATAACACGCGACTTGTTTTCTACAGACAAAGAAGGAAATCGAGTGTGCTTATTCTGCAATAATTATGGGCGGAGCTTAATGTTTCGAAAATAGTTCCGAATAGATAAAGACAATATCGCAGTAAAATACACATGCTAAAACCCGCTCTAAAAGATTTGCAATAAATGTAGCATGTATATAAATGTAATGAAACAACACATTAATAATTTGGTGATAATTGGCATAACCACGCCTACAGAGAATGTTATTTGTTAGGAAACGTAATTAAGAAAACATTTATAGCACGTCAGCTTTTCAGTAGCATCAATAAACGTGACGTCATTTTGTTTCTACGATTTTTAAATGAGAGTGACGTCATTTGAAAAATGTGTATGAATGAAAACGACGTCATATGTTTGTACAATTCAATGACGTCACTAAAAAGTGAAATTTGCACTAAGAATGGCGGGGTATTGAAAATTATAACATGACCTACGCTCCAGGAGTGAAATAACGTATAATGCTTAATTTTGTTTATTTCACGGGCGTATTACACTAGTTATATAACTGTGAAATGACGTCATTTTTTACGAAATGACATCATTATTCCAGCGAATTTCTTCAGCTTCAACTCTTTTACAATGGGAATAAACGGTGAAAAGAGCATAAAATAAAAATAAAATTTGTTGGTCATGTTATAAATAGAATCTTAGGTTCGTTGTCATTTTGTATTGAATTTATTGAACTCGTCATCTAAATAAAGATAAAAACTCGGCAAGCCAAATCCTATACAAAACGACCACTCATGCATGATCCTATATATATAGTTCACGTCCAAAAGCTTGAATCAAATCAATCAGAATCGTGTGAGAATCGAAAAAATATTTTTCTATCATGGTTTGTTGTCGAATAACCCACAGTAAGCAGTATAGATGCGTGCAATCAAATCACTCGTGCTTCGCACTTGTGATTTAATTAATACGCATCTATACTCCTTACTGTGAGTTATTCGACAACAATCCATGATAGAAAAATATTATTTCTTAAACAACATTCGGGATTTATCATTATGTTTGCGTAAATATCTATTTAATTTGCTCATTTAAAAGCATGCGATAAAAATATCTGACACTCGTTGTCATTTCATTCCATATTTTATTTAACTCGTCCAAGAAATTCGTTAGTAAGCTCGCCAAAGGCTCGCTTACTAACAACATTTCTGAACTCGTTTAATAAAATATGGTATAATATGACAACTCGTGCCGGATCCTATATATATCAAATATAAACGGGACTCGTATGTTTCGTCGGTTACGAATGTAAATACACTTGCGTATCGTTTCCACTAAATAATCCCTTTCCCTTGATACCAACATCGATCGTATACTCGTTGTAAACAACCATCAAAAACGCAAAACGTTTATATACATGCGGAGGTGTGTATACAAAGGCAGTATTTCTTTCCGTTCGCGGCGTCGTACGAATAATCTAAAACGGATGGGCTATCTCCTAAATGCCCGAGAAAACGCTGCCTGGTGCCGATTTAAATTACGGTTGGGTCATTACCTTAATAAAGCTTCTTTGCTTATCAAATAAACATTAGTGTCATTGCGTAATAAGCTAAACAAAAGCAGCTGTGGCTTATCATAATGCGCAACGGACTATTGAATACGGTCGCTTATCTTTATTTATTTATTTTTATTTGACAATTTTCTTAGAATGTGGTTTAAAATGTGAATCGATGACGTACTAAGGAGATGCCGAACGACCGCAATGATGGAGGCACATGTACTTGAAAAAAATGCAAGTTCCTGTGGATGGAGGCATGCCGTTTCATTTAAAAGCGACCGTCGGCCAAGATTGCAATCTTGATAGCAATTCGTATTCGTTCAGAGCAATTAACAGTATATACGATGTTTTTATAGTAAAAGTGGGTAGATGACGCAATATAATGAGTTTTGACACTGAGAAATCATATATATGCAATGTATACATGTATACAGTTTTGAAAGTGATAATAGTCATTCTAGTATGCAAAACAGAAATGTGCATCTGTTTTTGATAATTAAATTATGACGTCACAGGGTGCGTGGTTACCTGTTGCCTTATTGAGTCGAAGCGACTTCAAAAACTCATTCAGGCGTCTCTTTTCGTTCGTCCGTTCGTCCTGCGCGGGACTTGGGCAGCCTGAATAAGGTCTGAAACACAAAAAAACATCGTTACAATAACTCGGTACTTCGTGTTGATATTACAGTGGTACAACATTCGTAATAAGTTACGTATTCCGTTTTGACAGCGCGTCGGAAGATGATAAATATAAATATATTTTAACAATTAATTTCAATTTATTATAGCATATGCACTTTATGCGATATTGAAAACAACGGCCAGACACGATCGTTTTGTGTGTTCTCCAAACAAATAACAATAAATGTTTTCTCGTGCAGATTAACTCAAGCCGAGCTACCGCTTATTATTTTAACGTGTGGCTTACGCTTCAGCGGGTAATGTTGTCATTTCTGTTCAGTCTTCGTATACACACGAGGGATGACGCTGACGCCATTACTTAGATAGAAACGCGCAATCTGAAACAGCTTGTGTTTTTCTCTATAACTTGAACGCAAGCGTACGTGTGGTGGCAATGATTTGTAATTAGCATGGGGTTTCATCGTAGCTTGAACTTAGTGCGCTTGACTGTTTACAATCCTGCATTATCATTTAATCATTTTTATAGAGATAACTTTCTCCTACTTCTTGTACTGCACTTATACTATACACAGTTACGTTTTCTTATCTGCTTAAAATGCTGATAATTCAGCGAGAAAAGAAAATGAGCTTTGATATTGTATCGCAGTACATCTGAAGAAGTAATTGTGAAATTAGAAAAGAAAAACAAATTATCATTCTGTTGACAGAATATTAGTGCGCATGTGATCGGTTATTAGCAACTCGTTTTACTGAAACAGTCAGTGGTCCGTCAACGAGTTCCCTTGTACGAGAAACGAGATTTCTTGATAAACAAGTCCAGAACGCCGTTTGCCTTCACTTTATATACAAGTTATTTCTGTGATGGATCGATCGGTGGATCCGAGAACGAAAATGAAAACGATTTATGAGCGAAGATACTGAACAACTCTGCTATCGGACCAGCACAGCAGAGAGCGACTCACTCTATGAGTTACGAGTTCTGCGTTTTTGAACTTCTGAATTATTCAGTAAAAATTATGGTAAATCCTAATATTGGCTTAGCAAAAAAAAGATAATAACGACTCAAACTTGCTTTGCTAATCTCATACGCGTAACCAATGCATGTATGACGTAAAGATAAAGATCAAATAAACTGCGCTATGCATATAATGTTGTTTAGAAGAATGAACTACCAGCATTTTCGTCGTCATGGGAAAGCGTAACCGTATCGTGATTAAGTATGGTGATTGGAAATCGTTACATACGCATGAACACTATCTAATGTCGAGTGTTCACGTCTAACAGGCATATGTATAATCAGATAAGAGGACTCGTGGTATAATCTGATTTGTAAACGTCGAAAGCTAGCGTCGTTTTTCTGCGGCAAGGCAATAGTGCGCAGAGCACAAAATGTTGCCGTCATTAATATAGGAAATGAATAATTTAATGGACCTGGCGTGCATTGCCTGACAGTGTCATGATTATATGTTATCCTATATGCCCACCACAGAGCGCACATTGTAACAGACATGTACCTAGAATATAATATATACAGGCGTATAAGTTAAACAATATTATCAAATGACTCGAGCAAAAAACAATTGCAATGTATTCATAGACACGCTATAAGTGACATTTAGCGGGTCTTTTCTAAAATGCAGGAAGGGTACAGCAATAACTCAGGCAAATCTTAAAGGGGCTTTTTCACGTTTTAATAAAATGACAAAATTGAACCCAAACTGTTACAGATTTGCACATTTTCGCTGTAGTTATGTTTTTTACATGGAAAAAATTCTGAACACTTGCCATACTCTTAAATAGCAATCATTGACTTCTTTTGAAGAATTAAGAACCTGAAAATTATTAAGCGTTACAAACGCGAAACGATTGTGTGATTTGGAAAATTCGGTTGCCATCGTTATATTTTGTCACATTACGAGAATTGCTTATATAAAGCATAAAATACACTTTGCATTATTTAAGAACGGATAGAAGAGTGGTTTAAGCGCTAGACCTTTTCTTCAATGATCAGTGGTTCGAGCCTAGGTGTGGAGTAATTGTTTTCTTTTATGTTTTCTTGTTTTATACTGGATATCTTTAGTTCCGATGTTTACATTTATCAATTTAAAGCATTTAATTACAAACGAACAACCATGTTAAAATCGGTGAAAAGGTCCCTTTAAATGAGTGCAACTGTACCACATGTACTTACTTCTGTAAGAGATTCGATATGTGCGTAAGGTCCGCACAGGCTAATCAGGGTCGACACTTTCCGCTTTTATGGTATTTTTCGTTTAAAGGAAATCTCTTGTACACGAAAACCCAGTTAAGGCGGACTGCACAGGCTAATCTGGGATGACACTTTACGCACATGCATTATGCCCAGTTTTCTCAGAACCCGACTCAAGTGATCACAAAACGTTCATGAATTCGTGTAAACGACATTGATGACATAATGAGCCTATTTTCCAATGAAGGCATAGGATTCCTCAGTCATCTTCGGCGTAATCATCGATACATCGCATAGCATATTGTATGAAATAACTGCTGGATTTTGGATCTCGAGTTTACTCCTAGAGCGCTGTCCAGTGTGTTAATGGTGTTTTTACGCAATGTATTTATTTAATTTTTAAGTTCGATGCCAGGTGACGCCAGTGTAAATTTAAACGGACTCTCAATGATTTTGCAGGATTACAATGTCCTCATATGTAATAATATATGCATGAAAAAATGTTTGATGATATGCGTTAATTGCAATACCAAGCACTTAAATCATCTGCCGCTGTGGTAATATAGGCATGAACCCCCGCCCAGTACTGTTTTTAAGTTCAGAAATGGCGTACTCATTAGGAGTTCGATAACGAACGTCTTCTTAAAGGGGCCGTCCAAAAGATTTTGGCATGTATTGAAGCTTGTCATTAAATGCTTTATATTGATAAATTTAAACATTTGAACTAAAAATCTCCAGTAAAAAAAACAAGAATACTATGTTAAAATAAGGAAAAAAGTAATCCTCAAAATGTTTCGAACTTCTGAACCCTGCAGTCCTGGAGTAAAAAGTCTTCCGCCTAGACCACTCGACCATCCATGCTCATTCTTAAAGATGTATTTTTACCTATATAAGTAATCCTCGTAGTATCCCAAAATAAAACAACAACAACAGAACTTTCCAAATTATTCAATCGTTTCGCGTCGAACGACGCCTTATTATTTTCAGGTTTTCAAATCATCAAAAGATGCATATAATATATATTTAAGAGCATGGTTAAAGGTCAGTATTACTATTTCCTCAAAAATATCATAAATAAAACGAAAATTTGCGAATCTGAAACAACTTTTTTTAATTTTGTTTATTTACCAAAACGTTGGACGGCCCCTTGAAGTCGGAAATTGTGTTATTATTTCAAGCAACAATTAGCGGATAATTTGAAATAAGTATACTATTGCATTCATGAACGCTATACGCTCTTCTAACGTTGTCATGCAGTGCGTTCAGTTACAGCGAACGTTCGCCAATGATCGTTCGTTTCCGATTCGGTCTTATTGAACGATAAGTTCGGCGCGAACGTTTCAAGATGGCGGCTCCCAGAAAATTGATTGCGATTTTGATGGAGGAAATCGCGAATAACAACATTGTATCAGAGGAAAGGTTGTCGGAAGATTAAATAACTGACAATTTCATAATACAAAACTATAAATACTACGTATTCTTTTTTAGATTAAGACTTAAATAAAAGATATTTCAAAAATAATAAAACCTATAATAGTTTTATTATAATTATAAGTGGTGTGGATGCGAGTGTTATTTTTCATTAGCGATCGAAATTTAGTGTAAGAGGTGCATTGAATCAGTTATAAAATAAAGCCCTAAAATAGCGCAATACATTACAATCTTCAAATGTAGTTGTAATTTTCTTTTACATTGAATGAATTTTCGTTTCGTTTTCATTTAATGAAAATATTAATAAATTTTAGCATTCAAATGGAAAAAAAACACATGCATATTTTGCGAATTGAACTGTCTTTGAATGTATATGTATATTGAAAACTCTTTTGTAGTGATAATGAGCGATACAATTCTGGCATTTTATTATACCATAAATCTATACACTTATTTTACCCAAGCATTTTATATCCATATTATGATCAAACGCGATTGCTTGCTTTCACGATGATGTTTCGAACACTGCAGTAACGCACGATATTTAAACGTTATATTTGCAAGTACCCGTTAAATACGTTAATTGTGTAGCAGTAAATTTCCACAATATTTTTAATGTATTGTTATTATCAAACACTTTATTGTTATGTTTAAACAGAGACGTAGGTCTCTGGTTTAAACTGGCTAATATATATATATATATACTTAATAGTTCCTGTTGATCCATTTCGGACAAATGTACGTTTGTTCTTAAAATATGTTCAAATATTTTATTAAAGCAACTGTAAAGTTTTTGGCTTGACATGCCAATAGATGACATGGAGGTATCATAAATCGTGTTTAATGACCAGACACATGCGGTCTATGACCCCATACAGAGATATACAAGTATAGGTCCCTGGGTTTATGACACCCTGTTTTCTTAGTAATTGTCTGGACAGTATCCGATCATATCGAGATAATCGGTTTGTGAATAACAAAGGGGCAATTAAACACTGGGTGGTTAAAAATGCTGAAATAAAGAGTGTCAACATTGGTGTGAACAATTAAATAAAACATTTACATGTATCAAGAGGATGTAGTTAATCTGTAACAAGGTAAGTTTTTACAGACATATAGGTTCAAATCAGTTTCTTTATGTTGATTACATAAAATCAATCAAATTGTTGTTTGTTTTCGTCATTATTTGTGTTCGTTCATTGGATTCTATTTAATCTGAAAGAATTTCAATTTCTGAGTATTTTGTTGTTCTTAAAAAGGATCGCGAATATGATTGAAACCTTATCACGATGCGGTTCATCAAACGCAAACAATAGCAGAATGGCCGCAGTGTTGACGGCCAAAATTTGTGCACGCGCAAACTTGACGTCATTATCGGAATCCCTAAAACCTCCTATACACTTTGTTTATAATTCAATTCATTCTATGTACTACAAAAATAGAAAAAAATATTGAAGTTACACTGAACAACAACGACAACTTATATGTCCGCCATCTTGGTTTCGCTAGCGAACTACCTCCCGAGAGGGTTCGCTTCGGTTCGCGAACGTTCGCTGCGAACCGAGCGTTCAATAGCGAACGTTCGCGACGGTTCGCGAACTATAGCGAACGTTCGCTGTAACTGAACGCACTACCGGATAACGCAATGCGTCTAGGTGTGCAGTACACTGTGCAATTAAATCGACCATGTAACCGAATAAACATTAAAATTTTAATTCTTATTAACATCCGCCGAGTTGTTTTGTATGAACCTATTTGTAATGGAGACTATTTAAAAGGTATGTTAAAGAATATATGAATGCAAATAGTCCTGAATATAAAAGTTGACATGATAAATACATTGATAAAAACCTTTCCGCTGTTTATTTTCAACTTGCAGTAATAAAACGTGCGTACATTAAAAATTATATGAAGCGGTTTATAATATCAACAATTAACGAGTTTAAAAACTTATATTGTCTCACAGCTCGATAAATTATATACTTTACGAACAGAATATGCAACCTTTCACAAAATGATCCGTAAACAAAAGCGTGCGTTGTACGAAGCAAGTCGTTGACAATAACATAACACTGCGGCATGGATGCTCATTGAATTGATTTACAGAAAAATAAATCATTGTAGTAATCTGGACAGTAGGGATTACTTTCGACTGTGTACATTAATGTAGAAGTGAAACTATGTTAATATTTATATCCATTAAGTTGGTAACATCAATCTTAATATGCACTTTTTGTGATACAAACAATCAATATGTGTGATGCACTATTGTTTACTGTTCACGTTGCTTTTATCAATAAATTGCCCACATTCCGCTGTTCATAATTAACAACTTACTCAAGCTTCTAGCTAGTGAAAATAATTTACAATAATGAGCCGCTTTATCGGATAACTTTGATTAATTAATGTGCGTATAATTTCGTCTAATATTAGCACGTGAAGTCCCCACAGGCTTATCACAGACGACTCATTCCACTTTTATGGATTTATTTAAAGGAAGTCTTTTCTCACCAAAAATCCAAATTAGGCGAAAGTGTCGTCCCTGATTAGCCTGTGCGAACTGCAGGCTAATGTGGGACGACATTTAAAGCATTTGCATTTAGAAAAGTTTTCCCACCCTCAAATGTCTCTACTTATCGAATACTGACAAACAGTATGTAATTTATCTATAAAATAACCATTGAACATATTAAAAACTTTTCTTGTATCATATCCCGACAGATCAAATAGTTTACGCACAGCATATTAATGTCACCATGACGACACAAACGCTAGATACACAAAGTGATAAAAATGAATTAAACAGTATACATGTGTACATTAATGTTACCAGTACGAATATGTGAAGATGAAAACATTGCCAACAATAACATCACACTTTAGCACGCTAGAGTTCTATTGCATTTGCATATGGTAATATAAATTAGAGTTTGATATCAACAGCCAATATGGCGCTCTCTCTTCAATATACAATCACAATAGATATGAATAACTAACGGGTATAAGGAATTAAATTTTGCGTGAACACAAGTTAAGATGATATGACCCAGTTAACGATTTTGAAGTTATAATCAGTGTTATGTATTACCTTCATAAGAAAGTGTTTTTCACCTTACTGAAATATCGATGTAAGTTAATCACAATGTTTCTATGATTAATTGATATTTCCTGAAACACTTCCTCGCCAACACGTCACAAAACACGATGCTTCACAATTGTATAATGATAATTTTACCGTAAAACAAAGAATTATGATAAGTATGGATTTTCAAACCAGCCAGCCTGAACCGTTTTTCTAACAACAACAAAAACACGACATGAATGCATATTTATAGCAAACATAATATGTAACACCAATCAATGTACACATTAAATACATGTAACATACTTATAAATAAGATATATACTAAGTGGTGGTGTTTTTCAAGTCAAAACATCGACTGAAAATAGAACGGCTTTGCGTCAGAATATGCGAACTACCGGCAAGCGACACACGGATTTGACGTCGACGTCAGTTGACGTTGGTCCATTTTGTGTTTGACGGCCTGAAAAAGAGACAATGCTGGCCCGACCCGAATGCAGAGGGTACGCGTAAGGTGGTGTGACGTCAGAAAGGGCAGCATTCGACCACTTATACCTTGTTCTTTGAAATGTCTGAAAATGATACACCGGGAAATTATTTCGACGGACACAAGGGTGTCATATCGTTGTATCCATATACAGCGGATACAATTCTGTAAAACGAGGTTTAGCGTAAACATTTTAAATATTGAGAATAAAGACAACCGAAATTGTACCGTATAATTATGTCAGATCAATTTTTAAAATTAGTATGATATTATTCAGTATTACCCATCTGCATTTCTTTGCAAAATGCGAGTTAATTACTCCTGTCGTACATTATTATGAGTTGCTAAATAATTCACGACCGTATTGTTTTTCTTCTAACCCTCAACGAAGTCGTATGCATAAACGGTGCCAACATTGACATACACTGTATGGATTTCAGAAGTTGGTATACTTGGTCAACGCTCCCGTGGGTAATGTCATCATTTCCGATCAGCCATCAGGTACAAGCGAGAGATGTCACCGGCTTAGCAAAACCGTGACTTGGATAGAAATGCGCAGACTGAAACTGCATCTGCTGTTCGTACATCGACTGCGTGCGAGAGTAGGCTGTGCTAGCTAATAGTACCAGGATTTGGTATGGAACTAGATTTCGCATGCGCATGTAATCGCACATGGGTCAAGCGTTTCAATAAAAATCGAGTTGACCGTCAACAGGTGATGTTGTTGTGATCCGTGGCAAACTGTCTGTTTCGTAAGGTTTTTTTATGATTGACAAGTGCAGAACCACTTGCGTCCCTTCAATGTGTTTGCATTTCAGCACTTTCGTCACTTTGTTCCATAAGTTATGTCCTTCACGGTTTTTCGTCGTGAATGGAATACCTTTTCACAGGTAACTCTTACGACGACTCTCCTCTATTGTTAAACTATTCGAACGAGATGCATCCGTGGGTGGAGAACGCTCCACGTGATCGTTTTCGAACATTGCGGTAAGCACTGTCATCTAAACTACGCCTGTCGGATTTCTAAACGTTTTTGTGAGTCTCTCTACTCGGCGAAAGGGAATTTCAACCGGTTAATACGCCTAGAAAATTGCAGATGCTTTAAAGTTGCTGAGTCATAGCCAGTTAACAGTTGCTGAGTGATCATGGGATACAGATGTGCCGACGAGGGCGCCGCCGTCGGTTCGCCCTTTTGTCAGGAGACGCAACATATCGTGCTTCTGCTGTAGATCCTTCAGGGCGGCGAACGGAGCGTCCTTGTTGACGAGCTCGGAAGTGGCCCTAAAACAAACAAACATTACAAGCTTAAGGCCCCATGGTCAAAAATCGTACTTGATTTTACAAAAAAGAGTTGTACAGTATTTTGTATAACCTCTACGACATCTTTTTTTCACATCGGGTATTAATCGTTTGCATATCAAACCGATCTATTGCAATCTATTGCAAATACATGTAGACCATTAATTCTGTAATAAGTTCTGGACATATCGGCGGTTAAAGGACTTTTCTAAAGATAGTCATAATTATCTGTAAATATATTAACAGTTTTCTCCGTCTGTTGCAGTCTTGCTGGTTTATACAGCGATTTTGAGTTCCATACGCGTTGCCAACATTTATATGTAAATGTATTTATATAACTCTGATAGTAAACAAAGCAAAGTGTTTGTGAGGCTGATATCGATTGCATATGCATACATTAACCTTATATATGCGAGGTTTGATGTCATGCACAAAGCAAACATATCGTGGACAAATTAATTGAATACAGAACGCTTTCTGCATTTATTTTGAAAAAACAAATCAAACTTTTAAACATCTTAACTATTGTGTTAAAGGTTTCTAATTACAGAACGTTTCTAATTACAGAACGCACACGGCACGAATGAATCAATATGGCTGCGTTGATGATAGTCAATAAAATATGTAGTGGATAAGGTGTAATGTTCGCAAACATTACCACCGTCATCATAAAGAGTATCGATTCAGTTTTGTGTCTGAAAGTCGTTAACTTTGTATGTACAAAGCCCTACGTCGAGTGTACGCGTCAAACGAGCCTTTTTTCATTCAGAGCACATTTCCACAGCGAGCGCTAAATGTTCCAGTCATTTATGTAGGAGATGAATTATTTAATGACGACCATTGCTTTACCATGTAATTATTATATATTCTGGATGAATACTGCAATATGCATCTACATCGCAAGAAGAATCTGCTGTGAATGTGTACATATAACAAGAATGCCATCGGATGGTCGATTTTAATGCGTCACCGATCACGCTTGTATGAATATACGAGCCTTGCTCTGGGAAAACGGGGTAAAAAGCATGTGCGTTATGTGTCGTCCTAGATAAGCATATGCAGTCTGTACAGACTATACAGTGACGAAACTGGATTAACGCTTAAACGAGACTTCTTTTTACAAAAAAACAACAACATAAAAGCCGCAAGTGTCGTTGCTGGTTCGCCTGTGCGGACAACCCAGAATCCCTAGGGCGAGGCTCGTGTATTCATGTAAGCGTATCTGGTATATACAGAAAATTAACTGCGAGTCTAAACGCATTTTTTTCAAGTCGATGCTACAATGGAGGATGGTACAACAATTCATAACGAACCCCAAACGAATCTTGAGCGACTAATAACCACACAATTGCACGGTGCCTATACCACGTGACTTTTTAAGATCTGTGTTTGGAGAATAAAACGCGACCCAGTTAACATGTTTAATGATCTCTTTTTAAATATTACACCATTTTAATGGGATAAAGTGGAGAGCCCGCTCATTCGTGAGAGTTTTCTATAGGTATCATGATCTTTTTAAACAAATAAGTATTTTTCAGCAAAGTGCAACCGCGCGTTTGTAATATGAAGTCCCCACACTGATCCAACATTCTTCTAACCGTTCAAACGCGCGGTTGCGCTTAACTGAAAAAATACTTATTTGGTGAAATATTTAAAAAGAGATCCTTAAAAATGTTAACTGGGTCGCGCTTTATTTTCCCAACACAGATCCGAAAAAGTCACGTGGTATGATCACCGTGAATTACATCTGGTAGAGATTCGTCTCAACGGGATATCATGATGTACCTGGCAAGCGTTCGATATTACGGGCGATTGCTAGATTAAAATGATTTAATCAAACGAGGATTCACGAAGATAAACAAGTGTTCGAAATGCAAGCACACAGAACGATTGATAAAAAGCTAAACATTACCATTCTTCATCGGGAGGCGCATACATGGCGGTCGCCACGTGGATAATTGCGGGAATCGCGTGGCGGGATGTTAAAAAAAATCCAATCACTATAATACTTAGGTCTGACACATCGTTTCTAAGTTGGTTTCGTTGTAGGCGTGTGGACGCCAGATCTATAGCAGGACAGCAGATGATGTATAAACAAGCATTAGATCTATAGCAGATGATGTATAAACAAGCATTAGATCTATAGCATATGATGTATAAACAAGCATTAGATCTATAGCAGATGATGTATAAACAAGCATTAGATCTATAGCAGATGATGTATAAACAAGCATTAGATCTATAGCAGATGATGTATAAACAAGCATTAGATCTATAGCAGATGATGTATAAACAAGCATTAATACATGTTTCTAAGAAGAAGACAAGAAGTGCTCGAATAAACGTACATCGCGCCATTGATTTATAATTGTTTTTTGACAATATGTTTGTCAGTACCTACAATGGAAACGTTTCCGACTAACTGTATACATATTTAAGAGTCGTTATCGTAAGTTTCTATCAAACGTGTTCCGGTTACCAGCATCAAATAGGATGTGAGTCAATTAAGCAGACCTTATTGCGAGGATGCATTTATCTTAATTAACATTAATTCCATCGCGAAGCAACAGAAATCTCTATCCTGATTTATCTTACGATACATGCACGTGCGAAAGCTACGAGCACGTGTAAATATACATGATTTCGGCGATGTATAAAAGTCATGCTGTAATGATATCGCCTTGTAACATCATCTGAGTGGAAACACGGAACTTATTACAAAATGGAAAGCAAAAAAGTATATTAGTACACGACGCAGAAAAGCGATTTGCTAGTTAGCTTACGATTAAAGCGGGTGGTAAAATATCGCGTTAAAGTCTAATTCTAACATTGGCATGCTAAGGGCCAATATTTATTGAACTGCATACATGTAGCAGATTTACAATCAATATAGCGCTCTCAATGATGAGCCAGTTGGTTAAAAAATCCATAACATATGTTAAATATTAGGCCACGATACGGCGTTATGTTCGGCTTGGAGTTCTTAATCGCAAGCAAAATAGAGTCTTACCGAAAGAACATGATAATAAAACTATTGCACTGTACATGATTATACCATAAGCGCAAATTATCAACAAGCGTATAATATCGACTTCTCAAGAATCAAGCGCGTGACCAAGCATTTCAACGATCTCTGCATAATACGCTGCCTCATTATTTCAGTAATTAAATCAGGCAGGGCTCTTTAGATAAGTGAATACGTTAATCCGTGAATGGATGTCATAACTGACATGAATTCCTTACAAGACATCGCCGACAACATCCGCAGGTCTTTCAAGGACGGTAGCTGATTCACCATCATCATTGGCGGAATAAGCGTAACTTCCCTGTTTGCCAGCCATCCAATGATTCTTTGTGTTTACGCCTCAAAGACGGGAACCAGCGTCCTAGGCGCTCTTTGCCAGTGAGAAGGGTACCGGCGACGGAACACTCACGTTTGGTTTGACGCTCTCTACCGACACCTGCTCCACACAGGTGTTCTTATTAACTTCTTGTAGTTGTTATTGCTTTTTATGATACTTCTATTACACTGTTCAGTACTCTGTCCGTCAAAGTCTACATGTTCTACATGTTCGCATGATAATGCAGAAATGCATTTTATCCCACTGTTACAGCGAATTTGGTTGATTAAAGCCCCGT
Organism: Dreissena polymorpha; assembly: GCF_020536995.1. Lineage (NCBI taxonomy): Eukaryota > Metazoa > Mollusca > Bivalvia > Myida > Dreissenidae > Dreissena > Dreissena polymorpha. The sequence goes on from NC_068356.1 coordinate 34,136,824, forward strand.
TTATTAAACTTCATCTATAATCAACGGCACGTGCTACGTTGTTAGGCTACGTTGTAAACAAATGTACACGTAGTTCCTTTTATATAACAACTAAATGTTATGTTGATGTTATAAAACTTTTACATTTGCAATTCAATATTAATAAAATTGTAATTAATAACGCACGACTCTTTGTCACAGAACGATATTCTGATTAAAAAAAAAAATGATTATTTGATCAGCAGTTATTTTTGAAACGCAGAGTAATACACTGGCCTTGGTTACACTACAGCCATTATCAAAGTACGACAAACACTCATGAAAACGCGAAATTATCCAGTTAAACTAATTTTGTTTAAATAAAAAGGTTTACTGAATAAAAAGTGGGATAAATAGAATAATAGGTTCGTGTTGATATAGATCAGGTTTATCATGCTCGGCACGAAAACAAAAAAGCACTCGCAAAGGCTCGTGCATTTTGTTTTCTAAGCCTGGCATGATAAACCTGATCTATAATCAACACTAACTTAAGATATTTAAGATATTAAAGATATTACTTATGATCATTTTAATATGCAAAAAAGAATTTTTCAGATGATAAACATGTACGTATTTGTTTATGTCCGTTTAAGATAATTAAAATTATGACGTAACCGAGGATGTGGTTTTGTCTTGATGAGTCGGATTGACCTCAGGAACTCATCCATGCGTCTCTCTTCGTTTGTCCGTGCGTCCTCCGCATGACTGGGGCAGTCTGAACGAGGTCTGACATACGGATATACAAAGTTACAACGACTCGGTATTTCGTGTTTGCCTTGCAGTGGTACTACATTTCTTATTAATTACGGACTTTATGTTGACAGCGAGTCGGCAAATTATTTCTATAACACGGCCGTTAATCACGTGCGCCACCTCTTTTTTGAGATGCATAAATAAATGAGCCAATGCTACTTCCAAAGTGGCGCCATGTTTTAAAATTTAACAGATAATTTTACATGGTGACTAGGTTTTATATGTTTTTTTCAACATATTTCGCATTATTTAAAAATAAATCAATGTAGTGCGATTAAGAAAAGATTAATTCACCTAAAAATGTACAAAAAAACACAATCACAGTCCATTTAAAAACATGAGGACCTTTATAAGTTGTTGCATAGTAAAATTCGTAAAATCAAATCAAAGCAAATCGATGTCTTTTGCCTGTGTGACGAGTACATTCCCAGCCAATTAAATCGCTCATTGCATAAAACGAATACTTTGAACATGTACAAGTTAATGCATGCACAAAAGCATCGGTTTCTAGCCTATCTAATAGATAACTTTGCATTTAAAAAAAAATGGAACCAATGCAAATGAGATGTTGCTTAGAATAAGAGTTGGCGCCAACTCACATTTATAGCTGTTTTAAAGTGACATATTTTATGTTGTGGTTTCTATAATGTTTACAGGAAATTTATTTTTGTAAGTTGACTACTTCAGCACATTTGAGTCGCGTGCGTTTTTAATTATAAAAAAGTAGTTATCTAATAATGTATTGATGGATTTAAACGTTCGTCTTTGTAAGTTGAGAACATTAAACATGAATAATACAAAAAATATAACGGAAAAATATTGAGCTATCTTCATTTTTTGGATTTGTTAGTGGAAAAAACAACATATATGAGCCTAATGAAGGTTCGTTGACCATGGCCTTTTAGTAAAATAAGTATTTGGATTAAGGGACACAAATAATCGTTTCAAGAAGGAGTATTATCTGATATTTATTTCGTTAATTTTCATATACTATACAAAAATTAATGCCAATTAAGTATTTTGATAATGTTGAGAATTTAGTTATTGGTTTTATTGAGTATTATACATTTTTGGTATATATCGTACAATATGTTTTATTCATGTTGGTGACTTCTTAATTGAGTTGATAATTTAAATATATTAAAATATATATAGCTTATTTATTATAGAAAGTGTCCATGTTCTCTAAAGATTTGGACCTTCGAACGTACGTTGAAAAATAAATTAAATATAACAAATAACATTATCTATTAAATGTACGTCATGTGATGATGTCATTGCGATACAACTGATAATTGATACATCCTGTATTGGCGCCACCTTATATCATTAGCGCCATCTCTTAAGCATTGGCTACATATCTTTTGGAAAAATGCAATATTATCTATTACGTCGGCAAGAAGCCAATATTTGTGTGCATGCAGCATCTAATATATGTTGTACGCATCGTTTGATGTCGTAAGCGATTTAAATCGGTGATAATTTGCTCGTCACACAGGAAAACTCATCGAAATGCTTCTTCAAACTCCACTATGCCACACCTTATTAATGTTCTCACGTTTCAATGGGTTCAGAATGTATGTTTCTGTACATTTTTCTATGAATAAATCTTCGCTGAATCGCACTACATTGTCCACTTTTAAAAATAATGCGATATATGCTCAAAACATATAAAACCTGATCACCCTGTGAAATTATCCATGAAATTTCAAAACAACCGGGCTTAAGCGCCACCCCGGAAGTTGCAATTGCTCATTTTTAATGCATCTCAAAAAACTGGTGGCGCCCGTGATTAATGGTCGTGTATACATTTATTTTAGCAAACCATTTCAATTTATTTTAACAGGCGCACTTGTTCTCGCGACAGCGAAAACATATATCAGACGCTATCGCATTATGTGTCTTTCAAACCAATAACAAAGTTATATCATCCAATGTTTCCTCTTGCACATTAACTTTTAAACATCTAAACTATTTTGTTAGAGGTTTCTAATAACAGAACGCACACGGTACGAATCTATCAATATGGCTCCGTTGATGATAGGATAAGGTGTTTTGTTCGCAAACATTACCACCGTCAGCATAAAGCGTCGCGATTCAGTATTGTGTCTGAAAGTCGTTAACTTTGTATGTGCAATGCCCCACGTCGAGTGTACGCGTCAAACGAGCCTTTGTTCATTCAGAGGACACAATATTTGTAAACGTCGCCAGCGAGTGAATGTTCCCGAATGTAGGTAGATGAATTATTTAAAGACGCAAATTGCTTTACACTGTAATAATTATATATTCTGGATGAATACTGAAATATGCATCTACATCGCAACAAGAGTCTGCTGTGAATGTGTACATATACCAAGAATGCCATCGGATGGTCGATTTTAATGCGTCGCCGAATACACGGTGTATAACCACATCGGTCCCCCTCTCGGATGCAAACGCTATATCGGTTCACCTCTCGGTGCGGTACCGGTAATTGTCGAATAAGATCATGGTTTTGTGTGGATGGCCATCCACAAAACAACAATTTATTGTCAAAAAGGGACACGGTTCATTCAAAGTAAGTATTGCACGGAACATTAAAACCATGCTGCTTTGTAGTTATATGTTTAATTTCTTTGCTTCGTTAGTGATTTAAGCGAGTATGCACAAATTTGCTATGTGTTAAATTGTAATATATTAATAAAAGTGTGTTACAATAACACAAAAATAGGCAAGAAAAAGTATACATTGAAGACGAATTTCATAAAATGCAGCAAAGACAAATAAGCGCCCCGAGCTTATTGTGACGAAGATATTTCGTACATATTTTCCTACAATAACCGAAGCATTCGTCTTTTTATTAGGATCGGAGCGAGTGTTCGTGTGTCGTATGGATAGATATCGTTGCAAGAAATAAAATTATCCGTAAAACTAAAGTTAGATTCACATCGTACATGCATGATATACATGCTTGCGAATTCGACTATTAAGACATTTTCGATTTCAGAATTAAATATCTGGCTTATTTCGCAATTTTCGACACATGTTCTTATTTACTTTTATTTTAATTTATATTAAAATATATTTATTATTAAAAGTTCTTTAAACATTTTATATAAATTTATAAATATTTGACGTGCATACTCGCATTAATTATATATAAGAGACACACTCGAGGGATGTCCCGCTATTGAATATGAGATTTATTATTTTTAAATGTTTTTGCGTTTATAATGCAAACATCTTATCGCCTTGATTAAATTAGTTGTATGAAATAATGGCAGATATGGTTAAACGAGAACAGGCCCTTTACATTTTCAAATATATTGAAAATCAGTCATCTTTCTGTTTGTACGAAGCACGGGTATCCCTTTCCAATGTGTGATTATACCTTCACAGGCTACCACTGGGATGGAGTTGGGCTATTGAAAACCCCGACTGATAATTCCTTTTCAATAGCATCTATTTAATGATAATTGTTCAATTTTGATTTTAGTTATAACAATATTTTAAGCATTTGCTAAATTTAGCTTGCCATCATAACATGTTATTTAAGGTTTTAGGTGAAACTACCATGACTTCATTGAGAGACGCTGAACAAATGTGCAGTGAATCTATGCTCTACACCGGGCATTGAAATGAACCGTGGGCTCCTTTGTAATCGGGACGTAACTACAGGAAACAAAGAATAACATCCATTTAAAGTGATAGTATGGACATCTAACAGTTTATAGGTGTCTATCGCAACCGTTGTTTATTTTGGTGTAACATACTGAAACAATATCCCGGAAAGAGAAAATAATGCATTTGAATATCAACCGTACTTTCGTTTGACAACTGATCATGCGTGTACGATGTGATACTACATTTAGTTTTAGTGCAGATTCGTTCATACGACACAAAGACACAATTATGTTTTACGGATCATTTCGGCTTACAGGACTCACCAGTCACGTAAAATATCGAATATAAAATATATTTTTATAAACAACTGGTAGCAAGATGAGTTGCAGATAATTGGTCAGTTACCACATTTTAACTAACTCTTTTGACCTGTTAATTCTTTTCAGCTCAATTCAACAGTGAACAAGGGACAAAATTGTCATACAACCAGGTTTTCAATTTGACAAAAAGTCTGCTAAAGGGAGACAACTCAAACTGAACTGATTGTTTATAATTAACCCCCTTTGTTTCAAAATAAATCTAATTTTAGTCGCGGCGACCTTGACCTTGGAGATATTGACGTAATTCTTTCGTGCGACACGCCGTCCAATGATGGTGAACAAATGTGCCAAATGATTTTAAAATCTCACAATGAATGACATAGTTATGGCTCAGACAATCTCATGTATGGCCATGTTTTACCTTTGAAATCAAAACTTTGACCTTGACCTTGGGGATATTGACGTAATTCTTTCGCGCGACACACCGTCTAATGATGGTGAACAATTGTGCCAAATGATTTTAAAATCTCACAATGAATGACACAGTTATGGCCCGGACAAGCTCATTTATGGCCATTTTTGACATTTGAACTCAAAGTGTGGCCTTGACCGTGTAGGTATCGACGCAATTCTTTCGCGCGACACACCGTCTAATGATGGTGAACAAATGTGCCAAATGATTTTAAAATCTCATAATAAACGACAAAGTTATGGCCCTGACAAGCTTGTTCCGCCTGCCCGCCAACCCGCCCGCCGACATGCGCCAATCTAATAAGCAGTTTTTTCCTTCGGAAAACCTGGTTACAAAGGAACAAACTATAATTCAACATCAACAATGAAGACACCCAAGAAGAAGACTCTGATGCACATATTCGACTCTCAGGAACTGCCAGCGAAGCAAGAAAAGGACTAGAAGACGTAAGAAGATTCCTCCAGGATACTGCATGTACCAACTACCAAGCTTTCTACGAACTTGAAGAATTGGTTGAAAAGGTAGCAAACGACAAACAAAGATGACAGAATTCATCAACTTGATACCATAAAAACTGTTTATAGGCATTTATATGCTGAATGTTAATAATGTGTATGTATACATTAATAAACAAGAGTGCCAAACTTTCACAAGATACGCCTGTTTGAAGGTTTTGGACAACTTGATAACTTTACCATGACCCATATTTGAACATAACCTACACATCATCTAAACACAACTTCTGACCAAATTTGGTGAAGATCGGATGAAAACTACTTTAATTAGAGAGCAGATACCATGTTAAATCCTTGAAATGCACTAAGTGACCCCGTGACATAGTTTTTGACCCGGCATGACCCATATTTGAACTTGACCTAGATATTGTCTAGATACAACTTCTGACCAAGTTTGGTGAAATTCGGATGAAAATTACTTCAATTAGAGAGCGGACACCATGCTAAATCCTTGAAACGCACTAAGTGACCCTGTGACTTAGTTTTTGACCCGGCATGACCCATATTCGAACTTGACCTAGATGTTGTCTAGATACAACTTCTGATCAAGTTTGGTGAAGATCGGATGAAAACTACTTCAATAAGAGAGCGGACACCATGCTAAATCCTTGAAATGCAATAAGTTACCCTACGACCTAGTTTTTGACCCGGCATGACCCATATTCGAACTTGACCTAGATATTGTCTAGATACAACTTCTGACCACGTTTGGTGAAGATCATATAAAATATACTTCAATTAGAGAGCGGACACCATGCTAAATCCTTGAAACGCACTAAGTGACCCTGTGACTTAGATTTTGACCCGGCATGACCCATATTCGAACTTGACCTAGATGTTGTCTAGATACAACTACTGACCAAGTTATGTGAAGATCGGATGAAAACTACTTCAATAAGAGAGCGGACACCATGCTAAATCCTTGAAATGCACTTAGTGAACCCGTGACCTAGTTTTTGACCCGGCAAGACCCATATTCGAAATTGACCTAGATATTGTCTAGATACAACTTCTGACCAAGTTTGGTGAAGATCGGATAAAAACTATTTTAATTAGAGAGCGGACACTGCTTGTTCCGCCCAAACCGCCCGCCCGCCAGCCAGCCCGCCAGCCAGCCCGCCAGCCAGCCCGCCAGCCCGCCCGCATTCGCCAATCTAATATCCAGTTTTTTTCTTCGGAAAACCTGGTTAAAAATGCCCATAATATCACTTTAAATATGGATAGTGTGTTGCCTTTTCCTAGTTCCACGTAGTGTGCTAATTTAAGATATATGTACGCGAAAGACGTTAACACGATGAACTTTAGTTTTGTGAGGACATGATGTTATAGCATGTAATATCACAACGAATAACTATGATTATGAGCTGTAGTCTGTTTATGTTTACTACCCACCGTCAGTAACACAATCTCCTCCCAGGGGTGCTTTTAGTCAGATTAAAAAATCCGTGTAAGATAAGTGTGCATGACGATATAAAATAAATTTATCAACTAAGTACAGAAAAAAGATTTCAACCTGTCGAATTCTTTTAAGCGGGCCAAAGAGAAGTACGTAAGTCATTAGCGCTAAAAGGACAACGTTTTGGCTGCGATATATAGAATGTTGGTAAATTTAGATGATATCAGCTTTAGGACGAAAGCGTAGTTACTTATGTACTATGTACGTTAAAAATGCATAATTATATACACTGTAATCCGTCTTTCAATGCCATCAAAGATTTGTTTTAATAATTAAATATAAGGCCAGTATCTCCGAAAGTCTGCATTGCATTTAATTCAGTATAATTTAGATCATCTCAAGACCGGGGCTTCCTTGCAGCATTGGAAACCAATGTAGGGAGAACGTGTGGTTTAAGTCCGAAATGTAATTGATAAAAGTCCTATCTTGTCTCAAATGGACGCACAGTTTAGATAAGAAATCTTGACACGCACTTGGTACTCCTCACATACGAAATTTAAAGACGACGCTCAGAAAATTAAAGCCGATTAGACCTTACGTAGCTATCAGAATGTAACCATGGGTTTACATGGCAATCAGTATTACATAAAAATAAACTTGTATTTAGTACCCAAGGCTAATGTATGACGATCGTTTTAAGAAATTATATGCGATGCCAAATAAATTAATACGTGTTACAATAATGTTACATGCTTTATTATATTGCATTATAGTAATTATTTGGAATCTATTTGCATTATCTGTTAGATTTTATGCTGCGATTATTTTTTTCAAAAGCAGTTTTTAAGTCGTCTGTAAGTGAAAGCTATGCAAAAGGAAGTAAGTATAGGTATTTTTATAAATGTGCACATTTATTGTTTTTCTTATTTCTACTTTTGTACAACGCATATTTAAGGGTAGCTTTCAGTAGTTTACTGATGTCATTATGTTTTTTAAGTTGCAGAACAATTATCTGAAATAAAGGATCTAAAGCAAATAATTCACGAACTTAAAACAACGGAACAATTACATAATACGGTCGAAATTGAAATGTCATCATCGCATAAACAGTCGAAGTACAGGAACTTCACAACATTTTTGGACTCAACATACCATCAACAAGCAATTGAACATAGACGAAATAACAAAACAGAACATAACAGAATATTTATTTTGACTTAAGCATAACAAGCTTATCGTCATATACAAATGCATGTTAAATTTAAAGACATTCGTGCTGAATATTAATAATTACATTGTTCAAATAACATACATCAATTAATAAATCACGTATCACTGGAGAGTGAAAGTGTTCTAAATTACAAGTTATAATGTGACATGGAATACATGTATAGGTATCAATACATGTGATACATCCATGATTAACAAACAACATGTAACAAGCATAGTACACTCAATTGTTAGCATAAGTTATAGTTCTTCTTAACATATCATGTGATAATAAACAAATTGCTATCTCTTTTTTTGAAACATGTCATTCAATAGATGGCTAATTTTCTAAGTGTCGTTTTCTTACTACTATTTAGGAGTTTAATAAATTTGAACATACTAGGTCGCTTGTAATAGAATTTTGGAATATATTTGATTCTTTCTTCTAGGTGTTGCGGACATATTAGTATGAAATGGTACTCATCTTCGATATCGTTACAGTTACACATGGGGCATATTCTTTCGTTCCTGTCAATACTATGATGTCTGCCTGTTTCAATTAACAAGTTATGGAATGAGAGACGCGTTTTGGCAATAATCCTTCTATGTTTTTTATTTTCAATTATATCTAAATACGGCGAACTTTCGAATGTATGTTTTAATTCTTTATACATATTTAACGACGTTGAAGAATTAATGTTAGTCCTCCATTCAGCTACATACTCGCAATCTTATTTTTAATAAAGGGATGAATTTGTCGATATTTATAGATTCAGGGAATAACCATACATCTCCAAATCCTGAGTGGTTAAGTATATCGCGCACTTTTGATGACCAATTCACTGTATTATTTCTATTAGCAATTTCTGATCTTTGCATATTTATAATAGTGTGTAGAATACAGTTACTTTGCTTTGTTTGATATAGTTTTAGAAAATATTTAACAATTCTTAAATAACGTCCAATGATTAAAGGGAAACGACCAACTTCCGCATACAATGACAATGAATTAGTTGACATCATTACATTTAATAATCTTTTACAAAATTTCCTGTGAACACGTTCAATATTATTGGCAGTTATAAACCCCAATACTTCACAATTATAATTCAAAATTGACACAACATATGAATCGAATAACTTGAACACGATATTTATTGGGACTTCCATCTCTTTTGTTATAGAGAACAATATTCATTGCTCTTGTCGCTTTACCATACAAGGTGTTTGTGAAATAACTTAACAATAGCATCTAAAGATGGTAAGGGTGTATCGTGTGTTAGATGCAGATTCATTACACAAGTTTTAAATATTCTTCTTATTCATAATTTAAGTATTTAACATCTCTTTAAACTGGATTTTCATTTCATGTATGGTGATGTTTTGTTAAGATTCTTAACATTTTTTTCCGATAAGAACAACATTTGAAAACCTATAATGCTGAACATGCAATACCTTAACATTAATTAATTAAATAATTAATATAATTTCTTTTTTTAAGCTGAAGTCAGGAGCACCAACGAAATAACACGCAATGGTCTAATTTAACGTCCTTTTGCATTTACTGCTGTCAAAGTGGCCGACCAAGGTGGTATCGGTGTGAACCAGAACATACTGTTTGAAGATGTTATTTTAAATGACGGCGGTGGATTCCACACACAGCATGGTATTTTTATTGCGCCTGTGAGCGGATATTATTTGTTTAGCACATTCTTGCTACATCCGCCTAACCACGGCTATTTGCGTGCAGCAATAATGCACAACGGCAGGCTCATTGCGATGGCGCAATCGACCTCAGCTGATTGGAACCAGCGCTCACAGACGGTTGTCTTAAAGGTTTCTACATCAGACGAGGTATGGATAAGTAATCGAGACTTCAGTGACCAATTCCTTGATGGACAAAGATACACTGTATTTTCAGGTGCTCTGCTGTATCAGATTTAATGTGTTATTATGCAAGAAATAAAAAAATATTTCACAATCGTCATATTTAAATAACATAAAATTATTCAAAGGATCGAGTTTGTTTAGTCAAACATATTTATGACCATAGTGCTAATAGCACTCGTGAATTGTATGTAGTAAGCAGCATTTCATTTGAAGAACACTGCTATGTTTGAAAGGCTTAGTAAGAATATTACACAGATGAATAAAATTCACATCGAGGTTTTCCCTTAAACGAGACATCTTTTTACAGAAAAAAAATACCTTAAAGCGGGTATATACGATCTTGTCAAATATTTATTAATTAATATAAAATGTGTAAAAACTTATTATACATATATTTCAATATAAACTAAAATAAAAGTTAAGAAGAACATGTGTCGAAAAATGCTAAATAAGCCAGATATTTAATTCTGAAATCGAAAAAGGCTGTACAGCCGAATTCGCCAGCATGTATATCATGCATGTACGATGTGAATCTAAATTTAGTTTAACGGTTCATTTGAAATTCCTGCAGCGATATCGATTCATACGACACACGAACACTTACTAAAAAGACGAATGCATCGATTATTGTAGGAAAATAATTACGAATTATCTTCGTCACAATCGGCTCGGGGCGCTAATTTGTATTTGCTGTATTTTATGAAATTCGTCTTAAATGTATCATTTTTCTTGCATATTGTGTGTTATTATAACATATTTGTATCAATATTTTACAATTCAGCACATTTAAAAATCGTATATACCCGCTTTAAAAGTCGCAAGTGTCGTCGCTGAGTCGCCTGTGTGGACGACCCACTTTCTCCAGAGCGAGGCACATGTATTCATACACGCGTATCCGGTTACGCATTTAAATCGGCCACTCGATGACCAATGCGAAAACAAAAGATATTCATAAATAATGCAAAATAACACGAATCTAAACGCATCTTTCAAGTATTTTCTACATTGGAGGATGGTACTACAATGGTTAAAGAACCCCTAGCGAATCTTGAGCGACTGCAAATAACCACACAATTACATCTGGTAGAGATTCGTCTCAACGGGATATCATGATGTAGCCGGCAAGCTTTCGATATTATTGGCGATTGCTAGTTTAAACTGATTTAAGCAAACGAGGATTCACGAAGATAAAACGAGTGTTTGAAATGCATGCACACGGAACGATTGATAAAAAGCTAATAATGGCCATTCTTCATCGGGAGGCGCATACACGGCGGTCGCCACGTGGATATTTAAGGGCATCGCGTGACGGGATGTTAAAAAATCCAATCACTATAATACTTAGGTCTGACAAATTGGTGCTAAGTTGCTTTCGTTGTCATTGTCTTAGGCCTGCGGACGCCAGATCTATAGCATATGATGTATAAACAGATCTATAGCATATGATGTATAAACAATCATAAATAAATGTTTCTAAGGAGAAGACATGAAGCGCGAATAAACGAACATCGCTCCATTGATTTAAACTTGTTTTTGCCAATATGTCAGTAGCTACATTGGAAACGTTTCCGACTTACTTTATACAAATTTAAGGTTGTTATCGTAAGTTTCAATCAAACGTGTTCCGGTTACCATCATCAAATAGGATGTGAGTCAATAAAGCAGGCCTTATTGCGAGGATGCATGTATCTTAATTAACATTAATTCCATCGCGAAGCAACAGAAATCTCTATCTTGATTTATCTTGCGATACATGCACGTGCGAAAGCTACACACACGTGTAAATATACATTATTTCGGCGATGTATAAAAGTCATGCTGCCATGATATGACCTTGTTACTTTACCTGAATGGAAACTCGAAACTTATTACACAATGGAAAGCAAAAAAAAGTAAATTAGTACACGAAAAGCGATTTGCTAGTTAGCTCACAATTAAAGCGGGTGGTAAAATATCGTGTAAAAGTATAGTTCTAATATTGGCATGCTAAATGAAATTATTCACGTTTCTAAATTGGTTCTATTTATAGTTTTCGGTATTGATCGTACTTGTTCGTTTTACGATTTGATTTAGCGGGAAATTAGCTCGTGCATTGCAAGGTTTCGTGGCGTTATAAAGTGTATAGAGGCGTTTTCTGTCACTCGAGGTTTTATTGGCAGCAAAGATAGTTCGTTTGCCCGCCTCCACCCCCTTACTTGGTTAAATTTGCTATATCATATGTATGATATATGTGCATATTTTGTTTTGGTTTTATTAATTTTTATTTTCAGAATTTACGTCTATGATGTTTTTAAGAGAAGTTTTTATACACTATTGTTGTTAATATAGTAAATGGAGTTTGTTTCAGATTTTCATTTTAGATGCAGCCAACGGTATTAATTGTATTGGTATTTCAGTATTACTTACTTCTTGGCTCCTTTGCTGTAACATTATTCAGTATATTTTCAGTTACCAAGATGGCCTTTACATTTTGGGTGTATGCTTACTTCAAACAGTCAATCGTCAGTATTCTGTTCCTTGAGCAAACACGCCCTGGGTCTTTGCAGTTGGATGAAGTCCGCTAAATCAAGATTCTATTGAATTTGTATTTTGCTGCCAATATAAACATGCCTTATACCTATCTGTTGTGTTGTTGTTCGTTTTTGTTTTTGAAGCAATTTAGATTAGGGAATAATTGATTTACTCACAATGAAATAGTGAGTAAAGGAGTAAAGGCAAAAATGTATTGAACTGCATACATGTAGCAGATTTAGAATCAATATAACGCTCGCAATGATGAGCCAGTTGGATAAAAAATGCATAGCATATGTTTAATATTAGGCCACGATACGTTGTAATATGCAAACATAAATATGTTAAAGCAAAATGGAGTCTTACCGGAAGAACATGATAAGACAACTATTGCACTGTACATGATTATACCATAAGCGCAAATTATCAACTAGCGCTTAATATCGACTTCTCGATAAAGAAGCGCGTGACCAAGCATTTCAACGATCTCTGCATAATACGCTGCCTCATTATTTCAGTAATTATATCAGGCAGGGCTCTATACGAACGTTGATTGTTATTGTTTACATTTCGATATTTCCGCGCATGCGCATTGACTGGAGGGCAAAAACACTGGTTACAGTAACGTAAAGCATGTATAAAGGGCTTTTGCTTCGTCAATATTTTGATAACAAATGCGAAATAAAAATGAATATCTTTAAAAAAAATAGTGCTAATATATTATATTTAGTACCAATAAATGTATATTCACATATATATATATCGATCCCTCTTCATGAAAACAATGTAGTTATAAGCATCAGAGTAAACGTGGTGGGAATACTAAATACTGACAATCCCACAAAACAAAACAATGAAATTGCCTTATTGTTTCTGATAGTAAGACTTTAATAAATGATATTGCAAAAATAATAAAACACTTATTAATTTGATAACAATTATAAGTGGTATGGATAGGTTTTTTTTCTCCAGCTTGTAAGAGGTGCATTTAATCAATTATCAAACAAAGCCAAAAACGGAATACATAAAAATTTAAATGTTATGGTTATATACGTTTCCAATCAATAAATTTTCGTTTCGTTAACATTGAATGCCAATGTTAATAAATTTTATCATACAAACGCGGAAAAAAACCTGCATATTATGCAAATTGAATTGTCTTTGCATGTATATTGAAATCTCTTTACTAGTGACACGGAGCGTATATTGTCATCTAGAGTCCGTGCTAGTGATAATTAGTGATAATTTAAAGTCTAGCATTCTATTATAAACACATTATAAATTTCATTTCTTTAACGCAAGTATTTTTTACCATATTGTGATAGCTTCTTTTCATGATGGTATTGTGTACACTGAAGTAACGTAAAATCTTTACACGTACTAGCGAAGTTTACATTTGCCGGATCCCTTAATTACGTAGCAGTAATACTGCACAATATGTTAAAATTATATTTATTGAACACTGTTTTATAATGATTCAATTAACTGGCTAATATAATGCACTAGTTCCTGTTAATCCATTTCTGACAGATTTCGTCATTTTGTAATGTTGAAATATTTTATTGAAGCCACTTTTCTTTTTTGCTTTAAAATTTGGCTTTACTGATTTCTCAAAATGCCAAGAGATGTCATGGAGGTATCGTGAATTGTGTTTAATGAACAGACAATCGTCTGCTACACGTGGTTTATGGCATGGACCCAATGTGCCTTGGTTTATGACACCCTGTTGTCTTTGTCTGGACGGTCTCCGATCATAACGAGATAATCGATTTGTGATGAACAAAGGTGCAATTTAACACCTATGCTGCAACACAGAGTGTCAAAACTGGTGTAACAATTAAATAAATCAATTACATTAATCGATAAAAAATTTTTTTAGACATATAGAGGTTACTACATGCATACAGGTATGTTGCTAAGATAAAATCTATCTATTTGTTGTTTGTCTTCATCCTCAATTGTTTTCGTTCATTAAATCTATTTTATTCTGAAAGAATTACAATTTCTGAGACTTGTTTTAACTTCAAATGGTCGCAAAGAAGTGCAAGTAGAGAAATTTTGTGGTAACCATATACCGTATGTGCTCTTAAATGGTTTTCCACTCCCGAGTTCGTTTGAAGTAAAAACAAATAATAACAATATTATTCAAAAATAAAGTTCCTTGCATGCTTATGTCTTTTCAGACATCATAATTAAAATTATATTTGATATTATGCATGATTATCAACAAAAACGTTGATTTTGTCAAGGCAGTACTATGAGATAGATATTGAGATAGAGCTTCTGTATATGCGCTTTTTGCCCTCCAGTAGAAACTCGGGTCATATAGCAGGTGCGCGTGACGTCACTCGTCAACGTTCGTATAGAGTAGTGAATACGCTAACCCGTGTATTGATGTCATAGCTGACATTAATTCCTTAGAAGGCATCGCTGACAAAATCCGCAGGTCTTCCAAGGATGTTAGCTGGTTCACCATCATCAAATGCGGAATAGGCATAACTTCCCTGTTTCCCGGCCATCCGATGATTATTTGTGTTTACGCCTATAAAACGGGAACCAGCGTCCTTGACGCTCTTTGCCAATGACACGAGTACCGGCGACGGAACACTCACGCTTGGTTTGACGCTCACTACCAAAACCTGCTCCACACAGTTTGTTGTTGTGTTCGTCGGTTTTGCTGTAGTTGCTCTTTATGCTTCTTTGACGTTTGCAGAGCATCTTGTAATAATAACGACTGGATATTGTGTTTTACGTTCACGTCGCGAGCACGTGCAGACTTGGTTACGGCGTCTTTTGTAACTTCAGTCAACTTGTGCGTATTAATGTTATGTGTTTTAACTCCCGCTTTTACATCATTGGATGTCTCTTTATTTATTTTTTCTCTTTATTTTAAGTTCGATTCCGTTGCTATGTGAGACCAGCATTGCTTCATATATTTAAAATAATTATTTACCTTCTTCAATGACATTTACGTATAAGGCCGCTTGGCGGCGTCGGCGGCGGAGTCACGGTGGCGTTTAACGCGTCTACGTTAACAGTTATGTTCTTCGCGCTATCGAACGGCGGACTAAACACAGCGTCCTTCTGGAGAACTGGACTTCCCGGGTCCACATCCATAAGCTCCCGACACTGACTGCACGCTGTACAAAACACCGTTTTGCGCCTGGATTCGACAGCTGGTTTCCGCTTCATTTTCTGTCGGTTGCATCGATACGCTTCACCTGTGCTGACAACAATACAGAAAACATGAATCGCTTGTCTGTGATTTCGAGGCCATAAATATGTTGAACAACCTGATTTTATACACAATTCTAAGGCGGTAATGTGATAGATAAATTGTATGCATGTATAAGTATGAACTCATTATTTATTAGCTATACCTATATATTCATTGTATTGCAAGCTAATCTTCTTACTATTTACTTACAATGATAAAAATAGTATATCATAGAACGTTTAAGGCAACCAGCATTAATACAAGCGTGGTCATGTTGCTCCAATATTAAATACGCACTAATAACACTTTTGGAAATTTGATAACGCAAGTACACATACAATCAAATTGGGAGTGCTATATTCCGCCGGGTATTGGTGTTAATACATTCAAGTATCGTTTTCACAAAATAAACATTTTCCCTTAATATCGACCTTGATCATGCACTCGTTGCGAACAAGCATCGCAGAACGCAAAACGTTTATGTAAATACGGAGGTGTGTATATATAAAGGCGGTATTTCTTTCCGTTCTCGGCGCCGTACCATTAATTTAAACGGATGGGATATCTACTAAATACCTTAGCAAACGCTACCTGGATCCGATTTGAATTACGGTTGGGTAATTGCATCGATATAGCTACTGTTGCTTATTAAATTAACATTAGTGTCAATGCGTGATGTTAAAGCTAAATACGGTTGTGTAAAAAAAAACTGACAGGCATGGCTTATCATAATCCGCTGCGGAGGGAGGCACCTGAACGTTTATCTTTCTAATCTAACCGTTTGTACTATTATTTCAGAATAATGTCTACATTGTGCATAAATGACGTACATAGAATTGCGTAAAGACCGCATATGTCGAAGGCATGCTGTTTCAAGTATTGGCGTACGACCGCGAGGTTTGCACTCTATATCGCAAAGTGCATTCGCACAGAGGAATTCATAGTAAATACGTAGTAATTATAGAAAACACATGTAAATTGCGCAATATAAATAGCTTTAGCATTAAAACACATAGAAACCCTACATTTGCCATATAAATGTTTATTTATTTTACACATGTATACATTTTGGATATTACTTATGATCATTCTATAATGCAAAATATAAATTTTCAGATTATAAACATGTACGAATTTGTTTATGTCCGTTTTAGATAATACAAATTATGACGTCACCGGTGTGTGGTTTTGTCTTGGTGAGTCGGAGCGACTTCACAAACTCATCCATGCGTCTCTCTTCGGCAGTCTGAACGAGGTCTGACACACGAATATACAATGGTACAACAGCTCGGCATTTCATGTATGACTTACAGTGGTACTACATTATATATTAATTACGGATTTCATGTTGTCAGCGAATCGGCAGATTATTTTTATAACACGGCCGTTAATCACGGGCGCCACCTCTTTTTTGAGATGCATTAATAAATGAGCCAATGCAACTTCCGAGGTGGCGCTATGGCCCGATTATTTTTAATTTAACGGATAATTTTACATGGTGATTATGTTTTATATGGGGTTTTTTAAAACATATTTGCATTATTTTTTTTTAAAAATCGGCCAATGTATGTGATTCAGCAAAGATAATTCATGCAAAAATGCACAGAAACACACAATCACACCCCATTTGGAAACGTGAGGACCTTTTTAAGTTGTTGCATGGTAAAATTCGTAAAAGCAAATCGATGTCTTTTGCCTGTGTGACGAGCACATTCCCAGCCAATTAAATCGCTCATTTTATAAAACGATTGCTTTGAACGTGTACAACTTAATCCATGCACAAAAACATCGGCTTCTAGCCGATCTAATAGATAAATTTGCATTTTTCAAAAAGAGATGGAGCCAATGTCAAGGAGGTGGCGCTAAGAAAAAGAGGTTGCGCCAATTCACATGTATAGCTTTTTTAAAGTGACATATTTTATGTAATGATTTCCATTATGTTTACAGGACATTTATCTTTGTAAGTTGACTACTTCAGCACATTTGAGTCGCGTGCATTTTAATTAGAAAAAGTAGTTTTCTCATAATGTATTGATGGATTTAAATGTTCGTCTTTGTAAGATGAGAACATTGAACATGTATAATACAAAAACAGTTAGCGGGAAAAAACTGAGATATCTTCACTTTTTAGAGTTGATAGTGGGAAAACAACATATGTGAGCCTAATTAAGATTTGTTGACCTTGGCCTTTTATTTAATCAAGCATTTGGATTAAAGGACACAAATAATCGTTTCAAGAGGAAGTATTATCTTATATGTATTTCGTGAATTATCATACTGTATATAAAAATTGATGTCGATGAACTATTGTGATAATGTTGAGAATTTAGTTACTGGATTTATTGAGAATTACACATTTTTGGTATATATCGGACAATATGTTTTATTCATGTTGGTGACTTCTTAATTGAGTTGATAACGTATATATTTAAAAAATATATATCTTATTTATTAAAGAATGTACCTATGTTATGTGAAGATTTGGTCCTTCGTATGTACAATGGAAAATAAAGTAAATATAACAAGTAACATTATCTATCAAATGTACGTCATGCGATGATGTCATTGCGGTGCGACTGTTAATTGATATATCCTGCATTGGCGCCACCTCCTATCATTAGCGCCATCTTTTAAGCATTGGCTCCATATCTTTCGGAAGAAGCCAAAATTATCTATTACGTCGACAAGAAGCCAATATTTTTGTGCATGCAGTATCTAATATATGGTGTACGCATCGTTTGATGTCGTTAGCGATTTTATTAGGTGGAAATTTGCTCGTCAAACAGGAAAAACTCATCGAAATGCTTTTTAAAACTCCACCATGCCACAACTTGTAAACGTTGTCCGATTTTAAAAATAATGCGATATATGCTGAAAAAACATACAAAACATAATCACCCTGTAAAATTATTTATGAAATTTCAAAACACCCGGGCATAAGCGCCATCTCGGAAGTTGCACTGGCTCATTTATTAATGCATCTCAAAAACAGGTGGCGCCCGTGATTAACGGTCGTGCATACATTTATTTTAGCAAATCATTGCAATTTATTATAACAGGCGCACTTGTTCTCGCGACAGCGAAAACATATATCAGACACAATCGTAGCATGTGTTATTCAAACCAATAACACAGTTATATCATCAAATGTTTCCTCTTGCACATTAACCGATAAGTTATTTGAGAATGTTTGTCACGCTTCAGAGGGTAATGTTGTCGTTTCCGTTCAGTCTTCATGTATACACGAGGGATACGGCCGGCTTAGCAAAACCATTACTTGGATAGAAATGCGCAGTATGAAAAGCTTATATTTATCTATATAGCTTACGTATTAGGTTTGGTGGAAATGATTTAATATTGGCACAGAGTTTCATCGTATGTCTGAAAACCCATAAATCAAACGGAATGATTGAAAATGTCGTAGAGATACTGCAAATATTTCATAGCTCTTTATTCTGTAATGCGGACAAGTCGTGACAGATTTCTCGTCATTCGATTAACATCTTTCCGTATATTGCGGTCATTTATACAACTCAATTTGTTCCCGGGCGCATCCACGAAAAACGAAAATGTATCCTACCGTAACCCAAATTCGACGACACCTAAATTCGACAATGTTCTATTTTTATCGGTTTAATTTTAAATGGATGATTATTGTCTTGGAATCATTTCAAAGAATTACAGCCGAGTTAAAAATTATTATTTTTTGCTATATAAGTTTTTTCATTATTTGCTAAATATTGCTTTATGTAACCGTTATATCGTCGAATTTGGGTCACACCGGGATAAACGATTTTGTGTCTGTGTGTGCTGTCAAATATACCGAACGACGATATATAGATAAATTACTCGTTCTGCGTTTATTTCGAAGTTTTAAACTTATGAACAGTGTATGTAAGTATTTTTAAAGTTTTGTCCTAATATTTTCTCGAAAAAGGTTATTAAAGCTTAAATTCTGATTTTCTTTTGCGCAAACAGAGCGAATCCATTAATAAAGCGTCGACAATCAAGATGAATAAACTCTGGTATGAATATCAAGTTAACAAATCGTAAAATGAGCACCCAATGTAAGTGTCGTCATCAGAAAGTGTAACCGTATTGTGATTAACTATGGTGATTGGAAATCGTTAACACGCATGTACACTGCTTCATGTCCAATGTACACGTGTATTATCTCCCTTTGCTTAATCAAATAACAGTACTCGTGGTATAATCCGATTGGTAAACGTCGAAAGCGAGCGTTGCTTTTCAGTGGCAAGGCTAGAGTCCGCAGTGCGCCAACTGTAGTCCACCACAGAGCGCATATTATAACAAAACATCCATATCAGCTTATTGTGAATGCGGACATGTCCCTAGAATATAATAAATACAGGCGTTAAAACAAATCGCCAAAGCACTGATGAAAAAACAAGCAATGCTTCAAGTAGCTCGAGCAGATCTTGAGCGATTGCAAATTCTCCCACTTGTACTTCCGTCATAGACTCGCCTTTACAGGATATCAGGTTGTCTAAATATTCAACAACTGCCAGCTTAACACTATATGGGCGATGCTTTGTTTAAACTTTCCTAAGCTTAAGACTTTTCACGCAGATTGTACGAGGGTTCGCAATGCGCGCTCACAGAACTCTTGAATAAATTCATGATGACCATTCTTCATCGACATTTATCTCGGGAGACGCATGCATGGCGGTCACCACGCGAATAATAAAGGGCATTGCGCGACTTCATGTTAAGAACCAATCACGCGCATACTTAGGTAAGGCAAATCGTACGGACTTTGTGCCAATATCTGAGGTCCATGGACGCTAACGCCTTGTTGTTGCGAGTTCGTTATAAGATAGCATTTTTCGAATACGAGTGAGCATTACATCATGCTAAAATGTGACACAAGGACGTGTAAGTGAGCTATGTTAACTACGTAGAAAATTTGTTGATACATGTATCTACGGAAAAGACGATAATTCTTCTAATTATACACAAATTGTCTACTAATTGAGTCGTGTTCTGAGAAAACTGGGCATTATGCATGTGCGTCAAGTGTCGTCCCAGATTAGCCTGTGCAATCCGCACAGGCTATTCAGGGACGACACTTTCCGTTTTTATGACATTTTTCGTTTAAATGAAGTCTCTTCTTAGCAAAAATCCAATTTAGGCGGAAAGTGTCGTCCCTGATTAGCCTGTGCGGACTGCACCGATCTATTACAATCTATTGCAAATACATGTAGACCTTTAATTTTGTAATAAGTTATGGACATATCGTCGGTAAGAGGACTGTTGTAAAGATAGACATAATTATCCGTAAATATATTAACCGTTTTCTCCGTCTGTTGCAGTCTTACTGTACAGTTACTTTTGTGTAATGGATTATACGGGAAAAGCGATTTTGTGTTCTATACGCGTTGCCAGCAATATATGTACATGTATTTATATAACTCTGATGGTGAACAAAGCAACGCCTTTGTGAGGTTGATATAGAGTGCATATGCATACATTAACCGTATATTTGCGAGGTCTGATGTCATGCACAATGCAAACATATCGTAGAAAAAATAGGCATTTAATACAGAACGCTTTCTGTATATATTTTGAAAATAAATCAAACTTTTAAACATCTAAACTATTTTGTTAGAGGTTTCTAATTACAGAACGCACAGGGCAAAAATCCATCGATATCGCTCCGTCAATGATAGTCAATAAAATATGTAGTGGATAAGGTGTAATGTTCGCAAACATTACCACCGTCATCATAAAGCGTCGCGATTCAGTATTGTGTCTGAAAGTCGTTAACTTTGTATGTACAAAGCCCTACGTCGAGTGTACGCGTCAAACGGGCCTTTGTTCATTCAGAGGACACAGGACGCGTTAACGTCGTCAGCGAGCGCCGGATGTTCCAGTCATTAATGTAGGAGATGAATTATTTAATGACGCGAATTGCTTTACAATGTAATTATTATATATTCTAAATGAATACTGCAATATGCATCTACATCGCAAGACGAATCTGCTGTGAATGTGTACATATACCAAGAATGCCATCGGATGGTCGACTTTAATGCGTCACCGATCACGCTTGTGTGAATATACGAGCCTTGCTCTGGGAAAACGGGGTTAAACGCATGTGCGTTATATGTCGTCCTATATAAGCATATGCAGCCCGTACAGGCTAACCAGTGACGAAACTGGATTTTCGCTAAAACAAGACTTCAATTTACAGAAACAATACCTTAAAAGCCGCACGTGTAGTCCCTGATTCGCATGTGCGGACAACCCACTTTCCCCAGAGCGAGGCTAATATATTCATATAAGCGTATCCGGTTACCCATTTCAATCGGCCACTCGATGACCAATGCGAAAACAAAAGATATTAATCAATACAGAAAAATAACTGCGAATCTAAACGCATTTTCAAGTCGTTTCTACATGGGAGGATGTTACAACAATGCTTAAAGAACCGCAAGCGAATCTTGAGCGACTGTAAATAACCACACAATTACATCTGACAGAGATTCGTCTCAACATCATGATGTAGCCGGCCAGCTTTCGATATTATGGGCGTTTGCTAGTTTAAACTGATTTAAGCAAACAAGGATTCACGAAGATAAAACGGGTGTTCGAAATGCATGCACACGGAACGATTGATACAAAGCTAATAATGACCATTCTTCTCGGGAGGCGCATACACGGCGGTCGCCACGTGGATAATTACGGGCATCGCGTGACGGGATGTTAAAATCCAATCAATAATACTTAGGTCTGGCAAATCGTTGCTAAGTTGGTTTTGTTGTCAAATGTCTTAGGCCTGTGGACGTCAGATCTATAGCAAATGATGTATAAACAAGACTATTGCCAAGCAATATAAGTCCCCTACCGTTGAAACTCCACCATTTGCAGCAATATTTTTAGTCTATTTGTTGCCATAGCAACCAGAATTATTTACGTAGGAACAAAATGAAATTACGTGCATAATCTCCATATTGTCATCTATCCATGTTTCAAGTTTCATGAGAAAATATGAAGAACATTTAAAGTTATCGAAGGATCCACTATTTTCGGCAATATTTCTAGTCTATTGTTCATATTTCTAGTCTATTTGTTGTCATAGCAACCAGAATTCTTCACGTAGGAACAAAATTAAATGACGTGCATAATCTCCATATTGCCATCGTGCCATGTTTTAAGTTTCATGAACAAATATGAAGAACTTTTTAATTTATCGCAGGATCCAGAAAAGTGTGACGGACTGACGCACAGAGAGCACACCCTAAATCCCCTCAGGTTTCACCGGGAGGGGACAGCAATCATTAATAAATGTTTCTTAGGAGAAAACAATAAGTGCGCGAATAAATGTACACTGCGCCATTTATTTATAATTGTGCATTGACAATATGTCAGTAGTTTAAATTGGAAACGTTTCCGACTAACTTTATACAAATTTAAAAGTCGTTATGGTAAGTTTCAATCAGATGAGTTCCGGTTACCAGCATCAAATAGGATGTGAGTCTATAAAGCAGACCTTATTGCGAGGATGAATGTATCTTAATTAAAATATATTCCAGCGCGAAGCAACAGAAATCTCGAGCCTGATATATCTTACGATACATGCACGTGCGAAAGCTACGAGCACGTGTAAATATTCATGATTTCGGCTATGTATAAAAGTCTTGCTGCAATGATATCGCCTTGTAACGTCACCTGAGTGGAAACTCGGAACTTATTACAAACTGAAAAGCAAAAAAAAAATAGTACACTACGGCGAAAGGCGATTTGCTAGTTAGCTCACGATTAAAGCGGGTGGTACAATATCGTGTAAAAGTATAATTCTAATATTGGCATGCTAAGAGAAAATATTTATTTAACTGCATACATGCAGCAGATTTACAATCAATATAACGCTCTCAATGATTAGCCAGTTGGTGAAAAAATCCATAACATATATTGAATATAAGGCTACGATACGGCGTTATATTCCACCTGGAGTTCTTAAACGCAAGCAAAATGGAGTCTCACTGGAAGAACGTGATAATAAAACTATTGCACTGAACATGATTATACCATACGCGCAAATTATCAACTAGCGTTTAATATCGACTTCTCAAGAATGAAGCGCGTGACCAAGCATTTCCACGATCTCTGCATAATACGCTGCCTCATTATTTCAGTAATTAAATCAGGCAGGGCTCCATAGATTAGTGAATACGCTTACCCGTAAATCGATGTCATAACTGACATGAATTCCTTACATCCTGACATCGCCGACAACTTCCGCATGTATTCCAATGACGCTAGCTGGTTCACCATCATCATAGGCGAAATAGGCGTAACTTCCCTGTTTCCCGGCATTCTAATGATTCGTTGTTTTTACGCTCTTTGCCAATGACACGGGTACCGGCGACGGAACGCTCACGTTTGGTTTGGAGCTCACTACCGACACCTGCTCCACACAGTTTGTTGTTGTGTTCACCGGGGACGGTCGTCGGTTTTGCTGCAGTTGCTCTTTATGGTTCTGCGCCGTTTGCAGAGCATCTTGTAATAATCTTGTAATAATCTTGTAATAATTACGACTGGATATTGTTTTTAACATTCACATCGCGAGCACTTGCAGACTTGGTTACGGCGTCTATTGTAACCTCAATCACGCCGTACTTATTAATGTTATGTGTTTTAACTCCCGCTTTTACATCATGTGATGTCTTTTCATTTTTTTCTCTGTTTATTTTTAGTTTGAGTCCGTTGCTATGTGAGGCCAGCATTGCTTTATATATTTAAAATAATTATTAACCTTCTTCGATGACATTTACGTATAAGGCCGCTTGGCGGCGTCGGCGGCTGTATCACGGTGGCGTTTAACGCGTCTACGTTAACAGTAATGTTCTTCGCGCTATCGAACGGCGGACTAAAGACAGCGTCCTTCTGGAGAACTGGAATTTCCGGGTCCACAGCCATAAGCTCCCGACCCTGACGGCACGCTGTACCAAGCGCCGTCGCCGCGCTCGGATTCGACAGCTGGTTTTCCGCTTCATTTTCTGTCAGAGTGGGTGCATCGACACGCTTCACCTGTGCTGAAAGCAATAAAGAGAACATTAAACGTTTGTCTGTTATTTCGAGGCCATAAATATGTTCAACAACCTGATTTTATACACAATTCTAAGGCGGTAATGTGATAAGTAAATTAATGCGTTTATAAATATGCACTCATTCTTTATTACCTATACCTATATATTCATTGTATTGCAAGCTAATCTTCTTACTATTTAATTACAAAGAAACAAAAATTAGTATATCATAGAACGTTTAAGGCAACTAGCATTGATAAAAGCGTGGTCATGTTGCTCCCATATTAAATACGCACTTATAACACTTTTGGAAATATGATAACACAAGTACACATAAAATCAAATTGGGAGTGGTATATTCCGCCGGGTATTGCTGTTAATACATACAAGTATCGTTTTTACAAAATAAACATTTTTCCTTCATATCGACATTGATCATAAGCTCGTTTAGTAAACGAACATTGCAGAAACTAAAACGTTGATGTACATACAGAGGTGTGTATATAAAGGCAGTATTTCTTTCTGTTCGCGGCGCCGTACCATTTCATGTAAACGGATGGGATATCTACTAAATACCTGAGGAAACGCTACCTGGAGCCGATTTAAATTTCGGCTGGGTAATTGCATCGATATAGCTACTGTTGCTTTTTAAATTAACATTAGTGTCAATGCGTGATAAGCTAAATACGTACGTGTAAAAAAAAAACTGGCAGGCGTGGCTTATCATAATCCGCAGCGGATTTAACTTTATTTTCTATAAGTTCAGAATGCTTTATAAATTGTGAATCAATGACGTACTTAGAATTGCGTAAAGACCGCATAGGTCGAAGGCATGTCGTTTCAAGTATGCGCGTACGACGGCGAGGTTTGCACTCTATATCGCAAAGTGCATTCGCACAGAGGAATTCATAGTAATTACGTAGTAATTATAGTAAACACATGTAGATTACGCAATAGAAATAGCTTTAGCATTTAGGCACATAAAAACCATATATTTTCAATATCATTCTTTATTTATTTTACACATGTATACATTTTGGATATTACTTATGATCATTATTTTATGCAAAAACAGAATTTTTCATATGATAAACATGTACGCATTTGTTTATGTCCGTTTTAGATCATTAACATTATGACGTCACCGGGAGTGGTGGTTTTGTCTTGGTGAGTCGGAGCGACTTCAGGAACTCATCCATGCGTCTCTCTTCGTTCGTCCGTGCGTCCTGCGCATGACTGGGGCAGTCCGAACGGGCTTTGACACACGAATATACACTAATACAACAACTCGGCATTTCGTGTTTGACTAATAGTGGTAATACATTTCTTAATAATTACGGATTTCATATTGACAGCGAGTCGGCAGATTATTTCAATAACACGGCCGTTAATCACGGGCGCCACCTCTTTTTTGAAGTGCATAAATAAATGAACCAATGCTACTTCCGAGTTGGCGCTTAGTCCCGGATGTTTTAAATTGAACGGATAATTTTACATGGTGATTAAGCTTTATATGGTGTTTTGTAAGTGAGCCTAATTAAGATTTCGCATTATTTAAAAAATATCACCCAATGTAGTTTAATTCAGCAAAGATAAATTCATCTAAAAATGTACAGAAACATACAATCACACCCCATTTGGAAACGCGAGGACCTTTACAAGTTGTTGCATGGTAAAATTCGTAACAGCAAATCGATGTATTTTGCTTGTGTGACAAGCACATTCCCAGCTAATTAAATCGCTCATTACATAAAACGGTTGCTTTAAACATGTACAAATTAATCCATGCACAAAATCATCGGCTTCTAGCCGATCTAATAGATACATTTTGCATTTGCATTCCAAAAGAGATGGAGCCAATGCCAAAGAGTTGGCGCTAAGAAAAAAAGGTTGCGCCAATTAACATGTATAGCTATTTGAAAGTGAAATGTTTTATGTTATAGTTTCTATTATGTTTACAGGACATTTATTTTTGTAAGTTGACTACTTCAGCACATTTGAGTCGCGTGCATTTTAATTAGAAAAAAGTAGTTTTCAAATAATGAACAGATTGATTTAAATGTTCGTATTTGTAAGATGAGAACATTTATCATGTATAATACAAAAAAGTTAGCGGAAGAGACTGAATAATTTTCATATTTTGGAGTTATTAGAGGGAAAAACAACATATAAAAGCCTAATTAAGATGCGTTGACCATGGTCTTTTAGTAAATCAAGCAATTGGAATAAGGGACAAAAATAATCGTTTCAAGAACAGGTATTATCTCATATTTATTTCGTAAATTATCAATCTGTATACAAAAATTAATGCCGATTAAGTATTTTGATAATGTTGAGAATTTAGTTATTGGTTTTATTGAGTATTATACATTTTTGGTATATATCGTACAATATGTTTTATTCATGTAGGTGACTTCTTAATTGAGTTGATACCATATAAAATTTTAAAAAATATCTTTATTATAGAATGTGTCTACGTTCTGTAAAGATTTGGGTCTTCGTATGTACGTTGAAAAATAAAGTAAATATGACAAATAACATTATCTATTAAATGTCATATGATGATGTTATTGCGATACGACTTTAATTGATACTTCCTGCATTGGCGCCACCTCCTATCATTAGCGCCATCTCTTAAACATTGGATCCATATCTTTTGGAAAAATACAACATTATCTATTACGTCGGCAAGAAGACAATATTTTTGTAAATGCAGCATCTAATATATGTTGTACGCATCGTTTGATGTCGTTAGCGATTTAATTGGGTGGAAATTGCTGGTCACACAGGAAAACTCATCAAAATGCTTTTTAAAACTCCACCATCTCACAACGTATAAATGTTCTCACGTTTTTAAATGGCCTGAGAATGTATGTTTCTGTACATTCTTGGACGAATTAATCCTCACTGAATCGCACTGCATTGTCCAATTTTAAAAATAATGCGATTCTAAAAAAACATATAAGACCTAATCACCCTGTTAAATTATCCATGAAATGTAAAAACAACCGGGCTTAAGCGCCACCCTGGAAGTTGCATTGGCTCATTTATTAATGCATCTCAAAAAACAGGTGGCACCCGTGATTAACGGTCGTGTATAAATTAATTTTAGCAAATAATTGCAATTTATTATAACGGCTTTTATACAGGTTTTGTAAAACTCGTTCTCGCGACAGCGAAAACATATAACAGACACAATCGTATTATATGTGTCTTTCAAACCAATAACAGAGTTATATCATCAAATGCTTCCTCTTGCACATTAACCGATAAGTTATTTGAGAATGTTTGTCACGCTTCAGAGGGTAATGTTGTCGTTTCCGTTCAGTCTTCATGTATACACGAGGGATACGGCCGGCTTAGCAAAACCATTACTTGGATGGAAATGCGCAGTATGAAAAGCTTATATTTATCGTATATAGCTTACGTGTTAGGTTTGGTGGAAATGATTTAATATTGGCACGGAGTTTCATCGTATGGCTGAACACCTCTAAATCAAACGGGATGATTGAAAATGTCAAAGATATACTGCAAATATTTCATTGCTCTTAATTCTATAATGCGGACAAGTTCTGACATATTTCTCGTCATTCGATTAACATCTTTCCGTATATTGCGGTCATTGTATACAACTCAAATTGTTTCCGGGCGCATCCGCGCAAAACGAAAATGTTAACGATTTTGTGCCTGTGTGTGCTGTCAACATTTATATGCGCATATACCGAATGACGATAAATAGATAAATTACTCGTTCTGCGTTTATTTCGAAGTTTTGGAACTTATGTACAGTATACACTACAGGCGCTCGGTGGCAATGACTCAATGATCGACTATCCGTTGTGACGCAATTTTAGTTACCTGTTGTTTATTATTATGCATACGCATACTGAATCAATACAAATCTTCCGACAAAACGTATAAACAGATAGTTCGACTATGTGTAAGATATTGACAAGGTAAATCGCTATAGCTATTTTCTCAAGCAACTGAAGTGCGTCATTGCCCATAATTAAATCGCTTTCACCCCGCTCTCTCCTTGAAATGCGCGCGCATGCAGGGAACCTCGCTCTTTCTCTACAACAACAGCCAATACACACTATGGGCGCCAGATTTAATTTTTGACGCGCTGATTTTTTTCTGGAAATCACCATGGCAGACGAAATCAAGTTAAACAATTGGTAAGGAATGATTCATGTGTATGCAATTTACAACATATTTTGTTGATTACCCCATTAAGTGAGTGAAACCATAGTTATAGGGATTTATCACATCGTCTGTGGAGGTCTCTATACAGTTTTCAAGTATTACCAGATAAGATAGATCTACATCCCACCGTATATAAAATGATAAACTTAAGAATATTTTACTCAGTAGCTATGTTCATGCATACATGATTTTGTTCCAAAATGATCATCTACTTTCAGTTTCAAAAGAACGTATGCATGTACATGGGTGGTTCCCGGCCTGCGCGCACATTTCAATTAGCGAGCGGCGTGACAGGAATTTCATTATGGTTAATGACGCACTTCCGTTGCTTGAGAAAATGGCGAGTGACCTATCTACCTATATACAGTCGAACTATCTTTTTAAAAAGACGTTTTGTCGGAAGATTTGTATTGATTTAGTATGTGTATGCATTATAATAAACAACGGGTAACTAAAATTGCGTCAAAACGGATAGTCGATCATTGAGTCATTGCCATCGAGCGCCTGTGGTATACACTGTATGTACGTATTATTTGTTTCATTTATGACCCGTCGACGATCAAGATGAATAGACTCGGGTATGAATATAAAGTTAGCAATTCGCAAAATGAGCACCCAATATTAGTGTCATCATCAGAAAGTGTAACCGTATTGTGATTTACTATTGTGATAGGAAATCGTTAACATGCATATACACTGCTTCATGTCCAGTGTACACGTGTATTATGCCACTTTGTTTAATCAAATAACAGTACTCGTGGTATAATCAGATTGGTAAACGTCGACAGCGAGCGTCGCTTTTCAGCGGCAAGGCTAGAGTCCGCAGTGCGCCAACTGTCACCGCCATTAATATAGGAAATGAATAATTTAATGGACCTGGCGCGCATTGTCTGACGGTGTCATGATTATATGTTATCCGATATGCTCACCACAGAGCGCATATTATAACAAAACACCCATATCAGCTTATTGTGAATGCGGACATGTACCTAGAATATAATACATACAGGCGTTTAAACAAATCGCCAAAGCACTGATGAAATAAACAATCAATGCTTCAAGTAACTCGAGCAGATCTTGAGCGATTGCAAATTCTCCCGCTTGTACTTCCGTCATAGACTCGCCTTTACAGGATATCAGGTTGTCCAAATATTCAACAACTGCCAGCTTAACACTATATGGGCGATGCTTTGTTTAAACTTTCCTAAGCTGAAGACTTTTCACGCAGATTGTACGAGGGTTCGCAATGCGCGCTCACAGAACTCTTGAATAAATTCATGATGACCATTCTTCATCGACATTTATCTCGGGAGACGCATACATGGCGGTCACCACGCGAATAATAAAGGGCATTGCATGACGGCATGTTAAGGACCAGTCGTGGCTATTCGTGGCTATTCGTGATTTGTTACATTGAGAACCGTTCACCCAAAACTGATCTTAAAAACGATCTATGAATTCTTTAAACGAAATCGGTTACAGCTTCTGCCTATTTTTCAATGACGGCATCTGATTTCCCTATCACCGTCGGCGTTATCAGTTATACCATCTTGTTTGATTAACGACTTATTTGTGGATTGTTATTTCACTTCCAGAGCGCTTTCAAGTTTGCTAATTAGGTTATCACGCCATTTATGTATTATTATTTTAAATTCGATGCTAGGTGACGTCAGCGTTAACTGATATCACAAAATGTCAAGAATATCGCAGGATTACATCTTTTACGACATCTTTTCCGAATTGTGTCGATGATCTGCGTTAATTAGCCGTATTTTAATACCACGCGCTTATTCTGTCACTGCCGGAGTAGTTATTTGCGCCTACACACAATACAGTTGACAATTCAGTAATATCGTACTCATAAGGAGTTTGATAACGCTGGTCGTCTGCTAAAGTAGGCAATACTGTCAAGCTATAATAAACAGATATTTTGAATTACGTTCATGTTTACATAAAAGCATCAACCGTATATGCTCTTCTAGCTTTAACATTTATAACGTTAATGCGTCAACGGTCAGGTGTGAAGTACGCCGTACAGTAATATCGACTGTGTAAACGAATAAACATGTCATGTTCATATTTGTATCCGCCGTGCGAAGAACTTTTTTTGTAATAGAGACTATTAGTCGGTATGATGAAGAATTTATAAATAATCATACATTTAAACGATGACTTAATCAATAAATTGAAAACACGTTCGCTGTTTATTTGTTATTCGAAATAGCTAGTATAGTGAAGTCACAGAACATAAATGTCACCATGAAAAACAAAAACGCAAGATTGCAATATGTGATCAATCAAAATAATTCTAATGTATTGATGTTAACGCAAGCCTGTGTTGGAAAAAAGAACTGCGTTGAAAATAATATCCCACTATGGCATGGCGATTAATGAAATTGATTTATGGAAACACAAATCATTGTAGTAGATCCGTACAGTGATCAATAATATCGATTGTGTTCATTAATGTAGTCTAATATGTTATTTAAAATAAATATGCACGAAGTGGTATAAGTAATCTTTTTATGCACACATTTGTGATACAAAGATTAAAATTTATGATGCAAAGTTTGTTCACAAACAAATCTAACTTAACGTTGCTGTTATCAGTAATATCAGTAAATTACACATTCCGCTGGTTATCATTGAAAACTCGCCCGGGCACCTGGTACGTGCAGACTGCAGAGACTTTACTCTATCAACTGCTATCAAGTGGTGTGTATTTTTTCTATAAAAAAAAATTGAACATGTAAGAAACTTTTATTGTATCATATCTCGACAGATCATATAGTTTACGCACAGCATATTAATGTCACCATGACGACAATAAAGCATGATACAAGAAGTGATAAAATGAAGAGAAAAAACACTAATAAACGTGTAAATCAATGTAGCCTGTGAGCATATGTAAAGATTAAATATATCGGTAACAATACCATCACACTTAAGCTTGCTGGAGTTCGATTGCATTTGAATATGGAAATAAAAATTATAGAATGGTAACAACAGTCACTATGACGCGATTTCCTAAACGAACAATAGATATGAAACGCTTAGAACGGTTACAGTTTACGTGAGTAAAATTACTAGGGATGGCAACGAATACCGATTTCGGTATTCGAATATTCGGTCACCCTTCCGAACGAATATTCGGATATTCGGTCAACATCTGTTGGAAAAAAGTCAACTTAGTTTACCGTACCATTACTCCATGAATTCTACTTTCGTTTTTACCGGAAGTTCACCGGAAGTGACTAAATATTGACACAGCGTTGCCGTCGCTAATTCGAAGCTGATTTTGTTGATTACTTTTTTATGTTTTTATTGTTAAAATTGAATGACAAAAACTGTTTTTAAACTATTAATATCGTACATCAACAATAGAACGAGAAATATAATATTACATGACGACAAAATAATTACATGACGAAACAGTTATATCTACATATAATTAAAGCTGAACTTAAACGAATTATATACATAGCCACAACACACTTTGAACCTGTTAAACAGACTAAACAGTCAGTCTTTTAAAGTTGCCACGTTTAAAAGACACTTGGATCGGCGACTTCTTATCGGATGATGTCGTGAAATACTTCCAAGCAGCGGAAGGCGTATGTGGCATTTTGCTTGGACAGATATTTACTTTATGCGTGTAACAATTATAATATTTTCAATTAAAATAGGGTGCAGTACCAAAAACATTTCTTTAAGTATAATACCTGATTGAATATTGAGTAATAAATTAATGTTTGAACCATACGATACTCAAATACTCATTAGAGGTTGAGTAAATTATTTTCTAAAAGCTTTTTTGATTGGACAACGTGATTATAACCATACCATCTGTTTTGTTTTTCACACCAAGTCGGCTCTTTCTTTACTCATTTAATCTTTGATCATTTTAAATGTAATTCGAGTTATTAGATCAAGACGGGTCGGTGTTTTAATTGCCATACGGTCTTATTTGTTTTTTACACAAAGTTGGCTTTTCCTTTACTCATTTAATCTTTGATAATTTTAAATGTAATTCGAGTCATTGGATCAAGTGCAGGTCGGTGTTTTGATTGCAGACGCGATTTGCACCTATCATAATTTTGACACAAAGTGTCTGGCTTTGTTAGCGGGATTTATGACCGGTATACTGTCATCACCATAGCGACGCATTATCGCGCCAACCGGAATAAACATTATGACACGGGGAACAACTTTTTGACAATGTTTGAAGCAAATTTTACGAATACAAAGTCTTTGAAATTACTCGATTTTTTATTTTTTCTTCCGAATATTCGATTCGGAAAACAGTATCCGAATATTCGGCCCGGGACCGAATATTCGGATATTCGGATATTCGTTGACATCCCTAAAAATTACAGATCATATGATCCAGTCAACGATTTCGAAACAAGAATTCATGTTTTTTAATACGTGAATAAGACAGTTTTTCAACTGGCTTTAATAGCAATATTCATCAACGCTCAATATGTCTATGCTTAACTGATGTTGTATATACAGCTTTCTTGCGGAAACGTCATCAAACAAGCTGCTGGCAACGTTATACTGATATTCCATCTTAAAGGGATCTTTTCACGCTTTGGTAAATTGACAAAATTGAAAAAAGTTGTTTCAGATTCGCACTTTTTCGTTTTAGTTATGATATTTGTGAGGAAACAGTAATACTGAACATTTACAATGGTCTAATATAGCCATCATATGCATCTTTTGACGATTTTAAAACCTAAAAATTATAAAGCGTTGCAACGCAAAACGATTGAATAATTTGGAGAGTTCTGTTTTTGTCGTTAAATTTTGTGAAACTACGAAGATTGCTTATATAAGGTATAAAATACGTCAAGCATGTGTACTCGGCGGAATAGCTCAGTAGGCTAGAGCGTTTTTACTTCAGGACTCTGGCAGGACTCCAGGGGTCACTGGTTCGAAACCTGCTCCGGGCAATGTTCTTTTCCTTTTTTTAATTTTATTCTTGATTTTTTACTGGAGCTTTTACGATCCAATGTTTACATTTATCAATATAAAGCATTTAATAATTAAGTTAAAAAATGCCAAAATCTGTGAAAAGGCCCCTTTAACAGGAAGTATGACAGTCAGAAAAGTATGGAACTTTAAACAAGACTAAACCGTTTTTCTACCTGGTAGCAAACGAACAGTTACATGGATGAACATGGGTGCATATTTATAACAAACATATTGTGTAACATCAATAAAAGTACAATCGATGTACTGGCCCGACCCGCATGCCGAGCTTTCGTGTGATGTGCTGTGACGTCATAAAGGGCAGCATATGACCAGTATGCCTTTTAACGTTTTAAAAAGATAAGCCGGGAAATAATTTCTACGGACACAACTGTGAAATAACGTTGTATGTATATACGGCGAATAAAATTCCATAACGCACTGTCCAAAACAAATATTTAGACATACTAAAGGACATCGAAATATATGTCAAACCAATGTATTAAAATACATGTAAATTTCACCTTCTGACGTACGGGAACGATTTTTCGGACAGTGCATCTTTGCGGCTGAAATTGTATCTGTTTTTCGTACATCGCCTGCGCTTGAGAGTATCCTGGGCTGAAAGTACCAGTATATGGTAAGAAACCAGAATGCGCATGCGCATGTAATCGCTCATGCGCCAAGCGTCTTACTGAAAAATCCAATGGACGGTCAACAGACGCTGTTGTACTGCTTTGTGGCAAACTGGTTGTTTCAAAATACGGTTTCTTCATAGACAAGTCCAGAGAACCACTTGCGTCCACATCCACGTGTTTGCGTTTTCTGTAAGCACTGCCGTTACTTTCTTGCATATACACAATTTTCCGACGTAAATGGAATTTTCGGGTATATGGCAGTCTAAAATGACTATCCGCCATAGTTAAACGTATTGCATCCGTGTGGGAAAAATGCTCCACTCGATCGTTTTAGCACCTTTTTGAATATTTCGGTACGAATTGTCACCTAAACAGTTTGATTTATAAACGTTTGTGCGAGTCTCCCTACATTGCGACGTAAGATTTAGACCGGTGGATACGCCTGGAAAAAGGCCCATGCTGTACAGTTGCTAAGCCATAGCCAGTAACAGTTTCCGAGCGATCGTGGTATACAGGAGCGCCGACGAGGACGTTGCCGTCGGGTCGCCGGCTTCCCCGGGGTGGAGCCCTTTGTCCGGAGACGCAGCATATCGTGCTTCTACTGAAGATCCGTAATGGCGGCGAACGCTTCGTCCTTGTTGCCGAACGATCTCAGTAGTGACCTTAAACATTAATAAACAATACAATCTTAAGTCGCAACTGACAAATACTTTAATGTACAGAACATAGCTGCTCACTATTTTATAAGCCTACAATTGTGTCAACAATCTGTGTTCTTGTTCCAATTTATCTTCAAGATTTCTTCATTAGGTCAAGTATTCATCGCCTGCATATCAATCCGGAAGTCGTAGCTCTATTGCAATCAGACAATTAATTCTGTGAGACCGCTCTAAAATTTGCCATAATTTCCATAGAACGATTACAACAGCGTTCTCAGGGAGTTTGTTACATTCCTATGATACAATGACTGACATTTTTCGTTTAAATGAAGTCTCTTCTTAGCAAAAATCCAATTTAGGCGGAAAGTGTCGTCCCTGATTAGCCTGTGCGGACTGCACAGGCTAATCTGGGACGACACTATAGGCACATGCATTATGCCCAGTTTTCTCAGAACACGACTCGATGACGAAACTCATTGAGCCTCGCTCTGGGAACACGGTGCTGATTATAAGTGTCTTACCAGATTAACCAGTGTAGTCCGCACAAGCTGGAAGGCAGGGAACTTTCCGCTTTTATTTTATATTTCGTTATAATAAAGTGTCTCTTGAGCGAAAATCCAGTGTAGGCGGAAAGTGCCGTTCCTGGGAGTTGGTGCCGAATTGCGGACCACCCATGTCAATCTGGGACGACACTCACTGCACATGCATACAACCCATGTTTCCAATAGCGAGGTTCAATTATCTGTATACATAGCGGTTATTCACTGTTAGTATATACGCATGTATGCGCGTCGTTGATACAAGAACCCTAAACAAATCTTCAAACGGTATAGACTCGCCTAAACAAGATATCATGTTGTTGGACAACTGCAAGCGTTTGATAACATGGGCGGTATATATAAACTGATTTAAGCAAACGACGATACACGAAGCCATAAGGAGTGCTCGAAATGCACGCACACTGAACGCTTGAAAAACAGCTCATGAGGACCATTCTTCTCGGTAGACGCATACATGGCGGTCGCCACGCGGATAATTACTGGCATAGCGTGACGGGATGCTAAAAACCAATCACTCGAATACTTTGGTCTGGCAAACCGTTGCTAAGTTGCGTTCGTTGTCAGTGTCGTAGGCCTGTCGACGCCAATATCTCCTATTAATGATTTTTATTACGAGATAATTCTATAGTGTGCTTTATACTTAAAAACTGCATTTACACGCTGTAATATACATGTTTGATCAAGCATTACACTGCACTTTAAGGTCAACTACGTGGCGTCGAGAACGTTTAATACGTGAGATCTTTAGCATATGGTATATACATACAAGTACATACATAACAATGTTTCTTCGGCGACAAACGGGATTGCGTGAATAACAGTCCAACGCGCCGTCTATTGATTCTTCTTTTGTACAATACATGTATATCAATGATTACATTCGGAATCGCTAACGATTATCAATAACAATTGTATGATCGTTATCGTACGTTTCAGTCAGACTTGTACTGGTTACCAGCGTGTGTCAATAAAACATACCTTATTGCGATGATGCATTATCATAATTTACAATAATTCTAGCGCGAAGCAACAGGAACCACGATCCTGATTCATCTTACGATACATGCACGTGCGAAAGCTACGCGAAAGTGTAAATATACATGTTGGTGACGATAAATAAAAGTCATGCTATAATGATATCGCCTGGTGTGGAAAATAGGATCTAATTACAAAGCATAATGCATAAATAGAAGTTAACTAGTATACGTCGGCGAAGAGCGATTTGCTAGTTAGACCCTGATTAAATCGGGTTGTAGAACACCGTATTAAATTATACATCTAATAATGGCTAGAGATATATTCCGCCTGGAGTAATTTATCGCAAGAAAAATCGGAGACTTACCGGAAGAACATCATAATAAAACTATGTGACTGTGCATGATTATACCGTAAAAGCTAATTATCAACAAGCGTCTAATATCGACTAATCCAGCAATCTAGCACGCGGCGTGAAAAAGCATTTCAACGATCTCTGAATAATGCTTTGCCATTATGCGTTGCCTCATTATTTCAATACTTTAATCAGACAGGGCTCGATATATTTGGGAATACTCTTACCCATGTATTGATGTCATAACTGCCACGAATTCCTAAAAAGACATCGCCGACAACTTTCGCATGTCTTCCGATGAAGGTGGCTGGTTCCCCATCAGCATTGGCTGATTAACATTAAACCCGATAGGTCTTGTTTCCCGGCCATCCAATGATTCAATGTGTTTACGCCGTTGCGACGGGAACCAGCGTCGGTGTTGCTCTTTGCTGATGTCACGGGTGCACTGACGCCGGCATTACGCAGTTTATTGTTGTTATCACCGGGGACGAGTGTCGGTTTGGTTGCAGTAGATCTTTATTTTCTTTGCCGACTGCAATTCATCTTGTAACGATAACGACTGGATATTGTGTTTTACGTTCACTTGGCGAGCACTTGCAGTTTTGGTCAACGTTGTTCTCAGTAACCTCTTGTGGTTTTATTTTTATCTTTACATCATTAAATGTTTTTCTTCTGTTTCTCTTTATATATTTATTTTAAGTTTGAGCCCGTTTCTAGGCGAAAAAACGCGTTGTTTTAAGTGTTTCAACTAATGTAACTTCTTAGACAGTTAACTTTTGTTCTATACGGCCGCTTGGTGGTTTCACGGTGGCGTTTAACGCGTCTACGTTTACGCTAATGTCGTTTCTTAGCGTCATAGAACGGCGAGCTTACGAGAGCTTCCTTTTGGAGAACTGACATTTTCGGGCCCACATCAAAAAGCCCCCGATTCTGACTGCACGCGGTATAAAGCGCCGTTTCCGCGATAGGATTCGACAGCTGGTTTTCCGCTTTATTTTTGTCAAAGTGAGTGCATCGATCGACACGCTTCGCCTGTGCTGAAAGCAATACAGAGAACATTAAATGATCGTCTGTGATTTCGATATATTTTATTATGTACCGGTATATTAGCTATACATCTATAAATATTGTTATGCATACTAATCTTCTGAGCATTTACTGACGAAGATTTAATGATTATACTATTATATCATAGAACATATAAAGAAATTGTCATTGCTACCATTGTGGTTATGTCGCTTCCACAATAAATACGCATTGCACGTTTGGATGCATATGCATGTAAAAACATTACTGAACGGAATAAACGTTTTCCCTTGATATTGACATGGGTCAATATACTCGTTGGAAACAAGCATCGCAGAACGCAAAAGTTGATGTAAATGCGGGATGTGTGTATACAAAGGCAGTTTTTTATCCGTTCACGGCACCGAACACAAAATTTAAAACGGATGGGATATCTACGTTATTCCAAAGGAAACGCTGCCTGGAGCCGAATTTAATTATGGTTGGGTAATTGCGTCGATAGAGCTATTGCTGCTTATTAAATTAACATTAGTGTCAATTCGTGATAAGCTTAATACGGAAGTGTAAAAAATGCTAGCAGGTGTGGCTTATCATTATGCTCAGCGTACTAAGGAATCCGAATGTTTATCTTATTTTAACTATTTCTTCTATGGAAATTATATTAGCGTTTCATTCTTGATCGCAATATGCATTTCTTTAAACTTTAAATATATTTTATTTCCAATAGCAAATAATGACATTGTACAAATTTCCTATGCATACATGATGGAAAAGGGGTTGCACCTAGAGATCTACAACATTATTGGGGGTCTTTCCCAATGTGCACCCGTACAGAGCAACTAATAGTATGCATGTGGTAGTTATAGTAAAAACGTGCAGATGATGCAGTAGACATAGCTATCAATTACAGAAACGTACATCGTAACATGTTAACATTTTGGATAGCAATTATGGTCATTCTAGTATGAAAAATATACATTTTCAGATGATTAACAGCAAAAATGTGTGTATGTACGTTTAGGCTAAATAAAGCATGAAGACCGGGGGCATTCTTACCTGATGTCTTGGCGAGACGGAGCGATCTTCGCGAACTCATCCTGGCGTCGCTCTTCGTCCGTCCGTGCGTTCTGCGCCGGACAGGGGCAGCATGAACTAGGTCTAATACACAGCGTTACGACAACTCGTTACATCGTGTTTGACTCACAGTTATTAATTACAAATTACGTCATTACAGCGATTCGGAAGATAATGTTTATGGTATAAATATATTTAAGCGTCATTTCAATTTATTATAGCATGCGCACTTCTCACGACAGCGAAAGCATCAACAAGACACG
Source organism: Dreissena polymorpha (assembly GCF_020536995.1). NCBI lineage: Eukaryota > Metazoa > Mollusca > Bivalvia > Myida > Dreissenidae > Dreissena > Dreissena polymorpha. Next base: position 34,176,511 of record NC_068356.1, read on the forward strand.
TTCGTATTATGTATCGTTCAAACCAATAACGAAGTAATATCATCAAATGTTTCCTCGTGCACGATAACTTAAGCCGAGCAACCGGTTATTTGAGAATGTGGCTCACGCTTCAGAGGGTAATGTTGTCATTTTCGTTCAGTCTACATGTACACACGGGGAATGCGGCCGGCTTAGCAAAACCATTACTTAGATAGAAATGCGCAGTATTAAAAGCTTACTTATATCTATCGTATACAGCTTGAGTGTGAATGTACGTTTGGTGGAAATTATTTCATATTGGCGCGGAGTTTCAGAGTATGTCTGAAAAACACATACACAAAACAAAGTGAATCATTCAACAGTCGTAGATAAACGGCAAAGTCCTGACATATTTCTCGTCATGCGATTAACATCGTTCCCCGTCCATTACGGTTATTGTATACAACTTTACGGTTATTGTATACAACTTAACCCATTTATGCCTAGCGTCTAGAAAAAATGCCTTGGCAAACAGCGTAGACCCAGATGAGACGCCGCATGATGAGGAGTCGCATCGGGGTTTGCGCTGTTTGCTTAAAGGAATTTCTGTAAGAAATATTCTAAATATAGAAATTAATATACTAGACATCCCTTATTTTGAAAATAAATTGATCCAATTTACAAGGATGGGAGAGTCCACTAGGCATAAATGGGTTAATTTGTTTTCTGGTGCATCCGCTAAAAACGCAAATGTAAGCGATTTTATGTCAGTGTGTTCTGTGACCAAGCGCAGATACTGAACAACTCTGCTATTGAACCCGTGCAGTAGACGGAGACACAATTTACACATGCATATATACACGACGATCAAGATAAATAAATCAAAGCGCTGAAGGCACTGAAGATGTTCGCTATTGCATAATTTAACACGCAATTCATTTTTCAAAATCAATCGCAAGTTTGAAATGAGCACACGCCATTCAACTTTATAAAGTGTGTGTCATAGCGCACGGGTCGAGTTTTGTGTGCACTTTTTATCATCCTATTATTTCATAGAAATAACTTAGACAAAATAAAAACAACATGCTTTTTGGACGTTCTGAAAGCATAGAAAGTATGATGAAAATGGTAATGAGAACTTAATATAAAGACAATTTGCAGTCACCATCATATTAAGGAATATTTTTTCTAATATCAAATAACTATCTCACCAAGAATATAAATTCATAATGAAAGTTCCGTGTACATAACTACATGCGCTTTTAGGCATAGCTGTTTTACTCAGTTTTCATCTTAGTGACTTTTACATAACGCCAACAGACACGCATGAATATTTTCGAATATTTAATAAGCTGATTCGAGATACAACCTCTGAATTTTTGCTACATCACTGCGTATGTGCTCAATTCAAAGGATGTAGCACTGTTCACTGTTCAGTGTAAGGAATTCCGGACCACTCTCTGTATGCTCAAACGACACAAATTTTGGCCCTGTTACAATTACGCGTTACAATCCATCTCGCAGAATTTCACTTTCGCCCCCAAGATGAGAAAACAATCATTAGCGAAATAGTATAGTGTCACGATAAGAGAAAATCGTTTATTTATCATACCACAATGTTTGCCGTACTTGGTCAGCACGTCTGGAAATCATTCTTAATGTGTGGATAGGCTGCCATTATTAACAAGTTTGCTATTTTGAATTCAATTTTGCATTACTCTTAAATGTGGCATTTTCAATTCGCAATGAGATTTGTTATGACCCTCGTCATGCGAAAATGGGTCTTATTCCATATGCGCCCATCATATAAATAGCCCACTCAGCTATCTCTCCTTCTGGTAAGGAGAAACATAACATATTGAGTTATTTTATAGCGAACAGCATCGCCTATGGCATGACTGCGCAAAAGCACATGTTGGGTTTAACAAACGCTTGCCGAAACGCATGAGACCCATTTTCGCATGACGGCGCTTTTGACGTGTGATTTAAATGTGTCGAAAGAAAACTGCGTTTAAATCAAATATCAACATACGATATATTTCGATAGTGAAGAAAGATACTCATAACAAGGCATATGATGACACATATGAAGTGCTCTCCCGTAGCATATTTTTTATCTACTCACACTAATGTGTGGTTTCACAATGCTAACACACATTTCATGCGGTGAATATGCAACTTACAAGTGAAAAACACAACACAATACTTTAACTTTTGTTTAATTGTATTTATTTATTTAGAAAAGTAAATTGCAAACTTTATTTCAAAGTCAGCGTATACGCCGACTACATTTTAAAAAGATATTTATTGTTATAAATATATTTAATATAATATATTTAGTTGTTTTCGGTTTTAGCGATAATAAAGCATTTTCGAGGTTGCTTATAGTATGCCTGTAGTAATTGATGAACTCATATCCAACTGTCTATGTATTGAGAACTGTGAATATAAACAAGCTAAACCTTCTACTTACCTTCTACAATTGCGTTGCTAGCACCCGTAAATACAAAAGATCGCCGCTATCTGTTGAGAACCAAAGAACGTTTTCCAGAAATACCCGCTGTAGTAGCATGAACGAGGTTACGAAACAGGTCATTCGTATTATTATTATAAATTGTTTGTTATATTCGGGTTTAGCGACTATGAAACATTTTTTTTTTGTTTTTGTCTATCGTATCGCTGAAGTTATTGTTGAACTTATGTTCAACGTTTTATAAATTGAGAATATAAATAAGCGTTAACTTTTTCCCGAATCTATTAATAGCCTCAATTTACGACCTGTACTACGTCATTGAGGTGTATGTGAGAGCGTAACCTATTGCGTTGTTATCGTCCGTGGACTTTCCTTTGTTTATCGACAGGCGCATCTATTAATAGCCTCATATTGTGAATGGACTGAGCAAAAATACTACGTCATGAAGACGCTGCAGAAAGTGGACTATTTTATTCATTCATAAACAATCTCCTCCACGACATGTATAATACGATCATTGTTTATTTATTCTTTTCTATAAAAGCACCGTTCGAAACTATTGCATTTAACACGATATTAATATCATGTTTCCATTTGTGAATGAATATAACTGGAGAACTCAAACCTCTTGCATAAATTATACAACTCTTTCTCGCGCGACTACGCGTAGTAAGCGGGTATTGGGCTCCTAGTAGCTAAGGCGTATCGACCTGAATTTTAGACTAACCACCTTAGACGGTCGCTAAGCGACCATCTAACTAGGTAAAGGATATCATGTTATGTTTCGCAAAATGAACAACCACTTGTATTGTCTTCATCAGATATCATTACCGTGTAACACGACCCTTTGTTTAACCACATGACAGGACTCGTGGTATAATAAGATTCGTTAACGTCGACAGCGAGCGTCGATTTTCTGCAACACGGCACGAGTCAGCAGGGCGCCAAATGTTGCCGTCGTTAATAATGGATATGAATAATTTTTAGGAAATCAATAATATAATTGATGTGGCGCGCATGCCCGACAGTGTAATGAAAATAATATTATGTCATCCGCTATGCCAACATTAGATCCCACAGTCGAACAAAACATCAAGATTAGCTCATTGCGAATGCGTACATGTCCCTAGAATATAATATATGCATGCGTATGCGTTTAAACATATCGCCAAAGAACTTATGCAGAACACTTGATATTAATGCAGTTCACGCTATGAGTGACATTTATCTCTCGTTTCTCAAATGCAGAAAGGGTGTAGAAGAGCTTCAAGATGATAAAAAGCAAATCTTGAGCGAATGCCAATTCTGCTACATGTACTTCCGTCAGAGACCTATACACGATATCGTGTTGTCAAAATGTTCAACCACTGCAAGCGGATCCTGTTATGGGCGATGATTTGTGAAATCTTTTCAAAGCACACGACGTCTCACGCAGTATAACGAGTCGTCGCAATACACGCTCGCGAAACGCTTGATAAACGAGAGCGCCGACGGCGTCGAAAGTCTATTGGCAAGATACAGATTCAATGTAAACGCAATAACTTTAACAAAAGATAAAGTCAAACTTTTGCGCGTAGACACCCTCATAACCACACCTTTTCTTACAGAGCATTCCAAGACAAATTCATTTAAACAATACATAAGATATGCCATGCAGTATGTAAGAAAGCACTCGATGCGAATCAGCGGTCACTGTTTTATAGCCATCTTTTTACTGGCCTCTCTCCAGTTGATGATGGTTTCCCGCAAACTGTTAAAAAAGTCCCATGTAGTCTCCAACCTCAAAGCAAAACAGTGAATTTGTAGTATAAAGTATAAAACAATGTTTTCCCTACCACATGAACACAGAAAATATTCAAAAAGAAAGTCATGGCACGTGCCCTACAGAGAATTGTGTCTTCAAATAAATTATGATTTTGTTTGAGAGGGTATAATATTGAACACCAAAAGTATTTAGTATACTGTAACCTACAGGGACGTTTCTGCTGAAGTAAATGGTTATAGAACAGTTGACTGAATAAAAATATAAAAGGCTATCTAAAAGAAATAAATACAATAAGTACAAATAAATGAAACAAGAAGTGGTGCAATATTGCAAACCATCATATATTTCAATCGGAAAATCATAAATATGTATCAAGGGATCTTGGTATTTAGCGAGCAAGTAAATGCCCGAATGTATATGTTATTTCTGATTGGCTAGACGTTTATTTATGCTCTTGTTTTAATTCACGTTATCATTTTATCTTTACTTTTTTCGAGACTGGACGACTTTATCATTCAGAAGCTAAAGTCAAAATTATATTTTTTTATTTTGTTTTGTATGTTACTATTCATTATATGGTTACGATCGCTTCATTTTCATTTAAGCAGAAAAGAACGATTCGTTGTTGGGTTGTTGTTGTTGTTGTTGTTGTTGTATTATTTACTGACTTCATTACATACGCAAAATATAACATGCACGCTGTATTTTGGAGCACACGTTCTGAAGTTTGTATAATTATTCAAATTATGTCAAATATTATGCAAAATAATTTGCAGATCAACATCAAAATGCTGTTGTTTGACCCCCCCCCCCCACCCCGTTTGCCATCACAAAGTTTAGCGATATAACAGCCCTAAAAAAAACTCGCCAGTCTTCTGCAAGAAACAAGACAATTATTTATGCGTTAACGCACCTCATTAATAAATACATTGAAAAGTATGGTATCTACAAATCAAATACGACGAGATTCACTTTGTTATAAACACATAACTGAGTATGCAAAAAGTTAGCAAAAAATGATAGGAGCATATTTATTGTATTTATTTGAAAGGTGGCATAATAGGTTGGTGACGTGGGTGGAGAATGGTTATCTGCCAAGTCGGAGGAAGTTATCGGCGAACCCGATAAGATCCTCCGACGAGCCAGATAGCCATTCTCCATCCACGTCACCAACCTATTATTCTTTTTATCCTGTCATATTTTCAACATTCGTTGAAATGTTTCTAAAATGTATAGTTTTCCAGTATTTTGTGTTTAAATATTCAATATGGGAAAAAACACGCCGCAGCAAAAACATTGTGACGTCACGTCATGCAAAACGCTTAGGCTAGCTTCCGTCGTGTTAAACAACACAGAAATCGAGTCAATCGTTATTAATTTAATACACAAAGACGAAATTATGCTGTTAAAATAATAATTTTTAAACAAACAGTACTTTACACGTATGTTGTAATTTTTTTAATTGAAAACAAGTATATTTTATAAATAGAAAATAGTACAGGCGTGCGCATGCGCGGACAGCAACTGACGGATATTCGAGGTCACGTGGTCATCTAGCCTAATATCTTTTGGGATATTAGGTTACCTGGTTATCGGGCTGATTTAAAGGCATGTGACAGGATAAATGAAACAAGTTGTGTAAATACGATAATGTAATCAAAATCGCGTTCCCAGCCATGTTTATAATAGGATTGTTAACAGATTTATGCATTTGTTCATAAACCATTTGATAAGATTGCTTGCAAATCGTTTATGTTTTTATAGACGATTTATCACCCTTGTGAAGGTAGCCCAAAAGGCGATATATCGTGTTAAATATATCGTGCGTCGCCATGACTGTCGCGCAAAATATCGTGCGTCGCCGCGACTGTTGCGCAATATATCGTGCGTCGCCGCGACTGTCGCGCAAAATATCGTGTATCGCTTCGTGAGTCGTGTGTCGCCCTTGATGAAAGAAGGGCGAGATTAAAGATGGCACTATCCGGATTCCGTACATCCCGCTAAGAAATTTCGCAGCGAGTAAAGTCGAGATATACAGCGAATATTAATACGAAATAAACGCTAGTAACTTTCTTGCTGATATAGCTGGAAAGTGAGCGACATTTAAAATATATACATATACAAGTAATAACGGGTATAAAAGGCGAAAAATGCTTGCCTCGACATAGACGTCGCAATCTTGACTATCACTTGAATACCACATCTGTAAAGTACACGTTATGTAGCTTTTGCCTATGACGGAATTGTTTTACAAACGAAGTTTGTTTTATTCTCTTATAATGTTTTTATCAATACACACGATCTTAGAAAAAGTCACTTAAAATGGTGTTCGACAAAAATCTCAAGAAAATCTTCGACAAAACGTTTATAAGTGAACAATTGTAAGAATAAGAAATTTCACTATTAATTATCTTATCTATTTTGTCTGCCCACATCCAACAACATCCGGGCATTTTTACTGCATTTTTACAATCAACCGACGAGATGTCTTTTCGATTTGCGGTTATAAATTCCATTGGCTGAAGCCAACAGACTAAAATCTCATTATGACCATTCTCAGTAGAAAATCTTCGATAACAAGATTCTAAGTGAAAAAAAATGTAAGAATAAGAAAATTAAATATTAATATCTTATTTATTTCATCTGCCAACATCCTTCTACATCTTGGCATTTTTTACCGCAGTTTTACACTCAACCGACGACACGTCTTTTTGATATGCGGTAATAAAGTCCATCGGCTAGAACCAACTGACTAAAAACTCATTATAAACAATCATCAACGGACTCTTTCTCGCCACGTGGATATTTAAAAGGAATCGCGTGACGTGACGTTAAGAACCAATCACTGGAATACTTTAGTCTTGGAAAATGTTGCTAAGAGGCACTGTTGCCAACATCCAAGGCATATCGACGCTATCTTTCTGTTACAATGAATTTGTAATTAGATATTATTGTTTCAGTGCTAAATATGTATTGCATTTACCATTTTTCGTGTACGATTAAACATAACAATATAACTATCATTCTATGACTTAACACAATTAAGTTACAACGCGTTTGCGGCTTTATAAGGAAGCTATGATAACTTCGTGTGTAATTGGCAATTACATTAATGTACGGAAAAGGACAGATATGTGCGAATTTAACAAATAGTTCCATCTATTCCTTATCGTGTTGGCTAGTCGTGTAACATTCAGAACCGTTCACCAATAAATTCATCTCAAACCGGCCACGAATTCTTGAAACCACATCGATAACAGCTTCTGAATATTTCTCTATGACGGCATCTAATATCTCTATCAACATCGGCGGAGTATAGCAGTGCATCTTGAATAAAAGTTCTTACAGTACTGGTGTGACGATGCTTTTAAAGAGGATGGATATAAAAACATCAATTTAAGTTTATCTACATCACCATAATTGTGTATGTGGGGTACGAAAATTTTGGCTACGAAAAAAATGGGTACGAAAATTTTGGGTACAAAAATTATGCCCAAAAAAATTGGGAACGAAAAAAAATTTGATTGCGAAAAAAAAATTGGTAGGAAAAAAAATTGGGTGGGAAAAAACATTTGGGTACGAAAAAGAATTTGGGTACGAAAAACAAATTGGGTACGAAAAAAATGGAGTACGAAAAAAGTTTGGGGGGTACGGGGAAGTAGTACCCGTGGGGAACTTGACCCATTCAGCGAAACTGGGAGGCGGGTTACATTATCGATCAAATATGACAATTAATATCTTTAAAAAGATTTTCGACGTGTATTTCCTGTACCACTTATCTTAAAAAAAACGTTATGTTACAGTAAAATGTTTGTGGGTTATAACATTACGTTATGTAGCAGATATATTCAATACTTGACATGCTCTTTAATTACACCATGCTCTTTAATTTCACATGTATATGATTTATCATACCAAACTTTATATTTCGTTGTTTCCTTTGCTAAGTTAATGATGTTATGTGTACGGACGTGATTTCACATGCCCATGTTCATGAACATATAATTTTTCTCTTTTGATTATTGTTTTTTCTCTAATTCAATAAGCTTAGGCATGTTTGTTCGTATATCTTTTTCTCTTTTAATTATTGTTTTTTCTCTAATTCAATAAGCTTAGGCATGTTTGTTCGTTAAGTACGACAATAATTTAATGATTATTCCCGAAAGAAGGTATGAGCACATAGTCGAATACGACTTGACTTCGTGAGTTCGCCCATGAACACATGGTATGGTTAACTAAATCTCCGCGATATGACCTAATATGTGTTTAAAACAGAAAACAATATCCAACAAACGAATGAATTATCAAACATAGTGTGTGCACTGATGGGGCTCTTTAATTTCTGTTTGAAAAGTTTATAAATATGCAAAATGAGAGAGCACGCATAAGAGCGAGTTTCATAGATGTCGCACGACTATAATGCTGTTTATATACCATACTCACCTTTAACGTTTACAAATGTCAGGTTCGAAATAATTCGTTTTCTTTACACTCATGATCGCGTTAAACGTTAATTATACACGTTTTCATTCGCAATGTATTTACAGAATCACGACAAATGTCAAATACAAAACAGAAAATGCATCTAGCTAGTTGTTTCATTGATCTATAAACATATAATGGATTGAATATAACTGATATGTTTTCAAACTATTATTAAATCTTTTTCCCAGAATATGCTGTCCTATTTAAAGCTGAGCTTCCTTTACCTTTATCAATGCTGATTAGAAAAATCGAGCTATCTCAATCTGGCTCGGTTTTTTACTTAGGTCGCCATTGTGAAGAATTTTTTGATGGTATGGTAACTTAGACGAGCTGATTCGCAGCATCGTCAATAATATAAAGACTTGATTTTTGGATGTTAAATTTACTTCTAGAGCGTTTTCAATTGTGTTAATGGCGTTTTTACGCAAATTTATATGTTTACGTTCCTTTATAGGTGACGCAAGCGTTGTTCTAAATGTTCCAAGTCTAATTGTCAATGATATTTCAGGATTACATCTTGTACGACGTATTTTCGAAATGTTGTCGATGATATGCCTTTATTCATATTAATTGCAATACAACTCTCTTGATTCATATGCCGCTACCGGTAATATGCGCATGTCCCTCCACACAATTAAGTATTGGCGTACTTATAAGGACTTAAATAACGCTCGCCGTCTGCTGAAGTAGGCAATAATGTTCTTTTTTCAAGCTAAAAATATACGGATAATTTAATGTTTTATAATAACTTTAAGTTTACATATACTATTGATATCATAAATGCGTCAATGCGTTCGTTTGCAGTACACTGTAAATTTATATCGAATAGACACTGATGTATATATGTCCGTATTAATATTGGCGAGTTGTTTACTGTGAACCTATTTGTGAAAGAGACAATCGGTTTGGTCAAGAATACACGAATACATATAATTTATACATTTTAACGTTTACATTATATGTCGATTGAAACAAAATCACTGTTAATTTGCAAATGCAATAGCCAGTAAGTTGACTTGTTAAAATATTTGCAGGTAATTCATTTTCTGTAGAGTGGTTATACTTATATGAATATACTAATATACTACAATACTTAGCGATATATACTTATCGTCAATCGGTATTTTTTTAATTATTTTTAAAATATTTGCAGGTAATTTCATTTTCTGTAGAGATGTTATACTTATATGAATATACTAATATACTACAATACTTAGCGATATATACTTATCGTCAATCGGTATTTTTTTTAACTTACATTGTCTCATATCTCGATATATCATACCGTTTATGTACAGAATATGAACGTCAGTGTGAAAACTAACGCAGATTCGCACAAAATTATTAAAATAAAATATCATAGTGCAACCATGTAAACAGAAGCACGTGTTATGACGAAGAACGTCATTGACAATCATAACACGCTATGGCATGAAGGAGGTTCATTGAATTGCCAACAACAAAAATAAACCACTATAGATCATCCGGACAGCGTACAATAATATATTATTAATCATTATTTATATTATTAAATGCAGAATAATATTATGTTAATAAAATATCGACGAACTGTGAAATATCAATCTTTATATGCAATTATTTGTGATACAAACCATAAATAAGTATAATGACTAATGAGCAATTTGTTCGTAAAAATATTTTGTTAAACGTTGCTTTTACAAGTAAATTACTCAATATCCACTACTCATATAATTGCAAACATGCCTTCGCTACTAGGTAGTGTAGAGACTTCTTTAAAATGAGCTAAATTTTGGGGAAATACAGCTTAATGCATGTCCGTAAAGAATCGTCCGAAATTAGCCTGTGCAGTCCATACAAGCTATTCAGGGACGACACTATCCGCGTGTATTGTATGTGCCGTTTAAAGTAAGTCTCTTCTATGAAGTCAAGTTAAGGCTGAGAGTGTTGTCCCAGATTAACATGTGCAAGCTTACGTGAGATGACATATAACTCACATTAATAACCCCATTTTTTGTACGAGGTCTAAATGTCTACCGGTATACTTGATCAAATGCTTTCAAGTGGTGTGTACTTTATCTATAAAATAATATCTGAACATGTTTAAAAATTTTATTGTCTCATATCTCGACACTCGACAGATCATATAGTTTACGCACAGCATATTAATGTCACCATGACGAAACAAACGTAGAATACACACAACGATTAAATGATATAAAACATAATACATGTGAACATCAATGTTACCAGTACGCATATGTGAAGATGAAACACATCGCCAACAATAACATCACACTTAAGGATGCTGGCGTTCGATTGCATTTGTTTATGGCAATATAAATTATAGTATGATATCAACAGCCAATATGACGCTCTCTCTTCAATGAACAATCACAATAGATATGAATAACTTACGGGTATGAGAAATTACAGTTTGCGTGAACACAATTACAGATGATATGATCCAGTCAACGATTTTGCAACGATAATTAATACTTTTTTATACCTGAATACGACAGTTGTTTTTTCACCTAACGTAAATATCAATGTGAATTCGTCAGAGAAAAATTGTGCTGAGCTTTAGTAATGTTATATTGAACCACATTCTTGCGCAAACGTCATAAAACACATTATTTGACAATTCTATAACAAAACTTCCATCTTTACAGGAAGCATGTTACAAAGAAAAGAATGAAACTCTTAACATGACAGAGAACTTTTTCTACTGGTTTACAAACAAAAACCCACATGGGTGAACATGAGAGCATATTTATGAAAAACATACTGTTTAACACCAATTAATGTACACTCTATATACATGTAACACACTTATAAATAAGAACACAAAGTTGCATTTCAAGTTAAAACATAGACTGAAAATAGCTAAGAACGGATTTGCGTCTGAATGTGCGAACTGTATCGGCAGGCGACACACGGATTTGACGTCGACGTCAGTTGACGTTGGTCCATTTTGTGTTTGACGGCCTGAAGAAGGGACAATGCTGGCCCGACTCGCATGCCGAGGGTTCGCGTGAGGTGCTGTGACGTCAGAAACGGCAGCATTCGACCGCTGATACCTTGTTCTTGGAATGTCTGAAAAAGATAACCCCAAAAATTATCTCGATGATTACAAGTAACGTATACTTAATGTCGAAACGAGCTGCGTAGCGCACTCATGCTACTAGTTGATAGTGACCCATGATGGGTAATCTTAGAGCATTAGCGATGTACATACATGTATTTTATTGTGAATGTAATAATACACAGTATTGCCCGTCCGCATTGCTTTACAAAAGCGAGTGACTAACTCCTGCCGAAAATTGTTTTGGTAACTAAATAATTAACAACCGTATTTTTTTCTCATAATCCTCAACGAAGTCATATCCATAAATATTAGCTCACCTTCACATACACCGAGCATCCGTCGATGGATTTCAGAAGTTGGCACACTTGGTCGACGCTATAGAGGGTAATTTCATCACTTCCGCTCCGCCCGCACGTGCAAACGAGAGGTGCCGCCGGTTTAGCAAAACCGTTACTTGGATAAAAATGCGCAGTCTGAAACTGCATCTGCTTTTCATACATCGCCTGCGTGTGAGAGTATGCTGAGCTCAAAGTACCAGTATTTGGTATGGAATTAGATTGCGCATGTGATCGCTCATGAGCCGCGCGTCTCACTGAGAAATCCAATGGACCGTCAACATGTGCCGTTGCATTGGTCTGTAGCAAACTGTTTGTTTCAACACGCGGTTTCTTGATAGACAAGTCTAAAGCTCCACTTGCGTCCACTTCAATGTGTTTGCGCTTTCTGTAAGCGCTGTCGTCACTTTGTTGCATATGACCTACACGGGTTTCCGTCATAAATGGAATACTTGGTTTTATGTCACTCCTACGACGACTCTCAGCCATAGTTAAACTATTCGGACGAGCTGCGTCCGCGCGTGGAGAACGCTCAACTCGATCGTTAGCACCTTTCCGAACATTGCGGTAAGCAGTGTCATCTAAACTACGTCTGTCGGATTTCTGAACGTTTGTACGAGTTTCTCTATTCGGCGACATTGGATTTCTGCCGGCGGAAACACCTGAAAAATTGCACATGCTGTAAAGTTGCTGAGTCATAGCCAGTAACAGTTGCTGAGTGATCATTGGATACAGAAGCGCCGACGAGGACGCCGCCGCCGGTTCGCCGGTTTCCCCGGCCTGCTGTTCCTTTGTGAGGACACGCAGCATATCGTGCTTCTGCTGAAGATCCTTCAAGGCGGCGAACGCAGCGTCCTTGTTGACGAACGAGCTCGGAAGTGGTCTGAAAAACAAACAAACGATACAATCATAAAGCGAAATAATAAGATTTTTTTATATGTGTTAAATTGTAATGTATTGATAAAATATGTTACAATAACACAAAATAGGCCATGAAAATTATACAATGAAGACGAATTTCATAAAATGCAGCAAAGACAAATTAGCGCCCCGAGCCGATTGTGGCGATGATATTTCGTACATATTTTCCTACAATGACTGAAGCATTCGTCTTTGTATTAGGATCAGAGTTAGTGTTCGTGTGTCGTATGAATATATATCGTTGCCGGAATTTAAAATAACCGTTAAACTAAATTTAGATTCACATCGTAATGCATGCTGGCAAATTCGACTGTACAGACATTTTCGATTTTAGCTTTAAATATCTGGCTTATTGCGCATTTTTCGACACATGTTCTTCTTAACTTTTATTTTAATTTATATATATATATAATAAGTTTTGTACACATGTTATATAAATTCATAAATATTTTACAAAATCGTATAATCTTTAAGTCACAATCATCAAATATCAAGACCAGCTTTTGTGGAGGTTATATACAACAACAAATGATTCACAGCATATAAAACGCGTTCAACATTTATTTGAAATAGTTTCAAATCTCCGGACATCTCAATTATTTTGTTATGGGTTTGTAATTACAGAACACACGCGATACGAATTCATCTGTAACGCTCATTTGATGAAAATCAATAAAATAGGTGATGAATAAGGTGATCTTTTCACGGTTTGGTAAATTGACAAAATTGAAAAAAGTTGTTTTAGATTCGCAAATTTTCGTTTTAGTTATGATATTTGTGAGGAAACAGTATTACTGAACATTTACCATAGTCCAATATAGCCATTATATGTATCTTTTGACGATTTGAAAACCTAAAAATTATAAAGCGTTGCAACGCGAAACGATTGAATAATTTGGAGAGTTCTGTTGTTGTCGTTTAAATTTACGAAACTACGAAGATTACTTATATAAGGTATAAAATACTTAAATTGTGTATACCCGGCGGAATAGCCGAGAGGGCTAATGAGTTTTTACTTCAGACTAACTCCAGGACTCCGGGGGTCACTGGTTCGAGCCCTGGTACCGGCTACTTTTTTTCCTTTTTTAAATTTTATTCTTGATTTTTTACTGGAGCTTTTAAGATTAAATGTTTACATTTATCAATATAAAGCATTTAATGACAAACTTCAAAATATGCCAAAATCTGTGAAAAGGCCCCTTTAATGTTCGCAAACATTTCCCTCGTAATAAAAGAGGGTCGCGATTATCGTGTTAGTTAATCGTTAATTCTGCATGTCTAATGTGCCACGTAGAGTGTACGCGTGAAAAACAACATTCGCTTATTCGGAATACAGAACACTTGGTATAATCCGACAAATGATATTCTTAAATGAGAAACTTCACTGTAAGTATCAATACATGTTGCAAGTCCCCAAACGAATCTTGAGCGAATACAAATTAACCTCACATATCCATTCTGTAGACTCGCCTCAACGCGATATGGTGACGTCGCAATATTAAACCACTGCAAGCGTTTGGTATCATGGTCGGCATAAACTGATTGACGCAAACGACGATTCACGAACATTTAGCGATAGTTCGAAATGAACATTTAACGATAGTTCGAAATGAACATTTAACGATAGTTCGAAATAAACACACAATGAACGCTTGATAAAAATCTCAAGATGACAATTCTTCTCGGGAGGCGCATATATGGCGGTCGCCACGTGGATAATTACTGGAATCGCGTGACGGGATGTTAAAATCCAATCACGCGAATACTTAGGTCTAGCAAGTCGCCGCTAAGTTGCTTTCGTCGTCATTGTCTTAGGACTGCCGGCATAAACGTCCGCTAGTAGTGAATTTGTATTACGATATTAGCTATACAGTCTTTCGTATTTAATGTAATAAATTAATCCGCTGTAATATATGATCGGACATTACACCGCAATATAAGAAATAATAAGTAAAAGCGCGTTAGCGGTTTAATATAAGATCTGTAGCATATGATATACCCGGGTATATACAATCTCTAATACTAGTACCGGTTAATGTTTCCGTGGCGAAAAACAGAATTGCACGAATATCAGGACAGCGTGCCGTCTATGTATACTTGTGTTTTTTAATATGTCAATTGTTACATTCGGAATCGTTAACGATTAACAATAAACAAAGTGTATAATCTGTACCGTAAGTTTCATTCAGACCTGTTTCGTTTATCAGCGTTTAGTAGAAAGTGTGTCAATAGATCTGACACTATCTTGGGAATACAGGTTTCCTAATTAACATTTATTCTAGCGCGTTGCAACAAAAATATCGATCGTGATTCATCTTGCAATAAATGTCCGTGCGAGAGTGCGAGAAGTATGAGCACGTGCAAAATTACATGTTGGCTGAGATGGAAATATGCAATAATGCAATAAACGATATGATATCGCCCCGTTTACGACACCTATGTGGAAAGTCGGAATTTATTACAAAACGGAATGCAAAAATAGAAGAAAACTAGTTTAAGACGGCGAAAACCGATTTGCTAGTTAGCCCACGATTAAATCGGTTGTTAGAACATTGTGTTAAATTATACTCCTAATATTGACATGCTTAGGGGAAATATTTAGTGACCCGCAATAACGTACCAAAGTAAAAAAATCAATGTAACGCGCTAAATTTCGTAAGTCAGTTGGCAAAACAGATATGTTGAATATTAGTCCGCGCAACGAAGTTATATTCCAACTTAAGTTCTTTATCGCAAGCAAAATTGGAGACTAACCGGAAGGACATGATAATAAAACTATGATACTGTGCACGATTATACCGTAAACGCAAATTATCAAGTAGCGCATAATATCGACTTCTCAAACAATCTAGCTCGTGGCGTGACCAAGCATTTTAAAGATCGCTGTATAATGCGCCGCCATTATGTGTAGCCTCATTATTTCAGTAATTTAATCAGGCAGGGCTCGATATAGTTGTGAATACGCTTACCCATAAATTGAGGTCATTACTGCCATGAATTCCTTAAAAGACATCGCCGACAACTTCCGCATGTCTTCCAATGACGGTAGCTGGTTCCCCATCATCATTGGCGGAATAGGCGTTACTTCCGGTATGCCTTGTTTCCCGGCCATCCAAGGATGCACTGGGTTGATGCCGTTAAGACGGGAACCAGCGTCGTTGTTGCTCTTTGCCGACGACACTGGTGCCGGCGACGGAACACACACGTTTGGTCTGACGCTTACTACCGGCGCCGGCTTCACACAGTTTGTTGTTGTTTTTACCGGGGACGATTGTCGGTTTTGTTGCAGCTGCTCTTTATATTTCTTTGCCGACTGCAGAGCATCTTGTAACAATAACGACTGGATATTGTGTTTAACGTTCACTTCGCGAGCACTTTCGGGTGTGGTTACAGCGTCTTTTGTGATGCCTGTAACGTTGTGCTTAGAAAGGTCAAGTGTTTTTATTTCCGCCTTGACATCGATGGATGTCTCTTTCTGGATTTTTTCCCTATTAATTTTTAATTTAAGTCCGTTGCTAGGCGAAGCAAGCGTTGCTTTGAATGTTTCAACTAATTTCACTTCTTCGATGACCTGTAACTTTTGTTCAATACGGTCGCTTGGTGGCGTCGGCGGCGGAGTCACGGTGGCGTTTAAAGCATCGACGTTAACGGTAATGTCGTTTTTCGCGCAATCGAATGGCGACCTGACGACAGCTTCCTTTTGAAGAACCGGCATTTCCGGGTCCACATCCAAAAGCCCCCGACCCTTACTGCACGCGGGTCCAAGCGCCGTTTCCGCGATGGGATTCGACAGCTGGTTTTCCGCTTCATTTTCTGTCAGAGTGGGTGCATTGACACGCTTCGCCTGTGCTGAAAGCAATAAAGAGACATTAAACGCTTGTCTGTGATTTCGAAGCCATACATATGTTCAATGTGATGTTATACATGATTCTAGGGCGGTAATATAGATTAAAATTATAAAAGTATGCATCCAATGTACATTAGCTATACCTATATATTATGCATTGTTATGCAATCTAATGTTCTGGCTATTTACTTACAAATATATATAAATGATTATATCACAGAAAAGTTATGTAAACGAGCATTGATACAAGCGAGGCCATGTTGCTCCCATAATAAATACGCATTTATAACACGTTTGGAAATATGATAACGCAAGTACACATGCAATCAAAATGGGACTCGTATATTCCGACGGGTATCAATGCAAATATATCGTTTCACAAAATAAACATTTTCCCTTTATATCGACATCGATCATATACTCGTTGTGAGCAAGCATCGCAGAACGCAAAACTTTGATGTAAATACGTATGAGTGTATACAAAGGCAGTATTTCTTTCCGTTCGCGGCGCCGTACAAACAATCCAAAACGTGTGAGATATCTACTAAATACCTGTGGAAACGCTACCTGGAGCCGATTTGAATTACGGTTGGGTAATTGCGTCGATATAGCTGCTTTTGCATATTAAATTAACATTAGTGTCAATGCGTGATAAGCTAAATACTAGCAGGTGAGGCTATTATAATTCGCAGTGGACTGAGGGATCCGAATGATTATCTTAAAAAAAAATATTGACCATTATCTTAGAATGAAGTATAAAATGTGAATCGATGAAGTACTAAGAAGTACGAAACGACCATAATATCGGAGGCATTAAGAGCGATCGACGGCGAAATTTGCACTCTAGATCGCAACGTGCATTCGTACATAATCATTAATATTACATACGTATTATTTATAGTAAATATGTGAAGATGACGCAATAGAAATAACTTTGATACACAGAAACCATATATTCATTCTGAATCCCATTAATTGCATTTTCTATAATTGGAATTTAGATGTAATTCTAGTATGCGAAATATAAATTGTCAGATGATAAACATGTTCGAATTCGTTTATGTCCGTATTGGAAAATTGAAATCATGACGTAACCGGCGGGGCGGGGTTACCTGTTGTCTTGGTGAGTCGGAGCGACTTCACGAACTCATCCAGGCGTCTCTCTTCATCCGTCCGTGCGTCCTGCGCGGGACTGGGGCAGCCTGAACCAGGTCTGAAACACGAATACAAGGCGTTACAATAACTCGTTACATAGGGTTTGACATACAGCGCTACACTAAGTGTTATTATTTACGGATTTCGTATCGACAGCGAGTCGGCACATGATTTCTTCAATCATTCCATATTTTTAAATCGCACAACAAGGAGTTAAGTGAGCGCTCATGCAATCCGATATGTATAGTTACGGTCAAATTGACGATCGCTAAATGATCATTTTAGATAACAGTTTAAATTTAATACGTGTGTTTAGTCTTCAGCCAGTATATTTCAAGTACTTGATAGCTGGATTCGAAAACTTGGCATTTGGAGGAACTGTTGTTACAACGTATCAATTAAATAGCAGCGAACTCTCCGGGGACCTTTGAAAGCTTAATACGAAATTGACACGTTACAGCGCGTTAGCAATTTTGTTCTTCCTAAAATGATGGATATCGCCTTCCCATTCGATACAGGCGTCGTCAGCGAGTCGTACGATAGTACGGGGTGAACTTCAAGTATCGGCCCATTGTTTGTGTCCACGACGGAAACAAAATCAGATCACACAAGGCAATAACGCAGATAGTATTCATCTAAGTTCCGTCTTTCTGATCGGGTCGGCCGCCGCCATTATTAGTGCGTCGGCACATTCATTACACGCTCCATTCGCTGCGAAAGGAAGTTACGGTTTGATGGCGATATTTTCTGAAAACCGTCGCTATCGTAACGTCACTACGCCGTCCTTTTAAACCAAACTTTCAAACGATTAATTAACATTTAACTGTCAAAGGTTTTTCTTAAGCGACAACTAGGACGTTAACTACATTTGATTATGAATAGTCTTATTAAGCCATTTCGGTCCATGCGACACATAAAACATAGTCGTAAGATTCAGCGAGTTACTTTCGAGCAAATACACATATATTCGATCTGAAACAGGTCAATTACATTAGTGTTTTATAACCTCTTAAAATGCGGAGTGATATATATATATATAGTGGTTCGTGATGTTAAGGCAAGTTTTCATACACGATTTCCATAGCCGCTATCAGACACGTAATGGTATTTTTGAAAATGAATTAAAAAGCACGCTCTAGCAATGCTAGTCGGCGATCTCACTAAACCTTTTATCTATTGATCCACTGCATGGATCTCTGCCAGTTTCCGGTTTGTCCTGAGCATCTCCTTCCGCACCGGAAATCGCGAGAGGTGCGTCCGTCACTTCGCCTGGTTTATCACATCCTGTCGGGGATACACTGACGGTCTTCTTGGCCAGTAGCGCTTGTGCACCGATTCGCAGGCGTTTAGGTTTGCGACCACGCTTTTTGGGTGAAAGATTCTGAAAATACAAGTAAAAGAAAATCGTAAAAATGTTTTTATTTTACACACTTACAATGTTCATCATGGTTTCATAAATACGTGTTACGATGCATTAATTGGCTGAAAGCGATTTTGTTTCTAAACTGTCGAGTTGTGGATAACTTCGTGAGATCAGACGTAAATTTTGATGAATCTAATAGACTATTTTGATGCGTATTTTTTAAACACGCGCTCGTGATGTTAACGAAAACGGAGTAGACGACAGCAGTCATAAATGAAAACTAGAGCACGTGAAAACATAACACAATGACCGGAGTGGCGACACGTCTGGCTGTTAGTGAGCCCTATTTGTAGACCGTCAAACGCGTCACGAAATTCTCAAAGCCTCGACAAGCATATAGGTTATTTGTTGTCGGGAAAAGCTGTTCTAATTAACATGTATTTCGCGTACACACAATAATACGGCTATTTGCGTAAGACGGAATTCTATCAATGCCACTCACTGTTCGTGTCAGTTCGCAAATAATCGGACTTTAGACCATGTATCATTTTCTTCGGAAACAAGTGTTATATCGCGCCGGTCTTTGATTAATTCTACCTACGCCTCGGTCGATAGCAATTCGAGCCCGATTAGACGGTGACGTTGGTGTAATAGATATTTTAGGAGAGCCGGTCAAAGATTTCTAATTAATCGAAATTTAAAGTGGCAACTTAAAATTCTGTGTCGCGGTCGCGTATAAATGCGAATACAAATCTCCGAACAGAGACGTGTTTATATTCACTTTGATAATAAAGAAATGCTCTGTGTCGCCGCAAATGATGCGAAAAGAATTCAAATATCCCCGGAGCGTGATAGTATTATAGCGGATGAATACATTTAAGCCTGTATTATGCGTAAGCGGACGTGAAACTTGTAAATTGTGTGCGCTGTTTTCTAGTGAAACAAACATGTATAATTTCGAGGCTACAGTATGCATGATTTGAACACAAAGAGACGTAAATGCCGGTAATAAAATGCGCTTAGAGTAAGCGACTTAACCGCCTTGGTAGAATAACATACGAGTATAATATTTCGTATTCGCGTGCGACTTTACGCACCTAAACGAGAAACCATGACAACACAAATGAAATCGATTTCATTCACAGTTGTACGCTCCCTAATCGAAGTTCATATCAGGAAATGTCGTAAATCATTGTACATGCGGTACTTATAAAGTTGCACATATTTACAAATAGCACATATCAACTAAACAAACAGGGCGACATGAAGTCTTCAGTTATGATTGGAATTAAGTACATCCAGCCAGTTCACAACATACATACTTTACAATCGGTTTGATTCATTTCGATAGAATTTTTCTTGCAATTCATTAGCCGAACAACACGTACGATGCTTGATTACAAAAATAAGATAAATAAACAGATGTAGCCACGTGGCAAAAAAAAAGAGTAATGATCGGCGCGAGACGTTTAACGAATCGTTAATAAGCGCGTGTATAATTATATCTTCCCGATCTGTCCGGTTGTAAATTATTGATTCGAGGATACGCATCACTCGGAAATTCACCCGGTCTAGATGATGTATTGATGTCAATAGCAACATTTCCTAAAGCCATTTAACTTAAGACATTATTGGATTTCTGTGAAATGATAGATTGTTTGTACATCCGTAACCTAAAGTATGACAGGCGATACGATGAATGCTTTCTTACTAAAACACTGGATACACACTTTAAAGCGGGACTGCTCGATTTTATCAAATATTAATGCATTTATATAAAATGTGTAAAAAAACTTATTATACATATATTTCAATATAAATTAAAATTGAAGTTAAGAAGAACATGTGTCGAAAAATGCGAAATAAGCCTGATATTTAATTATGCAATCGAAAATGTCTGTACAGTCGAATTCGCCAGCATGTATATCATGCATGTACGATGTGAATCTAAATTTAGTTTTACGGGTCATTCTAATTTCCTGCAACGATATCTATTCATTCGACACACGAACACTAACTCCGATCATGATAAGAAGACAAATGCTTCGGTTATTGTAGGAAAATATGTACGAAATATCTTCGTCACAATCGGCTCGGGGTGCTAATTTGTCTTTGCTGCATTTTATGAAATTCGTCTTCAATGTATAATTTTTCGTGCCTATTTTGTATTATTGCAACATATTTTTATCAATTTATTACAATTTAACACATATACAAATCGTGCAGTCCCACTTTAAACGTCGTAAGTGTATAACAACCGCATCAATATACGGATATACGAAGCTTTTTCATTTAATGATTTTACCCTTCACAAATCCTTAAAAGATCATCGATTAAAGATTGCGCTTACGAAACTGCATGTGGTACGCGCAAAAGGAAATACGTATAGTGACTGTCGACAATTATTCAAAACCCATTTCCGCCTACTTGGTTCGAGTTTGTTCATCGAGCGACACGACACGCAAGTTGAAAGTACATGTATACACGGCACAGGCGAACACTTCGGTGACGCACATACTTGTATTAATCTTCATTGTTGTGCTTAAACGCTCGCTTTATCGGCGTAATCTACCACAGAATGCTTCTCGTCGTTAATTCCGTGGAGAACCAGGTATTTAAAGACAGAGAGCGCCGTATTGATACAATTCATTTTCTTCGTTACTGTATTTTTCGCGCCGAAATACCGATACCACAGCAGATGGCAGACGAAACACAAACGCGCGTCGTCTGACGCAAACTATATAATTACAGAAAGACAAAAAGCAGTCATTGCCATGAAAGAAGGCGTGAAACGATTCTTTTCGCTCAAAATTTATGCCCTCTTACCCCGCTTGCGGTTTTCGTTTGTTTTTTTTGTTTTTTTTAGAAAACGTTCGCGTAAACAAAATGACTGTACATGGACATTCGAAAATAGATCCTTACCCATAGACGTATGTGCGCGTAAAGGATAAAGTCAAGATTGATTTCACAGTCGGGTGGTAGAAGCTAAAGTATGTCAGATAACGTTTCTATTTACAAATTCAGCTCACGCACTGATATTTCAAAGTAAGATAATTCTATACGCATGACGTATCGAACGGAGAGCGAGCGGAAACGAATGTGGCTTTGATTTATAGGATCGCTGCGTCTAACACAAACAAACCCGGATAATCGCCCGGGAAAACGATCTATAAATGCAAATGTTCTATGTTACGTGCAACACTATTTCTCAGCCAAGCCTGAATTTAATTAAATATTTCGTGCCGTTAGACAAAGGCCTTTTTAATTACCCGTTCCTTTGTGCGCGTACACTTTCTGCGCACGAAAGCACGTGGCATATAATTTTGAAGAAACAATTATTGGAAGGCAGGGGTGCAATGTATTTCGAGCGTGTACGCAACGGCCACTATTATTTTCCGCTCTCCTGGAAATAAATACATAAGCACGATATTTTCTAAACGGTGAAATCGGCGATCATTTCAGAAGCTATTAAGAGATGTTAATGACGCACGGTCTCGCTCGTTCGGTAAATGAGAATAGATTGACACAGGAAACTTCGGCGGCATAAATTCCAGCGTCTGTGTAGCAGGCTTTAGAACTATCGGGCGGGGATGCGTGACGCCTTATCATATATGCTCCGAAATGCGCTCGCTTGAAATGTTTTTTAATGAGACGGCGAAAAATACGGCAATGCCAATGGGTAATCAACACCGTGCGTCACGATTGATGTGTACGTTGTACATGTTATAAACTCCTTTTAGCGAGACGCAAGCGGTTTTATTGCGCCTTTGTTGACCCGTTACCGCTTTAATACTTGAAATTTGATATTAAGTTTGCTCGTGCTTCAACTAAAGCAAACACAGAATGACTTACAACTCTTAGTTTTTGTCGATGTAAAAACTAAAACAGATATCCGTATATCCGCCATAAATTATTTCGTTCCGGCTAATCGTTTAGAAATTTCAAATACTTGGTGATGCGTTACGTTTGAGGTATTTATTAGTTTTCGGTCGAACTATAACCCTGAGGCGATTATAATCACGTTTTCATTGCGTCATTGCGTCTGGACTTACGGTACACGTGGTTTGAGCGCGTCAATATCAACTGACAAGCTGTCTTGTATATCCGGGCTAGAAACGCAACTGAAGGTTTTCATTCGTGTTCAGAGTATAGATCTGAGATAAAACTGAAGCGATTTTGCAGATAAATGTTTAATGTTCACGATAGTATGTATACATCGAACACAAAAAATCTTCAGTAATACTGTTACGGCGGTCGAGGTCAATATAATAAAACGTCGTTAATCGACCTGTTAAGGTTCAAAAGACACGTATAACAATTATAATTTTATTATACTTGTGATATGATATTGTATTATAATATACAATAATAATAATCTCTTTATTTTCCGAAGGTAAATCATTAAGACAACACATTGATACAAAGTGACAATACACTGAAGTCATCGGCCGGATATCTATAAGGTTATGAAGCAAACGCATGATTTCAATCAGACAGGCGATTAAACATCAGCCGAACACACCTTGTTGTACAAAGACGTAATACGATACCACTATCATTTAGAGGTGGATTTGATTCGACCGAAATAATGTCGCACGAACGTAAAACATATTAAATAAATACGTACATGTACTCTATTCGCAAGGGAGCGTAGCAAACAAAATCAATGAGTCGAGCGTAAGCATTTGCACATGACGAATTAAAACGGCCGACGGAATATTAAACATTTCAGCCACATCGTACTAAACCAACGATCCATAAACTTTAATAGTATTTGCCACTTAAAAGATGTTTCCGTTATTCAATGCCATGACTACGCAACATAAATAGTTACGGACAATGTTTGCATGGCGATTACGGCCTACGAGACAAAGAGAGTACGGCGAATATGGCCCAATGGTGTTACCAGCATAGACCCACCCCGGTCAGCGAGGCAAATCGCTACTACACCTGTCCACAGGTAACCATTATGCAGAACTGTTGAAATATTATGCATGTATAATTTAAATAAATAAATGTAGAATCTACAAAAGATGGAAATAAATTACTTTGCGAGTTCTATTGCTCTGCTTTCGAATTGTAAGATAAATATTTCTATACGGGTCATTTCCGCCGCTCGTACAATTAGCGCCCGAGAGTGGAACTTCACAGACGCGGACACACTCATAAATAATCGGCCGCCCGATCGGGGTGATGCAAAATAATTGTATCACAAAATAGCGACCTGACCGGCTGTGGCTTTCTGTAGATACAAACTTATTTTACGCTTCGTTATCTTCTTTTTGTACATTAACAACTTATGCATTAATCAAGCTTCAATAAACATTCCTCTACAAAATTTACGGTCATTTTGTTGTTGTTGCAATAACGTGGTATTACAACCGTAACCGTTTCGTTCCGCTAAGTGGGTAATAATTCGTATCACGTAATTACAACTTATATTTTATGTATGAATTTTGAAACGTATATTACTGGCAGAACTCTTAAGTGTTTACGGGCACTTGGGACATTTAACACGGTACATGTATCATGTTTACGTATGAACATCACTAGTGGGTGTACAATGTACCATTAAATGTCGCCGTGTTATTTAAGTACTCTAACGATTTCGACAGTGCTCTCTCGCGCTTCAATCGATTTACCAAAGCGGCGACATGTGCGCAGGAAATAAAGCACCGTGTTTTAATGTGCTAGCGATAGTTAATTGCAAATTATTTACAGCGCGTAATTTACGATCGGTAATTCTGTCTAAAGTTTACGTGTTACGATCGTGTAGCAGATAATGCCACGTTATTGGTTTTCGATAAAAGCTTTAAAGTCTTTAGTATACAATAAACAATTGACGATGTAATGCTGCGTAATAACGTCACTTGTAAATGTGCGCACTTAATATAAATAGCTCGTTGCATCATTTATTCGTGACACGCATGAAATTTCATACGTATCACAGCCAAAATAGTAAGGCCGATCATAAAACAAACATTTCTAGATATGCTATCGCACGAAACAACTGCAAAAGAGAATATTGTATCATGCACACGTTTACACACGCTGTAAACTGACACAAAAAATATCTTTAGAGAAACACAAGCAAATGGTCCCAGCAGCAGGGGATGCCAGCGGTCAAGGTTCGAGAAATTGCTCGGTCTACAAGTATAAACAATCGCCCACTTCATTCCGCAAACGTTCGATGCGACATCACGCAACCAGCGATCGTGTGGTTGTTTGTTTACGCTCTTCGTGTCGTGTACATGTATGTTAATGTGTATATCCGGACGTAATTCGATGCACATGATTTCTGTATGAAACCGGATTATAAATGTTGTTTTGTTGGCTTGTGATTGCATTTTTTACCGATTGTTCAAGTCCATTGTAATCATTTACGTAAATGGAATCACGAAACTACTTTTATTACTCGTATTTGTGGCTGGCTTTGAGAAAACGGGGCTTAATGCACGTGCGTTAAGTGTCGACTGAGATATAAATGATGCTAATCAGGGAAGACCCTTTCCGCCTGGCCTGGGTATTTGTTTATAAGAGACTTTCTTTAAACAAACATTACATTACATTCAAGCAGAAAGAAAATGTGGATTCGCAGGCTGGTCTGGAGAAACGATGTTCGCACGTAGCATAATACCCTTTTCGCATGAAGCGGGTCAATTGTACTTTAATATTACTGAAGTATTTTGTCTCCACCATTGTCTTGATCGCCAATACGTCCAAACCGATTGCCCGCCAGCTAATGTTGCGCAGTCCGCTCTTTTGTTCCCGTGTAGTTTATCGGTTTATCCTTGTTAAACATTGGTCGCGTGTTTTATTTATGTTTAAAGCCGTCTCCGAGACGCAAATGAAATAATGAAATTGAAGTCGCTTTATTTAAGTACTGGACTAAAACCTAAAATCGTAAGCAATCATCGCCGCTAGTTGTCGGCGTAAAACTGATGTTTGCCGAGATTTCGGGGTGTTATAGTTAACTTAACAAGTTTGGCTAAAAATCATTTAATGTACAAAGGTGCCCTTCCTCATTATAATCAGACACACAATTTAGAAATAGTAAGTAGAATGAGCGAGAACCCCCATTGTTATTTTGGTGTTCTAAAGATTAATAACATTCGCTGCATGTAAAGCGGACGAAATTGATACTAGATTCGGGCAATTAACTCCTGAGGCGGACGCATGAGTCAGCCAGGTCTGGAGCTGTATTTCCGCTCACTCGTGCGTTTTTGCGTCACGGCGCGCAGTATCGCATGCTAGGATCATAACGATTTTATCATCGATTAAGTAAATAAAAGACGCGTCTCTTTTTTCTGCGTGAAACAATGCGACCACTGGTATTAAGATTACACACGAATCTGTGTCTGACCAACATACGAAACTTGCTTTACTAGAATACCGGCGATATCAATCAATAGGGACATTAAATAGCAGTTGCCTATTGATTGTAAAAGCGACGATGCATAAAAATGGGAAATTACACTTAAATAGTCAATTCGGTGAAAGTACATACTAAAAATTCACAACTTTTATGATGACTCAAGTAAGTATATGTCCGCACTTCAGTCTCTTCAACAGACAAAGCAGCTGCTAATACCATATTAATGATGGACGCAAGAAAAGGCGTATTTTTTATAAGCATAAGTTTAATTTCCGGAGCGGCGTTCGTGCTCAATTCATCGCGTACAGCACGCCTCAAGCGTCCGTGTGGCAGGTTTTATTAACGACCCGTTTGTTTGATTAGTTCGATTTTGCGAAGATACGGCGCGAATTGATTTATTGAATATCCGTGTAAATGAGTACGCGTCCACATGTACATAACATTATGGCCGACAGCGATTTCCCTTTTCTCGAGTATTGCTCACATTCCTGCTTGAATGTTTTCGTTCATATCGCTTGACTAAAATTAGATGTACGAATGTACATGAATATATTTAATCGAGTTACCAAACGCGAGATAGGAAAGTAGTGTACAATCACCTTAGTGCGCATGGCGTATGAATGTGTCAAAAACCACCCAGCCATGTATGTGGTCACGTAACGACACCTATCAAATTACGGTTTTCAGTTTTCTGGTGTGTAAATGGCTCGCTAGTAGACTGCGGTCAGCGAGTTATTTACGGTGTTTTAAGTGGCCTTAAATGGACGCGCGCCTTTACAAAAGTTGGATTGTGTAAATGCGATCATGTTGTTAGACGACCTTTTAATGGCAAGGCTGTATTTACCCCAAATCTAGTATTATGTTAAGTCCAAAAGCTATTGAGACGCTGCGTTTATTTCAAAGTATTTAATCGTTTCGTTGTACAGACGGAAGATTTTAAAAAAGATAGCTGATCGTAAATAACTATACAGAGCGTTAATTTTATTCTATATTATCATTTTTCTTCCCTCCATTTTTCCCGCTGGTCGGCGGAAAAAGGTTAGCATAGGCAAGCATTCGCCTGACGTAATAAAATATTAATGTGTGTGATTGCGTACATGACACACAATCGATAGATGTTGCGATTTCTTACATAATATGTTCGTACGCAAAAAATACCTTGATTTCTGTTGAAACCTTTTGTCGAGTTAATATTGGGATCGATTGATACCTGATTATATTTACTGACGCACGAGGCCGAGGTTATTTTCGCACATCGGCGGTTATTTCAGTTCGCCTAACGACACGAACACTATCTACATGTATAATCGATCCACGGAGTTGGAAGCACGCGTGACTGATATTGGCAGAAAAAAAAATCGAATTCTGTAAGAAAGAAAAGTTCGTTCATCGCCTTTGAATAAATTCTGAATAAGTCGGTAATTGGTAATTGCCAATTTTCAGCTGCCGCCATGCAGACGGCGAAATACTGACGATTATCAGCCTCCTGGCGGCGACGGCAGAACGCTATCACGTGCGACGAACGCTGTCGCCATTCATTTCTTACAAGCTGACGTAAAATACACGTGGACCAATATCGCCGGAACGAATAATTGTCACTTCAATGTATAATTAGTTTTTTGTCAAGGATATGTTTTGTTCGCTTCTGTAGCGCCTGATGAAACTATCGGGTCAGATATGTATCGACATCTTGAATGTGTTTTACCATGTGCGAAAAAAAAAGTGATTGTCGCACAAAGGTCGTTTCCGCAACCCGATAAGTTTTGTCACAAATCTTTATGATTGTTGTTGCGATGAAATTTGTAAGAAGTAATCGAGTGACCAGTCACACGAACATCCGCTATACACTTCATAGTAAGGTTAAATAATCCGCTTTCCGCTTATCTTTCATTAACCAGCGCGAACAAAGGAGCCAGGATATCGCTATTTCGCCCCCGGAAATAGGACGACATATGTACACAATGTATACATTCAATGTGTGTTTTCGCCATCGCTCACGGAGCCGGTGCCTATTAAACCGCATATCTCCAGGGGGTATTTATCTAATTGAAGACATGTCGCCTATATCTTGGTTATCGCAATTTACGGAGGGCTCTTTATCATAAAATTTTGTGAAAACGAAAAGTATTTAGCGAGCAACTTGCGATACATCGCAAGCAACATATTAACCGTGTATATATCTTTGTTACGGTGAAAACACCCATATGTGAGAAAACAAACGAACGTTAAACTGCGGTCTGACCGTATTTCTGGTCTTCTGACGTCGCCCTTCAACGCTTCTCGCAACATCTCGTGCACATGCCAGGCATGACTGATTAATGTTTCATAGCAGTCTGGATGATAAATAAATACTTACCCATTGATGAGATACAAGCACGAAAATGTTTCCGACGCAATAAAACTTCGTAGGCAGATATCTGTATGGTATTACATATAGGTTACGCTAAATTGTAAGGCGTATAATATTACGACTACAAACATTATGTCGGCGGTATTATTATGCGTAGATAAAAAATATATATATAAGTGGAAATCAATATGAACTAAACTGTACTATTTAGATCGGCACGGTAGGGTTTAACGCGCACGAAGAATTTCTGTGCCATATGTCGGCTACAACCGATTAAAACGCAAAACGGCGAGTTCGCAACGTAGTATTACAGGAGTACAACAGCGGCGGCAAAACCGCCGAGCACGTGTGAGAGCTGATAGTATTTAGCGCTCGCGAAATGCGTCATTCGTATATCCACATAGCCATCGCAATAAATGTATCATGCAGAGAGCCTCGCGCGAACATGTACAAAGATTGTTATCACGCACGTAGTATCGTAATCGGCTTCCAACTGTATTTATATTCGTACTTACTTGTGTTTCGATAGCCGCGGGGGCCGTCTGGGGGATTTCCTTCACAGCTTTGACATCTCCCAGGCTTACGGAGGATAGCTTTGTGTCCACAGATTTCGGTGATATTTTTTCCGCTTTATTTTCGAGTACTTCGACATCGGTTTTCGTCTTTTTCGGCGACGAAGGCTGAACTGTTACGAGCCCCTTGTTAATCAAAAGTTTCAAGCTTCTGCCCCGATGACGTATGGACCTTTTCCAGTCCTTGGCGGTTTCTCGTCCACTCACAGACTGAAACTCGTTTGGGGTCAACCAGCGACTGTCAAACTGAATGCACGCACCCCTGCTTCCGACGCACAATTTCCCCAAAAACATGTAAGCTTCATTGTTGCCGCACTGAATGTCTATACAAGTTTCGCCGTCGATTTCTGTTGGAAAAATTAATACTTCGTCACTAGCGATTCCGTCGCCACCATTTTTATGTAACTTCGGGCTCCTTTCTTTATCTATTTTTCTCTTTTTAACACTCTTTTTGTCCACTGGCAGGTTTTCCGTAAGTTCCTCAGCACTTGTATCTATTACACTGTCATTAAAATCTATTTTACCATTTTCCGTAACTCGCACCGTCACCTCAGGGTCATGATCAATGTTTTCCGTACCGGCGGAAAATTCAAAATTTTGCATTTTTATTTCGTCCACATTTTCACAATCGTCGTCTTTCAAATTCAGTTTCCTATTTAACCTTACCAATACGCGCCTCGCTTTGTTCTTACTTCGCCGTTTCGCCATTTCCGTAGCCACGTCTATACTTGATAAAATCCGATGATTGAATGTCACGCGGCTTCGATTTCACACCGCCGTAAAGCCGAGTATCTATACACATGCAAACAAAGGACGTCCGCTTTTCGTCTTTGCGATAACGCTGCGCGCTTGATACCACGATATTTACATTCAAACTGCGATAGCCGCTGTACTCTGTAATCCAAGCATTCCGTAAAATATATTGTCCGCAGCTCTAACACCCATTTCCGTCAATAATGATTAAACCATCGATATTTATGAGCCTCGTGCTGCATTCAAAGCGGAGTGCCTGAAGCGAAATAATAACAAATATTTAGTTAAACGATTCGTGTAAATAATTAGCGCGGTGTAATTCTAATATCGGTAAAACGATGTTTGTATGATGAAGATAGTTTCCTTTGTGAATAATTTATATGTATTATACTTATGTTATGTTATCGGCACGATATGCGTCACTTTAAAAAGTCCACCTATTAACTTGCTCAATCGCTTAAAACTAACATTAAATCCGGGAGGCGTACAATGAAATATATTCAAACGCACCAAGTACCGTAACTGGATCCCCGCGGCCGCGAATACGGTTTAACGCTACGATTTATATTAAAATGCGATAACCAAATTGTCCTCGGCTCGACTTCGCTCCACTCAGATGAATAATTAAGTTAATGACGACTTGCTCGACAGAATTGTAATCACGCGAGCTAGAGAATCGCGCACACTCGATAGTCGAAATAATATCTTCGTGTAATAGACGGCCAGCGCGCGGAAGTGGATGTAATCATGTAATTTCGTGACGACACAAGTCAAGCAAACATTTCGCCCGGGGATAATATCTGTGATCGATAACATTTAGCGAGTTCGATTTTTATACTAGTATTTAATTGATCCCCGATTGCCATCTTATATTCAAACCTCCTGCATAAATAAATAAACACGTTTCAAGTACGCCGTATGTTTGAGCGTTCTTTGTTTCCGATTCGTTTGCCGCCCGACTTTTTTATCAACGATCGTTAGTTACGGTAATGTTATACTTCAGCGTGCGTGTGTAGATTGAACTACATGCAAATATACACATCACGTTTCCTTAATACATGTTCGCTCTCGAAATGTATCAAGTGTTGAAACGCCGGCAAACGGAGATTAAACAAGGAAGATTGGGTCGACCGATATCGGTTTGAGTTTCGAATAGAAGATTTTAAAATAGCTCGAAACCCGGCAACAGTTCGTAACAACGCTTGTTCAACGCAGTGGCTTTATTTTCCGCGAAATTGATCCCCATCTTTGTATGAATTCATTTAAAGCGAGATCGCTCTAACGATTTTAGCGGGTCCTTTGTTGCTCCGTAAATAAATGGATCGGCGACAGCTATAAACCAATAAACGCTAACCAGTCTTTAACTCGCACGTGGCACTCTCTGCGACGGATGTACCACAGATCGACGAAATTTACTAATAGCGTGTACAGATGCATGTTTGTAATAATCGAAACATGTTTCATCGAATATGTAAGTGGTCGTAAAGAAATGTGCGTTACAGAACTGTGCCTTACAAAAAAAACAGATGTGCGTCGTTCCTTTGTGAAATGTATCACGCGTCGCACATGTCACTTGTGTTTATAGCGTAAACATTTACAACGCAATGTGTGATAAATAATTTTTAGTTGTTATTTGCATGTGTCATTGAGTCAGAACGTATGTACTTTCATGAGCTTGGTTATAACCACGATGTTAAGGGCGTAAATCCGCCGTCACGCATGTTAATTGTCCAACATGTACATCTATCCGCGAATTGTATTCGAAAAATGTCAAGCGAAGCGTTTATTCGTAGATCAATTTCAAATATCGCCGTCGAAGGGAAGAAATTGGTATCACACACAAAGAGCACGTGCGATTCACAGACAATATCAAGTGGCTAAATGTTAAGCGTACATTCGTCATTAACTTCCCGTCTTATATAAATTACCTAGTTTAATGAAGCGGAAGTGAACATTACATTACAATCGTGGTCTCTCAAGTCATATGTAAACTAATTTTATAAAGGTCCGTACATTTCGTCGAACGCGTTGCTTGTAGGCACATTTTATATAATCGGTAAGAAGTAAAAGCGAGACAACCATTGCTAAACTCACCGCACAAGTACATATCTCTCTATAGTTACCTCCATTGCACAAAATGCGGTTACCTGTAGCGTGATACCACTATAAACAGGGACGGACCTATATATGGTCCATGCTATAAGTTATTTCTGCCTACATTAATTACATTTATGAAGAAATATTGCACACGAAAATTTGACGCTCTGTCAAAAAACGAACAAAGAAAGTTTGTCTTCTCACTCTGTTTCTATTTTGTTTACAAGACACAAACTGTGACAAAACATCTAATAAAACAAAAAATCCGTAACATTATTAAAATGTTAAACGTGCAGATCAATAAACATACTAATCGAACAGTAATAGAGAAAATTATTTTATTTAATTTTATTGAATTTATTTAAAAACATTTAGCCCCAGTCTATAAAACACGGTTGTAATTCAAATGATTTTAAGTTACATGAACGTTCATAATAAACGTAAATGACGTTTAATTAATGGATTTAACATCATTTCTAATGTAAAAAACAGCCTTCAGCCATTTTGTACTTCCTGCCACATATAATAAACATAATAATAGAATATATAGATATTCATGTGCATGGACCTCCCATAACAAAGATAGATAATCATAATCAGATCTATGTTAAACATGCATCTTAATGGAGATTATGCTGAACACTGATAAAAAGGTTGATACCGTATAATCCTTGCAGGTATTTACAAAGCTACTTGGAATATCTATTAAAAATATATTACCTTATAATAGCATAATACAAATACAAACGGTGGATGCGCCTCTTTTGTACAAGGAATGATTTTAGTAAAATAGTAGTTACATAATGTCAAAATTAAATAACTTTCATATTATAAAACAACTTTAAAAGTGTGTCTCACACTGTAAACAATAAGAAAACTTTATAATTACCATTAACTTAAATCCCCTCAATCTGTGAATTATTATAAATTAAGTATTTGATTACATTTTTACAGCTGAATAAAAAAAAAAGCAAAATCTGAATCACGTGTTTTTTTGAGTCAATAATTTAAAATGGAACCTTGTAAAATAAGAAGACCAGGCAACTCATTCGTTATAAAAATAAACAATTTCTACGCAAACTTAACTTCAAATTGATTCTTCTTCTGCCATAGGCCATATAGGAACAATTCATTTACATTGCTTGATTTGCAGCAATGTAACACAACTTCATCAGTGATATTTACTTTTGAAATATAAATTAAATGGGTTGTGTTCTGAAAACTGGGCATAATGCATATGCATAAAGTGTCGTCCCATATTAGCCTGTGCAGTCTGCACAGGCTAATCAGGGACGACACTTTCTGCTTTTATGACATATTTTGTTTTAATGAAGTCTCTTCTTAGCAAAAAACCAATTTAGGCGGAAAGTGTCGTCCCTGATTAGCCTGTGCGGACTGCACAGGCTAATCTGGGACAACACTTAACGGACATGCGTCATGCCCAGTTTTCTCAGAACATGACTCAAATAAATTTGAGCCTCGCTTTTGGAAAACAGAGTTTAATTCATTTTCTTAGTGTTGTCCCAGATTAACCTGTGGAATCCGCGCCGGCTAATCAAGGACGACGCTTTCAATTTTTATGGAATTTTTCATTTTAAGGAAGTCTCTTTTAAACAAAAATTCATTCTATGCAGAAAGTGTTGTACCTGATTAGCCTGTGCACAAGTTAATCTGGGATGACAGTTTACGCACATGCATTAAGCCCCATTTACCCAGTGCCAAGGCCCATGTCTAAAATAATTCTATAACAACAAAAACTCCAGAAATCAAAGGTCAACAGAAGTCTTCTTTCTAACATTAAATCTAACATAGCCTGTCTTTATTAATAGCACTGTGACAGGCATATTACAAACAAATATATGTTTGATATAAAACAGAATTACATGAATAAACACAATAAAACAGTACAGGTTCATCCTTGGTGCCTACACATATGAACATAAAATAAAACTATAACTTTTTAAGAAAAAACTAAACATAGAAGCATGTTGTGTACTTAGTCCATAATGTATAAAAATGTATAGGAAGTGATTTCATTACAATACATATGAGCCACGTCATACAAAAACTGCATTTTAACATTTTGTCTAGAGCTTCCCTGTTTGCTACTAAGACCACTAAGCCTTCAGCACTGACGTTATAGCAGACCCGGTAGCTCCTGACTAGACGAGGCTGGTTTGGAGCTCCGCAAGCTGCATGTGGCATAAGACCCCTTTTCGCATGACACAGCTCATATTAAATTTTTGTGCTTAATAATAAATAATGAAATGAATGTTGCATATATCATATCCCGTAATTAGTATATGTTTTCAGACACTAAAATATTGTGTACGAAAATTGAGAGACAATATGACATTATGTCGGTTGAATATTCATAAGTTTATTGTCACCTGAGAGATGGTTAGCATTTAATGTGCTTTAGTGAGAACTTAATATTATTGCACTAAAATAAACAATCGAAAATACGGTTTCATTTATCATATTTGAAATAACAACTTTTAGATCTTAAAATATATCAAAATTAATTCGCTGCCTATGTATCATACTCTTTTTAAAGAGCAAGTTGCTTTTATGACTGAATTGTTAAGTTGCATTACCTAACAAAACAATAATTTGCAAAAGAAATCAGGTTACCATATTTGGCTCTACTTGACATCATACCGAAAATGACACAAAACAAAAAGTGTGAAATCATTATTTACTTACAACTATCATTTACAAAAGCATAGTCTAAAAGCAATCGGGTAAGATCATTGCCTATAACCACGCCAATTTACCCTAATTACTGTACGCAATTGGTACAGTCCACTCACTTTTTGCATTCTCAACAAGTTTGATGGTTTTCATCCTGTTGTTAAAACGGTATGCAACGGATCAACACACAAATGTAGAACTCTTGATAAAATTCAACTTTCTGATCATTTTTAGTCATTTCTTTTAGGAAAAAATATTGGTGTCCGTAAAATAAAGGTCACAACAAATTATTATTTTGACTAAATTTGAGGGCGTCCGAAAACTTAGGTGTCCGAAAACTTAGAGTAATTACTGTACATATATCATACATATATTGTATTCTGCATACAAACGCAAAACAGAGAAAATGATAAAATGTTGACACAATGTAAATACAACAAAATGTCAACTGTTCCTAGGCAACTTTGGACCATTTGCCATCAGGTTCTTTCTTATAATGGCGGCCCTTTCCGTTGAAAACTGACTTGAGGGGGTCTGGAAAGTCCCGAATCTGAACGAGGGCAGCTCTGACACTGGCCTCAAAGTGTTTGGGTTCTTGAGCAGGCGAAGTTGATAAATGCTATAATATAGAAAACAACAAAGCATTTGAACTGTGGGAAAAGGGGGCTTAATGCATGTGCTTAAAGTGTGGTCCCAGATAAGCTCATGCAATCTGCACAGGCGAATATGTGACAACACTTTCCGCTTGTATGGAATTTTTTCTTTGAAGGAGGTCTCTTCTAAAAAGCTGTTGAAGGCAGACAATGTCATCACTGATTAGCCTGTGTGGATGGCACAGGCTAATCTGGGATGACATTGTATGCACATGCCTCAAGCCATATTTTCCCAGAGATAGGCTCATTTGTATATGCAAAATTATGGAAAACATCGAACACTTCGTAAAAAGTGGTAGGACACTACATATTCACTTCCTAAGTTATGTATGTTAAAAGTGATCCTTTTTTCATTTGGACAGCATGTTATTTCATTTTCTCAACCTATGAAAGGCCTAGCACAATTGGTTATCTTCATTGTTAAATACTAAGATAAATCATTTTTAAGCATTAGTTTTAATTCATTTTGATTTGAACAGTCTTGATTTAAAATTAATGTATATAATCAATAGTGCTTGACAGATTTTGCTTTAAATAGATATGTTGACAATTAAGAAATTAAATACATGTAATACAAACAATAGTTGTTCTACGACATAAAAGACACTGTTGCCCCTACCACACATGTTAAAACAAACCAATCCACTATATATTCCACTATATATTCTATAGTGGAAAAACAGACCCAGGGCAAAACTAAATGACTGCCAATCCGTGAAAGCAGGCCAATATGTTGTCTCGCTTGTCAGTGTAAATATTGTTTGTATCACATCAAACAAAAACATGATTTTTTTTCATTTAAGTAGCATTTTACCTTAAAAATGAAGTATTCCAGCTTCAATTCCATTATTATATTAATGATAGGGATTTATCTACATTTTGCCATAATTATTATAAAATAAATGCCAGGTAAGTGTACCTCTCGTATGATTGGGTCGGGCAGACGACAGAGGAGGTCTATCTCGTCCATGCTGCTGTAGTTGAACGGTCCGACAACCAGCAGCTTCTTGCGGTTGTCATAGACATTCAGCACCTGACAACAGAAGCAGGTCCACCTCTTGAAGTATTGGTTACTATTTAAGTCGCGTTCTGAGAAAACTGGGCATAATGCATGAGCGTAGTGTCGTCCCAGATTAACCTGTGCAGTCCGCACAAGCTAATCAGGGACGACACTTTCCGCTTTTATGACATTTTTGGTTTAAATGAAGTCTCTTCTTAGCAAAAATCCAATTTAGGCGGAAAGTGTTGTCCCTGATTAGCCTGTGAGGAACAGGCTAATCTGGGATGACACTCTACGCACCCGCATTATGTCCAGTTTTCTCAGAGGGCAACTCATTTAGTTACACAGTGGGTAACATGCTTAATGCATGTGTGTAAAAAGCTGACTCAAATTAGCCTATGCAGTCTTCACAGGCTAATAAGGGACAACACTCTTTGTTTTTATGAATTATTTCCTTTCATGCAAGTCTCTTCTGAAAGAAAATCCATGTAAGGCAGACAGTTTTGTCCCTAATGGGCCAGTGCAGACTTCACAGGCTAATCTGGGACGACATTATGGGGATATGCATTTCACCCTGTATTTCCAGAACAAGGCTCATTAAATTATTAACTGAAACTCCGCCAAGGACGGTCCCAAGCCCGCGCTGAAAAAGGAAGGAGGGATGGGCATAGGGCAAGCTACCCTACCCTGTTGAAACCTTATTGCTACAGAAATGCCAAACAGATAACAACAGACATAACGGACCTGGGGAAAAATGGACCTCCAGCCGGAGGATGTATGACGCTGGAAGGTGAAAGCCAGTGTCAACTGGAAGCCATCGGGCCGAAGACCATCATCTCCACCAGGACCACAACCCCCATTGGTACATGGAATGTCAGAACCATTTACAAGACCGGGAAGACAGCACAAGTGGCAGCAGAGATGAGGAAGTTCAACCTCACCATCCAAGGGATCAGTGAATCAAGATGGACTGGTTCTGGGCAGAAGCAACTGAATTCGGTTGATACTGTTGTTCTAGGAGCATGAGCAGGAGGATGTAGCCCACACCCAGGGAGTAGCCCTGATGCTTTCCAAGTCGGCACAGAGAGCGCTAATTGGGTGGGAGGCACACGGACCACGAATCATGATGGCCTCTTTCCTTACAAAGAAGAAGAGCATTACATTATCCAGTGCTATGCCCCAACGAACGACAGTAAAGAGGATGAGAAGAACAACTTTTACAATAGACTGTCACCCATCATACAAGACAGTCCAAAGAGAAACATCATCATCCTAATGGGTGACTTCAATGACAAAATCGGAAGTGACAACCGAGCATATGAGGAGATCATGGGGCAGCAATGGTTAGGCGAGATGAACGACAACGGTGAGGGAATCGCAGACCTGTGCGCTACAAGTAACCTGGTCATCAGAGGAAGTGTTTTCCATGACTGAAGGATATACAAGGTTACTTGGGTGTCACCAGACCTGTCAACGGAGAACCAGATTGACCACCTGTGCATCGTTGGGAAGTTTCGTCGCTCTTTTCAGGATGTATGTGTCAAGCATGGACTAGACTTGGCTTTGGACCATCATCTCCTTGTTGCCCGATTAAAACTGAAGCTGAAGAAGAGTTGGACAGGGGGGCCTAGCCAACTCCAATGTTACAACACTGCTACACTGAAGCAAGAAGAGTTCAAGGTCACTCTCTCCAAGAAGTTCCAGGCCCTTGAAAAGCTGCTTGAAGAAGAGACCATAGAGCAGAAGTGGCAGGACGTGAAAGAAGCAGTGACTTCAAAATGCCAAGAAGTACTGGGCTTCAAGTCTTACACCCACAAGGAGTGGAAATCAGCAGAGACACTCCAGAAAGTTGCAGAAAGAAGAGAAAAGAAGGCAAGTGTCAACAATAGCAGAACACGAGCCACAAAAGTGAAAGCACACAAAGAGTACACCGAGGCAAAATAGAGCGTCAAGCGAAGTATTAGAGCAGACAAGCTGAATAACCTAGAGATGCTTGCAACAGAGGCGGCAGAGGCAGCCTATCAAAACAGAACTAAAGATCTGTACTCCATCACCAAGAGAGTAGCAAGAAAGTTTGCCTTGCCAAAGAGGCTAGTAAGGGACAAGAGAGTAATAACAGATGACAAAGGGCAGAAGAAGAGGTGGATTGAGCACTTCCAGGAGCTACTGAACAGGCCAGCTCCTGCAAACCCACTTGAGACTCCGCCAGCTATAGCGATCTGCCAATCAAGTGCTGCACTCCCACAAAGGAAGAGATCAGCAGTGCCATCAAGCAATTGAAGAACGGCAAATCTGCAGGACCTGACAGCATACCTGCAGAAGCGCTTAAGGCTGACGTGGAGGCCAGTGTGGAGCTTATACACCCGCTCTTCAGCCAGATATGGGAAGAAGAAGAAATTTCAACAGAGTTGAAAGAGGGATACCTCATCAAGCTTCCCAAGAAAGGAGACCTCAGTTCCTGCTCCAACTACAGAGGAACCATTCCAGGAAAGGTGTTTAATCCCATGCTGCTGAACTGAATGAAAGACACAGTAAACCCCCATCTCCGTGACCAACAAGCAGGCTTTCGAAAGGAGAGATCGTGCACGAATCAGATCCCAACCCTGCGCATCATTCTGGAACAATTAATCCCTGGAGTGGAATTTGCTGTTGTATCTCAACTTCATTGGCTATGAAAAGGCATTCAACAGCGTTGACCGGGAGTCCCTCTGGAGACTTTTGAGACACTATGGAGTGCCAGGAAAGATCACCAACATCATCAGGAAGTCTTATGAAGGAATGACCTGCAGAATCGTTCATGGCAGACAGCTCACGGACGCCTTTGAAGAGAGATCCTGAGTGAGGCAAGGCTGCTCACTCTCACCTTTCCTGAATCTGCTGGCCATAGAATGGGTAATGAAGACATCGACAGAGCAGAAGCATAATGGAATTCAGTGGACACTCTGGAAACAGTGTGAAGACCTCGACTTTGCCGAAGTGATCTGGCTTTTCTCTCCCACACCCAACAACAGATGCAGGAAAAGACAAACATGGTAGCGGACAACTCAGCTAGACTGGGCCTCACGATCAACAGAGAGAAGAGCAAGTTGTTCAGAACCAACGCATAAAACAACACACCCATCACAGTCCAAGGTGAGGCGCTGGAGGAAGTGGACAGCTTCACCTATCTCGGCAGCATTCTGGACAACCAGGGAGGAACGGATGCAGATGTCAGAACCCGCATCGGTAAAGCACAAGCAGCCTTTCATCACATGAAGACCAACTTGCGATCCAGCAAAATTGGCAAGATCCAAGATTAGGCTCTTCAATACCATCGTGAAGCCACTACTCCTCTATAGAGCAGAGACCTGGAGAACCACTGTCACCACCATAAAGAAAATACAGGTCTTCACCAACACCTGCCTCAAGAAGATCCTCAAGATCCGCTGGCTAGACAAGATCTCCAACAAAGAATTATGGAAAAGATCAGATCAGCGACCAGTTGAAGAACACATCCTTCAGAGACGTTGGCAGTGGATAGGCCACTCCATCCGCAAGCCTGCATCCAATACGACAAGGCAATCTCTCACATGGAACCCCCAAGAAAAAAGGAAGAGAGGGCCGCCTAGCAACACCTGGCGCTGGGACCTGGATGCAGATGGGCCAAACATGGGGGCAGCTGAAGAGACTCGCCCAGAACCGAAATGCCTGGAGGATGCTGGTTGGCGGATGGGACCACAGGCGAAGATGAGATGAGATGAGTTAGTAACTGAGGGTGCATGGGATATACATTTATACTCTCCTGAGGTTGGAGCGAGACTTTACGAACATGCATAAAACCCAGCAAGAGGCTCTGCTGATAAATATTGCACAATATGAACCCAGGCTTTGCACCTTACCCCACCCACCTACCTCATCGGCGCCTGTGAAGGATCGTGCTGACCTGAGGGGCTGGTCTGGACCCCTGTCCTGAAACTTTGCAGGAAACACCTCCCCGGTCTGTATGATAGTAGCTGAAACCATGGTATAACATTTAAATATGGTGACACGTCCTCTTACTACGGTGGCATAGAGGTGACATTCACTCCTCTTTTTTCTATCTCGTGGCCACGAGTTAGCTAAGTCGGGATCTCGAGATCTCGAAATAGAAAAAAGCACTCCTCTTTTTTCTATCTCGTTGCCACGAGTTAGCTAAGTTGGGATCTCGAGATCTTGAAATAGAAAAAAGCACTCCTCTTTTTTCTATCTTGTGGCCACGAGTTAGCTAAGTCGGGATCTCGAGATCTCGAAATAGAAAAAGCACTCCTCTTTTTTCTATAAAAGAGGAGAGAATTTTCGTTATCTCGAGATCACGAGTAAGTCAGCCAATCAAATTTTGCGTAACAAGTGTTAATATTCTGTACGCATATATATATCTGGTCAAAGCAGGCAAGGCTCTGATATCTACTACTACTACTACTACCTCTACTACTACTGCTACTATTACTACTATCGCTACTGCTGTTACTGCTCGTGGCCACGAGATAGAAAGAAGAGGAGTGAATGTCACCTCTATGCCACCGTAGTGAACACTGGGTTTAATGCCCTTGTCCTTCCAAATTAGCATGTGCTTTTGAATCTTGGTTTATATAAAGCCCACACTCTTTCTGAGTATAACTTGTAAACAAGGGACAAAATTGTCACAAAACCAGGTTTTCATTGTGAAAAAAAAATCTGATAAAGGGAGAAAACTCAAACTGAACTTTTGAAATGACCAAAAAAAATTAACCCCCTTTGTAAGTTTTTTTTTTTTTTTTAAATCTATTTTTAGTCGTGGCGACCTTGACATTGGAGATATTGACGTGATTCTTTCGTGGGACACACCGTCCCATGATGGTGAACAAATGTGCCAAATGATTTTAAAATCTCACAATGAATGACATAGTTATGGCCAGGACAAGCTCATTTATGGCCATTTTTGACCTTTGAACTCAAAGTGTGACCTTGACCTTGGAGATATCGACGTAATTATTTCGCGCGACACACCGTCCAATGATGGTGAACAAATGTGCCAAATGATTTTAAAATCTGACGATGAACGACATAGTTATGGCTCGGACAAGCTCATTTATGGCCATTTTTGACCTTTGAACTCAAAGTGTGACCTTGACCTTGGAGATATCGACGTAATTATTTCGCGCGACACACCGTCCAATGATGGTGAACAAATGTGCCAAATGATTTTAAAATCTGACAATGAACGACATAGTTATGGCCCGGACAAGCTTATTCCGCCAGCCCGCCAGCCAGCCAGCCAGCCAGCCCGCCAGCCAGCCCGCCCGCATTCGCCAATCTAATAACCAGTTTTTTCCTTCGGAAAACCTGGTTAAAAATTCATGTATATTTATTTTGTGGAAACATTTTTATTTATGTAAACTAATTCTGGCTCATTGATATTTATAAAATGCTTTGATACAATATATAGACAAATTGATAACATTATAATTTTGTTTCAATATTTGACACCTACCTAAACCATAGATGATAGGAAATGGAACACCCTTTTCATTTCTTGTGTTCAGATCTGAAAAAGCAATACACTTTTATATTAAACATGAAAAATACAAATTGGTTGCAGAACATACCATTTTGCCACCACCACTACCCTCCCACATTTAATATACACAAATCTTCACTGTATGTAAAACATTTGACCTCCAAAATGACCTTGACATTGAACTGGGGGCATGAAACTTATTCTGTTCAAATTGTTTAAAGGTCATGAAAATGTTTGCTTAATTAAGATCAATTTCATTTAACATGACAAATACCAAGACATTCGTTTTCGAAGCAAACCACTTTTCCTTCCACCTCCTACATTTAATATGCACAAATCTTCACTGTATATAACAAGAGGGCCTGAAAGGTCCAAAGTCCCTCACCTGAGATAAAAAGAAATTACCTGTTCTTTGCAGCCCAAGATATTAATGGAACAAATGTTCTAACCAAGTTTCATGAAGAATGAACAACAAATGGCCCCCTGGCGGCCATGTTTTTTTAACAGACCTGAACCATTTTTGAACTTCCAAGATATGTCTCAATTTCATGAAGATTGGGCAAAAAATGTGTCTTATAGACTGTTCACATGTTTTCACTATATGCATATAAAGAAAACTGCCCCACCCCCTGGGGGCCATGTTTTTCCACTAATCACGACCATTTTCAAACATCCACATCAATAATGTGACAAAATTCCATGATGATTAGACAAAAAATGTGACTTCTAGAGTGTTCACAAGCTTTTTTACGATATAAATATAAGGAAAAAGACCCCCCTGGCGGCCATGTTTTTTTACTGATCCAAACAATTTTTGAACTCAACTGTCGTATCCAGGTGTGGTCGAGCGGTCTTGTTCGCTTACGCAAGTGAACCGGTCACGGGACGGTTACGAGTTATGTAACTTTGTGAGCACTTATGTAATGCGAAAATATTTATTTGACAAATTATATTTCCAGTCAGGATGACACCACTGACTAGTTGTAATTCAATTAACTAAAGGTGTCCAGTCAGATACGCCTGAATACACTCAAAGAATTAATCTGTAAGTGAAAACCAAAGCAGCTTTAACGAAAACTAGAGCTTTGTCACAGACATGACTAATACCCCTACATTCCGCAGTGACACAGAATATTTTGCATGTTGTCTTCACAAAAACAGCGGACACCATGCTCAATGTTTAAAACGCACATAGTAACCCCGTGACCTAGTTTTTGACCCAGCATGGCCCATGTTCGAAACTTGACCTACACATCATCTAGATACAACTTTTGACCAAGTGTGGTGAAGATCGGATGAAAACTACTTGAAGTAGAGAGCGGACACCATGCTAAATGTTTAAAACGCACTAAGTGACCCTGTGACCTAGTTTTTGACCTGCCATGACCCATGTTTGTACTTGGCCTAGACATCATCTAAATACAACTTCTGACCAAGTTTGGTGAAGCTCGGATGAAAACTACTTTAATTAGAGAGCAGACACCATGCTCAATGTTTAAAATGCACTAACTGACCCCGTGACCTAGTTTTTGACCCAGCATGACCCATATTCGAACTTGACCTAGACGTCATCGAGATACAACATCTGACCAAGTTTGGTGAAGATCGGATGAAAACAACTTGAAATAGAGAGCGGACACTAAATACGGTCCGACAGACAAGCTCACTCCTATATACCCCCCTAAACTTCGTTTGTGGGGGTATAATAACTAACTTTTATTCCAAGAACGCGGAAAATGAAGAAAAATGACAGAGAATTAAAAACAGGTACAAGCCAAGTCTAAGGAATCTAAGTATCGTTACAAAAATGAACAAAATACAGCAAATA
The DNA here is from genome assembly GCF_020536995.1 of Dreissena polymorpha. Lineage (NCBI taxonomy): Eukaryota > Metazoa > Mollusca > Bivalvia > Myida > Dreissenidae > Dreissena > Dreissena polymorpha. The sequence continues at coordinate 34,220,717 of NC_068356.1, forward strand.
CCTTAATGAATGTAAAAAGAAGTTCACAATCTGCCAAAAAGACTGTTATAAATATTAGTTACTGTAAGTCTTGAAGTTGCTTCAAAAATCTAGTTTAGAATATAGGTCTAACTTAATCTAAAGAACACAATTTATGGAGATTAGGAAACTTTAGTGAATCAAATGTAAAAATAAGAAGAATTTACTAAAGTTATTGAAATAAAATAGAGTTTTTCTAATTTAGAAAATACCAAATAAAAATAATCTAAATAATAAAAATAATTTGGAAAATAATGCCAAAATGTCTTGATGTTGGTGTTACAATAATTTAGAGTTTAATTATTTCAAAATTCCAACCTTTTTCAAGAGCTGTTACCTTTTCAAGAAAGCATCAAGAGGTGATTAAATTAGCCAAAACAGCTTATTTTATACAGTTCTGAGAGCACTGGCAGAAGAGTCTATTTTGCCTCAGAACAGTCCATTTATAAATGATCAATATCTTCCCAAGTTCCAGAGCAGAACTAAAAATAGATTACTGAACCAGGTTAAACTAGAGCTTTGTCACAGACGTGACGAATACCCCCACATGCCGCATTGACACATAATATTTTGCATGTCTTCTTCACAAAAAACAGCAGACACCAAGCTCAATTTTTAAAACGCACTAAGTGACCCCTTGACCTAGTTTTAGGCCCAGAATGGCCCATGTTCAAACTTGTCCTAGAGATCATTTAGATAAAACTTGTGACCAAGTTTGGTGAGGATTGGATGAAAACTATTAGAGAGCGGACAACATGGTGAGGTTTAAAACGCACTTAGATACCCCGTGACCTAGTTTTTGACCCGGCATGACCCATATTCAAACTTGACCTAGACATCATCTAGATACAATTTCTGACCAAGTTTGGTGAAGATTGGATGAAAACTACTTGAATTAGAGAGCGGACGACATTGTGATGTTTAAAACTAGGGATGGCTTCGAATACCAATATCGGAATTCGAATGTTCGCAAATTCATTCAATCGAATATTCGAATATTCGCATAAAACGGCTGGATTGATTTTACCTTGTTATGTGTTAATTTCCATTGGTTTGTAAGTTATATCCGTTTGCTAAATACGAGGTTGTTTATTAACGTTGCTATCGAATAATTGTATCGCTGTCGACTAATACTATGACCGATATTGTGATCGGGCACAAATAGAATGAAAAACATCGTGTCATAGAATTTTATGTTTTAATGATTCCACAGATTTGTAGCAGACCGCGCATATGCAAAACTAAGTTTACACACATTACACGTTGCGGTCTTCTTATCCACAGACCGTGTAAAGTATTCCATACTGCAGAAAGGGGCTGGTGGCATTTTCAGATTTGAATTATGATTCCTTGATGATTGTTTAATTTTTATCATCTGTTACTTTTGAGTAATTCACATATTTAAATGTCTGTTCAAACTGTGATCACAAAAACTAAATTATTATTCGCAAGTAAATTGAAGCCCTTAATTGGTACCTATTGACAAACAACAGTTCGGGCCCTTTCTTATAGTAAGTATATTGTATTGCGTGATTTGAGTAATTCACACATTTTAATGGTTGTACATACTGTGATCACAAAACTTAATTATTATTCGCCAGTCAATTGAAACCGTTAATTGGCACCCCATTTGCAAACAACAGTCGGGGCCTTTCTTAGAGCGTGTATATTGTATTGCGCAATCAACACTGATACGGGCCGCGTTATCAGTGTGACACGAAGAACGTCACGTCAAACATGTTACTCCCAAGTGATTTCGGTTGCTTTTTAGTAAGCGGTTCGCAGGTCATTAAATATTGGTGAAATTACGTTTGGAAAAAAATGCGAATATCATTTTTATTATTCGAATGCTGACCATGCAATCGAATATTCGATTATTCGAATAATTTTGCCATCCCTATTTAAAACGCACTAAGTGACCCCGTGACCTTGTGTTTGACCCGGCATGACCCATATTCAAACTTGCCCTCGTCATTATCAAGATACAACTTCTGACCAATTTTGGTGAAGATTGGATAAAAACTACTTGAAATAGAGAGCGGACACCATGCTCAATGTGTAAAACGTACTAAGTGACCCTGTGACCTAGTTTTTGATCTGGCATGACCCATGTTCGAACTTGACCTACACATCATCTAGTTACAACTTCTGACCAAGTGTGGTGTAGATCGGATGAAAACTACTTGAATAAGAGAGAGGATACCATGCTGAATGTTAAAAAACGCACTAAGTGACCCCCTGACCTAGTTTTTGACCCGGCAAGGCCCATGTTCGAACTTGGCCTTAGGATTATCTAGATACAACTTCTGGCCAAGTTTGGTGAAGATCGGATGAAAACTACTTGAATTAGAGAGCAGACAACATGCTGAATGTTTAAAACACACTAAGTGACCCTGTGACGTAGTTTTTGACCCGGCAAGGCCCATGTTCGAACTTGGCCTAGACATCATGTAGATACAACTTCTGACCCAGTCTGGTGAAGATCGGACGAAAACTACTTGAATTAGAGAGCGGACACTTAATACAGACCGACAGACAGACCAACAGACCGACAGACAATTTCACTCTTATATACCCCCTAAACTTCGTTTGTGGGGGTATAACAAGGGAGATAAATACTGCAAAATTATGTACATGTTGTCTTTCTTTCAGCTATCTCTTAGTTGATAGGCTTATCATAAGTGCTAATGCCTTAAACAGTTATGTTAATTATGAAAATTCTGTGTTATGAAAAATTACATAATACAGTTAATGTTACATAATAATGACATAATAAATCAAACTTTACTACACAGGAAACAAATGTTCTGACCAAATTTCATGAAGATTGGGCAAAAATTGTGTCTTATAGACTGTTCACATGTTTTCAATATATACATATAGAGAAAACTGCCCCACCCACTGGCGACCGTGTTTTTCAACCCATCATGACCATTTTCGAACTCATCCGAGATATCTATAAAATCGATGTTTAGAAAAAATTGCATGATGATTAGGCAAGAAATGTGACTTCTAGAGTGTTCATAAGCTTTTTTTACTATATAAATATAAGGAAAATGACCCCCCCTGTCGGCCATGTTTTTTTACCAATCCAAACCATTTTCGAACTCAACCGTCGTATCCAGAAAACACATGTTCTGATCAAATTTCATGAAGATTGGACCAAAAATGTGACTTCTAGAGTGTTCAAATGTTTTCAATATATACATATAGAGAAAACTGCCCCTCCCCCTGGCGGCCATGTTTTTTCACCGATCTGAACCATTTTCAAACTCGTCCGAGATATCAATAAAACCAATGTTTTTACCAATTTCATGATGATCGGGCAAAAATTGTGACTTCTAGAGTGTTCACAAGGTTTCTCTACAGCCATATACGGAATACTGCCCCGCCCCCTGGCGGCCATGTTTTTTAACGGACTGGAACCATTTTTTAACTCAACCAACATATCATTTAGACAAACATTTTGACAAAGTAACATGAAGATTGGGCATCAAATGTGACTTCTACAGTGTTCACAAGGTTTTTCTATTTTTTGACCTAGTGACCTAGTTTTTGACTCAGCATGACCCAGTTTTAAACTCAGTCAAGGTATCAATGGGACAAATGTTCTGACCAAGTTTCATGAAGATCGGATAATAAATGTGGTCTCTGGAGTGTTCACAAGGCAAAATGTTGACAACGGACGAAGCACGACGGACAAAAGGCGATCACAAAAGCTCACTTTGAGCACAATGTGCTCAGGTGAGCTAAAAACATTTGAACTCCGAGAATAATCTTGACCTTGAAGTGTTGACATGAAACTTGCTCCTGACATTTTGTCTAAAGGTTATGAACACTTGTGCTAAATTCAACTTAATTTTCTCTATACATAAATAAGTTCTATATAACATGTTTTTTTTGGAGGACCTAAGATTGACGTTGACATTGTACATAGAAAGCTAGCTCTTATGTGGGACACATGTCTTGATATGATGACCATTCGTGCTAATCCAAATCCTGATCATGCACAATGGGTAAAGGCCAGACCTGAAATATGGACAGACGGATCAACCTTCCAACTTCCATCAGCACATCAATATGTCTTAACACCACTATGTCAAGGAAGAAATAACATTTATTTTGTACATTAAAAACATACCCTTAAAGACATGCAAATACATTATGACAGCAAGTGTGTAGAATGAAACCCGATTTGAATACCTGTTATGCAGGCCGTTATTAAGTGAACTTCTGCCGGATTCTTGTTGAAACAATCTGAAGGATATCAAGAAATATTACCGATACATTTGTAATGGAAAGGACAACCCAAAACCAAAATTGATAGTCATTTGCACCATATTATTAATGATATATGAGACAGGTGTTTCACTGACAGGTGTAACATTGCCATAGATTTAAAAGATTATAATCTGATTGAACAAATCGCTTACAAATAACAAGTGCAAGCAGTAGCGGTCGAATAGTTGTCTATTTTCTCCCTGATAGACACAATCAGTACCTTTAATGGCTTTATTTTAAAAACAACACTTGTGATTTAGGTACCTGTGACTTAAATTATTTGAGCATCATAGAAACCTTGTTTTTATTTAATTACTAACGCCATACAGTTACAATAATTACTGCTGTTTTCTTACTGAATCCAAATAATTATTACAAATAACTGGTACCTAGAATTTTCACTGACAAATTTTCTGAGGTGCCCCTGTCATCTTTGAATCCTCCAGCCAGTGTCAACTCCAACCTGAACCAACAAGAGGACTATGAAGCGCCTTAAGCGATCACATGAGTTCAAGGTGTAAGAATAAAACTGTTGATCAATTTTTTACCACATTTGGTCCACATTTATAAATGGCCTTGATAATGTGAACATTCTGAATTGGTTTTCACGAGATTAAGTAAAAAAACAAGAGATGCGTTTGTCAATAACACAATGCCCCCTACTGTGCCGCTTTGATTTTTTTTTTGCAGGTACAGGTAATTATCTCCCTTTAAAGCTTATTACTTCCCTTGGATTTGTTTTTTTTACCTTGAAAGATTACCTTGACCTTTTACCACTCAAAAAGTGCAGCTCCATGAGATACACATGCATGCAAAATATCAAGTTGCTATCTGAAGCGACATAGAAGTTATGAGCATTTTTCGAAATCTAAACTCAAAGTGTGACGGAAAGACGGACAATTCGATCACTATATGCCCTCCTTTGGGGGCATAATAAGGCTTTTAGCGGTGTAATATGTTTTTTCAAACATTTTCCCAGGTGACCTTGTTTTTATGTGCATGTGATTCGGATTTCAACCTGGCCAAGATATGGTTAAGATAAGTATTCTGCAGAGCCAAGTTTCATCAAACTTGAGTAATAAATGTGGCTTCTAAAGAGGTATCAAATTTGTATAATATATGACCTGGTGACATAGTTTTGTCACGAATGTTATCCAGATTTGAACATGAAATAGGTGTTGTTGAACATGATACTTGACAATCCTTCTGGCCAAGCTTCAAGAGTAATGAGTGCTGTTCTAGACTGGAAACAATGTTTTTGTGAGATTCAATCTAGTAACCAAGTTTTTGACGCTACGATTCAATCTTGGCCTAGATATTGTCACATTCTTAAACGTTTGGATCAAGTCATATAAAGATTGAGTCATTAATGTAACCTCAAGATTGGTAACAATTTTTTGCTAAAATTTGACCTTGTGATCTTGTTTTAATACTAAGTGACCCAAATTCAAAGTTGGCCTAGATATTGTTAAGATAAACATTCACACCAAGTTTGTGTCACAAATGTGGCTTCTAGACAGGTTACAATATTTTTTTAACATTTGACCTTGTTTTAAGACACATGTAACCTAGATTCTAATATGTCAAAATAAACAAACTTGCAAATTTCATCAAGACTTATTAAAACATGTGGCCTCCGGATTGGAAACAAGCTAAAATTTACCAACATATGACACAACGCAAGGCAACGAGGGACGGAAATATGGGTTTCATAATAGCTAACCTTTATCACTTCATACTGCAGTGTAAAATATTGGAAAACCAAGTCAATAAACATCATTTCAATAATATTTGTACAGTTTATCATACTTAGCTATATACAATTTTAACAACAAAAAGATGTGAAAATTTTTCAAGAAGAAAAGTTAATTATTAAAGAAAGAATATTTAAGAATTTTTCTTCTAATGAAATCACCATGTTTTACCTTCCCCATTGTTTTCCACCTGTGACGGACATCAATACGTCTTACCTTCCCCACTGTTTTCCTCCTGTGACAAACATCAATATGTCTTACCTTCCCCACTGTTTTCCTCCTGTGACAAACATCAATACGTCTTACCTTCCCCACTGTTTTCCTCCTGTTACAAACATCAATAAGTCTTACCTTCCCCATTGTTTTCCTCCTGTGACAAACATCAAAATGTCTTACCTTCCCCATTGTTTTCCTCCTGTGACAAACATCAATATGTCTTACCTTCCCCCATTGTTTTCCTTCTGTGACAAACATCAATATGTCTTACCTTCCCCATTGTTTTCCTCCTGTGACAAACATCAATATTTCTTACCTTCCCCACTGTTTTCCTCCTGTTACGGACATCACTATGTCATACCTTCCCAATTGTTTTCCTCCTGTGACGGACATCAATATGTCTTACCTTCCCGTTTGTTTTCCTCCTGTGACGGACATCAAAATGTCTTACCTTCCCCATTGTTTTCCTTCTGTGACAAACATCAATATGTCTTACCTTCCCCATTGTTTTTCTCTTATGACAAACATCAATATGTCTTATCTTCCCCATTGTTTTTCTCCTGTGACAGACATCAATATGTCTTATCTTCCCCATTGTTTTCCTCCTGTGACAAACATCAATATGTCTTACCTTCCCCATTGTTTTCTTCCTGTGACAAACATCAATATGTCTTACCTTACCCATTGTTTTCCTCCTGTGACTGACATCAATATGTCTTACCTTCCCCATTGTTTTCCTCCTGTGATGGACATCAATATGTCTTACCTTCCCCATTGTTTTCCACCAGTGACAAACATCAGTATGTCTTACCTTCCCCATTGTTTTCCTCCTGTGACAGACATCAGTATGTCTTACCTTCCCCATTGTTTTCCTCCTGTGACAGACATCTGTATGTCTTACCTTCCCCATTGTTTTTCTTCTGTGACAAACATCAACATGTCTTACCTTCCCCATTGTTTTCCTCCTGTTACGGACATCAATATGTTTTACCTTCCCCACTGTTTTCCTCCTGTGACAAACATCAATATGTCTTACCTTCCCCATTGTTTTCCTACTGTGACAAACATCAATATGTCTTAGCTTCCCCACTGTTTTCTTCCTGTGACAAACATCAATATGTCTTACCTTCCCCATTGTTTTCCTCCTGTGACAGACATCAGTATGTCTTACCTTCCCAATTGTTCTCCTCCTGTGACAAACATCAATATGTCTTACCTTCTCCACTGTTTTCCTCCTGTGACAAACATCACTATGTCTTACCTTCCCATGTCTTACCTTCCCCACTGTTTCCTCCTGTGACAGACATCAGTATGTCTTACCTTCCCCACTGTTTTCCTCCTGTGACAAACATCAATATGTCTTACCTTCCCCATTGTTTTTCTCCTGTGACGGACATCACAATGTCTTACCTTCCCCATTGTTTTCCTCCTGTGACAAACATCAGTATGTCTTACCTTCCCCATTGTTTTCCTCCTGTGACGGACATCACAGTGCCAATGAGATTCTGAGTGGCATTAGCGAGACCTGAGCCATCAAAATGTGCCAAGCCTGTTGCACTGGAGGCTGGAATGTACGTATGTATTAAAAAATTGAATAGTTAATGGAATTTTGGCATTACATTTTCTTCTAAGTTAAAGTAATGGTGATAAACTGTAAGCAGCGTATATTTGAGCCTAGCTCTCAGAAAAATGTTGTCCCAGGTAAGGCTGTGCAGTCTGCAAAGGCTAATCAGGGATGACACTCTGCTCAGACTGGATTTCTGTTTAAAAGAGACTTCCTTTAAACAAAAAAATGTTTTTCCCCTTTTTGCGGCGTGGGCATTTGTTATATGAAGAATGACAATGAGTCATGATGCTTCCCTACTTTTACGTGTATTTCACATATACTTTGTGCATGTATTTCACAAAAAGGAATGCAAAAGATGGTGTTGTAAAACATTCTTACTCAACAGGCATTATGTTTTCTATATTCAAAGAAGGAAATAAAGGATTATTCTGAAATAGCTATGGCTGGAGCATAGCTTTAATGCATTTTCTTTTAATCCTTTAAAAAAGAAACACTTCCCTGACCACAGCAGCATTATTTTTCTATATAACATGCATAAATATTATCAGACATTTCACCAGAAACAACGACAAAGAATATTTGAAACGGGTACCTGTATGCCGCAGGATGACAATGTGACAGGTTGTAGCATCATCAGTTCCCAGCACCTGGATGATCTCTGCTCAAGATGTTTTATACAAAATTATATTTTACACTTTGTTAGATTTTTCAACACAGGACACACTATTCCATATATTTTACACATTGTTAGATATTTTCAACACAGGACACACTATTTCAATTAGCAAAATGTTCATATTAATATTTGTTTTTGTCTTATTTGTGTTTGATTCTTACAGTAATAAACTTGATTATTATTTTTTACTACAAATACCATCGTCAGAGGAGGCCACTTAGGCTTGATTGGTCATTGTTGGCTTGGGTACTTCTTAAATAGGCCGCAGGTACTCTTCAGTATACTTACTTACAGAAAATATACTAAAACATAACCAGGAATTCTAACGCTTAATTGGTGGTTGTCGACTAGTTTTTTTTTCAAATTAATTGTGTTCTTATTTATGTCAATATTTTGTAAAATGGCCTCTATATTAACCAAACTCATACTCACAAGAGAATGTTGAGGCAGGATTTTTCAAAGAGAATTTCGTTTCGTATCGATTTGGGCGGGAATAAAACTCGGGTACAGTCTAAATTGGCCGGGTAAGTTTAAGTATATTTTCCGTACCTGGGCTACATTTAAGTATCCTTCAGAGTATCCGAGGTATATTTAAGTAGTACCCGAGCCGTGAATGACTTATCAAGCAGCACTTAGGCTTGACTGTAAGTTTTCACTACAAATGGCCGTACCATCATCAGGGGAGGCCACTGCCATTTCCCTCTGACCTACATACAGCAGGCCATGTGGAGGAACCGCCTTGGTGGGCTTTGAACTCAACACGATAGCACTTTCCTGAAAAACAACATACAAAGTAATTACAGTGCATGTCTAAATAATGTTTTATTATATAATATTCAGCAATATCATTTTAAAGTTCCTTGGCATAAGTATGATGGGTTATTTCTAGGAGTAAAAAGAATATTTTAACACTTTTACCAGTAGATTTGCCAAGTTGTCAAAGGTAAAAATGAAATATGTAAATTTTAATGTACATGTATGTTTGTACCTATATTGTATCATTAGAAAAAGACAAATGGATTGTAATATGGCACTACATAGCGAGAAGTGTATATTATTACTGTAGGCATTTTGCAAATTATTTATCAAGTTCCATTTTTTTATGGAAAACATCTTGAAACTCATTTTATACTGTTTCATTTGTAAACTGGCCAGTTCACAGATTAAAGAATGAATCCCATTATGTGTAGAGAAGGGAGTGAAATAACTCTAAGGACATTAAAAGGGACTGAAAATACCTGTTTGTTTATGTGTTATCATTATTTAGAAATTTAGAAAATAATAATGAGTTAGAAAGGCTATATTGCAGATATAAAAAGTTAAGACATTCAATAGCTAACTTCAAAAAACTGCTTTTAAAAGTCTTTAAAAAGTCCCTGTAAGGAGGATTACCAGAACGTGAATACAGCAATTTTACAAGTTACAAAGAGGAAGTTATAATTCTACGTTATGATATGGGATGAAATTTAAGGGGCCTTTTCACAGATTTTGGCATGTTTTGAAGTTTTTCATTAAATGCTTTATATTGATAAATGTAAACATTGGACCTAAAAAGCTCCAGTAAAAGAATCAAGAATAAAATTTAAAAAAAGGAAAAAAAGTAAACCTCAGCAGGGCTCGAACCACTGACCCCTGTAGTCCTGGAGTAAAAACTCTACCAATAACACCGCTCGGCCATCCTGCCAAGTATGCATGACAGACGTATTTTATACTCTAGACTATATAAGCAATCTTCGTAGTTTCACAAAATATAACGACAACAACAGAACTCTCCAAATTTTTCAATCGTTTCGCGCTGCAACGCTTTATAATTTTCAGGTTTTTAAATCGTCGAAAGATGCATATAATGGCTATATTAGAACATGGTAAATGTTCAGTATTACTGTTTCCTCACAAATATCATAACTAAAACAAAAATTTGCGAATCTGAAACAACTTTTTTACCAAAACGTGAAAAGGCCACTTTAAGCAAACAACATTAAAATAAGACTACTCCTTTTTAAAGCCATTTGAATATAAATACATTCACAATACATAAAAAGCCAACAAAATGTTTACCTATTTTTTTTTATTTGGCAAAACAATGAACTCAACAGCATTATCACCACGCCATTATGTAGTCAATATCTGAATGTACTTGAGTAGCATTTAATTTGGTCACAAAAGGCCATTGCAGAGGCATGGTTAATAGGGTTAATGATACAAATTTAACACTGCGATTAAATGTGGTATTGTTTTCAGCACAAAATAGGCAACCTTCATTGACATTTGTTTGTAATTAATTAAAGAGAACTCATGTGATACGGTTATCGACTTGTTAAAACCATATCCAACACGCCTTTACCTGATTCTGTTACATAATGATTACAACAACTTTAAGTACAGTTGTTCAAATGTACAATAACGGACATTTTATCAATTCATGTTTTGTTCAAATGTAATTCTAATGAAATATTATCAATTTAAGAAATTTAAAACTTAAACTTAAAGTAATGAAAAACTTCCCCTAAATCTTTTCATGATAAGAACAATGGAACTTAATGGAAAGGACATGGAGACTTCATGGAGAGGACATTAACACTTCATGGAAAGGACATTGCGACTTCATGGAGAGGAAATTGCGACTTCATTGAGAGGACATTGGGACGTCATGGAGAGGACATTGAGACTTCAAGGAGAGGACATTTGGACTTTATAGAGAGGACATTGAGACTTCATGGAGAGGGCATTGAGACTTCATGGAAAGGGCATTGGGACTTCATGGAGAGGGCATTGAGACTTTATGAAGAGGGCATTTGGACTTCATGGAGAGGGCATTGAGACTTCATGGCAAGGACATTGAGACTTCATGGAGAAGGCATTGAGACTTCATGGAAAGGACATTGAGACTTCATGGAGAGGGCATTTGGACTTCATAGGGAGGACATTGAGACTTCATGGAAAGGGCATTGAGACTTCATGGAAAGGACATTGAGACTTCATGGAGAGGGCATTTGGACTTCATAGAGAGGACATTCAGACTTCATAGGACATTGATACTTCATAGAGAGGACATTGAAACTTCATAGAGAGGACATTGAGACTTTATTGCAAGGACATTGAGACTTTATTGCAAGGGCATTGAGACTTCATGGAGAGAGCATTGAGACTTCATGGAGAGGGCATTTGGACTTCATAGAGAGGACATTGAGACTTCATGGAAAGGACATTGACACTTCATGGAGAGGACATTGAGACTTCATGGAGAGGGCATTGAGACTTCATAGAGAGGACATTTAGACTTCATCGATAGGACATTGAGACTTAATGCAGTGCCCTAGATTAGCTGTGTATCTGCGTCTTTCACCCTATTAAAATGTTTAAAAACGCAAAGAAATACAATATCATGTGTATTGAAAATGCAACCAATTTGACTTTTACGCAAATTCGTCAAATTTGATGCGTACCATACAATAGCTTCGTTAGAAAATGCTTTGCTCATTTTCTGTATTTTCTCTTTGGATTATTATTTTAAAGCGGCGATGCTTTCATTCAGCAAGAGCCTGGATGACTGAGCAGGAAAACAGTCAAAGTTATTCAAACACTTTGTAAACTAGATTTCATGGTTAAATAAAGCGTCTGACCAAATTATTTTCAACGACATACATGCGTTTACATTCTGACTTTGTCCGTTGCTCATTGTGCATGTTTTTATAAAGCGTCTGTACTTTCAGTTTCTATTACAATGCGAAATAAAATGTCTAAGAGAGGTTGAAAGACGTCCGTGATTGTTGCGCTAAAATATCAGTCGATCACAAAATTGTTCGAACCAAGAAAGCAAGAGCCAATAAGTGCCGAATCATTTGAATTTTTGTGTTATCGATTTTGACAGTTACAAAGATGTCAGTTAACATCAGTTTTTTTTTTTAAGTTTTAATTTTATATAATGCACAGTTTCAAGGATTAAAGATGTTATGAAACATCAGTTTATTTAAGTTAATTATACCCCCACAAACGAAGTTAAGGGGGGGGGTTATTTAGGAGTGAGCTTGTCTGTCTGTCGGTCGGTCTCTCGGTCAGTCGGTCTGTCTGTCGGTCTTTATTAAGTGTCCTCTCTCTAATTCAAGTTGTTTTCATCCGATCTTCACCAAACTTGGTCAGATGTTGTATCTAGATGATGTCTAGGTCAAGTTCGAATATGGGTCATACCGGGCAAAAACTAGGTCACGGGGCCACTTAGTGCGTTTTAAACATTGAGCATGGTGCCCACTCTCTAAATCATGTAGTTTTCATCCGAGCTTCACCAAACTTAGTCAGAAGTTGTATCTAGATGATGTCTTGACCAAATTCTAACATGGGTCTTGGCAAGTAAAAAACTAGGTCACTGGGTCACTTAGTGCGTTTTAAACATTGAGCATGGTGTCCGCTCTCTAATTCACATAGTTTTCATCCAATCTTCACCAAACTTGGTCAGAAGTTGTATCTAGATGATGTATGGGTCAAGTTCGAACATGGACCATGCTGGGTCAAAAACTAGGTCATGGGGTCTCTTAATTGCGTTTTAAACATTGAGCCTGGTGTCCGTTGTTTTTTGTGAAGACAACATGCAAAATATTACGTGTCAATGCGGCATTTGAGTGTATTTGTCACGTCTGTGACAAAGCTCTAGTTATGATAGTTTACAGTTTTATCGAATCAATACAAGTGTGCAGCCTCAACAGAAGTAAAGCAGCAATGATTTTAAGGTATGCATCTTTATAACTCATTTCACCCTATTTCAAGAATGAAATCACCCTATTTTTCATAATCAATGGGTGAAAACCCTATTTCCCAAGCAACTATCTGGGGCACTGCTTAATGGAGAGGAAATTGATACTTCATGAAGAGGACATTGAGACTTCACGGAAAGGACATAGAGACTTATAGAGAGGACATTGAGACTTCATGGTGAGGACATTGGGATTTCATGGAGAGGACATTCAGACTTCATCGAGAGGATATTGATACATCATAGAAGGGACATTGAAACTTAATGGAGAGGACATTGAGTCCTTATGGAAAGGACATTGAGACTGCATGGAAAGGACATTTAGACTTCATGGAAAGGACATTGAGACTTCATGGAGAGGACATTGAGACTTCATGGAAAGGACATTGAGTGTCATTGAACATTGAAATTTCATGGTGTGGACATTGAGACTTCATGCAAAGGACATTGAGACTTTATTGAAAGGACATTGGGTCTTAATGGATAGAATATTGAGACTTCATGGAGAGGTCATTTAGACTTAATGGAAAGGACATTGAGACTTCATGGAAAGGACATTGAGACTTCATGGAGAGGACATTGAGACTTCATGGAATGGACATTGAGACTTCATGGAGCTGACATTGAGGCTTCATGGAAAGGAAATTGAGACTTCATGGAGAGGACATTGAGACTTCATGGAGAGGGCATTGAGAATTCATGGAAAGGGAATTTAGACTTCATACAGAGGACATTGAAACTTCAGGGAGAGGGCATTAAGACTTCATGGAAAGGACATTGAAACTTAATGGATCGAAAAAAAACATTGAGGCTTTATGAAGAGGACATTGAGACTACATGGAGAGGACATTGCTAGTTCATAAAGAGGACATTGAGACTACATGGAGATGACATTGAAACTTCATGGAAAGGACATTGAAACTTCATGGAAAGAACATTGAAACTTCATGGAGAGGATATCGTGAGGTCATGGATAGAACATTGAGACTTCATGGATAGGTCATTTAGACTTCATGGAGAGGACATTAAGACTTCATGGACAAGACATCGAGACATCATGGACAGGACATTGAGACTTCACGGCAAGGACATTGAGACTTCATGGAAAGGACATTTCAACATCATGGAGAGGACATTGAGGCTTCATGGAGAGGACATTGATACTTCATGGAGAGGACATTGAGACTTCTTGGAAAGGGCATTGAGACTTCATGGAAAGGGCTTGGGGACTTCATAAAGAGGATATTGAGACTTCATGGAGAGGACATTGAGACTTCATAGAAAGGGCATGGGACTTCATAAAGAGAACATTGAGACTTCATGGAGAGGGCATTGAGACTTCATGGAAAGGACATTGAGATTCTTACAAAGGATATTGAGACTTCATGGAGAGGGCATTGAGACTTCATGGAAAAGAAAATTGAGACTTCATAGAGAGGACATTGAGACTTCATGGAGAGGACATTGCAACTTCATGGAGAGGACATTGAGACTTAATGGAAAGGACATTGAGACTTCATGGCAAGAACATTGAGACTTCATGGAAAGGACATTAAGACTTCATGGAGAGGACATTGAGACTTCAAGGAGAGGGAATTTGGACTTAATAGAAAGGACATTGAGACTTCGTGGAGAGGACATTGAGACTTCAATTCAAGAACATTGAGACTTCATGGAAAGGACATTGAGACTTCATGGAGAGGACTTTGACACTTCATAGAGAGGGCATTGAGACTTCATGGAGAGGACATTGGGACTTCATAGAGAGGACATTAAGACTTCATGTAGAGGACATTGAGACTTTGTGGAGAAGATATTGAGACTTCATTGAGAGGGTATTGGGACTTGATAGAGATGACATCGAGACTTCATGGAAAGGGCATTGAGACTTCATGGAGAGGGCATTGGGACTTCATAGAGAGGACAATGAGACTTCATGGAAAGGACATTGAGACTTCATTGCAAGGACATTGATACTTCATGGAAAAGACATTGAGACTTCATGGAGAGGAAATTGAGACTTCATGGAGAGGGCATTGAGACTTCATGGAGAGGGTATTGGGACTTCATAGAGAGGACATTAAGACTTCATGGACAGGACATTGAGACTTAATAGAGAGGACATTGATACTTCATGGACAGGACATTGAGACTTCATGGAAAGGACATTGAGACTTCATGGAGAGGACATAAAGACTTCATGGAGAGGGCATTGCGACTTCATGGAAAGGACATTGAAACTTAATGGAGAGGACATTGATTCTTCATGGAGAGGACATTGAGACTTCATGGAAAGGGCATTGAGACTTCATGGCAAGGACATTGAGACTTCATGGAAAGGACATTGAAACTTAATGGAGAGGACATTGATACTTCATAGAGAGGACATTGAGACTTTATGGAAAGGGCATTGAGACTTCATGGCAAGGACATTGAGACTTCATGGAAAGGACCTTGAGACTTCATGGAGAGGACATTGAGACTTCACGGAAAGGGCATTTGGACTTCATAGAGAGGTAATTGTGACTTCAATGAGAAGGCATAAGACTTCATGGAAAGGACATTGAAACTTAATGGAGAGGACATTGATACTTCATGGAGAGGACATTGAGACTTCATGGAAAGGGCATTGAGACTTCATGGAGAGGGCATTTAGACTTCATGGTAAGGACATTGAGACTTCATGGAAAGGACATTGAGACTTCATGGAGTGAACATTGAGACTTCATGAAAAGTACATTGAGACTTCATGGACAGGACATTGAGTGTCCATGGAAAGGACATTGGGACTTCGTGGAAATGACAAGGAGATTCCATGGAAAGGACATTGAGCCTTCATGGAGAGGACTTTGCCACTTTATGGAGAGGGCATTGAGACTTCATGCAGAGGACATTGGGACTTCATAGAGAGGACATTAAGACTTTATGGAGAGGACATTGAGACTTTGTGGAGAAGATATTGAGACTTCATTTAGAGGGCATTAGGACTTGATAGAGAGGACATCGAGGCTTCATGGAAAGGGCATTGAGACTTCATGGAGAGGGCATTGGGACTTCATAGAGAGGACATTGAGACTTCATGGAAATGACATTGAGACTTCATTGCAAGGACATTGATACTTCATGGAGAGGGCATTGGGACTTAATGGAGAGGGCATTGAGACTTCATGGACAGGACATTGGGACTTCATGGAAAGGACATTGAGACTTAATAGAGAGGAAATTGATACTTCATGGGAAGGACATTGCAACTTCATGGAAAGGACATTGAGACTTCATGGAAAATACATTAAGACTTCATGGAGAGGGCATTGAGACTTCATGGAAAGGACATTGAGACTTATAGAGAGGGCATTGGTACTTCATGGAGAGGACATTGAGATTTCATGGAAAGGGCATTGAGACTTCATGGACAGGACATTGAGACTTCATGGAAAGGACATTGAGACTTCATGGAAAATACATTAAGACTTCATGGAGAGGGCATTGAGACTTCATGGAAAAGACATTAAGACTTCATGGAGAGGGCATTAAGACATCATGGAAAGGGCATTGAGACTTCATGGACAGGACATTGAGACTTTATGGAAAGGACATTGAGACTTCATGGAGAGGACATTGAGACTTCATGGAGAGGGCATTGAGACTTCATGGAAAGGGCATTTGGACTTCATAGAGTGGAGATTGAGACTTCATGACCATGGCATAAGACATGGAAAGAACATTGACACTTAATGGAGAGGAAATTGAGACTTCATGGAGAGTACATTGAGACTTCATGGCAAGGACATTGAGACTTCATGGAAAGGATATTGAGACTTCATGGAGAGGACATTGAGACTTCATGGAAAGTACATTGAGACGTCATGGACAGGACATTGAGTGTCCATGGGAAGGACATTGGGACTTCATGGAAAAGACATTGAGACTTAATATAAAGGGTATTGAGACTTCATGGAAAGGATATTGAGACTTCATGGAAAGGACATTGAGACTTCATGGAGAGGACATTGAGACTTCATGAAGAGGGAATTGAGCCTTCATGGAAAGGGCATTGAGACTTTATGGCAAGGACATTGAGACTTTATGGAAAGGACATTGAGACTTTGTGGAGAGGACATTGAGACTCCATGGAAAGGACATTGAGAGTTCATGGACAGGACATTAAGTGTCCATAGAAAGGACATTGGGACTTCATGGAAAGGACATGGAGATTCCATGGAAAGGACATTGAGACTTCATATAAAGGACATTGAGCCTTCATGGCAAGGACATTGAGACTTCATGGAAAGGACATTGAGACTTCATGGAGAGGACATTGAGACTTCATGAATAGGGCATTGAGCCTTCGTGGAAAGGGCATTGAGACTTCATGGCAAGGACATTGAGACTTCATGAAGAGGGCATTGAGCCTTCATGGAAAGGACATTGAGACTTCATGGAAAAGGCATTGAGACTTCATGGAGAGGACATTATAACTTCAAGGAGAGGGCATTGAGACTTCATGGAAAGGACATTGAAACTTAATGAAGAGGACATTGATACTTCATGGAGAGGACATTGGGACTTCATGGAAAGGGCATTGAGACTTCATGGCAAGGACATTGACACTTCATGGAAAGGACATTGAGACTTCATGGAGAGGACATTGAGACTTCATGGAGAGGACAATGAGACCATAAGGAAAGGACATTGAGACTTAATGGAAAGGGCATTGAGACTTCATGCAAAGAACATTGAGACTTCATGAAGAGGTGATTGATACTTCATGGAGAGGGCATTGAGACTTCATGGAAAGGACATTGAGACTTCATGGGGAGGACATTGAGACTTCATGGACAGGACATTGAGACTTCATGAAGAGGACATTGAGACTTCATAGACAGGACATTGAGACTTCATGGAAAGAACATTGAGACTTCATGGACAGGACATTGAGTGTCCATGGAAATGACATTGGGACTTCATGGAAAGGACATGGAGATTTTATGAAAAGGACATGTAGACTTTAAGAATGCAACACACACACAAAAACATTGAAAGCACTTGAAAGTGTTTTAACGCTTAATATTGGTAATATGGCCTCAAACAATGACAATGGAGATTACTACATGGTTATGCTCACAATATTGCTGCACCTTTGCGGTGCCGAAGAAATTTCTCAGAAGTGGTGAAAGGTTACATTGCCACAGCCCTAGGATAGCCTCATGGTACTGTTTGAGATCTTTAAATTAAAAAACTTCTAAATGGGTGACCATGCATGATCTTTATGACATGGTCATGTTTTTGCTTATGCTTCATGCCTTAGTCTGACCTCCACACCTTGCAATAGCTATGATAATTACTCAGTCACACAATTTTGTTGTTTTTACAGATATGCATTAAATCAATGATTTCTGCAAGTTATGTGGCCATGTTTGGGTTATTGTCATCATGAGCAAATTAAAGAAGATTAAGAAAATCCAAATTTCAATTAATCAAAATCCAATAGTCATACTATTAATAAAACATTTTACAAAGAAAACTACTAAAACTAAAACACACTTATCACAGCCAAAATAGAGAAACACGGAAAATATTAAATCAAAATTCTTTAAAGCAGTTCAATTACATTTTTATCTTAAAATTCCCGCTCATTTAAACCTGATGTTGAAAATCATTCAATTGACTTCACAAGCAATCTGAACAATAAAGAAAGATAAAACAAATATTGACTTGGTGCAGTTCCAAATGTGTCTGCACCAGATAGATATGTAACTTTCCAAATCAACACATTTGAAAATAAGTGCATGAACGTTGGAAAATTGTACATTAACCAGATTGCATTTAAGAATAAATACAGCAGCATTTAAAAACTGTTAATGAACCAGGTTTCGTTTAAAAATGAGTAAAGGAACATTGGAAAACTTCACATTAACCAGATTATAATTGAAAATAAGTACATTACATGAACACAGGAAAACTGCATTCATATTAACAAGATTGAAATAACAGTAATTTAATAATTACAAAATAAATGTTTTATTACCAGTATTCTTTTTCTCTGAAGCTGAATGTATTCACCTCTATTAAGCATTATCTTCATGTTCAAGCATGCATATATTCTAAAAATCCTTCTTCAAAAGTCTACAGGCAAAGAAAAGGTTTATCAGAATAAAAAGAAATATAATAGTAATATTAACTGTTAGAAAAGAATGCAGGGTATGTTACTGCTGTTCAAAATATCAACAAGAGCACCGCATAATGGGTTCCAACGCTCGGCTGCGAAAGCTTGTCAGAATTTTTTTTTTTTTTTTAAGAGGTCACAGTGACCTTGACCTTTGACCTAGTGACCCTAAATTGGGTGTGGCATGTAGAACTTATTAAGGTGCAACTACATATGAAGTTTCAACGTTGTAGGTGGAAGCACTGTGATGTTAGAGGCAAAGTTAAAGTTTTATAGTAGAGGTCACAGTGACCTTGACCTTTAACCTAGTGACCCAAAAATGGTTGTGGCGTGTAAAAGTCATCAAGGTGCATGTACATATGAAGTTTCAAAGTTGTAGGTGGAAGCACTATGATGTTAGAGGCAAAGTTAAAGTTTTATATTATTCATTTTGAAATCCCATAACGTACTACATGTAAAACAAGATGTGTTTGTGAAACACAATTTCCCCCTATATGACGTTTGACCTTGAAGGATGACCTTGACCTTGGCCCTTCACCACTCAAAATGTGCAGCTCCATGAGATACACATGCATTTCAAATATAAAATTGCTAGCTTCAATATTGCAGAAGTGACATTACATGAGCAATTTTGACCCATATATTTGACCTTGATGGATGACCTTGACCTTTCACCACCCAAAATGTGCAGCTCCATGAGATACGCATGCATGCCAAATATCAAGTTGCTACCTTCAATAGTGCAAAAGTATTCATAAAATAAGCGGTTTGGGCCACATATATTTGACCTCTGACCTTAAAGGATGACCTTGACCTTGACCTTTAACCACTCAAAATGTGCAGCTCCATGAGATACACATGCATGCCAAATATCAAGTTGCTATCTTCAATATTGCAAAAGTATTCATAAAATGAGCGATTTTGGCCACATATATTTGACCTCTGACCTTGAAGGATGACCTTGACCTTTCACCACTCAAAATGTGCTGCTCCATGAGATACACATGCATGCCAAATATCAAGTTGCTATATTCAATATAGCAAAAGTTATTGCAAAATGTTAAAGTTGGCGCAAAAAGACCAACCAACCAACCAACCAACAGACAGGGCAAAAACAATATCAAGGGGTGAACGGAAGACTGTCGTAACTCATATTAAATAAAGAAGGAGATACAACAGTTTTCCGTTCAGCCCTCGAATTTTATGTCCCCCACTACTTTAGTGGGGGACATAAAAATATTGAGTGTCCACTGTGTCCCCGAGCATTAAAGAGTGAAATGATGTTAGCATCATCATAATAAACTGATCATATATGGCTATTTATTTGAAATCCTATCTTTCACAATAAATCAATGGACAGACACATGTACATTCCTTATAACCTTTTAAAGAATATGCATTCAAAACCTACAAGTGTCCACTGTTACCCTGACTTGCTTGCTGCATGCCATGTGGCGTCTTGATATGATGATCTTTGTGACAATTTATTATAAAATCCCATGGTGCAGGACAAATTTAGTAGCCAAACACAAACATATGACTTGCTTACTGCATGCCACATGGCGTCCTAACATGATGATCTTTGTGCCAATTTATTATAAAATTATAAAATCCCATGGTGCAAGACAAAGTAGACAACACTACTTAAACTATACTGCCCTGTACGTGTGCAATATTAAAGGGATCTTTTCACGGTTTGGCAAATTGACAAAATTGAAAAAAGTTGTTTCAGATTCGCAAATTTTCGTTTTAGTTATGATATTTGTGAGGAAACAGTATTACTGAACATTTACCATGGTCTATTATAGCCAATATATGCATCTTTTGACGATCTAAAAACCTAAAAATTATAAAGCGTTGCAACGCGAAACGATTGAATAATTTGGAGAGTTCTGTTGTTGTCGTTAAATTTTGTGAAACTACGAAGATTGCTCATATAATGCATAAAATACTTCAACCATGTATGCTTGGCAGAATAGTCGAGCGGGCTAATGCGTTTTTACTCCAGGACTCCGGGGGTCACTGGTTCGAGTCCAGCTGCGGCTACTTTTTTTTCCCTTTTTTAAATTTTATTCTTGATTTTTTACTGGAGCTTTTAAGATCCAATGTTTACATTTATCAATATAAAGCATTCAATGACTTATTTTAAAACATGCCAAAAACTGTGAAAAGGCCCCTTTAACCACTAGTTTGAACATTTAAAGGAACATTTTCGTTCAAGAATGCAATTCTTTCAACATGAATCATGCTCTATCTGTGTATTCAACAAAACTAATTTCATTGCGTGTAATGTTTTTGTAATCAATCAATACACATGTAAAGCTGCTTCTAAAAAATAAACATTACATAACAGGAATACTGTTAACTCTTTCAGTGCTGGAACCAAATTTTGAAGGCCTTTGCAAACAGTTTGGATCCAGATGAGACGCCACAGAATGTTGTGTCTCATCAGGATCCAAATTGTTTGCTTTTCTTATAGTATTCTTTGACAAAAATCGAAGAAATTGCTAATTTTAGAAATTCAGCAGACGACATTTAAGCAGACAACAAATTTCCCAGCATGCAAAGGGTTAATTTGCTGTAGAGAAATAGCATCGACAAGCCCTTTTTTACTGGCTTGTCATTTATGCAAGTGCATGCCCCAGTCACTGCCAGTGACCTAGTATTACCTTGAACTTTGGATACCTCTGTATGAACTCAGCCACAGACTTTGGACTGGGTCCCATTGGTTGGTCATCTATCAACAAGGGCATGGCTGGGCTCTGAAAGTATTATACAGGCAAACATGGTAAAAATGGGGTGGTTAAGTTAAAGCAAGTAAGCCTTGCTCAAGAAAAGCGTGGCCTAATGCATTTCCATTTCTAATGCATATATATATAAACAAAATTTCCATAAAAGCTGAAAGTGTGGTGCTTTATTAGTCTGCGCAGACAGCTAAGGTTAATCTGGGACAACGATAACAACGACCAAGTTTAAGCTGATGCCACCACGTTTACTTGAATTTGTAACAGAA
This sequence comes from Dreissena polymorpha, assembly GCF_020536995.1. Classification (NCBI taxonomy): domain Eukaryota; kingdom Metazoa; phylum Mollusca; class Bivalvia; order Myida; family Dreissenidae; genus Dreissena; species Dreissena polymorpha. The sequence continues at coordinate 34,243,155 of NC_068356.1, forward strand.
AGCTTGTGTTTGTATGAGTCATATGAACAAATAGGCACACACTAAAGTACAAGCAAAAAATGTTCTGTTAACAACAAACACACTATCTTAAATTAGTATATAAAAACTTACTTTCAAATTTCACTGCCAAAATATCTTAATAACTCTTAAATAATGCACATGGTTGCTGGAACAAAGTTTGTTAAGCCGATGTCAAATCTTAAAATCTTAAATGTATTCGCTGTTTGTACTCAATTGCATCTTACAACTTGTTGAAATTAAAGTGATTGAAGCTACTGTCAAGAATATTATATTTATTATATTTACAAAGGTATTAAAATTCTTTTCAAGCAGTTTGCACCATTAAAGGGGCCTTTTCACAGATTTTGGCATGTATTGAAGTTTGTCATTAAATGCTTTACATTGATAAATGAAAACATTGGATCTAAAAAGCTCCAGTAAAAAAACAAGAATAAAATTTAAGAAAGAAAAAAAGTAACCCACAACTGGGCTAAACCACTGACCCCTGGAGTAAAAGTCTATCGCTTGGACCACTCGGCCATCCTTGCTCATACAATGAGTGATGAATTTTATACTTCATATAAGCATTCTTCGATGTATCACAAAATTTAACAACAACAACAGAACTCTCCAAATTATTCAATCATTTCGCGATGCAATGCTTTATAATTTTCAGGTTTTTAAATTATCAAAGATGCATATAATGGATATTTTAGAGCATGGTAAATGTTCAGTATAACTGTTTCCTCACAAATAACATAACTATAAAGAAACATTGCGAATCTGAAACATTTTTTTTTTATTTTGTCAATTTACCAAAACGTGAAAAGGCCCCTTTAAATCCACTGAAATGCAAACCCTAATCAGCTCATAAAATCATTTGAATGATGTGCACATCTGCTGAAAACTGTTGACTTGAAAGCCATTTTTTTGGTATTTTAATCAGTAGCAAATACAAATAAAATTGTTTTTAAATGACAGATTTCTTATGCTTATAACAAAATTCAATCTAAACTACAGGGCCATAATAAAATATCATTAATTTATCTGACTAAATCAATTAAATGAAGTTCATAGTATTTTTTTATTCATAAATGTTTCTTCACATTTTACATTCAAACAATAATAATACTATATACAGTACCCACTTTTAGCACTTGAGTTCCAATCACATAAAGGTATTTTAAATATGCGTAATATCCAATTAGTCCAATTAATATTGGTCAAACAGCAATTACCTCAAAATCAGGTCAGTATGCAGAAAAAAAAACTATCCATCAAGTAATTCAAACCAACAATCAGGGTCAAAGAGATCTCCAAGATTGCTTTCACGTTGTTTTCATTGAAGATTGAAGATTAAATGTTCTATTGAACAAATACAATTAATGAAATCACTGAGTTCCAAATAAATCCAGATAGCTGATCAGCAAAATTTCAAACACCTTAACAGTAAATTGCACCACTAATAAACACAGCCAAGTCCCAGTCTAAGCATTAAACGTTGACTGAATAGGCATTATCAGATAAAACTTGTTTGTGGGCAAGCACATAAAGCAGTTTTGCAACCACTGATTTTATTGAACATTTAAGTTATCTATTGATCGATTGATTGAACTCTGTAATTGGTATTACCTTTATATTTACATTTGTGCCTCTGCTAAGCTGAATGCCTTACAACCATTAAGCATGACTTTCAGGTATTGATCAACAATTGACCAGCTAATTACTCATTAAATTATTCGCACATACACACAATTATGCCTGTTTGCAGCAAAAACCTATTTTTGCAAGTAACAGTATTTTCTTACAAGAAAATGTATACATTATTGAACCAAATACTGCACCAATATAATCAATTTTAAGTTAAAGAACCAACTAACAAGGGCTGTTTGTAAAACGTGCATGCATCCCATATGGGCTGTGAGTTGTAGTGGCAGCCATTGTGTGAATACGTTTTTTGTCACTGTGACCTTGTCCTTTGACCTAGTGACCTGAAAATCAATAGGGGTCATCTGCCAGTCATGATCAATGTACCTATGAAGTTTCATGATCCTAGGCGTAAGCATTCTTGAGTTATCATCCGGAAACCATTTTACTATTTCGAGTCACTGTGACCTTGACCTTTGACCTAGTGACCTGAAAATGAATAGGGGTCATCTACCAGTCATGATCAATGTACCCATGAAGTTTTATGATCCTAGGCGTAAGCATTCTTCAGTTATCATCCGGAAACCATTTTACTATTTCGAGTCACTGTGACCTTGACCTTTGACCTAGTGACTTGAAAATCAATAGGGGTCATCTGCCAGTCATGAGCAATGTTCATATGAAGTTTCATGATCCTAGGCGTAAGCATTCTTGAGTTATCATCCGGAACCATTTTACTGTTTCCAGTCACTGTGACCTTGACCTTTGACCTAGTGACCTGAAAATCAATAGGGGTCATCTGCCAGTCATGATAAATGTTCCTATGAAGTTTCATGATCCTAGGCGTAAGCATTCTTGAGTTATCATCCAGAAACCATTTTACTGTTTCCAGTCACTGTGACCTTGACCTTTGACCTAGTGACCTGAAAATCAATAGGGGTCATCTGCCAGTCATGATCAATGTTCCTATGAAGTTTCATGATCCTTGGCGTAAGCATTCTTGAGTTATCATCCAGAAACCATTTAACTGTTTCCAGTCACTGTGACCTTGACCTTTAACCTAGTGACCTGAAAATCTATAGGGGTCATCTGCCAGTCATGATCAATGTACCTATTAAGTTTCATGATCCTAGGCATAAGCATTCTTGAGTTATCATCCGGAAACCATTTTACTATTTCGAGTCACTGTGACCTTGACCTTTGACCTAGTGACCTGAAAATCAATAAGGGTCATCTGCCAGTCATGATCAATGTACCTATGAAGTTTTATGATCCTAGACCTAAGTGTTCTTGAGTTATCATCCGGAAACCATCTGGTGGACGGACCGACCGACTGACCAACTGACATGTGCAAAACAATATACCCCCTCTTCTTCGAAGGGGACATAATAAAGCACAATGTTGGTTTCTGACCTGTCTAGCCAGTGTTCTATGACACATTTTTACAGTAATAAAATACTAGAATGTCAGGTACAAATAAAGGGTCTAATAAGAGGTCAAAAGGGCGTGGTGGAAATAATGTTCTCCTCGTGAGTAGGAGATTCCAGGTTTGATCCCTTCTCAGGGACAATTCTTCTCTTAATGCAAGATTATAAGATTTTTGTATATGTGTAAGGTTGCAATATATTGATAAAATATGTTACAATAACACAAAATAGGCAAGAAAAATTATACATTAAATACGAATTTCATAAAATGCAGCAAAGACAAATTAGCGCCCCGAGCCGATTGTGACGAACATATTTTCCTACAATAACCGAAGCATTCGTCTTTTTATTAGGACCAGAGTTAGTGTTTGTGTGTCGTATGAATATATATTGTTGCAGGAATTTAAAATGAACCGTTAAATTAAATTTAGATTCACATCATACATGCATGATATACATGCTGGCGAATTCGCCTGTACGGCCGTTTTCGATTTCAGAATTAAATATCTGGCTTTCGCATTTTTCGACACATGTTCTTCTGAACTTTTATTTTATTATATATATATATATATATATATATATATATATATACACATATATATAATAAGTTTTTTTACACATTTTATATAAATTCATTTATATTTGACAAAATCGTATAATCTCGCTTTAAGACACCAACAAATATTTTAAATGAATTGTTGAAGGAATGTAAGTTACATTTTGGCGAACAATATCTTAAGAAGGCGAAAATGTTAACGCCATGGTTTTTATGTTTTAGAACAATTGTTTTTACGTAAAAAAGAACTTACTAAAATAACAACAGAATTGGATTGATTAGAAGTGCAGTAGCACAGAAAGTTTTTTTTAACCAAATGAGTCCATAAATGTCAAGACAATGGATTTATTGACAAACAAATGGATTATCCTTAAAGTACTGTACCTATCGGGAGTCAACTGTTAGCACTTTGCCATCTTATGTTGATGTGAACCCTAGTGTTATACACTACAAGAACAAAGTTAAACAGGAAGTTGTAGTAAATTTATCACATTTTACTACAAATACTGTTGTGATTAATCCAAAAGCTATTCTTTGTGAAATTCCACCTGTTACTGTCACAGATGAAGTTTTTAATAGAATTCAAACTGAAGATAAATATGAAACAGTAATTGATTTGGATATTGAAGACAACACACTAGATGCAAATCAGAAAGAAACACTAAAGGCACTATTATGGAAACATAAGGATATTTTTTCAACAGTACTGATTTTGGCCAGCGTAATTTAATCAAACACAGAATTGATCTAGTTGACGAAGCATCATTTAAACAGCGACATCAAAGAATACCACCATGAAGAAGTACAAAAACAGTTATTAGCTGGAGGTATTATTCGTCCTTAGAAGTCACCATGGACTAGCAATGTTGTTTTATTCCGAAAAAAAATCATACTCACAGATTTAATTGGCATTGTAACTCAACATTAAAGAACCTCTAAGAAACACTGTCGTTATTCTTATGAACCCATAGAGTTACAAATGGCGCCCAACGGGGGCCATATATACAAAAGCAAATATTCTATATATATGTATAAGTAAAAGGCAAACATTTTACCCTGAGACGAAACATGTTGCTTTTCAACTGACTTCTGTAATGAATTTATTCAAAGCCAATTAGCCAAAAATATCCAATCTTCCCCCCCAAACTACTTATTTGTCACACTCATGAAATGGTAAATCAATTTCCAGTTTTACTGTTCCTGTTGGGCTTCATACATGTTACTCAAAGAGCAAAAGTCACCTCTATAATCGATCATCTTCCACTGCTACCCTGAACTCAAGTATGAAGTCTTCTATGGTAGCATCCCAGTTCAAAATGCAATATATATTAACCCCCCGTTCACACATAGACGCTGCTTCTACTATAATCAAAGTGTTGCCAAAATTCAGATCGTGGCTTGATCGGGATGATCGTCATATAGTCGCAGCTCTGTGCAACTGGGGGTAGGTCTATATGCCATGTTAGTAATTCATTTAAACAATTGAATTCCAAAGAAATTTGCTATATCGTAGGCTATTACTTTTAAGAAATTAAAAATGCTGGAAATGTTTCTATATAACACCAATAAAATATTCTTAGCTAAATAAATCAAAGGTACAAAACTTTGCATATTGATTGTTACCTTTATTTTCATGTATAGATTAGTGAAGATTAATATATAATATATAGATGAAGATTGGGTGCATTACAGTAAGGAGGATTGACTTTATGTACATTGTTGTATTTTATTTGATTAAGTCTTTGTCCTACGCCAAATACTATCTTGTCATCGCTTTATGTCATGGAAAATGTGCATGTATAATATGATTTTGTCAGACCACAAAAAACAATCTATACCATGGAAAATGTGCATGTATAATATGATTGCATCAGACCACAAAAAACAATATCTATACCATGACAACACTTTCTAGTCTCTAGAGACAATAATTGCATGTTATTCATGAAGTTAGCAATAACCACTGATTTTGAAAATTGACATAAACCCAGTAAAATTATACATTTTCTGATAGATATTAGTAAACCATTTCCAAATATGTATGGTTTGTCTATCTTACATTGTCTAAAGTAATGTTAGTGAATGCGGAAACATTGAAAATCCCTTGTGTAAAAATTGTCATTTTTCATTTTTTCAAAATAGTCAACCTGGGTGTATAATTTGTTTAAAATAATGATTTAAGAACACATTTTTTATCCAAACTTTTAATAATTCATTACAGATACATTTCAGCTATGTTAGATGTCCTTGCAATTGGATGGTCCGGCAGGATTCTGGTCTGAAACACGTTACCCCCCACCAACGCAGGACCCAAAAATTCCTGAAATAGACAATAAAAAGTTGATTTTTCTAAATTGCAAATTTTCATGTGATTCAATATCACAGTTGAAATTATGTACAACAAAACAAGAATAAATGTTGAAAAAACAAAAACTTATTTGGTTAGTATTAAAAAAAAACATTATCCAAAACATGTACAACTGCCCCACCCACCCAATACAAATGTGATACAATCTGGTATTTAAGAAAATTTTCAAAGTAATATTATTTCTCTTAAACAAAATTTTATTTATGAACTGGCAGTTAAATTGAACAGGAAAAACACCTACGGTTGAATATGCAGCCAGTAATCTGAATTCTTATCCAGAATTATGATATGTCGGTTGATTAGGAATGGCAGCACCAGGAATTCTGAAAGATCGACAATGCATTGCTATATTAAATCTTACATACTTTTGTAAGATGAAACAGAAACACTATTTGTTAGAATAGTTTAACACACACCTATTCAAATTCAATGTCTTCAACATGCAACTGCTAAAAATGTTAATTACCACAATGTATCTGTGCTCATGTATTTGTGAACTTCCATCATAATCACTGTCAAATAGATCTTTGTCAGTCATGTTCTCTATAAAATAAAAAGTAAATAAAATAGAATTTCAATACCGGTATGCACAAAACCTGCGACACATAATAACCGAGTCTTAGCATTGCATCCTCAATTTTGCAAAGGTTAATTCTAGAACCTAACCTTTATATATAATAATATCCATTTATTTTTTGTATATTAATCATGTAAATGAAATAAGAACTGAAATTAATTATAGCAGTTTTAATACGTAAACAAAACTAATGAGATGGTGTGTGAATTATAATGCTCCCTAAATGTATAATCAACTTAAAACTAATAAAGTAACTTAGCTTTTAAGTTTATGATTATGATCAATCACAGAAGTTACATTTTACATTTGTTACAAATGAAGACAAGTCCGGTACGACATAGCGCGGGTACGATCTGGAACAGATTTTCTTTGACATATTTAACACAATAATTTAGGTGATTTAAGTAAATTCATACCTGCATCAATACCAGATGAGACGATTTCTCTTCCTGCCAAACAAATACTGTGTTTATCGTACCGATATCCGTAAAACTGCTCAAAAGATCGCTCCCGAATTCACCGTAACAACAATGTAATAATTCCGCGGAAAGGGGAGTAACTCTACTGAACAGGTATAGTGGTGTTGGAAATAAATAAATATATATTATTTCACGCGCATATACCTGATTCAAATGGTTAGGATTAATTAAAAAACACAATAATTAATTTATTAAAAGCTAAATCTCAAGTGAATCTGCCTTCTTTCTGCAAAATATTGGCATTCGAATTTTTTACTTTCACTTTTGAGCAATGATTTTTTCTTTTCCAGTCATGGCAAGGTCAGATACCGCTTATTTGGACATATCTCCTCCCACATATGCAAATTTTTCATTTGGATTACTTCTTTTATGCTCGTAGTGAAGCGTTAAAAACACCCCACATTTTTCGGTCAACTTTTTGCCTGAACACCGATTGCGCAATAATTTGCATAGCAGGTGCGTGGTTATTGCTAATGAAGTGTGGGAGTTGTATGGTTCAGTAGCAGTGCAATTACATTTTCAACACAATTGCTTCCATACACTTGCAGAAGTTGTGTGAATGACAATGTATGGTTGCAATTATATTATATTGTTATATAGATGCAATAACAACTCCATGGATGTGCAGACCCTATGGACTTGATAAACAAGTTTTGGCACATTTGATATGAATGCTATTTTCACAAGCAGAACTCAACTAGACATATGATTATAAAAAATGTTCTCAATGAAATACATTATGTATTGCCATGTATTATCGGTCATGACCAAAATTACTGTTTAAGCAGATATTTGATACCTCCAGCACCCCAAGAGCCTGAGGGTATTAGGGGCAAAAAAAATACTTTTTAGAGTTATAGCGTACACAAACAATAAAAAGCGATATAAGGCTCTTAATTATTTGAAGCGTATTGGTACAATACACGGCGATTTTAAACCGACAAACGTCAAAATTAAACTTGTCAATACCTGTTCAGTTGTCTGTTTGCATGAACGCCAATTTTACTTTCAGTTTCAATTCATTTTGGTTTTCCGCTAGACTCTCAAAACGGGAACCAACACTCGCCTCTAATATTGCACGTGTACACCCCGTTTTCTTCCTTTTCATGTCGGACTCCATTCGGCATCACTTCTAAACGTGTGTATTTTAGAATTTTGACAATTGTTTTTATGTTTAAAGAGGAGTAAATATTATTTATGAACGAAGTGTTTCTAATGTTTTATCGCAACTAAATATTCGTTCGGACATGTTATTATTCCGTTGTTTTTTATTAAATAAAGACGTCTTTCATCTGTTTTCGCGACATGAATGGGGTGCTCCATATTTTGTCATGCTGATATTTAAATTTTTGCCTTCATAATTACCAGTCAACACGTTGGCCATGTATGACAATAACTGTACAATTCCAACTATTCACATATATTTAATGCCCCACGAGTTGGTTGGCATTAAATATTGCACATGTCCATCCGTAAATATCCACCGTTTACTGCACAGATACTTGAAAAATTTGTTTGCTCCTTATATATATAATAAAAGAAAAGGTATCCAACGAGGATTTCACAGGTGTATTGAATAACACTATGCAACAGCATGAAAGATCAAACAATGCACACAAATGTCATGGTTGCCAGCAGGAAGCATCCATCTATGATTAAATAGTCCATATAAACGGACTCCCAGAGCCTTTGATCATTTTTGCTATGGCGGCTCTGGCAGTCCATATTAACTCGTTCATAAAGAAAAGAGCAAATCTGCGCACAGATTTCATGCGCATAACTAAACAGACGTCGTTCGAGACAAATTGAGGAAAATAATGAATAAACTTCATAAACCTGTTAAATTTACCTGAATGGCAACCTACGGATGTTATCCTTTGCATGCAACCTACAGTGTTCTGCCGTGGATGCGCCCTTGCGTCATTGGTGCAAAAATAAAAGAATTGTCCACACCCGTTTTCTTTATATGGGTCCACGGGCGCACAGGAATTAGGAATAAAAACTAATCAATTCAATTTGTAAGTCGGTAAAGTAATCTAGTGAATGTATAATTAGAACGAATTATTTCATTAAACGTGACGTCATTTTGCACCCAATGGTTAATTTACTTTGATAACACTTTATTGCAATGGTAAGTTGAGACAACCAATCAGCTGTATATCAAGGAAATTTTCAAACCTATCAATATTGCAGAAAGTGACCGGCCGAAAAAAACAAAATCCATTTTAGTTTTTTTTCATCCGGCAGTCAAATTAGAAAATATGAAGCAAATAATAACACCCCAACCGAGTCTTCCCAAGTCCCAACATCGTTAAGCAATGACAAAAAAGTCTGCCCCTAAACGTACATTCCAAGCAAATTGTCTTCGAAAATTGTCTTGGTCACTGTTCGACAACAAGTGAACAACAAAATGACATGCAGTTTGTGCATAAAGCACAAAAAAGAGAACACCTTTTCTATCGGTAATTCTAATTTAATATCGAACAAGTAATTTGACACGCGACGCTGAGTCCAATGACCATAAATCTGTTGAAAGTTTTGTAAATGTGTTGACAATTGTTTGACAGTTTTAAAAAGTTTAAAAAATGTTCAAGTTTGAATTAGAATGTTTCATCCAGTAGACTAGCTGTAAGAAGAAATCAAGCAAATTTAAGAGTGCAAGTAAAAGATTATTAGTTTCTGAAAATTTAATTCTGCTACAAATATATTTCTGTGTCCCCAGATTTTTCCTTTTTGTCCCCACTTGTTTAACCCTAAAGGGTCCCTGTCCCCAACAGTAAAGATTCACGGCCAGGGGTGGCGAAATCTCAAAAAACTATACTTGTCCACGGACAACCATTTAGGAAATTTAACTTGTCCGTTGCTGAACTACACTTGTCCGTTAATGTTTATATAAATTATATGATTACATGTATAATGTAAAACAATGTGGAATATACCAAAATGAGTATGATTTGCTTATAGTTGTATTTCAATAGTACATTCATTATAGCAGTATATAATAAACAATATTAAGACTTTCTAAAACTTTTAATCTTGCAAAGCTATTGTTATTAAAATATGTGTTGAACATAAGTACATCGTAATCTTAACCAATTAAACTAGTCCAATATGTCGACCTCATCAGACTGAGGCTCTGCGCCGCTACTGGTAGCAATTTGATTATCATCAACGGGTAACCATTGAAAATCTGTGAGCCACGTTTCTTGAAAAGTTCTGGTGCGTTTACTTAGATCATATTTTTTATCATAATCTTTCTTAGTTTTTTTGGGAGGTGGACTGCTCAAAGCTTAGGGTTTCTGCTCCGTTGTTGAAGACATTTTTACCATTAAAGTCGTCTAAAATAACAAGGTAGACCGTGTTTTGATTATCTTACTTTGATACTTTTTATTTCCGTCTGATGATAAAAATTAAGAAACCAGTCTGTACACTGTCTAACAGTCGGGCCAAATGTTTAAAATGCGGCATGCTCTTGGTCTCTTATAGAATAAGGGAGATCACTGCAAAGGAGAGTGCCCGTATTTTAGCTTGATTGCTCCGCAAATAGCACTGACAATGTTATCGCATGTCAACATCCGGTTTTGTAAAACTTAATTACGACTTTAATACAATGTATTTTTTTGTATACCTGGACCCGACTTTTAAAAAACTTGTTGTCCACGGACAACTTAATTGAAAAAAATCAGTTGCCCAGACAAGCAAATGTACGACTCGGGCAACTCGGACATTTGATTTCGCCACCCCTGACGGCAGAACACTGACCCTATAAAAACACAACGATCTTTCAACACACTTTTCTCGCTGACATGTTTATGTTTTAAGTTTGAATCAGTGTATTCTGTATCGAAGACCACATCGTTATCGACTTTATAGGCTGGATCACATAAATAACGTGCAAAATATTGGTGTACTGCGACCTAACCAATATTGGGTCAATTTTCCAATATGGCGGATACAGTGTAGAAAACAAAAACTAAGTCAATAAAAATCAATTATTTCTTGCTTTGATGGTACCATTTGGATGAGTTTGTGGTTTAGACAGGTAAACTTTAATAAGTTCTTGCAGTTTCAGTGTTCCTTTACCCTTGCATTGTTGATAACATTTTGCACCCATGGACAAGAGAGAGCGCATTGCAACTCTCAGCAAAACAAAGTTATAAAGCTGAGAGTTGAATTATTGCAACTATTATTAAACAACGTTTATTTGATGAAAATCTACCAAGTATGTCCAAAACAGCTGAAAGTTTCACAAATATGACCCCAAAATCGAAGTGTGTAATTCTTGACGTCCAAATGTCAGTTATGACGCAAGGTATTTGTCTGTTTTTCTACTATATGTAAAAAATAGAAGCATGCAATATATTCTGTTGAATATGCATTGGATTTGTCTGTGTCAAAACATGTCAATTACACATTTCTAGTTTGACATTGAAGCAATCACATTTTCTAATACTTCCTATGAGTCTTTTGCACTCTGTTAATATTTCACTACTAAAATGTATACATCTACATTGCTAGGTTGATCACCGTAACTCTCGATCAGCACCAAGATGTCCGGAGGCATTGACGCTCTTGCTCTTAAAGAGGAAGATATCACCAAATTCCTAGCATGTTCAACACATCTAGGAGGAACCAATGTTGATTTTCAGATGGAACAGTACATGTTCAAGAGGAAGCCTGATGGCAAGTTGGTTTTGAGCTTGGATAGTGCCCTTATCTTTTAGAGAATGCTATAACTTCTTATTTGTTTGAAGTAACAATTAATACCATATGAAAAAAATACAAAATATTATTTGGCATGTCTTAAGTGTCTCCCCCCCCCCATGTTTTAAGACATTAAAATACTGATAGCAAGTGATAGTAAAAGAATAGTTTTTTTTCTTCTCCTTTTTTGGCAAAGTAGGGGTTAAATTCCCAATTTAAAATACGTTAAGATTATATCTCAAATGACTGCCTTCAATTCCAAATTGATATGATTTAATGGCAACATTCATCGCGCTATCCAGCTCTAGTAGTTGAACCTGCACAAATATAATGTTTAAGAAACTTATTGCCATGTTATAGTATTTGTTAGCCACTAAACAACAATATCCTATCCCACAACTCATCAATTTTTCTCAATCCAAAGGGCCCCATTTCCAAAATTTTACTTAAAAAAAATTATTTGAATAGTTAAAATAATGGTACTTGTATCAAACCCTACTAAGAATGCTTGTAATAAATTAGGCACATTTAGGGTAAAATGGATATGCTCTGCCATTATAATCATGTTAAACTAATTCTGTTAATTGTTTCAGGTGTTTACATCATTAACCTAAGGAAAACCTGGGAGAAGCTGCTCCTTGCTGCTCGAGCCATTGCTGCCATTGAGAACCCTGCAGATGTGTGTGTGATCTCTGCCAGGCCATATGGTCAGCGTGCTGTTCTCAAGTTTGCCTCTGCTGTGGGTGCTACACCCATCGCTGGCAGGTTTACTCCAGGAACCTTCACTAACCAGATCCAGGTAATGTGGGGATTGCGTGAAATGGAATCTGGTCTCTGTTTGTGTACAATTATGAAGTTTTTATTAGGACATGTTTAAAGGCATCATGGGGTGATAAATTTATTATTGTTTAGGAATTATTTGTTACAAATTGTGTTCTCAAAGATCTTTAAATGAATCTGTGTAGGCTGCTTTCCGTGAGCCCCGCCTTCTGGTCGTAACTGACCCAAGAACTGACCACCAGCCAGTGACCGAGGCTTCATATGTGAACATCCCGGTCATTGCCCTCTGCAACACTGACTCACCACTGAGGCATGTGGACATTGCCATCCCATGTAACAACAAGGTAATGAAATGTTATAAAATTGGTTGTCTCTTACAGAAATTAATTTTCCTTGTTATAATTCCTGGTGTTCTAGTATCAACTGCATACTACTACAAAGGAGTATTATAAATTGAAGAAATGATATTACATGGTGGAAGTTCATTTAGAACATATCTTGCTGTGTACCTTTGTTTAATAATATTATAGTTTCATGGGATGTGATGACAGTATTTATTACTGAGCAATATTGCCGAGTATGCTTGTAATATGTCATTAAATGTTATCACATTTCATAATCTTAAATTATTCTTTGTAAAGTTTACCTTTTTACTTTATTTTATGAGCTGCACTCTCAGAAACCTGGGCTCAATGCAATTGCATAATGTGTTGTCCCAGATTAGCCTGTGCAGTAAATACAGGCTAATCAGGGACCACAATCCGTTTATATACTGGATTTGCATTTAGAAAAGACTTCATTAAAAATGAAAAATTCCTTTAAAGCATAAAGTTACATCTCCGATTAGCCTGTGTGGACTGCACAGGCTAATTTGGGACGAAACTTTACGCACATGCATTTAGTCCCTGTCAAACAGAGCGCAGCTCATATGCATACAAATTAATAGGGACCCCAGTCCATTGGTCTGATGTGGTGGTTGCTGGCTCGTGAGGTGCTCAGACTGAGGGGAACCATCAGCAGAGAACACCCCTGGGATGTCATGGTGGACCTGTACTTCTACAGGGACCCTGAAGAGGTACACACAACAACTGGCTCTAAATACTTGATATCCATTTTGAAAATTATTTTATCTTACCATGTGTATGTAGAACTAAGAATGATTAACCCTTACCACTCTAGAAGCAAAGTAAAAATAGCTTTTTGCAATCAGCATAAAACCAGAACAGCCTGCAAGTAACTTGCAGTCTATTCAGGTTTAAAGCAGTGTGTTGGTCATGAGTATTTTTGGGTTGGAATAGAAGCCTTTAAAACATGAATCAATATTATTCATTATTGCTGTAGTGCATGCACTTGTCTGTTCAAATATTGTAAGTGAGATTGTTCTTACAGGCTGAGAAGGAAGAACAGGTTGCCACAGCTGACAAGACTGCGGCCAAGGACGGAGACCAGTGGGCCCCAGACGCTGGACCCACCATGCAGTCAGCCCCGGAGGTCACAGACTGGTCTGCTGAGCCTTCCATGCCCTCCCAGTCTATGGGTGGTCAGTTCATGGCCTCCCAGGCCCCAGTGGAGGACTGGTCGGCTCCTGCTGATGACTGGTCCAAGCAGGTGCCCGCTACTGGCGGCGCTGCACCAGCCACGGCTAATTGGGGTGGCGACTCTGTGGAAAACTGGAGCTAGACACTTAGCATGTTAGCATGGACATTGTTCACTGGAGCATCTGGAAAGTGTTGAAAAATAAATTTTCCAAATAAAACTTGTTTTTTTTTATTTTACAGAATATGCACTGCAAGAATAATATTTATAAGCAATTAATTAACATGAGACAATCACTGTTCTCTGAGTAGAAAAAAAAATAGGCCAACATACAACCTAATTACATATTGAATACTTCTGGAACACAGAGTTCAATGATGGTATCTAGTGTTCCAAACCAGAAAAATTGGCATGAGAAGAAATGGTCGCTGTGCCAAACACAGATTAATATTTCCTGGGCAATTGAACAACAGAAGTACATTGACAGGTTAATAAGCTGTTATCCAGAAAACTTGAAACAAACCCAACTAATGGTATCTACTTTTTTCGAATCCGCTTGCAGAAAGCTTTATATAGTGGTCAAGTGAAAGGGCTTGATTCCATCTGAGCTTGTTTTCTTTGATCTTAATGATAAGATTTCCAAATAATTTACTAGCCATCTTCACACTGTATATTGTCTATAATTATACCCCTATTACCATTGGTAGTGGGGGCTATTATATAAAAGAGTCACTTTGTCGGTCTGTCCCAAAATTTCATCTGATCTTCACCAAACTTGGTCACAATTTGTATCTAGATGTCTAGGCCAAGTTTGAATATGGGTTAAAAACTAGGTCACGGGGTCACTTAGTGCGTTTAACTGAAAGTTTGTCCGGACCATTACTACGTCATTTATCGTTAGATTTTAAAATGACTGGTACATTTGTTCACCATCATTGGACGGTGTGTCATGCGAACGAAGTACGTCAACATCTCCAAGGTCTCACTTGGAGTTCAAAGGTAATGAGCTTGTCCGAGCCAGAACTTTGTCATTTATTGTGAGAAAATAATTTGCGCATTTGTGCACCATCATTTGACAGTGTGTCATGCGAAAGAATGACATCGATATCTTCAGGGTCACACTTTGAGTTCAAAGGTAACAAGAAATAACTTTAAAAAGATATACGGCGTTGATTGTGGTCGATGTTTATGAACGATCAAAAGTTATCTCTATGAGATAAAAAGTAGCGGATGCCTTTTTTCTGCGCAGTTCTTAGCTACATCACAAGCAAATCAATTACGGGGTGTTGCGTCAGATTTCGTGGCTTATTTTGCTTTATGTAATATTATTACTAAGATATCTATATTTACAGAATAGAAAAACACAAGAAACATGAAAATAAACGAGTGCATATAGGTCAGCCGGCAATACTCGAATCTTATTTAATTGCATAATTATAGTATAGTGAATTATTGTGCTCATGCTTAATAAACTGTTCTAAATGGATAAATATTTCTAATTAATTTTATCAAAATAGGTCCATATCATGCAAATGTTGAAAACATTAAAAATCGATGATTGACATACCACAATAATATCGCCGAATATCTTTATTTAGTATCTTTCTGATCAAAACAGACTTCAAGTGCACAAAGTTTACGAGACGGCGTTTATATAAAGATTTCTGCAACTGACCGCAAACTGACCTTGATACCTTGCGGATTGGAATGCAATGCATTAAAGTTAGGTAACAATTCTGCTGCTGAAACGACGGCTTGTTTACGCCAACTGTACACGACCAAGGCAACAGCTGTGCCTACAATATTGATATATCGACAAAGCGACTAAACGAACTATTTACTCCATCAGACAAAAATAGCATAGATTCCAATTTTTTCCTTCAATGAAAAGATCGCAACCCCTTCTGCGAACTCCGGTGATAAACTGTATATAAACTCTGACTTTCACACACTGGCCGCGAATTGACCCGAAACCTCGCGGGTTGAAATGCAATGCAAGTAAGTACTAAATTTGAGAATATAGCCTTTAGTATAAACGCTTTTGCGCTGGTAATTCTCTGGAAATAAAAGGTGAACGCACAAACTGTATTTATGTCGAAAATTGATTGTAAAACTGTTCTATCTATTGAGCCTTTTCATTAGAGATAAAATTGTTTCATGCAGTAAAACAGAGTTACAAAGACGCGAATATGTTTCCAATGTTCTGGTGTTATACTCAAATCAGCCAATGGAATAAATGAAGTGTATTCATTCGTACCTAGCCGCGGAAAATTTTATTTGAATATTATTGGACACTTACAAAGGTCAAGTCAGGGTGAAAAGCTGGCTTAATACAGCTTACGCCGAAAAAAAATGAGCTTGTCCGGGCCATAACTACCGGTATGTCGTTCATTGTGAGATTTTAAAATCATTTGGAACATTTGTTCACCATCATTAGACGGTGTGTCATGCAAAAGAACTGAACAGAACATAACTTTATTTATCTCGTGTTACAATTGCAACACATGAGTATACAGAACAATATAGTCATATAAACATAATTTTCACATGACATGGTTAGGTAAGATCTACTTAGAAAAATAACATACATTTTCCTGGGTAATACTTATTTAGGGAATTGGAGAGGGGGTGGGTGTCCAGTTGATTATTTGACCAGTTATTGGACTTTTACCTGGGCGTAAAACATTTTTAATGTATAGTAGCCTCAAATATTGAAACAAACTATAGGATATTGAAAGAATTACGTTGATATCTCCAATGTCACACTGAGTTCAAAGGTCTAAAATGGCCATAAATGACTGTCCGGGCCATAACTATGTCGTTCATTGTGAGATTTTAAAATCTTTAGGCACATTTGTTCACCATCATTGGAAGGTGTGTCATGCAAAAGAATTACGTCAATATCTCCATTATCAAGGTCACACTTTGAGTTCAAAGATCATAAATGATCTTGTCCGGGCCATAACCAGGCCCGTAGCCAGGGTTTTGAAAAGGGGGGGTGCGAATTTTTGCCATCGATGATTGTTATTGAGCAACGAAGTGGCGAGTGTGCGGGAGTGGATGTTCCTCCTGCAATCGGGGGGGGGGGGGGTTGGAGGTCCTCCCCTAAACAATTTTGAAAATGAAACGTAAACTGCATTCCATTGTTGTCACTTTTTACTGTATTTAGAGACTGAAGTTATAGGGCATTGTTATATGAAATTTCACTTTCATTGATCATACTCAGTTACTGATCGACATGATTATGATATAACATACATGTATACCCCACCACGTTTTTCAATAACCACCTTTTTCGATCAGTCACGGAAATACATCATTTTATACGGTGTTGAACAAGAAAACTAGTATGCGCGCACACACTTCGTTTATATATTCATATGCAGCAACACAATTATAAAATGTAAAATCAACAATAAGAACGGTATAAAATATGATTATTTATAACTTGACCTACGCTCCGGGAGTGAAATAACGTAATGCTCAATTTTTGTTTATTACAGGGGTGTTATTACACTAGTTATATAACTGTAAAATGACGCCATTTTTTACGAAATGACGTCATTTTTCCAGCGAATTGCTTCAGTTACACTCTTTTACCCTGTGAATAAACGGTGAAAAGAGCATAAAATAAAAAGAAAATGACTTGTTTAATAAATTCAATACAAAACGACCACTCATGCAAGATCCTATATTTATTGGAGACTTGGAACCTTGATAAAATTAGTGTGTTTAACCATTCCAACATTCTACCATTCATAAATCGAGCAAATAAAATGGAAATATTTGACTTTTTCAAAACAATTGTTTGTCAGCTACTATGGATAGTACCAGAGGTCTAGCATTGCTCTAATAGTGTATTATTCAACAAACACCGATTAACAAGTGGGGCTTATCTAATGTGCATCAATACTAAAAAGGAATCAATATTATGGTATAACTGGTTACTTTATTTTACTTTTTATTATTTCTAACAGGTTATTTATGTTTTTCAAAACGAATTTCAGAAACATATAACACTTTAGGCTTCATTAAGACCCTATAACCACAAAATACTGGACCTGTGGTCTCAAATTCCTTAACAATGTATACCAGGACGTTGAAGAAAAAAGATGTACTTATTTGCCCATTATCACAGTTGATGAAAATTAAATGTTAACGTCCATCTGATCATATGTTCTAACGTTTAAATTCATTATATCAACTGTTTAAGAATACCTAGTGTCAAGTTTGACATAATTAAAACATTGTGGAAAGTTATGTTTGTGGAGCAGAACAGATGCCATTAAGTGTTGTTAAACTACAAAAAAGCTTCATTACTTTGTAACAATGATTTGTTTTCTTGTCATTCAACAAAAAATTATCATGACTTGAGCATAGATGATATTTTTTGCTACAAAACTCTCTAGGGGATCCGAAAATGGTTGTACGAGGATATAACAAAATGACAACTCAGTCTGTCGAAAATGCAGTGCACAATGTGTTCTTGTTATAAATCGTGGTATAATGCAAAGTGACTCATTTGTCTTCGGCAATAGTCGAAGGGTGTTCTTTGATTTCAGTCAAGTAAAGATTCAGTTGAAGGCACATAACATCAACTGGAAAAGAGACAGAACCAATGAATGCTAAGAATTAATTATTTATTTGCTTTGAAGATATCCTATTTAGTTGTAACGAGGGTAATGGGATAATAGAACGAGGCTGATTTAGAAATCACCCTTACAATTATGCTAAAACTATGCGGTATTACACAATTTGTATGACCAGTGAAACCAAAAAGCTTTCTGTATGGTAAGTTTTTGGAAGCTGACATAACATTCCGCTAATCATCTAAAATGTATTTTCTTTTTTTATTAGATTATGTATTAAAATACTGGACCTAAGTTAATTAAATTGTTTTCCAGCCAGCCATTTAGAAAATTGTCGAAAAAAGGTTATTGGACTGGGATTTCAACCCACAATAAGTAGGCTTCTACATTTTGTTATGATATCTATTACATTTATATACATTAATAACGATGACAAAAGTTACAAAACAATCATTTAGTATCAAA
Source organism: Dreissena polymorpha (assembly GCF_020536995.1). Taxonomy (NCBI): domain Eukaryota; kingdom Metazoa; phylum Mollusca; class Bivalvia; order Myida; family Dreissenidae; genus Dreissena; species Dreissena polymorpha. Next base: position 34,262,283 of record NC_068356.1, read on the forward strand.
TATATATAAATAAGTATCGACTTTATACGGATTAGAGTGCCTGAATAATAACTTTACATTATACAGAAAACAAATATCTATTTGTAACAAATATTCCAATTCCATTTCACCTTGATACCTTGCGGATTGGAATGCAATGCATTAAAGTTAGGTAACAATTCTGCTGCTGAAACGACGGCTTGTTTACGCCAACTGTACACGACCAAGTCAACAGCTGTGCCTAAAATATTGATATATCGACAAAGCGACTAAACGAACTATTTAATCCATCAGACAAAAATAGCATAGATTCCAATTTTTTCCTTCAATGAAAAGATCGCAACCCCTTCTGCGAACTCCGGTGATGAACTGTATATAAACTCTGACTTTCACACACTGGCCGCGAATTGACCCGAAACCTCGCGGGTTGAAATGCAATGCAAGTAAGTACTAAATATGAGAATATAGCCTTTAGTATAAACGCTTTTGCGCTGGTAATTCTCTGAAAATAAAAGGTGAACGCACAAACTGTATTTATGTCGAAAATTGATTGTAAAACTGTTCTATCTATTGAGCCTTTTCATTAAAGATAAAATTGTTTCATGCAGTAAAACAGTGTTACAAAGACGCGAATATGTTTCCAATGTTCTGGTGTTATACTCAAATCAGCCAATGGAATAAATGAAGTGTATTCATTCGAACCTAGCCGCGGGAAATTTTATTTGAATATTATTGGACACTTACAAAGGTCAAGTCAGGGTGAAAAGCTGGCTTAATACTGCTTACGCCGAAAAAAATGAGCTTGTCCGGGCCATAACTACCGGTATGTCGTTCATTGTGAGATTTTAAAATCATTTGGAACATTTGTTCACCATCATTAGACGGTGTGTCATGCAAAAGAACTGAACAGAACATAACTTTATTTATCTCATGTTACAATTGCAACACATGAGTATACAGAACAATATAGTCATATAAACATAATTTTCACATGACATGGTTAGGTAAGATCTACTTAGAAAAATAACATACATTTTCCTGGGTAATAATTATTTAGGGAATTGGAGAGGGGGTGGGTGTCCAGTTGATTATTTGACCAGTTATTGGACTTTTACCTGGGCGTAAAACATTTTTTATGTATAGTAGCCTCAAATATTGAAACAAACTATAGGTTATTGAAAGAATTACGTTGATATCTTCAATGTCACACTGAGTTCAAAGGTCTAAAATGGCCATAAATGACTGTCCGGGCCATAACTATGTCGTTCATTGTGAGATTTTAAAATCTTTAGGCACATTTGTTCACCATCATTGGAAGGTGTGTCATGCAAAAGAATTACGTTAATATCTCCATGGTCAAGGTCACACTTTGAGTTCAAAGGTCATAAATGATCTTGTCCGGGCCATAACCAGGCCCGTAGCCAGGATTTTGAAAAGAGGGGGTGCGAATTTTTGCAAAATTAAAACGTAAACTGCATTCCATTTTTGTCACTTTTTACTGTATTTAGAGAGTGAAGTTATAGGGCATTGTTATATGAAATTTCACTTTCATTGACCATACTCAGTTACTGATCGACATGATTATGATATAACATACATGTATACCCCACCACGTTTTTCAATAACCACCTTTTTCGATCAGTCACGGAAATACATCATTTTATACGGTGTTGAACAAGAAAACTAGTATGCGCGCACACACTTCGTTTATATATACATATGCAGCAACACAATTATAGAATGTAAAATCAACAATAAGAACGGTATAAAATATCATTATTTATAACTTGACCTACGCTCCAGGAGTGAAATAACGTAATGCTCAATTTTGTTTATTACAGGGGTGTTATTACACTAGTTATATAACTGTAAAATGACGGCATTTTTTACGAAATGACGTCATTTTTCCAGCGAATTGCTTCAGTTACACTCTTTTACAATGTGAATAAACGGTGAAAAGAGCATAAAATAAAAAGAAAATGACTTGTTTAATAAATTCAATACAAAACGACCACTCATGCAAGATCCTATATTTATTGGAGACTTGGAACCTTGATAAAATTAGTGTGTTTAACCATTCCAACATTCTACCATTCATAAATCGTGCAAATAAAATGGAAATATTTGACTTTTTCAAAACAATTTTTTGTCAGCTACTATGGATAGTACCAGAGGTCTAGCATTGCTCTAATAGTGTATTATTCAACAAACACCGATTAACAAGTGGGGCTTATCTAATGTGCATCAATACTAAAAAAGGAATCAATATTATGGTATAACTGGTTAGTTTATTTTACTTTTTATTATTTCTAACAGGTTAGTTATGTTTTTCAAAACGAATTTCAGAAACATATAACACTTTAGGCTTCATTAAGACCCTATAACCACAAAATACTGGACCTGTGGTCTCAAATTCCTTAACAATGTATACCAGGACGTTGAAGAAAAAAGATGTACTTATTTGCCCATTATCACAGTTGATGAAAATTAAATGTTAACGTCCATCTGATCATATGTTCTAACGTTTTAAATTCATTATAACAACTGTTTAAGAATACCTAGTGTCAAGTTTGACATAATTAAAACATTGTGGAAAGTTATGTTTGTGGAGCAGAACAGATGCCATTAAGTGTTGTTAAACTACAAAAAAGCTTCATTACTTTGTAACAATGATTTGTTTTCTTGTCATTCAACAAAAAAAAATCATGACTTGAGCATAGCTGATATTTTTTGCTACAAAACTCTTTAGGGGATCCGAAAATGGTTGTACGAGGATATAACAAAATGACAACTCAGTCTGTCGAAAATGCAGTGCACAATGTGTTCTTGTTATAAATCGTGGTATAATGCAAAGTGACTCATTTGTCTTCGGCAATAGTCGAAGGGTGTTCTTTGATTTCAGTCAAGTAAAGATTCAGATGAAGGCACATAACATCAACTGGAAAAGAGACAGAGCCAATAAATGCTAAGAATTAATTATTTATTTGCTTTGAAGATATCCTATTTAGTTGTAACGAGGGTAATGGGATAATAGAACGAGGCTGATTTAGAAATCACCCTTACAATTATGCTAAAACTATGCGGTTTTACACAATTTGTATGACCAGTGAAACCAAAAAGCTTTCTGTATGGTAAGTTTTTGGAAGCTGACATAACATTCCGCTAATCATCTAAAATGTATTTTCTTTTTTTATTAGATTATGTATTTATTCAAGTTAATTAAATTGTTTTCCAGCCATTTAGAAAATTGTCGAAAAAAGGTTATTGGACTGGGATTTCAACCCACAATAAGTAGGCTTCTACATTTTGTTATGATATCTATTACATTTATATACATTAATAACGATGACAAAAGTTACAAAACAATCATTTAGTATCATATATATATAAATAAGTATCGACTTTATACGGATTAGAGTGCCTGAATAATAACTTTACATTATAGAGAAAACAAATATATATTTGTAACAAATATTCCAATTCCATTTTTAGGGGACCAGTTTCTTAAATCGTCTCAAATTTTGATGTCACAACTTCTGTTGATTTCAACAATTCTGCAGTTAAAACTTGTAAATAAAATCTTGGAAATGACTTAATCGAAAAAATTAATTATATGGTGACATGTCGGTTGCATATTGAATACAACATTATTTTAACGCTTAAAAACGAAGACTCACTTGGTTCCTGGAAAAAATAAATAACCGTTTTTGCGTCAAATAATGTCTATTGGAAAGCCTTGTGTGCAACTTAAAGTACATTTTGTTTACTTGTCCAAAAAGATTGGGTGCGAACGCACCCAACGCACCCCCCTGGCTACGGGTATGGCAAATAATGAATGATATGGAAGAGTTAACACATTTCAGGGTAATGTGTCCCAGCTATGGAGTCGTCGTTGAGCATTCCAAAAACTCTGTATGCAAACCTCACATACTCGGAACATATTTTTCCCTACACTTATTGAAGTGACATATGGCCCTTCGTAAGAGTAATAAAAGTTAGCGTCATAAATTTTTGGATTTTATTTGACATGTTATGAGAAGATGACTTTAAGCTATAGATTTTTTTATTCCTTTTCCAATGATTACTTAAATAAGATTTATTAATATATAAAAAAAAGTATTAGGCAAATGCAGATATACACTTACCAATATATAAAAAAAAAACATCCATCGGCCTGAAATGTAACAAAGTTAAGGTAATGAATATCTCCGGAATTTATTAAAGTACACAAGATATAGTTCATTTTAGGCTATCTATAAAAATGGTTAGTTGCCCTCAAACTGAAATAATTATGCACGTTTTAAAGAAATAATAAAGCTGAGGCAACGGCAGATACGAAATTTTAAAGTCTGTCTCTGTCTAACAGTTGCATACGCCGGAACTATTTTAATTAACTTTTTTTTAAATACACTCCCGTCTTCAGATCATATATTTCCTCTTTTAAAATGATTATTAAGATTAGAAGTATTCATAGATAATTAATAATACCGTTTTAGGCAAAGTAAGATTTGCGCTTTCACTAAAATATTCTGCACAGGCCTGAATTTTTACCAAGTTTACATCGGACTTCAGATTTTTATAACCCCATTCATAACCATACTTTATTCATTACACGCCGTTACTTAATAACATGGTCTTATTTAAAGGCTTTAGTGAAAATGTATACCTCCACAAATCTTACTCGGATTTAAATGTTACGTATTATCGCATTTTATCTTTGCAGAGACACATATTTATAGAAATATATACGTATGTATCATTCTTCTATCACTTTCATTTATTAAAGCTCTGATAAATATCAAAACTCTGTTTCATATTTCACTTGTTTTCAATTATACTTCGTAATAAAACAATATCGGGCGGCATTATTTTCCAGATAGATAAGACACATAACAGATACAAAATATACATTATACATCAATTAAATGAGGATTGATACAGTTAATATTTTTTACAAAGATATTTTATACGGACGAAGGAACTAGCCCTAACCCTTCATGGGCGGAGTTAACACCTCACTTTCAATTGTGCAATTTCTCTTTGGGTGATAAATCTATTTGGAATACAATATTCTCGGATAAAAGCGGGTTTACTGGAATCAAGCAGGCATACACAACGCACGAAGGAAAGCGTAACAACGCCGTATAACGGAGGGCTGTGCGATAAAACGATATCTTATGCAGTCTTGCATTTATGTTACACATTTTTTGTTTAAAGCGGGTATATACGATCTTGTCAAATATTTATTTATTAATATAAAATGTGTAAAAATTTATTATACATATATTTCAATATGAACTAAAATAAAAGTTAAGAAGAACATGTGTCGAAAAATGCTAAATAAGCCAGATATTTAATTCTGAAATCGAAAAAGGCTGTACAGCCGAATTCGCCAGCATGTATATCATGCATGTACGATGTGAATCTAAATTTAGTTTAACGGTTCATTTGAAATTCCTGCAGCGATATCGATTCATACGACACACAAACACTTACTAAAAAGACGAATGCATCGGTTATTGTAGGAAAATAATTACGAATTATCTTCGTCACAATCGGCTCAGGGCCCTAATTTGAATTTGCTGTATTTTATGAAATTCGTCTTAAATGTATCATTTTTCTTGCATATTGTGTGTTATTATAACATATTTGTATCAATATTTAACAATTCAGCACATATAAAAATCGTATATACCCGCTTTAATGAAAGTTCTTTGATTTTATATTGTTCGTGATAAATTTTAATAATACTGCATATCAGATTTAAATTAAAAAATGGGAAAAGTCCCTTTAAACGGACCTAGTTTAAGTTCAGGTAAAAAGCCTGCGGGTTTTAAACATTTTCTTAGAACGTTTTTTTTTTCTCTCGTGCGCCGAAAACTTTTAATCTCCTGTCGCGAAGAGGATTAGGGTTATGAAAATGCCATACCGGTAAATATATCCGGTTACTATCCATCACTCCATCCGTCTGTAACACTTGCAAGCTTCGCTTCTTACCTCCTGTAACATTTGACAAATTTTGATGAAGCTTGTTTAAATATCAAGGTCATTGGGATGTGCAGAAAGCTTGAATCAGTCTTGCCAGCTCAATGTGAAGGTCATACTTCAGGGTCAAAAGAGTTAGTGTATGTGTTTGCTTCCGCTACATATACCCTATAGGTAAAGGTCGAACTAAAATTGTAAAACGATTGAGCCTCTTCAATTGTGTGTGGTCCATATCTCCTGTAACTATTGTAGGATTTTCATGAAAACTTGCTTAAATATTAGTCATAAAGACAATGTGCCGTCATACCAGCTCAATGTCAAGGTAATACTTGAAGGTCAAATATTTGAGTTACACGCTCATGTCCCCCTATAACTCTTTTACCCTTTGAATGGTTTCAATGAAACTTGCTTCAAGTGTAACTAGTAAAACAATTGAGACGATGTGTAGAGTGAATGAGCTAGTCAGTCTGTTCAAGGTCAAGCTAAAGGCCAAACGGTTGAGCCTGTGTTTATCGTCCTGTCTATATCACTTATAATCATACCTTTGAGTGACTATCTTCAAACTTGGCTACAATTTTAGTTCATTAACACGATGTGAAGAAGACATAAGTAAGTTATGCCGGTTAAAGGTCAAGATCATATTGAATATCAGTTGCACGATCCTCCGGTTAAAGGTCAATATCATATTGAATATCAATTGCATGATCACCCATTTTTGTGCCAGCTCCTTATATATGTAAACGGACGACTTATATCCCAGTGATCGGGGGGGGGTGGTAAATGTCTAGAAACATTCTAATCATATAGACGATTTGCAAAATATAGTATTGCTGTTTTATGGTCGGTGTCTCTTTCGAAGATCAAATGAGTCTTTAGTCTGTCCATTACCTCTTCGAAGAAATCGGCATATATCATTCGTACTGTAGGTCTGTGCAAAATAGCATGTAACCTGTCTCAAGCATTATTTTTCCATTTATAGATGGATTTTTAATTAACATTGCACAAATGTCCACCATCAAAAGACGACATATCTAGTATACATGTATAACCCTTATCCCTACCTCAAAGGTCAAGGTCAAACTTATAAGTCAAATAGTCAAAGTCAAATAGGCCTTAGAACTGATTGACAAATATTGCCTCAGGAATAACGTCACTATTATATTGATGGATTTCAAAATAACTGGCACAAATGCAATCCATCGTAACAGGAAGTGTCACGTGTAGCATTCGTCTCGCTACCTATAAGGTCAGGTTCACACTTAAAGCTCAAATGTGAAATTAAGCAACAAAAACAGCTACAGAAACGAAAAAAATATATATAATATGATCTGTGTAATTCGGTACTTGTGTAAAACTTGATGCTTCGAGAGAAAAAATATTGAAAACCAAAAAAAGGAAATGCAAATCAATAAAGCAAACCACAGAGGACAGAATCTCAAATGATAAACTCATGCTTAGCAAAGCGAATAGCCACGGAGTAAAAAGACTGAAAATATCTAGCTTTGTGCAAAAACGGAAAGCAATTCTGATAAAGCATCAGGATTAGCTACCAGCAGACGTAAAGCCCCTGAACCATAACCGTAACCGATTATCATGCAAACACTGATATAGTAGCCTCGTCAAGTGCTAACAGCCTGCTTAATTTCCAGACTTCTTTTGCAGTATTGAGAAAGAACAATCATTTATTCAAAATGAAAGTAAACTGTAAACAATCGTCCATGTTATTGCTGTATTATGTTAATTTTGCAATGTGGTGATGTTCAGGTCAATCCGGGACCAAATAGATTCCCGTGTGGCATCTGCTCTAGGAGAGTAACCTGGAAATCTAAAGCCCTACAATGTGACACATGCGATATTTGGTATCACAATGATTGTACTAATATTTCTGATAGTCTTTACAGCATGTATGGAAAATCCAACGTAACCTGGATATGTCTTAACTGTGGCATACCAAACACAACATCCACAAGCGCTGTTGATATTTCATACTTCGAAACAAGTAATCCTTTCAGCATAACCGATAACCCGAATAGTAGTCAACCGAATGTTTCTACACCGCTCAAACAATGCCCTCCAGGACCTGAAAACATGAATATCTCCAAGGTATCCTCTCATGCAGACAGTATTATTTCGGATGCAGACCTGTCATCATCCCCGTCTTACACTTATAACTCGAGTAACGTCTCACCAAAATTATCAAGTGTCTCCATCAAAACAATAAGTAGTGCGAACAACAACAACAGTACTAATTTTAATATACTTGTTGTAAATTTCCAAAGTATAAGAAATAAAAAGTTGGAACTACATCATGTGATTTCTAGTATGGAACCAGACGTTATTATAGGATCAGAAACTGATCTAAGTTCGTCTATTCACGACGCTGAACTATTCCCACACAACATCCAAAGTGAACACCTATATAAAGTATTGCGCAAAGATAGAGATCTAACCCTGAGTGATAAAAAGGGAGGTGGCGGTGTAATCATCCTGGTGAAACCGGTTTATGATTGTGAAGAGTGTCTCGACCTAGACGAGAACTGTGAACTTATTTGGGTCAAAATTACATGTCATAATAAAAAAGAATTCTTGATAGGCTCATTTTACCGTGAACCACGTTCTCCCTTGGAAGCACTTGAACACTTAAATAATTCGCTAATAAAAAATATAATATAAATTATCAAAGTAAATACAAGAACTGCATCATAAAACTTGGTGGCGATTTTAACCTAGGTGACATTAATTGGGAAAATTTATCCTCTCCACCAAGCGCAAGGGATAAAGCAAACTGCGAACGCATTTGTTCAGTTATCCGGGATCACCATCTAGAACAGATTAACACCATTTCAACTCGTCAGGGTCGTACCCTAGACTTGCTTTTGACGTCGCACCCAAGTACTGTGATCAAACACTCCACGTGTCCCCCGATCGGCATGAGCGACCACGACATGTTGCTAGTCACTACTTCCTTCGCATCCGCCTCAAACAAGCGTGAGAAAAGAACTGTGTACAGCTATAGGAAAGCGAACTGGGACCAGATCAAGTCAGACCTGAGCTCTTGTCGAGACACAATCCTATCTTCAGTCTCTTCTTCCAATGTCGAAACCATCTGGAATGTTTTTAAGTCTTCAGTCCTGTCATCAATGAAACGAAATATCCCAACCAAAACACTCCGAAAAAAATTGATCTCCCATGGATGTCGTTTGAAATTAGAAAACTGATCAAAAAAAGAAACAAAATGCATAAACGACTTAGTACTTCTATGTCATCATCGCTGAAACATACCTACCAGGATTTGAAGAAACATATAAAATACAAACTACGCAAAGCTTATTACTCTTACTTAAATGACATGCTTGACCCAGAAAATGATAGAAATACCAAGTCTTTCTGGAATTATATCAAAAGCCGTAAACAAGATGCAGTAAGCATAAGCACTCTGAAAAATGAAGGCTCCATAGCAGACACAGCCCAGGGGAAAGCCGACATGCTGAATAAGCAATTTACCTCCGTCTTCACAGAAGAAAATCGCTCCAACATCCCCGTTAAAGGACCATCTCCATTTAAATCCATGGACCCAATAACCATAACTCGCCAAGGCGTTATTAACAGCATAAACCGACTCAACGAGAAAAAGGCATCTGGTCCCGACAAATTACCAATCATCATGCTAAAAAACAACTGTGAAATCATAGCAGACATTTTCTTATGCATATTTCAACGTTCTCTGGATACAGATTTTGTCCCATCAGACTGGAAAACGGCAAATGTTGTTCCCATCTTTAAAAAGGGCGATCGCTCGACTCCATCTAATTATCGTCCTGTCTCTCTAACTTCTGTGGTCTCCAAAATGCTTGAGCATATAGTAGTATCTAACATAATGAAACACCTAGACTCGCAGAACATCTTACATGAGAATCAACACGGCTTCCGACAGAAACGGTCATGTGAATCCCAGTTGTTGTTAACTACAGACGACCTTTCGAAACACCTAAATTCAGGCAATCAAGTTGACATGGCCATTTTGGACTTTTCTAAAGCCTTCGATAAGGTTCCACATCAACGTCTATCTTCAAAACTTCAATTCTATGGCATCTCTAATAACACACGCCGATGGATTGACTGCTTCCTATTTTGACGGAGCCAGAAGGTTTTCGTCCAGGATGCCTCATCTGAATCTTCACCAGTCACCTCAGGCGTACCACAAGGAACTGTCCTCGGGCCTTGCCTATTTCTTCTGTACATCAATGACATCTCTGACAACATCTCTTCAACCATACGTCTATTCGCGGATGATTGCGTTCTTTATCGCCCGATTAATTATAACTCTGATCAGCAACTTCTACAACAGGACCTCGACACTCTCATACATTGGATCAAATCTTGGCAGATGGAGTTTAATGTTAAAAAAATGCGCCATAATGAATATCTCCAACTCCACTAAGAAAAGACTTTATAACTATACTATGAATGGCGAAACCCTCGAAACTGTTAAACATCACCCTTACTTAGGAGTCGAACTTTGTGATAATCTGAAATTCAACACTCATATCGATAACATGACCAAGAAAGCTTCACAAACTCTGGGATTCATCAAACGCAACTTGAATAAATGTCCACAACCAGTAAAAGAAAGGGCATATGTGACTCTCGTTCGACCTAAATTAGAATACTCGGCACCAATATGGAATCCGCAACAACAAACACAGATTAAACAGATTGAACAAATACAACGCAACGCTGCAAGATTTGTCGCCAATAAACCGTTTAATCCACACCAGCCAGACAGTGTCACATCCATTCTTTCAACTCTCCAGTGGCCGTCTCTCCAACAACGTCGGCAGTACTTTGATTTAGTCCTCATCTTCAGAGTCATTAATGGTCTTATCGCAGTCCCTGTCACATACATCCCAACCCCAGCATTTACTAGACCTACCAGACAAAGCAACAGCCTGAAGCTTCTACAACCACATTGCAGAGTGAACGTCTACCAGCATCCCTTTTTCCCAAGAACAATACCATCCTGGAACCTTCTACCTACCTCAGTCGTTACAGCCCCTAGCCTGGACGCGTTCAAGTCAGCAGTCCAGTCTGTCCAACACAGCGCCTAGAACATTAGGCATCTTTTTGTACAGTGTATTATACAAGTTGACTTTATAGCCATTTTATCCGTGCTTGATGCACTCACGCACTCTACCATGTACAGATTTTAACCCTCTTCAGTAGATGTCCACCGTGGCGTTGAAGAGTATTCCATTGAAGTTGAAGTAATGAAACCTGTGCTCGTGGGAAAATACACGGAGAAATATCATAGTCTGTACCTTACTATCGCCTGTACTTGAAGAAAGTTATCCACAGGAGATATTGATAAGGGTCTACACAGATGGATGTTCAACAGGCCCAGTCAAGAGAAGGGGGCGCAGTACACAGACGAAAGTTGGAAGCAACGGCAATACTAACAGGCCTTTTTTGCATAAACTACAGAGCTGAGATGGAAGCCTTGATCCATGCAGTAGCAAAGATGACCAAAGATTCTAGATGCTTGAGATTTAAAAATTCACTATTTTATGACATCTTAAACAACAACGAGTTTAATGCCATTATTTTAAGTCATGGTCATATACTTGGTTTTGATTCCGCAGGATGTTTTCAAACTTGTAAACAGCAGAAGAATTAGTTTAATGTAACCACGTATAGTATTGGTAGGTGCGGTATTTCTCTAAACTACGCGTAAATTTGTGACGTATTTCACACCGGCACGCAAACATGGCGGAAAATACAACGTTATCGGAACGAAATAATATAACAAATCAAGAATCTGGTGCGTTCAAGCGAAAAGGCGACAACAACACGGAAAAAGAAAGTCCGAACAAAAAACGTAAATCCATTGATGATGACAAATCTCGACGCAAAAGTTCCCCGGAACGAAAAGAACGGAAGAAAGAAAAGAAATCAAAACGGACTAAAGATGAAAAACATAAAAGCAAACCGTCAAAGACAAACCTTAAGAAAGAAGTTGATGATTCATTTTATGAAGAAGATATAGGTAGCACTTTTCTTTAAGAATGACTTCATTAATACTGAAAATGAAACTAATTCATTGTTTTTCCAATATTTGGTGGCGTGTAACCCACTAATTTGCACACGCTCATTCCTGATTATGTTTTGGATGTTTCATAGATTTTCAATTGCCTTCAAGTCCTGGTTGCGTTTTCATAATAACTCTTAGGTTTTCAGCCACTCTAGGATTTCACACACTATTTTCTTCAAATTAAAATGAGTTTATAATTTCTTGGGGCACTGCCACTCACTTTTTTCCTTATTATAAATGACTCTAAATTTTCAGCTGATGGGTTAACCCTTTCCCCGATAGATGCGTATAATCCCGAGTCTATCGATTCCCCGATACATGCGTTTATTACCGTCTCTATCAATTACCGCATACATGCGAATTTGGTCGTGTCTATCCATTACCCGATAATCCCGTATATTCCCAATGTCCATTTTCAAATGCAAATTCTGATTGATATTAACGACAAAAGTGCTCAAGAAAACTCATAAACACAAACATCCGACATTTTTCTAAAGTGTCAAATAAATTTCAGCATTTGTTTCTATTTAAAGATTTGATGAAATAGGTGTCCAATGGGGACAATGGTATTCAAATTAGCGTAAATAACATAATGTGGTGTGCGCGCATCGTGTACAGTTATTGTTCTGTTACAAATTGTAGCCAGAAATAAATACATGTATATGCCCATGATATTTTCGTGTCAGGTCTTTGTTTGGACAAAAAGAGCGCGAAAATAGGCGTGTGTGTATTTATTTATAACAAAAACTGCGTAGCGCAGACAGCAACGTAAAAGCTTCGTAGTGAATTTCCATTTAAGTATTGGGGCATCTCGCAAATGATTTTGACATTTTCCTGAATAAAATAAAAGTAATAAACGCTGTATCATTTTCATATGTTAGTTCATTCAATATTGCAACAATTATTGTACTGTATCTGATTGCACGCAAAGTGCCGTGTACAGTTCATGAATATTCTTTTACAACGACCAATTAACAGCGTCATCTATATTTAGATTTTATGCAATATGTACAAGTCATTTTCTGGAAATTGGGAGAAAGTAAAAGTGATTTTCGAAAATAGACCAACGTTTTTTTCCATTTAATTTGTCATAATTATTTATATTTTATGTTGTCTGTGTATGTTTGTTTGGTTCTCATTTATCTTATTAAAATTAATATCGTAATGATAAATGTTTAAAGCAAGTCCCGTTTCCGAGATCATTTACGAGAATTACTTGTATATATTTACTGACATATAAAATCATGGTTTTGACAGACCACACGTGCTAATCTAAAGTTGGTGTTTTTGTAATACACAGGATATTGGATTATCGCTGCTTGATTGAGCAATAAAACAAAGACGCAGTCGGCGGTTTTCAGTAGGCCTTTTGTACTGACCAACATAATAATTAATAATGCATTATCTAACATTTAGGGATAAAACACACGGGATACTAGACACTTTGGGCTTGTTTGGGCCATAAAACGCAATCCCGGTGGCTTTTTTCAGTAGCACACGTGTCCAGAAACTAACGAGTTCGGGTAATAAAGCACAGAGATTATGATCTGAAAACTGCATGGAGTCTGAAATAAAAACAAAATGCCGACATTTCAAAAGATTAATCTCTTAATGTTACAATTCAATATTTTAAGGTGGGGTTCTCACTGCATTTCTTGTTGCATTCGCATACGCTTGTATAACTTGTTATAACTTATATCCTCGTATTATTTATAAGAATACAGACTTAAAATTTATATGGTTGGAATGAGAATTTATTTCTCTACAATATTTACATTGACACAAATGATGTGAAATGCAAGAAACTAAGTGAAAATTAAGCCTAAACAAGACAGGTGTAACAGTTGAGAATGTTTCCATTATTTTCCCAATAACCCTATTGAGATGGTGTAGTCAGGCTTATCAGCTGTATATGGAGTCACTGTTATCAGAACAGCAGGACTGGTATTGGCCTGGAGTAGCAGATCAGATAAGAGGTCTATCAGGGAAAGGGTTAAGTCACAGGCAGTAGTATCATAAATTTGTCCACCTCCCCCCCCCCCTTAATATTCAATTAAATTTGACTTTCTCGCTACATGTCACTCTGTGTTTCAACTACACATGTACAACATTTTAATTTATAACGCGTCATCTGGTTGGTTGCTCTCATTGTGTTGGCCAATGATATGGCGTTTTAGAACTCAGCATTCCATCTACAAAATATGACAGCAAAACAAAGACATGTAGCGAGAAAGTCGAATTTAATTGAATATTAAAGTTATTAGCCTAGCAGGAGATCGGTTAGTAGTGTTATCTCGTTGCTTTTACTGTCTTTTAACGAATCCAGTTGCATTTTGTCGGCAACTGCATGGGAACATGTGTGTTTTTAGGGTGGGGGCAAATTTATGATACTGCTGCCTGTGGATTAAGTCAAAATTCAACAGCAATACATTAATCCGGTGAGATATCAAACATGTGTATTCACTACGTGATGACAGCCATAAAATATAATGTCAAATGCAAAAAGATAGCGGAACATACAGTGGTTTGTTTTCCGTCAAAATCGGGTTCAGGTATCGGCCCCATTCCCAATGGAAAAATATATTTTTTTCCCAAATGGGAGCTAAAAATTACCAAAAGAAGGTTTCCACACACATAAATAAATATTTATATTTATATAGTTTTTAGATCTCAATATTTTGTTTAACTCCCATCCATATAAGTTTAACCTTAGTAAATATAATACTGAATACACTTGTAATCTCAATTTTGAAGCTTTTTTAGCAAAACAACATTAATTTCTCAATTTTAGTCAAAACACTGCACATTTTCCCAATCCAAAGGGTTGGCCCCATTCCCAAAATGGTGGAAAAAAACACTGACATAACATTTGTATTTTATATTTATTGGTGTACATTATGCAGGTTATATACTAGGTTTCCATCTGATTTTTAAAAGATACCCAGTTCAGGCCTTGAAAAATCCACTCAACCGCTCGCATATGCGAGTGAAGTTGACTGTCGGGCGAGTAAAGTCTGTTAAATACTCGACAGTCCGGGCGAGTGCTGTTTTTCAAGTTGAGAAATATAAGTTCAGTTCCAGAACTCCTGCCACATCGATACAAATTGCGAACAATTTTTTGAACGAACAAAAAATTGGTTTAGTACACAAAGAAACTGCACTTTCGTTTTGACAATGACAAATGACGTCACACGCACAGTAAAAATAATTCTCGAAATCGGCTGTGCTCTTTTCGTAGGTGTCAGTGCTCTTAGCTAATTGATTAAAAGTGAAAAAAACAGTTAAATATATTGGTCATTTCGTGAAGAATAAAATTTTATTTTAATGTTAATATCAATAAAAAATAATACATAACTGGTAAATTATAATACTTCTTATATTTAATGAAAAATAAACAGAAAAAATAAATATTAATAAACAGAATAATTCGTGATCAGAAGCCTTAGCCAAAATTTACCATATTATAACCATTTGTCAATCAAGCGTGTCTTTAAGTAAATGTTTGTCTGAAATATTAAAACTCAGCATGGAAAAGGGTTCTATTTTATATTATCTGCAAGGTGGTGGAGACAGGGAACAGAAAGATAGTTCAAGTTTACAAAAGGTTCTGGTCGATCATAACTATAAATATAGATTTATTTATTTTTTAATGCAGGACGAGAAGATCAAAGCGAAGGGCGAGTGGATTGTCAGGCCTACTCGCCCTGCAGGGCGAGTGGCTCTGGAAAAATTCTTCAAGGCCTGCAGTTGGAATGATAATGATTAGGATACTATGAGTGCAAAGTTTTTGTTGTTTTTTTGTCATTTTGGCATGATTAAAATTGAAGATTATTACAGTGCTTTCCACAGGGTTTTCAGGACAGGGTATTCCCACTGAACATGCATAAATCACCTGACATGATGTGTGCACATCGTGTGCTGTTCATATTCTATAACAATGAACAACTGACAACTGAAAGTTAATTAAGATTTCATGCAACATAATGGAGTCAGGATTTTATGAAAAATGATAGAGAATGAAAATTAATTCTGTGAAAGTATACTGACATTTCTTTGTTATGAAATATTCAAAATTGTTTGTATTCTGTGTCTGTGTATGTTGGGATGGTTCTCATTTGTGTTTTAAACATTCTTGTGATTAATCATTATTTATCTATGTTTCAAGCAAGTCTCTTTTCACAGATCATATTCAGGATTTGAATGTGTATGCCACTTCGATATGTTAACCGACCTATATAATCATTGTTTTGACAAATGACTTGTGCTTATCTTAATGTTGAATGGCTTGATTTTTTTCAATAAAACAAAGAGGCGTATTCAAGCATATCTGGGTGTATGAAATGCATTCAAAGTGTCGGGGTTACTGAAAACAGCATTCATCTCAATAATTTGTCGAATATTAATCTGGAAACTATGTAACCTAGCAATACGTTGATCATTTGGACAACATGCATAAGCTTCAGAATGCAGTTACACTTATAAATAAGAAAATGTCATGCCCCCAGCAGACTCTGATTTCGAAACTCAAGCACCCAGTCCAGAAACCGTTAAATGGCCTGTGGAAAGCTCTCATTTGTGATTATCCAATTGGTTTTGAAAATAAGTATTTTGTCAAGATATGACAATTAACAATTCAGTTATCTTATGTTTGTGATAAATAGGATAAAATCTAAGCAAATTCTTAATGTGCTACTGCATCATTATAAATGTTAGACAAGCAGATACCAAATACCTGTCATATTATTTATATTATGTTTCAGTACCTGTTCAAGATCCAAAAGTTGACAAAAGTAGAATCTGTCCGTACTTAGATACAATCAACAGGTAAGCATTTTGAAAAACTCAAAAAGATTACAGGGGTCAACTGAAGCAGACGCTTGCCTGTACCTGGTAAAAATGCGAGAAGAGCAAGTGATTTTAAAAATGTGTAGCTCTTTAGGCAAGTCACTTTTTATAGCGACAATTCTCTGGGATCTTCTTTTTTGGAATTATCATCTTGTTTTAGATAAAATGGATGTTCATTAGTTCCACGTAAAACTGATTTAGTTTGGCCATATGCATTAAAGTAGCCATTCAAATTGCATTCTGTTTGGCATGGTGTCCAACTTTAGCAAAGTTATGATAAAACCTGAATTCAGCAAGTAAATAACGTAAATACCAAAATACCATGAAATTATTATACAATTGACTTATCTGAACTGCATGAAAGCATGGTACAAAAATGTAAGGGTCATTCAGAATACTTTGGAACCATTTATTTTTGTCAGCACGAAATTTCGTCATTTTAAAAGAAATGACTTTTGTCAGCACTTACATTTTGCAGATTCAGACTTTGAAAACAAATTGAAAACTATAATGTAGTAAAATGTTGCTGAATAATTTTTAAACATTCTCTTTTCAGGTCTGTTCTGGATTTTGACTTTGAAAAACTGTGTTCGGTGTCCCTGTCCCACATCAATGTCTATGCCTGTCTGGTCTGTGGAAAATATTTCCAAGGTAATGGTATGCATATGTATAACCCTAGCAAAAGCAATTGTTCATGTTAATTGTCTAGAAAAAATGAGTTTCAATTTGGACATCTTAATTATACCCTCTGAAATTAGTGACAATGAGTATACTGGAATTACCATGGCTGTCTGTCAGTCTGTCTTTCCATCAGTCAGTCCATCGGCCGTGAAACACTTATTTGCAGTTATTGCAGTTCATACGTTTGTACACTTATATTTTGTTCAGAATTTACCTTGAAAAGTATCCAGTGAAGTGCATGAAAACCATTACTCTTGGTTTTATAGCTTTGCAGTTTTTTCAAAAAGTTAATGTTCTTGCTGAAATGTTGTCCAGGGTATAGCTTGACTTTAATATGAGGTATCAAATGGAGACTTCATAGGTAGGAGGGTAGAATTGTTGGGAAACAAAGAACCGCAAATGCCCTCTTACAAAGTGACATGTTGGGTATTTCAGGCACAACATTTACAGGTCTAAGTTTTAGTTAAAATACATTTGTTAAAATAATAATGAACAATTTAGTTGTACATTGTACTGACTTGTTTGTATGCATTAAATATAAATAAACTAAAATGAACTTTATTATAAAGATTATAAAGCAAAAGTTATTGTTGATAACTTTACATGTTAGTTACCTTAGATAAGTTATAGTGTTTCAAAACAGTAACAAATAAATGTTTTAAATATGGTAATTTTCAATATTACATGTACTCCTTTAAAATTATGATATTGTTTATTAACCAGGTTTTTAACCAGGTTTTTTAACCAGGTTTTTAACCAGGTTTTCCGAAGGAAAAAACTGGTTATTAGATTGGCGAATGCGGGCGGGCTGGCTGGCGGGCGGGCTGGCTGGTGGGCGGGCGGAACAAGCTTGTCCGGGCCATAACTATGTTGTTCATTGTCAGATTTTAAAATCATTTGGCACATTTTTCACCATCATTGGACGGTGTGTCGCGCGAAATAATTACGTCGATATCTCCAAGGTCAAGGTCACACTTTGAGTTCAAAGGTCAAAAATGGCCATAAATGAGCTTGTCCTGGCCATAACTATGTCAATCATTGTGAGATTTTAAAATCATTTGGCACATTTGTTCACCATCATGGGACGGTGTGTCGCACGAAAGAATCACGTCAATATCTCCAATGTCAAGGTCGCCACGACTATAAATATTTATTTTTTTTAAAACAAACTTACAAAGGGGGTTAATTTTGTTTGTTCATTTCAAAAGTTCAGTTTGAGTTTTCTCCCTTTATCAGATTTTTTTTTCACAATGAAAACCTGGTTTTGTGACAATTTTGTCCCTTGTTGGTATTTTTTTATTTGTGTTTGCTATTATTTAAAAGTTTGCATACAACCTCCAGATTTTATTTTCAGTGCACATACATGCGTATCTGCACAAATTTGATTGCATATGTTTTGGATGTGTGCATCTTTCAGCCTTATTTGTTGATCTGACCATAAATACATGAATCTGACCATAAATACATGAATCTCACCATAAATACATGAATCTCACCATAAATACATGAATCTCACCATAAATACATGAGCCGCGTTCTGGGAAAATTATACAAAAATTTCGTACTATATTAGCATGGGCCAATTAGGCTGATCAGGGAAAATACTTTCTGCCTACTCTGTATTTTTCATTAAAAAGAGACCCTATAAACGAAAAATTCCACTAAATCAGAGAAGTCATCCCTGATTAGCCTGTGCAGAAATCAGTTGATCTGACCATATCTATATGATGATTGTGTTCACAGGTCGAGGCAACAAGTCACATGCCTACACTCACAGTGTACAGGAGAGTCACCATGTGTTCCTCAACCTGGCCACTCACAAGTTCTACTGCCTGCCAGACAACTACGAGATCATAGACTCTTCACTAGAGGACATTATTGTATGCTTTCTTATCTGTGTTGGGCTACTTAAGAGCATATTTTTGTGCTTTCTAACCTGTAGTTTTCAATTCAAGAAAATTACTTTGTGCTTTCTAACCTGTGCTTTTCCTCTTGACAGCATAAGTGTGTGGTTTCTAACCTATGCTTTTCTGTTTGAGAGCATAATTGTGTGGTTTCTGACCTGTGATTTTCAATTTGAGAACATAATTGTGTGCTTTTCAACATTTGCTTTTTCTACTTGAAGACATACGGTAAGTTTTTTTCTCAAACTGCTTTTCGACTCAAGCACATTGTTTTAAACTGTGCTTTTTTAATTGATAACACAAGTTTATGCTTTCTAACCTGTGCTTTTCTTAGTAAGAACGTGATTGGGTGCATTCTAATCCATGTGTTTTTTTACTCGAGAACATAATATACATGCATATTATATATATTATGTTTTAACCTGTGCTTTTGTTAAAAATACCAACTCTTTGATTGTTTACTTGACCATTTTATCTGCTATTCCAAAATATAAAAAAACTTCATATGAAGTAGTGTATTATATTGATAATAAATACCTGTGCTCGAAATAGTGTTTCATTGATTGAAATGGAAAAAAATTGTGCAATGCTTGCCATTTATAATTGCCAAAACATGTTTTCGGCATTTATAATTTCTTATTTAAAGTATACAAACCCCTTTATCGTAGTTGTAAGCATGTATAAAAGTAATTAAAATCCCTCAACAAGTTTTTGTACCTCCGGGTAGTTGTTTATTTAGGATGGGTACATTTTTTAACCGTTGAAAAATTGTATATAAATGTTTCTGTACGAGTATTTTTTTGTCTTTATTTACATTACGATGCAACATTTCAATTCTTTAAATCTTCTAAATAAATAGAGTGTCATCAGCATACTTTAAAATTTTGTATTTTTCTGTCCTTGCAGTACGTCTTGAATCCCACATTTACGACCAATCTCATCTCCCAGTTTGACGGCACATCAAAGATGTCCAGAGCATATGATGGCACTACATACCTGCCAGGTGGGTTGACTATTCTGATTGGTTTAATACAGAGTCTGAACACATGTTGCCATGTCATAATCATGCATTATCTCTATACGACTATTACCAGTAAATTATATGTAATCAATGTTCATGATTCTCTGTGCCTCTTACTATGTTTTATGAATGTACGCAAATATACAGGTATTACTGATATAAATTATAAATTGATGTATATAATTATAACTATCTATTGAATGTTTCTATTGTACATTAAGTGCTATTGTGATAAATAAATACCACATCGATTTGATGTTAAGCACATGATCCATTATATTAGCTCTGCAATGGCTGGAAGGCCATTATGTTTGACAAAAATATTTAAGCTTATGTGATCAAAATGTACTAATACATCATAAATTTCTTCTCCAGGGATTGTTGGTTTGAACAACATCAAAGCAAATGACTACTGCAATGTGATACTTCATGTAAGTGGGCATCAGATTTTAATTTGTGATTTATAATGTAGGCTTAAGTGACAAATATTTATGTTCATCTTTATTTATCAGAAAAGCTAGACAATGACTTGTTGAACAATAATTTGGAGCTGAAATATGGCTTATTCCCCAGCTAAAAAATTTTATTGTGCTCCTTTGATGGCCTTCAAAGTCCCCTGTCATTTTAAACTTTTTTTTGAACAAGAATTGACTAAATTTGGCCCAAAAAGTCTTATTTAATGGCATTATTGTATATAAACTCCGTTATTTTCATCAAAAAAGCTTAAGCATTATAAAATGTAATATTTGTAGCACAGTACATGTATTTAGTTAATGTTTTATAGCAAAGTTGACTTCACACATACAATAATTCTTTTCAACAAATATAATTACCCTTTCCATATAAAAATTCCCATCTGAAGAGCCCTGGCACCTTTCACCCAAAGGTGAAAAATAGACTGTTAGAAAACAACAGCCGTGTTGTAATTAAATTAGTACTTGTTTATAAGCTCCCAATGCCATGTTTTTGGAGGCATTGTCCCATGTAACATCTTTGCCATGTTGTTTCAGGCATTGTCCCATGTCACTCCATTGCGGAACTACTTTCTTCAAGAGAGCAATTACAAGGGCATCAAGCGCCCGCCTGGAGACCAGATGTTCCTAGTTGTTCAGAGGTTTGGTGAGCTGCTACGTAAACTCTGGAACCCTCGGAATTTCAAGGCTCACGTCAGCCCTCATGAAATGTTGCAATCAGTCGTATTGTGCAGCAAGAAACGCTTCCAGATCACTTCACAAGGTAACATCTTGAAGAATGCGTATTGTAATCTCTAGTTTTTGAAGGATTTATCATCAAAACAAGCAGTTTGTCCATGCTAGCCAATTATTCTTTATCATTAATTGATACCAACAAACTATTACAAGCCGTTATATTTGAAATCAAGAATCTGAGCTGAGCAGGCCTGGTTTAAAATTTATTTGTGTGGAGCTTGTTGGCGCGTGCTAATTTAAAACAATGCTCATATTTATAATTTATTGCCTTTATGGCCCATGTCTTATTCAGTTTACATACAATAATTTGCCCAAGTCACATGCAGGGTTCACTCTGGGCTTTAAAAAGTTGTCGCCACTTACTTACGCCAAATTTAAAAAGTTGTCGCCACACTGGGGCTACATCCGGGCAATGAAGATCATGTTATTATAATACGAACAAAAAACTGAGCATTTTACAGTAATACAGAATTTACAGATTTAATAACAGAATTATTTAAAATAACAACACATTTAACAATTTCATATTTTAACAGCACATTCAATAAGTTGTCAGTATTGTTGACACCTTTTTAACAGCCTGCATATGGTGCCACAGTTTATGTGCTTCAGCAGCTTTCTGGTAATCTGAAAAAAAGGAAATATAATAATAGTATAATACTAATAGTAATCAAATAATTTGTAGCATATAAATAATATAAATGTTTTGAAGCATATGACCTACTTCATAGAGCCTAGACACGACTTGTATGTTTTGTCATAAGCATACTTTTAAGTGCTGCTCACTTGGTCACTTTGCTCATAAGCATACTTTTAAGCGCTGCTCACTTGGTCACTTTGCTCATAAGCATACTTTTAAGCGCTGCTCACTTGGTCACTTTGCCCTGATCAGGTGACGCCCTGGAGTTCATGTCCTGGTTCCTCAATGCCCTGCATGGAGCCCTCAACGGCACTAGGAAGCTGGCCAGCTCTATCATCAACAAGACATTCAGGGGCAAAATGAGGGTCTTCTCCAGAAAGGTCCCACCCTTGGAAATGGTCAGTATCCAAGCTACTTTTTAGAGTTATGAGTGTGTTTA